>NC_138080.1:47897924-49285924 GCF_964212035.1 Myotis nattereri
ATACATACATATATATATATATATATATATATACATACATATATATATATATATATATATATTGATTTCAGAGAGGAAGGGAGATGGAGAGAGAGAGAAAAACATCTATGATGAGAGAGAATCATTAATTGGCTGCCTCCTGCACGCCCCACACTGGGGATCAAGCCTGCAACCAGGCATGTGCCTTGAGCAGCAATCAAACTGTGACCTACTGGTTCATAGGTCGAAGCTCAACCACTGAGCCATGGTGGCCAGGTCAGAGGTGCTTCTAAAAGTGTGGTCCACAACCAGCACTATCATCAGCCCCTGAGATTCTTAGAAATTCAAATTAGCATCCCCCACCTCACGTTTACAAAATCAGCTTTTCGGGCTGGGTTCCAGTAACCTGTGATATCATATGCCCCCCCCCCCCCATCTGATTAGCTTATTAAAGACCGATTCCTAGGCCCCGCCCCAGAGATTCTGATTTATTACGTCAGAGATGGGCCAGAGAATTGCATTTCTAACAAACCCCAGGTAGCAAAGAACCATGCTCTCCTTCCCTTCTCTTCCCACTGGCCAGTATGACTTATGTGATAAGGAGATAAACTTCTATTTTTTTTAAGCCATTGATATGTTGGCCCTTGTTGCAGCATCCAAAATTATATCCTAACCAATACAGTGGTAATCTGTTCATATTTGTAAATATTCTAATGTGTGGTTAAGTTACGAGGATTAGATTTTTATTGAATTATTTTTAAGACATTTTCAACAAGGGTAAATGTATGTCTATATGAATAGAAAGTACATATTGATGAAGAAAAATAGATTTAAGGAACATGAAAATGATTCACAATAAAGAAGTATAATTATAGTTTTTAATGGGAAAAATTATCATATAATGAAATTATCCATAAATTAAAGTACCAGTAAGATTTTATTTCACTAATAAAATCTCTTCTGATGCTTTCTTATGTATGGGGAGTATTAATAATGTAATGCTCTTGGCTCCTCTCTGCCCTTTTGTTCATTCTCCTGCTTTAGAAGGTGATGTAGGTGTCTGGCTGGTAAGAAACTTCACTTGACTCAATCAGCCCACTATCCTTATTTTTTCTTGTGAGGAAGCTACTTGCAGAAAGCCCACATTCTCATCTTTTTCTCCAGGACAGGCAGCTTAAGGGGAAGACTCTGAGAAGGGTGGTGGTGGTGGTGGTGGTGGTGGTGGTGGTGGTGGTGGTGTGTGTGAAAGCATGCAAACGTAGGAGTAGGAGGAAAGGATTACAAGAATGTGACTTTGGGAAGCAAATTGAGTTTATAGGAAACTGGCCTTTGACTTTTAGAAATAAGCAAGGAGTACATTTTCAGGGGGGAAACACACATATTGACTGAATGAGATTTTTTTTACAGTCAACTCCAAAGGCTTCGGCTTCTGGACTTTCCTGAGTGGGCCTGGCATTTTGCATTTAGCAGCTTGCAAACATTGATATTGAATTATGAAGCTGAATGTTACAGTTGTACTGCAGCCTGAACAAGAAATTTTATCTATAGGCCATGTGGCATCATGATCTTAGTGGGTGACTATAGCTTATGCTGATTTTTTTTCAAAAGGAGTAGGTTTTCCTTTTCTTTCTTTCTTTTTAAATATGTTTTATTGATTTTTTACAGAGAGGAAGGGAGAGATAGTTAGAAACATCAGTGAGAGAGAAACATTGATCAGCTGCCTCCTGCACACCCTCTACTGGGGATGTGCCCACAACCAAGGTACATGCCCTTGACCTGGGACCTGGGACCTCGAACCTGGGACCCTTCAGTCCGCAGGCTGATGGTCTATCCACAGAGCCAAACCAGTTACGGCAGGTCTTCCTTTTCTTATTTTGAAAATATATTTTAATTGATTTCAGAGAGGAAGGGAGAGGGGGATAGAGATAGGAACATCAATGGTGACAGAGAATCATCGATTGCTGCCTCCTGCATCCCCTCTACTGGGGATTGAGCCTGCAACCCAGGCATGTGCCCTGACCAGGAATCAAACCATGACCTCCTGGTTCATAGTTTGATGCTCAACCACTGAGCCACCTCTTTCTCTATCAAGACTAACCTTACCTAATCAGGTATTAATGAAGCGAAGATTCAGATAAAACAAAACAAGTAGTTCAAATAGTGTGTTTTTTTTTCAAACATGAGGAGTCAGTACAACAAACACATGCTACTGTACACTAAGTTCAGCATGTGCTATGCAGCACTGGTGAGGTCCCAGCTTTACATTTTAGACTCATTTACATAGGCGACTCTGGATTAGTTGTTCCAATTTCCATTTTCCATTCAGGCAGTGGTAAGTGCAGAGGGGGAAAGAGGTGTGAACACATGTAATCTGTGTGTAGGCATAGGAGTCATCACCTGTCAGTCTCAAATTGGCTCTATCTTTACTACTAACATATGAAGTATGAATCATTTTTCATGAGATAGTGTTATTAGACCTTAGGATTTCTATACTGAGTTGCAACAGACACAGTCACTGTAACTCAGTTCCAATTCATTTCCCAAAATAGTTTAAATTCCTTGTAATACAATCCAGCCAGGTTCAGTTTACGAATCAAGAGCTGCCAGAAACACAGTGTTTCAGGGTACTGAATATTAATATGTTTTGAATATGTTGGAAGGAAACAAAATATACTCCGAATAAGTCATGTTGAATGGAACTACCACAATTGCAAATCTCTAAAAATTTTGCGTTCTGGCAGCAATACTGTTTTAATGTCTCTTTCCAAGAGAGAAGACAAATGCATAGTTGGATATTCCCCCACATTCTCAAAGTCATGCTCCCCATGGAAAATAAAGCAGGCCAACATTAACCTTTTGCAGGAATATATTTCACAAGTGAATTTAACAGTACAGGTTTTAGATTGCTCTCAGCTGGTATTGGTTGTGATTCTGGTGAAGCAGAAACCGGGAATTCTTTTATTTTTATTTTTTATTTTTGCCTAGTCTTTCCCACAGATATTGTTGTGTTCTTAACATGATCATACATCAAAATTAGGACTCGGACCTAGCTGGTATGGCTCACTGGATAGTGTTGGCCTGCCCAATGAAGGGTCCCAGTTTGATTCCAGTCAAGGGCACATGCCCAGGTTGTGGGCTCGATCCCCAGTAGGGGGCGTGCAGGAGGCAGCCAATCAATGATTCTCATCATTGATGTTTCTCTCTCTCTTGCTCTCCCTTCCTCTCTGAAATCAATAAAAATATTTTTAAGATGCATATTTTAAAAAATTAAGAGCTGTATTCTAGGATCCTCATATTGTCTAAAGTCAAAGCTCTGGCAACTGGGGATGGTGGAGACTCATAAGTATGATAATCTTCTGTGTCCGATTAACTCTGCACACTCTTGCAGTATCGTGGTTTATGAAAAATGCACCTTTGATTATTCAGATTATCAAAATATAGTTTTCATATACACTAGGTCTTTATCTACAGTTTCTAGCTCATAGCTCCCCAAACCCTTGGAATTCCCTAAGTGTTGAGAGTAATATTGTTATGTTAATGAGGTGATTTTTGGAAGGCACCTAAGGATCAGGGATGATTGTCAATGGAGCCAACCACGTGTTTAGGCACCCCTGGCCCAGGGCCATTTGGATATTTATAACATCATTCTTGGGCCATACGAACTTATCAACTTAAAAATTAGCCTCCTTTATTTGGTCAAACATTTAATTAACTCACCCCTAATGCCTTGGCAGGGCCAGACCAAATGATTTTGAGGGTCTTATATAGCCCTCTGAGGGTTGGAACTGTTAGTCCCATCACTTAACCTCCAGAGAGTGGAAAAGACCTGGAATCTGAATCAATTGCCAATGGCCAATGATTTAATTAATTATGCCTATGCGGTCACGCCTCCATAACAACCAAAAGAATGGGATTTGGAGAGCTTCTAGGTTGGAGGGGGTGGAGATTTGGGGAGGGTGGCACTCTTGGAGAGGACATGAAAGTTCCACCCATTTTCCCACATACTTTGCCCTATACATCTTCCGTCTGGCTGTTTCTGAATTGTATCCTGTTATAACAAATTAGTAATCTAGTAAGTAATATGTTTTTCTGAGTTCAGTGAGTCACTCTAGCAAATTAATGGAATCCAAGGAGCAGGTTGTGGGACCCTCGAATTACAGAGAGTTGCTCAGAAGTATATTTAACACCCTGAAGTTATGATGGGCATCCTGAGTAGAAGGGACCCACAGAACTTTCAATTTGGATCCCATGGGTCACACAAACAGGTAACAGCCAGAGCTTGGGACACACATCTGAAGGATGGGGAAGTCTTGTAAGACTGAGCCCTCAACTTAGGAGACTGATAGTGTCAGAATTGAGTTGGATTGTAGGACACCCAGCTGGTGTCCCAGAATTGCACCCTCCCAACACACACACACACACACACACACACACACACACACACACGCACACACACACATGTTGAATTGGATTAGGGATCCTAATTTAGCTCTATAAAAGTGAGGTTCATGAGAGCTTTGAAACTATATTTATATAATATATGAGGCTTTGATGGGGGTTATATTAATCTATTGAGAGAGAACCCAGCTGAAAGAAATTCTAGCCCTATGTTGGCATCCGGCTGAGACTGAACAAAATAATAATAATAATAATAATAATAATAATAATAAATCCTCATCTTTTAAACTTTTAACTCACAAGGAAAAGAAATCAATTTGGATTTTAATGTTTGAATTTTGACACTATGTACTTTAATTTTCAAGCATTTCTTTTTTTAATATTTTTTTTATTAATTTCAGAGAAGAAGGAAGAGGGAGAGATAGAAACATTAGTGATGAGAGACTCATCAATTGGCTGCCTCCTGCATGCCCCCTCCTGGGGATCAAGGCTGCAACCCTGGCATGTGCCCTGAGTAGGAATTAAACCTTGACCTCCTAGTTCATATGTCAATGCTCAACTGTTGAGCCACACCAGCCAGGCTATTTGCAAGAGGTTTTAATGTTTGCATTTCAATTTATTCTTAGATAGTTTATAATGGAAGGGATTCTTATTAATTAGTAGCATTTTTATATTTTTTACATTACTATTAGAAAATCTTTATACTGTATATCTTATAATTGGGGTATTCTTATGCCATTTTCTTACAGTACAAGACTTTTTATAGAAATGGTGAGCTTAAAAGCTGAACTTAGTATGGAAAGGGAAGTAGAATATAGAGTAAATATATGGACTTCACAAAGAGTACCTTTGAGATAGATTTAATTAACTCACTGTTCTGTTATAATTCACTTTCTTGTGAGCCCAAAAGGGACAGTAGTAGTTATTAAGAAATTGGTCTTGTGAGAATTCAAATAAAACTATAAGTGGCTGATCTAGTCCCTTGAAATAGATACCCACATCCTTAGTTAATTGTGGTCTTAAAAATTAAGACCAGTGGATTAAGATAATACAAATAAGAAAATATTAGGAGGTAAACCTGCCTTTACTATGCCATTTCGTTACAAAAGGGAACATTTGGACGATAAGTAAGAAATGCTTTGAACTTAAGAAACATATTTTTCCATATTTATTAAGATATAACTGACATATAGCACTATATACATTTGAAAGAAAATGTGTATGTTCACTTGCAGAGTTTATATGTTCAGTGCAGAGTTTAGGTTAGCCTGTAAAGCTGAAGTAAAATATAATTCAAAATAATGTTCATGTCTAGGTGATAGAAATTTCTCATTTCTTAATAAGGATAATTTTCTATAACTGAAGAGTAGAGTAGAAACAGTAGAATTTAGATGATAATGTAACCTCCCTCATTTGTAAAGATTTCTACTTTTATTTATCTTTTCTAATTTACTTTTTTTTTTCTTGAAAGCGGACACATTTAGTAGGCAATGAAGAAACAGCAGGGAGTAAATTTTGATACTATCATTACATAGAAGGATTTTCTCATTATAGAATTTCTCTAGCTTTTATCTGTGTTAAACTGCCTTTCATTAGGTGTGTCTTTGAAAATTATATTAATAATTTGTAGAGGATCTAAAGATTCATTTGGGATTGGACACAAAGGAATGGATAATTAGTTGGTGACCCAGAGGAGGCTTTTGTCTCCATGAAAATGGAGCAATATAGCCCAAGGAAGTGTATCAAAATTAAAATCCATTATATAACATTCTAGGAACTTTTTAAAAAGAGAGAAGGCACGGTTAAATCATAGCAGGAAACAAAATGTGTTTTCTTTAAATTGGAGGAAGGTCATTTGTAGTCATATGGCATTATGCTCAATATATGAGGTTAAATTTAGACTAACGAAGTATGATGGCTTGAGAGAAATAAAATCATGGTTACCTGAATTGAAAGAGCACATAAAGTTTATAGAAGAGACAAATAGAGCTAAGTATAAGCATCCTTTGCATTCTATTATTTATATTTACATAAATTACTGAGAAGTCTGTAAAAAAATTCCCGGTAAATTAATTCCTTCACATTTTTCATTCTTGCAACAAATCTACCTTATTTAGTTTACAAAAGAAATAGTTTAAATTTGTAATGTGTTAAAACCATACTATGGGCTTATCAGTAACTTCATGTCACTATTCTGGTCAAAAACCCAGCAATACTAGTAGCTCCCATTTCAACTTTAGTGAAACCACAGTTCTTTCAATTACCTGCATGGTCTTCCATGATTATCCAACGCCTTCCCACAAGTACCTGTACTCTTCTGCTGTTCTCCTTCATTCATTATATGAATATATAACACAGAAATAAATGAACAAAAGGGGAAAAATATCCCCAATCATGATTGGGCATTATAACTCACCTTTTTCAGTACCTGGTAAAAGAAACAGACCTCCCTCACACACACACACACACACACAAATAAATAGGGAGGGGGTGACTGGGGTAGCAGGGAGAGTGAGGGGATCAATGGAGTGAAAAGGAGGACATCTGTAATACTTTAAACAATATAGATACATTTTTAAAAAATGAACAACACATTTAATACATTTGACCTAATTGACATAAAATATTACAGCTCAAAGCTGCAAAAGATGAATTATTTTTAAGGATACAGGAAAAGTTTAACAAAAGAGATGATGTTGGAACATAAAACAAGTTATGAGTTACAACACATTTGAAAACAACAAATATAAAGTATTGTGTTCCCTTCTGATAATGGAATTAACATAGCACAGAGTACCAGAGAGATAAGTGGAAAATTCTCAAATATTTGCAAATTAACACCCTTAAAATATCAAACGAGTAAGAAAGAAATACAATAAAATTTCAGTAATATTTTCCATTGAACAGTAATAAAAATATGCAATCTTAAATCTTGGGATATAGTTGCAGTAGTGCTTATAGCTCTAAATGAATATAATAGAAAAGAAGACATGATAAAATTCAGTAACCAAATCTTAGCTAAATCTCGAGAAGCTAGGAAAAGACAATAAAAACAAAGATAATAGATAAAAGAAGACAGTATATGTAAGCACGGAAGTCAATTAAATGTCAACCACAAGTTCAATAGAAAAAAAAAAAAGAATAAAGCCGAAAGTTTGTTAACATTAATAAAATGGATATACCCTTAGAAGAGTCAAAGGAGAAAAAAAGAGAAAGAAAACAAAAGCTACCAAATAAGATAAATATGATATCAGAACTGAAGTTGTAGATATTAATAGATAAGAATATTTATGTTAATAAACTTTGAAAAATTATTCATTTAAATTGGAAAATTCTTTGAAAAATACAGCTTTCCAAAACTGACAGAAGGAAAATAGAAAATCTGAATCATTCTATATTTATTTTTAAAATAATGGATTATTTTAAAACTTATTAAAAAAGAAACCTAGCCAGAAAAAGCTTCCTTTAAAAATCCTTCCAAAAATTTAAGGAGCAAAGAATAATCATTTTAAACAGATATAAGGAACATTTCCCAATGTGTTTTGTAAGGCCAGCTGAAGCCCAATAGCAAAAATTGACAAAGATCTTATAAGGACAGTTACTGGGTTATAACTCTCACGAGCCTAGTAAAAATACACTAAATAAAATGTTAACAAATCAAAGGCAACATTGTGTTTAAAAAGAAAAATCCATTATGACTTGAATGTATTCCAGGAATACAAAGTTGTTTAATATTTGAAAATCAATCAGTGTTGTTTAATACATTTACAAAAGAAATGCATTATACTGTCATCTGATAAATGCAGAAAAAATGTTTTATAAAGTCAATACTAATTCATGAAAAAAAAACACACAAGTAAAAAACCTTTCATCAAACTGGGAAAAAAGGAAACTTCCTTTTTTTAAAAAAGCATGTGTTTAAAATAGACTTTTATTGATTTCAGAGAGGTAAAGAGAAGGAGAAATAGAGACATCAACGATGAGAGAATCATTGATGGGCTGCCACAGGCCCCTACTGGGAATTGAGCTCTGGTGAGCCTGCAACCTGGGCATGTGCCCTGACCAGGAATTGAACTGCGACCTCCTGGTTCATAGTTCAATGCTCAACCACTGAGCCACTCTTCTGGCCAAGAGAATAAAACTTTCTTAATATGATAAAACATAACTGCAAAAAGGAAGGAAGGAAGAAAAGCAGGGATGAAGTGAGGAACAAAGTACATAGTACACAGTAGGCACTCATCAAATATTTGTTAAACACGTGAATAGATTCTAGATAATTTTATACCCACTAGATTAAAAAAGAAAAGAGTCTAGCAATATAAGACATTGGTGAGAATATGGAGCATTGGGAGTTTTCAACCACAGCTGGAAATGCAACCAATTGTGAAAACAATTTGATACAAACCAACAAAATCAACATGCTCTTGCCTGCTGACAAAGTAATGGTACCACTGGCCTTATACCCTTGGGAAACTCTTGCATGTGTATAATAGGAGATATATAAAATAGTATTTACTCAAGCATTATTGGTAATAACAACGATGGACCCAAACAAAATATTCATTAACAGTAGAATAGATAAATATGATCTGTGATATTCATACAATGGGATACTATATTACTGTGATACTAATAGGTAGTAAAAACCGTAACAACAACAAAACTCAAAGCAAAAACAAATACAAGATTATTAGCACTCAATTCAGCATAGTGGGAATAGGGACCAGGAAGATCATGAGAAAGACTGTCTGGGGTTTCACCAAATATTTTCTCCTTTTGTTCTATGTAAGGCTAAACTATAATTTTAATGCTCACAGGCAATTCCTTGATACTGTTTTATACTTCTGCTTAATGGAACATGTTTTGACTCATAAAATCCATTGACCTAGGCTTCATGTACTCTCAATTCCCTTGTCTTCCAGTCAAATGAACGATAACATTAAAATATTCCAAGACTTCAGGAAATGACACAGTATGTAGAGAGAACGTTGATTTCTGAATGACTGTGTTACAGATATGGGGGTTGGTGAGTACAGTGGGTACCCTTTGTTGATTTATTTAGGAAGGAACTGAGGCAAGGTGAAATCAGAAAGGTTATACATGAAACTTGTGGATCATCATCATTTACCACTTTCTGACTTAGAGGTGGTTAAGTGTTTTAACATTTAATAATTATTCTCTAAAATGTGTTTATTTCTTTCCAGATACTTACTCATATGTATTCTATAATTTTCATTAAAAATTTAAATGATTATATATAATTTATCTATACATATATACACTGAATGGCCAGATTATTATGACCACCCCATCAGTACTTCATTGACATTTCCAAAAATACTGAATATTGAAAACTTCCTAAGCAAATACTCTCAAGGTTTTATTATTATTATTTGCATAACTAATTCACTTCATTGTACTAATGGGGTGGTCATAATAATCTGGCCACTCAGTGTATATGTCACATCAAATTTTTTTGTTTTGCCCTGACCGGTTTGGTTCAGCGGATAGAGCGTCGGCCTGCAGACTCAGGGGTCCCAGGTTCGATTCCAGTCAAGGGCATGTACCTTGGTTGCAGGCACATCCCCAGTGGGGAGGGTGCAGGAGGCAGCTGATCAATGTTCCTCTCTCATCGATGTTTCTAACTCTCTATCCCTCTCCCTTCCTCTCTGTAAAAAATCAATAAAATATATTTAAAAAAATTTTTTTTCTTAGTTTTATACAATGTATAGTGTCTTCAGCTGTTAGTATAACTAAAATATAACAACTAAAATTATGCAATGTTATTTATAAAATATTTTGTACAAGATAGGCGCGCATTTAATTATATCCCAAAGCTGATATGTAAATTCCGTACAAATCAATGTACTTATATCCTCATAATATCGGCACCTTGATCTCCACTTTGCTTGTTTGGCTGTGAAAATGCTAGATAAGAGAAAAGAAATAGTATTGTGAGTTCATTGCAGGTAGTCCCTGGTTTAATTTTTGTAAAAAAAAAACACAAAAACCAGACAAAATATCAAAGAAAAAGTACATTGAAGTACTTAGTATAAACAAATTCATTCATTTTTAATAGTCTGATCCTATAGACCTTTTGAAAATTACTGTGAAAATATTAAAAGTTCTTAAAATATTTAAAGAAAACCACAATTTTGGAGAATTAAAACTGTGCTTTCTATTCTTTTGCTTTACAAAAGTCAGCATGTCTTTTTGTCGTTTTTGTTGCTGCTTATCCTTTTGCTATTTTATTTTTATTAGAAAATTTAATGTACCATTATGTTATTTGGCTTTCACTTGATATGAAAACAACATTTATATATTTCCATCTTTTGTTCTTTTGCTGCTATCCAGAGAAAACATAGTCTATTTGTCACCAAAACTATCACAAATATAAGTACAAATAATTTTTGCTAAAAATCATATGCTGGTACTAGTTCCACACTGTTATAGCTCCAAATAGAGTTTATCTTCTATTTCAGATTTATAATGTATTTTATATGATCATCCAAATGAAAATATTAAATCAAAGCTTCCCACCTGATTTCTGAAGGAGGCCTAGAGATATGCCAAGATCTCAGGAATCCGTAGAATTTTTTTAAATATATTTTATTGATTTTCTACAGAGAGGAAGGGAGAGGGATAGAGGGTTAGAAACATCGATGAGAGAGAAACATCGATCAGCTGCCTCCTGCACACCTCCCACCGGGGATGTGCCCGCAACCAAGGTACATGCCCCCGACCGGAATCGAACCTGGGACCCTTCAGTCCGCAGGCTGATGCTCTATCCACTGAGCCAAACCGGCTAGGGCGAGGAATCCATAGTGTTGCTCCTGTCAGAACAGGAAGTGGGTGTAGGGAGCTGGTTGTTCATGTGATGGAAGTGGAGAGTGAGGGAACCAGACATTAACAATTAACCACCTAGTTTGCAAGCACTCTCAGACATTTGCTGGGGTAAGCCTCGTTGGCTTTTTTTTTTTCTTCCTCCTTCCCTCTCTCATTTTTCTTTCTTTCCCCCTCATCCTTCTTTTTCATGCATAATAAAATAATTGTATTATTATAATCCTTATTAACATTAATTTAAATTAAAAAACTCGTTTGCTATGCTTCCATTCAATATTTTTCTGGGGGTTTTACAAACATTTTTATTCTATTCTTAGGCATTATCTTCATGCAGAGCAATTTATGTTATGTCCTTTTTAAAATTATTGTGTGGGTTTTTTACTTGAGCACTCCATTCACACTAGAAATTCAAAAATGCAAAAAAAAAAAATCTAAGAAGAAGCCCCACACAAATTATGGTCATTTTCTGCTGTTTCAAACATGGATGTGTAAATGTTAAATGTTAATCTAATGCAGCTTTCTTCATTCCAACCCTATTTCCTCCAGTTATATCAAGACAAAGGATCTCATTGATGAGATACACTTTAGTGAGAGGCATATATACTTAACACAATAGAAAATTGACCTAAGAATTCAATTAAATAGGCTCCTGTATTCCAAAGATAAGTCCCAATTATTAACATAGTTCCCTTCTTTCCTTCTGAGTATCGGCCTTTCTTCAGGGTTTGAAATCAGGGTTGGTTGAAAGATAGTACAGGAATATTGACCTTGGCCTCCCCTGTGTAACAGCAAACCTTCAGGATGTCACGGCCTTGTTCCCGGATACAAGCACATTGTTGGGTCTTCGGAAAACAGAGTTCTGGAAGAGTTTATAAGCGCTGAAAGAGCATAAAGTCCTCACAAAAAGTGGCAAACTTAAGTTATGAATCTTTCTTTCCTCACGGGGATGTGTGATCTCTGGGGACAAGGGAGATCATGACTATGTTTGGGGTAAACTCTGTCATTTCTTATTTTGCGTAACTATTCTTACAGGTTTTTATAACTTTGCCAATGTGTTTTTTATTTTGTTAAACTATTGCTTGAGACATCTTTCTGTCCCTCATAACAATCCTTCTGTAATAACCACATACTCATTTTTAAGGGAATGCATAGTTTCCTTCAAAATGCATGTCTTTCTCTCTCTGCTTTATTCTCTTCCTTTGCTTCATTCTCTTCCTTTAATGGCATGTAATTTCTCTGTATATTCCAGTTGTCTTACTGTTTTGTGGTGTCTTGCTCTAATATATTCAAATATCTTTCTCTTAGCTCTATTGTTTTCAGTTATTAAATTGTTAGATCTACCTAATTTCCAGACTTGAAATACTTTGTATCCTTTTTTTAACACCTTAAATTTTATAAAAGTGCTCTCTTTATAGTTTTTACAAACTACATGTACATGAAAAGGATAATAAGTCTTCATTCATTTCTTTCTTTAATTTCTATCTACATACCCTTATGGATAATGAGGTAGATACTCTGTTGAGCATTTCTGTCATTTAATCAGGAAGTCTAGTTCACACAGTATGTCTTATCAAAGCATTAGAGTTTTATTAATTCCTATATAAATATATTGTTGAATATTTTTTAAATCCCTCCACTCTACCACCTTTTAAAATATTCTGTGCTTTTTTTATGCTTCGCAGATTTTTTTTATTCTTGTCACTATCAAGATATACTACTAGGCCTTCTATTATATACATCTTCCCTCATTCTTCTGGTATTGGTAAGAAGACAAGCCTGAAGGCAGTCTTAATTAATTAAATAATCTTAGTAGCTTCCTATTCCAATATTTTGCATCTCTTCTTTAAAAGAAAGAAAATTTACTATCCATTGATTATGCTGGTTATTTCAAGTTTCCCTCAAATAAAAGAGCTTATGTAGGTTTATTCAGATTAATCTAAAATTATAATAGACCCAAGCATCAGCCATCATATTTATAAGTACTTCACCCTCTATTTAATTAAATGCTGTTAAATTATTTTTTGATGTCCTCAAAAAGGTGGGGTTTTTCATGGTAAACTTCATTCCACTTCCATCAGTGTCAACAATAGCAGCTCCTCCATTATTTGAATTTTCTTAAATATCACTGTTGTTTCTTATATATCTTTCTTTATTTTCTAGGGAAATATATATATGTACATAAACACCCCCCCACCCACACACACACACAATCTATAGGTATCACATCTATTGTAAAAACTTCACCCTTCAGTTCTCTCATTCTACCACTATTTTGTTAATTTTCCTCTTTTTAATTCCTCTTAAGTAATTTCCATTTGTTTTATTTAATCCATGCTCATTATTATATTACTGGAGGCCCGGTGCACAAAAATTTGTGCACTTGGGAGGGTCCCTTAGCCCAGCCTGTGCCCTCTCACAGTCTAGGCCAGGGGTGGGCAAACTTTTTGACTCGAGGGCCACAATGGGTTCTTAAACTGGACCGGAGGGCCGGAACAAAAGCATGGATGGAGTGTTTGTGTGAACTAATATAAATTCAAAGTAAACATCATTACATAAAAGGGTACGGTCTTTTTTTTTTTTTAGTTTTATTCATTTCAAACGGGCCGGATCCGGCCCACGGCTGGTCTAGGACCTCTCAGGGGATGACCACCTGCTGGCTTAGGCCTACACCCCGAGGAATTGGGCCTAAGCTGGCAGTCAGACATCCCTCTGGAAGCACGGGAATCCTCAGGGGATGTCCACTTGCCAGTGGGGAGCAGGCCTAAGCTGCAGTCGGACATCCTTAGTGCTGCTGAGGAGGCAGGAGAGGCTCCCACCACCACCACTGTGCTGGCAGCCATCAGCCTGGCTTGTGGCTGAGCAGAGCTTCCCCTGTGGGAGCATACTGACCACCAGGGCAGCAACTCCTACATTGAGCGTCTGCCCCCTGGTAGTCAGTGTGTGTTATAGTGACCAGTCATTCCCAGTCATTCTGCTGTTAGGGTCAATTTGTATATTACCCTTTTATTATATAGGATAGAGGCCTGGTGCATGGGTGGCGGCCAGCTGGTTTGCCCTGAAGGGTGTCCCGGATCAGGGTGGGGGTCCTGCTGGGGTGCCTGGCTAGCCTGGGTGAGGGGCTGATGGCTGTTTGCATCTGGTCACACCCTCTTCATGGTGGGGGTCCCCACTGGGGTGCCTGGCCAGCCTGGGTGAGGGTCTGATGGCTGTTTTCAGGCTGGTCACAGCCCCTTCAGGCTAGGGGTCCCCACTGGGGTGCCTGGCCAGCCTGGGTGAGGGGCTGAGGGACGTTTTCTGTCTGGCCCAACCCCCTTCAGGGTGGAGGGTCCTTCTGGGGTACCTGGCCAGTCTGAGTGAGGGGCTGATGGCTGTTTGCAGGGTGGCCAAGCCCCCAGCAGGGACCCTCACCCCATGAGGGTGTGGCCTGCCTGGGTGAGTGGCTGATGGCTGTTTGCAGACTGGCCAAGCCCCTCAGTGGGGACCCTCATCCCATGAGGGTGTGGCCATCCTTGGTGAGGGGCTGTTGGCTGTTTGGTGGCTGGCCATGGCCCCCAGCCACCCAAGCTTCCAGTGGAGGCTAGCTGGAAGCAGGTATCTGGGATTTATTTATCTTCTATAATTGAAATTATGTTGCCTTTAGTGGAGCACACGGCCGCTGGTAGGAAGCTTGGCTTCCTCCATTGCTGGGGAAACCAAGCCTCCTGCTTGCTCCAGCTCTGTGGCTGGCAGCCGCCATCTTGGTTGGGTTAATTTGCATATAGCCGCTCTGATTGGCTGATGGGCGTGGCTTGGGCATACCAAAAGTATGATCAATTAGTAACTTATTAGTGTAGATTCTGCACAATGGGCTATTATCTCTGTAAGAACTTCTAGTGGCTTCTTTATAACAATTATTAACATCCCTTGAATAACTACAAAGGTTTAAAAAAGCTTTCTTCATATAATTTTTCATTGTAGATATAGGGTTTTTTTTTTTTTCTATTTATACTAAATCTTATTCACTAATCATTTCCTACAACATATTTCCAGATATGAGGAAATTAGTTTAATCTTCTCCAAATCAAAAATTATCTTTTCTTAAAAAAATCTGAAAATTATATTTTTAATATATTTATATTGTACATATCCTATATAATGTGCATTGACCACCAGGGGGCAGACGCTCAATGCAGGAGCTACCCCCTGGTGGTCAGTACACTCCCACAGGGGGAACACCACTCAGCCAGAAGCCCTGAGCTGGGCTCACCGCTGGTGAGTGCAGCGACGCTGGTGGTGGTGGGAGCGTTTCCCGCCTTTGCCGCAGTGCTAAGGATGTCCAACTGCCAGCTGCCAGAGGGGAGTGGGCCTAAACGGTCAGTTGGACATCTTCTAAGGGCTCTTAGACTGTGAGAAGGCGCAGGTTGGGCTGAGGGACCCCCCGAGTGCATGAATGTCGTGCTCTGGGTCTCTGGTTTTTATATAAATTCAAGATTTATGCATATTGTATACATATATATGTTTATAAACATATATGCACATTTAAAATTTACAAAGGATAAATATTGAAAAGTGTCTACCCATGCACTATCTCTTAGAAACCCAGATCCTCTCTTCAAACTTTTCTTGTTCTTTTCCAAGTAACTTCTTTTTTAAAAATATATATATTTTATTGATTTTTTACAGAGAGGAAGGGAGAGGGATAGAGAGTTAGAAACATCAATGAAAGAGAAACATCGATCAGTTGCCTCCTGCACACCCCCCACTGGGGATGTGCCCACGACCAAGGTACATGCCCTTGACCGGAATCAAACCTGGGCCCTTTCAGTCCGCAGGCTGACGCTCTATCCACTGAGCCAAACTGGTTAGGGCTCCAAGTAACTTCATATATATTATTTACATAACCAAATTGATTGCAGTATTTTTCCCAAAACAATGGTAACATACTAGATACTGAAAAACTAGGATAATGATCCCCCAAAGTTGTCCAAACCCTACTCCCTCAAATCTCTCAGTGTGACTTATTAAATGGCAAAATAGACTTAGCCAATGAAATTAAGGTTGCAGACTTTCATATGGAGAAATTGTCCTGGATTACCTGGATAGGATCAATGCCATCATATAGACACTTAAAAGTGGAAGACAGAAGTCTGAGAGTTGCTTTGGCAGAGAAAGGCAAAATATTAGATTAGAGATATGCAAGGTGGGGACTTGGTGATTGGAGGTCTTAAAGATGTGGGAAGGTAGCCATGAACCAAGAAATGTAGTGTCCTTTAGAAACTGGGAATAGCCCTCTGCTAATAACCTACACACAAATAGTCATACAGCCTCAACAACAACCTGAATTCTTCCAACTGGTTGATTGAGCAGGGAAACATATTATTCCCTACAATTTTCATACACAGACCTGTGACTCCTTAATTTTTATCTTGTGAGACTCCAAGGAAAGGCCCATCCAAAGTGCTAGTCTTTGATTTTTTAAATAAAACTTTATTTACAAAATAAATTCTTTTCTTTCAAGCCATTAAGTATGTGGTAATTTGATATGGTAGCAATAGAAAACTGATACAGTTGTCCTTTTCTGACATCATGGTGCATCCACATAACCTTCCATATCTGTCCCTATAGAGCTACACCAAGCCTTTAAAATGACATAAATTTCCAAAGTGTGAACACATACCATAATTTATTTAAACAGATCCCTCTTAATAGGCATCCAGGTATTTTGCCAATATTTTGCTATGAAAAATACAATTAATTCAATAATATATATATATATATATATATATATATATATATATATAATTTTAGAATTAGTAAATATAAAGTGATAATTTTGATAGATATTTCCAATTAATTTCCAGAAGGGTTACATCAATTCACACTCTTTTAAGCAACACACAGCTGGATTTCTTTCTCTAAAACTTATGCCCATAAATAGATCTTTATGGTTGTTGACAATATGATTAAATAAAAATAATTTTTACTTTATTTCTTTAAGTATCATTTGTAGTAGAAGATCTTTCATCAGTATTCTGTGTTCTGTAAGCAATATTACAGTCCTTAGCCCATTTCTTACATGTGAAGATTCTTTACTCTGCAAATATTTTTTTTGGGGGGTGGGTACAGTTCTAATTTTCTTTCTTTATTGTTTTTTAAATATTTATTGTTGAGAGTATTATATATGACCTCCTTTTTACCCCTAATGCCCCCCTCCACCCAGTTCTCACCTTAACCCAAGACTTCACCACCCTATTGTCTGTGTCCATAGGTAATGTATATATGCATATAAGTTCTTTGGTTAATTTCTTCCTGCCCCCTTTCCCCCCTTCCTTCTGAGATTTGTCAGTCTGTTCCATGTTTCCATGCCTCTGGTTCTATTTTATTCATCATTTTATTTTGTTCATTAGATTCCTTGTTAATTTATTTTGATTTTTATTTATTGTTGGTAGATATGTATTTATTGTTTCTTCTTCCTCTTCTTCCTCCTCCTCCTCCTCCTCCTCCTCCTCCTCCTCCTCCTCCTCCTCCTCCTCCTCTTCTTCTTCCTCTTCTTAGTAAATACCCTTCAACATTTCATGTAACTACTGGTTTGGTGGTGATGAACTCCTTTAGCTTTTTCTTGTCTGTGAAGCTATTTATCTGACCTTCAATTCTAAATGATAGCTTTTCTGGGTAGAGTGATCTTGGTTATACGTCCTTACTATTCATCACTTTGAATATTTCTTCCCTTCTGTCCTGCAAAGTTTCTGTTGAGAAATCAGCTGACAGTAATATGGACACTCCCTTGTAGGTAACTAACTGCTTTTTTTCTTGCTGCTTTTAAGATTCTCTCTTTGTCTTTAACCTTTGGCATTTTAGTTATGATGTGTCTTGGTGTGGGCCTCTTTGGGTTCCTCTTGTTTGGGATTCTCTAGACTTCCTGGACTTGTACATCTATTTCTTTCACCAGGTAGGGGAAGTTTTCTGTCATTATTTCTTCAAGTAGGTTTTCAGTATCCTGCTGTTTCTTTTCTCATTTCGGCACCCCATGATGGGGTTTGTACATTTGAAGGTCCCAGAGTCTCCTTACTCTCTCTTCATATTTTTGGATTATTTTTTTCTTTTTGCTCTTCTGCTTTGTGTTTCTTATTTCCTCACATTCCTAATCATTAACTTGATTCTCAGAATCTTCTACTCTAGTGTTGAATCCCTGTAAATTATTCTTTATTTCAGAATGTATGCTTTATTAAGCTGAGTGTATACTTAACTTCTGATAGGTCCTTTTTCGTGTCTTTAACATTCTCACTGAGATCCTTGAAAGTCTCATGAACATCCCTGAGTAACCTTATAACTATAGTTTTGAACTCTATATTGAGTAGTTTGCTTGCTTCCATTTCTTTAATTTGTGACATATTTATTTGTCTCCACACTTTGGCTGTGTCCCTATGATTGTTTCTATGTATAAGGTAGAGCTGCTGTGCCTCCTAGAATTGGTAGAATGGCCTTGTGAAGTAGGTGTTCTGTAGGGCACAGTGGCCCACCCTATCTAGTCACCTGAGCTGGCACTCAGGTGTGACCCTGTGTGGGCTGTGTGCATCGTCTTGTAGTTGAAGTTCTCAGGGGTGCTTCACTATCTTTAATCAAAGTTGAATTAAGAGAAAGGAGTGGGTGATAATTTAAGAGTTCTGTTTTCCTAGGAAATGATAAGTAGTCAAATCTGGGTTAAATTCTTCAGGTTAAATTTGAATTTATAGGGACAATAAGTGATTTTGAATATTACAGAAGTCAAATACCTCTTGATTTCATATTGTAATTAACTCTAACAAACATTCGGGAAGTTCTCACACTCTGCTAAATGCTGGGTTGAATGTTTGGGAGCTTCAGATTTCCATTAATAGGTTCACAAAGCTCAAGAGCACAGAAGGAAGAAAGCTGTCTTAAGTATATTAGGAAATGGTTGAGTCAATGAAAAACACTAGATGGCATGATTCCTTGGGCCTTCTGCTACCACTTGCCTTGTGGTTAATAGTTTTAGAGAACACTAGGTTGCTTGTGTAATTAAAAATAGCCTCCCTTTCTTATTGTTTAGGAGTTGGATTTTTAGGGTTACTGCCTGGCTCTCTACAAATCATATTACAACAAGAGGGATCCATATTGCAGGATTTAATATCCAATGTGATGATAGTGTAACAGGGAAAAAATAATCCGGTTACTAGAAAAACATTTTTTAAATTAATTAATTAATTAATTTTGTGTCTATTGACTTTTAAAATAAAGATAAACTTAATGATATAAATTTGCTTAATTTTTTAACTCACTTTATTTTCAAAATTAAGCCTAGGCACATAGAAATTTTAATTATGGTTTGAATTGTAATGAAAGCTGAACTTTCAGTTTGGTGAAACTAATTACAAACATACCAAGGGCTTTGAAGCTCTTCTTATGAATTTGATAAAATAACAAGGGATTTTCTAAGTAGAGTCATAATTTGGTCAATTATACTATTAATGTGTTATTGTGTTTTGAGTTTATTTGATTTTCTGTGATCAAGGTGGAGTAAAAATATGGTTAAAAGCGAAATAGTGATTGTTTAATTAAAATAAGTAGAGAAATATTACTAAATTTGGTAAAGATATATGTCTTTGTGCAATACCACTCCATTTTTTGCAATCATTATGTGCTCTTCTCTCCTGCATATGAACTGTCCCATAAATTCGAATTTTGCACCTTATGTGCACTAAGAGAATTCAGTTCCAATTTCCCTTCATGTAATAAAGGATTTGAATGTGTTTAGATACCAAGTTTGTATTTTGGTATGCTGCTAAAGGATTTTCACCAAGATTCCTGTTAGATTATGTCTTTTCTTCAAAAGTTACCTTTTATTTTTTCTGGTAGTGAAACAGTACAGCACGAATACATAAGAAATGCAAAGTAGCATGCAAAACAGTGATCTCCCTGAGCTGAACTGTGCTATCCTCATCATGATTTCATTCTTACTATTCAGAGACAGACACAATAGCCCATACTTATTTTTTTATTATAATGGGGTCTAGAAATGTTATGCAAATATGAGAGCTGAATATTTTCTCTTAAGAGAAATACTGATCAGAGATGCAAGACATTTTAGTACAGAGTAAAGCATTTTATCCTTCCAATTGGTGATCCACAAATGGTTCTCAAAAAAAAAAAAATAAAAAAGATTATATTTACTTTTCCCTTTACCTCATAACTGCATCTACAGGCTTTTCCCAGAAATGTATGTGAAGGAAAGAAACAACATAGAAACGGAAGCAGTTGTGAACATTATCTTATCGTCATTTCTGCATTTATAATAAATAAAACAGGACTTTGGAATCATATTGCACAAAGATGAAATCCACTTATGGTTCTGTTCTCAAAGAAATCTAATTGTAAAACAAAATTTAAGAATCAGTGGCCACAAAAATGTTAGTGATTAATAAATAATTAAATTTTAGCAAAATATTGGATTGAAACTAAAAAAAACAACACATTGTGATCTTGGAAGAATTTTGCTTTATTAAATGTAATGAAAAATGAGTCACTATGAGTTCATTAGATGTGCTACATTACAGTATCACCTCAGCAGTGGGCTGTGGTGCACCTTCCAAAATAAATGTTGGTAGATGAAAATAAAAAATAAGGCCAGAGAGTACCAGTAATTCCAATCTCTATTCCATCAAGATGCTTGTTATATTACATAGGATTCCTCATCAATCTAAACTTCTATTATTAAACATGAGTTCATTTGTCTCAATTTCTAAATACTTTCTAATTTTCTTTTAAACTCTAAATGTGAATGGGGTATTTTATACACTTTGAGTATGGGGCTATCTTTTAGAATCTTTCAAACGGGTGCATTTTCAAAATGCTAAACAATACACTATTAATTAAACATATTATTGACATTTTCTTGCAATTAAAGAACATATGTCAGAAAAAATTTCAACAAAAATATGTCAGAAAAATAAATATGACTTGTTTAAGCAGCTCTATCGGGTTATTAGGTAATGCTGTTTTATATTGTAAGTGACCCCCAAATGGAATCCTTGGCTATACTTCTTCTCAGTTTCCTCAACTGTGCTTTTTGCTAGAGTTGATATTTTGTACCACATTCTTTAGAATAAACTTCTATTCCTTAAACATTCTAGTAAGACAGATATAAATTTCAGTAAATCTGTTGTTCAAATTTGGTGAAAGGCAGACTTCATTACACAGTGTGTCAAATATAAAAGAAGATATCAATGTAATTCTCTTGAAAAAGTATGCTCATTTCCAATGTTTCAAAAGCTGCTGTGATATTAAGAGAGAGCAATCAGTCTGAGTTAAGGGCTGTAAAGCTCAGTGTGGGACTTAATCTCATTTTAATGTCAAATGTATAGAAGGTATGTTTCTGATTAGTCATTATAGTTATAATCCAGAGTGCCTTCATTGTGGCATTGATATCTTGTCTCATTATGGGGCCACATAATTTGTTGGAAGCTATATTTATAACATCATCAGAAGCTGGATATTCAGTTTCCATAGTATTAATGAGTGTTAGCAATTAGTTTATCTAAATACTGAAACTCTCTTTATATTATTTTCTCTTTAAATTATAGCCTTTATTGCCTGACAGTAAAATATTTATTAAATCTCTATTATAAAACAAAAACCAGTGCTAAGTAATTTGCTTACAAATTTCACAATAAAGTACATTTTATTATAGATTTTAAACATATTCTAGATTAATAATTAATAGATTATTCTTGATTATATCTTTTTGTACATTTGAGTAAACCTAGAATCTGAGGCCAAATTGAATTGAGCAAGTTTATTATTGTTCATTAAAAAGAGGATTAAAACACAGCTCTATAATTAGACTTTTTCCAATAAAATATTTTCCATGAAATGGTTAATAAACCCAAATATTTTATGTAATCTAAAATTTTCTTTCAAAATTTGAGCTAGTGTGAATTTATCATTCCATCCACAATATACTTTGATATTAATAGACATTTATAATTTAAAAACTACTCAAACTATAAAAAGTAAGCAAACTTTTTTAAAGGAAAAGTGATATGTAAAGAAACAAAAACAAAATAATGCTCTCCTCATGACAATAGTTGATGACCTATTAAATGCTTCTCTCTAAAATAAGGAATAGAATAATGATATTCACTTTCATCACTTCTATTCTATATTGTACTGTTAAACCCACTCAGTGCAACTGATGAAGTAGAAATAAATTGATATAAAAATAGAAGGAAATACATAAAACTGTCATTATTAGAAAACGAAACAATTGTATATATTATAAGCATAAAGATATCCACAAATAGTAAGTAGTGATCTTAGCAAGCTATTAAATAAAAAGTTATTAAAATCATTTCTATTTCAACAACCAAAAAGCAACTGCCAATTAATTAAAAAATATATAATTTGAATGAGCTTCAAAAGAATCAAATACCTAAGAATTAATCCCACAAAGGATGACAAAAATATCTACACTGAAACCTACAAATTTGCTAAGGGATATAAAGGAGGAAGATTGAAAAAAATTGAGATATTGGAAGAATCAAGATTTTTGAGATTTCAAATTTTGTTGAATTTGTCTTTCCAAATGGATCAGTAGATGTAATACAATACTCAGTGTCTGTGTATATGCATTGGTGTAGTTTAACAAGCTGGGTCTAAAAGTTATATGATGATACACAATGTCTAGGAAAGTCAAGGCAAACGTCAAGAAGAACAACAATGTGTAAGTACTTAAATTATCAGGTTCTAAAGCTTTCTATAATAGCAATAATTAAGAATGGTATTAATCAAAATAATATAAAAATAAGTTAATAAACAGAGGACATACAGATGGCCAAGAAAGATATGAAAAAATGCTCAAAGTCACTAATCATCAGAGAGATAACAGAAGTGTATATAGGAGGCTTTGATGAGATAGAAATATAGTTCTCAAACAGTATATTGTATGCATAGTATTTATGTCAATTCTCTTTACCTCATACATATATATAAGTAAAATGTATATAAAATATATATATATATATATATATATATATATATATATATATATATATATATATATAAAAGGCTATATGCAAAGTGTCCCCTCAGGAGTTAGACCGACATAATGGGAGTTTGATCACTCACTATGACGTGTGCTGACCATCGGGGGCAGTGCAGAACATAATGGGCAACCAGCAGAGGTGGTGGGCACTGAGGGAGTGAGGGAAGGAGAAGTTGGGGAGGTGGGGAATCTGATCAGCCCTGATTTCTGGCCAAGCCTATGGATCCTAGCCATGCATGAATTTCATGCACTGGGCCTCTAGTATTTTTATAATAAAATATATTTTAAAACAAAATTCAGCAGAACAAAAGAAATTTACAATTTGTGAAAAATATGTTGTTTGTTATATAAAAGCCAGTATAATTAAAAAGAGAATAGAGTATAAAATTATCAAGATCGTAGACATACTAGTTTGTATCAAATACCATTCTGTTTTCTCATGAAGATGCTAAAACTTGATTGTGAAACTTTCTCATACTGTATAATAAATTTTGAAGGCTAAGTGCTTTGATACCATGTAAAACATGAAGTTTGACTGCTTTCTTTAATTCTTAACCTTACAAAATTTAAAGTTGCTAAACTTCTCTTTTCTCAAATAAAAATGAGATATTGATGTATTATCCAATATCTTAAAAGCCTAATATGCTAATCAACCAAATGGCAGAACGACTGGTCACTATGACACACACTGACCACCAGGGGTCAGATGCTCAATGCAATGCCCTCTTGGTCAGTGCACTCCCACAGGGGAAGCACTGCTCAGCCAGAAGCTGGGCTCATGGCTGGTGAGCACAGCGGCGGTGGCGGGAGCCTCTCCCGCCTCCGCAGTAGCGCTAAGAAGCAGTGAGTCGAGCAGTAAGGATCAGCAAGCAGGTGGGTGGTAAGGAGTAAGGGCTCCTGGGCTGCGAGAGGGATGTCTGACTGTGAGAGGGTACAGGAGAGGCTGAGGGCTACCTCCTCCAGGGCACAAATTTCGTGCACCAGACCTCTAGTCCTATCTAATAATAGACAAACATGGTAATTAACCGTACCTCCAACACACTTCCCATTGGCTAATCAAGGTGATATGCAAATTAACTGCCAACCAAGATGGCAGCCGGCAGCCAGGCAGCTGAAGCGAACAGAAGGCTTGCTTGCTCCAGTGAAGGAGGAAGCCAAGATTCCCCGCCTGCCGGTGCTGGGCTCTGAGCTGCAGTCTAAGAAACAATGTTGCAATTATACAAGCTAAACAAACCCCATGTTTTCAGCCAGCCGGCCGAGCTGGAGTTGCAACAGTGTTTCAATTATAGAAGCCAAACAAACCAGATACCTGCTTTCAGCAGCCGAGGCCTAAGAGCTAGAGCTGAGCCTCAGAGCTAAAGCCGGTTCTCAACTCCAGTGACAACCATAGAAGGTAAATAAATCCCAGAATAAAAAAAGAAAAAGAAAAAAGGAGAGGTTGGGAGCTTCAGTCACCCACCAGCCTGAAAACAGCCCTCAGCCCCTCACCCAGACTGTCCAGGCATCCCAATGGGGACCCCCACCCTGAAAGGGGTGTGACCAGCTGCAAACAGCCATCAGCCCCTCATCCAGGCTGGCCAGGCACGCAAGTGAGAGCCCCATCCTGATCCAGGACACCATTCAGGGCAAACCACCTGGCCCCACCTGTGCACCAGACCTCTATCCTATATAGTATAAGGGTAATATGCCTCCCAGCACCGGGATCAGTGGAGCGCGAGGCCTCCCAAACCCGGGATCAGCAGAGCTGTGAGGCCTCCCAGCACTGGGATCAGCGGAGCCATGAGGCCTCCTGGCACTGGGATCAGCGGAGCCACGAGGCCTCCTGGCACTGGGATCAGCGGAGCCTCCCAGCACCGGGATCAGTGGAGCTGCGAGGCCTCCTGGCCCCTGGAGCAGCGTGATGGGGGCAGCGCCCAAACCCCCTGATCACCCTGCGGCTCTGTGTGTGACAGGGGGTGGGGCCACAACCTCCCTATCCACCCTGCTCTGTTTCTGACAGGAGAAGGCATCCCAACCCCCTGATAGGCCTTGCTCTGTGCTTGATAGGGGTGAGCTCCCCAACCCCCTGATCGGCCCTGCTCTGTGGGTGACAGGGTTGGCGCCCCACCCCCCTGATCCGCCCTGCTCTGTGTGTGACAGGTGGTGGTGCCCCAACTCCCCTATTGGCCCTATTCTGTGCATGACAGGGGGAGCTCCCCAACATCCTGATCGGCCCTGCTCTGTGTGTGAAAGGGTATGGAGCCCCAACCCCTCTGATGGGCCCTGCTTGTGCGTGACAGAGGGTGGCGCCGCAACCTCCCCATCGACCCTGCCTTGAGTGTGACAGGGGGTGGTGCCCCAACCCCCCAATCGACCCTACCCTGAGCGTGACTCGGGGTGGCATCGCAACCTCCCGATCCGCCCTGCTCTGTGCATGACAGGGGGCGGCGCCCCAACTCCCCAATCGTCCCTGCTCTAAGCCAGAGCAGGGGCTGCACCTAGGGATTGGGCCTGCCCTCTGCCACTCTGGAGCAGGCCTAAGCCAGCAGGTCGTTATCTCCCGAGGAGTCCCAGACTGAGAGAGGGCACAAGTGGGGCTGAGGGACAACCCCCCTATCCTCCCCGCGCCAGTGCACAAATTTTTGTGCACCGGGCCTCTAGTATAATATATAATATTAATACTCAATTTCACCCAAGTTAGTTTGATGACATAAATATGAGAGTGCAAAATATTTAGTATAGTGTATTGTGACCTAATAATTACTCAATAGCTATGATTATTAGTACTATCTATCATTACCAAATACCAGTTAGAATTACTCCATAAATACAGTCACTTAATTTTCACTGAATATCATATAAATGTATAACAGATGGAGAATTATCATTCATAATCTATTTCAGGTGTTCTTCAATTAACATTCTTATAACCATTAAGTTTCATGGTCAGGACTCAAGAATGTTTTGAACGTAGCTTCCTTATTAGAATATCAATTATTTCCCTAATGTTTTTTTTTTTAAATGTTACATTTATCAATATGTGCCTTTAGCGGGCTACACATTCTATAACTTTATTTGGACTATCAAATTGGTCTATTTACCTATAACAGAAAAAGAGATACTCATCTATTTAAACATATAAAATAGCAGTTATTTCTAGATTCAAACTAAATCCTTAGATGCATTTTTAAACTAGCTGATACTGTCAATAATACAATCTATAGAAAATAAAGAGAGATATAACATTAAATGTGGATTGTTGGTTTCACTTCTTAAAACTAATGCAGACATGCTAATCAGGAAAAAGACAAAGGTTTGCTATTCTAAAGGAAAAAATTGACGTTGTTTACACTAAATTGTTGCTGACTGAACTACAGTGGATTTCATAAACTGGCAGACACTCTGAGAGATGTGGAGGCGAGGTGGGCGACCGTAGGAGAATAAAGTTAGACTTTTATTCCCTGCCAGCACTAGATGTGCTAGACAACTACAAAGCAAATACCATTTAGTTCTTGACTTAAAACATAAATTTTAAAGTTTATATCTTCATTGCCTAGACAACTCTCCAGGGCGTTTCAATACATAAACTGTTCCTTTACTGGAGGCACCTTCTTTTATGACTTAAAAAAAAAATGCATCATTTCCAAAAAATACTTATATGTTGTTATAATGTGAAAAACTGATTTCTAATATTACCTGCTCCTTTAAACATAAATATCGACAAGAAAAATTCAACCAAAATGTGTTAAAATCACATAAATACACACAAACATCTCTTGTCACTATTCTTACCATTTCATCCTCAAATATTAATTTTAGGATGAATTTCCACAATTAACTGTGGGTAGACTTTTTGGGCAGGTAGTAGGCAAGCAGTATTTATACGCTGTTTTGAGAGTCTATGTTTTTGAATTGATCTTGCTGCTTCCAAAGAGTAAAAAACCAGACATAGTCACTAGGCCATTTGCGAAAATTACCAAAAAATAACCTATTTTTTTTTTTTCAAGTCACAGGTAAAAATAAGGAAGTTTTACGTTTGCACGTAATAATATACTTTTCATAAAAGAAAGATAACATTTTGTTTAACATTTTAGGCACAATGAAAAATATCTTATGTACTCATATTATATTTTTAGTGGTAAGTACAAGCAGGTACTACTTTGTCCCTCTACCTGTATGGCAATGATTGTTTCATTGGTCTAATCCTATATAATAAAGAGCTAATATGCTAATTAGACTGGATGGTGGAATGACCTTCCAGAATGACCTTCTGGAATGACCTCCCGGAATGACCAGTGGGCGGTGGGTAGGGCCACAGGATCACGAGGCAGCCAGGGCCGCGAGGGCTGAACCAGCCGGGGCTTTGAGGGCCTACACTTGCACGAATTTCGTGCATCGGACCTATAGTGAATTATAAGCCCCAATAGTATGTATTTGCAACCTCTGAGGAGCTATTTTATGCGTTCTCCTTCTGAGAGGATAATGTAAGCCTTGGCATACTCTTTTATGGGGAATGCCACTTTAATAAGAGGAGGGGTAGGCCAGGGATGGGTGAGTTACAGAAATTAAATTTAAAAGTTATTTTTCAATGAAAATACTAATATATTTGACTAATTATTGAGTTGATTTAAAATAAGTATGCATTAGGTAAAGATGAGAGTTTTTGTCTGCATTACATATTTCATTAGTACTGTAATGAGGGGGACTGCTGATAAGAAGGCAGCAGAAACTGGTATCAATGGCCCTCATCTCAGTAAGAACACTTTTGTCGGCTGCTTTTTCTAGAAGCAGATGCTAAGATGGTGTTTGATATGCATGGTATTCATTGGGCATCAATATCTGTGGAAGGAAAGGGAAAGAAGTAGATATGAGGAAAGGTTAAAGTCTACCTGCAATATAGGCCTGAAAACATTCTCAGTCAACCTTCCAGAAAGTTTAGGTGTATAGATGGCTCATCACAGATGACCAGCCTTTTAACCTGCACCATAATCAATCTTTGGATGTAGCCTGCCCTGGGAGGACACGCTAAAGCAATTCTGAAGAAACCGATGGCTGCTGTGGGTGCTGACAGCTAGGACACCCAGTCCTCCCTCAGGGGCAGATTTAGTTAACACGTCTCTATACCCATCAAAGTCCATCCCATGGACTACTCATCATCTCCATTCTCTACTGTAGTCGCCTTCTGCCTTTGCCAGTATCAGTGGTTTCTCTGGTGTTGTGACCTAGACCCTGATCACTATGTCCTTCTATTTCTTTTTCTTTTGTTAATCCTCACCCAAGGATATTTTTCCATTGATTTTTAGAGAAAGTAGAAGGGAGGGAGGGAGCAGGGAGTGAGAGAAAGAGAGAGAAAGAGGGAGAGAGAGAGAGAGAGAGAGAGAGAGAGAGAGAGAGAGAGAGAGAGAGAGACAGCATTGTGAGATACACACATTGATTTGTTGCCTTCCATATGCACTCTGACATGCAACCCAGGCATGTGCCCTTGACCGGGAATCCAACCCATGACCCTTTCGTGCCAATGCTCTAACCACTGAGACCATTGGCTAGAGCACCATGTCCATCTTAAGCTGACGTCAATGAAGGAGTTCATTTGCAGTCACAAATGGGAAAGTGTGTAGCAATAGGCACCAAAGTGGATCATATGGAGTGTAGGTACTCGTGTCCTCCCTGCTGTCATTGTGTAACAGTAGCCCTTTGTCCTTCTGAGATGATCAGAGTCAGTCATCCTTGCCAAGATGCTGACTGCTGTTCTTGGCTGCTGATCCCCAAGACATCAGGTAACCTGAATTGCCTGTATGGCAGCCAAAAATTATAGTTCATGACCCCTGATGAAAGAAGGTTGCTTTGGACAAAGAAACTGTAATTTTGCCGAGCATGAGTTTGTGAAAGCAGAAAGCCAAAATTCCTCAGTGAGTTATTGAGAGTAATGATAAGTGGGGGTAAGTCCAGCTTTTATCTTTGTCAGACTTATGTGTTTTTCCTTTTGGGGATCCAATCACATAGAGAGGTCTTTAATTCAGAGTGTACCCTGTACCCTGGAAGATATGTAGCCTGGTATATTGGTGGGAACGGGGAGGCATCAACTTGCCTTCAGCAGATTGTTCAAATGTTCTATCAGCTAGTCACTTCAGGGTGCTTCAGTATGTGATAAAACAGTAGATTTCAACATCATGGAATAAATCCTACACTTTCTTTTCTATTAAGTGGTTCTCCTGATCTGATGTGATTTATGTGGCTTAAGCCCTCTGGATATCTCAGGAAGTAGCGCGCACGGAGGCCCTGTGGATAGGAAAGGCATACCCAGATTATATGTCTAAACAAATCGATGGGCTCATCAAAAGACTTTAATGTGAATGTAGAAATTTTATTTGTAATAGGCAACAATTTAAAATTATCAAAATATTTCACAACAGGTGAATGGATGTATAATGCAATGCTCCACAGCAATTAAAAGGAAGAAGCTATTGATACAAACAGCAATGTGAATGAGTCTCAGAATTATTACGTTGGGTGAAAGAAGTCAGGTAAGAGTATATTTGCCTAATTTCATTGATGTAAAATTTAAGAAAATGCAAACTAATCTTTAGTGGCAGACAGCAGATCAAAGGTTGCCTTAGAAAGCGGAAGGAAGTGGAGGGGTGACAGGGATGGATTATACATGAGCAGAGCACTTTTGATAATGATTGATATGTTCATGACCTTGAGTGAAGTAATGATTTCACAGGTATATATTATGGCAAGTCTTACCACATTATACACTTTAAATATGTGTGATGTATTGTATGTCAATTAATCTTCAACAAAACTGAGAAGGAAGGAATAACAAACTCATCTGCCCTCAGATGTTTATTTCCAGAATAAGTATGAAAAGTAAACATAAAGTACTTTGCATCATTTAGGAGTTAAATAAATGTTGGCTCTTATTACTAATAATAAATAAAACTAAATTACTAGTATTAAAAATAAAAATAGAAAAAATGCATTAGTCAAAAAACAAAGCATGATACATTAAAAAAACTGGAAACTGAATGATAATGAAAATACATACTAGTAAAAATTTAAGAAGATGGGGTGCAGTAAAAATGATAATTTGAGAAAAATCTAAAGCCATATATTTAAAATAGAAGAAAGAACAAAAAAATAAAAAAGTTGTGAATTTATTCAAATAAATTATTAAAAAAGACTGGCATGTGCCAGGGGGATAAGGGAGGCTGAGGGGAAGTCAATGCGGGAAAAAAGGAGACATATGTATTACTATTTGTAATACTTTAAACAATAAAATAAAGTTAAAGAAAAATCAATAAATTAGATTGTATTTTTTAAAAAAGACTCGAATAAACCAAAAGAAAATGTAATAAATAAATTGATGTGGTGGATTAGAAAAGAGAAGCAGGCCATGGTAATAGTGACTGTTTTAAGACACATAAAAAGTTTCAAGATAAGTAAAAACAACAACAAAATCTTAACTTCTGTTAATTATGGAACAGGTATTTTGGGTTAATCTAATACCTAAAGAAAACCAGGGGATCAGCTTAAAATGAAAAGGGAATAGTTTAACTCAACAGAAAGCATTAGAGAACATATCCCCATTCAAAAAGAGCTAAGAACCCTTCCATCCAGGAAGATTCTCTCTCACCCAGAAAAGAATCAGGAAGAACCTGTTCTACATCCCTCCTCTAAAATGAGACTCAGATTCCGATTCCTAGTCATGATTGCTGCTCATTTCAATGCCTTAGTTGTTATTGCGTACTTCACTAAAACCAATTTAAAATAATACATTTAGAAATAAAATGAAAACAAATGTTTATTTCCAAAGCGCATATAGAAGTCTTAACTGTTTCTAAAATATTTTATTCTTACAGTAATTAAACTATACCATGGTTCAACTAACTGCTCCTGAGTTTTGACTAACATGTTCTAAATATGCTTCAAATGCATTAATCACCCAATCTGGTCATGCAAATTAAGAGAAATCTTTTAATCTACTAATTACTAGTATATCATAACAGTATAAAAGGGAGCAATATGTTTTTAAGTCAATAAGCATATTCTTTAAAAAAAACTGGAAAAATAGGAATTGAAAACTCTTTGAGAACAAGAAAAATAAAAAAAAATTAAGATAACAGATCTGGCCAGTATGGCTCAGTTGGTTGGGTGTCATCCCATGGCCCAAAAGGTTGCTGGTTAGATTCCTGGTGAGGGCACATGCCCAGATTTCAGGCTCTATCTCAGCAGAGGGTGTGCAGGAGGCAGCCAATTAATGGTAAGCTCTCACATTGATGTTTCTCTGTCTCTCCCTCCCCATTCTCCTCTCTCTAAAAAGAAATCAATAAATTTTTTAAAAAGTTAAGGTAACATAAATTATGTAAGAGATTCTTCACTTTGGTAAGTCATTTTATTTCCTCTTAGCATAAAAAATACTCATTCAGGTCTGGCTGGCATGGCTCAGTGGTTGAGCATGGACCTGTGCACCAGGTCTCTCTTTCTCCATTCCTCTCTGAAATAAATAAAAAATATTTAAAAAATACTCATTTAGTTTTACATTTAAAATGTCATATAAAATTTAGAAATAGTTTATTTGCAATGTTTTAGGTAAATGAATAAAAAATTCTACATTTTTCAAAAGAAATAATTTTAAACATTACTTCAAAATTTATATTGCTTCTAATTGTAGGTTAAAATAATAATACTCTTTCAAGAAACTTGTTTTGCAGCCTAAAAGAATATTACTTGATAAATTACTTTAAAAAAATGGAGAGAGAGAGATAGAAACATCAGTGGTGAGAGAGAATCATTGATAGGCTGCCTCCTGCACGCCCCCTTACTGGGGATCAATCCTGCAACCCAGGCATGTGCCCTGACTGGGAATTGAACTCTGACCCCCTGGTTCATAGGTTGACACTCAACCACTGGCCAGGCGACAAATTACATTTAATGTATTAGTGACATTGATAATTCTACTAGTACTTGATTTGTGTTTTTTCTTTTTCTCTGATTCTTAGTGTCTAAATGTTGCTGATAATTAATATAATGAATTTTTAAACACACCTGGTAAATTTTTTATATTACCAATTCCATGCAGCTGATCACCATAACTGATATTTCTTCTTATGCACAGTGACTAGAAAAATATGTTTCCAACATTTAAAGATTACAATAATTGAAAAACTTTATTGAATCACTCTTATAAATGTTAGAATTATCTTTTTCCCCACCACTTTTCTTTTCTTAGAAACATTACAGATGCAAGTAGTCAATCTTCATTATCATGCAGTGTGGTTTCATCTACTTACAATGAAAATTTGCTTCACTGCAGTTCATTACACAGCTGATTTTCAACATTTTTGCTAACCCATTGATTCTTCATGAAACCATATCATTGCCCAATGGTATAGAATAAATTATTTCATTTAGATTCTTTTCTATCACCATATTAATAATGTATTGTGCAGCTGGCAAGATTTATTATTCTCTAATAGTATGTGGCTTACAACTTCTTCTTCATCTTACTCAACAAAATTAATACAATGAGAGCACTATTATAATTGCAAGAGTTTTAAATCATACTTGAGAGAGTAACATTTCTTCAATATTTCTAATAAATATGGGAAATAGTATATACATGCGATAATATTGTATTAGCATGTTTATTCTTAAAGTGTCCACTTTTAATCAATTTATTATACTTACAGGAAAGAATATATGTTAGCAGAGTAGGGCATTAGTACATTCATACCTGTGGAGCTTTAACACTAAATCTTAAGCCCTTAAATGAAGTTTTTCCCTCTTTTACTCAAGCTAATCAAAGTTTTAGTTTGTTACAAGATATGAACATGAAACATATATAGACTAAGTGTGAATGGCTGCACCTAGAAAAACATGTGAAATACAATTGTGATGTATTTGGAATTTGGATATTTAAATGCTACAAGTGACTTTGTCAGAAAAAATGTTATCTTGCCAAATCCAGTTTGGCTCAGTGGATAGAGCGTCGGCCTGCGGACTGAGGGGTCCCAGGTTCGATTCCGGTCAGGGGCATGTACCTGGGTTGCGGGCACATCCCCGGTGGGGGATGTGCAGGAGGCGGCTGGTCGATATTTCTCTCTCATCAATGTTTCTGACTCTCTATCTCTCTCCCTTCCTCTCTGTAAAAAATCAATAAAATATATATAAAAAAAAAGAAAAGAAAAAATGTTATCTTTGCCAGATGGTAGGTAATCCTGAATAAATATTTTAGAGAAATAAAATTATTTCCTCAAGTTTAATGGTAGATGTCCTTGTGAAAATCACAGGGTTTGTTAGAACCAGGTATTATAACACAAAACATTTATATTTATATGTAAACTAGATTTATCTTCTAATTTCAGATAATTTGGTGTTTTTTTATTGGTCTGTGAAAAAGTGGTAGTATATTCATAGGTTGAAAGACATAACATATGAAGAGCTTATTCAAATCAATCCTTGGAACATAGTAAACTCTGATTAAATGCGAGTTTGTGTTATGTTATTATTATTATTACAAGAGGTCCAGTGCACAAAAATTTGTGCACTGGCGGGGGGGAGGGGGGATCCCTCAGCCCGGCCTATGCCCTCTCGCAGTCTGGGACCCCTCGGGAGATAATGACCTGCTGGCTTAGGCCTGCTCCCGGGTGGCAGAGGGCAGGCCCAATCCCTAGGTGCAGCCCCTGGTCAGGCTCAGAGCAGGGCCAATTGGAAGTTGGGGCGCTGCCTCCTGTCATGCACAGAGCAGGGTGGATCAGGAGGTTGCGATGCCACCCTCAGTCACGCTCAGGGTAGGGCCGATTGGGGGGTTGGGGCGCCGCCCCCTGTCACACTCAAGGCAGGGTCAATGGGGAGGTTGCGGCGCCACCCCCTGTCACGCACAGAGCAGGGAGGATCAGGGGGTTGTGGTGTTACCCCTGTCACATACAGAGCCAGCCGATCAGGGGGTTGGGGAGCTCCCCCCTGTCACGCACAGAGCAGGGCTGATCAGGAGGTTATGATGCCACCCTCAGTCACACTCAGGGTAGGGCCAATTGGGGGTTTGGGGCGCCGCCCCCTGTCACACTCAAGGCATGGTCAATGGGGAGGTTGGGGCACCGCCCCATCACCCACAGAGCAGGGCCGATCAGGGGGTTGGGGCACTCCCCCCTGTCACACACAGAGCAGGGCCCATGGGGGGGTTGGGGCGCCGCACCCAGTCACACACAGAACCGCAGGGCGATCAGGGGGTTGGGGAGCTCCCCCCTATCAGGCACAGAGCAGGGCCGATCAGGGGGTTGGGGTGCCTTCCCCTGTCACGAACAGAGCAGGGCGGATAGGGAGGTTGTGGCCCCACCCCCTGTCACACACAGAGCCACAGGGCGATCAGGGGGTTTGGGTGCTGCCCCTTGTCACGCTGATTCCAGTGCCTGGAGGCCTCGCGGCTCCGCTGATCCCGGTGCTGGGAGGCATATTACCCTTTTACTATATAGGATAGAGGCCTGGTCCATGGGTGGGGGCCGGCTGGTTTGCCCTGAAAGGTGACCTGGATCAGGGTCGGGGTCCCCACTCGGGTGCCTGGCCAGCCTGGGTGAGGGGATGATGGCTGTTTGCAGCTGGTCACACCCCCTTCAGGGCGGGGGTCCCCACTGGGGTGCCTGGCCAGTCTGGGTGAGGGGCTGAGGGCCGTTTTCAGGCTGGCTGGTGACTGAAGCTCCCAACTGCTCCTTTTTTCCTTTTTTTTTTTTTATTCTTGGATTTATGGCTGTCACTGAGCTGACAGCCGGCTTTAGCTGTGAGACCTCGCTGCTGAAAGCAGGTTTCTGGCTTTGTTTACTTTCTGTATTTGAAACTTTGTTGCGACCCCAGCCCTGAGATCCCGGCTGACTGAAAACAGGTTTCTGGGGTTTTGTTTAGCTTCTATATTTGTAACAATGTTTCTTAGGAGCTCAGAGCCCAGCAACGGCAGGCAGGGAACGTTGGAGTCCTCCGTCACTGAAGCAAGCAAGCCTCCTGTTCGTGTCAGTAGCTTGGCTGCCGGCCGCCATTTTGGCTGGCAGTTAATTTGCATATTGCCCTGATTAGCCAATGGGAAGGATAGCGGATGTATGGCTAATTACCATGTTTCTCCTTTATTAGATAGGATTATTAATTATTAAAATGGTATTAGGTTGATTCCAGCCACTTTACCTTTGGAAGGTTTACACAGGCGTGTAACATCGGCACCTGTAGGCTGACATCTTCTGATGCCTGTTATTATAAATCTACTTTTTCTGTTAATAGTAAGTGTAAGAACAGGTTAAATTGAATATGATATCCTTAAGAGTTTACAAAATCTCATCTTGGGCCAGAGTTACTGAGAGAGGCTACATTATAGGCAACTGATATGGGACATTTGAATTGGTAAGGCCTCTTCTTTCAGGTGGAGAGACTTCCTTACACTGAAGTAGATTGCACATGAACTGTGAGCAACATGGTGAAGAAATGTGTTGTTTGACTAAGGTCTTACACCAGGACACACAAAAAATGGATAATGAGAAAGAATAAAATAACCTCTTCTGTCCTTTCTGGACCCTGAGAGAGTATTAGAGGAGCTACACTCTGTTTTTTCCATGTGTTTATGTCAATGTTGAAATTTAACATTGCTCAGAAGCTCAAAGCTCATTATAATATTACATATTCCACCCACAAATACAAATCTGGATCAGAAAAGATTTCCACTCATCAATATGCATGGAGGTCAGGACATTTTCTTCCTACGGAGATGATATGACAGGTGCTAAGGAGCCTTTATTAGCCTTGTCCAATTATCCTCATGAAAAATACAAATAGTTCTGTGGAGAATAGGGAAACCAAGTTACAAGTACCAGAGTGGAATGCATAACTGAATTGGTAGATTAAATTCTACCAAATTAGTAGCAATTTGAAAGAAACAGATTTAGAGAAACTGAAATATTTTGGTTCCTGATCTCTCTCTTGTAACAAGTGGTGCCTTCTTATTTTGGCTAATGCTCAGAAAAGGTTTAAGTTGCTCCAGGGAAAGTGAGAATAAGATTATTTATTTCAGTTAATAACATACGGAAGTGTAGTACAATATAACAGAGTAGATCAATTAATTGTTTTCAACTTAACGTTGAATGCAGCTTATCTCACTTTTGATTCAGCTAAAAAGCCTGGAGCAAATTAGCCTTAAGTCTTTTCTTTTAATACAAACTTGGACAAAATAATGTAAAAGTTAGGAGTTTGTAATTAATTCTATAAATTTAGGTGTAATAACAGGCAACATTGCTTATTTTCTTGTTGATGATTAATCCTCAATTAAAAATTGAATTGGTACTTGAGAGTAAGCTTTTGTCTGCATTTCTACACATATTTAGAAATGTTTAGATATGTAGCAAAATAGGTTGTTGTTGGTGATGGGACTTCTTTATCTGAACTGATATTTTGAAAACAAACATTTAAGGAAGAATTTATATCTGAAAGGAAACTAAGGGATTCTGAACTGCAAATTATTTTGATTTCAGAGTAATTTTCCTTTTGTCTTCATGCTTTAAGATACATATTACCCAATATTTACAAATTATTGGTGTTAACTTTGAAATTGGCAGACAAACATCTAAGAAGCACCTTTTGCTCAAAGTAATAAAATAAAGATTCCTAAGGATTTTTAACCTCCTACAGTTAAACTGTAGAAATGCATGTGGCCATTTAGCAGGGCTTCAGTGTTGAAGAATCCAGGGGAAACAAAACAAGTCACTTTCACAACCATAATGGGTCCTTTTATTTATTTATTTCTTAAGCATTGACTGGAATATCTGGTCTAGTCACAGGAAAAAAGATATTAAAATATCTTGGAATGAGTGACCATATATTACACAAATATGTTTAAATTAAAGTAGGTTGTGAAGCACAGCTTACTTCTTGATTTACTTGTGAAAGAACTTGGTGGAATTTTCTACTTGTGCTCTAAGCAAGGCCCCTGACAAGATAAAGCCTACAGGTGGTACTGGTGAGCAGATCAGTCATCCAGCTCAACCTGTCTCACACCCATGGGTACACTGTTCTTCCCTCCTTTGCTGCCCAGTTGTTTTAGTTAGCAAACACAAAAGGATGGGTCAATCACTGGGCCAAAGTAGAAAAATAGCTGTTTTTATCCTTGCTTTTGCTTTAAATCTCATGTCATTACTCTTTTTTCTAAGTGAAGAAAGATAATGTATTCACTTGTTTTTCTTTTATCAATAATGCTAATATGAGGTCAGAGGAAATAATGAATTATTTCTTTCCTAAGCGTCTAAGTTTCACAGGGTACAAGGAAATTTAAAAAAATAGAAAAGAAAAGAGAACATAAAATATTTTCTCCTTCCATTTCTATTTTGAGAGAGTCCTTTCACAGTGTTTCATATATACTAACCAAACAAAAAATTACAATAAATAAAGAATTGATTTATATACTTTAACTATTATATATATAATTTCTATTTAATATTATAGTACAAAAACTAATTTCATTCTGTGTGTTATTGAACAGAGCAAGCAGAATATGGTTTGTTTTCTTTGGACATATGCCAAAATTAAATTGTTCCATTACAAGAAACTTAGTGAATTCCTGCCAACCCCAAAGAAACCAATAATGTGTACACTTGTAGTCTTGGTTGTTAACACTAAAGACAGTAATTTAGAGAACACATATGGTATTGCAATAATTTATTGTTTTGAAAAGGAAATTGGAAAAACTTTGTACTGAGATAAAACGGATTGGCAGGTGAATTATGTCCCTCAATAGAGTAAGTAATTTTAATGATTTTGTATAGATGGTAATGTCTCTCTACCTTAAAATGGATATCTGATAGTCCCAGTCAAAAAGACAATGAAATAGGGTGATAAAGATTATTTCCCTCTCAGAGTGTCTTTTTTTACATTTAACTTTATCATTTAAAAAAACTCAAAATGGTTAATGTTTTTGAAGAAAAATATATTGCAAGTTACTTTCCTTAAAACTAAAAGGATATTGACATATTTTACTCTCTTAAAATTTAGTTTTTGTCATAATGGAAAAAAGTAAGTTAGACAAAATATTTTATCGGCTGTGTGATAGTGTTAAAAAGTGCCCCTTATGTTATTTAATATCTTTGTGTGAATTCAGGGATGTTTAAATTGCTAGGGTAAATATCTTGAAAATCTTATATTATTATGATCACTTCTCTTTCTTTGAAGAACATGTTGAATTTGTGGAATATGTTGATGCTTTAGGTTTTGTCAGTAGAGAGATACATGTGCCACATGATTAGACAAAGTGTAATGGGTGAAGATTCAGAGCACAGCATTGGAGACAGACTGCTTGGAATAAAATATTTTTTTAATTGATTTCTGAGAGGAAGGGAGAGAGAAGAGAGATAGAATCATCAGTGATAAGAGAGAATCATTGATTGGCTGCCTCCTGCACACCCTACTGGCAATCAAGCCTGCAACCTGGGCAAGTGCCCATGATCAGGAATCAAACCATGACTTCCTGATTCATAGGTCGGTGCTCAACCAATACCCACACCAGCCGGGCTTGGAATCAAATCTTAACACTTATTTTGACTATATGAAAGTGGGCATGTTGCATTCTTTGCATTTCTTATTTTCTTCAATAGTAACTGTGTCTTTAAAGGGCCCCTTCGTAGCTGAAAACTATGTAGAGTAATAGCTAGTGCATAATAAGCTCTCAATAAATGTTAGATATTTATATTATCAACTAGAGGCCTGATGCATGAAATTCGTGCAAGAGTAGGCCTTCCTCCCCCTGGTTGCCAGCATTGGCTTCCCTCTAGCACCTGCGACCCGGGCTTTCCTCGAAGCCCCGGCTTCCTCCAGAAGGTCATCTGGTCTAATTAGCATATTATGTTTTTATTATAGATATGCTGTATCTTTTGGCATCAGATAATCTTACCTTAGTTCTATGTTACTTGGTATATCCCATAATTAGGTGTATAGAGATGTATGCAGAGTGGAGCACATATATAATAAGAATTTAGATGACAGGGAAATAACACCTTTCCCTTATTTCTCAGTTTTTACCTTTTTATTTAGCATTATCCAGGAGCAGTTAGACTATTCTATTAATGATCCAATTTTATATACCAGGCAGTATTTTTGAGGCTTTATATGTCTGTTATTAGTTTCTAGTTGTTCCCAAATTAGTTTTCTGAGATAAAAAGTTAAATCTAAAGTGAATACACATAATGTAATGAAAAAAACGTATGGCTAGATATACTACTTTTTTCTTGTACTTTAAAACCCTTCTACCTAAGTATATATCTTGCTACTGGTAGAAGGAAAGAGGGTGTATTTGTGACTGTAGAAATTATTGAGAAGGAAAGAATGATTTTAAGAATAGTGAAAACTTTTAGAAACATCTTTTTTCTAAGTTAAAATAATGTTTGCACTGCCTAATTGATTTCTTGACTGGAGAGGTAACCCTATACTCATTATGCATAAAGCAGACAGGGAGATTAGACAGGCAGGTTTTCCAATTCCTTCATGTGACTTCTGGAATTAGCCCAAGGTTCACAAGTGAATAAAAATAAACTTTTAAATTAATACTGTAATTCTTTATTAGACTCATTAATAATTACTGGCCCTTCCAATTTTGACAAGAGATATAATTTTTATTGGTCTTATTGGCGAATAGACTTTTGCCTATGGTAATGTTCTTGTCACACTCTCTTGCATGCTTCCGAGAAAATAACAATTAAAGTTGATAGAGTACTTATCATTATTTCAAAGCTGTACTCTTTTTTTCCTAATATGCAACTGCTAAGATCTGAATGCAACATTTGCATTTAAATTAATTCTAGGTGGGATTAAATGGCAGTTTGTAAAGCAAGTAAAATAAGTGTAGAAATATACCTGATTTAATAAAATAGCTATTATTTATTTAGTCCTTTAGGTATTCCATATATTATGGTAATATAGCCTTAGCTTTACTCTTTATAACAAGGCAAATATTTACCTAAATTTTAAACAATTAAGAAACAGAGTTCAAAGTTACACATACAAGGAATAATGTGAAATTGCCATTTTTGACTTTTGTTTTTAACAGAAGCAATTTTACGATTTAACTAGTAAGTGACTGGGCCATGTTTAGCATCTATAATTTCCTGCCTTCTTGGCATTTTTCACTATGTCTCTGTCTCACCTTGTCTTGGAAATATTTCCAGTGAAGACAGAAAATTTTGTAACATGTTATAGTTTAGGAAAGCTAGATGTAAAAAATATGGAGAGTCTTATAATTATTCATTTCTAAGCATAGATGTGCTTTCAGAGAACTTACATTCAGCTTTTTAAAGCTTCAGTTTTAAGTTTCCTGATCCATGTTTTACATAAATGTCTGTTTTTATAATGCTGTTGGTTTTAAGACATCCTATATAATAAAAGCCTAATATGCAAATTATCCCCTTGACCGGGAGTTCGACTGGGAATTCAACCGCTCGCTATGATGTGCGCTGACCACCAGGGGGTGGCGCAGGACATGGTGGGTGTTGGTGATGCGGTGCTGGCAGCAGGTGGCAATGGAAGTGCTGCTGGCCGCGATGGGTCCTAATGAGAGCAGGACCTTGGTGGGATGGTGGAGCAGGTGAGCAGGCAGCACCAGACCAATGCAGATGGGAGCGGGGCTGCTGCCTGGCTCCCAGGCGCTCAGGGAGCCAGGCGGGGGCCTGATGAATCAGGCAGAGAGGGGCGCGCGGGGGCCCAGGGGCCCAGGTACTGCCCAGGGCCCAGCTGAGACTTGCCTTTCCACACCAGACACTCGCACTTTGATCACCAGCCAGGCTTAAGGACTGCACCCATGCATGAATTTTGTGCACTGGGCCTCTAGTATACCTTAGAAAGGAAATGCAAGGAAGGAATATGGCATTCTATCTAATAAAAAAGTAATATGCAATTGACCATCACTCCAACATACAAGATGCCTGCCCCATGTGGTCAAAATGCACCCATGTGGACACAAGATGGCCACCACAAGATGGCCAGCAGGGGAGGACAGTTGGGGGGGGGGACCCAGGCCTGCAGGGGAGGACAGTTGGGGGTACCAGGCCTGCAGGGGAGGACAATTGGGGGGACCAGGCCAGCAGGGGAGAGCAGTTAGGGGCAACCAGGCCGGCAGGGGAGGGCAGTTAGGGGTAACCGGGCCAGCAGGAGAGGACAGTTATGGGTGACCAGGCCTGCAAGGGAGGGCCGTTAGGGGTGACGGCTGGAAGGGGAGGGCAGTTAGGGGCAATTGGGCTGGCAGGAGAGCAGTTAGGTGTTGATCAGCCTGGCAGGGGAGTGGTTAGGGGCAACCAGGCAGGCGAGCAGTTGGGATCCAGCAGTCCTGGATTGTGAGAGGGTTGTCTGACTGCCCATTTAGGCTGGTTCCCACCGAGGGGATCCCACTCTAGGGGTCCTAGATTGGAGAGGGTGCAGGTTAGGCTGAGGGACACATACCCTCCCCCCCATGCACGAATTTCATGCACTGGGCTTCTAGTATATCATAACTGATTAAAATCTACATATCAAAATATTGAAGTGCACAGAAGTTATATTTCTTTTTTAAAATATATTTTATTGATTTCAGAGAGGAAGAGAGAGGGAAAGAGAGAAAAACATCAATGATGAGAGAGAATCATTGATGGGCTGCCTTCTGCATGTCCCCTATTGGGAATCAAGCCTGCAACCTGGGCATGTGCCCCAACCGGGAATCTAACCATGACCTCCCGGTTCATAGGTAGATGCTCAGCCACTGAGCCACACTGGCTGGGTGGAAATTATATTTCTAACTCCTGCTTAGATGTGGTCATTACAATATGAGACAATAAAATTATTCATGTGTGAGAAATTTGAATGGAGGAAAACCTGGAAGAAAAAAGTGAAAAAATGTATGTGACTTTAGATAAGTAATCCTTGTTTTATTATTATATATGTAACAATTTTGGAATAAAAAGCAAGTGAAGAATTAAACCAGATAACTTCTAAAGTTTCATCTACCTTTAAACTTGATATTTCAATTCAGTTCCACAAGAATTTAATGATTAGCTACTATATGCCAGCTACAGTGGACCAGTTATTGTGGAGCCAACTAGATTCAATGAAAAAAAAAAAAAAATATATATATATATATACATACACACTAGGGGCCCGGTGCATGAAATTCGTGCACTGGGTGTGGGGGGGGGGGGAGGAGAGTGTCCCTCAGACCAGCCTGCCCGCTCTCACATACTGGGAGCCCTCAGGCGTTGACCCCCATCACCCTCTGATCGCCTGATTGGCCCCTTGCCCAGACCTGACGCCTCCGCCAGAGGTGTCAGGCTTGGACAGGGGACCCCCATCTCCCCCCGATCACTGGCTCTGGCCCCCGCCCAAGCCTGAGGCCTCTGGCCCAGGAATCATGCCTGGGCAGGGGACCCCTATCTCCCTCTGATCGCTTGCTCCACCCCCCGCCCAAGCCTGACGCCTCTGACCCAGGCTTCAGGCCTGGGCAAGGGGACCATCATATCCCCCCAATCCCCGGCTCCGCCCCCCACCCAGGCCTGATGCCTCAGCCAGAGGAGTTGACCCTCATCACCCTCCGATCACCAATCACCGGATCGGCCCCTTGACCAGGCCTGAGGCCTCCTGGGCAGGGGACCCCCAGCTCCCCGCGGTTGCAGGCTCCGCCCCTGCCCAGGCCTAACGCCTCTGGCCTAGGCGTCCAGCCCAGGCAGCGGGGACCTGCAGTGGCAGCGGGGGGCGCCGCAATCGTGGGCTTCGCTTTAGGCCCAGGCAACGGACCCCTAGCTCCCGGGACTGCCAGCTTTGACCGTTCCCAGCTCCCATCGCTGGCTCCACCCCTACTTCCTGCTATCACTGGCCAGGGCGGCAAAGGCGCCTGATTCTCCGATCATGGCTGGGGGTCAGGGCAAAGGCGGCCTCAGGGCCACCTTTGCCTTGCCCCCCAGCTCTTAGCTCCCCCCTGGGTTTCCGATCACTGTCAGTGGCAGGGGGCTTCTTCCTGCTTTCCCTTTTGCCTCCCTGCATTGTGCCTACATATGCAAATTACCCGCCATCTTGTTGGCAGTTAACTGCCAATCTTAGTTGGCAGTTAATTTGCATATAGTCCTGATTAGCCAATGAAAAAGGTATCCCTGTACGCCAATAACCATTTTTCTCTTTTATTAGTGTAGATATATATATATATTATTGATTTTTTACAGAGAAGAAGGGAGAGGGATAGAGTCAGAAACATCGATGAGAGAGATCGATCAGCTGCCTTCTGCACACCTCCCAGTGGGGACGTGCCCGCAACCAAGGTACATGCCCTTGACCGGAATCGAACCCGGGACCCTTCAGTCCACAGGCCGACGCTCTATCCACTGAGCCAAACCGGTTTGGCTCAATGAAAAATCTTAATTGCAATACATGCTGAATTAACCCAAACTAAACTGTGATTTAGTCTGACTAATTTAAAAACAAGTTTTATGGATAAGATCCATACTATACCATCTGAAATAAATTTTACTTTGTTTCCATTTTCAAATACATGGGTACTTTCTTTTCTCTAAATGTGAATATATAATTTTATGATTCTCTTTTGAAAGTAATTTAATTACATTATATGTATGCTAGATAAGTAATAGCATTAACATCTAATTTTAGAATTGTTTTCTGAAATCAACCTGTTAAGTTCTTCATTTTTAACAGTGCTACATATAGTATGTGTAATATTTATGTTAAAATACAGTGTATATCTAAATAAACAATTGATATATTGTCTAATCCAGTGGTTCTCAACCTTCTGGCCCTTTAAATACAGTTCCTCATGTTGTGACCCAACCATAAAATTATTTTTGTTGCTACTTCATAACTGTAATGTTGCTACTGTTATGAATCGTAATGTAAATATCTGATATGCAGGATTGTCTTAGGCGACCCTTGTGAAAGGGTCCTTTGACTACCAAAGGGGTCGCGACCCACAGGTTGAGAACCGCTGGAATCTAGGCCCTCTATGTGGTCAGAGGTATCAATGTCTCACCAAATCTGAGACCATTTACTTCTACCGAAGTCAACAACCTCTCCCCATTCAATCAATAAACAATCAGTTCAGTCATTCTAGACTTTTCAAAGAAAAGCAGCTTTTGCTGCTAAAGATTGACAAAGCTGAATAAACGGCTACACTTCTCCATTATAAGCCTATATCACAAAAGCTGATCATTACACCAGAACATAATATATTGATTGACATCATATTATAGTCACTCAAAATAAACCTTTAGTCCTCCCACCTGCTCATTTCCCTAATATATTCTATCTGGATGTAAGCTCAGCTTCAGCAGTCAACACTTCATTTTTTTTAATCCTTTTTTTTATATAGCATTGTGCAGCTAGATATTAAAGTAAATTAGAACATTATACAATTGGATTGCTTCTATATTTACTTTCAGTATCAAGACTGAGTTTTTGCTTTATTTCTCATTTGAATTAGCTAGATTCAACTAGACTATATTACTCTTTAGTGTGATGCATTTAATAACATTTTGTACAAACATCAATTATCAAACTAAATTACGTTTTCTTTGAATTTTGTTTTCAGGCAATAAAATATCAATGTGAACATCATAAAATCATTATCTTTTGATTTTGGATGCTTATAATATATTTATAATTAATTTTATGATATTTGTTAATGATATCAAAGCAGACTTGTTGAGAAACAAAATTAAGATAAATATCTTGTAGGGAATGAAACTAACCAATTATATATGAAGCATTTGTGTTTGTGCTTGTGTTTGTGAATGAAATATATAATCCAAGACATCCCAATAGCATCTCCACAATAAAAATAAACAAATTCATAGCCAAAATATATTTACTTTAACTCTTGACAAGTGACTAATTAAAATAAGTGGAGATTTCATTCTTCTATGTAAATAAACCTTTTTACTATTGGTCCCCCAAACCAAACTGGGACATATTTTACCATGATGTTATTACAAACAGTTTTAAACTGATCAAATAATATATCAAGATTTGGGGATGCAAATATAAATTTAACAAATATAGAAATGACCACAATATTGATAAAAATAATATTATAGTAAGTTAAATTTCAATGTATATTTTTTTTCAGATAATTATCCATTGCCTCATAACAGATTACCCCAAAATTTTGTGGCTTAAAACAACATACATTTATTATCTTAGAGATTCTGTGGGTCAGTACACTGAGTACAGGTTGGTGGCTCCGACTTGGTGTCTCTCAGGCTGTTATGATCAAAGGGTAAAGCAGGGCTGAAGTCATCTTAAGGCTGATTAGGGAAGTACCGCTTCCAAACTCAATCGCAGCACTGTTATCTGGTTTCAGGTTCTTACTTGTAGGAGATATCACTTCCGTGCCATGTAGGTCTACTCCCAACAGTGTTGCTTGATTCATTAAAAACAAGAACTGAGAGAGAGAGAGAGAGAGAGAGAGAGAGAGAGAGAGAGAGAGAGAGAGAGAGAGAGAGAGAGAGAGAAGGCAAGCAAGACAAGTCAGTCATTTTGTAATCTAATTTAAAGATGACATTTAGTTGCCTTTCCCATGTTCTGTTTGTAAAAGGGAGACACGAGGTTCCAGCTCATACTCAAGAGGTAGAGATTGCACAAGGGCATAAAAACCAGAGGGAAGAGGCTCAGGAATCATCCTAGAAGATGCTATCTTATGCATATATTTATGTATGCATAATTGTGCTACATTTTTTTAAAATGTGAGCTGCATGCATAACTTTTTAGAATGCCTATGCTTCATTTTGTTGTAAAAAATTATGTGGGCAAACTGATCACCTAATAAATGTTAGCTAAAGTTAAATTAACTCAATCTCAGTTAATATCTAAGCTAACCCAAATCTCTTTTAGAAATTTACCTAATGGGGATAAGTGCTGTCCTCTTTATCTGAATGCTTTACAGACTTGACTTTCAATAGTCAACTAGGGGAAAAGCTAAGACTACAAGTAATCTTTGCCTGTGATTTAATCTCTGATAAAAGGATTCCATACACACATTTGAAAAGTTTCCGATGTGCTATTTTGCCACTTAGGTTACCACTTATGTTTTCTTATGGGCAAGAAAGAGCTCCAGAGTGCCAACAGTACATAGTTAAGTGCTCCTGTTTACGTATTCACATGAGGAACATCCACGCTGGTGCATTAAATGATGGGATTGCATCAGTAGTGTTGAAGAGTATTTCTTTTTTAATATTCTGCACATTTGTCCAGAGTGCTACCCATATTTAAAAAACAAAATACAGAAAAGTCATGTTAGCTAAGTGGAGTTAAATACTACACACAGGACAATGCATGGCTTCTAAATAATATTCAAATTCCATAGAACCTCAAAAGTAAAAATCAAAGAAAAAATGAATATTTTCCCTTCAATTGAGTGGCATAGACAGACATTCTGTGAAGATGACAGGTAAGCACACGGCCACAACTCCTCCACTTTATAACTTCCTTTGTTGAATAATTATATCCCCCAAACCAGGCTACTAATACATTTTCTATCCCTGGTTTTGCTTTTTGATCTGATCTATGATCTGAGTTCTACACTGAATCATCCAGAAAGCACATTCCATTTATATTCTTTTTTAAAAAATATATTTTTATTGATTTCAGAGAGGAAGGGAAAGGGAGAGAGAGAGACAGAAACATCAATGATGAGAGAGAATCATTGATCAGCTGCTTCCTACATGCCCTCTATTGGGGATCGAGCCTGCAACTTGAGCATGTGCTCTTGACCGAAATCAAACCTGGGACCCTTCAGTCTGCAGGCTGACGCAATATCCACTAAGTAAAACCGGCTTGGGGAGTACATTCCAGTTATTAGATCCATTTTATTATTTATAATTTTAGTCTTATAACTGTACTAGTCATAATATTTTACATATGTCTATTGCTGAAATGGGAGAGATTTATAATCTGCATCAGAGTCTGAACATGTTATCTTGTGACTATGATGACCACTATTCATTTTATTCACTATGTTATTTTTGTATCCTTCCATGATCACTAATCAATAATCATTCACTCAATAATCTATATAGAGCCTTTAGAAGACATTGATAATAAACATGGGAAATTGATAAACATAGGAAATTGCCCTCCTATAGGTAACAAATTAGTGAGGGAGGTTGATGTAATTTTTAAATTACAATAGGAATGAATGGTTCAAGTGAGAGGTAACAAAGTTTGTTTTTTGTGTTTTTTTTTAAATAACAAAGTTTTTTGAATGCGTACACCATGGGAAGCAAGATTAATATTATTGACCATTGTGTGCCTACCCATCTTGCTTGGGTTTTGATCAGCAACTTGTTTCAGCAAGTTGGTGATTTTCATTAAACTTAGAAAAAAATTTCTTAAGACCATGTTATTCCTCCAAATTATTTCCTACACATTCTTTCTTCTCCTTATGGAAGCTCAAATACATGTTTATTAGACTATTTAATATTAGATCCTTGATGCTCTTTGTTCTTTAGCTAATTTTTAACGCTCTGCTCTTAAGCTTCTTTAAGGTGCCATGAGAAGAATCCCTTCTTGCATCTGAGCCAGATGGTGTGAATTTAGTAATTATGCCTAGAAATCAGCTTTGTTTAGCAAGTCCTAAATGACTTTGTAAGTTATCTGACATTCTGAAATGATTCCCCTTACATCAGCACTACTTATAGCAGATTCAGTTTTTCTGGAACTGAATGTTGACCCCATATAAGTGATGTATGTGTGTGTGTGCGCGCGCGCACGCGCGCGTGTGTGTGTGTGTGTGTGTGTGTGTGTGTGTGTGTGAATGTATAATTATATGATTATCCTGGAATGTGATAGACTTTTGACTGGAAATGAATTACACAAGCTTTAATGAGTTAAGGTTATCTTCTGTAACTTTCTTGTTTAAAATATTTTCTTCTTTAAGAAAAGAATAATGTTCATAGTGATCATCCATAAAACCCAATCAGGTGTTTGGGTTTTAATTTTAATCCAAACATTCTATGAATTACAATTATTTCCATGTGCTCTCTAAAGGGAATCATGATAACAGAAAAAATAATGTGCCAATACATTTATAAGAATGATTTCACTAAAAAATTATGCCTGTAATTGAAATTTCTTACTTTGAGAGTTAAAAATCAATTTTATCAAGTTGAATTTTATTTTAAACTATTCTCATTTAAGTAAACTTTTTATGATCGTTAATTCATTGAGAGTCAGATAATGTCCAATTTCAACCTTTAAAGTTTAAACATGTGCAAAAATATGATATTGCTGATAATGCAGTAATGTTTTATTTTAATAAACTTTAGAATTGGAACAATGGTATTTTATCTTATTAAATTATCTTTGGTATAATAGAAACATCTTATTATTCATAAGTAATTTCAGAAAATTTGAGTGTCTTTATTTTAAATATCTCCTCTCAATAGATAGATGATAGATAGGCAGACAGACAGACATATAGATACATAGATATATGGATGGAACACAGTAAAATATTAAAATTGATACTGAATTTAGAATTATACAAATTGTTGTAATGTTTAGTTTTATTTGTTTATTTCTTTTCCTCAGTATTGGTGGTGAAGTTAGGATCAAATTGAGAGAGAAAAATGAAATGTTTCATGTAGTTTTTATTTAATATCCCAAAACAATGGGACCACTCTACTCACATAATTTTAAGAGAAAGTTATTTTTAAAATAAGCATATCTGATTTATACCTGCATACTCTTCAACAGAGTAATTTTGAATAGATGGTTATTATATACTATATGGTTATTATATAGTATAGCTTAAAGAATATTTAAGAAATAATACATAACTTAGGTCTCTTTTTATAAAGAGTATGCTAGATACCAATGTGACATGACATGCTTCCTCACTGTCAGATGAGAAAACTACGCATCAGGGAAACTTCTAAAACAAACAGAAACACACTCCTTATAATACGACTCACTGAACCCCAAGTGGCTGACCTACCCCTATCTTTATGAAACATTCAAGTGAGGCAAACAAGCATAGTCTACATGGGCTCATTGCTATCACATCCTGCAGAGTAAACCAAACAGCAGCATTCCCTCTGAGGAATAGGTCTAGGGGAGAAAGGGCATAGTACATTTGTACAGCTAATTCTTCCTTTTCTTTCTTTGTTGACTAGACTCACCAAATAAGCCCATTTGCTCTAAATCCATGTTTTCAATATGTCATCTCAGGATTTAAATTTGAAACTCTCATGCTTTCTTTACTTCTTAATTCTGATATTTAAAATTTTAATATTCAACAAATATACCTTAGAATTCTTAGTAGTTCTTGCTGAAATATAGGCCCACAAGAAGAAATGGCTCCCTTTTAGTTATTTTTGCATTCTAAAATTTATTTATATTAAATTAACAGTGAGCATGTCCTGTTTTTGTTATTAAAATAAAAGCTTAAGATATTTAAGGTTCAACATTGATATGATTAAGTTTCTAGCTAAAGTTTTAAAATTTTTTTAAAAAATATTTTTAAAATATTTTAAAATAAAACTTGAATTTGCATTTCAATTCATAATTATTCACAGGATGACTTTCAATTAAATCAAACACATGGAGTCAATTTCTAAATATCCTATGTGATTATATCTTCTTGAATATATTTGGGCTCCTCAAGACAGTTGCTTTAATCATAGCTATGAAAAATGAGTAAATTATAATAGACATATTACAATCATTGGCAGAGAATCTTACCAAACCCACCATTTTATGATACAAGTTTTATTTTTTCCAATACATTTAAGAAAAAAAATCTCATCTTATAATCTTCGAGTCATTTTATTTTACGACATATTGCATCAGTTAGGTAATTAACAAAACAGAATGATTCTAGATATTTCAAAAAGAGGACATTTACACAGGAACCAATAGAAAAGTTGTTGATATGACTGAAATGAAAAAAAGAAAGAAAATGAAGTTACCCAAAGATTAATAATACCAGGAAATATCTACCCCCCTTCATTCTGGGGAACATGTCATTTGTTGCTGCTCTTCTAGTACCATGTGGGATGCATTCCGTATTAAGGTAGGACCACCTGACTAAGGCTATGATTTCTACAAATGGGTTTCCTAGGACTGTGCTACAACCTCACAAGAAACATCACATCAATGAGGCTGGGAGACAACCTTCTGACACTGGGAAGATGTTCTGAGGTAGGGAGGATAAAACTGACCGGAATCCCCTGTGTTCAACTATTACCTATTGCTGTTGGGCAGATACGGCCCCCAACATGAACTAAACAGAAGGAGTATTATTTTCTCCTCCTCCAAGTTCCAGTCCTCCAATATTACCTCCCTTTGACTAACCAGAAGCCATGGCGAGTTTGTGAAGAAAGACTGGGAGGGTCTTAGTTTTCATAGAATATGTAGCATTAAACAGAAGAGTAAAAATGGGGTCTTTGAGTTCCTAAATATAGGAAATATCTGTTCAAACATTAGGTAAAACATTTGGGGAACATAGTTTTTTTATAAGAGTTTTGTAAAAGTAGAATTTTATCTTTTCTTTTGCCATTGTTATAGAAATTCAAGATAATACAATTACTTTTTAAATGATATAATTTAATTTCTGGCTTATTTATATCTTGTTTTTGAGAAATTATATATTCTGAAAGCTATTACAATGTACTTTTATTTGAAAATTATTTATATATTGATGGAAAATTAGGAAAATACCATCAAAAACATTTTATGAAATGCTACTTTATAATCTGTAAAATCCTGCTCTATATGAGAGTGTGTGACAGGATCTATAAAAACATGCTTTTAAGTCTACTATAATGCTTTCAGACTATTACAGCCCAAGAAAAATGCAATAACATTTACAGTAAAACAAGTGCTATTTTTTAAGTTGCTCATAAAAAATAATTTGACATTTTAAAAATTATTGATAAAAGTAATATTGGATATTGGGTATTAATTCATATAATTATACATTCTTAGAAGAGAGGTGCCATAATACCAATTGAAATTGATTAATATTATAAAAGAAATAAGTCATAAATTTGCTTTAATTTATTTAAATGGAATAAATATTCACATAAATATATTTTACAAGAATATTGTTTTTAATAAATGTTAGTTACTAATGGAAAATGACTACTTTGAAAAGCTATGTCTCTGGAGTATATTAACTTATAGGATGTTTAATAATATTTCACAATAGGGAACTCCTTTTTCATATATGACTAGAAGCAAAAGGTGACTCTAAGCCATTGGGTTTTTATTGTTTTTCCTCATTGTTTAATATACGGAACATAAACACAGCCATGTAGGCTAAAAAGATCCAGAATGCTATAGCATCATGAGGTTATAGTCATTAACCAGTGACATGCACAGAAGAATTTCAGAATGGATGCTGAAGTACAGTGTCTAATGGTTGAACCAATATTTCCTATAGTAACCAATATGTGAAAACATTGAACATGAAGATTCTGCTTGCAATCATAAGGAAAGTATCAGTGACTATAATTATTAAAAAGGGCCAGGCAAAGAGTTACCAAATAAATACCAACCAAAATAGAAGAAGCCAAGGCTTCACAGTGAAGGATATTATTCTCTTGGACAGCTAGTTGAATACAATTTTATGTTCCTTAATGAGTAGAAAATGCAGATCTATATCAGAAGCCACTGTGTTTTCAATATATGTAATTGATAAAGGTGTTTATATTCACAGTTCTCACAAGTGCTTTTACTAACTTTAATCCCAAATGAAATAATTATCTAGTTTCCTTATAATGCAGATTTGCATTGGCTCTAACATTTGTCTTAACTTGAGCTTATTTCTATATAGATGAGTCCAATCTATAAATAAAGTGTTTAATTTAATTTTATAGGGATCTACATGTTGTAGGGCTTTGTGGCAAATTGTGAAAACAAAAAAATAGTTTTACTTACAGAAGATTTATCAATAATGCTTAAATTATTCAAGTGCCCTCAGGGATTTTTGTATCAACAGTGCTTTCTTACTTAAAGATTATAGGGTCAAAAATCAATATGTACTAACAGAGGAAAGGTTGTAAATGATTTTAAATTAATATCACTATCAAATACAACTGCCCTAATCATGCCCATGTCCTTGAGTAAAGTCAAGATGCTGTGTATCCCAGGTCCAACCAGAATTAGTTATAAAATATGAGTGAAAAATTAACCTTTATTGTTTTGAGCTACTGAGAGTCCAGGACTGTTTGTTACCTCAGCTTAATCTTATTTGGAATTTTAAACACAATAACATGTTCTTTCCAAAAATAAGACTTTTGACTTTTTATATTAATTTATTGGGGGAAATGGGGCAAAACATACTAGGCAATGAAAGCACAAAAGTAAGAATGGAGATATTAATAATAATGTCAGGCAAACAGAAGTTCAAAGACAGTAATACAAATATCTAAATTGAAACTGTAATTCTCCTTTGTTAACAAGAGATACATCCCAAGGCTTCCAGTGTATAGTACCAAAGTATATATGTACTATATTTTTTCTTATATATAATATACTTTACAGCTTTTATTTGGCATACTCTTGTGCTTTGGAGCCATCAGTAAAATTAGGGTTACATGACCATAAGCAATGCAATAAACTGAGAAGGTAGCTAAGTGACTAACAGGAGGGTAGGGTATCCATCATGCTGAACAAAGGGATGATTCACATCCTGAACATATTGGGACAGCATGAGATTTCATCATGCTGTTCAGAATGGTGGGCAATTTAAAACTTATGAATTGTTTATTTCTAGAATTTTTCATTTAACATTTTAGAATGTAGTTGACTACAGATACCAAAAATAATAGAAAGTGAAACTTTGAATAAAGGAGGAACTACTATTTATATAGTGATGACAAATGTATGATGAAAATACAATTATAGTAAACTTTGGTGAATACAATAAGCTTTGAAATAAACACATAAATAAATAATACATAGAATTTCAAGGATACCTTGATAAAATATATTTTTCTGTAAGGTAGAAGATACCACTCTATGTCACTCAAGACTACATTGACATCATCAACATCATCATCATAAATTAGTATGATAAATAATCATACAAAGCATTTAAGAAAGTGATAAAGTAGACACACAGAGCACTTTACAATATTGAATGCTAATGAGGATGGAGAGGAGCAAAGAGTGGAAGGAAAGCGGAAGTGGGGGAATAAGAAAGAAATCATTAAAAATAAATATAACTCTTTAAATGTAAGATACATTATGCATTTATCTATTTATATGAAATCATGTATGTATGTGCCTTTATGCAAAACTAATTACAACTTAAGTAATTTAAAAAAGGTAAAAGGAAACTTGACTTTAAGAAATACATATAGAGGCTGGCCGGCGTGGCTCAGTGGTTGAGCGTCTACCTATGAACCAGGAGGTCACTGTTCCAATTCCCAGTCAGGACACATGCCTGGGTTGCAGGCTCGATCCCCAGTGTGGGGCATGCAGAAGTCAGCTGATTGATGATTCTCTCTCATTGTTGATGTTTCTATTTCTCTATATATACCCCTTCATTTCTGAAATCAATGAAAATAAATATTTTTTAAATGATATATACTAGTATACATATACATATACATGAAATTGATTTGTTTAACCTTGACAAAAATCAAGGCTTTGTGTGGAAAATGCATAGTAATCAGGCCATCAGAATCACTCCTCTACAGTTCATTGTGGGTATTTCTCTTTCACCACAGTGCTTTTGCCTCCTGAACCCAGAAGTAGCCCAGAATTCTTCTCTACATAGGGCTTCCTTCAAGTAACTAGTCACAATCAACAGGTTTCATTCCTCTCACTTCTGGATTAAAGCAGCTCTGCCTCAACTCTCAGTTGTCTGAAGCAAGCTGAGATGAGTGTCGACAGATAAATTGGGGCAAATTTTATGTCATATCTTTATTATTTTTTATTCAATTTAAATAAAAAATGACATACCTAATCATGGAGGAGAAATTCCTCTCCTCTATGCTTTGCTATTCATGAATTGTTTTAGGTCCTTACTATTACACTCTGCCTTAAAGATATAAAAGTTAATTATACTGCACAAAATATATGTGCACTTATGGTCATTAGCTAAGAACACATTGTGAATACTCAGTAGGATTGTAATATTAAGGAGAGATCTGTGGCACTTTCTCTCCCCTTATCATTTTATTTATGTGATTTGGCTCATCATCTTTTCCCCTCCTAATATGCTTATTTATCTTGTAGCCATTCTACAACATTCAGTATATGTTCATTATAGCACTTGATTAAAAATACACAGACTCTATTAATCCTACTGAGTCCTATAGAATCATGCAGTGTTCTACATCATTAGAGTTTAGGTCACAGTCTCAAATTTTTATGACACAAGATAAACTCCAAGCTATGAAAACTGATGTGAGTCAGATAATAAAAACTGAAGCAGCAATATTATAAGGAACTTTAAAAGCATTAATGAGTAAGCATAGCCATATAAACTTTCAAGGGCTAAAAAGATGTCAATAGACTAACATGAAGAACAATTACAGTTAAAAACAAAGGATATCCAATGGAGCTAGAACTCCTCTTTAAAAACTCCTCTTTAAAAAGATTATTTGATATGAGTGTTTTTTAGGCCTAGTAAACTCATGATAAAAAACATAACTATCATATTTAGCTTATGGTCTGCAGGCTTCTTGTGTTGTTGCTTTGTTTAAGTTTTGATTTATTTCATTTTTGAATATTCAATTCAGAATTGAAATGCAACTAATAATACTTCTAAAATAATACAATATTGTGTAAATGTGTTATACATTAAAATTACGTTTAAATCTATATCGTAATTAATCAAAATTTAGTAATTCAACCTACAGTAGTATGCATGATGTTATGCACATAATCACTTATATTTTTACAATTTCACATGTGTTTCTAAGCACAAAAAAGTGTCTTCATCTATATATTTACCTTCTGCAACATTACTCATACGATGGAGTAGGAATCTAAGTTGCATTCAGACAATAAGTATAATTTTTGTATAGATACCTAAGAGAGAGCAAAAGAAAGGTATCTTTAATGATAATGTGATTGTCATAAATATGATCCCCATCTTTTCAATTGTGAAAGAATTGAACAGGTGTTCTGAGAAGAACAGTATACATCTCACTGATCTTCATTTCTTACTTTAGAGCAATGATTTTCAACATTTTTTTTATTTCATGGCATATATAAACTAATTACTAAAATTCAGGGGCATACCAAAATATATTATTTTTTTGCCAATCTAATAAAATAGGTGTAATTTTGACTCATTCATACTAGATGGCTATTGTTGTGTTGGCTGCTATACTTTTATTTTATTTTTTTACAGTTTAATTGAAAAGAGGTCAGTGCCCCTGACTAAATATTCAGGTACTGAATGTTTTAAAAATCCTTGCAGCGCATCAGTGTGCCGTGTCCCATTGGTTAAAAATCCCTGCTTTAAAGAAATGTTAAATTAAAAACTAGATTTGAAGCAAGGTACTACCCATATATCATTTTGTCACCTTTATCTTTTCTTTTATGTAATTATTTTATTTATATAGAATTTAACTCTTGTCACAGTCAGATTTGCAAACTATAGTGAAAAGAGCACATTAATTTTCATAAAATTTACCTCCTTTGTCTTTGGGATCAAATCTTGAAAGCCTAGTCAAAGAGATGTCTACACTTCTTTTGGGAATTCTTATTGAACAATTGCACATTGCAGTCTTGCCCAATGAAAGCAATAAAATTGTGAAAATATATACTGAAATTATGTAATCTTAAAGGAATAAGACTGAATAAAACTAAAACTATGTGCTTCTCAATGAGACTACTTAATGGGGAGAAATTTGTTTGCCAAATAATTAGAACAATCATAATAAAAATATTCTATAAAGGATGGAAGTGATGGGTAAAAACAAATGAAGAATAAGAGTAATATTATTGTTTATTCATTAATTATAGTTTTTTTTAAAGTGTTTATAACTTCCAGAAATCTTCTGGGTGGGACATATTTTAAATCATATCCATTTTTTTAAAATTTTACTTCATAGCTCTTTGGAAATGATGTCATTTCCTCACTATAGGAGAACACCAATTCTTGATGTCTGCTAGGCTTCACAACTTCTCATTTACTATAGTTTGCAAATCTGATTCTCTAGGAAACCAGAATATGTTATACAAAAAAGAATATCTCAATAATATAGTCCCTATAATCTGAGATAAGAAATCTTTTAAAACTATATGCATCCTGAAATAATATTTAAATTAAAAAATAAATTATAAAACAATTTCTAAACCACTTTAATGAAGTTGGTTTATTTTCATAATCTTAGACAATTTTATTTTATCTTATACAAAAGAGGTTGTTAACCCAGAATTCTATACCTTATAATAATATCCATGGAAAATGGAGGAAATAATGTTTTCTCAGGAGAAAAAATAGTGAGGATCCATACAACGGAATTCCATACAATAATGAGATTAAGCCTTATTCTATTTATATATAAAAACGTGATGAGTGGTAAAATATTGAGCAATAGGATCCAACAGAAAATAATACTACCCTATGATTTCTCTCATAGAAGGTTAAAAAACAAACTAATTTATGCTGTTAAAAATCATCATACTGGAGGAGCTTAGTGACAGGCAGGTTAGGCTCCCAGGGTACTTTGCTAGTCATATTATATTTCTGAAAGCATCTCAATTACCCATCGAATGTACACATGCTCCATATTGTGATTTAGTACAATAACATTGTTTTTAATATTTTAAAATTTTAATGAAATTTTCAACACTTTTTCAATTTCTGGAGTTAGCATTATTTATTGTCTATCATGCCTTTCCTTACAAAGTGTATATGGGTATATGCATATATGTTTTGAAGAGGTGCTTTAATCAGACTTTTAGGATAGGCTTTAATCAGACTTTTAGTATAGGCTTTTAAATTTTATTTTATTTTTAATAGTTTTATTTATTGATTGATTTTTTTTAGAGAGAGAGATAGGAAGGTAAGAGAGAGAGAGAGAAACATTGATTTGTTGTCCCACTTATTTATGCATTCATTGGTTGCTTTCTACATGTGCCCTGACCAAGGATCAGACCCACAACCTTGGCATATGGGGACAATGCTCTAACCAACTGACCTACCCAGCCAGGATGGCTATTTTAAAGTTGTAATATACTTTCCTGTGGACATATCTGAAAAAAAAATGCTTTTTATTATTAAATAGACATTTTACTGTGCAAAAAACAGTGGTGACTCATTTTTTCTCAGTAGTTTGAAGTCCTTACATTCACTTCTGTCTCCCACAGTTACTAATGAACAATTTATTCATAAACGGATTTTCTTTCTTTTGAAAGTTACCTGTATTTTTAATCTAGTAGTTTTAAATTACTTCATCCTTTCATGTATTTATTTATTTGTAAAAATAGTTTGAAGGGAGAGGGGGGAGGGAGAGAGAGAGAGAGAGAGAGAGAGAGAGAGAGAGAGAGAGAGAGAGAGAGAGGTAAGAGCGCAACATCTATCAGCCTGTCTGCTGTTGTAAGAATAGGCAAACATGAAGAGTGAAGGGGGAAACAGTTAAGAAAACAATCTCTGGATGCTCTTATATCAAGGAGGAAAAAGGAAGTCAAATTGTATATTCATGAAATATAAAAGTGTGAGAAATTTTTTTAAAATACTGCTATGTCATTGCAGTTGTAACCCAGATGAAGAATGACTGATAAGCTAAATTATATTCAAGTTAGTAATGTCCTTGATTATATCAACAGATGTGGAAATCAATTAACATGAAATAACTAATATAGGGAACTATTATCAAACTGAAAGACATACTATTGAACAGCTAAGCATGTAGGAATACTTATTTAAAACTATAACACATTTAAGTATAGAATGAAACTCTCAAGGGAATGCAGTTCAATGATAATATAGTGATGTTTCAAGGCTTTAAAATGTACTCAATTTGAGAGTATGGACAACTACGATACATTTCACTATGAACTGCTGTTAGATTTTACTAATTAGCAAGTATTTTGACAGGTATTATGCTACCAAGTGTTTTGGGACACCCTTTGCTTTATGCTTCAGATATTCTGTTTAGCATGATGAATATAAATAGTATTCTTAGCCTGCATATTTTGTATTCCCTTTAAAGTACATCTCATAAATTCAAAGCAGTGGGTGTATTGTAAAATCTAATTAGTTTCAATTTTTCTGTCATTTTTGTTTTTTCTACTAGTAGTGAGAAAACATGCCACAAATGGGTAATATGCATCTCTTTAAGTTTTGTAAAAATCATTACAAAACTCCTAGAATTTAAGTTGGAAAATGTAAAAAAAAGTAGATTGACTCAAATCATTAGGGAAACATTTAGTGCAGTAGAGCAGTAATTCACCAAATTTCAGGCATTGGTGGCTTAATGCAGTTAGTACAATGTAATTTACACTCAGGGAGTAGTTTATATACCTGGAGGGATCTAAACCATTGCCTACTTAATTGACATGATTTTTAAAAGAGAGATGGAGCACCCTAATATTTATGTGGAAAGAAAATTGGGATTAAATTACCTATTTGAGGTCAGAGAAAAAAATTAATTACTGAAGAAATACTTGAAATTTTTTTTATTCTCAATGTTCTACTTAGGAAAAAATATCATTATGATGCAAACCTATCCTATATAATAAAAGGGTAATATGGAAATTGACTGAACAGTGGAACGACTGGTTGCTGTGAAGTGCACTGACCACCAGGGGGCAGACACTCAATGCAGGAGCTGCCCCCTGGTGGTCATTGCACTCCCACACAGGGAGCGCCACTCAACCACAAGCTGGGCTGATGGCTGGTGAGCGCAGGGGCCCATCTCTGTGGCAGCGCTAAGGATGTCCATGGGGAGTGGGCCTAAGCTATCAGTCTAAGAGCTCCCAGACTGCAAAAGGGCACAGGCTGGGCTGAGAGGACCGCCCCCACCGTGCCCCCCCCCCACCCCCCGAGTGCACGAATGTCATGCACCGCGCCTCTAGTTGAGTATTATGCAGGACTTTGTTTAGGTTGTACTTTCAAAAGCCACGGGTTTATATACTATGAAATCCTAAACTCATATAGTGTGTTTGTCATTTACATACAGGGCAAGTTATAAATTCAGCAAGTTATGCAAATATCACAGTCAAATCACCCTTAAACAATCCCTCTGGAAGGTGTTAGTCGAGAATCATAGGTACTTCCTCCCAGGAATGCAACATAATCAGTTTTGATATTAGAAAATATATTTTTCCTTAAATACAAGGTGAAAAATTAGGCTTAATTTTAGGATCCGTGCACAGCATTAAACACTAGAATCATGTCATTGTGGTATGTTCTAACTTTGAAGGTTCAAGGGGAACTATAATCAACTGAAGGAAAAGAAGGGTTACTGCAATGAATGGGTTATTAGATGTGATAAAGAAAATGTCTCACTTCTCAAAGAGGTCCCAACCTCTGCCATTAAAGTAAAGGAGAAACCAGTTGAATTTTCACATTTTCTTAAAGACCGAGGGTGGGTTATAATGACAGTATTGAATAGCTGGGAGCCAGAAACACACATAGAATGCACATTCACTCATCAGCCATGTACACAGGGCTTGACCATGAACCTACAAGTCAGGTTAAGGTAAAGGCATCCTTAACTAAGAGAGCCATCCCATTGTAGTACACTGAAACAAACCCTGTCTGCTCCTCCTGTTCTGGATCCGTGACAAAGATTCACTGCTACTGAGGATGGGGGGAAGCAAAATACATTGCTCCGAGAAGAGGGGTAAGAAAGACTCCTGCCTCACAACTGGTCTTCATCAAATAGCAAGAAAGTAAGGCACTGAGTGCTCTAGAAGGGATAGCAAACCATATACCAGGGCAAAGTTTCACAGGGAAGATTTAAAAAAAATCCAAATGAGCCAGTGAGAAAGTCAGAGAAACCAATCAGATCAAGGGTTCTATACTTATAGAAACCAGAAGTCTATTATCACTAGGGAAAGAGCAGGACGGTCATTACAATAAAGACCTCTATAGATATGGGAAAATGTACTGATTTTGGAAGATGTATAAGACTATTCACAAATCCCCACTCTCATTTGGTGTTTCTCTAACTTTTCACCTTTTTTATACCTGTCAACTGCAAGATTCCATATAATTGATTGGTGTCTCATCATCTCTGAAAATCTTAGTAATGGGCGGAAGTTGGAAGATATTGTAGTTATAATAATTTTCCTTAAAACCCAGAGCCTTCAACCCTAACTAGTCCTTAAATACCAAATCATAAAGAACTGACTTGTTAAAAGCTTATAAAATTAAGAATAAATCCTTTCTGCATTTTGGTCAGTACATAGTCCAGCAAAGACCTTTGAACACAGTAACCATTGAACAAATAGCCATTTAATAATACCATTTAATAGCCATTTAATAATTCATAAAAATGAATGCTCTAAAGATGAGAATTTTCTAGCCTTGCCAGGACTGACCAGCAGACTCTGAGCAAAGGATGAATGATTACTCTGACACACATTTCTGTGAAAGAGAGGCTAAGGGACTGCTTGGCTATAGGAACCAAGCAGCAGCCCTGCTCACCTGCCTCCTTAGGCTTTTATTGTAACAACAGCTTGAACTAAAATTAACTATTATATACTATCAACAGGGTAAGCATCCTTGAGAAGACACATGCGTCTGTAGTGTCTGTTAAGCAAGGACATGTCTAAGTAAACACCCAGGGCCTCAGACTTGTTTGGAAAAGTCAAGACAGGGGCAGGCGCCTTCAGCCAACTCCTGCCCCATGCCTCCCCAACAGCCTTACTGTTAGAAGTACAAAATCCCAAGAGAGATGTGATGCCTTAAATATTACCTCAGGATTTTTGAGTGTTATAATTGAATTATAATTTCAAAGTAATAATAAAATATAAACTGGATATTGAAAACATTACATTTTAAATTCTAATTCAATAATAAAAAATAAAATTTGCTAGCTCATTAGAATTACAATTTCTTTACATATATAAACTAGTAAGTTAATACAAATTTTATATATTTATTATGTGTATTACTAATCTTGGCTTATATTCAAGGAAACTGATACTTAACATATCGTACATAATCCCTAACATCAAACAAACTTTGGTATGACTCTGAATGCCAGGTATGACTTAACTTTATATTAGATCATACTGCTATTTTGAATAGATATATGGCCAATCTCTCATTTTTGTATTTAGAATTTGTAAAAAAGATAGGACAACTCTTAAAGTATGGGCATGGTAAAATGTTACCATTTCTAACACTTTGGAAAGAACATGTCTTTGTTAATATGAAGGCAGTTATAAGAATTATACCAATCATTTATCTTATGCCCATACATTTGTTAAAGTTGTACTTATGCAGTGTTACAAAACCTTTTTCAAAAAACTTTGACATTGACAAGTAGTAAATAGTATGAAATAGAATATCAGAAATGGATCAAAATGGTTTTCCAACTACAATGTGTTTTCGTAAGTTCTATATTAACTAAAACATTGATTTTTCTTTCGAAATAATCCTCTGTCACTGCTTTGAGAAATATCTTCTTGTCCATACCCTTCGATTAATTATAGCCTCCCAGTTACTATGCACATTTAACAGTAACAATCTTTGACTCTCTTCCATTGAATTAACCTTCATACACCCTGTTTATCCTTAAAATTATTCAATTTCCAGGATTTCTAATTAGACATTCTAGCTTTGGCCAGAGCTTTTAATAGTCTTGTTCTTCCCATCTCCCCAAGCACTCGGTGACCTCACACGTTACCTAAAATAATTTCTACTTCAATTATCACTGCATATCAGAATCCACAACCACCTCTTCTTTTCTGTTTCACTCTGAAAAGAACTGGCTCTCCTAGCTCATTGTAAAATCATTTAGAATGTCATTCTTCACATTCTCTCTTCTATTCACCAACTGCTTTTCAATTCCCTACTCATTGCATTCTAGTTTCTGCTTTCGTACATTATTGAAATTAATTTTCTCAGGGCACTCATTTATTTCTTAATTATCTCTGCCTTATTCATGTCCCAAGGCATTATGAAAAAAAGAAAAATGGAATGTCAATCATGAATAGGAATCTAAATAGTGGGGTATATAAATATGGGCAACCATTTATTTAAAAATTACAGTTTTTTAAAGATGATTTTAAATGAAAAATTATATGTTTTAAATTTCTGTGAACTGAGCTTTGAGGGATTTTTTTTTTTTTTTTTTGGTTTATAATGAGAAGAAAAGTAGTGGCAGTAAAGTTTCAATGACCATTGTTTGAGAGGAATCAGGATAATAAAACAAAAACAACAAAGAATAATTAAATGTGTGAAATTTAATTAAGAATTTAAATATATATGGATTTAAACCAATACAAAGATACTTAGAAGTGGTTTGAGTTTATCAAATTTAACTTGGAGGAACTAAGTTTATATATACAAGTGATGTCTGTAAATGTGTTAATATATGGGTTATATATCTAGTAGGTAAGAAAATGAAATCTTCCTAGAGAACACAAAATAAATAATATCAAAATGTAAGTATGGCTCTAGCTGGAAGACAGGTACCCAAATGTGGTTGCGAACCACAGGGTACCTTTTTCAACCATAGAGGTGAAAAAGGCAATCAATCCACAGTAGAGGTAGGAAAAACTTATTCAAATTTCTATTTTTTTTTATATTGAAATTAAAAATAAAACAAGTCCAGCTTATTAGCAAATTATTATACTAATACATATACATATCTGTGCCTATCTATACATATATATATATATATTACCTAGAGTCCCGATGCACAAAAATTCATGCACTCAGGGGGGTCCTTCAGCCTGGCCTGCACACTCTTGCAGTCAGAGAGCCATCATGGGATGTCTGACTGACAGCTTAGGCCCGCTCCCAGTGGGAAGTGGGCCTAAGCCACAGTTTGGCCTCCATCTGCGGAAGGTGACTGGCGGTCCAAACGGGCCGGCACCAGAGGTGAGTGGCTAGCACTGCCCCCCTATTACTCCTCCATGCTGCCTTCCACCCCATTACTGTCCCCTCCCTCTGCCCACTGGCACGTGCCTTGGCTGGCCTGGGACCACCTGCTCACTTGCCCTGCCTCCCCCCCACCCCCCAATCAGTTGTTCCTCAGTTTGGTCGATTTGTATATTATGCTTTTTTATATAGGATATTTACATTTATATCAGCTATAATATATCTATAAAAATAACTTTAGTTCTTTAATGAGTAGTGGTTATCATTATCATCCTCATTTACTCTTATATTTTAGAGATTTCTGGAGAATAGTTATTCTGTAAATGGCCATATGAATATATATTATATTATATTGTTCTTACATAAATTTAAAAAGAATGTTTCAAGAAACAATTACTAAATCCACTAAGAATGGAAACACAACAAGCAACATGCAAATGAAAAACTCATTTTCATATACATATATATCAGTGGTTCTCAACCTATAGGTCGCGGCCCCTTTGGTGGTCGAATGACCCTTTCACAGGGGTTGCCTAAGACCATCCTGCATATCAGATATTTACATTACGATTCATAACAGTAGCAACATTACAGTTATGAAGTAGCAACGAAAATAATTTTATGGTTGGGTCACAACATGAGGAACTGTATTTAAAGGGCCAGAAGGTTGAGAACCACTGATATATATGATCATGGGAAGGGAACAATAATGATTATATATCTAGCAATAAATATTGGAAGAAAGACTTTAAAAAACTTTGCATTCTTTTAAGAGTGATAAGCTCTATTTATGTATACAGACAGTCCTCGGGTTATATCGGACTCGTTTCGTGGTACGTCGTTTCGTGGTTACGTCGCCATCTCCCATTTGTTTATAAAAAAAAGTTCTGTCATTTCGATGTATGTACATATGTGTTTTATATTTTTTATTATTTATTTACCACAAGTAAAGGTCAGGAATTGTTATCTTTCTTGTAATTTTTTTTTTACTGTTTCACTTCATTACTGCTGTGTATGTGCTCCATGTGAGTGAGGTAGATGATTATGTAGGTGGGTTCCAACTTCAAGCGAAAATCGCATTATGTCACTGTAGGAATGGATCGCTGACGTAACCTGAGGACCTACTGTATTGTGTCAAAATCTTAGTATGGAAATTCTGTTATTTTTATTTTCATTTTTTTGTTTTATAAGATACACTAGAGGCCCGATGCATGAAATTTGTGCAAGAGTAAGCCTTGCTTCTCCTGGATGCCGACACCAGCTTCCCTCTGTCACCCGGACCCGAGCTTCCCTCTGACCCCAGCTTCATCCGGAAGGTGATCTGGAAGAATGTCCAAAAGGACGTCTGGCCTAATTAGCATATTACACTTATATCATTATAGACTAGAGGCCCGGTGCACAAAAATTTGTGCACTTGGGGGGGTCCCTTAGCCCGGCCTGTGCCCTCTCGCAGTCTGGGACCCCTTGGGGAATGTCTACCTGCTGGCTTAGGCCCGCTCCCTGGGAGATTGGGCCTCAGCTGGCAGTTAGATATTCCTCTGGCAGCCTGGGAGCCCTTGGGGGATGTCCACTTGCCAGTGAGGAGCAGGCCTAAGCTGCAGTCAGACATCCTAGTGCTGCTGAGGAGGTAGGAGAGGCTCCCGCCACCACCACTGTACTGGCAGCCATCAGCCTGGCTTGTGACTGAGCAGAGCTCCCCCTGTGGAAGCACACTGACCACCAGGGGGAAGCTCCTGCATTGAGCGTCTGCCCCCTTGTGGTCATTGTGTGTCATAGTGACCAGTCATTCCCAGTCATTCTGCTGTTAGGGTCAATTTGCATATTATCCTTTTATTATATAGGATAGAGGCCTGGTGCATGGGTGGGGCCAGCTAGTTTGCCCTAAAGGGTGTCCGGGATCAGGGTGGGGCCCTGCTGGGGTGCCTGGCCAGCCTGGGTGAGGGGCTGAGGGCCGTTATCAGACTGGCCACACCCCCTTCAGCGTGGGGTTCCCCGCTGAAGTGCCTGGCCAGCCTGGGTGAGGGGCTAATGGCTGTTTGCAGGCTGGCCAAGACCCTTCAGGGTGAGGTCACCACTGGGGTGCTGGGCCAGCCTGGGTGAGGGGCTTATGGCTGTTTGTTGGCTGACCACAGCCCCTTCAGGGTAGGGGCCCCCGCTGGGGTGCCTGGCCAGCCACAGTGAGGGGCTGATGGCTGTTTGCAGGCTGGCCACAGACCCTTCAGGATGGGGGTCTCTGTTGGAGTGCCTGGCCACCCTGGGTGAGGGGCTGAGGGCTGTTTACAGGCTGGCCATAGCCCCCCGCCACCCAAGCTCCCAGCAAGGCTGGCTGGAAGCTGGTATCTGGGATTTATTTATCTTCTATAATTGAAACTTTGTTGCCTTGAGCAGAAGCTACAGCCGGCCAGGGCAGGCAGGAAGTTTGGCTTCCTCCATCACTGGGGCAACCAAGCCTCCTGCTTGCTCCAGCTCCGTGGCTCCTGGCCACCCTCTTGGTTGGGTTAATTTGCATATAGTCACTCTGATTGGTTGGTGGGCATGGCTGGGGGGAGTGGCTTGTTAGTGTAGCAGAGGTATGGTCAATTTGCATGTTTCTCTTTTATTCGATAAGATGTCGATGTCATTTTAGCACGATAGTATAAGGCATATGACTTATACTATCAGTGTTGTATATATATATGTTTCCAACCCTGAAAACATTGATAATTAAGTGATATAAAATTTGGGAGATTATTTTGTTAACAGATTGATCAATAAATGTACAAGAGTTTTTGAGAAACACAAAGGCAATAGATGAGAATGTCAATGAGGGTTTAGCTTTGTTCTTTATTGTTGAAAGAGACAGTTTGAAACCACTAACTATTACAGCTACAAATGTGATAAATCTGATTAGCAAAACATATATAAACATATAATGGAGATTTTATGGCACAGTTAAGAATTTTTAAAAAAACAAATCGGAATTGAATGCCTGTTGTTCCAAATTTATAGGCTGTCATTTAGAATGCACAGCGCATTGAAGGATGGAAAATTCCTCAATATTATTTCTGTCTATAGTAAGAGACTCAACTTACTATAAGGAATATGAAAGTGCCATTCCCTTAGTTACTTAATATTTTCTTATAACTATTATGAGTCTGAAGCTAAGTTATATGCAAATATAATATGTTGTCTTTTAGGAATTTACAGAAGAAAAAAACAAATTAGGATGTAATAAAATAAACAAGAACAATAAAAACGTGATCAACAAAAATAAATGATTTCTGTGTCTTTGGAATATGTTTGATTAAAAAAAGAGAGTAAGAAAAGCATAGAAAAACTGTGAGATCAAAAGGACAAAGAACAAAAACAAAGTCAACTGCTCAGTTCTTTTAAATACTCTATAAGTTTTTGTTTAGTAAATGGTTACTTAGCAACAGGTACTTTTCTTAGATTTTTACAAATATTAATTCATTTAATATTTATAGCAACCCTGTGATGTATATACTAATATTAACAGCAATTTTCAGAATACAGGATGGAGGAATGGGGTGAGATATGATTTCAAATGTAGAGCTTTATTGGCATGAGTCTACCTACCACACATAGTGAATCACTATGGGAGTTGTCTACCTCTTTACTTGATCAGTTGATTAAAAACATGGACCCTGATAGAATTTCCTAATAAAGTTGAGGTATCAAACATTACTTTTTTATTGTAGAGAAATGCATAAAATGATTTCGAGAGATAGGAAAGTTCTGGGGGAAGTATCATATGGTTCTCTCATATACCTTTAATTGTATCTTCAAAGATAATCTGAACCATGGCATTGAGAAAGTTGATGAGGAAAGCACAGCACCATAGAAAGCACTGAATTTCTACCTACCCACGGCTGGCATAAGGTAGGTGATACTACCATTGATCCGCTCCTTGACTTTATTGGAAACGACATACTCTCAGACTGGAAGAAGCCGAATAGTGCTTCATAATTGCCAGAGATAAGTTAGGCCTCAGGTTTTAACAACAGGGATTTGAGGCTGTGGTTAAGTGATATTGAAGTATCAGTAACTAAAATAATTGAATATCACACTAAGGGACCACTTAATTTATATAGCAGAAACTAGAAGTCTTTTAAACAGATATAGTTTTGGTTGCCATGAAAATTAACGGCCCCTGCTCCAATTCCCATACATAAGTAAGCTCAGAGATCCAGCACCTCCCAAAGGAAAATTATATGATCTCGAGAAAAGATTTTTCAATCACACTGCAAATTTGCACATACTATAAATCTTATTCCTAACCTTCCCCAAAAGGACCAAAGGCTCTTTACTAGGGTAGCAGGGCTCTAGGAAAAGAAAAATAAACCAATCTCGGAACTTTTTGAAGGTTTCCCTAAACTGATGATTTTTCCTCAAAAACCAGAGTAACAATGCAGTCTGCTGGTCAGGCTTATGAGCTTAGGATGATCAGGGATGTATGATTTAACCCAAAAATGTCTTGAAGTGACCCAGTGTATAAAAAGTCAGTGAATGAAGGATTATACCAGATATAATTAGAAATGTCAGAGGCCTTCAATTTGCTACCTAAAACTTAGAATCATATTTATCATAGAAGAAAAGGCCAGCTACGTAGGCCAAGTGCCCGGGAGTTCCAACTTTGTAGCAAAGTTCAAACTAAAAACAATACTGCATCCCTCAGTGAATGACAAAGCTATTCAAAATTAACATTCTTAAATATCTTTTATTCATGAAGTATACTGTGGTGACATTGGTTAATAAAGTGATGTAGATTTCAAGTGTGTAAGTCTGTAATACATTGTCTGTATATTACATTCTGGTAAACACCATTCTGTTACCGTGACTACGTGGACTGTTTTTGAGTTTTGTACATTTATTTATGGCTTTCAGGTTTAAACCCAATATGTGAGTAAAATCATGTTTCTTCCCACACACGATTGTGCTCTGCAAAGGCCAAATAAGCATATTAAACGTTTGTGTGTGTGCACACACTGCTCTAAAAGAAAGTATCTGGAAAATACCCAAATTTTATAAAATAACATACTGGTAATAGCCAATTATTCAAAGGAAGACTACAAGTAAAATTAGAAAATACTTTGAACTGAATGATAAGGAAAACACAACATATTAAGACTTTGCAATGTGCATAAATAAATTTTTAAGGAAAAGTCATATATTTAAATGTTATAATATAAAAAGGGGTATAGTAATTACCTGATTCCACTTTAAGAAATTAGATAAATCATAGAAAATTAAAAGAAAATAAAAAATAAGAAATAATAGAACACAATTTGAAAAAATAATGAAACCAATACATTGTTTTTAACAGGTCAGAAATTTGGTAAACAGTTAACTATATTGTAAAAAATTAAAAACACAAATGGAGACAATGCAAATTGCTGAAATTAAAAGTGAAAGATGTACTATTACAGAGTAAACAAACTGTAAAAGGATGAAAAGGAATATTACAAACAAATTTATATGTGACTAATGGCTTAGATAAAATGAACAAATCCCTTGATACAGAAGATATCCAAACTGACATAAGAAGTAGAAATCTGGCAGGCTCTATATATTGATTAAATAATCGAAGTGTTACTTTGCTAAAAAGTTTGCATTAAATTATAGGTGGAGACTTTTTTTATATAGGTGACTATGAAATGACTATTTGGTGAAGAGACCTTAAAGACGAGGGGGAAAGATAGAGGAAAGAATAATTATGCTATAGGAGCAATATGTATAAAAGTGCCTAATAGAAAAATATCTTTATTGACCTTGAGGAATTGAAAGAATATCAGTGAATTTGGAGTATGGTAAGGCACAGTGAAGAAGGAGATGGTTTGTAAAGGTTGATTAAGGGTATTATGAGACTTATAGATTAAAAATACATGTAACAACTAAATACAAATAGACACATGGATAGAAAGAAGACTGACATCTGTCAGAGGGGAGGAGGGTTGTGGGGATGGGTGAAGAAGGTAAAGGTATTAAAAAAATACATGTAATAAACTATTCTGTCTTTAATAAATAATTTAAGATAGGTTATAAATAGAATACATAAATATAATATTAAAGTCCTTCATGTATTTATTCCAAAGTCATCTCATTAAAGGTCATCCTGTTGCAATCTTATCTGATAATTTATTCCCTCCACCCCTACACACTGAAACTTTCTATTTGCCCTTCTTTGCTGATTTGTTTTTCTCCTTTACCTATTTACTTCTTATCTGTCTTCCCTACTGGAGTATAAACTTCATGAAGGCAGTTTTTAGAACTGTTTTTACTGATTACTTCATTCTCTGTGTTTAGAGGAGTTGCTAGTACATAATAAATTATCAATAATTTTTAAGGAATTAATGATTAACAGATGAGACATGGATAGTGCATGGTCATTAAATCAAAATGAAAAATCTGTGGCTGTCAACTCAAAAAAAGTATACATGATTTCTTATTAACAACAAAAGAATGTAGATCTACAACTTTTGGATAATACATTTCTCTATGCCTGAAAATGTCATAACGAGCAGTGTGTCTTCAACAATTTTAAGCAAAAGGAGAATGACTTTTAGGTTTATTTTTCCCAAGGACTTTGAATAGGATAAACTATTTCATTTGAAGTGCGCAGTGATCATGATCAGTCCTTCAATACCAACTCCAATAGTCCCCATTATTTAAAGCTAATATGCATGGAGGCCATGTTTCTGCAGGTTAAGTTATTCATGCACTTTAGGCACTTCCTGGTGCACACTAGTAGCACTGTCAAGAGCATGTCAAACCCAAACAACAAAGGTAAAGGAAGATGTTTGCAAATTTGAAAATGAGAACAACTGTCCCCCTTCCCATTTGGCTAGCATAATAACGTATGACCTGTCCAACCAATGGAATATAGAATGAAGAAGATTGTTAGGTTTATTATCGGTCCAATCGAGGCATATAATTTTGACAGACAATTGTATATTAAGAAGGTTACTAGAATATAAAGTGGATGCTACCATACTTAATGTTAATTACACAAGTTATTATCACACTAACAAAACTGACCAGTGTAAAATTTTGGAGTCAGAGGAGTCCCAGCTTAAGCATCTATGTTACTACTTCCTAACTTTGTAAGTTTTACTAAGTTACCAAACCTCTCTAAGCTCTTTTTCCCTAACTGTGTAATCAAAATATATCACAATTCAAATGGGAACTTTATGAATAGTGATATAATGTATATAAAATGCCATCACAGTGGCTGCTTTATTATGACCATATGCTAATCATTTCTTCTCTATTATCCATGGTAAATGGCTAGGAAACATTTTCAGCATGTTAGATTTCTCAGTATGATTGCAGTATTAACATGTAATGAATGGTTAAATATGAATCATAGGTAAATGTTTTGCTTAAAAATACTGAGCATGATTTTGTTAATAAGGTTGTCAGGTTCTTTTTATTCAAATGATTTTCTATTGCAGCACTTGATAACTAAGGTGGTACAAAACTATCCCACTTAGAGGATAATGTTAAAAAGTAATCCTCTCAAATATCTCTGGACTTTATTGTTCATGAAGAAGGAAGAATAACTTCTTTATATTTCTGAAAAAAACTCTTCTCTTAACAAAACAAAAATAGTCATGTTATAGCATGTATTTGCGACAAAGTCTTGTGTAATTTTTCAGAAAATAGGATAGCTGCCTAGGACTGTCCCAAAAGTTGAATCTTCTCTATGTGAGATGATGACTAGATGATTATTCAGAAAAAAAACACACACAAAAAAAACCCATAATCAAATACACCAATTTAATTTAGGTAACACAGTGTCTACCAAAATGTCCACCTTTAGAGATGTGCAATTTTAGGTTAATAAATAGCTACTTATATTGTAAAATATAATTATTTTAATAAGATTATTAAAGTAAATTAGAATTTTCTTAACATATTGATAAATAAGAAGGACCAAGATAAGTGAGGAAGATGTTTTCCCCACAAAATAATCCAAGACTATAATATGCAATGAGACCTCACTCTGCAAATGTACTTCTCAATCATGCAGATACATTTTATACTAGAGGCCCGATGCATGAATTCGTGCACTGGTGAGGTCCCTTGGCCTGGCCTGTCGGATTGGGCCAAAACTGGCTCTCTGACATCCCCCAAGGGGTCCTGGATTATGAGAGGCCACAGACCAGGCCGAGGGACCCCACCGGTGCACAATCGGGGTTGGGGAGGAATGCAGAGGTTGGCCAGGTGGGAAGGGACTGCGGGAGGGCTCCAGGCCATGTCCGGCCCATCTCGCTCAGTCCCAATTGGCTGTAGCCCAGCAGCAAGCTAACCTACAGGTTGGAGCATCTGCCCCCTGGTGGTCAGCGCATGTCATAGCAGTGGTTGAGCGGCCTTAGCATATCATTAGCATATTATGCTTTGATTGGTTGAACAGCCAACCAGATGACTGGACACTTAGCATATGAGGCTTTTATTATATAGGATGGAGTTTTATTTGTAATGAAAATTGTGGTAATTACCTCATATTTTTCCACTTTACATAAACAATCTTATAGATAGTTATCTAATATAGCTCTTTTTTTCCTAGGAGGCATTTGCCAAAATATTTTTAATAGGTAAGTGTAACATTTCAAAAGAGTGTAGGAAAAATCATAGACAAAGGATATAGCAAATCAAAGATTTAGAGGAATTAAATAAAACACAGATGCGGTTATAATGTTTCAAACATCATTTTTGATTAAATAAATGCATATTTTGGCACTTATTTGATAGGTAGATAGATATTTAATGCTGTCAGAGATACATAAAAATATAATCACTTTGAGTTAAAGGGAAGGAAAAATTTTCAATAGTCTGTAACCTATTTTCCTTGGAGATAATGCACTTTACTTCAACTAAAGTAGCTTCAAAAAGTAAATAAAATAAAATGTTGTGACAAGGAAACTGAAAATATTCTTTAAACTATTTTAACATTTAAAACATTAATTTCCACAATTTTGTTATCAGTATAGCATTAAACTTATATGGGTTTTTGTTTTAGTGAATTTCAGTAATTACATTTTATTTATTAGATAATCTTATTAATATGAAGATGTTTTGATGTGTGTGTGTGTGTGTGTATTTTTGGAAGCTTACTTTAGCAGGACTACTCACTCATCCTAACAAAAGCATAAATGTCAGCTCTGCAGCTTGTTGCTATGGTTAGCTTCAACAAGAATGTCAGCAGAAGTGACAGAGCATAAAGTGATTCTGAGTGATGACATTCCTGTTGATAATAGATTGGCTCCCATGTATGCTGCAGCAGCTTTGATCTCTGAAACCTCTCATTTCTAGAGAGGAAAAAAAAAGTGGAGAACTCCACTAGGCTGTAATGGGAAATTTCAATCTTTCAAGTAGTGTCAGAATTATCTTCAGTTGATTTAAATGTCATGCTTACTTTATTTGTTGAATTATTTTTGCAATCCTATCTAATAAAGAGACAATATGCAAATTGACCGTCACACTGTTGCAAAGACGGTGGCACCCATAGCCACAAGGTGGTGGTGCTCAGTCCCCTCAGCCCCGCAAAAGTCCCCCAGTCCTTTCAGCCCCACTGGGGGAGAGGGGTGGCAGGCGCAAGGTGCAGCCAGACCCGATCTCAGCTCCTCAGCCGCCCAGGGCTGGCCTGAGACACAGGCAAGCCTCGGATGTCAGCTGCCCAGCCGCCCAGGATCGACCGAGGCTCAGGTAACCAGGGCCAGCCAAGGCTTGCACTGCTGGCAGTGGCAGCAGCAGAGGTGTGATGGGCGTCGCCTTCCCCTGATTGTTGGGTCATCTCCCGCCCCTGAGGGCTCCCAGACTGTGAGAGGGGGCAGGCCGAGCTTAGGGACTCCCCCTCCAGTGCATGAATTTTCACACACCAGGCCTCTAGTATAAGCATAACCGAAGATTAACTCTCATCTATAGAATCAGAAACCATAGTCATCATTAATTTCTGAATTTAATCTGTGGTTTGCAAATAGTAAACATTCATGATTAGTTTGGTATTTTGAACCAAATTACATGGAGACAGAAGAGAAGTATTTTTTGAATATGCCCCAGATTATTTATACACCATAGTCTTAGCTTCCTTGTGCATGACGAGAACTCAGCAATCTCCATTAGCAAAAACCTCTTCATTGATTTTAATGATACATTTAAAATAAGGTAGAGATTGTCAAAGTTTCTAGAAATCTCCTTGTCGGTTTTATCAACATAATCTTAATTTAATTTGATGAAAAACTTTAATATTAATTAGTTCTTTCAAATTATAATATTAGAATCAATCTTTAGAACCTATTATGCTTAATGTAATTGTAATGGATTTAGCAATTAAAAAATTACTTAAGCCCTAAATAAAATATGTTTGATAGCTAGGTTTTACTTTATTTTACAGGTTTTGACAATTCCACTTATTCATTAGATTTATGAAATTTTCTGAATCTGTATGATTTTGAAATGCAAAAGTCTGAGAAATATTTGTAGCAAATAGAACATAATTATCAATTTATTGATACTATATCAACAGGATAAATAAGGTTTAAAATTGAAAATCATTTGGGAGCACATAAAGATACCTATTCTAGTGAACAAGATAGTTTGTGTCTCCAGATTATTTACTGTGAGTAATCAACAAATCAACACATTTTGTTCTGATTTTTAGATAACCTCTTAATCTAGTATGGCACTCAAAAATGAGATGAAACTCAGGAATTATGTGATTTAATTGTATTACATAGATTATTCATCTTTTTAAATTTGCTCATGCTTACACTTAACCTTAGGTAAACCTATTGTACAATGATGATATCATTCTTTCTCTCCGAATAGTAAAACCAACTATCATTAGGCATCATTCCGAAACCCAATGTGATGTACAGATTTTCCCCATAAGAACTAATTGGGTAGCTGAACACCACACATTAGAGAGGGAAAGGGCATAAATAAAATATTGGTTGACATGCAAGTAATAAAAGTATACTTAACTGCTAAAATTCTCATATCTGTGCTGGTCATGAGACTGTAGTTGGCATTTATTAGGTTTTGATCTACCACTCTGCATATAGCTAGCACCTAAGCTGGTCAGGTCTCTTTACGTGGTGAGGTAATCCAAACATTCATTTAACAGCTGTTCTCAACCTGTGGGTCGCGACCCCTTTGGCAGTCGAACAACCCTTTCACAGGGGTCGCCCAAGACCATCCTGCGTATCAGATATTTACATTACGATTCTTAATAGTAGCAACATTACAGTTATGAAGTAGCAACAAAAAATAATTTTATGTTTGGGTCACAACATATAGAGGAACTCTATATAAAGGGCCAGAAGGTTGAGAACCACTGATTTAGAAGGATCTGAGTCCTCAATAGGCTTTGGTTTATTGAGTCACTATATACTCCCATTAAACTTGGTCATAGAAATACTAAGAGGTATCTCAGTGAATGCCACAGATTCTAAATATATCGCTTCCTGTTCTAATTTTGTAGCAGAAAACTAATACTGTAAATCAATTTTATGGTTCAGGTCAGTGAGTTAAAGTTCACTCAATTCATGATGTCAATTCAGGTGTCATAATCATAGGGTGCACCTAAGTTATATGTTTCGTCTCTGTTATTGCACAGTAGAAAGATCAAAGCTGCCTTTCAAAGGAAGAATAGTTATCACTAGGGGTGGGCATGATTTTGTTAAAAAATCCTTGGGATCTGAGCAATAATTATTGTAGTGGGGCTAACCAAAGGACCCAGAAAGCACCACTCATTTGTGATTGGTAATGTGAGCTCCATTGTACCTGCTGGATTCTGAGGCCTATTTTTCAAGAGGATTTCACTTCAGTTTGAACCTGCTGGAGAGCCATAGCTTTCTCTTTGACACCATTCAAAAATGTGCAGCTTACTGAGTTAAGAATGGCTTGACACAGGAATATGGTTATGTGGTTTATGTGGCCTCTAAAATCCAAAGGGACTCAGGTGAATTTTGCCACTTTCTCTGTGTTAGTCTGTCTCTCTCACTTTAGAGGGAGTTTCCTAACATGTTCATATTGTTGAACTTCTAGAAACTTTAATAATATGACAGGACCCAGAATTTTTATTGGGTTTATCTCTTACCATTATCATACATATATTTTACTAGCGTATCTGATTAGTAGCTACATTCTGCTTATCAGATCCCATTATTTTGAGTTAATAGTGGGAAGCATGATATTCTGCAGAATATTCCCTTAAAATTCTTTTAAGACAGAAAGATGAGTGCTGATGGGGCCCTGAAATAAGACAAGGAAGATACTAGTTTACTGTTATTCCTGCCTGATAAAAGTGAATTGCTTCTCCTCATCTCTGTAATTGCTTTGGAAAAAAATATAATTTCTAACACCTTCTTGGGAGTGAGTTGATCTAGTCAAAAACAACATGTAAAATAGCAGCTGGATTTGGAGTCATTATCTGCTTGTTTTAAATAACAAACACTCCATGTGGCTTTGCACCAGCCAAATACATCAGTTGAATGGAGATCTAAGAGAAACCATCACTCCTCTATCTTTTTATTTTTTACAAGAATGTGTTTATCCCTTTTATTCCTTTTTTCCTTTCCATTCAATTTATTGGAGTGACACTGGTTAATATAACTACACAAGTTTCAGGTGCACAATTCTATAACACATCATCTGTACACTCTATTGTGTGGTCTCCACCCCAAGTCAAGTCTCCGTCTATCACTATATCCTCCTCCACCTGCCTCCTCCTTACTTGACCCTGGTAATCACCACCTGATTTTCATTTGTCCAATTCCTCCAGGAATGAGGTGTTGCTTATATTTTGCTGTACTGTTAAGAAGGGGAAGTGCTGAGTATCATCCACTTAACTATCCCTTCTTTATCATAACACCTTAGCTATCAAGAAGCCAAATGCAGGAATTCTGTAATCTGCTCATTAGGTCTATTTACACTATACAATTCTGTCGTGAGAATCACTATTCTACAGAACTTGGTCAAAGCTTTATGTATTACTTAACCTCCATAAACATTCACCCAGACCAATGGACTCACATATTTTGGATACTCAACAATTAGTGCTGATATCTTGGTTTTTTGTGTTTTTGTTGTTTTTTTTTCTTCATGCTTTTAGGCACCAGAGTGAATATTTTGATGTATATATCCAGGTTTCTTTGTGGGAGGCTTGGGAGAAAATTTACACTGTATGTGTATGAAGGTGTGCTGGTTCTCTCTTAAGTAGATGTGAGTTAGTTTACTGGTTTAACGTAGGGACTAGTTTACAGCTATGACTTCTCATTAGAGCAAGTCAAATGAAGCATCTATTCACCAATCCAAGTTTTATTTAAATAACTAGAGGCCCAGTGCACAAATTCATGCACCAGTGGGGTCCCTTGGCCTGGCCTGCAGGATCTGGCCAAAACCGGCTCTCAAACATCCCCCAAAAGGTCCCAGATTGCAAGAGGGCACAGGCCAGGCCAAGGGACCTCACCAGTGCATGATCAGGGCTGGGGAGGGACACAGGAGGGCCTCAGGGCATGTCCAGCCCATCTTGCTCAGTCCCGATTGGCTGGACACCAGCAGCAATCTAACCTACCAGTCGAGCGTCTGAACCCTGGTGGTCAGTGCATGTCATAGTGACTGATTGACTGGTTGACTGCCTCCTGATGGTCAGTGCATGTCATAGTGAGTGGTTGAGCGGCCTTAGCATACCATTAGCATATTATGCTTTGATTGGTTGAATGGCTGACTGGACAACAGGACACTTAGCATATTAGGCTTTTATTATATAGAATTATTTGACAATATTTTATTTGATTATAACCTATTCCATTTTTAAAGGTGATATGCTCAGTTAACAACTACAGATCATTGGATGTCAAACCAATAATTGACTTCCCATCCATGCCTCTGATTAATCGTCATTTCACCTACGTTGCCAATGATATTTAAGCATAATCACCTGACCTTTGCACTCTTGGATGCCATTATTACTGTTGAAGGGACACCTCATTTCATTGGTGATATTTCCTATCTTATTCTTAATCTTAAGATCTTTCTTTTTTATTAAATTTACTGGAATAACATTGGTCAACATGAACATAAAGGTTTCAGATGTGAGTTTCTAAATTATAAGACCTGTATATTGCACTGTTTGCCCACAACCCAAAGTCAGATCTTCTCCTGTCACTATATATTAGGACTACCCTCTCCCACCCACCACTCGCTTCCCTCTGGCAACCACCACACTGCTGTTTGTGTTAATGAGTTTCAGTTTTATATCCCACATATGAGTGAAATCATATGGTTCTTAGCTTTTTCTGACTGACTTATTTCACAGCATATTGTCAAGGTCCATCCCATGTTGTTGTAAATGGCACTATTTCATCCTTTCTTAGGCTGAAGAGTATTCCATTGTGTATATGTACCACATCTTCTTTATCCATTCCTCTATGGCAGGACACTTTGGTTGTTTCCATGTCTTGCCCACCATAAATAATGTGGCCATGAACATAAGGCTGCATATATCATTGTAAATACATTACTTTGAGGTTTTCAGGTATATACCCAGCAAAGGGAGCCATAGTGGTTGTACCAGTCTACATTCCCACTAGCAGTAATTGAGGGTTCCCTTTTTTTTTTTTTACCCACAACCTCTCCAACACTTGTTATTGCTTGTCTTGCTGGTAATGGCCACTCTAACAGGTGTGAGGTAGTATTTCATTGTTGTTTTGATTTGCATTTCCCTAATTGCCAGTGAGGTTGAACATCTTTTCATATATCTATTGGTTGTAGGTATGTCTTCTTGGGACAGGTGTATTTTCAGGTACTCTGCTCACTTTTTGATTGGTTTGTTTGTTTGGTATTGAAATTTATGTGTTCTTTATATATTTTGTAAGTTAAACTTGTGTCAGAGCTACTGTTTGTAAATATCATCTCCCATCTGATTGGCTGCCTGTTTTGTTGACAACTTAAATATAAGACCCAAAACAGTAAGTTATATAGAAGAAAATATAGATGCCAAACATATGGGCCTAGATCTTGGAGAACATTTTATGAACTTGACCCCAAAGGCAAAAGAAGTAAAAACAAAAATAAATGAATGGGGCTATATAAAATTAAGAGCTTTCTAAGATTGCTGCTGCTCATATCACTAACACATTTTTCAAAGATGGGAAAAAGGAGTATCCTTGGGTCTTTTCTGTAAATACCTATGGGTGGAAGGCAAATGAGTTTTACATAATATATCCAACACATCATTTGAACCTCCACATTTCTTTCTCTACATTAGACCAAATGAGCTTAGGAGTTTTAAAATCGTTTAACATAGATATAACACTGTTAAATCCAGGCTTTCTTTGTGCACTGAACCACGCAAAGTGTTAGGGCTGCTTCCAGATGCTGAAGCAAGTACATTGAATCCCTAAATATGATAAACTGGCTGTATATAGATTTCAGTTAAATTCAGCCATATCCTTTAGCTTAATACTCCCAAAGTACATCCCCACACAAGCTCATTAGGTCCTTGCTATCAAAACTTAGAAGATCTTGCAACCCCTTTGCTGTATAAGCAATGTATTTTTGCTCAAGATTTTACAATGCTCCTCCTGGGATCAGACTTACATTATAGGCTTGGAGAGATGAGTTATTTGTGTTATCAAAGGTCTTCAATTACAATCTTTGGGTCATAACAAAGACCATTTACTTCTCAGAAATTGCATCAACAATAGCAGTATTTTATGTCCATTTCCTGAGTATCAGGCCCCACAAGGTACTTGTTAAGAGCTTCATGGTACCCATACTTGCAGTGGATGCACAGTCTAGAAAAAGGACCTCACATTTGAAAACACTGATATAGGCCTACTGGTGAACTATCTATGGGAGAGAGAGAGGGGGAGGGGGAGGGAGAGGGAGAGGGAGAGGGAGAGGGAGAGGGAGAGGGAGAGGGAGAGGGAGAGGGAGAGGGAGAGGGAGAGGGAGAGGGAGACTGCCCTTATTCTGGAATATAAGAAGGGAATCTCCAGAGTAGGGATTGGTATTTTACCATTTTACTACTCTGGAAGGTTTTTGAGGAGAGAGACATTCTCTATCTATGATATTAAAGAAGCTGCCCTCTCTGGCATGAGAGACACACTGTCTATATCTTCAAAGTACATTTTCTATTCATTTGCTATGCATAGCAAAGTTGCGAGTCTCATGATAAATTGGATGTGTTTACTCATGATAGCAAAGTCTAGTAAAGGGGATATATTTTTGCTAATAAGCAAATATCCTTGCAAGGATTATCAGTGCTGTTCTCTGAGAAGATCTGTTCTGTGAACATAAGATGCTCATAGAGAATTGTATCTCAATGGACACAAAATCTTTTTTTTTAAATATATTTTTATTGATTTTAGAGAAGAAGGGAGTGGGAGAGAGATATAGAAGCATCAATGATGAGAATCTTGATCAGCTGCCTCCTGCATGCCCCCTACTGGGGATCAAGCCTACAACCCAGACATGTGCCCTGACCAGAATCAAACCATGACCTTCTGGTTCATAGGTCGATGCTCTACCACTGAGCATCCACTGGACTGGACACATTTAACTGTAATATTGAAATAGAATTCATCCAGCACTGTTACTTTTATAAAATAACAATATCTGTAGAGAATTATTTAAATAACTTCTTAAAAGTTAAATTGTAATAATAAAAACAACAATAGGACTTTTAGAGAATTCTGAGTCCATACTTTTGAACAACTAAAAACATTCTATTCTAGTCTTAACTAGGCTACTTATTATTCCTTCCAGATTAGTAAGTCATAATGGAAACAAATCTAATAGTTCTCAATTCCTAATACCTGGTAGCTAATAATGATTCCTCTATGAAATCCTATGTATTTTCTCCTATTCCCATCCCCACCTTTTCCATAGTAACCCATGGAAGTAATTGCTATTGTTGTTGTTTTGAAATTCTATATACAGGGTAGGACAAAAGTAGACTTACAGTTGCGAGTACATGAAACCCAGAGTTTATTCTTGTATTATTATTTATTAACTAGTGGCCCAGTGCAGGGACTATTGTATTATCTTCTGTACAACCAAGGGTGAACCTCCTTTTGCCCCTCCCTGTGTAACACAAACTATACCATAAAAATCAATTCCATACACAATACAAATTACACAATAAGAGAAACCAAGAGATTCCCCCAGGGAAAGTAAACTTATATTGACTTGGTCCAGAGCCAGTAGATTCCCTGAAATAAACTGTGTCATTTCTAAGAATAGAATTTGGCAGGAGCCAACCCATAAAACTAAAATACGGTTTGTGCTATGTAAAAATGACCATTTTAATAAAAATACATGTCTGCATTTATCATTTATAATTTTCATAATTAGGTAACCATCTCATTGAGCAATTTAAATGCATGAAAAATTTTAAGTGTTATTTAAAAGAATATATCAGATTTTTTAATTTTTAAAAATGTAATTTTTATGGGATCTTTATAAGTCATCAAATTCAAATGCTATTAAATATTTGATGCCATCGACAACTAACTGACTTCACTAATCCTTAAAAAGAACCCATTTCATTGAAGATGATTATGAAACTTTTTAGTGGTACATCTAAATTGCCATATTTTTTATAGTAAAATACATATTAACATAAAATATATCATTTAAACCATTTTAATATGCACAATACAGTGGCATTTAGTACATTTACAATGTTGTACAACTGTTACCACTATCTAATTCCAGAACATTTTCATTCCCTGCCGCCCTCAGGAAACTGTAGCCTTTGAGCAGTCATTCTTCATTCTCCCTGTCCCTAAGCCCTGACAATTAGTAATCTACCTTTATCCTGGACATTTCATTTAAATGTAATCATCCGGTATGAGGTCTTTGGTTTCTGACTTTTGTCATTAAAACAACACTTTTAAGGTTTGTCCATGTTGTAGCATGTATCTGTGCTTCATTCATTTTATGACTAAATAGTATTCCATTTTACAAAGAGACCACATTTTAATATCTATTTATCTATTGACAGGTATTTGGTTGTTTTTACCTTTTGGCATTTGTAAGTAACTGCTGCTGTAAACATTCATATGCAAGTTTTTATTTGAACACCTCTGTTCAAATCTTTTAGATATATAGATATATACTTAGGAGTGAGATTGCTATCATATGCTAACTCCATCTTTAACATTTGAGGAAGCGCCAAACTATTTTTAACAGCAGCTGTGCAGCATTCAAGATTCTCACCAGAGATGTATGAGGCTTTCAATTTTTCACTTTCATCACTTCCTTGCCTAACTGTTCTTTTCCTCTTTAAAAATATTAATCTTTTAAAAATATAATTGTTTGCTTATTTATTTATTTAATTATTTATTTAAAAGAGAGAGAGAGAGAGAGAGAGAGAGAGAGAGAGAGAGAGAGAGAGAGAGGAAGGGAGAGGGAGAGACAGAGAGAGTAACATTGATGTGAGAGTGGAACATCCATAGGCTGCCTCCTGCATGTGCCCTATCAGGCATCAAAGCAGCAATCTGGACATGTGCCCTTGACCGGGAATCCGACCAGGAATCGAGCCATCAACCTCCTAGTGCTGAGATAATACCCAACCAACTGAGCCACACCAGCCAGGGCTGTTATTTTCTGTTTATAAAAATTATTATAGCCATGCTTCTGGGTAAGAAGTGGTATCTTATTGTGGTTTTGATATGCATTTCCTTAATGGCTAATGACATTTGACCCATAAATGGATCTGATTTTCAACTATTTGTTTTCTATTGAATTTTAAGGCCACATAGAAAGTCAATTATGTAACTTTAAGGCCCCATTTCCAGTACCCATGGCCTTGGCTGGCAGAGAGCGCCTTAGGAGGGCCCTGGCAGTGTTTGCGAACCAGTGGGCGTGAACCGACAGGATACCCTGAAGGGGGCACGGCCCCTGCAGGCAGAAGTCAGGGGCGCCGCGAGGCCGAGGCAGGCGGAGGCTGGCCGCTCCACGAGACACCACGTGGCGCGGGTCCCGTGGCTGGACCCCCAGGCCGGCGGCGCAGCTGAAGCCCGGCTTTGTCCTGGGCCTTCGCCAGCCTGCATTTCAGAACCCACCGCACACACTGCGGGCCATGCTTGAGCCTCCTGGAGGGGATGAAGTCCCAGTTCCCTTCCTTGCGACCAAAGACCCCGGGCGAGCTGGACTGGGCTGCGTGGAGGGCGCAGAAGGGGCGGTGTTCCGTCTATGCGCGGTTACTATCCTGCTGTGTGCGCCTGTGTGCAGGGCATGGCCACGCCTGTATCACACACTTTTCTTCGTGTAATCTTTATGACAACCCTGTAATGAAAGAAAAAAAAAAATTAAGAGCAACTTAATTATAGGTAGGGGTGTGTGTGTGTGTGTGTGTGTGTGTGTGTGTGTGTGTGTTTAAGAATCTAGGAAAGCCTGGCCAGTGTAGCTCAGTGCTTGAGCATCGACCCAGGAACAAAGGCTACTGGTTCGATTCCTGGTAAGGGCACAGGTCACATGCCCAGGTTGCAGGCTGGATCCCTTGTGGGGGCGTGCAGGAGGCAGCTGATCCATAATGTCTCCCTCTTATCGATGTTTCTATCTCTCTATCCCTCTCCCTTACTTTCTCCTAAAAAATCAATAAAAACATATTTTTAAAAAAGAATCTAGGAAACATCATTACAGTGAGACTCACCTGTAAATTATGTGGCTAAGACTACTAGGTACAAACCTAGTTCTACAATAGACATCTAGAATAAATCTTGTATACCAGAGAGGGGGGAAATGCCTTGCCCTCCCCTTGCAAAAATCATGTTTTCCCCCAATTTTAGCATTCTCTGATCTGTGGGATTTTAGTAAAAGTTGCATTATCCTCTTGTCACTGCTACATTCACAATGACCTATGTATACTGAGAAGTCTCCCCACAGCTGTCTTTCCCTTTGAGCTGTCAGAATCTTGTGATACTCAGTTCAACATTCTGGTGCTTGTGCCCCTCCTCCAAGTTCCATGCCCATTAGCCAAATGCCGAGGACAAATACTATATATCATCTAGAACAGAGGTCAAGACCCAGGCAATAATTATTTCAAGTTCTGTGGGCTTTGTGACTCAATATACTGAGTCAATGATTCAAGTTATCATTTTTTTAAAAAATTTATCTTTACTGTTGAAAATATTACAGATATTCCCTTTGTTTGTTTGTGGTTTTATTCCCTCCCCATTGATCCCCTCCATCTCATGTCTGCCTCTCCCAGGCCTTCACCACACTATTGTCTGTGTCTATGGGTTATGCATATATGTATATTAGTTCCCAGTTTATCAATCCCCTCCCACCCACTCCCACCCGTACCTTCCCTCTGAATTTCATCATTGTTATAACATCTGCAAAACTGTCTGGACCTGATGTGAAAAAGACCTTACATAATCTACCCAATCAGCGAAATCATTATAGGACTACATTAGTTAAGTTTTTATCTCTCTGACTCATAGACTGTTTTATGTAGTTGGAGCTAACATTTCACAAGCCTCATTTTTGCTGTAAGAGTGTACTAATAGGTTTTGCCAAGAGGGGGCACTAGAGGAAGACTGCAGGAAGAAGGAGGAACTGGATGGCTTGTTTACATCCCACGGCTTCCTTATGGCTCTCTGTTCCATCAGGAGCATTCTAGCCTCCTCTCTTCACCACAGCACTGGCATTTATTCTATTAACAGTATCTGAATTCAGTTTGTGATTTTCCCAACATTTGCATAATCAGCCTCAGGTCTCAATATAAATTTTATTATCTTCTTCTAGGACATATAATCCTTCTTCATATTCTAAAGGACTACAACACTGATTTTCTCGGTTTATATACTCACAGGTTTACTATCAGAGAAAAAAATGCTAATCTCACTGTAATTCTAATTGAAACATCTCAGAGAATTTCTGAATCATCCACTTCAAGTCACATGGCCAGAATTTTGACTCTTTAACTGTGTTTAAGGTCAGAGTTGTTCCCAGATAGAATAAAGCAAAGCTGGATAAACATATTAATAGATTTTCACTATACCTTCCCCTACCCTAATCACTATATCTAATACTTACTATAAAATTACACATTTCTATTGTGCCTCTCTTTCCACTTATAGTCAGTACATTTATGATATTTTCATCAATATCCATCTTTATTATTAATATGTATGTACACAAAGAACAGGCAATACCTATTTTCTCCCTTACTGTGTCCCCATTGCTTGGTACATTGGAAGGCTAGTAATTGATCTTCATTTATTAAGAATAAATTATATTTTTCTTTTTATACAAAAAAATTTCAGATCCCAAGTGTTATTACGTATTCATTCAGTAATGAATTCCATAACTGGGAATTGCAACTTGACCTAATGATGCTTTGCTCAATTACTTACCAACTTCTTCTGCTGTTTCACAACAATAATAAATGATTAATATTAGCCTCATCCTTCATTTGTAGGTCAGATGGAATCTACTACTATATGTGACAGCAACTTAAAATATTATTAATGGAAAATTAATAGAAGCAGAGAGTAGATTGTTAGTTGCCAGTGGTTATGAGGGAAAATGGGAGATGGTGATCAAAGGTTACAAACTTACAGTTATAAGATGAATACTTTCAGGGCTTTAATCTACAGCACAGTGACTATCCTATATAATAAAAGCCTAATATGCTAAGTGTCTGAGCGTTCAACGTTCAACCAGTTGCTATGATGTGCACTGACCACCAGGGGGCAGATGCTCTGACTGGTAGGTTAGCTTGCTGCTGGGGTCCAGCCAATCGGGACTGGGTGAAATGGGCTGGACATGCCCTGGAGCCCTCCCGCAGTCTCTCTCTGGCCCCTGATCATGCACTGGTGGGGTCCCTCAGAGCCTCTCGCAATCTGAAACCCCTCAGGGGATGTTGGAGAGCCAGTTTCGGCCCAATTTCTGCAGGCCAGGCCAAGGGACCCCACTGGTGCACGAATCCATGCACTGGGCCTCTAATAGTCAATAATATTGTATTGTGTAGTTGAAAGTTGCTGACAAAGTAGACCTTCAATGTTCTCACAAGAAAAAGTAAATGTAACACTATTCAGCAATGAACGTGTTAACTAACCTTATTGTGGTGGTCATTGCTCAGTATGTGCATGTTTCACATCATCGCATTGTACACCTTACAATGTTTTATGTCAACTATATCTCAGTAAAGCTAGAAAAATTACTAATGAAATGAGGTTTCAATAGTTGCTATGATGTTTAAACTAATATTCATTATTAAGAACTTAAGTAAAAAGTTAATATACTCCCACCCAACTGGCATGACTCAGCAGTTGAGCATCAACCTATAAACCAGGAGGTCATGGCTCAATTCCCGGTCCTGGGTTGCAGGCTCGATCCCTATTGTGAGGCATGAAGGAAGCAATTGATCAGTGATTCCCTCTCATCATTGATGTTTCTATCTCTCTCCCCCTCTCCCTTCTTCTCTGAAATCAATAAAAAATGTATTTTTTTAAAAGTTAATGTATTCCCAAACCTTACTTGGGTTGCCTAGAGATGTCTTGGTTTTATAAATGGCAAAGTCTAGAAAATCACTCAGGGGAGGGAAATGTACACCTGTACGTTTCTTCATTGAGCAGTGGTTGTCAGTCATCAGGTCCTGAATAAGCATAGTTTTCTAAACTGAGACTGTTCCCAGGCCCAGCCTCATTCCTATAAAGAACTTGGGGTTCAGGGGGAAGGGAAGGACCAAGATGACTAAAGTTGAGAGTTGTTGTTGTTGTTTTTTTCCTTTTTGTCTATATGTGTGTGTTTAAGGGTTGATAACACATGAAAACTCTCCGAAGTCTGGCAAATAAGACAGCTCTGTTTTACTAGTGTTACAGATTATAGCACAGGGGAGGGGCTCTCTCCATATTAGTGAAATGAATTCTGGGAAGCCTGGTGTGGACCTAACAGCACTTCTGTGGACTTTGTCAGATCTCAGCCGCACGGCACTGCCCCAGCTCCATTAGCAGCATAGCAGGCCCCATGGGCAGCTCTGAACATCTTTAGGCCACAGAAATAGTAGCTGGGGAGTTGACTGGCCTTTAGAGGCATGGAAAGGTGAATTTTATCAAAGAGAAGCAGAGTTAAAGCAGAAGGCAAGGTAAAAGGTGATGGTTGTTAGTTGACGGCTGTGTTGTGATGACAGAGCCACAACCCCTGTGGATCTGAAGGAATAAATAGGCCAGAGGCTTTGAAAGTCTCCTTTGGGTAGAGACGTGTAACTGCTCTTAGTTCCAGAAAGTGTGACCCTGCATTTACATCCGGTTCCTGAAAAAAAAACTGGGTCCCTTATGCAATGTGACAACTATGTCACAGTTATACACTACACTGATTCACACATAACATACTCTACCAAAATAGAAGATTTATTTACACCTCTCTCTTTAGATGTTACATGGGAGCTATAGAACACCACACTAGTTCATTTCATATATGAATCCTGAAGGTACATAATAGGGTATGTTTCAAAAAAGTGTGTATACATTTATGGAACCTATTTCCTTTTATCATGGAATAGCCTGAGTGGAAGAAAAATTAGAAAATTCTAGATTTTATGAGCCTCTGAGTTGCAAAAGTGTTTAAAAAACCAAAGATGTCCTGTGTTTGATGTATTTTCCTTTGGGGCTTGAGTAATAAACATAGATATATGCAAGGAAGAATTTTATATCAAGTTTTAATGAAAGGTTAATCACTTCAGCAGCAATAAGTCATTTACTAGGAAAGGCATTCTAACTCATAACTGTAAGGTTTGATATGTGTTTCCATTTATTAAGAGGTAAGGAGAGAAAACATGAAAATAACCAAACTTACACTGTAGCTATTAACTGTTTGATGTTTCCTGATGCTACTAGATTTCTGTCAAAATAGAAGCTCACTTAGCTGACCTTATTTGAAGTTGACTAGTACTGAAATTCGATTAATTGCTGCATTAAGGCGGTAATAAACATAGTTTATTATAAGTTAGTATCAGCCAGAGGAGACAAAGCCCATGGGTACAAGTTGATACGTATTCCACAGATATAGCAGGAGAAGAGAGTAAAATTATATGCAAGCAACTGGAAACTTTATGTAATAGATTGTCTCTACTATTAGAACAACATAGATAAAAATCCCTTGATTCTTTAAGGAAAACCTCAGAGCATCAAGTGGCTAAGGAAAGTTACTAATAATTTCTGTACAAATATGTAAGGCCAGCTGTGATAGATTGGAAAGTGGCCATATTATTTCTGTTTTATTTATGTTCATGTTCTTTGCAGAGTAACTTTGCAGATTAAAAAAAAAAAGCAGAGACTCTTAGCTTTTTGAATTTGAGCTGATATGCTGACTTGCTTTGGCCCAGAGAGAAGAAAAGTGATATTACAGCACTTCCTTGCTTCAGACTCAAGAGAACTTGCACATCTCTGTTCACTCTCTTGGACTCCTACAGCCTCCACATGAATAGAACCGGACTGACCTCCAGGAAGACAGGAGGTCACGGGGAGCAGTCGGTCAGGGGTTCTAAGCCAAGGCCCAAGACGTGAAAAAGCTCATATAAACTCAGTAGAATCAAACCTCACCAGACCTTCCAGCTAAACGCCCAGCTAATGGTAGGACATAATCAAAGCCATCCCAGGCCTGCCAGGTCCATCCTCACCAGGGACTCATGAGCTAAATGAGTGTTTATGGTTTTAAATCAGCGCTGCCTTTTGCAGTGGTGTGTTACATAGCAACAGATAACTGATGTATTACTGAGTATATTTGTGTTGGAAAACATGACCAAAATTTTATATACTATTATGTTTTCAATGAAGAACCTAAGCCATTGCATGGTTGGCACAGTTTTATTTTTTTATGTAATAAGATAATCAAAAACACATAGACTAATGTAACCTAGGATTCCTACTCCCTAATTCTTTAAAACAATACTGTTATAGGTACCTCTCACCGGCTCCAAAGAGGTGTTCCTGGACAGCCCTCTGAGCCCATGCAAAGGGCTGTCCCCAACCTCGATCCTTGTCTCTTCGTACAATTGAATTTATACTAGAGACCTTGACTGCATTGTGAAAACCCAATTTATTAAAGCAATTAAGGCACGCACCTTTACTGAAAAAGCAAAGCAAGCAAACCTATACGTCTGGCTTATGAAACACAGACAGGCTCTCAGCTAATCTGAAGATAGTTAGGTGGGGGCGTCTGAGGCGTTATATACCCTCCTATCTATAGGCTTTACAATTCCTCTGCTGACTATTTCGGTACAGATTAATTTTCAAGATCTTTTATTTTATTCTAATTTTTTTACTTTGTTGTGGCTATCCCATAATTCATGAAAAGCACCTGGCAACTTTATCTTGCCAAGCCTTGAGACGGCTCACTTCTCTGCTTAGGGAGTAAAAGGGCCCTTTTTTTTCTTTCCCCTCCCCCCTCCCTTTCTGCATTCTCTCATTTGGGAGTTTTTTTGTTTGTTTGGTTTGTTTGGTTTTTTAACCATTTGCTCTTTCGTCAGTGGCTGGGGAAGATAATGGTTTGTTAGTTACAAGCTGGCTGCAAACTGCCACACTGTTTAGCCTTGTTTTAACTTTCCTGTCTCCTTTTCCCTATCCCTCCTGCCCTGGAATCCTGGAACAATATTACTTAGTAGAGTGGTTTGTATATATATATATCCATTGTATTTCACCCTTGGATCCTTTATGCAGCACTCACACCACCCCTAGTTTTCATTTGTTCACTATTTTTTGATGGAGAGCTAAGGGACGCCTAAATTTAAAATTTGAACAATGTTTCTGCTTTGAAATACAAGGCCGAAGTTAATTCCTGCAACTTTTCAACCCAATTGCTCATTTGTTTTTAAAGAAAGTATTCTTTGTGTTTTAGATCTGGGAGAGGGAAACAGCAGCTCATTAAAAGGCTTCAGGAAAGTTAGCCTGAAACTTGCTTCTTGATCTATCCTATGGAACAAAAGCTTTATTGATGCTGCGGGATGTTCAACAAACACTGTGCTCCTTAGGGCACTGGAGAAAAGCTATTGCTAATGGGCAAGGGAACTAAAAGATAAACCTTTCCACTTCTAGGAGAGAGGCAGCGAGGCACCAGGAGTACCCCCTGGGAGGGGCAGAGAGACTTAAGGGATTACTCTTCCTGAGACTAGGGGCGCAATGGCACCAAGAACAGCCTTACTCAGAAAAAGGAAAATGCCTCCTCTTCTGCCCTCTTCCAAAAACACTGAATAGAAGATACGAGTAGAATATTGATGGGAGCGGAACAGGAGGAGGACACGAATCCACTGAAAACTGAAAGCAGGGGATCCTACCACCAAAATGTAAGGAGGAATGTGGCAGGAAGTGGGTGATGGGTATAAAGAAAAATAACTTCAAGGAGACTCATGGAAAAGCATAGCTTGTGTAATAAGTAAAAGCTGACTTCTCTCTCTCTCTCTCTCTCTCTCTCTCTCTCTCTCTCTTTCTCTCTCTCTCTCACACACACACACACACACACACACACACACAATCTGTGCTTACAGATACAGGTAGAAAAATTAGGAGAACATTTCCTCCCTTGGGGAAAATATTGTTGGGAATTGGAATATCTTATGTATTCAGAGAGTAAGTTATTTCCTGACCCTTACTCTTCTATCAAAACAGTTTTGGTTACTTTAGCTTCGTGTGTGATTGAAGCATGTGAAGATGCTCGCTCTTACTTTTGAGCACTAAAGTTTGAGCTACTGCAATGAATAGAAAGCATCAATTTACACAGCAATGACTGTTGACCTAAGTTGCGAGCAGTTCCTATTGACTGCAGCATGATTTTATTTAAGGTTAAGATTTAGTCAAGTTCATCTCCCCACTTGACAACTCAAACAATTCCCTATCACGTAGCAATAAGTCCTTTCATACTCTCATGCCTTCAGGCTTCCCTGGTTCTCAGATTTAGGCAATGGATATAAGTAACTGAAACAAAAATTTTTCAGTGGACAAGCAAATATATTATTCGACAGAAAGTCTAAAGAAATTTCAAGGGTATTTTAGAAATGCATAAAAATGTATTAAATTAAATAATGTTGAATATTGATGGTAGAGTGTTTTAATAAAAATATTCTGATCTTGTATAATGTTAGATTTCTTAAGGGTCACAATAGCCCATTTTATTAAACACATAAAAATTATTTCTTGTTTTAAATTATAGTGTTTAATTTTGTGATATTTAAAAATGCATATTTTGAGCTGGATATCATTTAATTTTATTTGGCAATATACTACATATAATTAATAAAGTGAATATAATATTATATACATCTGAAATATTATAATAACCAACTTTTAAATATGAAGTAAGAATCTTTATTAATTTAAGAAAAGAATGACCTTTTTCTGTGACTATGAATATCAATATTTCAAAACTAAAATTCAAATTAACTTCTTATCTAAATTTTTCTATGAATCTCTTTTTCAGCATTCCTAATGATATAAAAATTTAAATAACAAAACAATGAATAGAAAAATTTCTTCTGAAATGAATAAGGCTTTTCTATATAATGAAGCATATACAGTAGAAGAAAAGAAACAGAAAAGTCTTGAAAAGAGATCCAGTTGATAGACATTATTTACATTTCATATGAAACTGGTTGTCCCTTTTTTGTATTACGCTCAGAAACTGTCATAGACTGTATGCTACTTACCCCCTAGGTAAAAGCAGAGATTTCACATGATGGCGATGGGGAAAAAATCCCGTATCCAATCCACAACACTTTGCAGACTAAAAGGTGGTGGGACCAAGAATCACCAGATGGGACAACAGGTATGAACCAGAATTATCTCCAGCAAACCGACTTGGGGTCACTCTAATTATGTCCTATGCTGTCCTGTCTCAGTTATACTTTCGAGAGCTCTGTTTGCTCTGCCTTAGCCACAGACTTCTGGTCCCATGCCTGGTAGTTGGAAAGAAGAGGTAATGAATACGGTTATAGAGATAGGACGGAGCATAGTAGTGAGTTCTGAATAAAAGTTATGAAGAATTGACAAATAGGAACAAGAACCTGAATAAGGCTTTTTTTAAAGGCCTTTACTGCCCTGGCATCTGAGATGAAAAATCTGAGTGAGGGAATGAGGCGCTAGCAATCCACCTTACTGTACTGTAGATTTTGAAGATTGATGGTCTTTTGTTCTTCTTGTACAGCAAATCGGATACATGAAAGAGTATATGGCCTGCCTTAGTGCACTACGTTTATATCTGATTTACAAGCTGCATAGGGCTCTCCATCAAAGTAACAGAAAAGATTTCAGTCTTGCTCAGAATGGCATTCTGCGTGTTGTCTTAAGAATGAAATGTGATTTAAAGTGCATTGCCTTCTTGACAGGGAAATCAAACCCCTCCCCACTGACTATTTTACAACTTATTTCAAATATGGCCCTCAATTTGGTTTGTGGCAAGTATGATTTACTCAGTTCTGACAGACTTATTTTGATGCTGACAGTAGCATCATCAAATAATGGCTCTGTTTTGAAAGGGAAGGTACTAACTTTTGCCTTTGAGCATCTAACAGCTTATCACAGGGATCATGTTGCAACTACTAAAAGGCCTACTGTTGCATCTAGAAGGTTACTCCCACCTAAGACTTTAGCTCACACTTAACCTAGTGAATATAAATAATGTGTAAGAATGGGAGGCTGCCTAATTTTAGGTTAAGAAAAATAAAATTGACTTGTACTTAAATAGGAACCTCTTAGTGTTTTCACAAATTTCACAAAGTTATGATCTGTGTGGTGTTTCGAGAAGTGCTTCTATGACTGACCAGTCTCAAACCTCCATTCTAAATAAATACATTTTGAAATAAAGAGATAAAGATGGGAGAAAGAAAGAAAAATAGAAAAAGAAAGAAAGAGGAGAAAAAAAAGGAGAGATAGAAAGAGAGAAAAAGAGAGAGAAACCTTAAAAGAGATATAAAAATCTTAAAGGAATTTCATATATAATTTTATTCTTATCAATGTTTAAAATATACTTTTAATTTGAATATATTTTTGCGAAATTCTAAATACATTTTGGGCAGTATTTACATAGGTCTGGAATCTGAGAAGAGTTAGAGTGGTAAAAGGACATTACTGTGATACTTGGCCACAATATATCCATGCACATTTTCCACCCAAATTGAACATTTATAGCATATATAATGATTTCAGATTCCATTAAATAAATACCAAATAGTCTATTTTATTTAATATGTAATCTATTATCTGGAAGAGAAAAGGTTTGCCTGAGAATACAAAAATATGTTTAGATGAACTGTTTATCATTTGATGAACATATAGCTAATTTTTCTAAATATCTACACAAATAAATGAAAAATAAAAATATTAAAATACCAGAGTATAAAAAATGTATGAAATACCTAGGTATAAACTTTTCAAGTATGTACACTATCTCTAACTGAAAATAGGAAAACAGTGATAAGATAAATTAAAGAAAACCTAAATAAATGGAAACAATACTTTGTTTAGTGATTTGGCTCACTATACCTTTAAAGATACCAACTTCCAAAATTGGTATATGGATTCAGAGAAATATGTACCAATAAATATTCAATATATTTTAGCTAAAAGTGATAAGCTTATCTAAAAATAATATTAAAACACAAAAAATCTGGGTTGCCCAAGGCAATTTTGAAGAACAACTAAGTCGGATATTCTACAACTATAGTTCAAGATTTATTATGAAGCTGCAATAAGCACAATAGTATGCTGTTAGTGCAAGAATAAACAAATAGAACCCAAAGTGCAGGAACAGATGTAGACATAGATTTTAGAAGGGAAAGGATAGTTTGTTTAGTAATTGTATTGAGTCACTCTATAGAGAAAATGAATAAATTTTGACCTCCACCTCATATTAATACCAAAATTAATTTGTGATGACCTATAAAATAAGTGTGAAAGAAAATACTTAAGGCTTTACAGGAAAAATAATTTTGAAAATCATGACATTAGGATAGTCATATTTTTTAAAGGCCCAAGAAAGCACTAACCATTCAAGGGTAAAATTGATAAATGCACCTAAATTATTATTAAAAATATATTTACTAAAATAGAGACAATAGAGGATAAAAAGGGGGAAATAGATGGAAGGAAGTTCTTCATACTACATATATCAAAAAATGAATCATACCCAGTGAAATATACCTCCTACATGTCAAGAAGACAAAGATATGGGATTGATTTAAAAATTAGGGAAAATTACCACCTCACACCTGTCAGAATGGCTACCATCATTAAATCAACGAACAAGAGCTACTGAGGATGTGGAGAAAAGGGAACCCTAGTACACTGCTGGTGGGAATGCAGACTGGTGCAGCCACTGTGAAAAACAGTATGGCATTTCCTCAAAAAATTAAAAATGGAACTGCCATTTGATCCAGTGATCCCACTTCTAGGAATATATCATAAGAAGCCTGAAACACCAGTCAGGAAGAACATATGCACCCTTATGTTCATAGCAGCACTATTTACAATAACTAAGATCTGGAAACAGCCCAAATGCCCAATAGCAGATGAGTGGATAAAAAATGCTGTGGTACATTTACACAATGGAATCCTGTATAAAAGAGGGATCTCTTACCCGTTGAGACAACATAGAGTGACCTAGAGGATATTATGCTAAGTGAATGAAATAAGTCAGTCAGAGAAAGACAAGTATCACAGATCTTTATTATCTGTGGAATCTTAAGAACAAAATAAACTGACAAACAAAATAGATCCAGAGACATGGAAGCACACAACAGACTGAAGATCCTCAGAGGGAAGAGGAGGGGTGGGTGGAAGGAGATCAACCAAAGAGCTTATATGCATCTAGGCATAACCCATGGATACAGATAATAGTGGGGTGAAGGCCTGGGAAGGGACAGGAGAGGAGAGAGGGGTTCAATAGGAATAAAAGGCAACATCTGTAGTACTTTAAACAATAAAGATAAAATTTTAAAAAGAGAAAAAAAATAGGTAAAGAACTTGCATTTCACATAGGAGGATATAAGCATAGCCAATCAACATACAAAAAAAGTTGTACAGTATCATTACTCAACAGGAAAATACAAATTGAAATCACAGGCAACTATATGTTAAATTATACACACAATTATATACTCCCCTGAATGATTAAAATTAAAAATATTGGTAACTCATAACAATCATCATTGCAAATTGAAATGCAAATTGATGCAACAGTTGTGAAAAACTGTTTGGTTACATCTACTAAATATATACTCAACTATGACAAAGAATATTCTACTCCTACATAACACATAACAAGAGAAACAAGTGCCTATGTACACCAAAAGGATATATACAGGAACATTCACAACTTTATTCACAATAACAAGATGTGTGTCAACAGGGAAATAGTCTAGTGACATGTTAATATAATAGAAAATTACACTTGGTGTAATATTTTCCAGGTCTATTCATGCTGTCCCAAAGGGTAAGAGACCCTGCTTTTGGGGGGATGAGAAGAGATAAACCAAAGAACTTATATACCTGTATGCATAGCCCATGGACACGGGCAATAGGGTAGTGAAGACATGGACAGGTGGGTAGGGGCTGGGTGGGGGTGGACGAAGGGAAATGGGAGATATCTGTAATACTATCAACAATAAAAAGTATATTTAAAACATTAAAAAATGAGTGTATGTGGTTTGCAAACACTAAAAAAGAATACTACAAAATAATAAAACAAAGAAAACAGTAATATACATGAACATGGATGAATATTATAGGTACTATTTTGCATTAAAATCAAGAGAATGAATTCTATTCATTTAAAGTTCCAGCACAAGAAATACTTAAAAATCTGATTATTAATTATATAACTCTATATTTTATCTGAGTTATGTTTATATTAATGTATATATCTATAAAAAGTCATCAAGTTGTATATTAAATATTAATGGGCTTTAAGTACCTGAATGAATGTTATAAGCATCATTCTCCATAAGATAAAAAAAAGAATGTCAAATTAATGAATAGAAAATAGAAATGAGAAGATATATTTTAAAAATTTGAAGTTAATTAAAATATATAGAATCATTTTATAAAGAAAATTAAAATAATTTTGTTAAAAATAAAATAAACTCATTAAAGAATTAGGGATATAGATCAAGAAAAGAAGAGAATATATAAACATTTAATGTCTGTAATAACAAAGGAAGTATCACAATATATCCTAAAAGCATCAAAGATAAGAAGATATTATGAAATACCTTATTAGAAAATATAAATGAAATTGATTATTCCTAGTATGCACAGCTATTTTAAGAAAACATACAAAACTTATAAATAAAATAATCTTAATGAAATCCTAATTATCTTCTTTTCACAAAGAAGTCCAAGCTCAATTTGTTCTCTGGCCAGTTCTACCTAACTTTTATGGGAAAACTAACACCAATCTTATGACAATTATTTCAAAGAATAGAAAAGAGTGATTTCTCCCAATGTATTTTAGCAGTCCTCATACTTTTGCTACCAAACCCTGACAAGAATATTACAGGGAAAGATCATTTGAGGCAAAATTCTTAATGAATGTAGATGCAGGAGCAGAATATGAGGAAAGCAGTTCATTTTAAATCAAAGGGATATATTTATATCATATGATATCATAAACAACTTAGGTTCTTCAATGAACTGTTCTGTTATTATAATATTTGAAAATATCTATATACATAAAAGGCTAATATGCAAAGTGTCCCAGTGGGAGTTTGACCAGGAGACTGGGAATTCTGTCACTCGCTATGATGTGCGCTGACCACCCGGGAGTGGTGCAGAATGAAGGAAGGCCCTGCCTGGCAGCTGGGGAAGGGAGGCCCTAGCCGGCAGCCACAAGATCCTGATCCACCCTGATTGCCTGCCAGGCCTAGGGACCCTACCTGTGCACAACATTTTGTGCACTGGGCCTCTGGTATTTATATAATCTGTCACGTTAACAAAACAAACAAGTCATACAATTTTCAATATATGCAGAAAGCCATCTAATAAAGAAAAGGGAACTGCCTTAACCTTCCTTAATCTTAGTAAAGGGTTTCTATTTTTAAAAAATCCTTCAGCAAACATCATCATTGATGGTGAATTTTTGAGAGCTTTTGCTCAGAGATCATGAATAAGACGAAGATGCTCAACTATCAGACATCTTATTGGGTCTATTAGATATTCTTTTAAAGAAAGAAAAATAAATTATATTAAGATTAGAAAACAAGAAAAGGACTACATTTTCAGATATCATAATTATATACTGGTAAATACTAGAGACCTGGTGCACGAATTCATGCATGGGTCGGTCCCCGTGGCCTGGTCAGTGATCAGGGCCAATCGGGGCAGTCTCGCACAGTCCTGATTGGAGCTGATCATGGCCAGCTGACCAGGGGGAGGGACTATAGCAGGTTGGCTGGCAGGCTGCAGAAGGTTGGCTGTAGGAGCACACTCACCACAGCTTCTGTATTGAGCTTTTGCCCTCTGGTGGTCAATGCATGTCATAGCGACCAGTTGACCAGTTGTTTGGTCAACCCATCATAACAGTTGCTTGGGCTTTAATATATATAAATAAAATTTGGAATACCTATCAATAAATTAGAATTGAAAGCATGCTAACAATAATAATTATTATTATATTATTTAACATTATGATATAAAATAAATATAAGCTTGTAAGTTCTAGTGTTTTTTACTGTGAAGCATAGCATAACTTCATTTTGTGAGAATAATGTTTCAATCCTTTTCATGTATAAAAGAAAAATTCTAGAATATGACAATCCATTTCTTAGTCTCTAAATTTACAAATGTCAAATGAAACACAATTCTGCCAGTTATTTTTCAACATATATACTTTTATATTTTTAAAATTTAATATTTGTTCTCAGGATTATTGGTGTAGGGTCATATGGGTCTTTAGGCAATCTGTTATTCATATTTAAATATATACACAGTGATGGACAAAAGTAGGTTACAGCTCAGCTGTTTGTATGGAAAAAGATGCAGGTGATGATTATCATAAAAGCATTATTAACTCAGAAGAATATCACTATGACACAGTAAACCTACATCTGAGGCCCCTGTATATATATTTTTTTATTTTATACTAGTGGCCTGGTGCACAGATTCGTGTACATTGAAAGGAAATCAGGAGCCCACACCCACGAGCCCGGGGAGTTTCCACATCCCTCTGAGCTGCCAGAAAGTAGAGTTGGGAGTCAGTCCTCCTCCCCAAAGCTTCCTGAAAAAATATTTCCAAATGTTCTTTCTGCTGCCAGGCTTGCGCGCCTTGCCGGCCGGGAGGTCCCCAGTGGACACATTGGGCCATGCTGGATGCTTTCCACCACTCAGAGCAAGATAAGATACACTCCAAGGTGAACAATAAAAAGTTAGGGATCTTGGGGAGCCGGGGGGGGGGGTGAGGGGGCTCTGTTGCCCACATCCCCACCCATCAGATCCATCGCTCTTTGACTTTTACCCTGATTGTCAGTCGCCACCTTGTGGCCACTGTTATATTGCTGCCTTCCTCTGAAGCTCTGGGGCAATCAGTAAGAGATGAGATTTGATCTCGATGCCTGAAGCAGAGTTCCAGGAGACTGGCAGTGATATCAAGCTCATCCTGGTTACTCCGAGTGTTTGTGCTTCAACCTATCTCTGGAGATTGTAACTGCAGGTTTATGGGGTACCAGGGATGTAGCAGTGCACTAAGTGGAAGGTGGCTGGGGAGGAGCCCGAGCCGGGGCCAGGTGCCATGCTGCTTCTGCTCGCCCAGGCCCTACTGTGCCTGCTGCCACTGCTAGTGGTCAGTGTGCATCATAGCGACTGGTCAACTGGTTGTTCTGGTCATTCTAGTCGTTCAATTGTAATGGTTGTTTAGGCTTTTATATATTTAGATTGGGATCATTGTCCATAGTTTACTCATTTTTTTCAGAAAATTTTCTGTCATCTTAAGTTCATATAAATTGAGGGCTAGATGTTTGTTTAAATTTTCATGCTTTATAGGGGAGTGAAAAGTATAATTTATGAACATTAATTTTAAACTGACAGAGTACAGTTATATTTACAGAAAAAAATATTTGGAAGTTTCCATTATTGGCCTGTCCATTAAAATAGCTGCTTTGTTTTTCTGTTTCATTTTAAATGTATCTTTTATGTAATTTAATTCAAGAAATGTATTTATTGTAGATTTATCTTGAAAAACAAACTCTTAAGAGTATTGCTTTATCTAACAGTTCACATATGGTGGCGGTTTAAAGCAGTGGTTCTCAACCTTCCTAATGCCGCAACCCTTTAATACAGTTCCTCATGTGGTGGTGACCCCCGACCATAAAATTATTTTTGTTGCTACTTCATAACTGTAATTTTGCTACTGTTATGAATCATAATATCTAATCGTAAATATCTAATATGCAGGATGTATTTAGGCGAACCCTGTGAAACGGTTGTTCGACCCCCAAAGGGGTCGCCACCCACGGGTTGAGAACCACTGGGCTTTAAAGGCATATGCTGGGGTCCAACCCCAGCAGGTCCAGGGGTCCCCAAAGGTGTGGACGGAGTCAGCGAAGAAGGAACGACACGGAGACAGCGTTCAGTTGATCAGCAGCCTAGCTAGGATCTCTAACCAGGATCTCCAGCCAAGTTCTGGTTGGGATCTCCAGAGAGGTTCTGGTTAGGATCTCCAGCCAGGTTCTGTGTCCATGTTCTCTTGCTAGGTTCCCCAGCCAGGTTCTCCAGCCAAGTTCTGGTCTGGATCTCCAGAGAGGTTCTGCTCTGCATCTCCAGCGAAGTTCTGGTTAGGATCTCCAGCCAGGTTCTGTGTCCATGTTCTCTTGATAGGTTCTCCAGGTTCTCCAGCCAGGTTCTGTAGCCATGTTCCCTCGCTAGGTTCTCCAGCCAGGTTCTGTCCAGGTTCTCCAGCCAGGTTCAGTCACCAGGTTCTAGTCAGGTTCTCTTGCCAATTTCTGTAGTCAGGTTCAGTCCGGGATCTTTTGCCATGTTCTCTCCAGCGAAGTTCTTCTGTCTCTAGGTTCTGTGTAGGTTCTGTCTTCTAAGTTCTGTGTTGTTACATCTGTATTTATACCAGTTGATTCTAATCCTATCAATCTCTATTCCAAAGGTTAGGGCGTTTCTTATCTCCATTCCAGGGAGTAAAGATTATGTAGCTTAAGCATGATTGTTCGTAGTTAAAGTGATTAATTACCCGCCTGGCACTTAGTTGAGGGGTTTTATTCCCTCCCTAAGTTCAGAGGAAAATCCCTACCTGGGGAAACAACCTTTCTCAGAGAGGAGACTTTGGTTAAAACACATAGTGCCAAGAAGGTGAGCAAACATTTTAAGAACAGTATGCCATATATGCCAGTTCCCTTGAAACAGCAAGGATGGACCGGCTCCCGGCAGGCATACATTCTGGCATGGCGTGATTGACACTTTGTTCCTCACATGTAAATAGTTATCAACATAAATCTTTCAGAGCTTTGTTGTGGGTCCAAATTCTCAAATGAGATTTATTGTAAAAAGTCTCTTCATACTTTACAATGTAAAATGCCATTTGTGTTAGTGGTTATGATGAGATAAGAAGAATTATATTTTAACAGAAAATTATGAATATATAAAGAAGGCATAAACATCTAGATCACAAGTGATCAGTACTGTTATGACTGGAAAAAAAACATTATCCAAATGTTAATACAGTTGTTATTCCTTATGACAGTTGAACAAGATAACTTCATGAACGGAATCAAATCTATCTGCTACATATGCTCAGATTTAATGTCACTATAGGCAGCTGCTCCCAACAGGATAGTTGGACTTAACTGTGGATATTATGAAGAACATAGCTGCCTGTCACATGATTTGAAGCATTCATTCCTCTTGGACTGGTAGGATGAGGAGCATCCTAACCAGTAAGGCATGTGCTACTTTTCAGAGCATTACATAATTTTGAAGATACTGTGTCCAGTGATCAAGGTGATATAGAGGGCTAAGTGATGATGCAGTATGCATGTATATATATATATATATATATATATATATATATATATATATATAATGACTTTGGTAGCATAACCTCTTGATAACAGCCATGGAATCCAGAATTATTCACATTTGGGCTTGAAATGTGCCTCTATTTTTTATTAACTGTGTCAACTAAACAAAATATCTAATCTCTATATTATTTTATTTTTCATTGAAATTAGAAACATAATTTCTCTCATATGTGGTTATTCTGAGGATTAGAAAAAAGGTGAATTAATTAAAACTAACCTGTGTAAGAGTTACCTTATATACATTTATGTATTAATGTGTTTATTTGTTCAATGATCATAAGTTTAAAAACTAAAACATATAGAAAAATGTATTCTATTGAGAGTATTATGGAAATGTATTTGTATTTACCTAATAATGAATAGTGTTAGTGATTTTAGCTCACTTTCAGAAATACTTGATTCGTTTTACACAGTACTTCTTACTACTGATGGTTTTACATGACCACTTTCTCCTTTCTGTTTGCCATCACAGTCTTGCCTTCCCTGTGTGTTTAACACTAGAAAGACTGAAATTTAGTGTATACCTATATTGCCCAAAAGCAGTCAAAATGACTGCATTGTGAAAGAATAATATCGGAGCACTCTTCACTTATGTTCCTTAGCTTTTCCAATAACTCACTTCTATTCGACATTTCTTTCATGAATTTAGGGCGTAAAAGAAATACAATAAACAACTTATTAGAACAAGTATCACTGCATAAAGATTCGAATAACAAGTACTAGTTTAGCTTATTGAGCAACTGCAACTTATCAAGTATCGACAATTTATCATATACTTGTATGTTATCATGTGACGGTAATTGAAAAAAAAATGAAAACTGTTATTTCAATACAGAGCCGACCTGGTCATATAAGAAATTTACTCAATTCAATAATAAGAGTCATAATTTCCCCCCCTCCCCCCGCCAAGCAGTCAAAATGACTGCTTTTGGGCAATATAGGTATAACACATATATATATACCGGAAATGAAGGAGGGGGAGGTAACTACAATTATTAATAAACGCATTCATATGTTGTAAAAAAAGTCACAAAATTCTAAGACATTGTGTCCTTATATACATAATTGTTTTTCTAATTGAAATTAAAAAACAGTCAAAATGACTTCCTTGGGCAATCTAGTGTTAACTAAATCAGTGATGTTACAAATTCCCATCTCCTACACTAGAAATTCAGGGACACCTTCAAGTACTTCCATTCCTACATATAGAATCAGTTTCTACAAACTTCTGAAATTTCCACCCAACAGAGTTTTTCTTGAAATATTTTTTAATCTCTACATTTACTGTTCTTATCAAGGCCATCATGCATTCTCTGTAATTGCTGCCTACTTGATAATTTACCACTTGTCTCTGTCCTTCCAGTTCCATCCTATTATTATGAATAACTACCCAGCCTTCTAGAAAAGCCAGTGTCTACATTTATAGTTGAGATCACTTTTCCCCTCTTCTCTGAAATGTAAAATTATATCAGTTTTATGGTCATTCTCCTGCAGAGTTCTACTTCTCCCTCTACTAAATAATTCTGACTAGCTATAAATATACCAGACTTTCTCTGTCTATAAAACCTATCTGTCTATCTATATATCGACCTATCTATATTGCCTGTATCAGTTGGCATAAACTAGGTTAAAATCTAATATAAAGGATTGCCAAAATCTCAAATAGTGGTTCAAATCAACAGACTACTTTTTGCACACAGTGCATGTCTGCCACAAGTTGAAAGGATTCTATGTTCATTGAAAACCTTTAGGGAGGCTATGAAGCAGCCTCCTTTTTTTAAGTTTTAGTTTAGAGAGAGAGATAAAAATATCAATTTTTGTTTTTCCACTCATTCATGCATTCATTTGAGCCTGCAACCTTGGCACATTGGGAAGATGCTCTAACCAACTGAGCTCCCCAGCTGTGCCCGAACAATAGAGATCTCTTGATTAACATATATAGATCAAACCAGCAATTCAATGTCTACCAGCAATTCAATGTCTACCCAGAACATATGTTAATACACATATTCTATCTTGGGCACACTCAAAGAATCTAGGAAGTGCATCCATGTACCCAGAAAGTAGAGTTGAAAATATCTGACAAATGCATAAGTTCCAACAATAATCTATATTTTATCACTAAATATTCAGTTCTTCCCATTGGCAAAATATAGCCACCCCATCCCTGAAGGAAATAACCCAAAAGCTCAGTCCAATAACAACATCATCACATCAGATTTAAAGTTTAGCAACTCTGAGGGACGCGTAATTATCTCTTAATCAGTCCTAGAATGTTCCCTCTTGATCTCAAAATCTATGAACTAAAAACATAAGTTCCCTTTTTTCTTATATAACCTTACCCCTGGTTTTTCTTTCTGCAGTTTTAGTTACCACAGTCGAATGTAGTTTTAAATATTGAATGGAAATTTCCAGAAATAAAAATAATTCATGTTTTGAGTGCTGTTCTGAGTAGTATGGTGAAATCTTGCACTGTTCTGCTCCATACCACTTGGGACAAGAATCATCCAGCATATGCTACCTATCCCTCAGTTACTTAGTTCCCTTTCAGTTATCAGATTGACTGTTGTGGTATTGCAGTGCTTATCTTACTCAATAATGGCCTCAAAGTCCAAGAGTAGTGATGCTGGCAATTTGGATATGCCCAAGATAAGCCCTAAAGTGGTTCGTTTAGGGGAAAGTTAAGAGTTCTCCCTTTAATAAGAAAAAAAGAAAGACCATATGCTAAAGTTACTAAAATTGTGGTTAAGAATGAATTTTATATTCATGAAATTGAGAAAAAGGAAAAAGAAATTTGTGCTGGTTTCGCTGTAGCACCTCAGACTGCAAAGATTAAAGCCACAGTGCATAAGTGCCGTAGGTTTAGTCTTAAAAACTGGTAGTGTGAGTCTTCTAACTTTGTACTTCTTCAGTATTGTGTTGACTACCCTAGAACTTTACCTTTTCATATACCACTTTTAATTATTTTGTTAATATCTGCAAAATAGCTTGCTAGGATAGATCAAGCTGAGTAGAATTGGCATTTTAGTAATATCAAGTATTTCAATTTATTACTATGGGATACTTCTCCATTTATTTAATTATTCTTAGTGAATTTTTGAGGCTTTCCACATATCAATCTTAGATAGATTTTGTTAGGTATATACATAAAAAATTATTTTTTCATTCAAATGATATCATTTTGTAATTTCAAATACCAATTGTTCATCAGTGGTACATAGGACGGCAATCATATTGATCACTTTGCATATTCATCTTGTATACTGAAATCTTGCTATACTCACTTATTAGTTACAGGCCTTTTTAAAAAATAGATACTCTTGGAGTTTTCCACATAGGCATTATTGCACCTGAAAAAAAGCATTTCTACCTTTTCTTTGTATAAATTGTATACCTTTCACTTATTTTTTTTTCTTATTGCATTAGGTAGAACTTTCAGTACTATGTTGAATGAGAATGATAAGAAAGGACATCCTTGTCTTTTTCTCAATTTTTGTGAAAAAGTCTTCAGCCTTTCACCAAAGACTTTTATAGTACCCTTATTTATCCTTTTAATCCTCATGGGCTCAGTATTAATGACCTCTCTGTTATTTCCGATATTGCTAATGTGCATCTTTTCACTCATTTTCCTTGTTGGTTAGACTAAAGATCAATTATTAGTATTGACTTTTTCTATAAATGAAAATTAAATAATGCTGGTTAATGGTGCTCTTAGGTCATGTATAACTTTAGTGATTTTCTGCCTACTGATCTTAACTGTTAATGATAGGGAAATGTGGACGTACCCAATTATGTCAATGGATTTATCTATTTTTATCAATTTTCCTATGTTTTGAAGCTGAAGCTGTGTTATCAGGGGCATAAATGTTTAGGATTGTGATGTCTTTTTGCAGAACTAACCTCTTAATCACTATGTAATGCCCCTTTTATCATCTTTCATCTTAAGTATGCTTTGTCTGAAATTAATAGAGATACTCCAGCTTTATTTCATTGTTAGCATGGTGTATATTTCTCCATCACTTTACTTTGAACCTAAGTCCTTACATTTAAAGTGGGATTCTTGTAGAAAATATATAACTATCTTGCTTTTTTATAGTTAAATCTAACTTCTTTTATTTGGTGTATTTAGACCATTTGTTTCAAAAAATATTGATATACTTAGACTAATACCTGCCATGTTTGTGTTTTTATGGGTTGCCTTCTCTTCTTCCGTCTCTGGTTTGCCTTGATATTTTATATGATTTCATTTATGTCCTCTCTTAGCCTATCAATTGTACTTCTTTGAAACTGTTTTTTGGGGTTTTTTGCTGATAAAAGGTCATTTTATTATTTGCTCTGATTCCAAGATATAATTTTGCTGTGTATGTAGGCAGTAAACTTGAAATTTGTATAGATAACTTTTACTCAGACAAATGGTTGGCCATGGGGAAGGAGAGGGTCATAATGTAAATTTCATTGTTAGCAGGGTTTCTTCAGGGACGAAGAACATTGTATATGAATGAATAGTACTTTCTTAAATGTAAATTAATTTTTAAAGCTAATGTTGATGCTGTCCCTGTGCTTACAATAACCATTTTAACTAATCTAAATCCATCTTCAATCATTGTGTTAGCTTTTCTACTGTTTGTGTATACCTAGTGTGTTTCTTTATGGTGTTTTATTTTGTATTTATTCTGCTTGATATTCTCTGAGCTTCTTGTATCTGTGGTTTGATGTGTGTCATTACTTCAAATATTTCTTCTGTATTTCTTTTCCTTCTGGCATTCCAATTCAACATATGTTATACCTTTAGATATTGTTCCTCAGTAGTTAGGTGTTCTGTTCTACGTTTTTTTTTATCTCATTGAATTTTAGTTTCAGAAGTTTCTGTGGACTTATTTTAAGCTCACTTATTCTTTCTTCGCCATGTAAAATCTATTGCTTAGCCCACCAAACACATTTTTATTTGACAATATTTTTTATTTCTATCATTTCCTTTTAATTCTTTCAGAGAGACCCTATTTACATACCAATTTGTTGTCTGTGTTCTATGTATTCCACTAGAGAATTTATCAAATTCATCTTAGTTATTTTAAATTTCCAGTCACATGATTCCAAATATCTGCCATATCTGAGTCTGGTTCTGATATTTTCTTTGCCTCCTAAGGCCCCTATTTCCTTGCATTTAATTTTTTGTTGCTGTTGTTGAAAACTGGGCATGATATATCTAGTAACAAAGATTCTTTCCTTAACCAAACTTTAGTCAGGCTCCTCTTAATCTTTTTCCCACTGGGCCTAGACTTTGGACTTCCATTAACCACCCCCATTTTTCCCCCTATTTGCAAGATTCCAATTAAGTTGGTTTAGCCAGAATACTCCACCCTCAAAATCTCATGAAATCCCTCATCATTCTCCACCATCCCCCAGGTGATATCTGATTACTCTGGCCTGCCTTCAGGAGGCCAGATTGGAAGAAAATATTTTCAAATTTCATACCTGATAAGGGACTTTTACCCAAACTATCTAAAGAACTTTCAATATTTAGCAATAAGAGAACAAGCAATTCAATTTAAAAATTGGCAATGAAAATGTCGAAAACTGATACTTAACAAAAAAAAGGAATGGCAAATAAAGACATGAAAAGATGCTCAATATAATTATTTATTAGAAAAACAAATATTAAAACAATAGTGATAAGCACTACATTCCAAATAGAATACCTAAGGTGAAAGAGCTCATCATACCAAGTATTGGATAGGATGTGGAGGAATTCAATTTCTGATATATTGCACATGAAAATGTAACATTGCACAATGCCTTTGGAAAGCATTTATGAAATAGTCTATACTAAAATGTAGTGACATAAAAAGCAGTGGTTATCTTGGGATGGGAATCATGAAGGGGATGGTGGAAATGCAAATGTAGACTTTGGGGGGTGATGGATACATTCATTATCTCAATTATAATGATGGCTTAACATGTATTAAATGTCAAATTGCACATTTTAAGCATGTACAGCTTAATTGGTGTCAATTAAACCTTAACAAAACTATTTTTAAAAAGAAAAATTATATATGGAACTACAACATTTGTAATTCAGTTAGTCTACTACTTGAGCCAATAACAGCTTAAATAAATGAGGATTTTATGTTTTTTCCCAGTGTAGGCATTTCAGGATTCCATGCTTTCATTAATGTAGTAGGCTTCTTAAATTTTTCTGTTCAATGGTTATTAGTGTTGAGCTTTTACCTTATAGGCTCAGAAATATACCTCTACATCCAGGAATCAGGAGCATGTCATAGGCAAATCAAAAAAAGAAAAGTAAATAAAAAAGAGGAGAAGCCTTTGTCAGCTGACTCTGTTTTAAACAGGTATTCCCATTTTGTTCAGCTCTTTGCCAAAAGTTCATCCTATGGCAATCGCTCTCAAGAGAGAGTCTGTGAAATATAGCTTTCATTTTCTTTGCTTAGATTTACACATTGGCTCTTCAAACTAAATTGAGGTTTTTATAGTTTCTATTAGTAATGAATAAGGCTCAAATGGATATTGGATTGATAACTAGCAGAGTGTGCCAGAGGCATCAATAGTCCCTTTCACAAGTAAGTTTGGGTACAAGAAAGAGAAAAGTTCTCAAGATCAGGAATTCTCCATTCCCACCTGCCTCAATTCTGACAGCAGTTATGTATGTGCACCACAAAGGATAAATGATTATGTGAGTTGAGGCAAAAGGAAGTGAGTGATGTCTCATGTAGCCTGTTACATATAGAAGAAATATAGAGTACCTCCACCCAAGTGACTAGATAGCAGAGTGCCCCACACAGTAGATGTGGTCCCCCAATCTTATGTTACATTAAAAAAAAAAAGCCAGAATACACATCAGAGTGGCATATACTACCTCTCTAGCCAGTGTCCAAAGAGACATGTTGAGAGTTCTGAAGGGAAATATCAAGTGAGAAGATGCACTAAATGAATGAAAACAGGCATTACCATGCTTGGAACAAGAAATTTAACAAAGGATAGGAATTATGCATATTGAAATTGAACTGATCTCCATTGGCTCTTTTTTTGTTTATTGGTAAAGTGGAATACTATCTTACTTTCTAAATATTTTTAAATATGTACTCTAAAGTCCTAAGAACCATGTTGAAATATGTATGCTATTCAATATTAAAAACATCTTTTTTGAAATTCAGAGAAAATGAAATGTCATAATAAAAAAGGTGCTACGAACAACTATATCAATGATAAAATTATAACCAGCCGGAAGTTATAAATTTTATATCATATAATTCTATTTAATTTATGCCAATATATTTATAAGAGCATTTTATATGGAATGAACAATTTTTAAGAAGTTATAAATGATCAAAATTGGACCAAGAATAAGTAGAAAGACCTTACTAAAGCAATGATTGTGCAAAGCAGTTGGAACGAAAATCTAGGATCTTACATCTGAGCTCCAGATCATTTTCTGGAAGCAGCTTGCCAACTGTCATAAATGGATAGATCAATGTTCTATAAAATACTCCCCAATATGAAAAAGATTATTATCCCAAAGAGATAAGATAGTCAATAAATTTAACCACATTTGAGGTATAAATATGATCAGAATATTATACCTTAAGAAATTAGAGAATTGTCACACACAGTTATAATCCTCACTTTCAGAAATAGCTTAAAGAGATTGCAGGCATTTATTCATTTATTAAAGTTTGTTTGAATCTAAAATTGCAAATGAACTTAGAGACAAGTTTCCGGCTTTTCTGTAGGATAGTCTAAGATACAAATTTATTTTTTCTTGAGCTGAAAAAAAAAATAGAATTGAAAGGAAAATGTATTTGTTTCCAGATGAGTTTGCTATGAATTTTTTTAATTCTTTTATTTACAGGATGTTAAAGACTGCAATTTCTCTAACTGGTATAACTTTCTCTCAGGGGACAATGATAACTGTGAGGTTTGCTAGTATTATTTATAACAAGTAGAGCCTTGCAAAAGACTTTGAATGAGTGTAAATGAACCATATCAGATTTGCTTAGTAAAGTTGTGCTAATGCATCTTGAAATCTGTGGTATGTCTTTGTTAAACCCAATGAGGAGGAAATAGTGCATGTCATCTCTGATCTTAATTTGAGAATGAATGTAATAGTGTTATGAATGCAGAGGTTGCTTTGTATTTGGTGACACATACAAATATTTTGTAAAGGCTCATTACAGTTTGCTTGGCATGGATTTATTAATGTGGTGAAAATGAAATAATCTTAAATAGCAATGTTTGATGGGCAATCGTGTAGGAAAACAGAACAACTGGAGATAGCAGCAGCAAATATTGTCCGGTTTCAAAAGTCCAGAGAAACCAGAAAAATAATAGTTGGTAGATAACACATAGAATGTCAGAATGGACATAATCATATTTATACCCCTGGTACAAATGTAGGTTTTCCTTCACTAAAGGTAGAACTGACAGCTAAAACCGGTTCATTTTAAAATTTTATGAATATTTTGAGCAAACACATGTCTAATTTGCTTTTGCCAAGTAACCCTACCACCAGCAATGAAAGGGAGATTCCATGTTTCCACATTCTATCCAATGCTTAGTATTGCTTTTAGTGCGTATACCATCTTTATGGTGTGAAAATTAAATCGGTGTTGCTTTCAGTTTCATGTCCTAGAATACCAAGTTAGATGAGCAGTTTTATGCATATTTAATGTTAACAAATATGAATTTTTAGTTCTACAATTTGACTAACTTTTTATTTGTTTGTATTTTTTAACCATTTAAAAAATAGCTTTTCTGTATTCTGAATACCAATTCTTTGTTAAATTTTCCAGATACTAATATAGCACTTCACACTGGCCCTTGCACTTTAACTTAGTTTTTCATACCTTTGGTCATGCCTGTGTTTGCTCAATTTTAAGAAAGTTCAATATGTCCCTTTTTCTTTTAGTTTTTACTATTTTTTAACTTTTTTTTAGTCAAGTAAGTGCTTCTAAAATGTAAGAAGAAATCCTACAATGGATAATAAAGGGATCAATGCATCATGGGGGTAACAAGGCAAGAATACAAAGAACATTTACAAACTACAGAAATGGTTTTCTGAGATTTTTTGTTTTATTTTTTGCCATATAAAAATATGTTGAGGATGTAAACAAAATACCTTTTTAAATAACCACGTTTGATAGCATTTCCCTGAGTGACAATACTGCCTGAGACACCCCAACCCCATCCATTTCCCCAAATGCCTTACTCATTAAAGTATTTTATCCTGCTTCTCACAGATACAAGTAAGGCTAGCTCCTCCCCCTTGCCCCAATTTTGTTGTTGTAGTAAGAACACTTAACATGAGATTTATACTCTTGACAAAATTTTAAGTGGTCAATGCAGCATCATTAATTATAGACACAATTGTGTACAGCAAATCTCAAAAACTTAACTTGCAAAACTGAAACTTTTTGCCCATTGAATAGCAACTTCCCATTTCTTCCTCTCACCAGCCCTAGGTAAGCAATATTCCACTCCCTATGTCTATGAGTTTGTCTATTTTAGATACCTCCTAAAAGTGAAATTATACTGTATTTGTCATTCTGTGCCTGGCTTATTTTATTTAGCACAATGTCTTCCAGTTTCATCCACCTTGTCACATATAGTGATCTTTTTTTAAAGACAGAATAATATTCCATATCATGTACTTATTGCATTATCTTTATCCCGCCATCCACTGATGGACATTTGGATTGTTTCTTGGCTATTGTTCATAATACTGCAAGGAAGGTGTTAGTGCAGAAATCTCTTTGAGATCCTGATTTCAATTCTTCTGCATTCCCAAAAGAGGGATTGTGGAATCATAAATAGTTCTATGTTCAATTTTTGGGGAACCTCCATATTATTTTATATAGCAGTTGCATCATTTTACATTCCCAATAGTGTACAACTTCTCCATTTTGTTACCAACATCTGATAGCTCTTATCTTTTATAGTAACCATGCTAACCTATGTGAAGTGATATCTCTTTGTAGTTTTCATTTGCATTTCTGTGATGATTAGTGATGCTGAGTATCTTTTCATATACTTGTTGGGCAATTGTACGTCTCATTGCTTTTCCTTTATTATTTGTGCTTCTTCGTACTTTTTAAAGAAATTGACCCAAGATGAATTAATGGAGTTTTTCATATGCATTTTCTAATACTTTTTAAGTTTTGCTTTTGATAATTAAGCTTTAAGTACATCTAGCATATTTTTACACATAGGGTACATTGGTAATGTTGAGTGTAAAATATAAAGAACTTAATAAAAGTCTCAACACAGAAAGAAAAAGCACAACACAATGTGTTGTTAATATTATAAAGCAAAAGTTTATTCTTACAACTATCAGCATAAAGAAAGAGGGTGGTTGCCCTAACCAGTTTGGCTCAGTGGATAGAGTATCGGCCTGAGGACTGAAGGGTCCCAGGTTCGATTCCGGTCAAGGGCATGTACCTTGGTTGCGGGCACATCCCCAGTGGGGAGTGTGCAGGAGGCAGCTGATTGATGTTTCTCTCTCATCGATGTTTCTAACTCTCTATCCCTCTCCCCTCCTCTCTGTAAAAAATCAATAAAAATATATTTAAAAAAAGAAAAAAGAAAGAGGGTGGAGTTAGGGAAAAATGGAAAGATGTAGTGATAGATTATAGGCTGGCTGTCCATGTTACTAAAGGTACAAAAAGATAAAGCAGAGAAAAAAATAGTGAAGTAATGCAATTCCCAATGATTCTAGAATTCACATTTGTTTTAACATTTTAACGTCTCTGGCAGTTTTTCTCTTTCTTAATAGTACACAAAATATGGTGTGACTTAGAGTCAACAGCATCTTAGATTTGATGAAGCACTTTAATAAGATTTTCCTAGAGCTGGAAAGAGCACAGATATTTACATTAATAAGCCCCACTGACTGCCGAATAGGAACAATGGTTAAAGATATATAGGTAGACAGATCGTGGTAAAATGTCAGAGACCCAAAAATCAATCAATGCAGGGACAAAAATCAACGGAACCAAGAAGTAAAGAGAATGAGACCAACATCATTTTAATCAACAGCTTTGGAATATGGAAAGAGTAAATCAACACTTTCGAAACAAAAATAAAATAATTTTGGACAAAGGGAAGACTTTGTGAAGACACGGGGAGATGATGGCCATCTGTAAGCTAAGGGGTGGGGCCTCTGAAGAAAACATCAGTCGTGGCATCTTGGTCTCAGACTCCGTACTGAACTGTGTGGGAAATAAGGGCCGATAGCTTTAGCCAGCTGGTCTGTGGTTTTGTTATGGCAGCCCAGCTGACTCGCACAGAAGTGGGAGTCCAGGAAGGAGGGGGCGTAGCCCATGAGGCTCCTCTAGGCAAGGCTGTAGAGCTGGCATTGGCCCAGTGCTGTCTGGGTGGACAGGGACACAGCTGTCCACCATGGCAGCCTCTGCAAGTGTCTGCTGTAGAGGGGGACAAGCCCTGGATGCCCCAGGCACCAGGTGCTCTGAGCCACCTTCCTCTGAGTGTCCGGGCTCAGATCTCTGAGGGAGCCTGACAGGTTGGCACAGCCAATGTCAATCCACAGAAGGGGGCAGGAGTGTCCTTCCACCTGCGCTGTGGAAAGCATCCGCGATGACCTTCGGCCAGATTAGTTGGCAAAACAGCTTTCCTCAAAGTGGCCTTGTGGATTTTAATTCTGTGAATAGACACCACGACCTGTGCTTTCTCGGTTAATCAGCAGGCGGTTTCTCCACTGGGCAGGTGGGCTGCCAACCAGCCAGGGCCCTCTCTCCTCCGTGGGGTCGGGGGAGAACACAAGGTTTCCAGGGAGGGCTGCACACTGAAGTTCAGGCAGGTGGAGTGGGGTTGATGCCTTTTCAGCCTCAGAGACATGGGTCGGTAGGGCTGTCAAATCCTCAGCTTGGAGGCTGGACTCCCTGCACAGGACCTTCCACAGCTCCTATCAGTGCCCAGGAGACAGCCAGCCCGTCCCCAGCCGCATGCACATCTCGCCCAGCTGGCCTTGCTGCGTCTGAGGTTTTCCTGCCACCCCTATGCCCACCCCCCCTCACCCCCCTGTTCACCTTTCACCAGGAACACTCTTATTATTGTGCGACTGTAGACTTCGGAATGTTGTAGTGAGTAACGTGTTAATACTTTCCTTGTTCTTGGTAAAATGAAAGATTGGTAGCTGTACTAAGGCTCTGTAAGCGACAGGTAGCTAGCGGTCCCACACACATTGCTTGTAATTTTAGCCGAAAGCAGATGCCTTAGGTTTTCTGGCTGCCTTGTGTGGGGTTATCAAGAGTGGAGGCACAATTCCTTCAGCTTTTGAAAGAGTGGATGAAAGCATGTGGACTTGTCAGGAAACATTGGCCTGGCCAGTCCAGTTCCCTTTGGTCTTAGAATGTTCTGGGGTTTCAGCTGCCCTCCTTCTTTGTCCCCTGAGCCTTATCCTGCCCCCACCAGGCTCTCTTTATTATCAAGCATAAATGAAGTGGCGTGAATGGAGAGTTATAAGTAACTGAGAAAAAAAAGTTTTATCTTTTAGCTCATTTAATTTCACGTATTTCTTTTTCATATGCATATAAATATTGTATTTGTTCTTTTTACGTTGTCACACAAACTTTTTCTATTTCCTAGATTGCTTAAGGAGAAAACATTGTTTTAATTATAACTTTATTTCCCTAGTAACCCAGCAAATATCTAAATCATAATCTACAACTTAAACAGTGAAATATTTTTAATTAAATACATCAAATAAGAATCACCAGTCTCTAAAACCTTTTAATGATGTAAGCATTGTCATGACAATTTTCAATTAACTTCCATCTAAATATTTATTCTGAAATTGCTTTCTCTCAAAAAAACATTAGTCAGGATAAAATGTAAATGTTTTACTAATCAATGTGGACATAGCTGTTTTATTAAACTACCTGTACTTTTAAATTATTAAACTATTTTTCTTTGAGTCCACTGAAGAGGTTCAGTATACAGACCCCATCATATGGTATATTGATTTTATGAGTTAGCTTTATTTCAAGCACTGGCTCAAGAGAAAAATCTTTCTGAGCAGGAACCAGCCACGTTTAAAATGAGTGCTTGGTTTAAACCCATGTCTGAATCAGATTTACAGATATTTCTGATCCTGCTTCTTTAAACATAGTTTCATTGAAGCTAAAAACCATATGCTGGTATAATAGCTTCAAATTTTATTTGTAATGGCAAAGAAAAATATAATATTATAACAGAAAGAAAAGAGAGTTTATGTCTAAAATGTGTATGTGTTGCTATATTAAGGATATTACATCCCAGCGAATAAAAATAAAATGGAGCCCTGGCCAGGTTGCTGGGTTGGATGGAGTGTTGACCTGTACTTCAAAAGGGCTCTGGTTTGATTCCTAGTCAGGGCACAAAACTAGGTCCCATCCCTGTTGAGGGTGAGTACAGAAAGCAACCAATTGATGTTTCTCTCTTGCATTGCTCTCTCTCGCTCGCTCTCTTTTCCTCTCTCCCTAAATCATTTTTTAAAAATTCTCTGGTGAGAATTAAAAATAATAATAGTAATAATTAAATGGAAATAAATTAGTTAAGACTCATGCAACTAACTTATAGCATTCCTATTAAAAAAATAAAAGATTAAGATAACATAATATGCATTGCCTAAAAAAAACTAAGCCAGACTATAAAGAAATGTGATAGTAGACCATTATTCCTGTACTTAGACATTAATATTTTGTATTATTCTTCTGCATGCACATTGTTTTGAACTACCATTGGAAAAGAGACAGTTATTCACTAATATAAATAGCACAGGCATGTCTGGGGAATGGTACTAGAAGTGATTATGTAAATCACAGATGTATATAAGAGGATCATAATTACTGGTAATTATTTAGGTTGAAGCCGAAACAAAAAATAAAGTTAGAGTTGGCAATTACAGAAAATCCAATGTGTGTTTGAAATATTTGAAATAGTTGCTGTCATTAAAAGGTATACTAAATAGCAAATATGTTTTACAAGGGTGTATAAATAATATTATTTTAACTTTTTTGTCAATATAAATTATTTTCCTTTATTACCAAATAACTTTCAACCAATTTTTAAAAGAGCATTTTATTTTTAGGTATCAAGGACTTTGTTAGTTTCTGATGTAGAGAAATGGTTCTAATTTTTCAACCTGGAGAACAGTGTTTGCTGTAGGACATTGCTAACTGCTCTTTAGTAGGTAAAGCACATACAGAAATTTTTATGACTCAGAGAGGAAATGATGAGGGCTGTTTTATTGTTCTTTTAACTTGTTGAGCTAGATAGTTTTTTATCCTTTAATCTGTTTATATATTGTATTACATTGATAGAATAGTCTAATTTATATCTGTCTTCAGTGCTTTCTTGCATCTATGATCATAGTGAAGCATCCATCTTATATAAAAACTGCTGTTTGAAATTTAACCCTACTATTTCTGGCTTAAATAATAAGGAAAATAAGACTACTCCCATTTCAGAGAGGCCATTAAATCTTCCCCAGACAAAGTTATCAGTGCTGGCGTCAGGCCAAGCCTTTGGTCGCGGTCTCAAAGTGCCAGCACATAGGACCCTTTAAAAACTTGCAAAGAGAACCGGAAAAACCCCATATTGGGGAGACAAAGAGGATAAAATAGTAAAAAATCCAGGAAACTTCCTGTGTGATTTCACCCAGAATTTGAGAGATATTTTCCTCTGGGCCTGCACATAATAAATGTAACTCCATCTCTCTAAGCGTTGCTTGGTTATTCTCCGGTTTGTCTGTAACAATAGGTAAGGTTAACTTTAACCCCCTCTTGTTTCTCTGGTTCCTTACTTAGCTTACTGTCTGAGTTGTTTTTTTTTGTTTTTGGTTTTTGGTTTTGTGTTGTTTTTTTTTTTTACATTTTAATGGAATTCGGTGATTGAGTGGGTTCCTGTGAGGCTGGTTTGAGAGTTTTTCACTTCATGGAGATTGGTTTTGTGTCTGCTACTCACCCTGAATAGCTCCCACTAGACCCATTTTAAATTAATCTTTCTGCTTTGGTTTTGATGGGCTTTACCAAGAGGCAACTCAAACCCCACATCATTATAAGTAAAGGCCTCTATTTACAAATTTTTATATTAAGAAACATCTTCATCTAGCACCTAGGTAAAGCAGACATGCTTGTGTGTGCCTCCTTTGCTGGAAATGCAGGTTTGTTTTTCTCTCTGAGTATTCTTTCACTCAGGCTGTTTCTTTGAAGGCCTTGTCCTTAAAAGGGAATGGAGGGAAGTTCTCATTCCCTCACTTTGTAGGAGCCTAAAGCCTTGTCTTTTGTGTCCCTTGTGATTCCCAAATCCCTAGGCTCCATACCAGGCAAATACTTTGAACATAAATGTGAATTTATTGCTTGATCACTCATGTTGCCCTGCTATTTATTTATTTGCACTTATAAATTCTGTGGTTCACCTGGAATCCATGATAGCACAGATGCCCTATCTCTCCTTGAAATTCTGGTATTCCCATTTCTCAAGTGCACAGTTATCTGGAGAAATTGCCACAGGTTCCTCCATGGAAAGGTCAAGGCTATATTTGCTATACATATTTATGGTGGTGTTACAATGTCCTTCCTCAAGATGCTTTTTCCTTCTCTCCCATCATTGAATTTGGGTTTTGTGAACTATATTATTTGTAGAAACTTGGTAAAGAACCTACATTTTCCATTGGGATAGCTGACACACTGACCTTCTCACTGACTCTCAATTTTATCTTGCTTCTATTGACCAAACAATCCTCTAGTTGGCTGATTGCTTATAATGTCTTCAGGAACTTTATGAACTATTAAAGGTCAACGTATTGTCCTGAGAGTCCAGGCACATTGCATATCCCTTCCCCCCAGCCTTGCTGCACATGAGGAATTAAACCATCTTATGTATGAAGGTAAAAAGTGTCATACCCTGACCACTGCCATTCTAGAATTCTATCAACCATGTTGACATTTAAGAAACACTGTTCCATGAAAACACCTTTCATTAACTTTGACTAGAATAAGAGAGCCAAACATCTACACATCTGGGGAATTTCTTGAAGTTTAGGGTAGACTGAAGAGATTTAACAGTATTTAACCACTCTTTTTGCATAAGAAATTGGGGAGAACAAGAGTAGGACATTTTCCTAAAGGACAAAATAGTCCAGATAATGCAATTAATCAAGAAATGATCTACAGTTTTCAAAATGGGAGAGTAATTATGAATGTAGCCTGTCAGCTATAAGTCTAATCTTTCTTTATCCACCCTCATGGGCACATAACTGGTTGTTAGGAGGAGAAAAGGCTGTAATTAACAGCAGCAATGGCTATTTTCCTGTAGCACAAACAAGTAAATATTAATCTATAAAACTCTGTGGCTTGAGCAGAAATGATTTGGGTCCCAGGAACATAATAACAAAAAATACAGAGTGATGCCCTCTCCCACACTTCTTTCCAGACCTCCAACAAATGGTATTCTTTACAAAAGGAAAATGTCTTATATGAGCAAAAGAAAAAGAAAAGCCAAATCTTCATTAAATCAGTTATCGAATTTTTGTTTTAAGAATTGGCAACAACAACAACAAAATAACAGTCTGTTTGCATAGCTTATTTACTTATGATTTCATACTGCTGGTGTCTAAGAGTGAGGGGTTACTCCTGGTGAATTGGATACTCAGCAGTGTTAACCAAGTTAGATTAAGTGAATAGAACTTGGTTTTGAACTCATACAGAACCAGCAACTCTGCCAGTATATTCACTTCATGAGAATGGTGAAGATAATGAGACAGATTCAAAATTGAATATTATAATAGTCTATGGAATCTGTGCTGCATGGTATATCTACAAATATGGTCATTGGTAAACTATGAAATTTAGTGAACTCAACTTTCTAAAGAGAAGAGAGGCTACTAAGGTTAAATTCATTGGTTTGCATGGACAGGAGGCTGAATAAAATATCATCCACTAGCATCTTCAGAGAAGTAGTCTATTGTGGGGAAAAGGCAATATATAAAAATGCTCTTCTTTCTTTAAAGTCCTGATGACATAAGACATAATTTTACACTTAACAGGTAGGGCAAGACCAAGCCTGCTAAAAAAACTGTTGTTGTCAGTGGCAATAGTTTGCATGATTCAGATTCTTTTAATAGCCCACTAATTTTGGGAGTTTGTACAGAATGTCTAGCATTTTGATTTACCAACTGAATATATCAATATCTACATTCTTTCTTAGTATTCATTTCCTGAAATTAATTAACAATGGTGAGAACTGTGCAATCCTATATTCGAAGTCATTTCACATTAGGAAAACGTTTGGATTACTGCCATTCAGTTTCTATAATTCTAATTTCTAATTTTCTCTATCTTCATTTTGGAGATATTGAAGCTATCTTTTAAAGCTGCTAAAGACAACATGCATAAAAATAACAGTGACATCATACATTTGATGACATATCTACCAAAATAATACATACTAAATATACTGTACTACCTAGGTAAAAGTACTCAGAACTCATATTTCTTCTTTTTTTTCTTCTCTTGCATGAATGCATGCATTTATTTATTTAATCATTAAACATATATTAATTGGGTGACTATTATTTCCTCAGCCATTGTTCAAGCATATGGGTATTTAGGATCCTGGTCCTCATGAGCTCACATTGTAGGATAAACTTGCACTTTTTCTCTTTTTCTTCCCTCTCTTCATTGTCTTTGGTATCCAGTGACTGCTAACCAGTGGAAGTTTATAGAACTAAAATAATAATATAGATATCTTTGAATATTTTTACAGAAGTACAACTTTTGATACATTTTTAGCTATAAAATGTATTGCAATTGGGCAATAAAGATAAATGAATAAAAACAAGCATAAAAATAAGGAGATGAATTTGGCTATTATGTAAATAAATTGGTCATTTATCAGACAAAGAGTTTTTGAGATTCCATTTTTATTTGAAAATGTACATGCACTTGAAAATAGGTATTTTGAACTACTATAATTAAGTGGCCATTTATATGCATTAATTTAGCTAGAAAAATCACATTGTCCAATAAAATGGTTGTCTGACTAGACTTAAGAAATTGCAAAATGCTTTTAAATCAAGTTCTGTCCTCATAAGAGAAAAATAATAGTGTAGGTTTTGCCTTCTTGCTTTTCTTTTTTTATTCTTCCTTCTCTTCCTTTCCCCCTCCTTCTCCCTCCACCTTCTCCTTCCCTCTCATGTTCCTGCTTCTGCTTTTGCTGTTACTGCATATGCTTCATCTGCTTCACCTATTTATTTTCCTCTTCCTCTTTCTTTTTTTAAAATATATTTTTATTGATTTCAGAAAGGAAGGGAGAGGGAGAGAGAGATAGAAACATAAATGATGAGAGAGAATCATTGATTGGCTACCTCTTACACACCCCACTGGGGATCAAGCCCACAACCTGGACATATGCCCTGACTGGGAATGGAACCATGACCTCCTGGTACATAGGTCGACACTCAACCACTGAGCCACTCCAGCTGGGCTCTCCTTCTTAACTGCTACCTTTTTTTCTTTCTCCTTTTTCTTCATTGATTTCTTTTTCTCTTCCCTCTCTTCATTATCTTTTTTTTAAAATATATTTTATTGATTTTTTACAAAGAGGAAAAGAGAGGGATAGAGAGTTAGAAACATCGATGAGAGATAAACATCGATCAGCTGCCTCCTGCACGTCTCCTGCTGGGGATGTGCTCGCAACCCAGGTACATGCCCTTGACCGGAATCGAACCCAGGACCCTTCAGTCCGCAGGCCGACACTCTATCCGCTGAGCCAAACCAGTCCAGGCTCTTCATTATCTTTTTTATCTTATTTTATTTCTTCCTCTTTTGTTCACCTCTATTTATTTAAAGAACACTCTTACCTGACCTTAGCTGGTTTGCCTCAGTGTATAGAGCAGCCGTGGGCAAACTATGGCCTGTGGGCCGGATCTGGCCTGTTTGAAATGAATAAAACTACAAAAACAAATACCGTACCCTTTTATGTAATAATGTTTACTTTGAACTTATATTAGTTCACACAGACACTCCATCCATGCTTTTGTTCCAGTCCTCCGGTCCAGTTTAAGAACCCATTGTGGCCCTCGAGTCAAAAAGTTTGCCCACCCCTGGAATAGAGTGTTGGCCTGAGGACTATTTTAAATGGCATACCGAATAAAAGAAAGTGCAAATACCCTAGAATAAATAGCCTGGGGTTTGAGCATCCTATGTAATAAAGAGGTAATATGTGAATTGACCATCACTCCAACACACAAGATGGCTGCTCCCATGTGGTCAAAGATGGCCACCCCCATGTGGACACAAGATGGCCAACAGTGGAGGGCAGTTGTGGGCAATCAGGCCTGCAGGGGAGGGCAGTTAGGGGTGACTGGACTGGCAGGAGAGGGCAGTTGGGAGTGACCAGTCCTGCAGGGAAGGGCAGTTAGGGGCAACCAGGCTGGCACGGGAGGGCAGTTAGGGGTGACCGGGCCAGCAGGGGAGGGCAATTAGGGATGACTGAGCCAGCAGGGGAGGGCAGTTAGGGGTGACCAGGCTGGAAGAGGAGGGCAGTTAGGGGCAATTGGGCTGGCAGGGGATTGGTTAGGGGGTGATCAGCCTGGCAGGAAGAAGCGGTTAGGGGTTATCAGGCAGGCAGGCAGGCAAGCAGTTGGGAGTCAGCAGTCCCGGATTGTGAGAGGGATGTCCGACTGCCCGTTTAGGCCCATTTCCACAGGGATCGGGCCTAAACGGGCAGTCGGACATCCCTTGAGGGGTCCCAGATTGGAGAGGGTGTAGGCTGGACTGAGGGACACACTCCCCCATGCACAAATTTCATGCACCGGGCCTCTAGTTGTACTATAATTACTAACAGTTTAACTCTAATACCATCTAAAATTGAGTTTAATTACCTAACAAGAACAAAAAAGATGGATTACAGCATATGAGCTAAAAATTACACATATTTTTTTTTTTTGCAAATGCAGACCTACAGCAGAAACACTTTGCTAACTATGTTAGACATTTACATAACTGCTTGAACTCCACATTACAGTTTTAGATCACTGAAGCTTAAAAAGATGAGCAATAGTTTTGTCAACTATTAAATATCACTGGGATATGTTCCATATAGTTAAAAAATATAACTCCTTTTCATCTTCCATTATATGGCTGCTACATGCTGATCATTTTTATTAAATTCCACATTAACTTTCTTTTAATACACTACTTATTCTTTTATATGTATTTGCAAAAATTATTTTATAATAGCATTGAAAGCCTATTATTGATTTCAGAGAGGAAGGGAGAGGGAGAAAGAGATAGAAACATCATTGATGAGAAAGTATCATTGATCAGCTGCCTCCTGCATGCCCCACACTGGGGATGGAGCCCACAACCAGGCATGTGCCCTACCTGGGAATCGAACTGTGACCTCCTAGTTCATAGGTTGATGCTCATCCACTGAACCATGCCTACTGAGCAGCACTGAAAACCTTAACCTGATGCATTTATCATGTGCCAAATGTGAGAATGTTTGAGACTACTTATGGTGAATGCCTGAAATTTCTACAATTCAGTAAATAAATTTTCCTTGTATATAAATTTTTATTCCTTGATTTTCAAACATGGAATATTTTAAATAAGATGTATTTTAAACTAATGATATAAAATTGTTTTTATAAATAATTTATATATTATAATATAAATGTCAATCTGGGAGAGGAACATATATGTATATATAATGTAATATGACATAATAACATTATACAGATAATATATTACATATGGTACAACATAATAATGTATATATAAGGTAACATATACATATGTGGGTACATATATAATTACTTTACTGTGAAATATTTCTGTAGAAAGAATAATGCCACTTACGTGTGCATTATCACAAATTGAGCACCAAAGAAACCTAACAAAAGAAGCAGAATATTACCAGTGCTATAAAAGTCACCTGTGTATCCCTCCCTAATAATAGTCCATTTGCTCTCCCAAAGTAAACTACTCTCCTGCAATTTACTGCTCTACAGTGAAAAACGGTGCTTGTCTACTTCACTTAGAACCTGTTGTGGGTAAAGGAAGGGAGGGTGAGGGACATCTGTGAAAGTGTCAACAATAAAAAGTGTGTTGGCTTTTTCTTAATATTATATATGACTCTTTTTAATAGTCATATATAATGAGAGTAAGGTTGGCTATCATTTATTAAACCCATAATATGTGTCACTTAATTCAATGTCATTTATAAAATAGAATTTTATCTCATTTTTATAGCAACTTTCCAAGCTACATCCATATTGTCCCATTTCACAAATGAGGAAACAGGTTTACATAAATTCAATGATTGCTTGAGTGCACACAGAGAACTGGTTTGTCAATTTTCATAGCCAATGTGATATTAAACATGACATTGATACCCATTGAGAAAGCCTAGAATCATAGGAGTCTTTGGAAAAATACCAAATTGAGGTAGTGAATTAATTAAAAGAAAGTAGTGTTTCATCAGATCAGTAGGTCAATCCGTTAAAATTGATAAACCCAATTGCTTCCTATAATAAAATTTGAAAACATTTTCTTCTGTCCACTTAAAATATTTGTTCAAAGTATGCCATGAACTATTGGAAAAGACTTAATTTTAAAAACTAGACTGTAGATTATACTTGTTTTGAAATAACTTTTAAATAGCCAGGTATAGATATAAATAGCATGTAAGTAAATTTATTTTTATACATTGGAAAATGTATTTATGTAAATGATATGGCTATCATTGAATAAATAGGGAGGCATATGAAATAATGGAAGAGAGAAAAAGAGTAAAGATAAGAGTTAGAATAAAAACAGGTTATAATATCCCAGAAAAAAATCCAAATGTTAAACCAGATGAATGGTGATTATACTTCTCTCTACCTAAAGGCCTCCAAATTAAGATCCCGACCATCACAGATGGAATAAGGCCTAAACTAAGCCAATAAGTTTTCTCTTCAAGCTAGTGTGAGTTGGTTTGCATGTGAACAGCCAGGGGTAGAAGACACAAGACTGATAATTTATTAAGAAAGTTTCTAGGATTAGTAATTACTAAGTGCATATTCCTTTTTCTTACAGGTGTGGAAACAGAACCAGAGTCAGATGTGTGTGAGTGTGTGTATGTGTGTGTGTATGTGTGTGTGTATACGTAGATGTGTGTGAGTGTGTGTGTGTGTGTGTGTGTGTGTGTGTGTGTAGATTTGTTTGTGACTATTCTTCTTACAATACCAGCATCCAATTCATCTGAGCAAAGAACAAAGTTTTATACTCAAAGTATTTATAATCTATTGGCAATATCTAAATTTTTTTAGCCTATTACAAATGCTTTAATTCAAATACCAAAAATAAATAAATAAATCAGTGGAAAGCAAATTAATTTTAGGAGTAGCAGATAGCCTAAATTCATTAATGATAAAACATTTAATGATTTAATGTATTTTCTGATGTAATTATTAAATAGGTTTACAAAGCAAAATCTATTCCAAATAGGAAGAGGAATCAGTCCTAAGAATAAACTGAAGAAAGACTGTCAACGATAAAAATAAATTTAATCAACAAAGTTTACTTATCTTTAAGAATGCACCAATATATAGAGGTTATAAGTGTAATTTTTAAGAAACAATTATATAAAATTATAAAACAGAGTGATCTATAACTGGTTGATGCCAGATTGTGATAATCAAATATTTGTATCTTTTCCCAAGTCTGTGATGTGACATCAAAATAGTAACTTGAAATTGATTATGGTGGAAGTATTTACAGTACAAAAATTGGCAAACACTAGGAATTGGCAAAGGATGTACCAGCATTTAATTTTTAAAAATATAATTGGGGTGATATTTATTAATACTGGCATTTTCTTTTGCTATATAATTTTGTTATAATTCTTAAATGTTCCTAATTTTCTTATGGAAGAACTTTTTCTCAGATGAAAAAATTAAGCAAAATGTAGATTCATTCAATCTATATTGATTTAATGTTTATTAAATATTATAATACATCAAATATCAGATGCTAAGTATACACACACACACACACACACACAAGATACAGTTTCATTTCTCCTGCTACTTAATGTCTTGTAAGAATCTTTAAATTACATTGTTTAATATAGTCTTGTTTGTAGCAGGTCATGTAATTTTGTCCAAACCCCCAAAATTGGGGTGTAAGTCATTAATGTTTTTACTGGGGTGGTAGTAATAAAATTGAAGTTAAAAATGAAAAAATAAGAATTATACATACACAGACACTGTACCAATAAGCAGGACATACCGGCAGATTTGGAACCTGTCAACTTTGATGCCCTCAATTTAAGTAGGAGTTAATTTAGGTGAAAATGGTGGAAATAGCATTCTAGGTCAACAGGAGATAAACAATAGGGGCACTTCATTATAATATACATCATTGCAATGATGTAATACTTCATTCATTGAGAAAGTCTCAATGAAGAGGTGAATGTGTATGTGTGTGTATACATATAAAATATTATAGATATAGATATAGTTATAGATAGATTAGATATAGATAGATATAGATATATATATAGATATAGATATAGATATATGTGTGTAAATATGTATATAAGCACTATAGTCTTATCTTCAGCTATACTGAACACTTCCAAATTAATCAAATAAGCTATTTCCCCTTTTGTTTCTCAGTATTCAGATATATTCAGCCTTTTGAATGGAAAAATACTTCCCAGAGGGGACTGTGAACCAGTGTGCTACCAAACCTTTTATGATGCTATAAGGAGCTTTATTTTTTTTTAATTTTGTTTTATTGCTTAAAGTATTACAAAGAGTATTACATATGTCTCCTCCCCCCCCCCCCTTGACATTCTTGTTTGACACACACATACATCAACACTTACAAGTTTAGCATCTAAGTTTATAATCCCACTAGAGGTCGCTGCACAACATTCATGCACTGAGGGGTGTGGGGTCCCTCAGCCCGACCTGCACCCTCTCCAATCTGGGAGCCCTCAGGGGAGCCCTCTCCAATCTGGGAGTTTCTGTCTGTCTTTGCAATCATATGAGTGAATTGTCTGAGACCCCCAACTCAGTTTGGTTTGTTGCTCACAGAATAATAGAGGCATTTTTTTTTCTTTGCTTCATTGGTGGCGATTTCCTGGAAGTTTTAGGATATCTTCCCTTTAATTTTTCCTGGACACTGATTTTACTTGTGTCTCACATTTTCTTTCCCTACATCCCCCACCGCAGCAGTAACTTGCTCCAGGCTCACTTTGCTCTAGTGTCTAGGAGATCCGTCTGCCACCAGAACTACGATTCCCAGCATTCCTGGTGCTCCCCGTGCTCTGTGCTTCTGCTTCCAGTCCTGGGGCTGCCACCAGAACTACTATTCCCAGAATTCCTGGTGCTCCCTGCACTCTTGGTTTTCCCTTCCTGCTCTGTCTCTATCCCACGGCCTCCCACTCTGCCAAGTCCTCCAAGCCTCCAGCTCTCCCTCTCTGCTCTCTGTCTGGTGGCTTGGGGAGCCAAGTTCCCCAAGCCGCTCCACTCTCCGCCGCCTCTCCCACTCTGCTCTCTGTTGCTAGAGCAACCGAGGGAGCTACATCCCCCCAAGTTGCCAGCTCTCCACCCAGTGCCTGTGTATGCTAATTAACCCGCCATCTTTGTCAGGTTAATTTGCATACTCACTCCTGATTGACTGGTGAGCACAGCAGAGGGACGGTCGATTTACATGTTATTCTTTTATTATATAGGGTTATATAGGATGGGGTATCACATCACTGTCCTTGAGGAGAGTAACACAGTCCTCAGTTCAAAGGAAGATTGGAGAAATATGTCAGCAAAAACAAAAGAACAAGAAGGAGCATGTGGTTCCCTTAAGACAGTGGTTCTCAACCTTCTGGCCCTTTAAATACAGTTCCTCATGTTGTGACCCAACCATAAAATTATTTTCGTTGCTACTTCATAACTGTAATGTTGCTACTGTTATGAATCGTAATGTAAATATCTGATATGCAGGATGGTCTTAGGCGACCCCTGTGAAAGGGTCGTTTGACCGCCAAAGGGGTCGCGACCCACAGGTTGAGAACCACTGCCTTAAGATGTTAGTATTTAAAATCTTAGCTACTTGTCTCCTGAGCATGTTTCAGACATTCGGCACAGTGTTAAGTCAGAATTTAGTTGACTTTAGAACTAACACCACCCAAATGTTTAATTTCATATAAAAAGGAAACAGTGCCAAATGCTTAGATATGTCTATTATTATATATTAAGTTTTCTTTCTAAGTGACAATCTTTCAGTTCTAGAGACTCTTAAGTCTGACAAAGTAGCAATTGTTAGAGTTATTGGGATCAGAATTACCACATCATTCAAACAAAGACTCTGGACATCATTTATCTGGACTCATTTATTGGATACACATTAACTCGCAGTGCTGTGGGCTTGGCAGACAGACATATTGGCATTAGGACACTACACTGTTCCTGTCTCTGTTGATATATAAGTTGTTCCTTCTGAAACACATTTCCAGTTGGCTAAGGAAGACATTTCCTCTTGTTTTAGAGACATTTGATTGAGATTGTTACCTTTGCAATTAAATCTCGGGGAGGAAAAGTAAACCTATATAGTAAGAGGAAAGGAAGTTATTTTACTACTAAAAATTGGATATAGCCTTTAGGACATGTCCCATGAATAGGTTGAAAATATTATCAAAACAATCCTGCTCTATTATTTAAGATAAATTAGGCAGGATAACTGGTTGGAGTGTAAACTTTACTCATTGTTGGTAATATGATTACCATAGATAAAAGTCTGTATATGAAGTTTTAAAATATGGACATAAACAAACAAATGATCCAAAAACAAAGAATGGGATATAAGAATGACACTGTATGGAAATGAAACTGTATCATAAAAAAGCAAGAGAAAATATTTTGTAGTTTTGGCTCCTAGTATCAGCACCTTCAGCAATAGAAGGTGACAGCAATGAGGAAGTGGCTCAAAGGACTTTGGAAGCAATAAGAAGTAGTGTTTATGGTCTTAAGTCTGTGATCTTGAAAATAAGAAAAAACATTCAATAATGTGAACCTAAAATCACAAAATTTAACCTAAATTGATAACTCTGCAATGGAGAACATATAGAGAAAGGGATTTTAAAGCAGAATACAAGTAGATTTTAAATAACAAATCAAAAATTATCCAAAACGTGTACCCTCAACCCTAAACTCCTAAAGAGTTGGAAACACACTTTCCAGTATGAGTTATATTTTCATCAATTTCAAGGACAAAATAATAATAATTTATTTTTACTAAGAGTAATAATTATTTTTTATTTCTATTTATAATTGGTAGTATAATTCTGTTTTTATCTTCAAGTTGGGCTGTAGGATCTGTATTATATATGAATCTTAATAGAATGAAACCATGGTGTCAAAATCATGGTACTGAAATTGTGAAAATTTGGCCTCTGAATAAGTCAATGAATCTAAGACATAGAAAACGGACCCATTAGTTGAATGTACTATTGAATGTTTAACATAGATGGTTATTGTACAGGGCTGGACACCAAGGAGGAAGTGAAAACAAAGTGGTTGCTTTTATTTTTCAAATCACTAATGTGGAAATATTTGACCAGAAAGTAGAACAGTTAAATAACAGTTGAGTCAAATTCTGTCCAAAAAAGTTAACTGTACTTGGTCTTTATAAGTCTGAATGTATTTTTTTATTAAAGACGTTTGTTGTAATGACTTGGAAGAAAAAAGATAAAATACTTTTAGATAGAAAGGTAATTTGGGAACTAAAGATAAATTTAACTATGAGAAAAACAAGGGAAATGGTGCTGTATTATCAAATAACTAAAGATCAAAAAACTATTATACAAATTAAAAAGGCAAGATGTATACTGGGAGAAAACTGGCTTCAAATCCTATCATGAAAAATAGAAATACACTTTAAATATAAATCTCATTTTTAACTTTATTTTTATTGTTGACACTATTATAGATGTCACCATTTTCCCCATTTTTGCCTGCTTCCATCCAGTCCTCACTTCCCCTTCCCTATGTCCATAGCCACACTATTATCTGTATCTGTGGGTTATGCATATATGTTCTTTGGTTAATCCCTTCACTTTCATCCAGTCCTGTGTCCCCCTGTGCCCTTCACCTATGATAGCTGTCAGTCTGTTTCATGTTTCCATGCCTATGTTTCTATTTGTTCATTAGATTTATTTGGGTTTATTTTGTTTATTAGATTATACATATGAGTAAAATCATATGGTATATTTCTTTCTCTGACTGGCTTATTTCACTTAGAATAATAATCTCCAGGTCCATCCATGCTTTCTTGAGGGGTAAGAGTTCCTTCTTTTTAATGACCATGTTGTATTCCATTGTGTAAATATACTGCAGATTTTTTATCCACTCATCTACTGATGGACACTTGGGCTATTTATAGATCTTGGCTATTGTAAATAGCACTGCTATGAACATAGGAGTACATATATTCTTTCTGACTGGTGATTCAGGATTCTTAGTATATATTCCCAGGAGTGGGATCATTGGGACAAGACAGTCCATTTTTAATTTTTTAAAGGAAACTCTATACTGTTTTCCACAGTGGCTACATCAGTCTGTATTCCCACCAACAGTGTACCAGGGTTCCCTTTTCTTCACAACCTGACCAGCACTTGATGTTTGTTGATTTATTGATGGTAGCCATTCTAGAAGGTGTGAGGTGAAATCTCACTGTGGTTTTAATTTGCACCTCTTTGATAATTATTAATGTTGAACATTTTTTCATTGTCTCTTGGTTATCTCTATGTCTACTTTGGAGAAGTGTCTATTCAGGTCCTTTGTCTATTTTTTAACTGGACTGTTTGTCTTCCTGGTGTTGAGTTACAGAAGTTCTTTATATGTTTTGGAAATTAACCCCTTATCAGATGTATCATTAGCAAATATGTTCTCCCATACAGTGAGTTCCCTTTTCAGTTTGCTGGTAGTTTCTTTTGCTGTGCAGAAGATTCTTTATTTGATGTAGCCCCATTTGTATATTTTATTTTTTTCCTTTGTTTCCCTTGTCCTAGGAGATATATTGGCAGATATGTTATTACATGGTATGTCTGATGTTTTACTGCCAATGTTTTCTCCTAGGTTTTTATGATTTCCTAACAGACCTTTAAGTCTTTTATTCATTGAAGTTTCTTCTTGTGTATAGTATAAGTTGATAGTCTAGTTTCATTTTTTTGCATGTACCTATTTTCCCAACACCATTTACTGAAGAGACTGTCTTTAGTATGCTCTTGCCTCCTTTGTCAATTATTATCTCACCATAAATGTGGACTTTATTTCTGGGCTTCCTGTCCTGTTCTATTGATGTGTATGTCTGTTCCTATGCCAGTCCAGGCTATTTTTATCATAATGGCCTTATAGTACAGTTTGATATCAGGTATTGTGATACCTCCAACTTTGTCTCCTTTCTTAAGATTATTGAGGCTATTCAGGGTCTTTTTTGGTTTCATATATATTTTTGGAATATTTGTTCTAGATGTGTGAAATATACCATTGGTATTTTAATAGGATATGTCATTTTTAAATTAAAATAACTTTTTACATTTTTTGTTTGATTTAATAAATATGTGTAGTATCTGAATTCCTATAGAATTGAGCATATTGTGACAATATTGGGAAAAGTAGTCTCTCGTGTACAATCTTTTTTACAAATTTGTTTTGAGAAATAATTGGCATAACATTTTGTAAGTTTAAGGTGTACAACATGTTGATTTTATATATTAATATATTTTATATGATTACCACTATAGCTTTAGCTGGCACCTTCTGTGCATGTAGTCCTTTGACTCCCAGTCAGCCAATATAAGAATGGGGTGTTGGGCTATCACTTTACCAAGAGATAAAGGGGATTCACACCCTATGCTGGGATTAACACCTTGCATGGAGCTATCTCTCCCTGTTTCAGACTCAGTGTGTGTGTCCTATGACACTTGGCCAACCCAAATACTATATCTGTCCCCTATGGGAAGGGGTTGGGGTCCTTCATTCTACAACACGAGAGGGTTGTGTCCCCATGACTGACACTGGGAAGGACCCCATGGCATGGTGGACTGTAACCCACGACTAAAGCTGATCTCACTCTGTATCTTCCCTATGAGAGTAAAGCATCGCTCCACCCAGTGCTTGACTGTGTTGTGTTTTCATTCATGACGCCAATACCAAGATACAATGGGCAGAGTGTTCAGACTTCTGCTACTGCTGATAGGTAAAAGATGCCTCTTGCATGACTATTATGCCATGGCTAAAATGGAAATAAAAAGACTTACCAAATTACTACAGAGGAAGAATTGCAAAAAATTTAAAAATCTAAAGAAAATATTGAAGATTTTCTGATCCCTTTACTACATGGACTCACAGATTCTGTGGTATTATATCAAAAAATGTTGGGATGGAAATGAAAGTAGAAGTAGACAAGCATATATAGATAAACTTAGTAACAGAGTGATTTATCACATTTTCTTGTGTAAAATAAGCATTTTTCAGTAGACATAGAGAAGGTATGTTTATACAGGTCAACTCTGAAATAGATACTGAAACAGGAAGTTTCAGTCAATGAAATATGACAGTATTATATAGCACCCAATCATTCAAATAATAATGATGATCTTATTTATCACTAATATAAATACTAATATTGATAAAATAATAACATGTAAGTCCTATATTGGAGAGGGAATAGATTTATTTATTTAAATCTAGATGTGATCATATCCAATATGTCATTACCCTTCTTGGAAAATGTTAATTTTGACTTTAATTTAATCAATGAATGGGTTAAACCATTCATTTTAAAAAAATAAAATAAACTGATGAAATAAAAAGGATATGGCCTGATGCATGCCGGGAATTATGGCAGTGGACCATCGTGTTATTCATCTTTCTTAGCATTGTAAGAGGTATAGAAGCACATTTTATACTCATTGAGAATCTAAATATTATGTCATGTGAACTTTGCAAACTTATAAATTTGTTGTTGTTTCATTTAATCACTGGTGGATGCCCTTCTTTACTGAGTTCATTAGTTTTATGTACCTCAATATATTTTCCTGAACATATTTCCTTCTGTTTTGTGATTTCATGCTCTGGCCATCCTGCTGTTTTTACTGCTATGAAGTGATCTGCTCTAAGCAGACAAATATCTCTTGCAGTAAAACACTCCCTGCTAATTTTGTTGCTTTTAAAGCTGATGCTATAAATCACTTTCTTAATCTAGGAACACCATTTTCCTTCTCTAACCACTTTACTGCTATTCTGGGAGCAACAACAAAGACTATATCCTGGCTCACTAGGTAGCTTCTTGATTCTATTCTTAACAAACAGCATTGATAAAAGAAATCATTTCTGCCACAGGAAGACCAATATCATAGAGGATTACTTAGAGATTAGCCCATGGATGGTCGTTACCCATTGGCTTTGATTGCTATTCAATTTCAGCTAATATAGGGATTTTTTAAATGTATCTTGTTCAGTCATATTTATTTATGGCAATGATAAACATTCCTTTATTTCTCATTTGTCATAGTTTCCCTTCTACCCTACTCCTTCCTAACCCTATCTCTTGCGTTTTGCTTACATAGCACTCCAGAAGAAGCCAGTCTTTATACTGCTTCAAAATGATTTTCCAATTTTATCTTCCAAAGCTGTTAAATAGGTCAAGGGTTTCAAGGTCTGGGACATTCGTACCAAATGCTATTCTTAGTAAATGTTACTAGAGGCAACCAATGAGTTCATGAATAGGTGGAACAACAAATCAATGTTTCTCTCTCTCCCTTCCCCTCACTCTCTAAAAATCAATAAACTGAAAAACATTTACGTGTGGCACAGCACTTTGCAGACCAGCTGTGAACAGGATGACCTTGACAGGAACCCAACCCAATAAGTGTAGCCAGTTGACATCAGCATGTAATTGATCAAATAGTGTAGATAAGCAACGGCTAAGTCTCTCTGCCCTCGTCACAGTTTGGATATGAACCCCCTGTCTCCTTTACTAGCCGCAAGTAAGTAAAACTACATTGAGAGAACCAAGTCTCATTTGAAAAGAGCACCCCATGTGGGGAACCCCTTCAGTTCAGTAACAAAGAGAGGTGCTTGGACTTCGCTAATAAACCAAGAAGACAGGATAGTTTTCCTGGGGAAGTTTGTTTTCTACTTAGGATTCAGAAATAAACTTAAAAAGACAAATATAGTAACTGCAAATACTAATAGGAAACAACCAAATAACTGAATTGAATAATAAAACGATGGACTGTAACTTGTGATAGGGTGATTAGAGACAATATCTGATGAGGTAGCATGGAAGCAAAGTCCCGAAGAAAAGCAGGACTAAGTATTTAACAGGAGATAAGCCGGCAGGGCAAAGATACTATTGTGAAGGAAGTCATGAATGCCTTGGTGAGAAACAGAAATCTTAGGAAGACATCTTGTCCTGAGATGTAAAAACAAATCTAATGACAAGTAAATAGAGGTTTTAAAATGTTAGTTTGATGATACCCCTTTAAATAATTAATAGAGCACTTCACTTCACTTCGGGCTTTCTGTTTTTGTGCAAAGAGGATTTCTGTGAGGAGTGAAACTTGGCTTCTGCTTATCTAAATTTAACCGAGAAGAGCTGACACTGTGTGAGTTAAAAATTTAGTTAAAGTAAATTGTTGTCACAGATAAATTCTGACATCTCAGTGTCTTAAGTGAGTTAGTTCATTAACACTGAGAAGTGTGCCTTAACACTTTTCACACATAAAGTTTATTGTGGGTGAAGTTCTGCTCAATAGAGTTATTCAGGAACCCAGATTGATGGTGGCTCTATCTTCTTCAACATCTGATTTCTCAGATCACCTTAGATTTTTAAAAAATTGTTGTCAAATGGAGAGAAACAGAAAGGACTGACTAAACAACTAAACAAGATTTTTATTTTATTTTTGCTAGGGACTTGGCTGGAAGTAGATTTTATCACCTTCTTCCATATCCCATTAATTGACAATTCAGTCAAATGACCATAACTAATGACAAGAATACTGTAAAATGCAGTCATCTGTGTACTCAAAAGGAAATGCCAGCTTTGGAAACTAGCTAGCCAATTGCTGACCCAAAGAACAAAACTGGTTCTTTTCAATGCAACTGGAATGTTTTCTGGGGACAAATATCTTTTTTAGGCTAAAAATAATAATAAAAATTGCAATCTTTTAGATTCAGTTTGTGTTATTAAATGCTATTAAAAATCAGTTTTATATCTTGTTATAAAATATTTATTCTAAATACTGTCCTTCCATGCCTTTTAAAAATGTTTAATCAGAGGAGAACCAAGATGGCGGCGTAAGGTACAGACCTGTGCGTGCTGCCTGCCACAACAACATTGAAACTACCAACTATAAGACAAACAACTATCAGAGCCATGGGAAAGCTGGCCCAGTGGAAGCTCTACAACTGGAAGGAAAGAAAGAAGAGCATCGAGACTGAGTAGGATGTACAGAGGCGCCAAGAACAGAGGTACGGAGTCGCGCCAGGCGGGCTGCAACTGGATGCGTGGTGTTTTACAATCGGAAGGGGTTACAAACTCTCGAATCCATTGGGCTTGTTTGGGGTGAGATTCTGAGGTCCCAGACCCCTACGGGGAGAGGCAGGATGGCCTTGCAGCGGGTCGGAGATCGAGGGTGGCTTTCTCGCGGAGCTGCTCACCGGCACTTGGGGACGGGGAGACGCAGAGTCGCAGAGAGGCTAGGAGTAGCAGAGACTCCATTGCTCTTTGCTCCGCCTTGGTGCTTCCTGGAGTCCTGCCCTACTCAATTTACTTCCCCGCCCAATCTGTGCCAGTGGCATAAAAGGAACCACCTGCGCTTTTGCAGCCTAACCCAACAAACTGTAGATTTCAACTCCTCACATACATAAGGTACACACTCAAGAAGCAGAATTAGGTTCAGAGGAAGCTGGAGCCAGATCCAACTGGGCCGGCAACATGGAACCACTGTACCAGCAAACGCACAAGCAGGTCCACCAGATCCAGTCTCACATGGGACGCTGGGAGACAGCAGACAAGCAGTCTGTGTACTTAGTAGAAAATGAAATCCAAGCAAGCATATCAGGTATTCAGCCACCAAGAACACCTAGAGATTTTTTCCAGCAAGGAGCCGCCCAACAAAAAACAGAATGCCAAACTTCGTGTTGACCAGTTAAAGTATGATGTCCAGCACCTGCAGACTGCTCTCAGAAACTTCCAGCATCGATGATACGCAAGGAAGCAGCAGGAGAGACAGTGAGAAGAGCTTCTGACTCACACCTTCACCCCCAGTGTGGGATGCAGTGCCCCCTGTGAGGCTGCGAAGGCCCCAGCGAGGCTGCGATGGTCCCTGTGAGGCTGCAACAGCCCCTGTGAGGCTGAACCGGCCACTGTGAGGTTGAAACGGCCCCTGTGAGGCTAAAACAACCCCTGTGAGGCTGAGACAGCCCCAATGAGGCTGAGACGGCCCCTCTGAGGCTGGGATGGTCCCTGTGAGGCTGAGATGGCCCCTGTGAGGCTGATACGGACCCTGTGAGGCTGAGACAGCCCCTGAGAGGCTGAGATGGCCCCTGAGAGGTTGAGACGGCCCTTGTGAGGCTGAGACAGCCCCTGTGAGGCTGCACCAGCCCCTGGGAAGTCGAGAAAAATACCACATGATCTCACTCATTTATGGATAATAAAAACCATTATAAACTGATGAACAAAAATAGATACAGAGGCAGAGCAGCATTGAACATACTGTCACACTACAGTGGGAAGCCTGGGATGGTTGGGGGGGTGGAAGATCAACCGAAGGTCTTGTATGCATGCATGTAAGAATAACCAATGGACACAAGACACTGGGGGGTAGGGGAGGCCGGGGGAATGTCAAGGGGGGTGGGGGAGGAGGAGACGTATGTAATACTCTTTGGAATACTTTAAGAAATAAAACAAAATAAAAAAAATACCCAATAAATTTCACAGGACCAGTCTACCAAATCTTTAAAAAGCAGGTAATACTTAATTCTGCTTAAATTGTTCCAAACCTTAGAAGAAAAGTCTGGAATTATTTAATGAAATGAAACATTGATTTTGAAAAAGAAAATGTTTAATCATTTGATATACTCTATCTCCTATTAGTAGAAACTAACTTCTAAACTTATGAATATGAGAAGGTTTATTTATCATAATGAGATAGGCTATGCTGCAGTAACAATCTCAGTTACTTAACAGTTGCTTAACACAATAAAATTTACTTCATGCTATGTATCCATGAGGGACATTGGAAGGGGTCTGCCTCATACAGTCATTCAGACAGAATTTGGATCAAATAGGCTTCTTTGATCATTGTAGGGAAGAATAAGTATATATACACAGAACACATATTTATTCTACTTATAGTCCATTTTCCAGAGCAAGGTATGACTTTCCTTCTAACTTCAAATTGGGCTGAAAATATGTGAAAAATCATTAATTTTAAATGAGCAATATTGTTTCTCAGGATGTGTGTTTTCCTTTTTTAAATTTATCTTTATTGTTGAAAGTACTACAGATATTCCCTTCTCCCCCCCCTCCCCCCACCCCGCCATTGACCCTCACCACCCTGCTCCTACCCGTCCCAAGGCCTTCACTGTAGTATTGTCTGTCCATGGGATATGCATACATGCATATATGTTCTTTGGTTAATATCTTCCCGCCCCACCTCTCTTCCCTCTGAAATATATCAGTCCATTGCATATTTCAATGTATCTGGATCTATGGAAATATTAGCAACATTTTATGGGCCCTATTTTTAAGAATACTTTTTTAAATATATATTTTATTGATTTTTTTACAGAGAGGAAATGAGACGGATAGAGAGTTAGAAACATTGATAAGAGAGAAACATCAATCAGCTGCCTCCTGCACACCCCCTACTGGGGATGTGCCCGCAACCAAGGTACATGCCCAGGACCCTTCAGTCTGCAGGCCAACTCTATCCACTGAGCCAAACCAGTCAGGACTATAAGAATACTTTAAGGAAAATTTTGGAGTTGAAATTGTATCTATAAGAACAAAAACTAGTCATACCTAGTAGAAATTTATGTGACTCTCTTACACCTGGTATCCTTATATCTTGAGTGGTCTCATCAAAGGTTATACCAATGGTACCAGCAGTGGTCTGGGAAATGAATAGAGATTTCTACATATATGATGTATCCCCTTTTCTAGTCACTGGTCCCAACATCTGTGAAAGTTCCAAGATCAACACTCTGGAATAAAGTGATTCCAGAGAAAGAGGAGTTGGTACTGAGGCTAGAAGAAGAAATGGATAGAAAAAAAAATGAGCTTATTAGCTCAAGAGTATGTGATATAGTTGAGAATTTAATAATCTTAATTTAAGAATTAATGTAAGTATGGTCGATTTATTTTTTTGAATTTAATGAAAATTATTAAGTCACATTTGAAAATTCTCAGCAAACCTTAAATAGTATATATAAAAAGGAAATTACATCAAAGCATATCATAATAAAATCATAAAACTAACTCAGAAAAATATTGAAATAAATTACAAAATGAAACATACAAAAGAAAAATAATGGTAGATTATTAATAAGAAAGGCAAAAATGTAAGGCATTTCTGATGGAATGACATCTTTAAAGTGTTGAAATAAATTTCTGCCATTTTAGAAATCTCTACCCATTGAAAATATTATTCCAAAGGAAAGTAGATGTAAAGACTTTAGAGAAATAAAATCTGAAAGAAGCAATGGCTAATAGGCCTGTACAAAACAAACAAGAAAGAAAAAATAATAATAGCAGATAGGTACTTAAATTTACATAAAGAAGAACTATGAAAATAGAAAAAATGGGCCAAATATAAATGTTTAAAGAAAATAATAATTGCCTGGCTGGCGTGGCTCAGCAGTTGAATGTTGACCTATCACAGTTTGATTTCTGGTCACGGCACGTGCCCGGGTTGTGGGCTTGATCCCCAGTGTGGGACGTGCAGGAAGAAGCCAATGATTCTCTCTCATCATTGATGTTTCTTTCTCTCTCTTTTCTCTTCCTTTCTCTCTGAAATCAATAAAAATATATTTTTAAAAATAATAATTGACTACTTAAAGAAAAATTAGTTTTTTCTGAGGTTTAAAACCAATGTCAAGGAAAAATATATGGTAAAAATTACACATGGTTTCCAAACAGTTCCACCTACTCAGTAGTTTTAAAAGCTATGGACTCCAAATCCATGGCCCCAAATCATAACAAATTTCATTTATCATTAATATTAGCTCTTAAAAATTAAATTATTTGATTACTCAGTTTACATTTCCTCAAATAGATAATTTAAACTTAAGTGCCTATTTGAAACAAAATTAAGTTAAAAGGAGAGAATATATTAAAGTATGTAGTAATTTGGCATATGCAGGAGAATATATAACAGAAAGATCATAGTATATGTCTTGATTGGAATCCCGGTACTCCAAAGCTAGATTGAAAGACTATAGAGAAAAAAACAGGGCTAAAAGCAATTTCCAGGGCTGTGACTCCAGCTCCCGTTATAAGAAATAGGTGTGGAAGGAGGCAGTTTATGTGGAGACTGCCATGGATTAGTCATGGAGCCATACTGTGTCAATACATGGTGTGGCAAGGAAAATATGAAGCCTACATCACTTTCTTTTACATGGTACTGAATTCATTTTGTGTCCTGGCTGTGAGGATCCATGTCTGTGTGCTCATGAGGTGGACTCACTTGTGTTAACATATACGAGGATTGGCATAGTAATAGGGATAGAAAGGTGAATACAGAGTAATTTGGCAGATGCAATTTTCCTTCTCCCTCTATGTTTGTTTCACTGCAACAGACATTATTTTTTACATTTATTTAAAGTTTATGAAGTTTATATTAGAAAATATGACGCTAGGAAACATCTTCAAAGATATCTAGGAGAAGGAAAGGTATAACTAGTCTTATTCAGATCATGGTCCCTAGTAAATACACAGTAAGGTATTTTATCTCTTTTTATAGTGTCATCAATAGTCTTGTCTTGGTTTCCAAGTATGTGTGAGACAGTCTTAAGAGTTATATTTATTTATATTTATTCATAGAAACCAAATATGGAATTAACACGTCCCAAGGAAGTGAAGTGTCAGTTTGAGCCCATTGCATGTCATCTAATCAAATTTCTTGAATTAATGTTCCCAGTGAACAGTGTTTCCTAGAGGTATATTGGCTAATGTGGGAAGTGAAGATGCAGATTAATTGAAAATCAGTTTATGGATTAGAGAAAGAGCTCTTAGGTAATATGCCATTGGCAGTTAAGCTTAAATCCTTTGGAAAATAAAAGCAAAGAAATGATAAATGCACAACATTTCTTGGTCAGCATTCATTATGTAACAGTCCATAATTTCACAATTATTCCTAGGCGGGTAATTACTTGAGTTTATGTTAGCAAACATATTATTTGATTTTTAAAACTATGCTACTAATTATTAGGCTTATGAGGATTTATTTTGTAGTGTTTATTCAGTTTGGTACTATATCGTTTGGAATTTGACCCTGTAAAATCGGGATTTCTATATGCTCCTGGGAGTATTCTCCCTTTAATGAGACATTGATAGTGCTGGGCTATTAACATGAATCATTTCATTGAAAAGGTCATTAAAGACCTAAATTCATAAGCAGGCCTACTTAAATGATGAGCTATAATGGCATTTTCATAAGTACTAGAAAAATCCTGAAAGATGCATTATTACTGTAAGTAAAACAGCAAATATATTAGTTTAAAATCAATTTTTAATTTATTTGGTGAATAGGAACGTAAGAGCTGCAAGAGAGACTTGAATGTCATATGGTTTTGTAGTTTTCATACCTGATTTCATATTAACATGTGTTGGTCCCTAGAAGTTCTTCTTTGGTAAGACTCTTTTGGAGTTCAGAAATCTGCATTTCAAACATGATAAAACAAATTCTTTAGAAAATTCTGACATAGGAAGACTATGCAATTGATAATCAAGAGTGTCTTTCATTTTACATACAAAAAAATTATCCTCCAACCCACCCCAAAAGAGACCATAGCTTAAAAATCTATTTTTTATTTTGTCCAGTTTCTTAGATGTGTAGGCCAAGGAAGAATCCTGAATACCAGTTACTTCAACATGCATGGCAGAGCACATTCTAATATTTTTTTAGAGTGCTATATCCTTTCTTTATAAATTTGTGGTATACTTTTATTTATTTGTAATACTGTTTTTAAAGTTTAAAATATACCTTATTAATGTATGAAGAGACATTTAGTCATTATTGCATTATTTAAGCTTTGTACTTCATACTTTACTTTTTATAGTCTTCCTATTTCACACCTTGTACTTGCCAATTGTGAGTTCCAACCTCCCATTTCTGACTTGTCAAATGAAAAAATGTCCCATGAGTTAAGTTTTCTGTATCTACCCTCATATGTACATAGAAGTGTAATTCCAAGTTTTGTCATTGTATCTTGTATGTCTATATGCATTATAAATGACATTTTACATTTTATTCATTTTTACAAGTTCTCCACTATAAATGTTATGAAATGAAATAAACACATACAGTCCTTTCTACTTACCCACATATTTACTTTTCTGGCATTCTTCTTTCCTTCAATCAGATTAACATTTTTGTTTTGTGTTATCCTTCACCTTGAAAAATATCCTTTAGCCTTCTTGTCCTGCAGGTCTTTGGGAAACCAAATCTCTCAGTTTTCCTAAAAAGTTGTTATTTTATCCTTAGTTCCAAGAGTCTTTACTCTATACAATCCCTGGGTGGACATAACCTTTATTTGTATTCCTTTTTTTTGGCCTTTAAAAATATCATTCTATTTTTTTGTTGTTGTTGTTGCTCTCGATTATTTCTGATGAAGAGTAAATGGACATTTATATTCTTTCCTCTATGTACTATTTCTTTTTAATCTGAATGTTTTCAGATTATCTTTGATTTTTCTACTGAACTTATTTGGATCTGAAATCTGATTTGTTTCTACCACTTTGGGGCGATTTTTCTACATTGTTTTTTCAAAACTATTCCATCCTCACATGCTCCTCTTCCTGGAGCTATTATTGCATATATGTTACACTTCCTTTGTCTGAAAATTGCTGGCTATTCTGTGCATATTTCTTTCAATCATATATCTCTCTGTTATTCATATAGCATATTTTTGTTTTTTTTAATATATTTTTATTAATTTTCAGAGAGGAAGGGAGAGGGAGAGAGAGTTAGAAATATCAATGATACGAGTCATTGATTAGCTGCCTCTTGCACACCCCCCACAGGGGACTGAACCCACAACTTGGGCATGTGCCCTGACTTGGAATCCAGTCATGATCTCCTGGTACATAGGTTGAAGCTCAACCACTGAGCCACCCCGGTCAGGCCATATAGAATATTTTATGCTGATCAGTAATCAAGTTCATTGATTCTTTGCTTATCTCCAATATGATGTGAAGTACAGGAAAACTTTACACCTCAGTTATTATAATAATCAGTTTTAGAATTTTTATTTTATAGATTCCAATTTTCTGATGAAATTGCATATATGTGCATTTATTGTCACCTTTATTTACTTTTGCTAAATTCTTTGAACATTATAAAACAGGCCCTACTTTGAACTGAATGATACCTGCTTTAAGCTTGTGGTCTGCTAAATCTAACATCCAAGACGTCACTGGTTTGATTCCTACCAACTATTTATCTTATTGATTACTAGTCACATACTCTGATTTCTTCTCATATCTAATTTTTAAATTTTTTTTTAAAATATATTTTATTGATTTTTCACAGAGAGGAAGGGAGAGGGATAGAGAGTTAGAAACATCGATGAGAGAGAAACATCGATCAGCTGCCTCTTGCATACCCCCAACTGGGGATGTGCCCGCAACCAAGGTACATGCCCTTGACCAGATTCGTACCCAGGATCCTTGAGTCCACAGGCCGACGCTCTATCCACTGAGCCAAACCGGTCAGGGCTAATTTTTAAATTATTATCTTCCACTGAGAATAAAGCATCTTTGATGATGCATTACAGATACTATTCTGTTAGCTTTCTCTGAAGTATGTTTATTTTCTTCTGGTAGAGAGTTTAAGTCCTGTCTATCACCTTGCCCTTAGTAGTCTTTGTTAACACTTTCTGAGGAAGGATCTGTAGAAGGTCCAAGGTGTTTGTCAAGCTCTTCTCACTCAGCCTTTGCCTCTCCCATGGAACTTGTCAGGGCTTGATTTTCATGGTGTCTAGAAGGAAGAGTGTAACCCTTACTTATGTTGTCATATTTACTCATAAGCCATAGTCCTTCTGATGTCTTTGTTAGGTACACAGCATGTACAAGAAGTTGTAATAAGATTTATCCACTTTAACTGGTCTGGACTACCAATGTCTCAAATTGCTGTTTGACCTCCAGTATTGGTTTCATGCTCAGCACCATAGTCAATGCGGTAAATTGTGTAGAGTCTCTATTACTTATGTGAGACCTGGTCTTTGGCATAAAACTAACTAGAAAACCTCATGCATATTTGTGGGAATCAACATTGTATGGCTCCATCTTCTTCAGTGGCTGTACCTACAGAATTCAGCTGCTTGTGTACCCATGCATCCCAACCTCGCCCTCTTTATGTCAGTTGAACCATCGTGGTTCCCCCTAGAGAGCAGCTTGCTGGGCCATCATTAGGAAATTGTCTGTGGGTAGAGGGTAAAGGTGGAGCCCATCTCATAGATTCCCATGCTTCTAGCAGTTGTGTGCTGCCTGCTTCTAACTTATAATAACTGTTGACATATTTTTGCCTGGTTATTTTGTTGTTTGCATTGGAGGTTCTAACCTAGTATGATTTAGTCTGCCATATTTGGAAGTGAAATTTTGTGATGATATGTAATATTTGGCTTTAACAGAGTACTTAAGACTTAATTGCAATTTCAAGAAAGATAAAATTTTCACCTTATCAAAATAAAGTTATAGCCCTAACCAGTTTTGCTCAGTGGATAGAGCGTTGGCCTGCAGACTGAAAGGTCCCAGGTTCGATTCCGGTCAAGGACATGTACCTTGGTTGCGGGCACATCCCCAGTAGGGAGTGTGCAGGAGGCAGCTGAATGGATGTTTCTCTTTCATTGATGTTTCTCTCTATCCCTCTCCCTTCTTCTCTGTAAAAAATCAATAAAATATTAGAAATAAATAAATAAAAAATAAAGTTATAGCTCACATAGTTCAGGAAGAAAGAACAAAGAAATTATATCCTTACCTTACAAGATGAGTCAATGGATGATGTTTAAAGTTGTCTAAAACTGATATTTTAATTAAAATTCAACTGAGATTTTGAAAATAACATAACTGTTCATATTGGGTGGAATAAAAATTGGAGTGAGCAGTGTGATATTAATTAATAAGATCGATTGTTATCTTTTGTTGTAATAAGTCAATAGTTCTCATCTAATATTTATAAATGAAGAATTAAAATTGTGGAGGTAACCATGGGAAATATCACTTATTAATTGTTAGAACAGAATATTATTGAAGGAAGATGGGGAAAAATAAAGAGGAAATTTTTGCTCTTTTCTAATGAATTGAAATTTTATGTGTGCTAAAAGTTTATAAACTACTATATATTGAATAACCATATTTATTTTGACATATATTTATCACATAATAATTGGTCAATTATGGGTTACATGATAAAAATATCCTATTTTTATTCCCTATATGATGTATTTAAATAATTTAAAATTCTTTAGTTGAATGACTCATTTTTATGATTAAAATACACACAAAGTCACACAAAAATTAAGTATAGTATTTGGTTTGGATTTTTATCTCACTCTATCTTCAGGATGTTGATCAGCCCCAGTATTCCTCAGTGACCCAAGGACCCTAATAATTCACTGTCCTTAAAATACCCTAGGGCCATGGTCGGAAAACTGCGGCTTGCAAGCCACATGCGGCTCTTTGGCCCCTTGAGTGTGGCTCTTCCTAAGCCTTAGGAGTACCCTAATTAAGTTAATAACAGTGTACCTACCTATATAGTTTAAGTTTAAAAAATTTGGCTCTCAAAAGAAATTTCAATCGTTGTACTGTTGATATTTGGCTCTGTTGACTAATGAGTTTGCTGACCACTGCCCTAGGGCATCACACTAATCCCCCAGTGTGTCAATACATATTTTCTGATGAAGTTTTTCTGTTTTTACCAAAGATTAAAATTATGTGTGCTGAAATTGAAATAAAAACATATTTCTCAGGATGGAAACTAACTTGTGTCCAGGGCTAGCTAGCTTGAGCCCCTAAACCTACTTTATGTTTCCTCCCTTGACTCTGAGGTCGTCTTGTACAGGTGACCTCCGGTGGCTGGCGACTGCATCTAAAACATTAAGAGACTGGTGTGGTTTTGATTTCCATCTTCTTCACTGCCACATGTTGGATTTGACACATAGATTAGTCTCTTGAGGATACCAAGCCACCATTTATTTAGGGAGATTCTCAGCATCTGAAAAAGGAAGTGAAAAAAGCACTCTCATGGGATGAGTTCTGATACCAGTTGGAAGATGGTGGGTTAAATCATGCTTTTGAGAATCATAGGTTGGCAAATACTTGATTATGCTTGCTCTACACTACTAGAGAGTATTGTTATCTTTCACAACTCATCACTGACTTCTACCATAGGTCATAAACATAGTACAAAATAAAACGAGCATGTATATTTAACCTGTTTTTTCTGTATATTGTATTTTCTATGTATTTCTGAACTTTATTTCTTTGCAAAATTGCTGGCATTACACATTATTCATAAAGTTATAGTTCCCAAAGTTAAGAGGAAAGGTTCATTTTCATAAAATGACTAAGCTGCTTAGTTTTATTTTATACTTCTCCATATTTTATGACACAAAATAAAATATCTTAGGATAGCACAGTTATGAATCATTTAGTGTCCTAGAATATATGAACATAATTGTCATCTAAGACAATAGAAAATGCATAAAAGAATCTCTCTGAACTCAATGGGCATATTTAAAACCCTACAAATATTACTGTTCTGTGGAATAATGAGCAAAAGAAAATAGATTGTGTAATTCAATAATCCTCTCCATAAAAAAAAAAAAATACTGAACTCAGTCCTGTGTGGTTATTTAGTAGAGGAATAACTCTGATTATTAATATGGGGGTAATGTTTAATATAGTGTGAAAGTATTCCTGATGTATTCTTCTGTGATAGAATACATTTTACTTTGAGATTTTCCTGAGTTCATCTACAAGAGAACGGTAATTAAAAATGAAGATACAATGCTTATTCTCATCACAAATCATACTTTATTACATGCACACTTTTAGATACACATTTAAAGGGTACCCATCATAAATTTTTATGTTGTACATGAAGAAAAGTGGGTAATATTCCAGTAGGTGATAACTTTACAAATTGTATGGAAATGAATGGCGCAAATGTGCTGGGGCTTTGTTGAGAAATACACTGCAGTAAAATTTATCACTCAGCAAGTTCTTTATTCAAATGCTTGTAAGTTCAGAAATTATCCTCAATCAGAACCTTTATTTTTTCCTGGTTCCTTATTTGGTTGTGTTATGAATATAGAAAATAAGTGAATAACCAAACCAGTATTCATGCAGTATTAATACTTCCCAGTGTTTTTTGAAGTCCATGGATAATTACTCGGAGCATCGGAAGTTTGTAACACACTCAGAACTTTTCACTCCTTCTACTTCTTCTTTGCCACGATCTCTCTATACATTGATAGAACAAATAACTCATCCAGGAATAACTGAGGTGCTTTGTTCAGAGTGTTGAACATTTCCGTGGGGAGATAAAATGCAGAGTACAATCATGTAAACATTTTTAAGCTGTCTATTCTTTTCCTAAAAAAAATTTGCATGGTTTAGTTCAAAGTGTATGTTTTGGCTGAAATTTGAATGGGCTCCCTACATCCTTACTGAACCTCTTCGACTTTACCAGAGTTCTCTGAGCATACCCTGAACCTTGTAGGGCCCAGAAAATTCCAAAATTACTAAAGAAAAAGCATGGTTACACTTATTATTTAAATGCTTAGTCTCAGTTCCATAAAATTTGTAGTAAGGGGATAAGAATGGCAATTTCCTAAGGTTATAGTGAAAATTTAAAAAAAAAACAACAACAACGATTTATAAGTGTCCTTCCTCAATGACCCCTTTAAAATAACAAGCTCTAAGTATGTGTTAGTTCTCTTCCCCATATATTTACTGACATAGAAAATTACCTGCACATAATCACATACATTCCAAAGTAAAATATGCTCATTTACTGAAAAACTATGATATGGATACTAAAAAGTATGAGCTTAAATTGTCACATAGCTTCAGCTACACATAGTAGTTATTTTTATCTGACTTGAGCAGGCTACAGACTTGGGGAACTAAAGGCACTCATTCACTTGATTACTTATTCGTTCATTCAATCACTACTTATGGAGAATCTATTGTACAGCAGGCACTGTGTGAACTTCTGGGAATACAGCAGTGAACAAGACAGACATGCTCCATTCTCATAGATAATATGAAACAAATAGATGAAACATAGTATCTGAAATACGCTCTCACCAAACGAAAACAGTATTCCTCATAATTCACAATCTGATTCATGAGTTTAAATTGTAAACACATTTTTACGTGATCACATAGAATTGAAATAACTCAAGTTCTGTTTCTTTGTCCTTATTAGTACTGTGTTATCATTGTTTACTTCAAATCCACTGGTTAAATGCAGGAAAATGTAGTACCACAAGGTTTGGAAGCAAATTTGAGCTTTAATTGAGCTATAAAACAAATTGGAATTGTGATGAATTTGGTCTTTAAAAAATGTGAATACTCTAAAAGTAGAATTTGTGTGATTCAAGGGCTCACTGTATAGCTGAGAAGTTTCCAAATTAACTTTCTTAAAGAATATATGTAAAATACAATGTTTGTGAAGGCCTGTGTCTATGTGTTTAAATATCACATTTATGTTTTCACAGACTTTATAATTCCCAGTTTATGTTGATAATATAATGTTCAGTCAGTTTTGTTTTTGCTCATAAATTCTCTGTAGAATGTGTGATGCCCTGTGTCCTGTACCCACCACCTCAATTTTAGAAAACCACTGGGCCAAACACACTTTAAGGAAAGATGTGGGATTGACTGGTAAATGCCATAGTATGTCAGCTGGAGCCAATGAGCCCTACACAGCATTAGGATTAAATCCCCAACTAACCCTGATTCATTTCCATTACATCGCAGCACAGCCAAATTACTTCCTATTTTAAGCTCATCTATTACTAAATCATAATTTGATGATCTTCTAGTTTATCAACAGTAAGGGAATCACATTCCTTGTTCTGTTTATGCACAGTTCAAAAAAAAAAAAAAGAGAAACATGCAAATACTTTCAAGTGGCTCATCTCTATCTTTCAAATAATTGAATAGGATACCATAAGGGAAAGTGTTCTTTTTTACTCTGTGAGTGGGATGTGGGCTGAACAAGAGAGAAACCAACCCACATAATCAGAGAACCCAGTCTTACAATGTGTAACTGTACTTGGAGGCTGTGGCCGCAACAGATATAAATTATATATCCCTGAAGCACTGTAGATGGGAATGAAGGATGCCCCAACTGGGATTAAGGTTTTGGGATAGTGGTCAAAGGGAAAAAGTAGAACTGCAGAGAGCGCTGGAAGTATGCGTAGGGTACACAGCACCTGACAGAAAGTTGGAAATGTGCAATTGGAAATGTACACATTTCTCAAATTTACAAGAGCACAAGAGATATGCAGAAGAACCAAAGGAAGCATTACTGATTAATGAAATATTTTATAGATTTCTACTTTTCTGTATAGATTGATGAGGAAGGTTTGGGTGCTATTTCAGGAAAATGATGTTGTAATTTTAGTGATTGCACAGGTGATTTGGGGCACTTTTGGAAAGAACAGAAAGGAGAGATAATGAGACTGTGTTTCTTCTGATCCTTTGTGGATGCAGGTGTTCAAACAAAACTTCAACTTGGTCTATTCAGGGGAAAATATTTCACACTGAGATAGCCTATATAACATGTTTTCAAATGAAAAAAGCTACTAGAATTAGGATGCATCAGCACTCTTTTTTCTTTTCTTTAAAGATACATCAGAACCTGTACAGCATTGGTCTAGAATAGGACCAGGCCACTTTGATGTGGTTAAGGTGGGGAGGAAATTCATTCTTTCTTTACAGGTTTTGGGCTTGAGCCTATTCTGATAAAAAAAAAAAATGTGAGCGTCTATATTTTTTAAAGATGTTATAGTTAGCAAGAATCATTTATATTCTTTTTGTTGTTAATCCTCACCTGAGGATATTTTCCATTGATTTTTAGAGAGAGTGGAAGGGAAAGGGAGAGACAGAGAAACATCAGTGAGTCACATCGATTGGTTGCCTCCTACATATCCTTGACCAGGACCTGGAGCTTGCAACTAAGGTATGTGCCCTTGACCAGAATGGAACCTGGGGCCCTTCAGTCTGCAGGTCAACAGTCTACTCCAGCCGTGGGCAAACTACAGCCCGCAGGCCGGATCCGGCCTGCTTGAAAGGAATAAAACTATAAAAAAAAAAGACCGTACCCTTTTATGTAATGATGTTTACTTTGAATTTATATTAGTTCACACAAACACTCCATCCATGCTTTTGTTCCGGCCCTCCGGTCCAGTTTGAGAACCCATTGTGGCCCTCGAGTCAAAAAGTTTTCCCACCCCTGGTTGTCACTGAGCCAAACTGGCTAGGACTCATTTATATTCTTAAGGTGAACCCTAGCTAGAGAGACTTTATATACTTAACATGGGGGGGGGGTGGCGGGGACTATGTCTGAAAGAGTAAGAAAATGGAGGGTGTAGTGTGGATCCACTTTACCTACCCCCAAGCTCTGATACCAATAACCGTGCTCAAATTCCCCAGCTGTGCTCCAAATTGGACTACAAAGCATCTGGCTCTCCTCCCAATGACCCAACCTCATCCCTCTCACCCTCTCAATGGAACAAGTGGGAAAAGTTTAGTGGAAACAGCTGAAGTAACAGTTCAGTGAATCTCACAACTTCAGTATATCTAAGGTCAAGACGTGTTGTAGAATGTGATGTGAATGCATAAAACAGGAAAGTGAGATAACGGTATGTGATTCTTGGCATCCAAAGATGCAACAGCTGCCCATAGAAATCACCAATCAAAGCAATGGCATAGGTTAAGAGACAGATTTTCCTTTTACTGCCATTTGATTGACTTATAAGAATATTTTTAACAAAAGTAATTTTATGTACATTTGTTCAAACATAAAAAGGTGTGCTATTGAAAATCAATGAGATATGTGCAACTGTGTATTCAACTTTGTCTATGGGCCAGTAACTTAAATAGCCAGAGTTTATTTTTCCTTCAACCTCCCATTCTATAGCAAGTATCTTAGTCCATTCAGGCTGCTATGTCAGAAATACCATAGACTGGTGACTTATAAGCAACAAATACTTAATTATTACAGTTCTAGAGACTTGGGAGTCCAAGATGAAGGCAATGAAAAATTCTGTGCCTGGTGAAAGGGAACTTCCTGGTTCATAGATGGCCTTGTTTTTGCTGTGACTTCACATAAAAAGTGGCAAGATAGGCCTCTGGGATCTCCTTTATAAGGGCACTAATTGCATTCATGAGGGTTCCTCTTCCATTACCTAATTATCTCCCAAAGGCTCCACCTCCAAATACCATCAACAAGGGGAGTTAGGTTTCAACACATGACTTTTATAAGAAAAAAAAATTATGGAAGGAGCAAAACCATTCTGTCAGTAGCACCAAGCAACTGCACTCCATTATTTATGTGACTATATTCATTTAAAAATTAAATATGATCATATTTATTGAATCAAAAAAATTATTGAATCAACACTGCTGTATCTGACATATCAAGGTTTAGTATTTTTAACCCTTTCTCTCAATATTACTCTCCTACAGAGCTTTTTACATTTTTGTTGTTGTTGTTAATTCCCTAACTTCCACCCTGAAATGTTATACTGAATATCTGTTTATATAGTTTGGGCCTTTGGAAGACCACAAACCATTGTAATATCTAAGATACATTCATCCTGAAGAATCAATTTTTGTCCCCTTAAAGGTGATATGGATTCCCTTTGAGGATGCATAGTTTAAATAATTTCTTTGATAAGGTACACATTATATTATTTTCTATACTACTGCCAATATTTAAACAAATGTATCTCTGCCAATTAATTTTTATGGGTATTATGTAAACCTCATTACTTTCACCAATTTAAAATGCCATCTTTGTTTACTGGGTTCAGGTAGGAGGAAGTAGGACAGGTTATCAGGGAGGTGACAGAATTCCAGATCACCCTTGGGTAGGACAAAATTTTATATGTTTCTTCCTAGAAAATATTATCAAAATGAATCTATATATAATTGACAATGACCATAATAAAAACAGCAAAATTGCCTGAAGAAACATTGGGAGAAACAATTAATCCTTTAAAAAGCAGCTTTGTGCATTCATTATTATCCTAATTCACATCTGTTTCATTATATATGTCTTTTATATGAAGAAGAAAAAAAACATATAATTTTCTATTCACCCTGGAAAGTACCACAGGATGTCAATAATTTTCTTCTGAGCTCTTAATGAAAGGCTTTAAATTTCAATAAAGAATGTTCTTCCATTAGGGAACTCATGAAGAGTTTGCAGCAATTTATTCCCAGACAATATTGAATGGCATCATTTTACCAAAATTTTCACAAAGTAATTTCACTCAAATAATTCAATAAGAAGATACCTTTATAATTTTCTTATAATCCTTATAATATCAATTAATTGACACCTATCATTTTTTAAAAAAAAACACACCTTGCTACAATAATATGTTGTTGAATTCACAATGTTACTTTTAATAATTTCATCATATCAGTTCTTTAGTCAGAACAATTAAACCAATGAGCCTATTAACGCCATTGTAAATTATATTGTGCTGTAATTTATAATGTGTTATCTTTTTAACATATAATTTAAGTCCTTTTTATTTTTAATATTTTGCCACAAAGTCTAGTCTATGTATACAAGGTGAAATAGAATGTGTAGAATCAAATTTTAAAACTTTGGTAAAAACAATTTCTGAATTCAGTAAGATAATTCTATCAAAAGCAATTGTTTATTGTTTAAATCTCTAGATCAGTGGTTTTTAACTTTCCTGATGCGGCAACCCTTTAATACAATTCCTCATGTTGTGGTGACCCCCAATTTCATTGTTACAAATTGAACATAATTAAAGCATAGTGATTAATCACAAAAACAATATGTAATTATATATGTGTTTTCTGATGGTCTTAGGAGACCCCTGTGAAAGGGTCGTTTGACCCCCAAAGGGGTCACGACCCACGGGTTGAGAACCGCTGCTCTAGATGATTGCCCTGGTTCGGTATTTCTTTGGGTGCATAAAATATGCTAAAGTAACATAAGCGAATAACCATGATTTAAGATTAGTTAGGTACTTTTTAAAATAATGAATGCATTCTATAATAAATCAAACCTTAAGCCTTTGATAATATATTTACTTATTAAATTTAAATACATGAAAATTCAAGTAAATGGTCATTGAACACACTGCTAAGAGGATGGACTCTGGAATCAAGTTGCTAGATTTGAACCTGAGCTGTAACATCTACTGTGTGCATGACCTTTGGCTATAATAATTATTCATTATTATTTTTATCTTGTTTTCACTCTCTGTAAAAGAGGGATATTAATAGCAGATAGATAGAAAGAAATCAGATACAAAATAGTTTTTATTGTATTATTTCTCTTATATAAAATTATATGGCAGGCCAAACTAATCTGTGATAAAAATCATAATAGATCACTCTCATTGATAGGAACTACTAGGGAAAACAGTATGAAGTTTTTGTAGTGCAGGAATGATCATGATAGAGATATGAATTATATGGTTATAGGCATTTGTCTAAAGTTTGCCCTTAATATTTTCTAATTTCATTATTATATCTAGTAAAGAGGGAATATGCTAATTGACCCTCACACCATTGCAAAGATGACAGCGCCCACAGCAAATAACAAAGGAATATGCTAACTGACTTCCCTGCCCTCAAAGATGGCAGCACCCACAGCCAATAACGAGGGAATATGCTAATTGACTGTCCCGCCCTCAAAAAATGGTGACGCCCACAGCCACAAGATGGCCGGCAGGGGAGGTCAGTTGTGGGCAATCAGGCCAGCAGGGGAGGGCAGTTGTGGGGGACCAGGCCTGCAGGGGAGGGCAGTTGGGGGTGACCGACCCAGCAGGGGAGCAGTTAGGTGTTGATCAGGCTGGCAGGGGAATGGTTAGGGAGTGATCAGGCTGGCAGGCAGAAGCAGTTAGGGCAGGGGTGGGCAAACTTTTTGACTAGAGGGCCACAATGGATTCTTAAACTGGACCAGAGGGCCGGAACAAAAGCATGGATGGAGTGTTTGTGTGAACTAATATAAATTCAAAGTAAACATCATTACATAAAAGGGTACAGTCTTTTTTTTCAATAGTTTTATTCATTTCAAATGGGCCGGATCCGGCCCGCGGGCCGTAGTTTGCCCACAGCTGAGTTAGGGGCAATCAGGCAGGCAGGCAGGCAAGCAGTTGGGAGCCAGCAGTCCCAGATTGTGAGAGGGATGTCCGACTGCTGGCGGTGTACTAAACCAGCAGTTGAACATCCCCCAAGGGGTCCCAGATTGGAGAGTGTGCAGGCTGTGCTGAAGGACAACCCCCTCCAGTGCACAAATTTTGTGCACCAGACCTCTTGTATATAAATAATACCTCAATATTTTTAAAAATATGATCATGATAAAAATATTAAATACAAATTCAGTCTCCTATAGAATAAAGGCATCCTAACAAACAAATGATCAATGACTGCTCTGGAGGCCAGGGCTTGGTTGTGGCCCTGCTTTGCCTGTTATGATCCTGGCAGGTACCAGCTATGAGCCTTCCTTCTGTTGCTCCACAAATACTTTTTCATGACTTCATGTGCAGACACATCAAGGTTGATCAAGACATAAACTTTTCTTAAAGGAATCAAAATTGGAGCAAATGTTGGCATTTCTTAGTTTGCCTCCCATCTTGTAGAAGATGAGTTTGATGCTTATTAAGTGCTCTTTAAGCTTGAACTAAGTAGAAGAATTCATTCTATTGAACCTATGGAATAGATTTGCAACACCAAGAAATAAATGATGAGGACCAAAACAACTGCCACACCCACTGTTCCACACTGAGGCAGCGTAGTATGAGAGGCAGAAACATGAAGTCTGGAAGCTGGGTACCAGGACAAGTTTTGCAATTTATTTGCTGTGTGTTTTTATAAATTTGCTTAAAATCTCACTTTCACTGTTTTAAAGAGTCTGATGCAATATCCCCTTAAATATGCTAGTTTGGGAAACATTATATATACAGAGAGAGAGACAAAACTGCAGTGTATAACAGCTAGAATACATATTTGCTTATCTTGTTGCAGGAGAAAGTTGATTTCAATCAAAATTAAAGTGTTCAGATATAGCATCTCATAAGTGTCAGGTTATATTTTAGCTAAAATTTGCTAAGTGCAAGTTATTATCACGGTTTTAAAATACTGAGGTATCAAAGGAGTCTTTTTCATTCCACTATGGAATATGATTATATTTCTAGAGCACTTTGGAAACCTAGAGACTTCAGGAAAGACCATTCTTTTTGGTCTCTTTATAGAGTTGCATATAAATAGTTGGTCACTGCGATATTTGCTTTATGTTTTAGTAGCAATGGTGAAATCATATGTATCCCAACTGACTTCTTGGGTTACATCTTGATAAAAGTAAGAATACATTACCACCACACTTTATGCCACAGGTAATTTCCTTTGGATCCTAAGAGAGTCCAGCAATTTTACACTTTTCACTTGAGAGAGCCACTTCTGATGTTAAAACAAAACAAAAATAAAACATGGACAGAAAAAGTTGCATCCATCCAAAGGCTTGCGCTGGTCAAACTGCACAGCCGTAAAATGTAAATGAAGCGCTAGAGTCAAATATTTCCTAATTGCCTGTTTTAATACCGTCTGTTCATTTGCTGCATTTGGTAATGTGCCACTAAATATGTAAAAACAAGTTAGTTACACTATATTACTCGAAAAAGATGCTATCTTCAGTAAAGATCAGGGAAATTTGTTTATATTGGCTTCCAGAAATATATTAACAAAATAAAACCATTTATCAGTGAGAGAATTTTAAATGCATCCCATTCCTCTTCATAGTCTGGTTTATTTTGGCTTGTTAATATGTAAGTATTGAAAATACAGAGGTTTACTTTGATGTGCTGGAAAATATATGACATTGCTTACGAGAGAAAAATAATAATTGTCACCACTGTTGAACAATTATGCTTTCTTATCCCTCAGAGGCTCTTACAATTTTTTTCATTTCTGGCTATGAGTGGGAGGAATTTCTTAAAGTTTAGACAGTGACTATCTTAGGACCAGTTAAAAATGAAAAGTACTAGTAAACCTAAACTAAGTGCTTGCCTTCATGCAGACAAAATAGTTGGTGCTCGAGTTCATTCATTGAAGTCATGCATCTAGTGTCTGTATACAAAGCTAATGATTAAAGGAATATTTTTCAGCCTCAGAAAAATAGTCTGTTAGGTTGTTCTTTTCTCAAAATAATGAGGAATCAATTGTGTTCCAAGAATCACAAGAGACATGGTTCCTTTTTTCTGGGAAAGAAGTTAATTAGGGAAAAAGGAAAGCTAATAAAAATAATTGAGTGCTAGCCAAATGCCAGCTGCTTATCAAATATCACGTATAGAACCAGAAATGTTAGTGGAGGGCTTAAATCAACAGGCTTTGGAGTCAGACATAATTCAAATTTTTTGTTGTTAGTCCTCACTTGAGAATATTTTTGCACTGATATTTTTAGAGAGAGTGGAAGGGAGAGGTAGAGACAGAGAAATAGAGAAACACTGATGTGAGAGAGACAAATCTATTGGTTGCCTCCTGCATGCACCCCAACTAGGGTTGGGGATAGAGCCTGCTACCCAGGTACTTGCCCTTGACTGGAATTGAACCTGAGACCCTTCAGTCCATGGGCCGATGCTCTATCAACTGAGCCAAACAGGCTAGGGCCATAATTCAATTTGAACCACCTTGTATAGTGAAAAGAACCATTTTCTCAAGTGTAAAATAGAAATAATACTGTCACCTACATATAGTGATTTCTGTAAGAATTAAATAACATACAAAGGCCTTAAGTATCTAACATGAACTCAATAAAGTGCTTTCTATCATTACTTTATTATTATTTTTTGGTTCAATCATCACAGCAATCCTGAGACATATATGTTGTTATCATATACAAATTAAGAAAAGTAAAGTCTCAAAAATTAAAATAACTTTGCCAAAGATATGCAGCTAATGTAATTTAAACTTGAATCTTTAAAGCTGACTGCACTCGCCTCCTTCCCACTTTCTGGTTTGTGTTAGGCAGCAGTTGCTCCATCCAGGCCACTGTACAGGTCACACTTTAGAAAATGGGGAGACTATTCACACAGATAAGGTTAAATTTACAATTTTAATGTTCATCACAGTAATTATCACTTAACTGCTACTTTATCAGTTAAGTGGCACAGTATTGGACCAAAAAGTATTATCCCATTTAATGTTCAGAAGATCCTGGAACATAGACATATTTCTTTTTGTTTTCCAATGAGAAAAGCGATCACAGAGCAAGGGATTTGTCATGATCAGATAACCAAATGTGAAGAAGATCCATTACTTGAAACCATGTCTACCATTTTCTAAAGTTTATGATATAAGAAAAAGCAGCACTGCTCCCCATGTGAGTCCAGCAAATAAGATTAAATTTATATTTTCAAAAATTAGTCTTACCAATATGAGCTGTTACATTCACCTCTACTCTTAAAGAAATTTTACTGGGTCTTACAACATATATAGTTATGACTTCCAGCTTTTATGGCTACAGTGGAAATAATTGGTGGGAAATTTAAAAGCAAATTGTCTTCTCTTTGGTGTCCTTAGAACCAATTAGAGTACTAAAACTGTTGCAGTTTTCTGATAGTTTTGAAGTAAATTGTAGTCTACTTTCATTCTTTTGCATGTGGCTCTCCTATTTTCCCAACACCATTCATTGAGGAGGCTTTCTTTCAGCCACTGTGTGTTTTTAGGGCCTTTGTCAAAAATGATTTGCCCATATGTGGGTGGTTTGATTTCTGGGCTTCTGTTTCTGTTCCACTGGTCTGCATGCCTATTTTTCTGCCAATACCATGCTGTTTAGTAAAACTTTAAATAAGGGTTTGATAAGCTTAATATTATTACATAAAAAGAGTTAATGGATAGCACAGAATGAGACCTCTGGAATGAGCATCAGCCCTTTGATGTTCACTTTCTATCAGTTGTTAAATATTTTGATATCATATTGATTTCACTATTTAGCACACTTTCTTTATTAGTCAGTATGCAAACACAGAGATGCTTCACATTTAAATGCATCACCCAAGGGCTATTCTATTTACACTCCACCTCCTTCTCTCTTTTCTCTTTCTATTGAGGATTTGTATGCTTTCCTAGAGTATGTTTAATAAGCCAAGAGAAATTTGACTTGTCTATTAGAATAGCTTAAGTAAGATTTGGAGATGGTGAATGGGAATAGCCTTTCTGAGAAATGAACAAAAAAACTATAATATTTATATATGTATATAGTTGACCCTTGAACCCTTGAGGATTGGTGGTGCCAACTCCCTGCACAGTCAAATATCTGAGTATGAGTTGTGATTTCCCCAAAACTTAAGGTATCCCTTGGTACCCATTTGTGTTTGGTTCTAAGAAACCCTGTGGATACCAAAATCCATGAATGTTCAACTACCTTATATAAAATGGTGTAGATCAATGCATCCACTTGGCCTTCCTCATTTGTGGACTCCCAACTGTATATCAAAAACAACATAGGTACTCATTGAAAAACTCCACATATAGTGGATCTGTGCATTTCAAAACCATGTTGATCAAGGATCAATTGCATACACTTTTCTTCTAGAAGTATGTATCCTAAGCATAAAATGATAGTTGGTTCATGTTGCTATGGCCATTGGATCAGCTCCTTTATTATCAACCAAAGTAAGGACAAATCCATCTCTAGCCTCCAAAGAATTTATGAAATGAAGAAAAGATACTGTTTTCAAAGTAAGCTGCAGATCATAGATTAGCTAAAGCAGTACCACTGTGACATCATATCCTGTTTACAGAGAGAAAATTAGAGGTCATATTGCCAACCCTTAACTCTTCATTAGGTGTGAAAAATGTGAGATCAAGAATATGAAAAATGTTTTCTTCTACCTACTAGTACTTGTCTTTTGGTAGTACAGGTTTGCAATTATATGAAAGCTAGCTTCTTTAAACTGTATCTATGGTACTATGTTCCCATTTGTTTATTTTAATCCTCACAGCTATGCTCCCCAAGGACTTATCAGTGGCTTTCTCTGTGAGGAAACCCATGGAAGCCAATGGGCAAGGAAGGATATGTAAGGTAGCTGGATGAGACTAAGGATAGTGTCTAAAATGATTCTTATGTGAGGTATTTCCCTGGGAGCTTTTAACAGCTAATTCTGAGGACAGAGGCGCAGGGAAACCAGAGAACTGATGCTAAAACAAAAATAGAGGTAGACGTTTTATAAAGATGGAGCATGTTGGATAAAGTAGCAGAGTAGTTTTTAGAAGTAACCATGTAGGAGATTGGAAAGAGTACTAACATGAAGAGGATTGGCTCTTAAAGACTCATACTGTTCATTCTTATTTCAAATATCTGCTTTTCAAAGCGTCTTGGTTCTGGAAGGCGTCTGCTGTTCTACTGGCTCAGTGTAAATGTGCCAAAATGACAGTTGGAATTGATTATTGTGATCTTGGCTTCAAAGAGTAATCATTGCAAACAAAAATGCTAGTAGAAAAGTCCACCAAAGAAAGTCAATCAGTGTTCGGATTCTCTACCCTGACAGAACAAGAAACGTAGGAGTTTGGGGGGATGGAGAATTGAGAAATAGTACATCTCTGTTTTCGTAAGTGCTTTGATCTTAGAAGGCAGATGGATGGCAGAAGAATGAACAGTTTGGACACTAATTTCATTTCAGATGGCTCTACAGATACTCTTCTGTGTTACTAGATATTACATATGGTAACAGAATGTTGTTTGGTGGGATGACAGAAGGTTAATAGTTAATGAGGAATTAAATTCCAATTGATTAGTCATGAATACTGGATAGAAGGATATAATATCTCTCTTTTTCTATTGACTAATTATATCACCTGATAAAAGGGCTCATATTGGATTACTCCTTAAAATCAGGGGTTCACTGGGAAAAGACAAGCAGGAATTTCTATAAGATTAATGAACATAATGATTCTCTTTTTATTGCTTTGTAATAAATCAGCTTGCCCTATTAGCACACAGTAGGAAGCTATGTGAAGGGTTTCAGAATCTTTCAACATTTTCCAATGATTCCAGTGAAATAGCACACTGCTTTTTCATTATTTTGAGGGATACTAAATAACTCTCTGCATAAAAACATATAACATATAATGGGAAAATTTTTGTGTTAGAGAACCGTGTTATTTCCAGCCATGTCTGGCCCAAACATTCGTCGCCAAAGGATGACGAGAGAGCAGATGATTTTTTTTTATTCTGTAAGTAATGTTCTTATAATTGTAGTTGCCAAGTTTGATCCTTGGTAGTGTTTGTCTGAGTTCCTGAGTGTAATCTAACCCCTCACAATTTTGCCATGTACTTTGACCTAAGCAGCAAATAAAATATTTTACATGTAAAACACATTTTGAGACTTGAATCTATAAATATCTACTAACGTGGACCTTATAAATTCTCACATACTTAAATTTAAGGTCTAAACTAACTCATATTTAAATAAGTTCAAGATTATTTTCTGAACATAGTAATGTATGTATATACTAATTCGTGCAGGTCATGGAACATTACTTAATAAAAATTACTTAAGTTTGTAATAGAAATTTTCCTATATTACTAGCAACTCCTGTATGATTTTCATAGCAGCTACCCAAATCCTAGTAGTTCTGGTCTTGGCTGGCAGAGCCAGGCAGAGGCACTACAATGATCTTAAGTATTGAATTTTCATCATCCAAAAAAATTCAAATTCTTAGGTAAAATTGTGTTCTTGAAACTGTGGGTGAAAATAACCAGTTTGCAGTTTTCTGAGGGAAATACTTTAGATTTATGAATTTATTGGAATGCATAGGTTTAATCAAGAGGTGGATATTATACCCAACTTCCAAAATTTAAGATGAATGCCCAAATAAAAAAACTGATAAACGTTTGGGACAAATGTATTAGACTCTACACTGAATTATTTCTAAAGCAGCATACAGAAAATATACAATTATAAAAAAAAGTATATTCTTTACCCATATATATGAAAGATTACTAAAAGTTATCTAATTCAAAATCCATTTTTCAAAATTTTCTTTTTTCTGTCCAATTTATTTGACATGTCTTCTGAAGTTTCATTTATATCTAAATTCCAATTCAACAATCTCTCCTCTCACAAGAGTTGTCCTTCTTTTCTGCTTCCTCCTCCTTTTCTTAAAACTAGTTAAACTGAGTAAGCTAGCCTCTTTTCCATTAATTAAAAAATATTTTTGTTCAGATTACCAAACAGTAATGAAAAACAAATAGACAGATACAATGATTCTAGGGGTCAGAAACGAGATATAACTCTCAATTTTCACAAGATTTTTTTTTCAATTTCTAGATATAATTATCACCTGATAACTTTCTGATGTTAATTATGGAAGTTGGGGGAATGAAAGCCTAAGGAGTTAGGAATTATGTGGAAAGCCAGCACAGAAATAACCTCTTTACATCAGTATTTTCGTATTTTCACTATGTGTTACATGCACATCCATGACTGTTCTTGAAGAGATATTTATTCTCCTTCCATTAATGGAGTTCTATTTTATGGTTTTTATTACCCACACTGCAATTCCTCTTAAAGTTTTGCCTTGAAAAGTAAGAAACATCTTTTCTCTTTATATACATTCCATAAAGTGCAAAGTGCAAGGTGTTATAGATAAGTGTTCACATTTTTAAGACCATTTTTTGTTGTTGTTTATTAAAATAAAATAAAGTGGGTTTAAGGTGTTTGGTGAGAAAGCATTTCCACCCTATTTATTGAGGCTATGGGCATAGCTTCCTGAAAAGGGGATTCTGCACATTACCTGCTCTTACCTTGGGTTTAATGTCCTATTTTTGCTCAAGAAAAGCACAAACATGGCATCCATAAAGGATATTGCCTTTTATAATATGTATTTAGATAACTGTAATGCTAAGTGAATTGCTTGGAACCATTAAAATACATGGGAAAATTGGGGATACATTCTTAACAGCATCTTGGGTCTGCTTCAGTTTACCTTTTGGGTGACCTTACAATCATCTTTTTTGGAATCTCTCCAGGAAATTTAGAATTTATAGTGAGTGTTACCACTCACTCCATTCCTCAGATACAAGACTTGATTATATAGATGTATTTACATCTTCATGAAGGAATTTTTAAACAGTTCTGATGTGGTTACCAACACAAAAATTTCAGTATTTATGTAATCTGAAAGAATACCCTTTTCTTTTATTACTATCCACAATAGTTCATTTATTATAATTATCAATCTGATTCATGTTTACTTATTTACTTATTTATATGTTGCCTTTATGTTATCTTATAAAATAATTTGTGACTTGGAAAAGTAGAAGTCTTATTATGTGTTTTTCTGAACTTCTTCCCTATAAACCAGTATAGAAATATTTTTTTCATCATGCCACACTGTTATCTTGTCATCCATGACACACTCTCTAGTGTTATATCCAGTTTTACTGTCTCAGTTCTTTGGTCATATCATCTAAATGTAAGGTTGCCACCAACATTAAAGAGTTGGTGGCAGTCATTAAAGAGTTTTGTGATATTTTATGTCCAAAAATAATAGTAAAGTTTAAACATTCCAAATTCATTTAAATTTTGGACATAAGATTAAAAATTGTTGGTACAATCCTATATAATAAAAGGCTACTATGCAAATCAACCAAACAGTGGAACGAACAGTCGCTATGACACGCACTGACCACTAGAGAGCAGACACTCAATGCAGGAGCTGCCCCCTGGTTGTCAGTGCACTCCCACAGGGGGAGCACTGCTCACCCAGAAGCTGGGCTCATGGCTGGTGAGCACAGCGGTGGTGGTGGGAGCCTCTCCCGCCTCCACAGCAGTGCTAAGCCATCAGTCAGACATCCACTGAGGGCTCCTGGACTGTGAGAGGGTGCAGGCTGAGCTGAGGAAGCATCCCCCCCCAACCCCCAACCAGTGCACAAATTCCGTGCACCAGGCCTCTAGTATAAAAATAAACTTTTAAGATGGCCAATGATTTAAAAAACCCTCCTGCACTTATATATGAGTCAAAGTCAATAAAGTTTTACATTGACATTCTACAGAAGCAGTGATTTTTGTCAAATGTCAAATTTCCTCTTGTGTGAAGCTAGTCATTTATTAAGTAAAGCATTTTAGAATAGATATACAAGGATGGAATTTCTGAATATACAATTACAGGTTGCCTTTTAATTAGTTGTTTCAGAACATATAAGCTTCTGTTTACAGAGAAAAGGTCTGAATACTATTATTCTTAGATGTCTCATTATTTTAATTACAGAAACTATGATACTTTTCACCAAAGGCTAATTGGCTGAAGAATTTTGGCTCAATTCTTTTTTATTCATTACTTCAATTTCCCTGGAGTGGAAGTGATACTAATCAAAGAAGACACAGAGAGAAATATTTATAGTTATAATACATTAAACATATAACATACATATAGGAGCTTATAGAAAAAAAAACATAGTTATAAAACTTTTAGTTATTAGAACTAGTTTGAATGAAACACTGATTGAACCTCTGTGCATATTTTTTTCAATAATCATCTTTCCTGAAGTCAAATAATTACTTAAGTGTATCATTGAGGCTTATCTCTAATTGACTTGATAGCATATAACCCACAGATGTTATCTCACAAGGGTTCATTATAAGTTCTCAACTTCAACTCATCCCCACCTTACTCCCTACCTAATAATAGGTTGCTTTATACCTAAAAGAAAAACTTGAGTTTTTAGCATATCCTGATCTCATCTCAGTCTAGCAGGAATTACACATGCACTGTTTAGAAAAGTAATTAAAGTCATATTGGATCTCTGTTTATCATCCCTTAATACAGCTGAGGCATTAGTCATGTAAATATGCACTTCCTTTCTAATGCTTTCAGTCTCTTATTAAGAGTTCTTTTCTTTGTATCTTTAAATATTCTGTTGCCCCTAATGTCTTTTCAATGATTAATTGAAATTATTTTGGGGACTATTATTTTAATCTCTCATTCAAACTATTTGAGATGAAGTTTCATTAGAACCTACATGTGCTCCTCATTTTTATCCTCTCCATTTGGCTTTCAGTCTTGTACTACTACATATAGTAAAGTCTTCACTTAAGGCATCTATAGGTTTTTGGAAATGATAACAGGAAATAAAACAAAAATTGTTTTACCAAAGGCTAATTGATAAGAAACAAGAGTTCCTATAACATATTTCTGATCACAAAAACATCAACAAGCTTCTAAATAAAAACCCAAAACACTTTTAATATTAAACATTGAAATAAATGTGAGCTACACATACACTAAGAAAGATTAATCAAAATAAGTAAGACAATGATCTTCCGACCTGCTTATCCCAGTTCAGGGCCTCAGGTAGCCAGAGCCTCCCCCGGCAGCTCAGATGCAAGGTGCAGTGAGCTGAGTATATATTCTGGCACATTAAAACTGGATGGAAATCAAGAAAGAAAAAGTCTGAGAAACCAGGTAACAGGGCTCTTTACTATCAGGAAGTCCCAAGGTCACAGTCTAACTGCAGGCTGGAGAGCAAAGTGTTGGGATGAGAATGGAGAATGAAAGTCTCTCAAAAGGACAATAAGTGAACTTAAGAAATGCGAATGTTTGACTGAGGAAGCAGAAAATAAAATGAAGACGTGAGAAAAGTAAATAGGCCAAAAAAAATCCTACAATTTTATGTCTGCAGAATCAATAAAAACATTGTTACCCCATTACTACTACTATTAGTACCAGTATTATCTGCAAAACAAACTGTGATTAGAATATGAAACTAAATATGACCTTAATAGTGTAATTTTTCTGTCGTTTATTTTAAGATAAACTAGTAGAGTCAATCTATGGAGAAAATGCCGAGGAATACAACCAGGAGGCATAGAAGAAAGTGTAGCTGACAAAAGGTGAGATGTAAAGGTAGGCATCAAATTTTCTCCATGTTTACAGTGAAAGTTGTGCTAAGATGAAGGAACTTTTATGTCAATAATAGCCTTGTCTTATAATGAGGAAATACTGATCTTAACATAAATGCTAAACACTGACCTTAACAGAAACATAGCTTGAATATATATTTTAAAATTAGAAATGTAATCTAAAGAATAATTAACAAAATATATATAACAATTGTCAAAACTAAAATTGTTAAAATTTAATAAAATATTTATATTTTATAGTCCATATTATTATGTCTATTAGTGAGAAAGTAGCCACCACCTGACCTGATAAAGCGTACTTACTATACATCGCTAAGACATCCTAGAAAATTAGCTGGATGCAGTGCAGAGGGAACATGAGGATTTCATCCTTGGAACAGGTGAAATAGCTCTACTTGTGTGTGGGAATACTATACTGCTTGCTGATTTCTACCTATACTCTAGTATTTTATCTTATTTTCTTTCTATTTATAAAATTCTGCGAGTTGTAGTTGGTACAGTGGACACCAAAACAGAGACTACATATCCTGGCCAGTAGAGGTGGCATCATGCCTAGTGTGAGACCAGTGGAATTGAAGTGATGGATATATGCATACCACTTACTTCCTCTTCCCCACTTCCATAGCCTGAGACCCAAAGCTAGAAGCCAAACAACATATTTAGGATTGCAAAGCAAACTCACCCACTTGGGTCTTTAGAGTAAAACTCAACCTAAATATTGTGGCTCATCAACATTTGGAAAGATGGGAAGAGAGAATATAATTCCTATCATTATTAATTAAACTGAAAAGTACACACAAAATTCTATTCAAACGACATTGCTGGAAATTAATTAATGTGAACACACCTAACTGCAGAAAAGACTTAAGAACAGATTGGTGGTTGCTAAGGGCAGGGGTAGCGTGGGGGTTGAGGGTGGGGATTATGGATGAATGAGGTCAAACTTCCAGTTAAAAAATGAATAAGTCCTGGGATGTAATGTACAATATAGTGACCATAGTGGAAGTTGTTAAGAAAGAAGATTCTAAAAGTTCTCGCTATACAAATACACAAAAATTATAACTATACTAGAGGTCCAGTGCACGAATTCGTGCATGGGTGGGGGCTAGCCAATAGGGCTGGGCCAGCGGGGTGGAGGGGCCATGGGTGGTTGGCTAGGTGGCCCCATCTCCGATCCGGGTGGGGGGGACTGATTAGGGGTGGGCCAGCTGTGGGAAGGGGCTGAGGAAGGTTGGCTGGCCAGTCTCGCCCCTGATCCCACCTGGATAGGCCGCAGGGAGGGGCCGTCCCCCAATTGGGCAGGTTAGCCAGCCTCAATGACGTCATAGCGACCAGTCGTTCTGGCATTTTTGTCACTTGGCTTTTATATATATATAGATGAAGTGGTGGATGAGTTAAATTTATTGTGCTAATCATTTTGCTATATATCCTATGTAATAAAAGACAAAGAGGGTAATTGACATACCTTTGCTACACTTCCCATTGGCTAATCAGGTTGATATGCAAATTAACCACCAACCAAGATGGCGGCCGGCAGCCAGGCAGCTGAAGCGAGCAGGAGGCTTGCTTGCTCCAGTGATGGAGGAAGCCAAGGTTTCCCGCCTGCTGCGGCCAAGTTCTGAGCTCCGAAAGCAACGAAGTTTCAATTATAGAAGCTAAACAAACCCCAGATCCTGCTTTCAGCAGGCCATGGCCACGGAGCTGGAGCCGGCTCTTAGCTCCAATGACACAGCAACAAAGTTTCAATTATAGAAGGTAAATAAATCACAGAATAAAAAAGAAAGAAAGAAAGAAAGAAAGAAAGAAAGAAAGAAAGAAAGAAAGAAAGAAAGAAAGAAAAAAAGAAAGAAAAAAAAAAAAAGGAGAGGCTGGGAGCTTCAGTCACCGGCCAGCCTGAAAACGGTCCTCAGCCCCTCACCCAGACTTGCCAGGCACCCCAGTGGGGACCCCCACCCTGAAGGGGGTGTGACCATCTGCAAACAGCCATCAGCCCCTCACCCAGGCTGGCCAGGCACCCCAGCAGGACCCCCACCCTGATCTGGGACACTCTTCAGGGCAAACCAGCTGGCCCCCAACTGTTCACCAGGCCTCAATCCTATATAATAAAAGGGTAATATGCAAACTGACCCTAACAGCAGAAAGACTGGGAATGACTGGTCACTATGACACACACTGACCACCAGAGGGCAGACGCTCAATGCAGGAGCTGCCCTCTGGTGGTCAGTGCACACCCACATGGGGGAGCTCTGCTCAGCCACAAGCCAGGCTGATGGCTGCCACTATAGCAGTGGTGGTGGGAGCCTCTCCTGCCTCCTCAGCAGCGCTAAGGATGTCTGACTGCAGCTTAGGTCTCTCCCCACTGGCAAGTGGACATCCCCCGAGGGCTCCTGGGCTGCCAGAGGTATGTCTGATTGCCATATTAGGCCCAATCTCCCGGGGAGCAGGCCTAAGCCAGCAGGTGGTCATCCCCTGAGGGGTCCCAGACTGCGAGAGGGCACAGGCCAGGCTGAGGGACACCCCTGCCCCCCCCCCCCCCCCCGCTGTGAGTGCACAAATTTTTGTGCACCGGGCCTCTAGTACATATATAAAACTATTACATATGTACCTTAAATGTATAATCTTTTATGTCTATTATAGGTCAATAAATTTGGGGAAGAAAACACATATAGGGATACGTAGGCTTCTGATGCTGTTTGCATACATTAGAGGTTATGTCTACCCAGCACCCATCAACCACTCACTCTATCAATACATATAAAGTGGAAGTTAAGTTTCCTCTTCATTGTTGTAACACATCTCCCTTTTTTCTTCCAAGGTTTAATATTTCTACCAAGGTTGTTTTGTAGTCTCACCATTCATTAGAAATTGTTATCAGTCAAATTTTGCACAACAAAAAAGCATTTTATGTATTTCTTAACTTTCTTTGAACAGGTTTAAAGTTAGGTTTGAAGTTGGTATACAGACATATTTTGTTTGCTATATTCCTTTAAACTGTTTTTCAGTTATTATCTTCTAAATATTCTTATATAAACTTATATCCTTTTTGTATATGCAGTCAAATAATAAAAATACATCTAATGATGCCCATAAAATCTTCTAAAATATCTCAGAAAATGATGTACCTGCTTTTTTATTTGTTGATCAAAACAGTGGTTATGGTGTATTTTAAAAATTAATGAAATTAGAGAATATCTGTATAAACGCAGAGCAATGCTAAATCTTTACTGAAAGAAAAATTGTACATAAATGAATATATTTAAGCCAGTAGCAACACATAATAAATCAGCCCGATTATAGTATAGAATATTTCTAAATGGGAACAGATATATATTTATGTGCTAAATAAGGAATATGAATACTGTTTGAAAAATAGGCCATACGGTCTCAGAAAACTCTTCGAAGAACTTATAAAAAGGGGGTTTGTAAGACTCATTCTTCAGTTGAAAGAAAAATTGACTAAAAATTCTACAGGAAAACAGAAGTTAGTGTTTTAAATTTTAACTGCAGAGCTTAATAAATAAAAAATTTATCTCTCAAAACATTGTTTTTTATGATGGAGATAAATCATTAGAATAAAGAAGTTATTAGTCATCATTGATATAATAACTTCAAAGAAAGCTTTAACACTCCGTATAACATTTTACAAAAATAATTTACTTCTCCCAACAGAATAATTCTTAACAAACAGCATATACTTGGAATATCAGTGTCAACTACATCTTCATATGTCAGAGTAAAACATGCATAAATATTAATGTAAAATTTCTCTTTCAATATTAAATACAGTAAAAATAAACACAGTAAAAGAAACAAATCAAAAACAAAAGTGGTTTAAAGGGTATCTGGATGTTATGGACTATGTATTAAATAAGTCCAATAGTGAAAGAAACATTAGGCATGACACATGCACCTTTATTAAAGAGGAGTGTAAATTTCCTTAATATAAAAGAAATAATAGCTAAATGTATGGCTTCTTAAGTGGTCAAAATTTAGTAAGTATAGAAAGAATGTTCATTTTAATTGAACATTTTACTTTAATACTTTGTTTATAGTGCTATATAGGTAAGGATTTCACTGAGAAAGATTTGGAGTTACTGGGAATTTTTGGTTTATATGTATTAATAAAAAAATTGCCCAAATATAATTATCCAGAATGAACATATAGATAAAGCAGAGCTTTGGGGAGCAATAATGGATATGAGAAATACTGTACAGTTTTTGTGTGATTAATAATGTTTTAAAAATTTGGTTTATGTCATAGAAAATGCTAAAAATGTCCATAATTGGGCATATGTATAATTGGTATATATAATTATGTATGATATAATCCTATATAATAAAAGAGAAACATGCAAATTAGCTGTCCCACCGCTATGCTCAAGCCACACCCACCAGCCATGCCCACCAGCCAGAGTGACTATGCAAATTAACCTGACAAAGATGGCGGTTAATTTGCATACGCAGGTGTCAGGTGCCCCAGGAGGCAACGGCGGCCGAGGCCATAGGCTCCCAGGACCTTTGCAGACCTGGGAGACAAGGCCGTAGCCACACCTGCCGGCTCCCGGGACCTTGATGGCAGAGAGCGGGAGGTTTGGAGGACTTGGCAGTCCAGGAGACTGCTGGACATAGAGCAGAGCAAGAGAGAGGGCACCTTGGAGGGCACAGCTCCCTCTGTCATCCCAGCTTCCTCATCACAGCTGTAGAAACTAACAGCAGGGAGGAGGAAGTCCAACCCCCACAGAATCAGCCAGAATCAGCCTTTGGGCCGGCGTTATCGACAGAAAATGTCTGCAGAGAAGCGTGTGTCTGATCTTGAAAGAAGGCGATGCCTGCGACAGAATGTATCTGAACACCAGCTACTGGAAAAACGTCGCTCTGATGCCAAAAAACACCGGAGTTAACAACAGAAAATGTCTAAAGACCAACGTGCCTTTGAAGTTGAAAGAAGGCAGTGGCGATGACAGAATATGTCTAGAGGACAGTCATCAACAAGTATTACCAATACTGGTAGGAACTGCCTTCTCAGCGAAATTGGAGTACATGAGGATGCAATTCTCGAACATAGTTGTGGTGGAATGACTGTTCGATGTGAATTTTGCCTATCACTAAATTTCTCTGATGAAAAACCATCAGATGGGAAATTTACTTGATGTTGTAGCAAGGGGAAAGTCTGTCCAAATGATCTACATTTTCCAGATTACCCAACATATTTAAAAAGATTAATGACAAACGAAGATTCTGACAGTAAAAATTTCATGGAAAATATTTGTTCCATAAATAGTTCTTTTGCTTTTGCTTCCATGGGTGCAAATATTGCATCGCCATCAGGATATGGGCCATACTGTTTTAGAATACACGGACAAGTTTATCACCGTACTGGAACTTTACATCCTTCAGAAGTTGTTTTTCAGAAGTTTGCTCAACTCTATATTTTGGATACAGCTGAAGCTACAAGTAAAAGATTAGCAATGCCAGAAAACCAGCGCTGCTCAGAAAGACTCATGATCAACACTAACAACCTCATGCATGAAATAAATGAATTAACAAAATCATACAAGATGCTACATGAGATAGAAAAGGAAGCCCAATCTGAAGAGGCAGCAAAAGGTATTGCTCCCAAAAAGGTAACAATGGCGATTAAATACAATCGTAACAGTGATCCGAGTAGATATAATTCTCCCCGTGTAACTGAGGTTGCTGTCATATTCAGAAACGGAGATGGAGAACCTCCTTATAAAAGGGACTTGCTCATTCATTGTAAACCAGATCCCAATAATCCAAATGCCACTAAAATGAAACAAATCAATATCCTGTTTCCTACATTAGATGCAATGACATATCCTATTCTTTTCCCACATAGTGAAAAGGGCTGGAGAACAGATATTGCATTAAGACTCAGAGACAACAGTGTAATCGACAATAATACTAGACAAAATGCAAGGACACGAGTCACGCAAATGCAGTATTTGGGATTTCAACTCTCTGTGCTGGACACGTTCAATCCTATTTTAAATGCAGGAAAATTAACTCAGCAGTTTATCATGGATTCGTATTCAAAAATGGAGGCCAATTGGATAGATTTTATCAAAGCAAACCAATCTAAGTTGACAGTTGAAAAATATAGTGGTTTGATGGATTATCTCAAATCTAGATCTGAAAATGACAATGTGCTGATTGGTAAAATGATAATACTTCCATCATCTTCTGAGGGTAGTCCCAGAAATATGCAGCAGCAATATCAGGATGCTATAGCAATTGTAACGAAGTATGGCAACCCCGATTTATTCATAACCATGACATGCAACCCCAAATGGGCAGATATTGCAAACAATTTACAACGCTGGCAAAAAGTGGAAAACAGACCTGACTTGGTATCCAGAGTTTTTAATATTAAGCTGAATGCTTTTTAAATGATATCTGTAAATTCCATTTATTTGGCAAATAGCTAAAATTCATGTCATTGAATTTCAGAAACACGGACGGCCTCACACTCACATATTATTGATATTAGATAGTGAGTCCAAATTACTTTCCACTAATATCCCTTTCAATGTGCATTAATTTTGTGCACCGGGCTACTAGTATATATATGAATATGTAATATATATTTATAATATATAAAACATACGGTATGTGTACATATACTCACACGTGTATATATACTAGATTACTACAGTTCTAGAGTGTAAGGTAACTCTAAAAGAAAGTATTTTGAATTATCATAAAATTTGTTAAAAACATAGTAGTCTTTAAAAAAATGTTTCAATTCATAACATAATATAGGAAATATTCATTTGGAAGCAAATGTAAAATGTGTTTGGATACATTATTTAGACTTGCCATTTCATTTCTTTAGTAAGCTATAGTTTGTTATAATTTTAATACCCTAGCCCCTCTGAGTTATTTTTATCTATTCTTCCCCTGAATCTTCCCTTTCTTCATTCCAGTTCACCAACTTCAGACATCTTTGAAATATATTGACATAAAAATACAATTGACCAGAAAAAATACCAAGCCATACCTGAACTAATTTTACAGAAGTTAAAAGAAAGATCTGCCATAAATATAACTGAATATTATATACATAGCTTGCATTTGGCTTATCCTATCTCATAAAAGAGAAACATGGTAATTAGTGTACGACCGCTACCCTTCCCATTGGCTAATCAGGGCGATATGCAAATTAACTGCCAGCCAAGATGGCGGCGGGAGCCAGGCAGCTTAAACTGAACAGGAGGCTTGCTTGCTTCAGTGATGGAGGAAACCAACGTTCCCCGCCTGCCGCTGCCGGCCTCTGAGCCTGCAGTTTGAAACATTGTAACAAATATAGAAGCTAAACAAAACCCCAGAAACCAGCTTTCAGCGAGCTGGGATCTCAGAGCTGGAGTTGATACAGAGTTTCGATTATAGAACCGAAACAAACCAGATACCTGCTTTCAGCAGCTGAGGCCTCAGAGCTGGAGCCAGGCTAAAGCTGGCCCAGAATAAAAAAGAAAAAAAAGAAAAAAAGGCGCAGTTGGGAGCTTCAGTCCAAGCCTGAAAACAGCCCTCAGCCCCTCACCCAGACTGGCCAGGCACCCCAGTGGGGACCCCCACCCTGAAGGGTGTGTGACCAGCTGCAAACAGCCATCATCCCCTCATCCAGGCTGGCCAGGCACCCCAGTGGGGACCCCTACCCTGATCCAGGACACCCTTCAGGGCAAACCAGCCAGCCCCCACCCATGCACCAGGCCTCTATCCTATATAGTAAAAGGGTAATATGCCTCCCAGCACCGGGATCAGCAGAGACGCGAGGACTCCCGGCACCGGGATCATCATGACAGGGGGCAGTGCCCAAACCCCCTGATCGCCCTGCGGCTCTGTGTGTGACAGGGGGCAGGGCCACAACCGTCCTATCAGCCCTGCTCTGTTCCTGACAGGGGAAGGCGCCCCAACCCCCTGATCGGCCCTGCTCTGTGCCTGATAGGGGGGAGCTCCCCAACCCCCTGATCCCCCTGCGGCTCTGTGTGTGACAGGGTGCGGCGCCCCAACCCCCCCACCCCACAGGCCCTGCTCTGTGTGTGACGGGGTAGAGCCATAACCTCCCCATTGGCCCTGCCCTGAGTGTGAGAGTGACAGCGCCCCAACCCCCTGAACAGCCCTGCTCTGTGGGTGATAGAGGGCGGCGCCCCAACTCCCGCCCAGGGGCCCTGCTCTGCATGTGATGGGGTAGAGCCATAACCTCCCCATCGGCCCTGCCCTGAGTGTGACAGGGGGACGGTGCCCCATCCCCCCAATCGGCCCTACCCTGAACGTGACTGAGGGTGGCATTGCAACCTCCTGATCTGCCCTGCTCTGTGCATGACAGGGGGCAGTGCCCCAACTCCCCAATCAGCCCTGCTCTGAGCCCGACCTGGAGCTGTGGGGCAGGCACCTAGGGATTGGGCCTGCCCTCTGCCACCCAGGAGTGGGCATAAGCCAGCAAGCAGGTTGTTATCTCCCAAGGGGTCCCAGACTGTGAGAGGGCACAAGTGGGGCTGAGGGATACCCCCCTCCCCCCTCGCCAGTGCACAAAATTTTGTGCACCGGGACTCTAGTCCTATATAATAAAAGACAAACATGCAAATTAACTGTTCCTCCACTATGCTCAAGGCACGCCCACAAGCTACACCCACAAGTCAATCAGGATCATGTATTCAAATTAACCAACTAAGATGGCGGTGGCCATAGAGCTGGAGCAAGCAAGAGGCTTGGGTTGCCCCTGGCGATGGACAAAGCCAAGCTTCCCGCCTGCCCTGGCCGGCCCTGGGCTTCGCTAAAGGCTACGAAGTTTCAATTATAGAAGATAAATAAATACCAGATACCGGCTGTGGCCTCCACTCAAGGAGGGGCTGGGAGCCTGTGTTGCCAGGAGCAACCCAATCTTCCAGAACTGGGCTCTGCTCAAGGCTACAAAGTTTCAATTATAGAAGATAAATAAATCCCAGAGGGAAAAAAAAAGAAAAAAATTAGAGGCCTTTGCAGGCTTGGCCACCAGGGAGCGTGGCCAGCCTGAAAAAGGCCCTCAGCCCCTTACTCAGACTGACAGGGAACCCCAGTAGGGACTCCCACCATGAAGGGAGTTTGGCCAGCCTGAAAATGGCCCTCAGCCCCTCACCCAGGCTGGCCAGGCACGCCATTAGGGACCTCGACCCTGAAGGGGGTGTGGCCAGCCTGAAAACAGCCATCAGCCCCTAACCCAGGCTGGCTACACCCCCATGGGGTGAGGGTCCCCACTGGGGGGCTTGGCCAGCCTGCAAAAGGCCCTCAGCCCCTCACCCAGGCTGGCCAGGCACCCCAGCATGACCCCCACCCTGATCCGGGACACCCTTCAGGGCAAACCAGCCTGCCCCCACCCATGCACCAGGCTTCTATCCTATATAATAAAAGGGTAATATGCAAATTGACCCTAACAGCAGAATGACTGGGAATGGCTGGTCACTATGACACACACTGACCACCAGGGGGCAGACAATCAATGCAGGAGATGCCCCCTGGTGGTCAGTGCACTCCCACAGAGGCAGCTCTGCTCAGTCACTGATGGCTGATGGCTGCCGACACGGCAGTGGTGGTGGGAGCCTCTCCTGCCTCCTCAGCAGCGCTAAGGATGTCCGACTGCAGCTTAGGCCTGCCTCCTCAGCAGCTCTAAGGATGGCCGACTGCAGCTTAGGCCTGCTCCCTGCTGGCAAGTGGACATCCCCCGAGGACTCCCCGGCTGCCAGAGGGATGTCTGACTGCCAGCTTAGGCCCAATCCCCTGGGGAGCAGGCCGAAGCCAGCAGGTGGACATCCCCCGAGGGTTCCCAGACTGCGAGAGGGCACAGGCTGGGCTGAGGCACCATCCCTGAGTGCACAAATTTTTGTGCACCAGTCCTCTAGTTTTTAAATAAAATCAAAATAATCAGTGTTTCTCAGATATTATAGTATGCAATGATTTTCATTACATTTGCAGAGTGAATAGAATAAGAGATATAAGCACCTTTAATGTGTCCAGAGTGAATATTTACTGCATGATAAACAACAGATGTTGTTTTTTGTTTATGTTATGATCTAATACCCAAAGACATCTGAATGCACAGCTTCAATAACTGCATGATAAAGCCAGGCAGCCTGAAGTCTTCAATTAAAGAGAAAATCCAGATCCTTCAGGTCATTTCTGGAAGAATAGAAAACTGCATTGCAATTAGAGTTTCCACTGGGAGAAATAGCTCAATCTAATCCCATTTATAAATAACAAAAGGAGCAATAATAGTGATTTATCATCAGTCAATGCCAAGAAAATACACTGACAAAAAAAAATGACCAGAGAGATTAAAGACAGCATTGATCTGTGTCTAGGATTCCTAACCCAAAACTAAGTATGGCATGCTCTGGGGCAGCTCTGGGGCCACTATGTTTCACTTACACATAGTTTCTTTCTCATGAAAAGAAATCAAAACATTTTGAGAATACTTTTTATTGATTTAATGTGGCCCTGGTGCATTTAAATTCTAAAAAATATTTCTTAATTCTTTGGAGTTATTAGAGATATGAAGAGATATCACAGATTTTGTGAACATTATTATTTGTCTCATATTAGAAAGTGACATATTTTGGCCTAATATTAACTATTTTTATGATCACATTTCTTCTCCACTATCAGCTTATTATTTATACAACTTAATAAACTTTAAACTGTTACCTTAAGATATAAAATATATATCTAATTAATCATAATCTACTTTAAAATAATATTATGTATCTTCACATATAGTGTAAAAGCCTTACAATAGCAAACTCACAATTCCTACCTCCCATCCTTTTTTATAGTACTGATATACATTTCACTTTTACATATGCTGTAAATACATTCTACTATTTTTGATTTAACAGTTGATTATTTTTAGAAAGATTAAAAACTAAAAAAACATTTATTTCTACTTTAATTTTTGCCATTTTCAGTGATTTCCATTGCTTTTATAGATGAAGTTTCTCTCTAACATGTTACCATATTAATATGATATAAGTTCATAATGCTCCCTTTGCCATTAATTTTCTTATAGTGCAGTATAGATCTGCTGATAACTAATTCTCCCTGTTTCACTTCATCTGAAAACATATGGTTTTTTCCTCCAGTTTTGGAAGGTAGAAAGGAAATGAAAGATGGAAATTTTAATATACAATCTAGTAGTTTTCTTGCTTCTATTTCATTTAGTTCTTTTTTCTGGAGATTTCTTCTGTTCTTTCATTTTGACATGTTTCTTGGTCTCCACATTTTGACTGCTTCCCTGTGTTTGTTTCTGTGTATTAGGTAGAGATGCTACTTCTCCTGGAATTGGTAGAGTGTCCTTGGATAGCAGGAGTCCTATAGGGCCCTATGGGTCAGCCTCCCCAGTAACCTGAACGAGGCACTCTAGGTGTGCCCCTGTGTAGGTTGTGGGCACTGATCTGTTGTTGAGCATTGATTGCTGCTGGCGTCACTGGGGGCAGTTGACCTTCAGGCCAGTTGGCTGGGAGAACAAGCTGTGACTATAGCACAAGAGCTGCTGTACAGGAGGCACCCCTAGGGAACAGGAGAAACTTTGCAGGCCAGAAGAGAGTGGCAAGAAATATTCAAAGTGATGAAAAACAAGGAACTCCAACAAAAATTATTCTACCCAGCAAAGCTATCATTTAGAATTAAAGGTCAGATAAAGAGCTTTATAGACAAGAAAAAGCTAAAGGAGTTCATCACCACCAAACCAGTATTACAAGAAATGTTAAAGGGTCTTCTTTAAGAAGAAGAAGAAGAAGAAAAAATATGAACAATAAATGTCAATAAATACATATCTATCAACAATTGAATCTAAAAATAAGGACAAACAAGGAATCTAATGAAAAAATTAACCGATGAATAAAACAGAACCAGAGGCATGGAAACATGGAACAGATTGGTGAATCTCAGAGGGAAAGGGATAGGGAGTCTGAAAGAGATTAACCAAAGAATTTATATACCTACTAGAGGCCTGGTGCATGGATTTGTCCACCAGTGGGGTCCTTCAGCTTGGCCTGCACCCTCTCACAATCTGGGACCCCTTGGGGGATATCAGAGAGCCCATTTCAGCCCAATCCCCACAGGCCAGGCCGAGGGACCCCACCAGTGCACAATAGGGCTTGGGAGCAACCACAGAAGGGCTCCAGGACGTGTCCTGCCCATCTCGCCCAGCCCCGATCAGCCAGACCCCAGCCACAAGCTAACCTACTGGTCAGAACATCTGCCCCCTGCAGTACGCATCATAGTGACTGGTCAAATGGTTGGATGGACAATTAGCATATTAGGTGTTTATTATAGAGGATATGCATTACCCATGGACACAGACAATAGGGTAGTGAAGGCCTGGAGTGGGGCAGGCTCTAGGTGGAGGAGGCCAATGGAGGGAAAAAGAGAGACATCTATAATACTCTCAACAATCCTATATAATAAAAGGCTAATATGCAAATTGTCCCCATGAGCAGGTGTTCTACCAACCAGGAGTTAGACGTGTGCTGACCACCAGGCTCCTCCCCTGACCCCAGCAACAGTGATGGTGGCAGGTCAAGGGAAGGGAGGCCCTGGCTGGCAGCCTGCAACCTCTAGGGATCCTACCCATGCATGAATTTCATGCACTGTGCCTCTAATAAAGATGTAATAACAGTGTTTACAAAATATCTAGCTTGATTCATTTTTTTCTTTCACTGAATTTTTCAGTCTACTGTCTTCTCACTTACATAGTTTTTAACAAAACGACTGCCATAAATCTTATCTCTGTTCCTCTATATGTAATATCTTTTCCTCTGGCTGACTTTAAGATAGTTTCAGTATTGTTTTGATATTTTGTTGTTGTTTTTTGGTGTTGAATATAATATGTCTTGGAGATTTAATTGTTTTCCTTACTTTTTAAAAAAAAATAGTCTGCTTGAGGTTCTCTGAGCTTTGTGGAAATATGTTTAGCTATTTTTCACATTTTTTAGAAGAAACACACATTATTTCTTCAGATAATTTCTACCTCATTATTTTTCTATCTCTTCTAAAATTTCAATTTCATGTGAGTTAGACTATTTGATATTGAATGGAAACAATATGTACTATTCATTTCTTTTCCACTTCATTTTTTCTTTAGTTTTAGTTTGGGTAATGTCTATTAGAATTCTTCACTGTCGCTTATTTTTCAAACTTTATCAAACTTCTCGAAGTCCACTGCCCAAGATTATGATAAGAGGAATGTTGAAAGACTTCCAAGAAAAGAAATTTTTAAAAATTGTGGGCTACTTAGTCTTGATAAAAGATATATGAATCCCAAAGAAGCAGAACATATCCCAAACAATATAAAAACTAAATTATATCCATAGATATTGCAAAAATATGTAGCATGCCAAAGACTTAAAAACATCAACAAAGAAATGAGAGATGACTTTGGAATAAAAAAAAATAGAAGAAAGTATCCTAGAAATAATTAACAGCAGCATCTCAAAAGCAGCAATGAGTGCCTTGCCTTTCCTCTCCCTTATATAATATAGATTCTAAAACTTGAGAAAGAACGGTTTGGACTTGGATGTATTAACAAAAAGAAACTTGCAGAGATGAAATTATGTCAATTTTATTTTATTTCTTTCACTAATGTCTTCTCTCCAGTAATATATTGTATATTGATGTTTGTATCACTATATATACTTACACATATAAACACATAAGTTAGAGGTGGTAAAAACTGCAGTCTTTGCATTCTCTATACCTCTACAGAGATCGTAAGGAGCAAAAATCTTACTGTTGTACAAAAATTGGAAGGGAGTATTAAATCATGTTTAAAAATAAAATTTAAAAACATATTTGGTATCAGAAAGCATAAGTGTGAATAGCTGTGATGATGGACAATAAGTTGGTACAGCTCACCAAAACAAATCCTCTGAAACGCTATCAAAGAAGAGAATGGGGTGATGAAGAACATAGAGGGGGGAGGTTTAATAGCTCTTCCAAGGACATAATTCAGATGCATCATGTTTTATTTGACAATCTAAAACAAACATATTTCTTTTCTTTTCAAACTTGCTTCTCCTTCCATGTGAAATATTGTTCATATAAATCCAACCACTTATTTAAGCTAAGACTTTATGTAACTCACAAACTGTTATTGACCCCTCATCTGCCCTTGTAAACTCATCAATTGCTATTGTGTCTACCTGTGTAATAGGTCATGGAGGGGATACATGGTGTTGGAAAAAATAAAATTAAAGAAGTAAAATATCATCAACTCCTTTCTCTTCATAATATTTATAACAAAAAATTGGGTAATTCTTAAGTCATTATTTTTTGGGGGTGTAAAGCAAGTTATTTGGGTAGGATGATGTGTTTCCAGGATGTAGTCAATATATCAAATAGTCCAGGATCAGCCGTGGGCAAACTACGGCCCGCGGACCGGATCCGGCCCGTTTGAAATGCATAAAACTAAAAAAAAAAAAAAAAGACCATACCCTTTTATGTAATGATGTTTACTTTGAATTTATATTAGTTCACACAAACACTCCATCCATGCTTTTGTTCTGGCCCTCCAGTCCAGTTTAAGAACCCATTATGGCCCTCGAGTCAAAAAGTTTGCCCACTCCTAGGACTCCAGGTCCTTCCAAGCCGCCTCAACGGGTAAGAGATCCTTCTTTTTTTACTGCTGCATAGTATTCCATGATGTAAATGTACCACAGCTTTTTACCCACTCATCTACTGATGGGCACTTGGGCTGTATTAAACTACTTATTTTAAGTAGTTAGCAGACTATAATCTCACAAGGAAAGATAATTAGTTTTTTCTATTTTCTCTGCTGAATTCTGGGGATCTAGTAAAGTATCTTCCTTAACAGGGATTAATAAGACATGTGTAATATCAATGAATTAATTAATAAACAACTTGAAACACTTCCTTTTTTTTAATTTGGGAAGAGAAACAAGGAGATGGTCATTCAATGTACACTATATCAAGCTTCTAAGTCATTAGGGACATTGATGGCACCTACAATATTTCTGTGGCTAGATTTCTTTAGTTATTAATGTTTTAGGGACCAAAGCAGCCATGCAAATGCTAGTCCCAAGGAATTTATTGAAATCCGGGGTATGTAGTTGACACTTCCACATTCCAAGGGCTACGTGGGAATCTGAGCAACTTATTTATATCTATAAAATGCAAATAACTAACATGTAGGTCTCAGGTTTGTTTTAGTTTGAAGGTAACACATATGTTCCTAATCTTTAGAAAATGGTCTCATTAGTTAATACCTTCATTTTATTTTCTTTGTCATTTAAATTCCATGCACACCAGAGATATTTATTGGAAATTCTTTTGGCACAGTCTTCTAAGACATTAGCAAATTTATGAAACTCTCTAGTACATCGAAATTAGAAATTTAAAGTTGACTCAGTGGAAAATAGAAAATCGAATCCTTTTAACCAAAGAAGGCTTTGATTGTGAGATGTGATAAAAACACACACACACACACACACAAAAGAAACAAGAAGTTTAACGTAAGTGTAAATTGGTTTTATATATATTTGTAGTCACATATTGCATATTTACTAAAATCTCCATCTAAAATAAATTAGAATATTAAAATAAAATATTTTTGATGTTTTTCATATATATATATAGAATATTGAGTTTCATCATGGTGAGTATCTTTGAAAAGTTATAATGTCAGAACTTTGCATTTATCAAAAGGCCCTTTCATATCCAGTAGATTATTCATTTATTTTTTTCCCAAGAGAGTTTATAAAAGGCAAGAGAAAACTCAGAGCCAGCTACATCACAGCAGCTGAGGAAAAACAAGCAGCTGGTACATAAACATGATTGTAGATTCATTAGAGCATTAATATGTAGTCATACCTACCTGCCACTCCTAGGTGAGAAAACTTTTAGTTATTGTCAATTCCATAGTGTTACAAAAGCTCACTGGACCCAGAACTGCTTGAAATATTAGAAAAAAAACCAACAACATCTAAGGCATCCTTAACAGGAAGAGGGAAAGAACTATAGCTGAAGCCAAAGAGAAAATAAAGCTCCATATGGTTGCATGAGACCACCGCCAAAAAATAAATTTCCCTAAAATAAAATTATTTTTAGTGTAGGAGTTGATTATGATTCTGAGTACTCTGAAGATAATTCTTCTTTATATGGAAATAGTTAAAGAAAATACATGTTATATGACTCAATATTAAGTCCACACACACACAGCCTTATGTATTACGTGTGCTAGCATTTGAACAGGAGGAATGTATTTAACTGAACTGGCAACATCAAGAATGAATAAATATTTACTTAAAAGCCTACATTTTAGAAAGGAAGAGGAAAGAAATTATCATATAATATTATGTACATATATTTTTGCACAAAAATAAAATATTCTGTGAAATAAGTAACTAAGTTAGGTACACAATACACACAGAAAATAGAAGACATGAATAAAAACATGAATCAGTGGCACTTGCAAATAATGGTTTGGATGTCCCATAGGAAAATTTGTTATAGGGTAAATTTTTCAGGAACATATTTTTTTCTAACTTTCCACTGTTTAAGAATGAACAAATCACAACAATGTATGTAAGTATATTATTTTAATTTCTTCCAATACAAAGGAAGTTCCATACTTGCTTTTAAACATCTGAATAATAAAAATACCTGACAACTTTATAATTTCTAGAAAAATATAAAACACCATGTAATATTGTTGGATGAAACTAAGCTATTTCTATAAGTTGAAATAGTACAGTTGATTTTACTTCACCCATATCTGAAACTATTCCACCTTTACTTAATTATTTGTTTCAATAGGCTTCCATTGTTTCATTTTACTCTTTGTAACATATAAAATAGATACATTCACTACAAATTCTTATTTACTTATATTTTAAAATTGGCTACTAGAAGAAAAAAATTCCTTAAAATAAATGTAATTTGCTTTTTCCTCCTGTTTTGACACATTTAAAATAATTGTTGATATTTTAGAAACAAAAAATCCAATGATCTGAGATCTAATGGATTTTTTTGTTGACTTGTAGACATCTATGAATACAGAACGTTTCAAAATCTGCTGTTTTCATGTTCAGTGGATATACTGGCTTTACTCTTTTGTTTTCCAAAATATTTAGAGACACACGTAAACTAATATTTTATCAAATAATGACATTTTGTAATATTGGGAAAACTTAGTTATTTTTGCAACTAAATTTGTTAAATCAAAATAATTATGTTTTTTCCTTAACATTTTCTTCATAATTTTACTATGAAAATGTTTGTATCTCTTATTTGTCATGTTAACTTTTAAATTAATTTTCAGTAACCAATTTTGGTTAATGATAGTTTTGTATCATTGTGAGTATTATGCTTGATCTATTAATTCAAATATATTTATTAGATCTGTGTCACATTTCACAAGATATCAATTTTATGAGAAATATTCATTCTTCTGTTAAGTTTTAAGCAAGTACTAATCTTAGAGTATATACTTTTAGTTACCTCCAGTTTATTTTCAATTCACTTTTTCTCCAAGTGCGGGTTTTTATTCTTATTCATCAATTTTTATGGTTTTTCAGATTTAGAAATAGTGATACAGCAGTCACTTTCTCATTTATAGCAAACTTTACTGAAAACAGTTTTAGAAAATATCTCTTATATTTCTTTGTAACATTAATTATCATTAGGAATTGAAAATAACTGTTTGCAGTGAATAATCCATACAAGGCTAACCAGCATATCTTTACCATTAAGATTTAAAAAAAAAAAATCAGAAGATTGTGGAGATAATGAGTACTGAAAAGGCCTAAAGTACCAGAGAATGAAGAACTCTTCATAACTAAATATCAGCAGACATTTTTTTCCCCTGTGGAAGTTTGCCAACTCTCTGTGTGACATGATGATCAGATTTGCCCAGAACAGTCTCTTTTATGGGGGAAAACAGTGAAATCCTCAAAGTTACCTGGGACTGACTAAACAGCTGGGAAATTAATCCATCTATAAAACAGGCCACATTTATGAATTTTGTGAATTCACATGTTATGAATTCTAGGGTGCCACATGAGGCTGGATGTCTGGGCCAGAAAGGCAAAGTGAAATCACCCACCCTGTCAAAGCGCTTAGCATGAAAAACGTCACCGATCCAGGAGGCAGGGGACTGAGGAGGTGCTGGCTGCACAGGCACAGTGAGTCCCTCCCTCAAGACATAGTCTGGTTGTGAAAATGCGTAGGAAGAGGCTGAAAAGCTAAACTCAAGCCTGTGAAGGAGAGAATGAGCTGAAAGCTCTGAGGAATCAGAAAGTGTTGTGCTCGTAATCAAAAGACTGAGAAGAACCTCCACTTAGATTTTGGCCTTGTAAGCTCCTCTAGGAACAACCTTTTGCAGCTAACAAATAAACTCTAAATTAAATACTAAACACAGCTATCTGAAGATCCTGGAGAGGGAACAAAAGCAGACAGGCTCTGGTTGGCACTTGGACAAAGGGAATGTCTCTGGGTGAGTTTCCAGCTTTTATGACTTTTAGCCGGAGGCAGGCTGCTGGCAGTGCTACATGAATGGCTAAATCTTCAAAAGAAAATGGGAAGGCTTTATAGCATGAAGAGTACAGAGTTTGGTCTGAACAGAGAGAAAAAATCTCAGGAAGTGAGTTAAAGGAGAGCCCCCAAATCTGTGTGCCAACACTCTGAATATCTGGATTACCCTTGAGCCACACGTATGTGGTCAGACAATAAGCAGGGAAGAATTGAATAACAACTTAGGTTGAAGCTTCTTCACAAGACAGCTTTCTGTTTGAGTCGGATCAAAATAACTGCCCGCTAAAACATACAAACAAAATCGATAAATGTTTGATGGGTTGATACTCCTGGCAGCCTTTCTTTTAACATTTTTGGCTTCAATTAGGATGCTTAAAAAACTTGTATTTTAAGTTTTGTAAGATAAATTATCGTGAAAAAATATTTAAAATTATCCTTAAGTCAAAGTACACACAAGAATATTTCAGAGTATTTTAAAATGTCTCACTATGTTTTAAGCTACGAAATGCACATTCAGATTTCCCCGTAACTAATATTGATGTATTTATTTATATGTATAAGCGTTTTATCAGTGCAGTATTTGTTTATTTCAGCCATTTAGACACACCAGAGGCAATTTTGCCTGACATTTCTTTTAGGACTGCCAAATTTTTCTGCAAAATAATGGTGCACACTAAAATACAATCTGATACATTTGGGTGCATATAATGTGCAACTTTACATACAGGCACATTACTCTTTGAAGTATGGAATGCATTGGTGCCATACATACAAACCAATGAATTTTGTTGATTTATATTTCACACAATTGTTGATCACCCCCAAATTATCTGTTGTCTGTCTATCTATCATCTATCTATCATCTATCTATCTATCTATCTATCTATCTATCTATCTATCTATCATCTATCTATCTATCTATCTATCTATCTATCTATCTATGTATCTCATACAGCAGTAAAAACTGAATTACAAATGTATTCAGACAGGAGAGAACATCCATTCTAAGGATCAGTGAAGTGAAATAGCACACTTAGAAATGAGTACATCTCATATTAGAGTAATTTTCTAGAAAATCATTTCTGGATCCATATTTGTCTCCTACACGACCCGCATGCCTTCAGAGCCTGGTACGGTGTCTCTGTTTGCATGGTGTGTTTTCTTGGCTCTGTCACAATGCTGGATGAGTCAGTGCAGTGGCGGGCCAGTCCTATAAGGGACATGGCCAGCCACACATTGCAAATCCCAGAAATATATCCTATTAAACCAAAAGTAAGACTCCCCAAATCAACCTGTCTCCACTGAGACCCAAAAGTGACCATGCCTAGTCCAAAATTAGCCAGAATGAGAGAATAGGTGACAAATGGTAAAAATAAACCATTAAGAGGCACTAGTCTTTAGCAATTGCATTTAAAGTTCAACTTTGGCAAACTTTGCAAAAACAGATGACTTATGAACAAATGCGCAGGACCATTCTTGGATCTTTGAAAAAAAACCATGCAAGTGAAAGGCCAAAAGTTTGAATTTTATTAGCTTCAGTGAACATTCACCATTACATACCTGCTGTGCAGCAAAGTCAGAATTTTGCTAATTACTGTTTGAAATCCCGATTGAAGACACCAACAGGAAAAAAAAAAACCTTAAGAATTGTCATATGTATTCTTGAGTAGTAGACAACAAACTTAGCAAAAGGGTCAAAACATAAATTGTTCTCAATGACAATGGAGAACAGATCTAGTTAGAAATTCTAAAATTGAACCTGTGTGGAAACTATTTTTTTCAAAAAGTATTTTTATTCTTGTTAGTATTACAGATATCTGCCAAGTCCCCCATCCCCCCAACCAGAGAAATGGATAAACAGTCTTTGGTTAACCTTGATTTCCTCTAATTGTCAGCTCCTCAGCCTAGAACGACTACAACTGTTATCTCTTTCTTCTTTTAGACAAGACAAGAAGGCCTTGCCAAAACAAGGCCACCAAAAATTTTCAGCTGCCTCCCAAAAAAAATTGGAAGGAAGAGAGAGAGATACAGCTTTGGTTTGTAATTCACCTCTCGAGTAAAAGCAATTCCTATTACACTGTGATGGTGGTTACTTGATACAAAAATTTGCACTGAAATAAAAGCTTTCGGGTTACTCTCTAAATATCAGTCCAATTTTCAGGAAATAAATGGAAGAAAACTTTTAAATTTGTCCTTTTTAACTTCGGATTGTTATTTTCCCGTCAGCCTCATTTACATAATATGCAAATTTTACCTTGGATTTTACTATAGGATGTCCTAAAATTCACGCAAGATTTGCAATTGAATTGAATTGCAAATCTTGCGTGAATTTTGGGACACCCTATAGAATAAGCTGCCCACAAAAGACCTTGTTTGGGAAATGATTCTTTTAAAAAAAAGTTTTGTTTTTTTATTAAATCGCTGATAGTATTACAGATACCTCCTTGGTCTACCCCGCTGCACTCTAGTGCCGGTGTTAAAAAATTAAACTAGCACTTCTGTTTCCTGTGACTAAAAACATTAAGACAACGTTACTCCAAGAGTTTCCACTTCTTTTTTTTAGACACGAAGAAATAAGCCTTGCCGAAACAAGGCCATCAAAAATTTGGTTGCCTCGCCCCCAAAAAAATTGGGAGCGAGAGAAACCGGAAATTATTATTATATGCATAATAAAACTGTACAGTTCAGGTATTTTTAGGTATACTTTATTTCTAATGTTTTTAAAAAAGAAAGCACAAATATTTTAGAAACTCAACATTGTTCTAGGAAAAACATACTCATTCACTTCATTAATTCAAACTATCTTTGGATAATCTTTGCATTTATAATATTGGCATTTATTACATTGGCTAAGGAAAACGGACAGAATGACTTTGTCTAGTATTTGAGTGTTCCTACTAAACTATTCTAACTTCTATTCAACTGATGTGTTTTATATTTTCTATGCTTCAGCTAAATTAATTTATTAATTTTTAAATATGTGCACCATGTGTTTTCTTTACACCTATGCTCTTTCCTCTTTCTGAGTATATTCAGTCTTCCCTTTTTTGAATCATTCCTATTCTCAAAAATGAACTATTTAACAAGCCATTCTCTCCATGCTTGAGATTTATATAACAAAATGTATCTTTTTCAATTTTTAATAAGGAATGTATGCCTTTCAGAAAAAATTAGTTCATCTCTCCTACCAACTGCAATCTCATAAAGATAAAAGAGCACATATTTTCACTTTTATATCCTTCTTTATTTTACCTTGCCACACCAAAATAGCTAGATACAATTATTTGTTTAACAAACAAACATAAACTGTGTATATTAATAAAAATAACATCGTTAAATCTAAGTTGGACCCACTGTGCATTATTTCTGGGCCGCCTCTGTTCTGCAACTCCAGGAGTCTTTTCATTAGATATCTCTAGTTTACATACTTAAAAACATGATTTTGCTGTAAGTGAAATGTACATAATGAACAATATTTTGTGCAATGTGCGCTGACATTTATTTTTCTTTATTTTTAGATTTAGCTTCAATGCGCTTGACCTAGTTTGTTTGATGTTTTGACTCAGTCAAAATAACAAAACAAAAAAAAAAATCCTTATTTATAGTAATTACATAGAGTATAAAAGGAATGCCCCCTTGTCTCATAGATCATTAAAAACCACAAGGAATGTGAGAGATATACAAAATCCACCTTTAATAGAACAAGGTTAACGATAGTTGCAAGCAGGTTAGAGAGGACTCCTACAGCTTGACATTGTATAGATATCTGGCAGACAATTATGTAAAGGAGACAACACATGAGGGAAGAAAAATATCCATTCCTTGTTTAGAGAAATAGAACCATGGTTCAAGGGCTGACTGGGGCTTTCTTAGACAGGTTTACCATGAAGGAGGAGGAAGAAAAGTTAGGATGAATGAGAAATCCCTTAGATATGCCATATTTGTAGAAAGCTGTTTGTTGGCGAGTAAGTATGATGAAATAATGAATTATGAATAGTCCTAAATCTAAAGGTCCCTAAAGACAGGGAGTAATACAGCTAACACAAATTCACAAATATATCTGTGTCAAATTACTTCACTGATAACTAAAGAAAATTGATCTTATTGTTGCAAATTCCACTTAATAACCTTTTTCATCATAAAATTATATAGTTAAAAAAGTAGCTTCACTGCATGGCTCAGTGGTTGAGGGTCAACCTATGAACCAGGAGATCGTAGTATGATTCCTGGTCAGGGCACATGCCCGGATTGTGGGCTCAATCTCCAGTGTGTGGTGTGCAGAAGGCAGATGATCAATGATTCTCTCTCATCATTGGTGTTTCTATCTCTCTCCCCCTCTCCCTGTTATACAGTAAATGCTCTGTATCAGGCAGTTTTTTTAAATCTTCTTTGTGTATTTGCTTTTCAGCTGTTAGTGGCATGGCCAGTCTATGTCATTGTATGATTAAGGTGTCCTCTGACCTTTCAACCCATTGCTCTACTCCTATTGAGCAGTTTGTTGAAAGTAATGATTGGAAATGCTTAGCACTCTTTTAATAGATGTTTACTACTGCTGCTGTTTATTATTATTATTATTATTATTATTATTATATCAATATGTCTAGTTTATATTATAGGCACTAAATAAGTTTACTTAACAACTATGATTCCCTAAATTAGAAAGTCACTTGCATTTAAAGTAAACCAGAGATTTGTATATGGCAGGACTTAGGGAAAAATACATGTCCTAGAATATGACTGAATTATAAGAAAATAATCATCAGGTAAATTAAAAAATTATATAAGCCACTTAATTTATTCACATGACCAAATTAAAATGTTTAACTCATTATACTTGATTTCAATGTGTTTTAGATTGCTAAATAATTTTTATTCACTACTTGCCCCATTTCAAAACAAAATTTAATAATTTATAGGTTATTCACTATTTTGTTTATGTGTATTTCCATTAGTAGAGGTAACTTAGAGTACACTAGATTTCAGAATGAAGTGAGTGTTTTAAAATCGAAACAAACTCATAGATACAGAGAATGGACTGATGGTTGCTAGAGGGGTCAGTGGTTGGGGACTGGATGAAAAAGGTAAAGGAATTTTTTTTAACCATAGTGACACTTTCTTTATTAACATCCAGCAGGAAGTTTTCTCACCCATCTTCTCAAGATGTCCCATGAGGGAGGGAGGGTGGAGCTGACTGCCATAGAGCCAGGGCCTGGTGGGGGCACTCTGGGGCCTCAGCAAGGCCAGGCTAGGCCAAGCTAATAGCTTCAGAGGCTCCGTGGGGCACCGCAGAAGAGGACTCTGGCATCCCCAGTATGAGCCCTTATGTTCACTGCAACTAAAGTAAAAATAAGGAGGGGGTCAGGTGGGGATGAGGGATTGGCCCTATTGGATGCTGGACTGCAGGGGCCATCTCCTGGGTGGGGGTGCCCACAGAGATGGAGCCAGCTCCTGGACTGGTGTCCAGTCTACTGGGGACTGGAAGACGGTGGCTCTGTTGGGCTCAGCCCTGCTGCTTGGGGCTGAGCTCAGCCACTTGGCTCTCTTCTCCAGATGGCCCTCAGGGAATTCCGTGATGTCTGGAGGCCGCTCCCTGGCCCGCCTCTCCTCCCCGACCTGGATACTCAGCTCCTGCAGGTATCACTCTGACAATGGAAAAATCTGCAATTGGGGCCAAAGTCATACTGGCCTTCCAGTAGAAACTTCCTGCAGGGCCACTTGTTCTTTGCTTCCAGCAAGATGACAGCTGCATCTGGGAACATGTCATACCAGGATTTCTTGGCTTTGAGATGCTGCGGCCCAAATTAGTAGTTACAAAATAGTCATGGGGATGTAAAGTACAGCACAGAGAATATAGTCAATAAAACTGTAATAACTGTGTATGGTGCCAAGTGGGTCCTGGGAATATTGGGGAGGCGGGGAGGCACACTTTGTAAAGTATATGATTGTCTAACCACCATGAAAAAAATACATTGTTTTATAATATAGGCAAAAAAGTGAGTATTTTAAATATATTTCCTTATTGATTTAAGAGAGGAAGGGAGAGGGAGAGAGAGAGATAGAAACATTAGTGATGAGAGAGAATCATTGATCCGCTGCCTCCTGCACAGCCCCTGCTGGGGATCGAGCCCACAACCTGGGCATGTGTCTTTGGCTGGAATCAAACTTGGGACCCTTCAGTCTGCAGGCCTATGCTCTATCCACTGAGCCAAATCGACTAGAGCAGAAAAAAAAGTGAGTATTTTAATGCTCAGTAGGGAATATTTAGGTTTTGTTGGCTCAATCATTTAATTCTAATCATGTTCAGACACCTTAGCAATGTGTTCTTATTTGTAAAAATATATCTGAATAGGTGATAATATCGGATGTATGTAACCCATAAAATAATGTCAGTAATGAAGCATTTGTGAGCTGGTCAGTAGCATTTTCAGGACATAAATCACAAGGCAACGTTTCCTTTTCATTCTGCTCAAAGCAAACTTATTTTGATCCATTGATTGGAAGAGCGGAAGTGAAATTAGTGCCTTCACATTCACAATAGACTCTCCTTTGCCCCCAAATTAGCCCCACTACAATGGCAGTTGTCCATGCAAAGTGAAAAGCATCATGAAGAAAAGCAAGATTCAGTTATGAGTGAAATATTTGAAATGCAGTCACTGCAATGAGAGCATATATTGACAGGTATGCAGTTGATAACTAGCAAACTACATTAATAGAGTCTCACACAAGAAGGAAACAAAGCATAGTAGAGGAGCATTTGTTCAGTCAAAACATTAGCATAAAATATATGTAGATTCTGTAGGTTTGTGAAGTGTGTGTGTGTGTGTGTGTGTGTGTGTGTGTGTGTGTGTTGTGCGCGTTATTGCTTCCTAACCTAAAGTTGTGGAAATTTTAATCAGGGCCCAGGGGATGACATAAAGGATCCCATAACTTAAAATAAAGGTTGCCTTCTAATAATGCAATTTAGAAAGATCGGCATAAAGTGAGGTCAGCTTTCTAGTAAAGTAACTTAAACTGAACAATAATCTGTAAATGTTGACTAACATAGATTTTTAATAGCCTTATTCTAATCAAAGTGTGTTTGACATGATCACTTTGGTAGTGATAATTAAGGCAAATATATTTTGTCTGTTTGAGCTGCGTATTTCCTCTGCCTCACTTAACCCACTCCCATAGTCTGTGGGAAAAGAGACTGATTTTTTTTTTATAGAAGGCATCAAAGGAACACCTCCTTGCTTGCTTTTGGCATCCAATTGCACTAACAAGAAGTACTAGCAAGAAATTAGCAGGTGGAGTGAAGTTGCTTATGGAATGTTTCCCCTGAATCTATCCCTGCATGGTAGCTGCAGATTAGCTAAGGCCTTTTTGTTTTTGTTTTTGGGGGCCTTTAAAAATGTTTTAATGAAAGCTACAACTAATCTATCCATGTTCTGATAACTTCAGGGGTAGGGGTGTATTCCCCACCTTTTAAACGGTTTTTTAAACTCCTTGGTTAGTGTTATTTCCTGATGAATATACATTTTTTTAAAGAACACATTTGTTACTAAGAATGAGAAAGTATTTACACGTCCTAAAAATTGAATTTTGAGAAAGGATAACCTGTCCATATGTGTCTAGGCCTCTTTGGGTGACAGAGTGCTACAGTCAATTGCTTGAGACATTCTTTTGGAGGGATAGTCTTTTTAAGCTATTATTGTTGGCACTTTAATGCCATTTAATATGTTGCTTGTGTGTATGCTTATCAACTATACTTCATGACAATATACATTTTTATGTAGGTTTTTTATTATAGAGTTATCGTTCATGAAATAATAGTTAAAGATATTCAGGTTCCTTACAATCGCCTTCTATGTATTAATCCCTGAGAGTTTGCTTTATGTGACTTGATACTCTTGCGTCTAATAAATTCTTAAGCCACAGTCCAAAGAGAATGACTAGACTTAAAAATTTGATAATCAAACCACAAAATATAACTCATTATGTCACAGTGCAAAAGACCGACTAAATGGACAATTCCTCCGGTGCCATCCCTTTTGAACACTTACCACTCTTGAACTAACATTACTTTTAAGCTTTCATCATTTCCATCTTTTTTTTCCCCTGTAAATACTAGTTGCCTGGTGCACGGATTTGTGCACTTAGAAGAAATATTTTAATATCGCTATTCGCCCTTTCTCTATAATAGAAATGTCAACCAAACAAAGGGTAAAATATTTAACTGTAGTAGTGTTTGACTATACTCTGCACAGTGAGGAAACCTGAAGTAATTTTCAAGGTTCACCATTTCTTACTTCTTTTCAATCGGGTCAAGTTTCTAAGCTTTCTAAATCTCCATTTTCTGCCTAATGAAAATAGGATTCCACCGAGTCTCCTATCTACCTACTCCGGACTTCTGTGATGATCAAATGAGATGAGGCATGGGAAAATGCTTCACAGACATTTGGTTAAAGTGTAAAATGGTTCCACCTGACTATAAAGCAAGTCATGTTTCTGGGCTGAAGAAACTGCAAGGAGGCTAGTCGCTAGGGAGAGGAAGCTGGGCGTTGCTCCGTGACATCATTACTGAATCATTACTGATCGGACACTTAACATATTAGTCATATATATATATATATATATAAATAGAGGCCTGGTGCAAAATTGGTGCGCTGGAGGGGGGTGTCCCCTCAACCCGACCTGCACACCGTTGCAGGCTGGGAGCCCCCAGGGGATGTCTGACTGAAGACTTAGGCCCTCTCCCCGTGGGTAGAGGGCCTAAGTCTTCAGTCAGACATCCTTAGTGCTGCTGCAGAGGTGAGAGAGTCTCCTGCCACTGCCACTGCCACTGCGCTTGACAGCCATGAGCCCAGCTTCTGGCTGAGTGGAGCTCCCCCTGTGGGATTGGACCGAAACTGGATCTCTGACACCCCCGAGGGGGTCCTGGATTGTAAGAGGGCAAAGGCCAGGCTAAAGGACCCCACCGGTGCATGATTGGGGCCAGGGAGAGAAGTGGAAGGTTGGTCAGTCAGGGAGGGACCGCAGGACGGCTCCAGGGCTTATCCAGCCTGACTAGTTCAGTCCTGATCTGCTGGACCCCAGCAGCAAGCTAACCTACCAGTTGGAGCATCTGCCCCCTGGTGGACAGTACACATCATAGTGACTGTTCGGCTGGTCAACTCTCTATCCCATCCGTGGGCAAACTACGGCCCGCAGGCCAGATCCGGCCCGTTTGAAATTAATAAAACTATTGAAAAAAAAGACCGTACCCTTTTATGTAATGATGTTTACTTTGAATTTATATTAGTTCACACAAACACACCATCCATGCTTTTGTTCCGGCCCTCCGGTCCAGTTTAAGAACCCATTGTGGCCCTTGAGTCAAAAAGTTTGCCCACTCCTGCTCTATCCCCTTGTGGTCAGTGCATGTCATAGTGAGCAGTTGAACAGCCGTAGCATATCATTAGTGTATTGTACTTTGATTGGTTGAACTTCTGACTGGTCGACTGGACACTTAGCACATTAGGCTTTTATTATATAGGATAGCAATCTAACCATCCTTAGCAAAGCCAATTTACTCTTTTATGCAAGCAAGTCGGCTCCTATAATTGTGCTGATTTAAAATAAATGAATATTGTATTCTCAGTAGGAAGTATAATTTCTGTTCAATAACAAATACATATTTTAATAAGCATTTATTTACAAGTGTGCATTATAAAGTTAAAAGACTATTCACGTAAAGGAAGTCAGGGCTTATTCCATGAGTATTATTCTTTTCCTCAGCATCAATAAATCAGAATCTATGAGGAATATGTGGTTGAACCTTCCCTGAATGATGGGTATCTCCATGGTCTAGATAAAGAAAGATGGGCAGCATTACTATCTACTCATTAACTTATTGATATTGATTAAATTTCCTGTGCATAAACATGTTTGTATATATTGAAAACACACAAAAGACAAATAAAGTTATTTCCTTATTACTCATAAGATGAAAAAATCTAATCACCAACTATCATTATAAAGGAAGACAGGATCTTAAGGGTAGCACTTTTTTATTTCTAATGACTGTGCTGTATATCTTTTATAATGGAATAATCCATGTGTGACTATATAACTATGTATCACTGATACGAGATTCTTTGGCATACTTTATATATAAGTGAATATGATTAACACTTTGAAGAAAGCAGCATTTTGAAAATAAAGACCTATAATATGGAACTTGTATTCCCTGAGGTACAAAAAGACTTTAAACATATAATTATACATTTAATTGTTTAATTTAATAAGTCCTAGAAATAAATAAGGGGGCTTAACAGCATAATAATGTGAATTAGAGTCAGTGTGGAAATCTCAGAAAACTGGTCTATAAGAGAGCATAAAGCTGAAACTGAAAAGATGAAAAAATAACAAATATGTGAAGATGGAGGTAACAATGAAAACATTGCATGCAATAGAAATGAAATATTTGACATTAGGAGACACAGAGCACAATTTTCCAGGAGGCATTTAAAATTATGACCTCAAAGAATAAACATTTTTCTATCCTAATGGTTTCTAATTTCTTCTTTCATCTTTATTTTAACTGGCCTAGAGTTTTTACTGAGATATAAGAATTTTTAAGATAATTATCATCACAGAACTGTGACTTTCCAAAGACATAACCTCAGTTGGCAAATCATTTGTTCTCACAGCTGCTGTGGGAATTTAAAAACATCGAATATCAAAATTTTGTCCTGTGCTTTCAAAGTTCTCTCTGAGGCACTTGAGCGTATTTGCAAATGGATCTTTTCTAGTGGTCTCCAAGGACTCTTACTTACTGCAGCATTTTGTCTTTCACAGGTGAGGAATTTCAAGTGCTTACAATAATTTTATTTGAGCCTTTACTATCCTTTCAAAGCAGATGCAAAAACCAAAAAAAGCCATGATACTCATTGCTCAGCAAGATTTTTATGTATGTAACATTGAAAGAAAGCTGCAAATTTGATTTGAGATTACTTTACAAAATCCTTGGAGATCTGAGTTACTACTCAGCACCTTGTCTAATGTAGGTTATTTTAATCTCAGTTACATGATTATCCCTTTTCTGACTTCAAGGAATTTCATTTAAAGTCATTTCCATGTGCATATTCTCAAAATTTTTCTTACTCTTATTGATTAATAAGGAAAATAATGGGGGCGGGAGGGGGGGCGGTGGTCAGTTGGGGGGAAAGGAGGAGGACATCTGTAATACTTTCAAGAATAAAGATTAAATTTTTTAAGAGTAAAAATGAAAACATGTTTGTATTCTATGAAATGAAAAAATGAATTAAACAGAAAAAGAACTTTCCAATCCACTTGAAAAAATAGAATATAAAACCCATTAGAGCAATGAAAGCATAATTTATTCTCTATGGTTTTGCTAATGTCTAGAATATTTTAGTTGCTCGAAAGAATCTGCTTAAAATAGATAAATATATGTATATATGAGTACATATATAAGTAACATATTATTTTATTTTGCATATAAATATGTTGTTTTACCTGCACAGAAAATATTTTTGATAGAGAGTAATTTGAATGGGGACCCAAGGAATTAGTTTTAGAATTAAGGCATTAAATTTCTTGAGAAAAAAAATCTGTCTAAACTTCAAGACGGAGAGAATGCCTTAATACATTTTAATGCATACTTTTAAAAAAACATAAATTAATCAGGCTATAGCAAGACTTCTAAAACGGCAGAGGAAGTCTTTTCAGAAATCTACATTTCCATAAAATATATGACAAAACTGGCAAAAAGTGTCAACTTCGACTTCCCAGAAATCTGGATTTAACCAAGGGCTTACAACTATCTAAACAGTGGTTATTCAATAATAAAAGTTAAATCTTTGTTAAAACAGTCAGTTTTTGACCTTTTATCTTATTCTACTAGAGGCCCAGTGCACAAAATTCATGCAGGGGGACGGGGGAGGCTCCTTCAGCCTGGCCTGCACTTTCTCAAATCGGGGACCCTTCGGAGGATGTCCAACTGCCAGTTTAGGCCTGATCCCGCACTGGCAGTTGGACATCCCTCAAACAATCCGGGACCACTGGCTCCTAACTGCTCGCCTGCCTGCCTGCCTGATCGCCCATAACCACCTCTGCTGCCTGCCTGATTGCCCCTAAACGCCCCTTCCTGCCTGATCGCCTCCAACTGCCCTCCCCTGCTGGCCTGATCATCCCCTAACTGCTCTCCCCAGCTGGCCAATTGCCCCCTAACTGCTTGCTCCGTGGAGCGGGCCTGATTTCACCCCTAACTGCTTGCTCCCCTGCACTGGCCTGATCATGCCCTTAACTGCTTGCTCACCCTGCCAGCCTGATCACCCCTAACCGCCTCTGCCTTGTCCCTGCCACCGTGGCTTTGTCCGGAAGGAAGTTGGACATCTGAAAGATATCCTGTCCACCCGGTCTAATTAGCATAGATTCTTATCACTTTCTCTTCCAGTCCATGCTAGCCTTTGAAACCACAGCCTCACAACCATGAAAGTTGGAAAACTAGCAACCTAGTAGTCATTGATGGGAACAGGCCTAGTGTGCAACTAATTCAAAAGCCCTATCCCCAGAGAACTGCCACTATTGACAAGTATGGCAGCATCCTGTAGAAGTTGTTCCCAAGCCTGATTGTCTAATTTTGAGATTGTTCAATGAAAAAAGTTATCCCCCTCAAGAAGTTGGAAAACTTAGTGGCAATTATTAAACATCACAGTAAACTAAGAAAAATATAATATTTGGGACAAATAAGGAAAGTAAAACATTATAAGGAGGAAATGAGGACTTAAAATATCCATAGTGGTTTTGAATCCACTCATCTGCTGATGGGCACTTAGGCTGTTTCCAAATCTTAACTATTGTAAATTGTGCTGCTATGACAGGGGTGCATATGTCCTTTCTGATTGGTGCTTCTGGTTTCTTGGTTTATATTCCTAGAAGTGGGATTACTGGGTCAAATGGGTGTTCCATTTTTAGTTTTTTGAGGAAACTCCATACTGGTCTCCACAGTGGCTGCACCAGTCTGCCTTCCCACCAGCAGTGAATGAGGGTTCCTTTTCCTCCGCATCCTCGCCAACATTTGTCATTTGTTGATTTGTTGATGATAGCCATTCTGACAGGTGTGAGGTGGTACCTCATTGTCGTTTTGATTTGCATGTCTCAGATGATTAGTGACTTTGAGCATGTTTTCAAATGTCTCTTGGCCTTCCTTATGTCCTCTTTCAAAAAGTATTTATTTATTGGTAAGTCCATTGCCCATTTTTTGTTTGGGTTGTTTATCTTCCTTTTGTTAAGTTGTATAAGTTCCCTGTAAATGTTGGGGATTAAACCCTTATCAGAGATAACATTGGCAAATATGTTCTCCCATGCAGTGGGCTTTCTTGTTGTTCTGTTGATGGTTTATTTTGCTGTGCAAAAGCTTTTTATTTTGATGTAGTCCCATTTGTTTATTTTCTCTTTAGTTTCCATTGCCCTAGGAGCTGTATCAGTGAAGAAATTGCTTCGACATATTACTGAGATTTTGCTGCCTGTGGATTCCTCTAGTATTTTTATCATTTCCTGTCTTACATTTAAGTCCTTTATCCACTTTGAGTTTATTTTTGTGTATGGTGTAAGTTGGTGGTCTAGTTTCATTTTTTTGCATCTAACTCTTCAATTTTCCCAACACCATTTATTGAAGAGACTGTCTTGACTCCATTATATGTTCTTGCCTCCTTTGTCAAATATTAATTGAGCATAGTGTTTTGGGTCAATTTCTGGGTTCTCTATTCTTTCCTTCAGTTCTAAAAGGCCCAGTGCATGTGCAGGGCTGTCTGCATGGCCAGAAAGGCCCCCTGGTGTGTCACTTATGACTGACTTGGAGGCTCTAAGCAATCAGAAAGTGAAGGTTAAAACAGAGTTGCAAACTACCTACAGAATATTGAACACAGGTCACCAAATCATAAATAGAGCATTTTGACAAAATCTGGGAGACTTATTGGTTCAAAGTATTTAGGGAAATTTATGTCCAATCACTATCTAGCCTCTAAGCTAAATGAACTGAAACATCATTAGTCATAAATGTCAGAGAAAACAGACTTTTTAGAATCAGGTCAGGAAAGTCATTAACAAGCAGAAAAAAAGACACAACAAAATCACCAATACCAAAAATACCCGGGGAAGAGAGGGAGTCTGATATCCACACTTGCCAATTGCTGTTATGTAAGACAGTCAGTTTTTCACAATAAAACATGATTTCAAGAAATACTAAGGGAAAAAATAAGAAGGTCGGATATTAGCAGAATAAAAAGACTGTTATCCAACTATATGTTATGCACTGGAACATGCTTTAGATGAAAAGACCTGCTATAGATTAAAGGCACAAATAAATTGAAAATGAAAGGGTAAATAAAAATATACCATACAAACAATAGTCCAAATAGAGATGGAGCGGCTCTATTAATATCAGACAAAATATAATGTGACAAAAATTTAATAGAATCTAAGAACATTTTTAAAAACATTCAAAATATCAGGAAGCTATAGCAATTATAAACATATGCACTGAATAATAAAGTACTCAAATACATAAAGCTAAAACAGAGAATCAAAGGAAAAGACAAAAAATCTTACAGTAACAGTTGGTGATTTCAATAACCCACTTTCATCAAAGTGTAGAACGAATAGTTAGAAGAGCAAAAAGAAAATACTTGATCAGAACTATAATTCCATACACCCAGGGGACATCTATACAGTATTTCACCCAATAATAGCAGAACACATTCTTCTTAATTGCACATGGAAAATTCTCCAGGGTATACCATTTGTTAAATCATAAAATAATAAATTTCAAAGGATTGATATTATGTAAAACATGTGCCCTTACCACATGGATTAAATTAGAAATTGGTAACAAAAGAAAATATGGAAAACCCATTAATATTTGCAAATTTATGAAAACACCCCTAAATAATTAATGGGTCAGTGAGTAAATCAAAAGGGGAACTCATACTTTTACATGAAAAAAATTAAAACACACATACAATACTATGGACTGTAGCCAACATGTTCTTTAAAGTGAAATTTATAGCTATAAATACCTACATTGAATAGGAAAAAAATAAAAAAATAATAAGCTAAGCTTTTATTTGAACAAAATATGAAATAGAGCATAAATATATCTCAAAGCAAGCATAAAAAATATGTAAAATTGATTAGGCCAGATTTAAATGAAATGAGACATAGTAAAACATCAATGAAAATCAATAACACCAAAAGTTAGGTCTTTGAAAAGATGAGCAAAATTAACATACCTTAGCCTTAAAAAAACACAATAATTTTTACTGATAAACTCTCAACAGATTCAGAATAGAAAGGACTTCCTTAACTTAATAAAGATCATCTATAGATAACCCACAGCTAATACATTTACTGGTTCAAGTATTAATGTTTTAACTATAAGTAGAGAGCATGACAGAGATCTCTACTCTCACCTTTTCTATTTAATATTGTATTGGAAAATATATGTGGGGAAATTTGAAAAATGTTTAAAAAGGCTTCTGGATTAAGAAGGAAGAAATAAAACTATCTCTATTCACCTATAATATGATGCATATGCTATTGCATATAGAAAATTGTAAGGAAGCCCCCAAACACTAATACAACTAATAAGTCACTAAGTTTACAGAATAGAAGTTTAATACACAAAAATCATTTTTCCAAAACAAAACAATTCTACTTATAATAGTATCAAAAATAATCTAATACTCAGAAACAAATTTAGCAAAAGAAGTGAAAGTATTTTTTATTGAAAATTATTAATCACTTTTTCTTTAATTTTTTTCTTTATTATTAAGGTATTACATATGTGTCCTTATCCTTCCCATTTCCCCCCACCCCCACTCATGCCTTCACCTCACTGGTGTTTGTGTCCATTGGTTAGTCTTATATGCATGTGTGCAAGTCCTTTGGTTGATCTCTCCCCCTTACCCCCACCCTCCCCTACCTTCCCTCTGAGGTTTGACAGTATGATTGATGCTTCTCTGTCTCTGCATCTGTTTTTGTTCATCACTTTATTTTGTTCATTATATTCCATAAATGAGTGAGATCATGTGATATTTATCTTTGTCTGACTGGCTTATTTCACTTAGCATAATGCTCTCCAGTTCCTTGATTGAAAATTTTAAATTTCTTATTTGAAGAAAATTTTTTTTATAGTATCAAAATAATGGAGAGCTGTCATATGTTCATGAATTAAAATACTAAATATTGTCATGGCAAAATTTCCTAAAGAAGTCTATAGATTCAATGAAATCTTTATTAAATAATAATAATATTCAGAAGAATATCATTCTGCTGAAAGATTTTGATGCCTGTTCATTACCCTAATAGTTTTACTTTAGGATCTCCTATTTGTCAATTCCAAAATATTATCATATCTTTACTCAAGATCTTGTACCAGCATTTCAGTGCTCAAATGTGGACTCTGGGAATAAAATGGAAGTTTAATTTTCTATTTCCTCACCCTGATTTTTCTCGTGTAACCTTGATTCTATAGCAGAAGAGATAAGGTATTCAGTAATACCATAAAACTATTCAACTACATGCAGCAAATTTAGTTTGCCTCTGTGATGAAAACAATTTAAAATCACTGCTTGAAAAATCCCTTTACTTTTCTATTTTAAAACATTGCTCAAGAAGTAATGATCTGTGATAAGAGCTACAAATACTTTCAAATCAGTTGGTGCTAAAAACAGATTTCCATAGCTATGGCAAATTTATAAACCACATCTATCATTGTTAACATCTTAACAAAAAAGAAAGAAAAATGATAGAGTATTTCTTTTAAACACAGAGGTTCATGTAAACTTTTTTTCCAATTGGTAAAAGTTAGTCACAAATACATCATATACTAAAATCAAAAGATGTTACTTATGAGACTAATTTTCTATCTTATTTTGTAAGAAGACAAAAGACTCAATAGTAATAACACCTGGCGTTCCTACTGATTCAAAGGTTGAAAGAAAAATTAAGTCTGTTTCTTCAATTAGCCCTAATAACCTCTAATACAAGTAAGGTCTGTAAACAAAGTTGCTAGGACGGGAGCCTAGAAGCAATTTACATCAGCATTAAACACAAATTATGGCTGATGGCTTTGTGTTCTCATAACTCAAGTTAAGTTAGGAAGAGCTAATATTATTAACCTTTTGTAAAAATCAGATTCAGATTAAAAAGACCACATTTAACATCAAAGAACATGCAAGTCTTACACCTGAGAGTGGTTACTTTAAAAAAAATATGTTTAAGTGAATTTTATTTTAATCACAGTACCAGATGCTTTCTTTTATTAACACATAAAACGGAGTAAGTGCATAAAATAATAGTGTATGTATTGAATTGCAGATGCAAGACTATCAGTTCAGCTTGGAGACATTGCTTGATGTACACATGGTGATTTGTTCTTGACTCTTTGGTGTTCTTTGATTCTGAACTATTAAGAAGTTGGTCTTGTAACTGAAAATTTGGGTCCTAGTTTTTAGATGCTTTCTTTTAAAGCAGATTTTCATTTACTTCTCCTAGAAGTCACAGTCACTCCTAAACCAGGACCACTCCACCCCTTTCCATCTGTTCTGGCTTAATGTGAGGGTTAATACAACTTGAGTAACTCACTAGTATGTAGGAATATTCTGTAGGCTGAAAGTAGACTCTTCTTATCCTATATAATAAAAGGGTAATATGCAAATTGATCCTAATGACGGAACAACTGGGAACAACCCGTCACTATGATGCACACTGACCACCAGGGGGCAGATGCTCAATGTAGGTGCCGCTCACTGGTGGTCAGTGCACTCCCACAGGGGGAGCTCCACTCAGCCACAAGCCTGGCTGATGGCTGCATGGGCAACAGCAGTGGCGGGAGCCTCTCCTGCATCCTGAGTAGTGCTAAGGATGTCTAAGCCATCAGTTGGACATCCCCTGAGGGCTCCTGGGCTGCCAGAGGGATGTCTGACTGCCAGCTTAGGCTCAATCCCCTAGGGAGTGGGCCTAAGTCAGCATGTGGACATCCCCCAAGGGATCCCGGACTGCAGGCCAAGCTGAGGCACCCCCCTGAGTGAACGAATTTTCATGCACCGGGCCTCTAGTTCAAATTATATTGACTATAGTACATAGGGCATTCCTAAAAACAAGTTTCTAGTCTTACTTATTATATCAATTAGAGATAAAAGTTAATAAAGTTCATTAAAGTTAACACTTTTATCAACCAAAATTTCAGCTAAAATATAATACTATAATTCATTGAGACCAAATAAAGTCTTCAACATTTTCATCTTGTATATTCAATTTAAATTAGAGTATGTCATAAATTAAACCACTTTTCCATAACTTTTTGTATAACTGAGTGTTATGTATTTTCTTTTCCATTTCCAGTGTGTTTTACATGTATGTACACCACTCAGTATGCTTTTCCAGATAGAATCCCACCTCTTCCATGAGTGGACATAACCCTTGTTTTAGTTGGCATCTGTTCTTAGAGTCACTGGATAAATTTTGTTCTAGCCACATTCTAAAGTTATTAATAGTTAAATTATGTCTTTTTTTATATGTACCATACTGCTTATGAGGTATTAATATACAAATTGAAATGAGTTGGTAAGCAGAGATTAGTAGCTGGTAGTAATCCACATTAATTCCAAGAGCAACTCTATATACACACACCTATATGATATGATATATGTACAGGAAATACATATATATGTAAAACTTGATATAGACATATACAGTTTATATGTTTTTCTTTGAGTAGAATCATTTTTCTTTGAATAGGATCATTCATGAGATCTTTTTGTGTGCTGTATTATGTGAGGCAACATACTATACTATGTTAAACAGGATTCCATCTTGTCTATATACTCAATCTTGGCAGACATACTCATTTATTGAAGAGTGAAAAATTGACTTTATTAATTTATATTTAAATCTTATTTTATCTATGAACAGTGTTCAAGATAAAAACATTGTGACTAAAGTTGTATACAGTGTATTTAATAATTTCTTAAATGTTTTCAGTGAAATTGAATTAATCAGTTAAAAAATTAGAATTTCAATAAATATTTTGGTGAGGCTATACTTTCAATTCTAAAGAAGATATAGTTATCTATAAAAATTATTGAAGGATGTCCTAGCCGGTTTGGTTCAGTGGATAGAGCATCAGCCTGAGGACTGAAGGGTCCCAGGTTCGATTCCGGTCAAGGGCATGTACCTTGGTTGCAGGCACATTCCCAGTAGGGGGTGTGCAGGAGGCAGCTGATCGATGTTTCTCTCTCATAGATGTTTCTAACTCTTTATTCCTCTCCCTTCCTCTCTGTAAAACATCAATAAAATATATTTTTAAAAAATTATTGAAGGAGAAAACATCTATACTAATAATAGAGGAATATGCAAATTGTCCAGGACACCATCACAGTAACAGTAACGACCAAACAGCAGGCTGCATGGGGTGACAAGGCCAACATGGGGGTTAGTGAGGGACGACCAAACGACTGAGCAGCAGGCTGTGTGGGGTGACCAGGCCAACAGAGGGAAGCAGTTGGGGACGATCAAGCCGGTGGGTGTGTGGACAGTTAGGGGCAATCAGGCTGGCAGGCAGGTGAGTGGTTAGGAGGCAGTGTTCCCGGATTGTGAAAGGGATGTCTGACTGCTGGGAATCGGGCCTAACCCGGCAGTCGGACATCCCCTGAAGGTCCCAGATTGGAGAGGGTACATGCCGGGCTGAGGACACCCCCCACTCATGCACAAATTTCAGGCACCAGGCCACTAATCTAAATATAAAACACTGGTTGAGGTAAAAGTAGAGACAATACAATGGCAATCATTTACACATTGCTATTGTCACCTAAGAGCTGTTCTTATTCTGTAATTCTAAGGAGAGAAAATGAGTTATTAAAGGTATCAGTGGGAATGATGCCTAATCCATTTATATGTACAGAAAAGTGTCCCATATTTTCTAGCAGTTAAAAAAGGAAACCATATACTGGACTTTGGAAATTTGGAAGACCACAAATTTTAGATCCGGTAAGGGAATAAATGTATTGAGAAAGTGATAATCCTGTATAATAAAAGCATAGTATGCAAGTTATCCCCTCCACTGGGAGTTCTTCCAGGAGTTCTACTAGGGGGCAGGGCCAGCCAGGAGAAGGGAGGGAGTACCCAGCTGGCCACCCCAGCCACTAGGGACCCTACCAATGCATGAATTTCATGCACTGGGCCTCTAGTGGAAGTATAAACTGAGAAAGGATATCTGAGGCATATATATTCCTCTGGAAGCTATATCATATATAGTACTAGCTCACCAAGGAAGTGTTCTTAGTCCAAATTAAAATAATATTTTTAAGGAAAAATGTGATTTATCAGTATATTTAATTTCATTTAAAGATTACATTTTTGCCCAGCTGCTGTTGCTCAGTGGTTGAACATCAATCTGTGAACCAGGAGGTTCAATTCTCGATCAGGGCACATGCCTGGGTTGCAAGCTTGCTCCCTCGTAGGAGATGTGCAGGAGGCAGCCAATCAGTGATTCTCTCTCATCATTAATAGTTCTATCCATCTCCTCCCTCCCTCTCTGTTATCAATAAAAACATATTTAAAAAATAATAATAAAGGCACATTTTCTTTTAAACCATATTTTTAAAACTAATTCAAAGACAGTTTGTGATATTTCCGTAAATAGCACATGTTTATACTTTTCACCTTTTCAGTATATTTGCAATTAAAAGTTAAACCTCTGTGGATTGTAGTACCTAACTGGAATAATTATGACCTCCCTCCAAAGACTTCTTATAGCTTGTGAAAAAACAGTAGCTTTCCAAACAGCATCCACTCACTATCATGCGTCCATGATCAATCCGTTCTTTTCTTGTTAGAGAAGGAAAGGCATACACTCCGGTGACCTCTGAGAGAGATAAGCACCACTGCAGTTCATACACCTGACTTCTCTTCTTGCCTAGAGATAAATCTCTGCCAAGATGTAGTAGGAAGGAAATAGGAAAGGAAGGTAAAGCCAGGAGAGACCCATTTTTTTTTTTTATCAATTCCATTAACAAAATACAAAGATTCCAAATCTGCAGTCAGTAGACAGTAAATCACGTCCTAGCCAACTTCATGCTCACAGAAGCCCTATGAAAGATTAACATACAGGAATTCCTTTTACTGCACAAACACAGACTGCAGATAAGGACGAGATTTCCTCTAACCCCTTGCTGAAAAATTAATGAGCATTCAGACAATAGGCCCATTTTTTTCTCCCAAGCCAAATCAGGAAGTTATTTTCTTTCACACTAGGAGAGCACAGTCTGGAACCAAATATTTAAACTATAGCTGCTGATTTCAATTCTGTAACTATTCCAATAAATGTGGTTTTTTTTTCTAAAAATGGAAATATTTTATTCATAACAGGCTTTGAAAGGACTTCTGAATAATAATAGACTTTAATTCTAATGAGCAGTTGTCATTTTTGGTCTTTTTTTGAAAGATGATGGTTGCTATGGAAAGCTTAACATTGGAGGGTTAACAGGCCTGGCTTTCTTAAGAAACTAAATAAAACAAATTAGGTCAAGTGACATTTAAGTAATTTTAAGAAAATCTGAAAATAATCTTATAAGATTGTTCCCTTAGCAATTTTTCCAAGGAAGTGGGGAAATTCCTGGTTGCGAAGTGGCTCAGAGGCAGGAAAATATAAAACATATTTCCAGCCCTAGCTGGTTTGACTCAGTGAATGGAGTGTCGGCCTGTGGACTGAGGGGTCTCAGGTTAGATTCCAGTCAAGGGCAAATGCCCAGATTAAGGGCTCGATCCACAGTGGGGGACATGCAGGAGGCAGCCAATCAATGATTCTCTCTCATCATTGATGTTTCTCTCTATCTCTCTCTCTCCCTCTCCCTTCCTCTCTGAAATCAATAAAAATATATGAAAATAAAAACCCACATATTTCCAAACCTAAAATTCTGATCTGTGTAAATATACTCAGAAATCACTTAATATCCTAACCCTAAATTAACCTTTGTTTACTCATGCATATTTCTCTTTTTGCCAACTCTCACCCAGAACCACACAAGGAAAGGGATTCTGGAAAGCATAGTTCCAGCGTAATCAAATCAATAGTACACAAAGATGGTCAAGATTTTGGCCTCTCTGCATATCAAGTTGTCTAAACCCAGCCTTTAGGGGAGGAAATCAGAGAGTGTCCAACCTTGAGAAATGCATGCAGGACAGCATGCATTCAGGAGAAGAGAGATGCAACATTTTAACTCGACTAAGTACAATCAATTTTGACCAAAATCTTGGTGTTTATATAGGTACAGCTTTTGATTGTGACTATGAAATGATGGCCCATAAAAACTGACTCCAATATAGACCAGTGTAACATGACAAAGCAAATTAAGATGATTAGTGAAGAGCTGTTTTCCTAACTAGGCAGAAGTCTTGTCCTGCATTTAGCAATGAAACATAAAGAATGCATAAACAAAGTCAAGGAGACTGAGATAGATGAAAAATATAACCAGGAGTAATAGCAGCAGGAACTAAAGAAAAGTAAACAGCCAGTACAGTTTAAAGAAGTTAGTGCATAGGGAATCTGAGAGACGTGGGACTGATACACTTTTAAATATACTAGTAATTGCCTCAGGAGAAAATGTCTAGCTTGAGAGGACAATAGAGATTCCAAGGGCAGAAAGACAAAACAGAAAACAGGAATGGAGCAGGACATTATCTCTACCTTTTGCTAAATAAAGTACTTTAACAGGTCTTGATAAAGAGAAATGAACTAAAGAAGAGAGCTATAAGATCATAAAATAAATTATAGACAGATCAATAGATATTACCTTTTAATTAACTTACCATCATTTCCTTATCGTGATGTTACAGATTACTTAACATTTGCATTTAATTATTCATCACAATTTAAAGTAGTCTTTTCTTGTTTAACTAGAAATTCTTTTATCCAAGTGGAATCAGCCATTCGGAAATAATCGTGGTGATTGCTGAACTGGCACGTTGACACAGTTTATTGAGCTGACGCTTAAACACAAACTGGCCCCAATGGGTGTTTCTCCAAGAAAACAGTCTTATTTGTGATGCTTCATGTTGTCAGTTGACATTTGTCATGCATTTCTAACTCTTCAACACTCTCCCCTGTTATCACATTGGTTGCAAGGCTAAAAGCTGCATTTGCCATTCTTCCTCGAAGTGTGAGTTCTGTATCTATTTAAATTTTATAAATGAAGAGAGTACTTTCATGGGAATTGAAAGAAAGTTTAGCTGAGACCATCTCCTTGCACTTTGGATGCCTGGCGAGAAAGACCTGACATAAATATTTGTAACCGATTCCATATTTTTGTATTTATAAATGTAGCTATAAGTTTCATAGATGTGAGACAGACAGAATGCAGTAATGATGACCATACTTGAAGATTCCTTATATCCTGTGCCTCCAGCCCTTCAAGCAATATTATAACACAAAATGCCTTGTATTAAATTCTTTTTGTTTGAAATTTCTGAAGTAGATTCTTGCACTGTTTCTTACATTATGCCCTGACAGGTAAACAAGTGCCTCATAGAGTCATTACTTGATTGCATATATACTGGAATCTTAGTTAAATACCAATGGAGAAAATGAATTACACAATTTTGTTTTGTTTTAAATACATTGATTTCAGAGAGGAAGGGCGAGGGAGAGAGAGAAATAGAAACATCAATGATGAGAGAGACTCATTGATCGGCTGCTTCCTGCATGTCCCCTGCTGGAGATGGAGCCTGCAACCTGGGCATGTGCCCTTGACCGGAATCGAACCCGGGACCCTTCAGCCCACAGGCTGACGCTCTATCCGCTGAGCCAAACCAGGTAGGGCTGAATTACACAGTTTTAATATCATATTCACTTGATTGCAAAAATATTCCCTGTTGGATTGTGAGATAGTGGCTGTATAGTAGTCCACTTCAAATATCTAAGTAGCCTGAGCACATGGACAGCAGGCTTGCCTTAGACTTTCATGTAATCTTGTCTCAATTGTTCTAAGTCATCTGCACTTGAAAATACAATGAAGCATACACAGACATGTTGGACAGAAGAGTTTACTGTCCATTATTATGTTTGAAATTATATCAAGGGAATGTGATAGTACTACTTACCCACAAAAAATGCAGCTATTTTGACTATGCAATTTTTTAAAAAAGGAAACAAATAGGGAAAGTGTTTTTAAAATATATCAGTTATCTGTGAATAACTGATCTGTTATTTGTATTTTTATCACTATAATATTCATTTTTGCTTAATATTAAAAATGTACCCATTTGATATTGTTGATAGCTTATTTCACTCAGAATATGGTACCTGTCCTCATCCTACTTCCTGGAATCTATCAGTTTAAATTCATAATTTTATCAACTAAGCGCTCAGTCTGGCCATATCCTGAACCTATGCAGTCAGTACACTGGCAGTCTCGCATAGGGCAGCAGACAGGCTCCGCAGACAGGCTCCGCAGACAGTCTTGCAGAAGAGCCGGAATGTAGTGTGCAGGACAGCCCCGGCTATGTTAGTCCACTGCGTTGTCCTTGTCTTCATCATCACGGCCATGTTGCTATGTCTGTATAACTAGATTTCATCCAGCCTTAATAACCTTGCTCTTGTATGCAGAAGTTCTGGCACTGCACCAAACAAAAGCAAGCTGGCTGGAGCCTTGGCGATCTTCCTTTTGCCAGTTTCCCCAAAATGTTGTTATGTCATCAGTGGCACTCTTCTAAGCAGGCTAGTCCACTGTTTCCTGACTGATTCTAAGTATGGCTTGTCACCAATTTTCCCACTCTATCATATCTCACCCAATGTTTTCTCTGCTAGCTATGATGAAAACATTTCTGTTTTCCATTTCTATCACAATTCTTAGATCTCATAAATCTCACCCTCTTTGAGAGTAAGATAAGCAGTGTTCAAGCATATAAAAATCTAGTTAGGCATGTTTTTCTGCATGTGTAGTTTATACAAAGGTAAATAATTATTAGCAGATAGTATCAGACTATTTCATGTTGGGAGTAAAAGAATTATTGATTGGCAGGGCTCCCATGCTGTTCTGCAACACACAAACTCTTTACAGTTGTCAATTTCTCCACATATCTTCACCTATTTCAGTGAAAAAGCAGCCTTTCCAGAAGTTTTACATAGATCAAAAACATGGGATAAAGAAGTGTTAGATAGCCTCTTGTCTATAACACCTGATGGCTCCACATATTTCTCTTTTGAAAAGAAAATCCTCCTGGCTCAAGTGGCTCAGTGGTTGAGCGTGATCTGTGAGCCAGAAGGTCATGGTTCAATTCCTGGTCAGGGCACATGCCTGGGTTGTGGGCTTGAACCCCAGTACAGAGCATGCAGGAGGCAGCCAATCAGTGATTCTTTCTCATCATAGATGTTTCTGTCTCTTTCCCTCTCCCTCTCTCAAATCATTGAAAATGTATTTTAAAAAATTACAACAAAGATATATTTTACATACTGGGAATTAATTTTGCTGACACATCAATATACATAAGCAATCTATAACAGGAAAACATTTAAGAAAAAACATATACAATGAATGAGTATTAGTTGTATATGAGTGCCCATTACAAAATAAATATTTGTATAATTTAAAAATAATCCTATAAATTTTACTTTCTTGGTCTTCCTTTCATATTTTTAAATATTCAATAAATTAGGAAAATAATTTGTATGGTTGCATAAAGCCCTGAAAGTCTATAAAGTTTTTTGAGTCCAGGATAAGACCAGATCTCTATATTTCATTTAGTATGTCTCAAAAGATAGTGCGTTTTGAAATGATAAATTGCTCTCATCATTTTATTCAATTACAAAATTATTTTACCTTGAAAATCAGCATAGTATAAGAGCCTCATAATTTTTAAAAAGTAAATAAAACATTTAAAAAGAAAATAAAACTATTTTCAAGATAGCAAAACTGTATGAAAGTTAATATTGTTCCAAAAGCTGAGAACACTTTGGATGTATTTTTTAATGGAAAATTTCCAAAAATAATTGAGCTATATAGTGGTGTGAAATGAAAAATAGATACTTCGAAATATAAATCTTTAAATCTAAATCCTACTTAGTTTAAACTTGAAGTTAATATTCAGAAACCATATTTATTCTTTAATCTATTATTTATTACCATTATGACTAGGTCACCTATATATTTTATTCCTCTGTAATTCATATCTAAATGTCAAATAAGAAAATCCATTGTTAATATAATGCAATTATCTGTAATGTGGACTCTGCAGAATGTAAAACTAGTTTTAGGGAACAAAATCAATAATAAACAAGTGGGACTACATAAAAATAAAAAGCTTCTGCGCAGCAAAGGAAATCATCAACCATGTAAAAAGCCAACCTAATGAATGGGAAAAGATATTTGCAAGCCATATACCCAATAAGGGTTTAATGTCCAAAAAATATAAAGAACTCATTTAGCTCAATAACAAAAAACAAACAATGGTTTGAAACAAACAATAATTAAAAGTGGATCTGAATAGACATTTTTCCAAACAAGGCATAAAGATAACCAACATAAAAAAAGATTCTTAGTATTAATAATCATCATTAAAATGCAAATTAAAACCACAATGAAATATCACCTCACACCTGTCAGAATGTCTATTATCAAACAGACAACTAACATGATGGTGAAGATATGATTAAAAGAAAGCCCTTGTACACTGTTGGTGGGAATGTAAATTGGTTCAACCACTATGGAGAACATTATAAAGATGTCTCAAAATATTAAAAATAACACTACCATGTGATCCAACAATCCAATTATGTGTATTTATCTGAATAAAACAAAAACACTAATTCAAAATAACCTATGCAACCCCAACTTCATTGCAGAATTTTTTACAAGATATGTAAACAACCCAACTGTCCATCTTAGGATGACTAAATATGTGTGATATACACATATATATACACAATGAAATATTATTTAGCTATAAAAATGAATAAAATCTTGCTATTTGTAACAATATAAATGAAACACAAGGGCCTTATGCTACAAGAAATAATTCAGAGAAAGACAATTGCTGTATGATCTTACTTATATATGAAAACTTAAAACAACAAAAAATAAAGAAAGCCAAATTCATTGATATAGAGAACAGCTAGGGGTTGCCTGAAGTGAGGGGTGGGGGATGAAATGGGTGAATGGTTTAAAAGGTACAAATTTCTAGTTATAAAATTAAAGTCATGGGATGTAATGAACAGCATTGTGACTATAGTTAATAATCCCTTATTGCATATTTGAAAGTAACTACGTGAATGGATTTTGAAAGTTCTCATAGCAGAAAATAACTTGTAACTATGTATGTTAACAGATATTAACTGGATTTATATTGGTGTTCATTTTGCAATATATATAAATTTTGATTCTCTACTTTGTACACCTGAAACTTATTTAATACTAGAGGCCCGTTGCAGGAAGATTCCTACAAGAATAGGGCTTCCTCAGGCCTATTCCTGCAAGAATAGGGCTTCGTGAGACTGGAGCGAAGCAGAGAAGGGAGCAAAGCCCACCGAGGAGGGTTTCACTCCCTTCTCCACTGCCTCAGCTCCCTCCCTTCCCCGCTGCCTCGGCTCCCTCCCTTCTCCACTGCCTTGCTTCCTCCCTTCCCTGCTGCCTCGGCTCCCTCCCTTCTCCGCTACCTCGCTCCAGTCCTTCTCCACTGCCATGCTTCCTCCCTTCTCCGCTTCCTTTCTCCCTTCCTTCTCTGCTGCCTCGGCTCCCTCTCTTTCCCACCGCCTTGCTTCCCTCCCATGTCCACCACCTCGCTCCTTCCCTTCTCCACCGCTTCACTCCCTCCCGTGTCTGCTGCCTCAGCTCCGCTCCCGTCTCTGCTACCTCCAATCTGTTCCCTTCTCTGCCAGTTGGCTCCCGTCTGCAGTGCTTGGCTTCCTTCTACACTGTCTTCAGTCTTCGCTGGGTGCCTGTGTATGCAAATTAACCACCATCTTTGTTGGGTTAATTTGCATAATCTTCTGATTGGCTGGTGGGCATAGCAAAGGTATGGTCAATTAGCATCTTTGTTTTTTATTAGTGTAGATTATGTCAATTATACTACAATGGACAAAACAAGCAGTATAATTTCTGTCCTTATCTGTGGCTTTGGTTGGTGAGGTTCTAAATCCCACAGTCAACTAAGGTATGAAAAAGTTATATGGAAAATTCCAGAAATGAACAATTCATTAATTTTAAATTGCACATCATTTTGAGTAGCTTGGTGAAATCTCACAAGTTCCGGCCTCATCTGGCTGGGATGTGAATAATCCCTTTGTCGAGTGTATATATCTTAAATGCATGCCTGCCTGTTAGTAGCCATCTAGATTCTTAGATCGCATTACAGTGCTTGTGCTCAAGTCACCATATTTTACTTAATAATGGCCCCACAGTGACAGAGTTGTATGCTGGAATTCAGCTATGCCAACCAGAAGCTGTGAAGTGCTTCCTTTAAATGAAAAGATGAACGGTCTCAACATAATAAAGAAAAAAAATCATATGTTGAGGTTGTTAAGATCACTAAAAATGAGTCTTCTATCTGTGAAGTTGTGAAGAAGAAAAAAAAAATACTACTTTTCTGTAGCAATGGCCACAGTGCATGATAAGTGCTTAGTTAAGACAGAAAGACATTAACTTTTGGGATGGGAGGCATGAACAGAAAATGTGTTTCAACTGAGAGCAATGTGTTGCGCCATAAAGCATCAAGCCTATGTGCAGACTTCAGCAAGGGTGTCCTGAAACAAGTGACACCAAGGCATTTCCTGTAAATAAGGGATTTTTAAGAGATTCCAGAATAGATTTGGGCTGAAATTTATAAAAATTACAGGAGAGAGAGACCATATTCACATAAGTTTATTACATACTATATTGCTATAATTCATTTATTATTATTAGTTATTATTGTTCATCTCCTACTGTGCCATATATATATATATATATATATATATATATATATATATATATATATATTTAATGCTATCTCCCATTTCAGAAATCCACTGGAGGTCCTGGAAGTATTCTCCATGAATAAAGGAGACTTATAAACCCAGTGTGCTGTACTGTTTGCATACCTTACAATAAGCATTCATTTATGATACAACTAGAGGCCCAGTGCACAGATTTGTGCACTGGGGTGGGGGGATCCTCAGCCTAGCCTGTGCCCTCTAGCAATCTGGGACCCCTCAGGGGATGTTGGACTGCTGGTTTCGGCCCAATCCCCACAGGTCAGGCCAAGGAGCCCCCACCAGTGCATGAATCCATGCACCGGGCCTCTAGTATTCATGTAAGATTTTGGTTAATCTCTTCACACCCTCCTTCCTCCCTGCTTCCCTCTGAGATTCATCAGTCGGTTCCATGTTTCCAATCCTGTGAGTTGAGCATCTTCCCCCTGGTGGTCTGTGTGCCTCATAGCTACTGGTTGAATAGCAGAACAGTCCAATGGTTGAAACGTCTCTTAGGCTTTTATATATATACTAGAGGCCCGGTGCACAAAAATTTGTGTACTCAGGGGGGTGGGGTCCCTTAGCCCCGCCTGTGCCCTCTCACAGTCTGGGACCTCTCAGGGGATGACCACCTGCTGGCTTAGGCCCGCTCCCCGGGGGATTGGGCCTAAGATGGCAATCAGACATCCCTCTGGCAGCCTGGCAGCCCTTGGGGGATATCCACTTGCCAGTGGGGAGCAGGCCTAAACTGCAGTCGGACATCCTTAGCGCTGCTGAGGAGGCAGGAGAGGCTCCCACCACCACTGTTGTACTGGCAGCCGCCAGCCTGACTTGTGGCTGAGCAGAGCTCCTCCCATGTGAGAGCGCCCTGACCACCAGAGGGCAGCTCCAGCATTGAGCGTCTGCCCCCTGGTGGTCAGTGTGTGTCATAGTGACAGGTCATTCTCAGTCTTTCTGCTGTTAAGGTCAGTTTGCATATTACCTTTTTACTATATAGGATAGAGGCCTGGTGCACAGGAGGGGGCCGGCTGGTTTGCCCTGAAGGCTGTCCTGGATCAGGGTGGTGGTCCCGCTTGGGTGCCTGGCCAGCCTGGATGAGGGGATGATGGCTGTTTGCAGCTGGTCACACCCCCTTCATGGTGGGGGTCCCCACTGGGGTGCCTGGCCAGTCTGAGTGAGGCTGGCAGGCTCCCACCACCAGGTGGGAGGTGACTGAAGCTCCCAACCTCTCCTTTTTTGCCTTTTTTTTATTCTGGGATTTATTTACTGTCACTGGAACTGAGAGCTGGCTTTAGCTCTGAGGCTTGGCTCCAGCTCTAAGACCTCGGCTGCTGAAAGCAGATATCAGGGTTTGTTTGGTTTCTATAATTGAAACATTGTTGCCATCACTGCTGCTCTAAGCTCTGAGGCCAAAGCTGGCTGAAAGCAGGTTTCAGGAGCTTGTTTAGCTTCTATAATTGCAACATTGTTTCTTAGAGTGTAGCTTAGAGAAGGGAGAGGCAGGCGGGGAACCTTGGCTTCCTCCATCACTGGAGCAAGCAAGCCTCCTGCTCACTTCAGCTGCATGGCTGCCGGCCACCATCTTTGTTGGCAGTTAATTTGCATATCTCGCTGATTAGCCAATGGGAAGTGTAGCGAAGGTATGGTTAATTACCATGTGTCTCTATAATTAGATAGGATATATATGGTCTAGGGTACCAGTGCACAAAATTCGTGCACTGGTAGGGGGGTTCCCCCAGCTCAGCCTACCTCCTTTCACAGACTGGGAGCTCTCAGGGGATATCCTACTGATGGCAGTCTGGCTTTCCTCTGCTGGAGGCAACGGGGCTGATCAGGGGAAGGCGCCAGCCCCATCACCCAACTGCTGTAGCCACTGCCAGCCACTGAAGCTGCCAAGGTGTTTTCATCAACACAGACTCCAGTCCCTTCACCTTGAAAAAAATGACAACTTTCTTTAGGCATATTCAAGATGTGTCTTTCTTAGGATATGACATTTCTTTCTTTCTTTCTTTTTTATCCTCACCTGAGGATATGTTTCCATTGATTTTTTTATAGAGTGTGGAAGAGAGAGGAAGAGACAGAGAGAAACATCAATGTGAGAGGGACACTTTGATTGATTGCCTCCTGCATGAACTCTGACCTCGGCTCCAGCCAGGGAGGAGCCTGCAGGCTAGGTACATGCCCTTGATCATAATCAAACCTGGACCCTGTGGTCGGCAGGCTGAGGCTCTATCCACTGAGCCAAACCGGCTAGGGCAGGATATGACATTTCTTAGCCCCTCCAGCAGCAGACCTTTGTTTTTTTCCTCCAGGAGTGTGGTGGAAAAACCCTAAATCACCTTCTTGGATTCTTATAACCCAAGTTCCCAAGAACACTGCAAATGGTGGTATACAGGGAACTTAGCTAATGAGCAGTCAGAAAAGGTGTTTACACTCGAACTGGTTTGGCTCAGTGGATAGAGCGTCGGCCTGCAGACTGAAAGGTTCCAGATTTCATTCCTGTTAAGGGCATGTACCTTGGTTGGAGGCACATCCCCAGTGGGGAGTGTGCAGGAGGCAGCTTATCGATGTTTCTCTCTCATGGATTTTCCGACTGTCTATCCCTCTCCCTTCCTCTCTGTAAAAAAATCAATAAAATATATTTTTTTAAAAAGAAAAGAAAAGGGGTTTCCTCTGCAGCTCATGCACAGAGGACCCCCTGCATTGTATCCACTGGGCTAGTGGTGTCTCCCTGCCACCGGGGGAGCATGCCCCCAGGCCGGCAGCCAGCCCCATACATTGTGGGCACCAGGCTTGGGGGCATGCATAGACCCTGGTCTGCATGTGCGGTGGCCTCTGGGTCTCCGCATGCCCCTGAGGCCGGCAGCCAGCCCCGCGTTGTGGGCACCTGGATGGGGGGCATGCAGAGACCCTGGGCCATGCATGTGATGGCCATCACCAGGGGCACACCTCCCAAACAGGCAGCCCCGCATTGTGGGTGCCAGGCTGGGAGGCATGTACCCGGGCTGCTACTTGGTGCTGGCACATGCACAAGTGGCCACAGGGTGGGAACATCTACTTGGTGCCTGAGCCTGTAGACCTGGAGTGGCCAGGGGCGTTCTGGGACCCTGGCTGCTCAGGACCTACACGTGGGCCTACAGGCTAAGAGCGGCCTGGGTCCCGAGGATGTTCTTGGGACCCAGGCCACTCAGCGCCTATGTATGCAAATTAACCCACCATCTTTGTTGGGTTAATTTGCATACTCACTCCTGATTGGCTGGTGAGCGTAGCAGAAGGATGGTCAATTTACATGTTTCTCTTTTATTATATAGGATGTATATAGTGCAATGTAATAAACAAGTGCAATGTAATAAACACAGTTTTAGAAAAATGCAGACAATAATACACAATAAAAGTTTTTTAAATGATTTTCACTAAAGAAGGTCCAGGTGGGGTTGGGGGTATGTGAGACTTAGAATAAACAGTCAACAATCTCATTTTTGTACCATCTCTAATTGTTGGCATGAAATCAATTATTATTTTAAGAAGTCTGGCCTCAAGTCTTCTATTAATATGGATGGACTAGACTGAGAAATCTTGGTAGCCCCCTTCAATTCTAAAATCCTGTATTTCTATAAGTCTAAGTATTATCAATGCATTGACATTGCTTTCTAAACCAAAAATCAGGAGATGTGATCTCATGATAAAATTTTGTATTCTTTCCAACAGTGAGAGGCAGTTTAGGAGATGTCAAATGATGCCAAAATGATGTATGTGAGAATAGTGGTAGCACAGTGCCTGGGGCATAATAAGCACTCAGCAAATATTAGCTTCCCTGATTTTTACACTCTATCTGTAGACATATGGCCAGAATGATTTCCTAACAGTAAATTTTGATGGAGAGGGGACATGGCAGGGCAATTCTGGAGGAGAGGAGGTGTTTTAAGAAAAATACATACAAACTGATGCCTACATTATAACTGAAGATATTTTCCAATCTTTGTGGCTGACATCTAAGTGTCTTGGCCTGTTTGTTGTCTATGCCTGTTATTTGTTTTTTTAAAACTTATAAATATATTTGCTGCTTAAGTACAGCCATACACTGAAGACAGCACAGAATTGCTTCAAGGCAGGCATCCTACCTAATACTCATTTGACCAGGCTTGCAGGAAAGACTTCTTAACAGCCATAAGTTGCTTGAGCAAAATATATGCATGAAATTTCCTATGCTCAACAAAAGCACTTTCTATTTAGGTGCATGTCATAATAATCTGTGGGAGTTTTTCCAAACTACAAGTACCCCCTCTCAACCTCTCTGGTGAGTGTGTATGACACATTGAAGTCTTCCACCTTCTCCCTTCTGGTAATTATTGCTGTAGTAGTATAAGAGTATGATCTAACTAACCTTCTTGTGAGGATAAGTAATAGTACAAATGGTTGAAAATATAGCATGCTGTTACATTTCTTCATTATTCCAAAGGACCTGTCAATCTTATATAACTCTTCCCAATTTCCTAATATATCACCTTTTCAAAAAGCCGATATAATAAAGAGGTAATATGCAAATTGACCATGACTCCAACACACAAGATGACCGCCCCCATGTGGTCAAAGATGGCTGCCACAAGATGGCCAGCAGGGGAGGACAGTTGGGGGGGGGGGACCAGGCCTGCTGGGGAGTGACCAGGCTGTCAGGGGAAGGCAGTTAGGGGCAACCAGGCTGGTAGGGGAGGACAGTTAGGGGTGACCAGGCCAGCAGGGGAAGGCAGTTGGGGGCAACCGGGCCAGCAGGGGTGGGCAGAGGAGCAGTTAGGCATCGATTAGGCTGGCAGGGGAGTGGTTAGGGGATGATCAGGCTGGCAGGCAGAAGTGGTTAGGGGCAATCAGGCAGGCAGGCAAGCTGTTGGGAGCCAGCAGCCCTGGATTGTGAGAGGGATGTCTGACTGCCCTCGAGGGGTCCCAGATTGGAGAAGGTGCAGGCTGGGCTGAGGGACACCCCACCCCCAACCCCATGCATGAATTTCGTGCACTGGGCCTCTAGTATATCATAAAAGTAGATGCAGTGTACAGCATGTCCTTTAATAATGTTATTTCAGTTCAATGTTATTCACTAGTAAGTTGATGAGATGCTGTAGGAACTCTTGTTTATATCAACTAGACTACGTGGCAAATTGGTTTCAGCATGTGATCTTTAACTTAAAGTTGTAGGACTTACTGTAGTTTCTTCTTTTGATTCATGTATTAATGAGCCAATACTAAAAATGAATAAAATAACCATTTTTAAAATTCCCAACATTTTCTAACTGGTTGAACCTGGGACTGCAGTATTCAAGGTATCTGAGGTAGAAGTGTATAGCAGATAATTGTTATATATGTCTGAAACTCAGGCCCAGATCAGAGATACCCATAGAAGCAAACAGTTACTTCAAATTATGTATTCTAGATAAACTTAGGGTTTTTTTTTAAAAATATTTCTTCAGAGTCAAAGTTAATCTAATATTTAAGGAAGCTTGCCTGAGAAAATAAGACAAGACATATGACATTTTGTAGATTTATCTACACATCAAAGGAAAGTTTTCAGTAATATTTATGACAAAAATATTTTTAAAGGAATGAGTAGAGAAGGAGATAGTAAGGGTATGTAATAGAGATTGAGCAAGCTTCTACAGTAATCAAGAAGAAATTTGGTTCAGAATTCAAGGGCCATACAACCAGATGGTATTAACAGGTCTCATTTATTATCAAAGTTGACTAGATAAGTCACTTAACTAATGCCATAAACTTTCACTCACCAAATATTTGTGGAAGGATGAATACAATATTCACATAATAAAAGTATTATGATTAATATTTTGGCCTCTAAAGTACTTGGACCACAAATATAAGAAAATTAAATGTTTTCAAAATAGGAGATACCACAGATGACAAGTTACTCAAAGTTGTTCAGCAGGTAAACCAAAAATTCTGACAGAGAAAATGCATTTGTCATATTCCTGCACTTAGAAAGTCATGGCCGATTAGTAATTTACTGACAGAAAAAATTTTCTAAATTATGATGCTCAAAATTCCTAACTCTGATGGATTTCCTTTCTGTGAATAAACAAGGGTGGGTTATAAAATAAATATTCTAATTTTGAGTATGTCTAACATTTGGACAAAATGTGTTTATTGTACAAGATATTTTAATCAAAGTCATCAATATAAGTGATCAGATAAAAATTCCTGAAGTAAATTCAAAATTATGGACCCTTGCATATTTAAAATTTATTGTAATTAGCTTATTTATTTTTCTTTTCTGCCTTTGGGAGAATTAGGCAATAGAAAGAAAAACTACTGTGTTTTTTGTTTGTTGGGGTCTTTTGGTGTCAGATTCTTTCCTGTTAATCAGTCACCCTCAGTATAGACAGTCACTCACTCATTCCCTGGAGTAATCTGAACCCATGAGTTTATATCTCACGTTCCCATCTTGCTCTATTCCTCTCTGGGTCAGCAAGGTCCAATAGAAATATATTGAGAGCTACATACATAATTTTAAATGCTATTAACCTTATTAAAATAATGTAAAATATATGTTTTCAATAGACTGTTTTTTAGAATAGCTTTAGATATACAGAAAATTTGATATGGTAGTGTGGAGACAAAGATGTCAGCTGAGATTTTGTTAGAGATTATATTGAATCTACAGGTTAATTTAGAAGTATTGCTATGTTAACAATACTAAGTCTTCCAACCCATGAAGAATAATGTTCTATTTATTTTGAATATCTTTTAATTTCTTTTCACATTGCCTTTTAGTTTTTAGAGACTAAATTTTTCACTTCCTTTGTTAAATTTATTCTTGGGTAGTTTATTCTTTTTGGTGCTATTACAAGGGGGTATGATATGTTAATTTCCATTTTGGAATATTCTAAATGTATAAATATACAAATGATTTTTGTATATTGATATTATCTCTCCAATCTTACTGAACTTGTTTCTTAATTCTACTGTGTATGTGTGTGTTTTAGGTGAATTCCTTAGAATTTTTTATATGCAGATTTGTTAACTACAAATAGAGATTGTTCTACCTTTCTTTGAAATATGGATGCCTGTTATTTCATTTTTCTGCCTAGTTTCCCAGGCTAGAAACTATCAGGGTTATCTGTTTATCCAGAGACACAGAAGTGGGAAAACAAAGTGTGTATGTGAGTGGAAAGATACCATTTCAAGGAACTGGCTTATGTGATGTGGGGGCTGGCAAGTTTGAAAGCTGCATGGCAGGTTAGCAGGCTGGAAACCCTGTGGTTTGGATTTAGTCTTGAGGCAAAATTTATTTTTCCTTGAGGAATTCCCAGTTTTGCTTTTAAACCCTTTCAACTTATTGGATCAATTCCACTCTCTTGCTCCCTCATTCTGCATTAACCCAGCAATTTTCAACTGGTGTGCCTCAGCATACTGTTGTGTCACAAGAATTTTTAAAACATGCAATACCTAACTATTTAGTCAGCTGCACTGACCTCTTATTCCTTAGATTTTCAAATTTAAAAGATGACAATAGCTGTTGGGTGTGAATGAGTCAAAATTATAACTGTGTTTTGTTTTTTGTCAGATTGCAGAATTTTAGTAATTAGTTTATAGAGTGCCATGAGATGAGAAAGGTTGAAAATTGCTGGATTTACCACATTATAAAATGCCTTCATAGCATAGCATAAATTAGTGTTTGATCATATAACTGGTTACTATGGCCTAATTGAGTTGACACATTAAAATAATTATCATGCTTCATTCCTTGTCAACCTGACATACACCTCTCCTTAAATCATAATTAATCTCCAAGTAATGGCAATAGTGAAGTCATATATCCATCTAACATGATGCAGTTAACCTGAATACAACCAAAAATGTATTAACCCTTTCCCCAGAAGAGGACACAAAGTCTTTGAGTGATGCTCCCTCCTCTCCTTGATATTCTGTAACTGAAATATTATGATGACACTATTATGTATTAACAGTACATAATAATGTATTTATCAACCTTTAACATGCAAAGGTATTTACCAGTAAGTCTAGGGTAGTGGCTACTTCTCAGTCAGCATAACATCCTCCATGTTGATTAATGTGACAACTTGTGGAAAAGAAAAGTGATCAGGGCCTCTGAGGACTAAATTATGACATAGGATGAAAGAGCTGATATACTTCTTATTTCTGACCTTAGGAGGAAACCATCCAGTCTTTCATCATTAATTTGATGTTAGCTGTGAGTTTTTCATAGATGTCACTTATCTATTCCTAGTTTGTTGAGTATTTTCTCATAAAAACATTTGTCTTTTGTCAAATGTCCCTCACACCACATGGCTATTGACATGATTATGTGAGTTTTGTTATTTATTTTATTATCATGGTGTATTATACTAATTGATTTATTATAAAGTAATGTAATGCATTAATTACAGTAATATATTTCATTTTGGGGTAGGATGAATTACAACCTTGTATTCCTGAGATATATCCCACTGGGTGTATGACTCTTTTTATATTTTGCTGGATTTGGTTTGCTGTATTTTTAGGGTAATTGTAATAAAAATGTAAGAAATCTTAGTATGTGCATTTGTTTCCTTGTGATGTCTTTTTCTAGTTTAGTATCAGGATGTAGTGGCCTCAAAATATTTTGGGAAATGTTCACTACTGTCTGTGTTTGAGGTTTCTTTATCAATAGGTTTTGATTAATGATTAAAATACTTCACCTCTTATATGTCTACTAGAGCAGTGGTTCTCAACTTTCCTAATGCCACCGTAACCCTTTAATACAGTTCTTCATGTTGTTGTGACCCCCAATTTCATTGTTACAAATTGAACATAATTAAAGCATAGTGATTAATCACAAAAACAATATGTAATTATATAGGTGTTTTCCGATGGTCTTAGGTGACCCCTGTGAAATGGTCGTTCGACCCCCAAAGAGGTCATGACCCACAGGTTGAGAACCACTGTACTAGAGGCCTGGTGCATGAAATTCGTGCACAGGTAGGGTCCCTAGGCCTGACTGGTGACCTGGGCCAATTGGGACCTTCTGGCTGCCGGCAGGGGCCTTCCTTAATTCCACGCCACCCCCTGGTGGTCAATGCACGTCATAGCAAGTGGTCTAACTCCTGGTCAGTTGCAAGGGGGCAATTTGCATATTAGCCTTTTATTAGATAGGATTTAGATTTTCTATTGCTTCTTGAGTCAATTCTTGTAGTATGCAGATTCCTAGGAATTTGTTCATTTTACCTAACTTATGTTATCAGTTGACATACAATTGTTCATAACATTAATTTATAATTATTTTTATTTCTGCTAGGTCAGTAGTATTAGCCCTTCTTTTTTTCCTAATTCTATCAATTCTGAGTTTTCTCTCTTTTTTTCTTGATCAATCTGGCTAAATGTTTCTCAAATATGTTGATATATTTAAGATTAAGCTTTTGTTTTCCTTTTTTACTGAATTTACTGGGGTGACACTGGTTAACAAAATTCTACAGGTTTCACGTGCACAATTCTACAACACATCATCTATGTACTGCATTGTGTGTTCAACACCCCAAATCAAGTCTCTATCCATCGCCATTTTCCCATCGTACCCTCCTTTACCTCTTCCCTTTGCCTCCCAGCTTGCCACACTGTTGTCTATGATTTTTCTGTTTTAAACTTCATTCATTTTTTTATCTTCTTTTTTATTTCCTTTTCTGCTTGCTTGAGGTTCAGTTTGTTCTTTCTTCAGTGTCTTAAGGTTATTGATTTGAGATCATTATTCTGTTTAAAATATTGACATTTAAAACTATAACTTACTCCTTATTGGAATTCGTCTTAATTTTTTTCGTGTTCAGTCTGTGGTTATGGTTTCTAGAAGTAAGATACAGGGATAATGTATCATACTATGTGATAGTATGTATTATGGGCACATACTATCAACATGTTTTATCACTATTGATATTGACCTTGGTCTCCTGGCTGGGGTAATGTGCCTCAGAGTTTTTTACTGAAAATTTACTATTTCTCCCTCATTTTTATTTAGTACACTTAGGGAGTAGGGATTTATGCTTTACCTCCCTGAGGGCATTGTATCAACATAACCTATTTGAAATTCTTTATATCTTCATGTCTGTATAACCACACCTATAACCTTTTCTTCAAATGAATAATCACAAAACTTAACTCTGTTTACAGAGCTATCCTATTTTTTTTTTAAAAAAAGTCAATATCTATCCATCCACTCTAATGAAAACACTAATACCTGAAATTGAGAATTAAATAATCATGGCATTTCACAATATAGTCTCTTTTTAAATTCTTCTTATTCTACAACTCATATCATAGGTCCAAATTTAAAAAGAATATTTATCATTTCCAGAGTGGCCTTGTATTATGTTACTCAAATTTCTTCTTTGATGCTGGTTTACTCCCCCTGAAATACTCCATTTCAATGTGACCACTTACTCCCATTTTAGAAGAAGGCTTATTAGTTTAGAATTGTAGGTTGTGATCCCTATTCATTAAACCATGAGTAAAAATGACACTCTGCCAAATTCTATTTTATGCATTTTAGATAAAGTATTCATGTTAGAAAGGTAATTTCTCCTGAAATAAACATGACCATTTTACTTGTGAAATCACCTTTGACTTTTCTTTCTTTGAGAGAATTTGACCCTTCACAGCTTATTTGCTTACTTTTTTGACTGTCTATATTCATTTGAACTGAGATTTCTTGAATCAATTAAATATATGACTGTGTGAAGCTCTCACAGATGTGTAAATTGCAAAGTGTGCATTACAGGACATTCATTATATTAAAATAGCACATTTATACAGAGATAAACACAATGCATGTTAATAGTACAAACATCCAACCGTGACATCCGGATTCATAGTGAAACCAAAATGTGGGGTGTTTGTGTCTGAGTTTATTGTCTTGCAAAATTGAAGAATGAAGTCGCTGACAAAAACCGTTAGTGGAACCAAAGTTTATTGAGAGAAGCCAGTTCTGGAAAAGGTGCAGCTGAGATTCCAGGAACAGGCCAGTGTCCAGAGCTTCCTTCCCATGTTACTTACAGTCAGGAGTAGTTTAACATCCAAGCAAATTAAAGTCTATTATTCCATGTAGAGTCCCACATGGCCATAAGCATGTGGGCACAGTGGAGTCCATCTCCTGCCATGGGATCGTCTAGTGCACTGGAGTAGAGAGAGAGGAAGCATGCACGCTTTTGTTTGTATATGCTTGTTAGTTCCTGATTGGCCCTTTCAAAGAATTTTGCCTTAGCAACATTCTCAGGATTGGTTTTCATGCCTTACTATCTTGTGATTGGTTACCTGTAAGCTGCCTGTCTTAGCAATATTCATAAATTTAAAGTTCATGCCTTTCATGCACCCCCTTTCGTCCCCAACCAGTTGGGGTGCCTTAGTAACTCCACCTAGTTGAGTTCCTGGTTCTATTTCACTGCCCCCAGGGTCCCAATTCCTGATTACCTAGCTTCCTCTGTCTCCTCAATAGGCTGGCACTCCACCCCTGAGCTTCACCAGCCGGGCATTTCTGGTGCATATTTGAGCTCTCCTAAAATAACAATTACCTGAGTCCCATGGAATGCTTCTGAATATAATTTATTCTTTTCTTTCACATAATTTTTCATTGTATTTAAAATCCTTTTCTCTTAATTTAATCCAATTTCACACATTTCAGGTGGATTAAGAATTTATATATGAAAAACAAAATGTGTAAATTTCCCTCAATGAGAGTATCTTTTGATGACTTTGGGTCTAAAGAAGAATCCCTTAGACTTCATATCCATATCATAAAAATAAAACTGATAAATTTGACTCCATGAAGTCAAGAGTATCTTTTTATTATAAATAAAACAACAACATAAGGGATGAAAAGACACAATATAAACTGGAAGAAAATATTTGCCTCATATATAATCAAATAGTTTTAGTTTGGAAGATATTGTGTTTCTATTTATTGGTAAAAGAAATACAAAGGCCACAACAGAATATTAGGCTAAAGTTGTGTTCAAATATTTCACAATAGAAGTATATAAGTAGACTACACAGATTTTAAAAATTCAACTTCATTATTAATATGGAAAATACAAACTATATACCATTTAATTGAATACCATTTCATTTCGATCAGATTGAAAGACATAGTAATAAACATCAAAACAAGTCAGGAGAAATACCAGGGGTCAGTAAAGGCTAGCGCAATAGATGCTGTAGGCAGAGTATAAATTGATATAAAGCCTCTTGAAAACAATTTGAGATTACTAAGTTGCAGATATGCAGTTTTATTCTTATATTTTCGCATAACTGTGCCAATAGATATGTACAAGAATGCACAGACCAGCATTCTTTCTAAAAACAAATCACTAGAAACAACTCAAATGCCTAGTAGCATTTGTGGATAAATAAGATTTTCATAGTCAGATAAAGCAATGCTATTCAACTGTGGAAATTAATGAACTGCCTTCATATTAATCAACATATATGAACCTTAAAAAGATATTTAATTAAAAATATCAAGTTGCAGAAGAGTACATATGCAAAATTACATTGAAATAAAGATTATCCATGCAGAATTTTGAACTAATTAAAGCTACATACATATGCTGAAACACTGTGAAACATAAAAGAATAAATAAAATTTTTGTATAATTATTTTCTTGGGAAGGAGGGAGATGGAATATCCCTTTAGAACAGAACCAATGAGGAATTTGATTACAATGGTAATATTCAATTTAAGTTTGGTGGTGGCTATGGGTCCATTTCATTATTAAGTTTTGAAATATTACAAGGCTTTTTCATTCTTTTTATGTATAGTCACACAAAAAAAGAATGTGAGTGAGGGAGAAAGAAAGAAAAATAATGAGCAGAAATATCAGAGCTAAATGGACTAGACTAGATTCAAATTCTGTTTTCATCATTTGCAGTGGCAACTCTGGGCAAGTTGCTAAACTATGCTGGGTCTTTTTTTCTTATGTGTAAAATGGATAAATGACAACAGCTCTTTTAGAGTTGCTAAGAGAAATAAATGAATTAAAATACATAAAGCAACTTAGAATAGTGGCCAGCGGCTAATATGTATTCAATAAATGTTAGTAGATAAACAGTAACTTGAACATAACATAAACACCAAAAATTAATAAATATTTGAGTTTTTTTGAATAAAATTATTGCAAGAAAAAAAACCTCTTTCTATAACACACACACAAACACACACACACACACACACTCACATGAATTCTCTGGCTGCTACCTACATTTCAAGCTCTTCGAAATAGAACATAACTCCCTGTTGGTTCTTCAGACACAACTTCTCTGCCTTTTTATGTGCTGTTTTATTGTTACAGAATTCTCTTCACTTAGCTCTTTACATCTTTAACTCACCCTAATAGGTTAATTCTAGATTGAATAAGTTAAAATTGTCCCTTCCTAAGGTAGGCCTGCACAACATCCCTAACCAAAATTTCATTCTGTGTGAATTTGATTATCTTCCTTCATAGTATGTTTCACAGCAAGTCATAGTGTTACTTGTTTGTTGTGTCCTTGCTCCTAGCACACCATTATCTGTGTTCAGTATGAGTATGTGTTCAATATGTATTCATTAAACGAAGGGATGAATATATGGCAGAGTGAATAAATAAATTAATAATCCCACTCTTACTATTGTTAGGTATTTAACTGCTTTAGAATTTAATTACTTAAATGGCCTGTGTATATTTTCTTCAGTTACCTAACTTAAGAAGTCATGACTTTTTTTTATAAAGAATTTTTTGTTTATTTAATTTTAATTTTTCCATCACCATTTATCCTCCCAAACCCTCTTCCACCTCCACCCACCCTTCATTACTACAATCACCACGATTTTGTCTGTGTCCATGAGGATAAAGCATTTTTATTTGAGAAATATTTTGCCAAATACAACAGCAATTGTGTTAGCAGAAAATTTTAGTAGAATAGATCTAAAAGTTCATATTAGTCTGCTTTAGAAAGCATTGAAGTATTGTATTTTAGCTCAAATGTTATAACCAGTTTTTCTCTTTAGTTTATGAAGTATTATTCAGAGAAATATTTATCAAAGTAGAGCTTGAGGTATAGTGCCCTACTCCATTTGTAAAATTGTTTACATGGGGAGGTTGCCCTATACAAACAATACTAATTTTTTACAAAAGTCACATAAAAGACATCTGTGAAGAGAAAATTAGAAGAATAAACCTTTTGAGAAACTGTTATTAATCACAAAATGTACAGTTCTATACTACCTTTATATGATAATCTAACATAGTTAGTGATTTGAAACAGCATTAATATACTTAAAAGAAAGTTGTGAATATTCTTATTTTAAAATGTGGAGGTTTGAAGCCACATAAAGAAGTCAGATTTGCCTTGATCATGCAAAATTAGGGTGTGGAGTGAGAAGTACTTGTAAGTTGATGCAAATATTTATTACTTACAGATTCTGCTTTCTATATTCCAATCTTCCTTTCCCTCATTCTCAGGGAAGCTATTATTGTATTTTCATCCATCAGTGCTGTCCTTAAACAATGTGGATTGCAAGAGTATGAAGCACCTTCAATTATTTATATCTTGCACAAAATGGAAACATCATTTAATAAGGAGGTTGAATGTAAATACATGTGCTATTTAAATTAAAACTAACTTAAAATTGTCACACTAAAAAGTAAATAAATACGACAGCTAATTTCCAATTAAATAATCCAATGAATATAAAGCTACTCATTGATCATTTCATTCTGTTGCTCATTTTATTATTTTTTAAGACACACTTTATTGGTTCTACATAAAAATCCTCTACAGCAAACTTATGCTTAAAGAACAAAAACGACGTGATGAATCCTTCCTCAGAGTTCAACAATCCATAGAAGAAATCGTCCCCACATGGTGAGTCTGTATTTAGTCAGCTACTTCAAATGGGCTTCTTCAGGAGGCTTTGACACTCAGTAGGGAGTCACAGTGAGTGCTGACAAATCATTCCAGCTCATCCAGTGATGAGAGCTAGCAAAGTGAGTCAGAGAGTTTAAACTGATTTAAACTTGCTATAACCAGTTTGGCACAGTATACTGTTATATGACTACATATCAATTAGAAGTATCCTGAATTATCTGAAACATAGCTTGATGTCATTGGATTTCTAATTTTCACTGATTTTCTTTTACAAATCATTTCTTCTAACATAAAGTCTTTGATGTGGGTGACAGCAATGTGGGGTGCTTAACCTTTTGATTCATATCACGTTTATAAGCAATAGCATCTGAGTTTTCCACTTCAATTAAGGAGGAGGAAAATTACATCAAATTCATTTAAGTGTTACACTGTGAGGCCAAATAAGTTGGGGTAATTAATAACTCTTGAAATATTTTAATAAAAAAATCACTGATTTTGAGAATTTTGAAGAGAAATTCTAAAAATATGTATTGGTGATCTAGAAAATTTATTATTTATAAAACAATAAAGCTCGCAAACTTAGCAACTCTGCTACATCAACCTTAGTTACTGAGCCAGCGACTTTGGGAATGAAAAATAAATGGTTTCATTTCTTGCCTTAATACATGTTTTACAACGGAGAACTGTATCTCTCCCCCCAAGCTAGTATCTGCTTTTCTTTAAACATTGCAAGTATTATTGACAAACCATTGGACATGAATAAAAAGTGTTGGAAATGCTAGTTTGGCTTCTTTTTTAATGAGGGGCAACAGCTAGCAGTGGATATTATTTATAAAGCACAGACAACCTTAGAATAAGAGCAGCTGCAGTACTGATAAACGCTGACCTTTTGATCAAGTAATTTTATAACCTCACTGTGTCTTTGTTTTCATCCTTAAAAAAAAAGAAAGAACTTATAATAGGGTGTGCCTCAAAGTGTTATTTAGGCACTTAAAATGGAGACTGCTAACATTATAGAATATATATATAGTGTGTGTGTGTGTGTGTGTGTGTGTGTACACTAAGAGTATTTTCAGATTATTTTGAACTTTTATAATTTTTAAAATATATTTTTATTGATTTCAGAGAAGAAGGGAGAGGAATAGAGAGGTAGAAATGTCAATGATGAGAGAGAATCATTGGTCAGTTGCCTCTCGCACACCCCACACTGAGGATTGAGCCTGCAATCTAGGCATGTGCCCTGACCAGGAATCAAACCTTGTCCTCCTGGTTCATGGGTTGATGCTCAACCACTGAGCAATGCTGGCCAGGCTAAACTTTTATAATTTTGATTTCACTTAGATAAACTTTATTTGACTAGTAAAGATAACACAATAAATGATTTACAGGGAGGGGCGAAAATAGTTTTACAGTTGTGAATTGGCTACATGGAACAGAGAGTTTATTATTGTATTATTATCTATTAATTATTATATTATTTTCCATAAGAACAACTGTAAAACTACTTTGGCCCCACCCTGTATTACTGTCATGAGTACATCTATCAGATTTTCTAGGATTGTCTCTATTTGAAATATTATTTTTCTAACTCCCACTATTGTCACCTTCATATTTATTCCTGTGAGATGTACAAATCTTGATTATTACAAACACCAGTGCTATGATAGAATGAAAATTAAAATTCAATTTCTAAAGGTAATGTGCACATAAAATCAGTGTGACCATAGTCTAGCACTACATATCTTTTCTGCTTTAGTTTATAAACGGTAACATTTTGTTTTCACAAAACATAGAAGCAGCCAAAATAAGGTATTTCTAAGAGCTTTCATATAAAATAAAAAAGAGCCCTCTCTGCCTATCACAAGTCTAGTGTCTAAAAAAGGATTACCGGGATGAAATAAAGTCAAACAGCTTGTTCCATTGAGTATTTAAGGTTGTCTATCCTAACATCGATGAGAGTTCAGTGTGAGTAGGGAAAGGAAATCTCCCAGGTGGTATTTAAATAAACAAGCACAGCTCTCAAGCTGTCATGCTGAGTGTTTTCCTACGGGGCCTTTATTGTTGCTCAGGGCCTAACTGTCTGAAATACTCCTTTTCTGCACATATGATAAGGCAAATTTAATGTCACTCTTCCTATGAGAAACAAACCTAGAGAGTGAGTTAAATGAAAATACAGAGAGTACCTGGGCTTAATTTGAAATATTAGACAACAAAAAGAATATCTGAATGCTTTCCTGGGTCTTCTAAGTTTGTATGCTTGCCAGGCTAGCCCATCTATCTCTCTATATAAAAGCCTAAGCGGCCTTTATGACCGAACGACCAGAATGACCAGAATGACTGGTCGACCAGTTGTTATGATGTGCACTGACCACCAGGGGGAAGACGCTCAACGCAGGAGCTGCTCTCTGGTGGTCAGTGCGCTCCCAGAGCAGGAGTGCCATTCAGCTGACCGACCTATCCCAGCAGCCCACCAGCCTGGCTGCCCACCAGCCCAGCAGCAGTCCTCACTCCTTCAGTAGTCCTACAGGTCCAATCTCTGGAGAATGGGCCAGGCACCAATGGACCAGCGCCACCAGCATGATCCCAACAGCACCTCTGGCCTCCTGGAAGTCAGCCTTGGGCATTGTGAACTCTTCCCATTCCTAGATGCTCTACAAGGAAGAAACAGTATAAAAGCAGCCCACAGTGGGCTCCCGACAACCAGCACAAATGTCAGCAGGACAGATCTGGATCCTGGGCCAGCAAGGGCATCCCACTGTCTGTCCAGAGGGCCAATCACATCCCGGTCTCCCCGACCCCCCTCAAGACCGCACCCATGCACGAATTTATGCACTGGGCCTCTAATATAAATATAAATGAATATTGAAACCTAATCAGATTATGAACATTTAGTTAATTTAATTGCTTTTGTAATTGTCTCTGAAAAAATATGTGGGAAAGGAAGTAATGTATTCTCATGGAAACATGTATTGGAAATTGTTTTAAATGTATATGCTACAAAATATTGGAGCTTCCACTTGAATTTTTATTTTTTATTGAAAATTATCTCTTTCATTTCTGCTTCTTAGTTATCTGTGATTTGAAAGACTGTTGGCATTTGTGTGTGTGTGTGTGTGTGTGTGTGTGTGTCTGTGTGTGTTTACTTCTAGTTAGGGTCATACTTGAGCTCTCTATGAAAAAACAGACATTCTAAAAAAGTTGGAAAAAAACTTCCCTTTGAGGGTTATCAATTTAAGAAAAAAGACAAAATGCTATTAAATAAATAAATGCATATTAAGCAAAGTTGGGAAATTTAATTGTAAATTTAATATATCTTATATAGTAAAATATATGAGAATTGCAACCCGCCTGATTTAATTATATTTATGTGTTAAAAATATTTTATGATAAAATATACATAAATTAGTTGAAGTATTTCAAATATTAAAATAAAATTAGAAATAAGAAAATTTAAAATAAATTCTGTTTACAGAAAACCTAGAAAAATTTTTTATAAACATGTCCATGTACATATTTTTTTTTTTCTAGGAATAGAGCTGGCATATAAGAAAAACATAAGTTTCAAATGGTCAGGCTAAAATTTGGTCATTAGTATCAGTAAAATTTTCTCTAAAAATAACTTGCTGTGTTGTGTGTTTGTTTTTTAAAATGGCATTTACATTGAAATTAAATTATTTTAAAGAACCAAATACAAAATAATGGAAATATTCAATTCTCAGTAAATAAAGAAATTGGATGTAAATAAATATATGTTTAACACCTCAACTCTCATTTAGGAGACTTGAAAAAGACATAAACTTGAGGGGTGCTTTTCTTTTGTCTCACTGAACCTATATAATGAAAAGATTAATCACCCCTTCGTGATTTCTGTGAGAGTCTAACTAAAAAAAATACACTTGAGTTTTTATTGTCCTTTAATACTTGCTTAAGGAAAACCTCAAAAATAGGTATTTTTAAGTATTTAGCTTAAAACTATCCTATATAATAAAGAGGTAGCAAATTGACCATCACTCCAACACATAAGATAGTCGCCACCAGATGGCCAGTAGGGGAGAGCAATTGTGGGCGATCAGGCCAGAAGGGGAGGGTAGTTGGGGGTGACCAGGCTGGCAGGGGAGAGCAGTTAGGGATGACCAGGCCAGCAGGAGAGGGAAGTTAGGGGCCATCGGGCCATCAGGGGAGCAGTTAGGCATCTATCAGGCTGGCAGGGGAGTGGTTATGGGGTTCTCAGGCTCACAGGCAAAAGCGGTTAGGGACAATCAGGCAGGCAGGCAGGCAAGCAGTTGGGAGCCAGCAGTCCTGGATTGTGAGAGGGATGTCCGACTTCCCGTTTAGGCCTGATCCCGTTGGGGGCCCCAGATTAGAGAAGGTGCATGCTGGATTGAGGGACACACACGCCCCCCACCCCCCCCACCCCCGGTCCGTGCATGAATTTCGTGCACTGGGCCTCTAGTTTTTTTTATAAGTTAGGTGAACTCTTATAAAGAACATTGATCTATAGACAGAAACAGCAAGGTTAGATGCCAGGAATGGCAATAGAGAGTTGATATGAGAGAGTTTATGGTAGATTTGGTTTTGTTCCCAATCTTTCACTACCTCTTTATTATTAACTAGAGTCCCGGTGCACGAAATTTGTGCACTAGGGGGGAGGGGGTCCCTCAGCCTGGCCTGCACCCTCTCCAATCTGGGACTCCTCAGGGAATGTCAGACTGCCGGTTTAGGCCCGATCCTGCACTAGCAGTCGGACATCCCTCTCGCAATTCGGGACCGCTGGCTCCTAACCACTCACCTGCCTGCCTGCATGATTGCCTCTGACCACTCTGTCTGCCAGCCTGATTGCCCCCAACTGCCGGCCTGATCACCCCCAACTGCCCCCCCCCTGCCAGCCTGTTTGCCCCCAACCACCCCCTGCCACTGGCCTGATTGCTCCTAACTGCCCCCCCCCCCACCAGCCTGATTGGATTTGGGGGGCCGATTGGGGGTGGGGCTGGCCATGGGGAGGGGCTGTAGTCGGTAGGCTGGGTGGCCACCCCCCCAAATGGGGTGGGGGGTGGCGATCGGGGCCAGTGGCCTGGGGGAGGAGCCATGGGTGGTTGGCCGGCCAGCCCTGCCCCTGATTGGGGTGGGGGGGGGCAATATGGGGTGGGGCTGGGCAAGGGAGGGGCTGCAGGAGATTGGCTGACCAGCCCTGCCCCCTATTGGGGTGTGGGAATCAAGGGTGGGACCAGCCTGGGGAGGGACTGCAGGAGGTTGGCCCAGCCCTGCCCCCTCTTGGGGTGGACAGCCACAGGGAGGGGCTGTGGGCCTATTGTGGTGGGGCAGGTTGATCAAGGGCAGGGCTGGCGGGGGGGGGGGGAAGTGGTGGGAAGAGTGGGGGTGTTTGGCTGGCCAGCGTGCTCTTTTTTTTTTTTTTTTTTTGGCAACTTCACAACTTTTACTTGTGGTGTCTGTGCTATGTATGAAAAATACCTTCTCCCCCTGCCCGGGACAGCAATGGGGAGGGGGCAGCAAAAAATAGAAGATGTCCCTCCCTATTGCACATGGACCCTATATACAGGCTCACCTGGCCCAGGCTGGCGGGATGCTTGGCACATTCTAGGATCCCTGCTCAGGGGCTGGAGGGGTGACTGGTGGCAGCACACGTGAGAGGGGACCTCTGGGTGACCACTCTGGTCCTGGCTATTGGTCCTGGCACTTCTGGTCCTCAGTTCCTTTCTGGTCCTGCCTGCAGCCCTGGTCCCCCTACCTGGCTCAGCCTCCCGTCTCCATCCTGGCCTCAGATGGCCCCCTTGGCTCCTGGGGGCTCTTCCAGTTCAGCGGCCTTGCACTCCAAGGCCCTGCATTCAAATCTCGCCAGCTCCAGGATGGCCGGCCTCTCTGCAAAGCGCTCTTGCCTCTGCATGGTGCGCTCCAGCTCCACCTTGAGCTGCGCCAGCTGCAGCGTGGTCTGGATCAGGGCCTCACGAAGTCTCTCGTTCTCAATGTGCAGCTTTGCGTAGAGCTTCCTGAAGCTCCCTCAGGCTCTTCCAATTCGGGCCGGGGTTCTGGGTTTAGGTCCTGCTGCCTCTGGAGGGGAAGGGCTGGATTCTGGGCTGATGTCCACTGGCTTCACCTTCTTCCCCTTCACAGGCCCTCTCCTCTCATCGCCAACTCTGCAGTGCTCCCTGGAGGCCTGTGGTCCCTGTCCCTGCCCCTCAGGCACCTCTACTCTCTGGGCAGGGCCATTAGAATTCTCAACCCCAGGGACTCGGGGCTTCCAGAAAGGGTCTAGGCTCTGTGCACCCTGCTCTTGATTGGGATGGGAGAGTCTGATCCGTGGAAGGCCAGCAAGGGGGAGGGGCTTCGAGGTTGGCTGCTGGCCCCACCCCCTGATCAGGCGGTTTGCTGGCTACAGTGGGCGTCATAGCGACTGGCCCAATCAGGGTCATCTTCTGCCCACTCGCCAGTCCCCAGTCCCAACACCGTCTCCACTGTCTGGCTATCAGGCCGTTGGGATCACCAGCTCATGGCGCTTGATTTCCCACAGGCCTGAACCCCCAAGCAGCTCGCTGCTTGGGGACTCAGGCCTATGGGAAAGCAGGCGCCAGTGACTTCACCTGCATGCATGTGCACCTGGCCGGCAGCTGATGGAACGCACTGCCTGCTTGGGGCCTCTCACACCTGGGCGGGTAGGTCGTGGGCACTGCCGCCATCACTATTGACACTGCCGCTGCTGCTGGGGCTGCTGCTGGGGCTTGAGGCACTGATGGAGGCTGCCGGTCGTGCCCGCGACCTACCTGCCCCGGGTCGGGTCGCACACAGGACACGCGGGCAGGCCGGCTGATCTCTGCTGCCCTGCCTAGCTGTCCTGGGTCAGGTGGCACATGGGACATCCACCACCCCTGGTCGCAGATAGCAACCCCGGATGGTGGCAGGGCAGGCGGGATGGTGCTGTCCCACCTCACTGCCCTGGGTTGCAAATAGCAGGCCCAGATGGCGGCAGGGCAGGCGGCATGACGCTGTCTTGCCCTGCCTGCAGTATGCAAATTAGCCACCATCTTTGTTGGTAGTTAATTTGCATATCGTGCTGATTAGCCAATGGGAGGTGTAGCAAAGGTACAGTCAATTACCATGTTTGTCTTTTATTAGATAGGATTATACCTGCATATAATTTTTCCATTTGTCTTTGCAGTGGCCTTCAGTAGAGTAGGCAGAATATCTATAAACTACCTCATTGACAATGTGACTTGCTTTGACAATACAATGTTAACAGATGTGTTATAAACAGAGGTTTAATTTTTTAATACATTTTTATTGATTTCAGAGAGGGAGAGAGAGATATAAATATCAATGATGAGAGAGAATCATTGATTGGCTGCCTCCTGCATGCCAATCCTGGTTCATAGGTCAATGCTCAACCGCTGATCCAGGTCAGTTGGGTGAAACAGAGTTTTAAAATGGACTTTTGCCATTTGGGCTTCTACACCTGCCCTGATAAGAACATGCAATTATTGGTCCCCAGAATGTTTAAGACAAATGAAGACACCTAGAGACTAGCTAATTCCAGCTTAAACCAAACAAGTATAGTTGAGATCAGCCAAAATGCAGCCAAAATCCATAAGCCAGAAAAATAAATATTTGTTGCTGCATGCCATTCTGGTTTGGGTGTCTTTTGAAGCACATTATCACAAGAATAGCTACCTCATAGTTGGTGAGCCCTTGGTGAGTCAGTCAGGCTCTGGAGCCAAGCTGCCTATGTTTTAATACTAGCTACACTGTTTTTTAATCGAATGATATTGGTTAAGTTGCTGACATTTTACTGTAGGATTCTTTTTTAAGAAAGGGAAGTATAAATAAAGTAAGTATTGTGTGAAAATTACATGAATTCAGACACATAATGTATTTAGAACAATATCTGGAAAATAGTAAGTTGTTATTACATTTAAATATGTTACAATTATTAGTAAAGTTTAAAAGTTCATATAGCTTCACCTAGAATGGTAATCTTTAAGTGAAGAAATAATACATAGATAGAATAACTAAAAATCTATAAATTATAAATGAGTGGGTGTGTTTCTGAACCTTACATGTTAACTGCTAAGTAATTCAATTACCTGCAATGACTCAGCATTTTAATATTTTTCTGACATTATAATATCACAGATAAAATTAAATTTGATGACCACACTATTTGGATACAATAGGATTCTGAAAATTCTGAATGAAAAGACATTCACGTCTGCATTTCCTATTGTTGCTATAATAAAATACTTCAAACTTAGTTACTTAAGGAGTACAAAATTATTATCTTACAATCAGAAGGTCAAACCCAAAGTGGTTTTCACTGGACTAAAGTTAAGGTGTCCTCAGTGTAAAACTACTTTTGGAAACTCTAGGGCAGGATATGATTTCTTGCTATTTCATTTTTTACAGGTGGCTATATTCCTTGGCTTCTGGCCCATTCTTCCGTCTTCAAAGCCAGCACTGTTACCATCTCTCTTTGCTTTCTTTCTATTCCCTTTCCACTTTGAGAAGCCTTATATTGAGGTGATATATTGAGCTATTCCAGATAATGCAGAATAACGTCTCTATTTTAAGGTCATTTGATTAGCAAATGCGATCCCTTTCCTTTCCTTTACTTCCTGTACTTTACTTCCTCGTTGCTTTGTAGTCTAATATACACAAGTTCTGGAGATTCGATGTAGATATATTTCGAGGAGGCACTCCTCTGTCTAATGCAAATATTCAATTTAATTTCTAAGTAAAAAATAACATTTCCAATTCTACTTATTACAGTGAAAAATACGAATACATTGCCACAATATGTTCATTTTGTCACAATATAATTTTCCTGTGTGTGGCTCTGTTTCTCAGTCTTCATTGAGTAACTTTGAATATCCTCATATGTGTAGTCATTTGCGTACAAGTGTATGTTTGTCTAAAATAGGTTGTTTCAGTGTAAAAATATGCACATCTTATTTCCACCAATAAAATCTTTCAGGAAATAGCATTATATATGCATCTTTTTCTTTCATTAGAAAACTTCCTCACAAGAGATGTGTTTTAAATTATCTGACTTGGGATTAAAAAAAAAAAAGTAGATTCATACCTATTGGTTTTTATGTTTGTTACATTAAACAAGTTTTTTTTTAATCCATATTTTCTTACCCTCCTACTGTAATACTAGCCATGCTGTAGTACTATAATCAAACTTTTTTAAATGAAACTAAATAAAATCCCATTGAGTAATTTGTGTCCAATTATAGCATTTAGAATAATCCATATGAACATCAGTTGAAACATGAAATCCACCAAGACCCTATATACTGTTTACTAGTATATTATCAAAATTTGTGTTTTCATAATGCTTTTGTTTTCTCCCTTGTATTCTAGATCTAACTCCATATATATATATATATATATATAGAGAGAGAGAGAGAGAGAGAGAGAGAGAGAGAAGAGAGAGAGAGAGAGAGAGAGAGAGAGAGAGGTGAAATACTTCATCATTTATTTTTAGGACATAGTTAAAAATGGAAGTATTATACAATTATTTTTATATTAATGTGATGTGCAGTACATAAAGAATTAAGGAAAAATAATAATTTAGGATATAGATCTTATTTATTTTTTCAATCTCTTAATCCTCTCTTAGGGACTGTATTATGAAGAAGAGAAAGTTATTGACTGAAATTTTACAGTTCAAAATCCTTCTTCTCTACCCTCATTTAATTTGTAATATTTCATACAAACTATTAGATTTAATATGGCACCTACAGTTCCATTTATTTCTTAAATGCTGAGAACACAGTTGACTAAAAATTATTTATTGGCGTGACCATTCTAAACAATTCAAGGATAAATCCTGCTGCCAGAGGGACTTTGCTAAAGAAAATTAACAATGTCAGCCATGTAACCTTCCAAAATGAGAGACAAAGATATATTGCTGTGGATTCTGAAGAATAACAAGAAACAACAGTTATTCTGAGCTTTTGAAAGCCTGTAGGCCTGCAAATAGCAAAAACATACAGAGTTTTAAAAGAATGCTAAAACCACTAACGGGCATAAATAGAGCGCTTTTGAGGTCAGTAGGGTTTTAGTGCACAGGCTGGCAATGGGACCATTACTGGCACCTATTCTAACCTTAAGGTCATTGCACTTATTCTTTTTAAAGACAAAGAGTAAATTTTAAGGAAAATACCTACCAGACAAAATTCAACTACAAAATCATTTGTCTTCAGATTTCAAAATGACACATCCATCTTAAAAACATCATAGTTTCTCAAATTGTTTTTAAAAAAACAAGATGCTATAATCCTATAGGTGACTTTGAACATTTACCTTATTTATGCATTTGTTTCCCTTTGATTTTAAGGTCCTCTAAGGGAGAGTTTCCTTCGTCTGGTCTCAGCTAGTTCTGATGTATCATGCTATTTTCAAGTGTTCTTAACTCTCTATAGGGCTTACATTTATGGCTTCAGTTTTCAGTGTCATGTTCTTTTCAAATGCCAATAAAAACTAGCTTTAAAAACACAAAAGTAGGACACAGTTGAATGTAACTTTAATTGGCCTATCCTAAATAGAAATAAAGAAGTTATTTACCATGAAAATAAGAAAGAGAAACAGTTGTAATGGCAAGGTATTCATTCTACTCCTCATTAAATTCAAAATATAGTTCAATTCCAAGTTTATCTGAAGGAAATTTAAACTTTAAAAACAATGGCTGCATACTAATCATATCTATTCTAATGAGAAGTGCCTAGATAAAGCAGACGTTAAAACATAGTCTATATGGAAAAGAATATTTACAACACAAACTAATTTTCTCTTCTTCCCTTGGGCAACCTAAAGTTAATTATAGCCAAAATAACTCTTGTTTGTGTATTATTTTTAGAATCAGAGAGCAAAATTGCTTGCCACTACATTTTTTAATTTAAAACGCTTTGTTAGATTATATGATTTGAAAAAATAATGAGTAATAATAACAGTAAATGAAAAGCCCTGAAGCATGAAAATATTAATGTAAATTTTAAATGTGCATGGTCATGACATTACCCAGATATATTGTTGGAGAAAGGATGTATTTTGATCAAAGGAATTTAATTAAATATCTTTGCCTGGAAAATATTCTTCAAAATCATACTTCCCATCCCATTCCATTGCATTTGGGGGAAATACATAATAAATAAAAATTTAGTTTTGTATGATTTATGCCATATCTACAAACTTTTTCCACCACTCACATATTTTAGTTCAAAACTAATCACATCTTTGATGATAAAAAAACACATGTGCATGCATAATGCAATGGTGAATCTAAACAGAACTGCACTCACCTTATCTGAAAATATGCCTCTTGTTTTCCCAGGTAATGCTTGAAATATTTTTAAACAATTAAAACTCCAGACTGACACATTTTAATGTAAAATCATTATCTGGAAGGATACTTGTGTATACTTTCCCTCAGCATTCGCTTTCATTTTTCAAGGAAGTATGTTGACTCTCCTGACACACTCTCTTGCCTACAGATGTAATTTGTATATTCATCAGCACTTGCTCAGCTTTTCCCAATTACTAGCTTCCTCTTCAAGATGCAGCTGTATGCAATGGCATCAATTCTTCCATGACCTAAAAAACATTCTTTTCAACTTTCTGACTACTCCCAACCAAGTGGTATGTTAGGAAAGTAGAAATCTCTCTCTGAAGGAAATGGAAACTATATTATCAAATTATACACTGATGTGAAAATGGATACAGAACTATTTACTCAGCTAGATTAAATTGATTGAGGCATGGTCATGCACTATGACTGAGTAACAGAATTTGAGTGAAAATGTTGGGAACCAATTCTAGGCTTGACCCATGAAACTTCCTGTACACAATTTTCCATGTCTTTTTCTTTTCTTTGGATATAACTCAATGTGCATGAAGCCCTAAGGGTCAAAAAATGCAGGAGCTCAAGATAAAATAACCCTGATTTGTAAATCATTACTAGAAGGAATGATGCAGGCCATTCAGAAGCGCTCGCTTTGGAATTTACCTGAATGAAAAATAAACATTGCTCATGTTTGAGTCTCTGTACATTTATTTATCAGAGCAGCTAGCATTCCATGAGTTTGTACTAATATTGTTAACTGGAAATGTCTTGCTGCCTTTACGGGCACTTACAGCTTGTGACATTGGCTTAGTGGTTGGACGGTAGTAATAAGAAAATAGATACTGCAAATTATAAAGCTGAAGATCTATGCTATAGAATGGCAAAATATTCAGTAAAACTATTGCCCACAGAACTGTTGGACATTTCGAAAACAGATTGTGTGCCCCTGACTTCAGGTAAATGCAGTTAAAACAAACATGCTATGTATTAGCTATGATTGGCAGCTTTTAGCAAGACATTCTATAGTAAGAGCTGAAGCAAGAATTGACTGGCTTTCACATGTACTTGTGAATAGAGAAAATGTAGACATAAAGAAAGTTATGGATTTGGAAAGGGCTCAACAATAAAGGTCCAATAGACCCCTTAGTTGGACAAGTGTCTTAGTCCTGAGACAAAGATAATTCAAGCTAATATTGGTCCTCCTGAATCCTTTGCTGCAGTTTAGCTCAGATTAGCCAAAATTAAATGCGAAGGGGAACATCAAATTAATAAAGAAGACCAGATAATTATGCACTGTGAGAACTTTGTGTGAATTTACTGGCACATTGGAAATGCCTGCAAGCATACAGATCAGAAACATACTATATTTTGAGGGAATTGTTTTGACAAAGGAACAACAAATGCAGACTAAAAAACCCTTGCACTTTTTTATTTCAAATCGATCCTTGATGTTCAGTGTTGCACAAGTAGGAATGTTACCAGAGGAATTAGTTTCCTCTGTGGTGCCACGGGAAAAGAATTTCAGGGACGCTCACATAGGAGGAGTTTTAAGCAATAGTGGCACGGATTTTAAAGTGAAAACCACAGTACACTCTCAGAGACAGAGAGCGGGCAGCCTAGAGGGCAGCAGCGGCCCTGAGGTCTTTGTTAAACTTCCTTACATGTCCTTAGGTTTGGAAAAAAGCAGGTTTTTTGTTTGTCTGTTTGTTTTCTCAAGCTATCCACCCTCTTCCCTGGTTTTTCCTTGGTTTGTGCTTGTGCCCTCCCCTATCCAATCTCTTTCCTGGATTCTCCAGGACTTAAGCCCTGCCTCTACCTCAGCGGTTCTCAACCTGTGGGTCGCGACTCCTTTGGCGGTCGAATGACCCTTTCATAGGGGTCGCCTAAGACCATCCATCCTGCATATCAGATATTTGCATTATGATTCATAACAGTAGCAACATTACAGTTATGAAGTAGCAACGAAAATAATTTTATGGTTGGGTCACAACATGAGGAACTGTATTTAAAGGGCCAGAAGGTTGAGAACCACTGCTTACCTGATCCTATTCCCAGGCCTGTGCCCTTCCCCTTGTACGGTGCCACTGTGGCTCCTACTGTGCATGTGCTTAGTAAAAAGCACTTTCTTCCTCTCCTCATTAGTTGGCAGATTCCCCAACGTGACTGAAAAGGAGTCTTCCCTGTCTACTCGGTTTGTTTGGCAGAACGATGTCTGTTTTTCTGGTTACTTCTCAGGGTGACAGGAAAGCTGCTTTTTCCTACTTCATCAGGCCGAATCAGATATCTGGTTCCATTCACTCCCTCCTCCCTCGTTTGTTAACATCGAACTGGTTTCCTGCCCACTCTAACAGAAAGAACCCTGTGAAAACTATACAGTACCAAATAGGTAATTTTGTCTAAATTACACCCACTTCAGGTTTAGCTTTGGAGTGTAACAAACAAGGAAGAATCTGTCAGATGGAAGAGATCCAGTAATCATGAAGAAGGATGTACAGACAGGAAAGTCAGAAGGGTCTCATTAAGGTAATTCTGCAATAGTGAGAGCAGACGTTCTTTTAATACCCGGACGGTAGGATTTTATTATTGCTCCAGAAAAGTGATTCCAGTGTGTCTCTCAGTCTCTGCTTTTGCAGGTGAGAATTGTTACTACAGCTTTCCAGGCCTGAATCTTAGTTATATAAACAGAGGCATGTGAAGATCAGATAAGGTGTCTTTAGTTTATAGGTTGCCAGACAGTTTGGAACTCAACAAGGCCAAATAGCCTTGAGATCTTGAACTTTGACTTGGGTGAAATAATTGGATGTTTTTGTTTATCTTCTTTGAAAAAGGATTGATGTTGTTCTCTTTTTGGGAACAAGGGTGAATCTGGTATTTTGTGACCAGATTGGTTTTCTGCTGGCAGACAAGATATGTATTTACTAAACCTATTTCTTCTTTGTCTTTTTTCTTTAAATCATTTTTATTGATATTTAGAGAGAGAGGGAGAGAGAAAGGTAGAAACATTGATGAGAAAGAAACACAAATTGGCTGCCTCCTGCATGTCCCCTACTGGGGATGAAACAGCAACCCAGGTTAACTGAGAATCGAACCAGTGACCTTTTGGTTCATGGATCAATGCTCAACCATTGAGCCATACCAGCTGGGCCCATTTCTTCTTCTTGAAAAATAAATTACACAATATTTTCTAGACTTCTTTGCATTTGGATATAATTTAATTATCCTATATAATAAAGAGGTATGAAATTGACCATCAAGCTGGCAGGGGAGTGGTTAAGGGGTGATAAGGCTGGCAGGAAGAAGCAGTTAGGGGCAATCAGGCAGGAAGGCAGGAGAGTGGTTGGGAGCCAGCAGTCCTGGATTATGAGAGGGATGTCTAACTGTCAGTTTAAGCCGGATCCCTCAAGGGATCCCAGATTGGAGAGGGTGCAGGCTGGGCTGAGGGACACCCTCCTCCCCACCCACCCCCAGTGCATGAATTTCATGCACTGGGCTTCTAGTAACTCATATAATATAAGCAGAATTGATGGAAACCACTTCTAGGACTGGCCTCGAAAAACCTCCCATGTGTATTCTCTACAATTTTTCTCTTCTGTCCTGTTAATTCAGAGAAGCATAGCAACCTTGAAAACTTTGTTGAGATGGTGGGCCTAAAAACTGAAACTGCCTTGCTCCTTGAATTAGAAACACTAATATTAGTCTTTATGTAAGTAAAAATAATTAATAAAAAAATATAAATAAAATACATAATTAAAGTAAATAAATAATTAACAATAAAATATAGTTCTGTGTTCTTACCTATGTGTTTTGTATTCTCATATATGTTTATGTTTATTTCCAGTCTAACAGTTTTAACTAGCTAAGGTAGTTAAACTAGCTTAGCTAGTTCACATAGGTCACTGCCAGATATTAAAATGCAATAAATAATTTGTGGTTATGTCAAAATTGCCTCTTAAGATATATTTATAGGTTTACTCTTGTTTATTATTCCATAAATCATCTCAAAAAGTATCTAGTCAATTAAAAATAGTTGTGAGTTGCTATTTGTCTGTAATACCAGGCTAGTATTAGAGATAAAGCAGTGAATAAGACAGAAATATTGTCTTGAAGAGATTAGAGCCCAATGGAATTCAGATAAATAAAAAATAATAATAGAATGTGGAAAATGCTATTCTAGAGTAGGAAGGACAGCTAAGCAAGGGCTAGCTACATGGTAGAACTTCAGAGAGAAATGACTAAACCTAAGTATCAAGAATGGATTGGCGTCAATCTAAACAAGGTTAGTTTAGAGTAGGAAGGAGACAGTGGATGTAAAAACCTGTAGGTATTACAGAAAATTAGAGCATAGCATATTTTATGGCATTTTAAAGAGTTGTGATGTTTTCTAAAGACAAAAAGACATGATTTATAGGTAAAATCAGAAGAGTAACAATATTGAATTAGTGCTTTAGAAAGATCTCTTTAATTTTTTTTTTCTGAATTCAGGATACAAAAGAATATTAAAAATTCCATGTGGGAGAATTTACACCTAAACTAAAGGTAAGGACAATGGGTAAAAAGAGAAGTAGCAATATTTAAGAGTGGTCAGGAAGAAATATCAATGGGACAGGGTTATTAAGAACGTAACTGATGGATAAATGTGCTCAAGATGGAAAGTAGTTAATTAAGATCTTCCAGTTTCTGGCATGATATTACTGACTGAGTTAGAGAAAATAGGAGGTGGAATTGATTTGTCGGTAAAGACAAGTTAAATTTTAGATATGCTATGTGGAAGGAAGTATGTATTAGCACCGTGAAACTGCTAACTGGGATTATTTTACAGTTGCTCTGGAATTTAGAAATTGATCTTGATGGGAAATTACTATGCACCAGAAATGAGTACACTAAGGTCATAGAAAACATAACATAAAAACGTGCACAGTATGCTATCCTATAATGTAACATTTGTGACATCCTCAAAATCAACGTTATAAATGTTGCAACTAAAGTGGTTTGCTTTTAAATATAATACTTTAATCCTCACCCTCTGAGCTTAATTCCATGGAAATGTCAAAGTTGAACAGAAGAAAATTTTTAAAAAGCAACAATACAAAATTATGTATTTTTATCTGCTTGTAGCTGTGTACCACTTGAGACATTAAGTACTCTCAAAAGCACAATTTAGTTCTATAGGTCCTGAAATTTGCTCACTTTGCAGTCCACACTGTTTTCTCTCAGCCAGGAATTCATTCCGAGGTCTCTTGAATACCAGTTCGAGATAACCTATGAAAAATGTAATGCAGATGTGTCTATTTCTATGTATGATAGCCTCTAGGGCAAATCAATGGAAGTACAGTGTTTCTATCCTGTGGAAAAAATTACTAACATTAAGAGGTCACTGATTGGATACACTTAGTAAATGTGTTAGTGGCACGATGTGTATGTTTACAAAATGCTCATATTAAATGACATGAAGGGGAAGGAGAAAATTGTAAAGTTTCCATTGCGGCAAATGCTAACAAGTCTCCTTTATTTGAAATCCAGTAATAAGACAATCTAGAAACAGTGCAATATACTATATTTGAATTATGTGTCATGAAAGAAACTGTCCATGCACAACATAGGTAGTCATTATTCATTTTAAAAAGCTTGATGTATTAGTACATTTTATATCATGCACAAATATATTTCATGTAATTGTGAAGCCATTTAATAATTTAAATACGATGAGTCCTAGATAATGTAACTTTTGTGACTGCATTCATACTTTCAGGCAGAACTGTGCTGACTCCTCCATTATCTGATGAAGGAAAAGGTTTCACTGTTGAGATTTATTTAGAGACAACCAAATGACAGCAGCAGGCTGCAAAGATGGCAGCACCCACAGCCAATAAGGAGGGAATATGCTAATTGACTGCCCCACCCTCAAAGATGGCAGCGCCCATAGCCACAAGATGGTGGCGCCAGGACAGCAGGTGTGCAGCAAGGCTGGGCCTGCCTGCCTCCGGAGTGCCCCCGTCCCCTCAGCTGCCCAGGGCCAGCCTGAGGCACAGGAAAGCCTTGGATGGTGGCTGCCCAGCCACTCAGGGCCACTTGAGGCTCAGGTAACCTGGGCCGGCTGAGGCTTGTGTTGCTGGCAGTGGCAGCAGGGCAGTGGCAGCAGTAGAGGTGTGATGGGGACATCGCCTTCCCCTGATTGCTGGTTCGCCTCCCGACCCTGAGGGCTCCGGGACTGTGAGAGGGGGCAGGCCGGGCTGAGGGACTCCCCGCGCTGGTGAATTTTCATGCACTGGGCCTCTAGTCTATGTATATAAAAGGCTAATATGCAAAGTGTCTCCTCTGGAGTTTGACCAAGAGACTGGGAGTTTGATCCCTCTCTATGATGTGCACTGACCACCAGGGGTGGCATGGAACAAAGGAAGGCCCCAGCCAGTAGCCAGGGAAGGAAGGCCCCAGCCAGCAGCAGGAAGGCCCCAATCAGCCCTGGGGCCTTCCAGGTCTGGGGACCCTACCCATGCAAGAATTTCATGCACCGGGCCTCTTGTATGTAATAACATTATGGTAGGCTCACATGTTAACTTCCAAGGAGGGCAAAATATCAGACCCTTCACTGTTTTTTATTTAACACCTACCCATGGGATGCTGTCTGGATCCTTCCAGTTGTGATCTTTATGCCCTACAGGGTTTTCTGTTTTTATTCTCTAATTTGTTTTTGTTGTTGTTGTTGTTGTCTTGTTATGATTAGTATATTCACACTGAACAAATTTCCCAAGAGCAAGCTATAGGAAGGCAGTATTATAGTGATGGTAAGAAATGCTTTTTTTCTAACCCTTAGGACACACTCAATAAATGTTTTATTAGTATAAATTGAACTATACTTCAAAATGTTTATTAAAAGTCTGAAATTTTCTTACTTTGTTTTCGCTTCATTATCACTTTTCTTTGCGTTTTAAGCATTCTGAAGTCATATTTATATCCAATACTTTTTGCCCAATACATTAAAAATTGTAAGAGCAAGGAGTTTTTTATTTAGTAACATTTGTTTCAGAAGAATCATGTCTGCTGCATCTGTTCTTGTTTTAAATCAGAGTTAATGGTTTTTCATCCCAATCAATATTTTCTGATGTAGCTATAATGTGGAGTTATTTTATAATTTTTTATTATCTAAACAGGTTATATATTTTTTCTAATTTTTGTATTTTATGCATTGTTTACATAGTTTTTTAAAATGTGATGTGAATAAAAATCCTCTTAGAAGCAAATATGTAGCTATGAAAGGGATTGAAAAAGGTGCCTGGAAGGATTAATACAATATTTATTGACTTTAAGTGTTTTAGTAGTAACATTTGACCAGTAGAGTTTGCTTTATATAAAAGGTTATATTATCAAGCACATCATTATACCCCTTGTTCAGATGCACAATTGGCTGGAAAGACTCTGAAAAAAATAAATATCTGTACTTAAAAGTATTGTAATTCCCTCTCAAGATATTTTTTCTTCTGTTTCATTTTTAAATTATTAAATGTATGTTTGACCTCCTGCTGTTTAAATAGGCTGCTTAATAAAAAATTTAAACCACTATATATATACTAGAGGCCTGGTGCACAAAAATTTGTGCACTCAGACGGGGGGTCCCTCAGCCTGGCCTGTGCCCTCTTGCAGTCTGGGACCCCTCAGGGGATGACCACCTGCTGGCTTAGGCCTGCTCCCCGGGGGATTGGGCCTAAGCTGGCAATCAGACATCACTCTGGCAGCCCGGCAGCCCTCAGGGGATGTCCACTTGCCAGCGGGGGAGCAGACCTAAGCTGCAGTCGGACATCCTTAGCACTGCTGAGGAGGCAGGAGAGGCTCCCACCACCACCGCTGTACTGGCAGCCATCAGCCTGGCTTGTGGCTGAGCAGAGCTCCCCCATGTGGGAGCACACTGACAAATAGAGGGCAGCTCCTGCATTGAGTGTCTGCCCCCTGGTGGTTAGTGTGTGTCATAGTGACCAGTCATTCTCAGTCTTTCTGCTGTTAGGGTCAGTTTGTATATTACCCTTTTACTATATAGGATAGAGGCCTGTTGCAGGGGTGGGGGCCGACTGGTTTGCCCTGAAGGGTGTCCCAGATCAGGGTGGGGCTCCTGCTGGGGTACCTGGCCAGCCTGGGTGAGGGGATAATGGCTGTTTGCAGCTGGTCACACTTTCTTCAGGGTGGGGGTCCCCACTGGGGTGCCTGGCCAGCCTGGATGAGGGGCTGATGGCTGTTTTCAGGTTGGCCACACCCCCTTTAGGGTGGGGGTCCCCACTGGGGTGCCTGGCCAGTCTTGGTGAGGGACTGAGAGCCGTTTTCAGGCTGGCTAGTGACTGAAGCTCCCAGCCTCTCCTTTTTTTCTTTTATTCTGGGATTTATTTACCTTCTATAATTGAAACTTTGTTGCTGTCACTGGAGCTAAGAGCCGGGCTCCTGCTTGCTCCAGCTCTGTGGCCACAGCCTGCTGAAAGCAGGTATCTGGGGTTTGTTTAGCTTCTATAATTGAAACTTCGTTGCTTTCGGAGCTCAGAACTGGGCCGCGGCAGGGGGGAACCTTGGCTTCCTCCATCACTGGAGCAAGCAAGCCTCCTGTTCGCTTCAGCTGCGTGGCTGCCAGCCGCCATCTTTGTTAGCAGTTAATTTGCATATCCTGCTGATTAGCCAATGGGAAGCGTAGCGGGAGGTATGGTTAATTACCATGTTTGTCTATTATTAGATAGGATATAGAAAAGAAATATCCAATAAATCTTTGAGCTTTTTTCATTTATGAAATTCCATCCAAAATGTGGTAGCTTTGTTGTGCAAAAATGAAAATCAATATTTTATAAACATATTTTCAATAATGATTTACTTTTTCATAAGTAATATTTCAGTTTGCTTTTTCATATAAGTTTGATACAAAATAATCAGTAACCAAAAGGCACAGGCATTTGTGTTGTGTATTTTACTATTAAGTATGCGTTTGTGAGTCATAGTATGTTAGAGTGTGTATGTGAATGTGATATATACAGATATGTGTGTTTCACCTCTTTAACTAGCACAGACTAAATTTCATCTGGTGTTTATTATTGTTGTCATCTGGTTTAGATATGATAAATGCATTTCACTTTAAAAACAAGTCACCAAAAAATCTTCATAAAATTTTTAAATACTTCTGTTTTTCTAGTTCAAGGAAAATATCACATTTACTAATGAAAATTTAATGATAATGTTAACTCTTTGTTTGGTTGGTTATACCCCATGACTTAATAAAAACATGTCCTTTTTCTTAGTTCCTTAGACTGCCGCTGTGTTGAGTGAGGGTTCCCTGTATCTTCCAGCACAATTACTCTCTTCACTGATCAATTTCACCCTACCTTAGATGTTCACTAGTGGAAAGGAAACAACATACTCTTAAAGATCAAATTAAAACTTACCATTAAATGTATTTTTTAAATCTATGAAGTCTAAATTTATATTGGTAGAGTAGCCAACAGAATATGAAGCATGTGAGTGAAATCCATTCTTCAATAAATAAAATACTCTGATATTCTGGAGGACAACATTTAAAGCTTTCAAGACTTGACTGTCCAAGAAAAAAGAAGCCAACAAATGTATATTTACCAGTGAATAATGACTAGAGCCTAAAAATGCTTGTTTTGAAGTTATTTCTTTTTATAAAATATATTTCATTGATTTTTTACAGAGAGGAAGGGAGAGGGATAGAGAAGTTAGAAACATCGATGAGAGAGAAACATCGATCAGCTGCCTCCTGCACACCTCCTACTGGGGATGTGCCTGCAACCAAGGTACATGCCCTTGACCAGAATCGAATCTGGGACCCGTAAGTCCTCAGGCCGACGCTCTATCCACTGAGCCAAACTGGTTAGGGCAAAGCTATTTCTTAAAGTCTTCACTGGAAATTGTTTATATCTGTTCAGTAGCACCATTTCTGTTTTCTCAATGGTCCCACTGAGAAGAAATTAAAATGGGAAAGGCAGGAATAGCAGAGTAGTCTGTGCAAACTTGGGCATGAATGGAGGAGATAGTTGGAACATCCTTTTTCCACATTCTGTTCCTTTTTATGTCAGAAATATTCTTTTGGAGGATTATGCCACTGCATTTGCCTCAAACCTAAATGATGACTATTGTCTAGGACAGTGATGGCGAACCTTTTGAGCTCAGCGTATCAGCATTTGGAAAAACCCTAACTGAACTCTGGTGCCGTGTCACATATAGAAATTTTTTGATATTTGCAACCATAGTAAAACAAACACTTATATTTTTGATATTTATTTTATATATTTAAATGCCATTTAACAAAGAAAAATCAACCAAAAAAATGAGTTCGCGTGTCACCTCTGACACGCGTGTCATAGGTTCACCATCACTGGTCTAGGATGTTTTCAATCCAGAAATATTAATTATTATTCTCATCCAAAAGGACTTTTTTCTCTAGACCTTCTTTGTTAAAATCTTACAAGCTCACCTGTGGCTCAATTGCATTATTTAACAGAATTTTTTCTAAATTCATTTTTTTATTGATTAAGTTATTACATATGTGTCCTTATCCCCACATTACCCGCTATTCCCCCCACTCATGCCCTCACCCCCCTGTTGTCTGTGTTCATTGGTTAGGCCTATGCTTACATATAAGTCCTTTGGTTGATCTCTTCTCCTTACCCCCACCCTCCCCTACCTTCCCTCTGAGGCCCGACGGTCCGATCGATGCCTCTTCGTCTCTGGATCTGTCCTTGTTCATCAGTTTATGCTGTTCATTATATTCCACAAATGAGTGAGATCATGTGGTATTTATCCTTCTCTGACTGGCTTACTAGAAATAATACATCGCTCCCCCCAAAAAACAAATAAACAAAAAAACCTTATTAACATGCCAGGATTTTTAATTTATTTAAAATCACAATTAGATAGAAATTATTCAGCTTGGGTATGATCATAGTCATAGGCAATTTAATGTGATTTAAATTGCTATAATTATACTTTAGTAAAATGCTTTTGATATGAAAACTTATTACCTTATCTATCTGTTGTCCTTTATACTGCTCTTCTTCATTTTAGTCTGATGATAATATACAGATTTAAATCTCGTTTGAACTAATTTATTCCCCTGGACTGCCATGGGCTTGGATTATGTTGCCCTGTCCCATTAGGGTATCACTGTACACAGCATGCATTCCATTTGCTCAGCAGTCATCATCCAACCCAACTCCCAAACCCCCAGTCTAACCCAAAGTGCTCTCTCTGCTTAACTTCCTGTCTCTTACTAACATTCACACATTTCCTAGCTTTGGGACTGTTATCCTTACACCCTTTCTTAATCAAAACCTGTGTTTTACAAAGGACAGTCTTTATTCTGCCTCTCTTTTTAGTGAACCTCTTTATTCAGTTACATTGTAAGACCTGGAGAGGCTGCTAGCGTTGTCCTAGACTTCTGATCCATGAATACTGTGCAAGGGAAAACTCTATTGTTTCTTCCTTCCTTCCAATATTTCCATTCTGAAACAGAATGTGTGAATTTTCCCGCACATTAAGCAATTCTCTGATGCCAACTGGTGTCATACGATTTGACTCAATTCTGACACTATCTATCTAGAGTTAGCATCAGCTCCCATGGGTTAAAAGCTCTATCCCACAATTCTGACCTCAATTCAGATGTCAATCACAGGTTCAGGTTTCACCTGTGCTTCCGACTCACCACCTATAAATTGGAGGTCCCCAGGACTCCCTACTCTGGTTCATGAAGTTGCTAAAGCAGCTCCCAGAATTCCGGGAAACAGTTTACTTACTAGATAACCAGTTCATCATATAAGGATCTAACTAAGGAACAGCCAGATGGAAGAGCTGCACAGAACAAGGTATGTGGGAAGAGATGGGGAGCTTCCCTACGTCTGGTTGTATCACCAACTTAGCACCTCCAGTGCTCACCAACCTGGAAGTTCTCCTACTTTTAAATACATGGAGTTATTGCCCTGGCTGGGGTAGCTAAATGGTTAGAGTGTCTACCCATGCACCAAAAGGTCTTGGGTTTGATTCCTAGTCAAGGGAATGTACCTGGGTTGCGGATTTGATCCCAGACCCTGATACATTCAATGTGATGGGTTTTTTTTCTCTCTCTCCCTCCTTCCTTTCCACTCTTCCTAAAAATCAGTGGAAAAAAATATCCTTATTTATGCTAATGACACTGAAAATTAACAAAAAAATAAAAATACATGGAGTTGTTTGTTTGGGGTTTTTTCTTAGCTATATTTTTACTAGAGGCCTGGTGCATGAAATTTGTGCATGGGAGGGGGGATCCCTCAGCCCAGCCTGCACCTCCTCTAATCCAGGACCCCTTGGGGGATGTACAACTGCCTCTCACAATCTGGGACCGCTGGCTCCTAACTGCTCACTTGCCTGCCTGCCTGATTACCCCTAACCATCTCTGCCTGCCTGCCTGATCGCCCTTAACCTCTCCCCTACCAGCCTGAACACCCCTAACTGCTCCTCTGCTGGCCTGATTGCCACTAACCACCTCTGCCTCGCCCCGCACCCGGGACTCAGGATTCCCTCCTCTGGCCGGTCACAGGCACATGGGACCTGGGCTTCCCTCCCTCTGGCCGGCCGCAGGGACCCACTACCCAAGCCGGCTGCACCTGGGCTGACTGCAGCCACAGGCGACCATGGGCGGGCAGCTTCACCCAGGCCGCAGCCACAGGCGCTGGTGCCCAGGACTGTGGGGTGGGAAGCTTGTCCCTCTCCCGGGGCACAGCCTGTCTGGTCCCCATTACTCTGTTGCAAGCTCATTTGTGCCTGGCTGGTCCCCGTTCCTCTCTCCCCAGTGTTGAGTGTCTGAGCCATTAGGGCATGATGGGGTGAGGGTGTGATGACCATTTGCATATTAGCTCTTTATTATGTAGGATGGCTTAGAATATGGTCTACCTTTTATTTTTGTTGGTATTTTTGTTTTTATATTTGTTTTATTTTTATCTTTATTGTTCAAAGTATTACAGATGTCCCTTCTTTTTTCCCCCATTTGACCCTGTCTAGTCTGCCCCCACTTCCCTCCCCAGGCCTTTGCCACACTATTGTCTGTGTTCATGGGTTCACATATGCATACAAGTTCTTTGGTTAATTTTTTCCCACCACCAACCCCTTCCCTCTGAGATTTGACAATCTGTTCCATGCTTCTCTGTCTCTGGATCTATTATGTCCATCGGTTTATTTTGTTCATTATGGTCTACTTTTAACATTTCATGTTCAATTGAATGTTTCATGTGCTGTTGTTTAGTGGAGTTGGTCGTCTTTAAATATCAATTAGATCAACTTTTTATTGATAGTTTTGTTCAAGTCTTCTATATCCTTATTATGTACTGTTAATTTTTATTAATTATTGAGAGAGAAAGATGTGGAAATCTCTGACATTGGTTCCTTACAGTATTCCCATTGCTTTTATGGAGAAAAAAACATTTTTGTGTGTCCTTGATTGCTATTTTGCTGATATCACTTCCCTGCCTTAGATTTTAAAAAGGAAGACCCTACCCCTCCTTATAGCCAGCAATAATTTAACTGAGGGAATGAATATGTCTACTCTGGAAGTCATATGATAAAGTCATTTTTTAAAAAAATATCTCTATTGGTAATTAAACTGCTATTATTCCCATATGCACATGTCTTTGCATCTATCTCATTTTTTTATATTTTTATTGAATTCAGAGAGGAAGGGAGAGGGAGAGAGAGATAGAAATATCAATGATGAGAGAATCATTGATTGGCTGCCTCCTGCACACCCCCTACTGAGGATCAAACCCATAACCTAGGCATGTGCCCTTGACTGGAATCAAACCCAGGACCTTCCAGTCTGCAGTCCAGTGCTCTATCCACTGAGTGAAACCAGCGAGGGCTGCATCTATCTCGTAACTCCTCCAGAACTTAAGCAAGGCACATGGTGTCATTTACCAGCCCACTCATGCCTCAGCTATATGTATGACAAACACTACAAAATGGTATCAGACTAAAGGCAAGGGCCTGCGTCACACTTTAATAGATTTTGCTGCAAACAAATTAGCAAGAACTCAGTGAGAACTCCTCTCCTTAGTGTTATGCCAAATGCTATCCATGCTTTAAGTCAATTTCTTCTTCATACACAGATTACTTACTAAGAGATTTGGGTGCAAATACCTAAGATTGCCTAACAATATGAAAATATATACCTTTATCTATATTAACAATTCAGCAGTTTCATAGATATGTTTCTGTTTTTTTCCAGGACTATTTATGCTAATGACTCTGATTAAACATACTTTAAACATAGCAGAAGTTGGAAGCCATTTCTTGCCAGCAGCGAAAGGTGGTCTGTGGAGAGTGACCCGAGCATCATCACAAACTGAGGCGCTGGCTCTGGGCAAACAGCTGGTGGGTGGACCTGGTCCTTCGGGCTCTGATGGGGACTTCAGGGGACCTAGTTCTCATACTTGTGCTTGACGTGTTTCCACAGATTCCCCTGGTTGATGTGTTTGTAGGTCACATTCCTGCCTTGATCAAAAGCAAATTGGAAGAACAGAGCACCCAAGGTGATGGTGAGGGTAAGGTGGAGGCTCTGTAGAATAGAAGGGAGTACAGCCTCCCAGTTAACATGGGAGCCTCCGTGTTTCTCCATTCAGTAGGGATTTTTTATTTTGTTTTGTTTTGTTTTGTTTTGCTAATATATTTGTATTAATTTCAGAGAGGAAGAGAGAGAGAGAGAGAGAGAGAGAGAGAGAGAGAGAGAGAGAGAGAGAGAAAGAGAGAGAAACAGCAATGATGATATATAATCATCGATTGGCTGCCTCCTGCATGCTCCACACTTGGATTGAACCCACAACTGGAATCGAACTGAGACCTCCTGGTTCATAAATTGATGCTCAACCACTGAGCCACACCAGTCAGGCCATTCAGTAGGTTTCTTATCTCTAATTATGTCATGAATTGTATCTTCCAAAAAGAGATGTGTCTTTCAGAGACAGAATGGAATTTAAAAAATTTTAGTGTCTTACCATACCAATTCATAGAAAATGAATAAACATTCAATTAATATATATTAACTAGGGGCCCGGTGCACGAAATTCGTGCACTGGGGGGGGGGAGGGGAGAGTGTCCCTCAGCCCAGCCTGCCCCCTCTCACATACTGGGAGCCCTCAGGCGTTGACCCCCATCACCCTCCGATAGCCTGATCGGCCCCTTGCCCAGGCCTGACGCTTCCGCCAGAGGTGTCAGGCTTGGACAGGGGACCCCCATCTCCCCCCAATCACTGGCTCTGGCCCCCGCCCAGGCCTGAGGCCTCTGGCCCAGGAATCATGCCTGGGCAGGGGACCCCCATCTCCCTCTGATCGCTTGCTCCACCCCCCGCCCAAGTCTGACACCTCTGACCCAGGCTTCAGGCCTGGGCAAGGGGACCATCATATCCCCTCAATCCCCGCCTCTGCTCCCCACCCAGGCCTGATGCCTCGGCCAGAGGAGTTGACCTTCATCACCCTCTGATCACCAATCACCGGATCGGCCCCTTGACCAGGCCTGAGGCCTCCGGCAGAGGTGCCAGGCCTGGGCAGGGGACCCTCAGCTCCCCGCAGTTGCAAGCTCCGTCCCTGCCTAGGCCTAACTCCTCTGGCCTAGGCGTCCGGCCCGGGCAGCGGGGACCTGCAGTGGCAGCGGGGGGCGCTGTGATCGTGGGCTTCGCTTTAGGCCCAGGCAAGGGACCCCTAGCTCCTGGGACTGCCAGCTTCGACCGTGCCCAGCTCCCATCGCTGGCTCCACCCCTACTTCCTGCTATCACTGGCCAGGGCGGCAAAGGCGCCTGATTCTCCGATCATGGCTGGGGGGCAGGGCAAAGGCGGCCCCAGGGCTGCCTTTGCCCTGCCCCCCAGCTCTTAGCTCCCCCCTGGGTTTCCGATCACTGTCAGTGGCAGGGGGCTTCTTCCTGCTTTCCCTTTCGCCTCCCTGCATTGTGCCTACATATGCAAATTAGCCGCCATCTTGTTGGCAGTTAACTGCCAATCTTAGTTGGCAGTTAATTTGCATATAGCCCTGATTAGCCAATGAAAACGGTATCGCCGTACGCCAATTACCATTTTTCTCTTTTATTAGTGTAGACTAGAGGCCCAGTACACAAAATTCATGCACTGGGGGGTGTCCTTCAGCCCAGCCTGCACCTTCTCCAATCTGGGGCCCCTCGGGCGATGTCTGAAACCAGCAGTCGGACATCCCTCTCACAATCCAGGACTGATGGCTCCCAACTGCCTGCCTGCCTGATTGCCCCTAACCGCTTCTGCCTGCCAGCCTGATTGATGCCTAATTGCTTCCCTGCTGGCCTGATCGCCCACAACTGCCCTCCCCTGCCGGCCATCTTGGGGGTGGCCATCTTGTGCTAGGGTATGACAGTCAATTTGCTCTTTATTATAGAGGGTTAGGGATATATAAAATATGATCTAACAAACATGGTAAACTAGAAAGATTACTAAATATGGTTATAAATGGTTTTCTCACTTAAAAATAATTACCTTGGGACAGTTTCTCAAATATGAAATGAAATATAACACTTTATGAAGTTCTTGAGCTAATTAAATGCAGTAATTGATATAAAGTATAAGGCATAATGAATATCAGTCTGTCCCTGCTTCATCTAGGGACACTAAATAAGTGCTTTAAAATAAATATGGCCTAAAGTGTTTAATAAAACCATTTGATCAATCTCATACAGGTTGACTTACAGCCTGCATGTTCATTCCAAATATATGTGATAGTTAACCAGGCTTCCTGTTTTGTTTTGTTTTTCAACATGATCTAGAGTATAACCAGCAATGATAAACGTTAAGAAATATTAGTTTTCTAATAAGAACCTTGGCGACACATGGAAACAATGTTGAGATTCACTATAAGATTGTTATCCATGCTGTTTTTCTTATCATAGTGTCAATTCCCACATCGAAACTTCTGTAAACAGGAATAATCAGAGGCTCAGATCAGTACCTTGCTGCTTGGATAGGAATGTTATGTAAGCGTTCTCCCTTGCATTTAACAGAATCTTCAGAAATGAGTAATGTCTTAGAAGTGTCTGCTCAACAGATTTCATGTATTGATTTGTCTGCTGGCTTGGCTTACTACTCACACAGGAGGAAGATGGCTGATTACCACACTATAGGCATTGTCAGTTCAAAGCTACTTTGTAAGTTTGCTTGGACTTTTAATATTGACCTATTCATTCTCTATAGAGCACTAGCTTTTTTCTAAAGGTTTTCCTCTCTTGTTTACTTCCCATACTTTCACATATTTTAGAGAAACCTATGAATAAAAATAATTTAAAGGGCTAACATTTATTGAGCAAGACTACATGCCATTATGTGGTTACTTAATATTTATAACATCACTTCGAGGTGGATACTACTACAATCCAAAATTCATAAATGAGAACACTGAATCACAAAGAAGTTAAATATCTACCAGCCCATTTTCCTGGTTATTGAACTATTGTCTCATTGTATCAGGTTTAATTGCTCCTTTATGATGCTGAGTTTGAAAATCTGCAAACTACATGTCTCATTACAGCTGCCTTCTTGTGACATTCTGACAGTATGGGGGCAGCACAAGTAGGAAATTTCAGGGTAAACACAAAGAAGAAGTGCTTTTCTTTTCACAACAGCACTTCCCCACAGTAGCAGCAGTTGGTTCTAGCCCAGGGGTGGGCAAACTTTTTGACTCGAGGGCCACAATGGGTTCTTAAACTGGACCAGAGGGCCGGAACAAAAGCATGGATGGAGTGTTTGTGTGAACTAATATAAATTCAAAGTAAACATCATTACATAAAAGGGTATGGTCTTTTTTTTTTTTTTTTTAGTTTTATTCATTTCAAACGGCTGGATCCGGCCCGCGGGCAGTAGCTTGCCTATGGCTGTTCTAGCCTCTGATTCCCTTTCTCCACCAGCACCAACATCATTGAAACCCCTACTGGCAGCAACAGGCTAACACCCTCCTTAGAGGTCTGAGGTCTGTGCTGCAGGGCCACTCTGTGACAGACTCTATTATGATAATCCCAACCTTTTCCCGTTATTTCTCCAGATGTAAGGTGGTAGATTCTTCTTGCAGTTATTTTTCTGGCTTATCTCAGTGTTTTTTGTTTATTTATTTTATTTTTTAACAATTTTTACTCCTTCAGCTTATTCAGCACCTGTATAATGAACTCCCTGTGCAATTCCCTCATTTCAAACACCTAGTTTGGTTTCTGTTTTTCCTGCCAAGTCCCTTATTAACAAGTTCTCCTGGCTCATTTCTTTGCAATGCTGGATCTCTTAATTTAGGTCCCTTGTGGGGTAAAAAGGAAATTGCACACTTTATAATATTTTTGAATAATTATGGGTATAAGTAAACACATGCATCTGCTTCTCACATCCTGGATGAGAGTAATACTCAGTGAAGCTACCCTTTGCTCAGGACTACACTGAGAACTGACAGTGCTGAAACCACGCCAGCTAGAACTGAGCAGGTAGTATACTCTTGTGCTCAGATCTTGTGTTTTTTGGTCTCCCAGATTCTGAACCAACACTATTGAAAGGTTCGGGTCATGCACCAATGACATGAGGCCATAATGCAGTGGTTCTCAACCTTGGCTGCATATTAGAATCACCTGGGAATCTTTTTAAAATCCTGATTTCTGGGTCTCATCCTCCGGAAATTCTGTTTCTTTGTTATGGGGTGGGGCCACAACATTAGTAACCAGCGGTTCTCAACCTGTGGGTCGCGATCCTTTGGGGGTCGAACAACCCTTTCACAGGGGTCTCCTAGGACCATCGGAAAACACATATATAATTACATATTGTTTTGTGATTAATCACTATACTTTAATTATGTTCAATTTGTAACAATGAAATTGGGGGTCACCACAACATGAGGAACTGTATTAAAGGGTCGCCGCATTAGGAAGGTTGAGAACCACTGTTAGTAACAAAGAAACAGAATTTCCAGAGGATGAGGCCCAGAAATCAGGATTTTAAAAAGATTACCAGGTGATTCTAATGTGCAGCCAAGGTTGAGAATCACTGCCATAATGTATCAAAAGAGATTTTTATTTCAGGCACCTGTGTGCAAGTGGGCTGATTCCAACAAAGGAATCAGCGGAGACTGAAGGGGTAGGCAGAGTTTTATTACCTTCTACTAGCTGCAAACAGTTCTGCTGACGTACAGAGCTTGACTGACGTGTCCTGTCCTTGGCTCTTCCTGGCACCAGATGTCCAGTGGCTCTCTGGGCTATGCCAGGCTCAAGGTTGCAAGCTTTCTGCAAGATATCTGCTGAGCACAATAAGTTTTCTCTGCCCCTTTTTATTCTCTTTAACCCTTTCAACTATGTGTGCCCAGAACGTGCCAGTATTTTTCAACTTTCTATCAATAAGTATACGTATTTCCGTATCTGTGTTTCTGTGTTTGTGTGTGTGTGTGTGTGTGTGTGTGTGTGTGTGTGTGTGTGTGTGTTGCGGAAGGAATGGCGATCCCAAATGCCTCGTAACCTTTTAATATTCATCACTTCCACTGAACCACCTGACTTCCCGCTGCACATAATTGGCTTCTCCATTTGCCAGTTCTGGGATTTTCAGTAAACTACTTAAACGGCATGCACTTTTCTCTAAAATGGGCATTTTAAAGGTATCCAACTCAAGGATTATGTTCAGTGAGTAAATACATATGAAATGATTAGGTTGTCATCGTCACATGGCAACTGTTAAATGAAAGTCGGCTAGTTTTATCGCTGTTATTCCTACCGTATCCTAGACTGGCATAGCCTGGAGAGATAGGCACTGGAAGAAAATAACTTACTCTAAAACATATACGTAGAAAATTTCCACAAACTAGAAATTGTTTGCTCAAAACCGTGGAAAGTACAAACTTATCAGACAATGTGTCCCTGATACTTGGCCTATTACTTGGGTGGAATCAGCCTGTGCATTACTACCTCATGCCTCTGAAGAAGAGAGCCGCTCATGGGGAAAGGAAGTGAGAAAGCACTTGTTTCACTGCCCTCCCCGTCACTGCTCCCTTACCACATGTTCACGGAAGAGATGTGAAGGCAGGGGCCAATGGCATGGACATTTTTTATACTCCTGGCAGGAAACAGCTGCAGATAAAGTAAGGTTGCTATCTGGTTTGTTTCATTTAGCAAAAAAATTCTCCATCTTGGAAAGAGTGTTGTTTGAGCTCTTCAGTAAGAAATGGAGCAGTGCCCACCCTCAGCATATATACTAGTGGCCAGCTCTCTTCTGTATTAGATTGCTCTGACCCTCGGGTTTTATAAATGTAAACTGCTTTTTACTTTTTTAAAGTATTTTATAGACTCCAAATTTATCTTGCTTATCTTTCTTGCTTATTGCTGATAAAGTTAAATTCCAGAAGCTAAATGCCTTAGTGTAGTGGTTGAACTAAGGCTGAAGTAGGTCTCTGAATCCTTGGCCACTAATGTGTAGGTTAGAGGGAAAGTGTTCCCTAGCTATCTGAAAGGAAAGTGTTCCTACGAAATCATTCATAAGCCGAAATGGCATAAAACAGAGGAGCTATTTTCACTTTTTTTCTTTAACACTGCAAATCTTCTTTGGATTTCTTCCTGTTTGCAAAAGCAGGTGCTAATATAGGCTTTCTGTAAAAGTGAACTTTCAGAAAGCAGGAGGTCCCTGTATGTGTTTGTCCTTTCTTGGAGCAAGGGTCCCCAGCTTTTATTAGATTCACGTGGAGATACATGGTTTTAAAAAGAGGCAATAACCAGGATTTTTCAGTACATATTACCAGAAGCTGAGTTTGGGACAGTGAAAAGCTTGGGGTCCATTAGAAGTAGATGTGGTGGGCACATTTCCGGCCTGTTGCGCTAACTCCATTACCTGTAGGTGGGAAGGACCCAAGTAATTCCGGCTAAAGATGGCTTTTTACTTCTCATCTCCTGTGCTGATCCTGCCTCACTGAGACTTCTCTGAGGATCAAAGGACTAAATATTTAGTTCAGAATGAATGTTCTTATAAACATCCAGTGTGGTAGAGAGACAGAGATTTGACAAAATGCATCACAAAAGCTCAGCTTTGACAACGGGATTCTCATCATAGGACACTACTTAAAAAAAAAACAAAAAAAAAACCACGACAACATTAAATCATATTTTCTACTAAGAAATAGCAAATAGTTATCTGAAGAAGCTACATTTTTCCTGAAGTAAAATGTGCTGCTGAGAAATAAACAAGACGCAGCCCCAGGGCCATTCCTATGTAGCCTCAGTCTCGGGCTCTATTTCTCTTTTGGAAGAGAATTCCCTGGAACCGGCCACAGAGACACAACGGGGCAGGAGAGATATGCCACAAGAGGAAAGATGCCACACTAAGATCTCCGAGTCCTTGTTCACCCTACAGCAAGTAGAAGTGTAAAGAGGGTGGAATCTACTTACATGAGGAGTCTCGCCATGTGATGCATTTGTAACTGTAATACCTGCACTTTTTATCTAGTGAGACATGTAAATATCTCTGAGGTGAACATTCCTTTCTTTTTTGATACTGAACATCAGTGTGGTGCTAGAAATCTCTTTCTTTTCCTCTTTCTCCTTCATTTCCTCTGTTTCACTTACTCCCTCATCCCACCCTCTCTATATGTCAAATGTTTTCACTGTAATTGAAAGCCTTTAGCCTTTTTTTTTTTCCGTGAAATTTAATGGTATTTTAACTGACAGAATAGCATGCTCTCTCAAGACATAAGAAATTTACAAGTTTACTGAACCTTTCAGAACAGGAACCAACACCCTCCAAGAAAAAGAAACAAAAACCCCAGTGGAAGGAGGAAGTTACATGGACACTGCATTTCTTAAATAACACTTATGTTCCGTCAAGTCCTAATTTCTAGCAACTTTGCCATGAAAACTTCTGCTCCAGTAAAAGCGTGTATACATTAAAACCAAGGAAACCCCAAGCGTTGGGCTTATAAAAAAAAAAAAAAAAACAAAAAACAAAAAAACAGAGAAAAAATTGTCCTGCTTCATTCTGTTGCACTTTCTGGTATTTTTTAAACAAAACTCAATTTATCACTTTTAGAGAGGATAGAACATAAAAGTAAAGGATGTTGCCATATAAGTTGGAAATATATCCTCGACAACAGCTTCTGGGGCCGATCTGCATAGCAGGCTCTCACTTTTTTATTCAGTGTGAAAGCTAATAAATCTATTTGTGAAAACTCCTAAAAGGCAATCATTTTCAGGAAGAAAGAATTCTGGCAAAAGCTATTGTTTGAGCAAATCCGAATGACAAGTGCTTTAATCTGACAACATTTGCAGTTCCAGGGGCACCGTACATTTTGGAACCATAAAAGCAGCAACACATTCTGTGAGGCAAAACATACTGCGTTTGAATCTGCCCTGCTGAAACTTGCTGCCCGTGGTTATGCACAATGTATTAAGAACATGAAGGATGATAAATTATAAACCTACACGATCTCGTCATTTTGCAAGAGAGTGCTTATTTCCTTTTCCATCCATCTGTTTTTGTTATACACACTCTCCAAATTCAGTTAGGAACTCTAGCCCCCGAAAGCATTCTCACACTGTTTCTACATTTTTTTTAGAGGGTAAGCATCAGATTTTCCAATAAAAATAAAATTTTTATGTTATTAACAGCATTAAATAAAATATAATTATTTTTCAATTATTGAATTTAAAAAAAAGTTTTTTCTTATGTGTAGAACGTAATGATTCAAGATGCCCAGAAGGTGAAATTCAGCAATTCAGTTTCCATGTAATGTACTTCTTCAGTTGCTATTTTCTGTTTGGCACTGGAAGCAGGACATCGAACATTGTGAGAAATGAAAAGTTGATGGTCTTTGCCCTGAAGTTTACAATCTGAGAAGAAAAGCTGTAGCAAAGTGAAGTAAATGTTGTTAGAGGTAAGGCAATAATAGGGGGAAACCAATATACTGTGAACTTGGAAGTAGAGACAAAAAAACTGTGTTTATTTAAGAACTGCCAATCTCTCAAACTGCCTCCTGCCAGATGAGCCCTCTGATGGGGGGCTTAGATGTCCTTCTCCTGGATTTGTAGAGACAGCGTTTTATTTGCACTCTCTGAATCCTGCCTCCACCCATCCTGCAGTGAATCGCCAAGAAAACACACCGAATTTTTGAAGGCACTCCTTCACACATGTAACCTGACCCCCTTCTTTTCTGTCACATCTAATTGAAACTTGTCAGCCAGTCTTTTAAATGTCTCCATTAGGGTCCGCCTTTCCTGGTCCATAATCAGCCAGGATTCCCTGTGACCCACTTTCTCGACCGGAGGTGCTCAGCTTTCTTTGCTCTGCCTTTTCATACCCCAAAGTCATTGGAGCCCAGCTGAACACGCACCTCTCCCACCATCGGACACCACGCTCTTCCAGATCTCGGTTACAAAGTTATGCAAAGGTTTGCATGTTGATTGTCAGCACCTGTTTCTACTGCACCCTCAATTTGAAAATGAGCTGCCTGAGGAAATCTATGAGGTATCACATACCCACATCTTTTAAAATGCCATTTTCACTATAAACTCAAAACCAATTCTATGTGACTAAATGACCATTGAACACACTGTTTCTTAGACAAGGTCTTCCCTTAATAAATATATTAATACTAGCGGCCTAGTGCATGAAATTTGTGCACAGGAGAGTCCCCTTAGCCTGGCCTGCACCCTCTCCAATCCGGGACCCCTCGGGGGATGTCTGACTGCTGGGACTGCTGGCTCCTAATTGCTTGCCTGCCTACCTGCCTGCCTGCCTGCCTGCCTGATGGCCCTTAATGGCCTCTGCCTGCCTGCATGATCATGCCCCTAACTGCTTGCTCCCCTGCAGGCCTGATCACACCCCTAACTGCTTGCTCCCCCACACTGGCCTGATCTTACCCTTAACTGCTTATTCCCCTGCCCCAGCCTGATGGCAACCCTAACTGCTTGCTCCCCCGCCCCAGCCTGATCTCGCACCTAACTGCTCTCCCCTGCTGGCCTGATCACTCCTAACCACCTCTGCCTTGGCCCCTGCCACCATGGCTTTGTCCGGAAGGAAGTTGGAGGGCCATGATGTCCTGTCAATCTGGTCTGATTAGCGTATTACCCTTTTATTAGTATAGATGTTTATTATAGTAAGTATAGTAAATATAAATGATGGATTAATAAAACTATGTGTGATTTTATCTACTTTAAACCTTCAGTTTGTATTGTTTGAAAATGTCTCTGGGATATAACATTTGTGTTTAAGATAGATTTCTGCTGTAACATTTTTCCTAATTTTCCTCCAATCAGTTCCTCTAATTTATGTGAAGATTGTGATGGGGTTCTTCTCTTATAATTTCTAGTTGAAAATAATGCAGGTCAAAATAATGTGTATTCTCTTGAATACAAGCACATATACATACATAAGTATTTAATTTGGCTAAAATATTTAATGATAACAGGCTTTATATTATAATTTTCAAACTCACCAAAATTTTTTCTTCATAAGTGATTCTCATATGCAGGCAAATAACTGCATTTTTTATGAACTTAAATTATTTCAGGTGATATTTAACTTGCTTTTGACTTAAACTCAGTAATATTATTTGGCAAACAATACAATATAAGCTCATGAAAATGTTCCTGAAGTACTTATACTACTTTAGTTAATATTGTTTCAGAAATCAATACTATTTTACAATATCAAAGGGAATAGTGACAATTTTTTTTTTTTTTTGTATATCTAGAGCAGATGATACTGTAAAATAGGGTTAAGATCTCTCTGGTTTAACTCCCATCTTTTTTCCACTTTGCAATCTACCTTTCTATTTTTGTGTTTGAAGCAATAATAAGAAATATCTCATTGATATTAAGTTCTTACATATATAATTACTCATAAGCATTTGTTAGGTTAGTTTTTCATAGTGAATTTATGTTAATGAATAACATTATTTGTCTGCAGTTCATAGAAAAAAATAGAGAAAGAGAGACATTAGGGTCTTTCCTAACTAAAATATATTTCTACAGTAATTCCCACATTTCACTTAAAATAAAATTCAGACTCATTACCTGTATTTTATTCAACTTTTCCATTGCCATCTTCATAGGCACCCTGCTCTATACCTAACTCAGATTTTTACCTGTTTTAAAAATGTGACCTGATTTTTTTCAGCAGTCTTATCATCTGTCTTCTCTCTGCCTGGATGCTTTCCATTTTCCTCCTAATTGCTAAATTTGAAGCTCTTTTCAAGAGTCGTTTTGTCCTCTGCAACAGATGTGGGTCACAGTCTCACTTGATTTCTTTCTGCGACCCCCTTGGTTCTGTGTTTCCCTCACAAAGTGAAGGGTGAGCCACAGAAATCATCCCAGCTACAGAGTGGGAGGTGCCCCAGCCCCAGGCTGAGACGGGGCCTGGGACAGACTCTGACAGTGATGAATCGGTACCAGAGCTCTAGGACCAAGATTCCGCACAGGCAACCACACAAGCCCAGCTGGCAGCTGCAGCTGAAATTCATGAAGAACCAGTCAGTAAAGCAAAACAGAGATGGAGTGAAAAAAAGTCACAGAAGGCTTTGTCCAAATTGGGCTTTCTATGGGTTACAGGGGTTACTAGGGGCACTATCCAGAAATCTAAGAATATCCTTTGTCATCACCAAAGCAGATGTCTGTAAGTGCCCAGCTTCAGATACAGTAAAACTTCGATATAAGGGACTGATTTGGGCAAGGGGGTGTCCATTAAAGCTGAAAATCTGTTACATAATCGATTTTCTGAATGCATATGTTAAAATTTGATAAATTAGTTTATCTGTTTTTACTTATGTAGATATGTTTGTGTAATTACAATTAAGTATGCATGAAATGTTTAATTTCAAAGAAAAGTTTTCTATATGTATTACTATAATATTAAATTTATACTGAATAGATCTAGTAAATGCATGCATTCACCAGCTTCCACCAGTAAACAAATGCACACAGCTGGGGCATGGCTTAGCACACCTGGGAACATCAACCAGCAAGCATTAAAACTTTTGCAGAGCCCTAGCTGGTTCGTTCAGTGGATAGAGCGTTGGCCTGGGGACTACAGGGTCCCAGGTGCGATTCCAGTCAAGGCCACATGCTCAGGTTGTGTACTCGATCCCCTGTAGGGGGCGTGCAGGAGGCAGCCAATCAATGATTCTCTCTCATGATTGATGTTTCTATCTCTCTCTCCCTCTCCCTTCCTCTCTGAAATAAATACAAATATATTTTTTTAAAAAACTGTTGCAGAAAGTCACACCACATGGCAGCAGAACCAATTACCGCACTTGATGCCAGGTGATCACGTGCTAATCATACTGATCGTTGTTTATGGGCGGTGACTCTTGGATTTAAATATGCAGACTATACTTGTAGATATGTAATAGTTATTTATGTCAGTGAAATTATCATAGTGTTTTTACCAACATATGGCCTATTTGCTAAAATGTATTAAAAATAACAGTGAATTAATAACAACGAATAGCCTGTCTTGATTAAAAGCATTTAAAAATTAACAGGGTGTTAATTTCCACATATAACTTACCAGCCAGAAATTTTGTTCCTTAAATCCAAAGTCTGTTAAATTGAGGTCTGAAAAACTGAGGGTTTACTGTACCGGCATAGTTTTGGCTGAAGCCAAGATAGAGGACTGATCTCAGCAAGCACACTGGCAGCTGCTGAGGAAATTAAAGTTCAAGGTGAAGCTGTATTAAACATTCTAGAAAATACACAAACTCCAACTGTACAAGAGGAGATCAAAAAGGAAGAGGCTGATGAAACAGGTGTGGGAGCTAAGAACCTAGAATTGGTCATATCACAAACAAATGTGTAGAGAGCAAAGGCAGTGGAGCCCTGAAGAAAAACAGTAATGATATTAGAAATGCAATGGATGCTCAATAAAATGTCGCCACTATTGTTGAGTATATCATGTTGAATTTTTAAGGAAAGACTAATAAGTTAAAAAGTTTCAGAAGCTTTAATTTTCAGAAATAGGGGTTTGGGAACTATCCTTTAAAGCAGTGGTTCTCAACCTGTGGGTCGCGACCCCTTTGGCGGTCGAACGACCCTTTCACAGGGGTCGCCTAAGACCGTCCTGCATATCAGATATTTACATTATGATTCATAACAGTAGCAACATTACAGTTATGAAGTAGCAACGAAAATAATTTTATGGTTGGGTCACAACATGAGGAACTGTATTCAAAGGGCCAGAAGGTTGAGAACCACTGCTTTAAAGTAATTATGATAGAGATTTGTGGGAGTATGGACCCTTGTGATTTCTCAGGACTGACAGCCTCAAAAATCTGTTCCTAAGATGAATGCTGCAGTGATCCTGTAAAATGTAAGATAATCTTTGCCACTTCTCTGGACAAAGCCAAGCAATGATTCTTCCCTTCACTCAGAGTAAAAGCTGATTCCTTACCATGACCCTGGAGCTCCTTGCAAGATCTGACCCTGCCATGAATTGGATTGTATCCCTCCACCACTTCCCCAAAAATTCATGTATTGAATCCCTAATCCTCATTGTGATAATATTTGGAAATATGGCCTTTGGGAGATAATTAGGTTCAGATGAGGTCAGGAGGGTGAGGCCCTCATGATGGGATTAGTGCCCTTATAAGATGAGACATCAGAGAGCTTATTCTTTTCCTCTCTGACCTGTGAGGTTACAGAGAGAAGAAAACAGATAAGCCAGGAAGAGAACCCTCACCAGAACTCAACACTGCTGGTATCTGAATCCTGGACTTTCAGCCTCCAAAACTATGAGAAAATAACTTTCTGTTGTTTTAGCCATCTAGTCTATGGCATTTTATTATGGGAGCTCAAACTGACTGATACATATCTCCATTAACTTTCTGAATTATTCTTCTTTTATCTCCTTTACACAGGTCAGAGCCTCATTTTTTCCCCTAAAACTACCAGGTATGACCCTGTGTTAGAATATAGCCCTACGTATACCCTCTGCCCTAAAATATTCTTTTGGAAGGTATTCACTTGTCAAAAAATGTCATCTCTTTCAAGACATTGTTAAAATCACTTTTTCAGCAAAATCAATCCTGCCTGCCCTATTATATACTACAATTACCCAGCACATCACATCTACACCTGCCCTTAGGATTCTCTAATCTTCTTACTCTGCTCTATATTTTCTTGTTGTTGTTTTTTAAATAGAACATATACTCTTCTAACCATAAGGTATTATTTATTGATTATGTTTATTAGTAAATGCCATTATCTGCATACTCAACTTCAAGTTTCATAAGGAAAAGGCTTTTTTTCTTTACTTCTTTTCCCTAAATGAATCCCAAATATATATGAGGGTTTACATTTTGTTCCTTAAAGATTAAACTTTAATGTGTTTTATATTATCTAAGGTACTTTTCCCTCATAATTCAGAACTAGACTATGTGCAGATTTCATAATCTACTTTCCTTCTGAAATAATTATAATAAGTACTTTATCTACTTTTAATCCTCACTACTAACATTAAAACTTTTGTATGTAATTAGCTTCTTTTTAAACTTTTTTTGGTTAATGAATAAAACATAATCTCATTAGTTTATTTTTATTTGGAGTTGAATCTGATGTTCCCAATGTGCCTTGCTTACAACAAAATAGTTCTTGTAAATAACTAGAGTTCTCATTGTCAGCCCCTTTGTAATATATCACAATTCAAGGCACTTGGTCATATATCTGTGATCAAGATTAAAAAAACAAACAAAACCTATGCTTGGTCTTATATTATAGCAACCTTATTTTGCATATCCTATGGGTACAAATCCAGCTGTTTGAGTTTCAAAAGCTACCACTCTCTTTGACCCTCTTCCAATTTAAAAGTAAATTTCATTTCACAAAGACTTGTACTAAAACTTTCTCAATGTCTCTGTTTAAACTCTTCCCATGAAATTGGACTCACGTCTCTGTCTGAGAGTGAATTAGACCCTAGAGAGGACCATTAACACCTTCGGTGCATGTATAATGCTCAAGCAGCACCCAAGTGGCTCAAAAAAGTGATGTGTCTGGTGCCCAATATACGAATTTGACTTAGGGGCCAGGAAGGGAGAGAAAACAGGTTCCTGGGAGATTATCTGATGTAGCTTCCTGCTTCCAGGCAGGCACATGCTGAGGCTATTCAGGACAGATCATCTTCTAATTAGTGTTCTTCAGATCCCATGTTCATTTTTCCTTCTCTTTGAAATTACACAAAGCAGTAGTTATAGTGCCATGCACCTGACACTAACACTAACAGTTCCTGGACTGAATGGTTGGCCTTGGATTATATATTTTTCTTTGCTCCATAGCCACCTTGCAAAAGTTAATGTACTTCATTAACTCTTTAAATTGTAATAAGATTAGTATCCTCCTGGTTTAAATTTCTGTATCAAAGATAAATTAAGATAGGTAACATCGAAGTAGAAACAAGTAGAGAGTTAATCTGGTTTTGCCATTGGAGCCTTCCTACTTTGGACACTTTCTTCCTTTGCTAAATGTTCAAAGTAATACTTACATTTAGTACTTCATTGGATTGTTGTATGGATTAAATAAACCAATGCACCTGTCAGTGCCACACAATCTGCAGAGTACTATTCAATTATAAGGCCGTTAATCATTTCCCCTTCTCTGTCCCTGACAGAATTTTGTTTACATAGCTACTATTATACATTCAGGAAATTGCTTGCTGAATGTTTGTTGGAGAGTACTGAACGTCTCTCTTTTTGTTTCCCAACACCAAGGTTGTCAGCTATGAGAAAGCAGAGGCCTTACTTTATTATGTCCCCTGAGTGGAAACAAATACAGCGCTACAGATGTAATAGTCAATAAATAAGTGTGGAGTAAATTATTGAATAAAATATGTAGATTCCCTTACTGATTATTTGCAATATTAATATACATTACTATACTAAGTTGGAATCAGAAATCAAAGGCATAATGAAAATAGTTCAAGCTCTATATTTCCAGATTTCAATGGTATAAAACTGTGATGTAAAACTATACCAAAAATAAACAAAAGTTTTTTTTTTCAAAAATGTATTTTTATTGATTTCAGAGAGGGAGGAGAGAGAGATAGAAACATCAATGATGAGAGAGAATCATTGATCCACTGCCTCCTGTATGCCCCCCACTGGGGATCGAGCCTGCAACCTGGGCATATTCCCTGACCAGGAATCAAAGCCTCACCTCTCAGTTCATAGGTTGACACTCAACCACTGAACCACACCAGCTGGGCAAATATAAGTTTTAAAGAGTCCAAGCTTTAAAACTATTGGAAAGGAATAATGCATTCCAAAAAAAGCCCATATTATCATTTGTTATTATATCTACTTATAGTATCAGAGTCCAGTATACTTTACTCTAAAGAATGATGAATAGCAGGCTCAAATATCAGGTCAATCATATTCTAGCTGTTTAGTTCTGTGAGACTTTTATGGTTCACAAAGGACAGAGATGCCTACTACTTTAATTGTGAAATGTTACCCTGTTTTGTAACCATCTCAATCCATTGTTTCAAGGCTTCAGGCAAGTCTTCCTTAAACATTGCTTGCATCAGTGGTCATTTAGAGGCAAACAATTCTGCAAAAGTAATGACAGCGTCTGCTGTAGCGAAAAGAAATCCTCTAAGAAGATGCAGTGCCACTTAAAATATTTGGATAAACTCCTATGTTCTTACCATACCTGAGAGAAGCATCTTAAGTCATTATTACTTTACTACAAATAAAAGGGGGGGGGGAGTTAACAGGAATCTTGAAGTGTGGGAATACCCAGAAGCTGACAAAATGATGGGATATAGCAGAGGAATCCCACGCTGAGTTTCTGCTTTCCTCAGGCCATCTCTGATTCCACATTCAACACTAATCAGGACCCTGACAGGAAACAGTTATCTTCCATATATTCTGAGCAAAGGTTGCACTATGGAAAAGGCATGGGAAGGGTTTTGAAATGGCAGGGAGGGACTGCACAGGACTCGAAATCTAGTACCACTAGGGAGCCCCTCACAGGGCTTGGCGTGGCAATGTGGGGGAGCACGGACCAGAGCCTGAGAGAAAGCTGAATGGGAAAGGCTTTCTGACTCAAGCTGTGTCCTTTGATAGAGTAATGCCATCACCCTGTCACCAACTCTTTTGGATCAGGGACCAAAACCAAGGTTCTCTTTCCCAGGGCCATTTGCATCAATCAAACCAGAGTTCGGTAAAGCAGAGCAGAAACTTTATGTTTTGATCAACGAATGGAGAAGGGTGAGCTCATGCTCTGAAAGCACCTTCTCTCGAACTGGGAAGGAGCCTTCAGTATAACAGGCTGCAGCGTGGAGTGATTATATTCTTTTAGGCACACGAAGTTATTCTTATCTCACACTCAGCCCTTTTCCACCCAATCCTTTTTGCACAGGATGCCCCAACGCCATCTACAGTTTAGCACAGGGCACCAGGGTCTTTGCCAGCAGGAATCCTTTCCAGTTCCTGTAAACAAGTATAACTCATGCTATAGTTTAGGTATTGAGAAATGTTAGGGTCTTTTAGATGATAACCCAGTGACAGTTTCAATCAAAGTCAAGCATCAGGCTAGTAACTGTCTTTTGATAGATTTTTCCAGAAGCTCCAATCTCTGTATGTGTCTTAAATATCACAGAGTGATTAAGAAGGCTTATTAATCTCTTCAGAAACAACCTTTTTATGTGAATTGACGTATCCCCAAATTATATCCAGTTAAGGGATATAATTTCAATAAAATTCAAATAACTTCACACCTTGTTATTTCACTTTAAGACAGACTCAGAAGTAATTATTTTTTAAACTTTTTTTCTTTCTTTTATTAAAAATTGATTTCAGAGATGAAGGGAGAGGGAGAGACTGAAACATCAATGATGAGAAAGAATCATTGATTGGCTGCCTACTGCATGCCCCCTACTGGAAACGGAGCCTGCAACTGGGGCATGTGCCCTGACCTGGAATGTAGTTGTGACCTCCTGGTTCATAGGTCAACACTCAATCACTAAGCCATGATGGCCAGGCTTTCCTTTCTATTTGAGTAGCCCATCTTAGTACACCAGGTACCTTCTAAAAATGAGAAATCATATTGCTACTCATACATTATATCATCAATACATTTTATCAGAGTACATGTGGTGAGCGTCAGCATCTGTCATCATAGAATGATAGATTATACTTTTTCATGCTACATTAATATCATTTAAGTAGAATTCACTTTTTGCTAGGACAATGCATTAAAGGTGTACCAATCTTTTCCCAAGTAAATGCAAACTTTTATAATGGAGTGAGAAAAGCTGGCATGAACAAGATCAATAACTGCCTACCATTCTCCTCTGGCTTGCTGACCTTCCCCTTCTGCAGCGTTTAGAAGCTTGGACTTTGAAGCCAGGCCTCCTGCATTCATACTGTACTTCTACCACCTATCAGCTGTGGGACTTCAGTCAAGTTACGTAATCTCTCTGTGTTTCATTTTTCTTAACCAGCAAAGTGAGTATTCATAGTCCCTACTTCACAGAGTTTGCCTGAACATGAAAACAGTTTAAAATACTGAAAGCATGTAATAAAGTACCTAGAAATACAAAGACCGCATGAGCATTTGGTATTGTTATATGTCAATCCTTTGCATATATTACTTCTTTAATTATAAGTCATATTTTGTGAGGTTATTTGAGTGTCAATACTGTTTCAAATGTCCAACTGCTTCCGTCTCTAATAAGACCAGAAGTTTCTACTAAAAATCTAAGCCTAACGGGAAGGCGTCAGCAAGGTTTCAGCACTGGTTAAAATTCCCACGTCACTCCAGCCTTCGGTTGTAATTCTCACTATGAGATTCAGAAACAGAGCTCATGGAAAAGATTTTTAACTTTTTCTTCATCTTTGACTTTTACTCTGAGAGCGCGGAAAGCAAAGAGCCTCCCTGTCTTTTCCTTGCACGAATGCCAATCAGCCCAGGGCAAGAGCCTGGGAAGCAAAGGCATCTACTCTGCGGCTGCGTGGAGAACCCAGCCCCACATCACAGCCCGGCCCGCGGCAGTTTGGAGACGCATACTCTTCGTTAGTGTGTGCTCCCTCCGTGCACCAGGCACCTGTCACCTTTCCTCCACCTGCTTTTCAGGAAACTTCTTCTTCTGAATCTGTTTTGCCTCCTTTTTTCCCCCTTCTCTTTTGATTTGTATCTTGAGGGAGAGTAAGAAGCTCTTCTCTGGTGACAACATGATCAAATTATTTACAGTGGCTCATATGTACCATTATTTGTAAAAATAATAATAATAATAAAAATAAGTATAGGGTGGGAAGTCATATTCCTGTTTAATGATTCTAATGAATAAAATATGGCAATTGCACTTAGATGTTCAGTGATTTAAGTTGCATTGAGGGCAGCGTGCCATACTTGGTAAAAAGGCCATTAGTAACTATGGATAACAGTTCCCAGGTTAGCCTTATGGAATTCCATGCCTCCTCTAACTGTGTTTTAAATTAACATCGATATGTTTGTGTACATGTGTGTCTCTCGACTTACATCCCTTTCCCGGAAGATTTCTGTGATTGAGAATTGCAGTGATTAAAATGGAAGGTGATGGAATCCCTTGGAAAGGAATACATAACAAAGCCCAGAGAATAAAAAGGGAAATTGGCCAAAGCCTATTTTGAAGCCACCGAGAATAGCAGTGGCACAGAGAAAGGAGGTAAAGAGTTTAGAGAGAGGAAAATGCTGTCCCCCCGACTCCCCACCCCAACCCACTGGAAAGCAGTGCTGCAAAACGCAAATGCAAGTGGTCAATTGACAAAGTTTAAAAGTTACCAAACAACAACTTCAAATATTTTTTTTTTGGGGGGGGGGCGGGTTTCTTTGTCCCTCACTGAGCTGGAAACGGCTTATGGACAGTGATAGAATCTCATTCACCTTTGGTTCCTGGTAACAGTATCTGACTCAGAGTCAGCACGCCTTTATTAATTTATTGAACTAAATCCCAAGAAAGTTTCTCAGGTAAGCAGACATCCTGCCATATCAAATAAAGCCCGTCTTAATCTCCGCAAGCCGAGAATGCCAGTGTTGTTACTTCGTTAAATCTCCTGTAAAACGGGTCAGGTTAAGCAATTGCTCCTCTGGTGTGAAGGAACCATAGCATTGACACTAATTTGATTTTTTTCAGCGTTGTCCTTTCTATAATTGCATCACTTAGAGTCTGCACCCAAAATCTGTCTTGTCAGTTTGTTGACACCCAGTACCTGTCAGCCTCTCAGAAGATGGTGGCTCAGTGAGAGGAAGTGCATTGACACCTCCATGATTCAATCAATCGGCTTGCAAAAGCACTGCTTCTAGCAGAGCACAGCTGCCACCTGAGGAGAGAGGCTTGTTTTCTAGTCCCTCTGGCTACAACCTGATTTGATTTGTGTTGGAAAGTATTACTATAAGAACCAACTGAGATGAGGATAAGTTGTGCACCAGAGAGTACAGGCAGACATCAATATCCTATCTAATAAAGAGGGAATATGCTAATTGACTGCCTCACCCTCAAAGATGGCAGAGCCCACAGCCAATAAGGAGGGAATATGCTAAGTGCTGCCCCCTCCCTAAAAGATGGAGGCACCCAGTCCCCTCTGCTTTTCATACTTTAGACAAATTCTTGTACCTCCCTTAATATCACTTCTCTCACAACCCTCTGTGTTATGTGTGTTTCTCTTAGACTTGGACATATTTTTGCTTGGTTTTTATAAAAACCAGGGACAATTCAAAAATACAGTTTCTAAATAACATACCTCAGCACTTTGAGTATAAGAAGTACATTTTCTTATTATCATTTGATTTTTTGCAAACAGTATAATTTTTTTGGATGGTGGTACTAAGTCCAAATATTCATAACTAATGATATATATAGCAAAAAATAGAAACTGCACTAATAATGGAATAAGAGGTTGACTATAGTTGGATAACAATGAAAAGTTTTATGCACAATACATAAGAGTAAGAGAAATCAAAAGCAAGTTATATGATGTTGCATGTTGAGGAAAACATAAATTCATTAAACAATTAATAGAAGTTTAAATATAATTTTTGTTAATTTCAACAATTAATGGTAAACTTTTGACTTGAATTAATCTCAAATCAGAAATACAAATTTTTATTTCAAAATTTACTGATATTTTTGTAGGATATTATATTTTTATTTCATATGTGCATGCTTCTTGAGGCAACGCTAATATATAAAGGATTATATGCTTCTATAAATAACTAAAAGATGATACATATTTAGAATTTAATAATATATGAAAGGGATTAATCTTCCACAAAACAAACATCATGTTTACATAAGCAATTGCATTTAATTTGAGATGGCAAATGTTTAAAAAGACATCATCTATCCAACTGTTCATTATATGTCTATTAGCTTTAATACAATAGAGAATTGGAGATTATTAAATATAAAACACCTGCCCAAATGATGCTACGTTTAATTATCACAGTTTAATAACATTCAAAGCACATATTTTTGCCATAGTTATTTGAGATTCTCAAAAAGTTAAACATATATTCTGTAGAGACTAAATAATAGTGTGAGTTCAATTGAAATAGTACTTTAATCATCTCACACATTTACTGACTGCTTAGTATGTGCCTAGTACATACCAAGCCCTCTCTAGATGTATAAACAAAACAGAAAAACCCCTGTTCTTCTTGGGCTGCATAATGTGCATGTGTTAGATGGGGTTATGCAGACAATAAACAAATGCACAATAAATTACATAGCATATTAGATAGCAATAAAATTGTGAAAATCAATATTAATAAAAGTAGATAAACATATTGACATTTGACCATTCCTGAACTCTAATCCTATGTAATAAAAGTAATATGAAAATTGTCCCCTCAACTGGGAGTTTGACCGGAGTTCAACCAGGGGGCGGGGCCCGCCAACTGCCCAGGGCCCCTCCCCCAGCCAGACCTATTCCCAATTGTCCCTGCCCCCATCGGGGTGGGATGGCTGGACCCCATCAGTGCCCAAGTTCATTCACTGGGCCTCTACTATAAAATAACAAAGGTTAAAACTTTTCTAATTCACCAACTGTAGCTGTAAATTACTGTAAAATAGCTGTGCAGTGCCCACTCAATATCACAGAGAGAGGTACATTTTCTGAGGACTATCACTGGAAAGCAAAGCACTTTTCCATTTACTAATAGGATTATGTGTTGTATTATTTGCAAGCAAACAAAAATATGCTAACATGATCAGGTTAAGATTTGGTCTTCTGGGAAGATGAGAAAAGGTGCAATGCTTTAAGATTGCACAAGAGAATTTATCTAGCATGACTTTCAGAACATGTCTCTGTGTATGAAGTTCCCAGGAGAGGTAAATGTTTGGAAGAAATAGACTTTCAATAGGTGCTGTTTTTGTTCCCATTACCCATTCATATAAAAACAGCTAAACGGTAAATATATGTATGACAAGGGAAATTACAAGCAGACCTTTTTGAGTTCTTAATGTTATAATGTTGGATTGTACATTGCCATCTTACAATAGAGTTGTATTGATTTATGTGATGACATATTGTTCTTAATATTTTTCTCACATTAAAAATTTACATATGTTGTCAGATATGATTGAATGTACAGTTTCATCTATAAAATCTTTTTTTTAATCCTCACCCATGAATATGTTTTTATTGATTTTAGAGAAAGGGTGAAAGAGAATAAGAGAAACATCAGTCTGAGGAGAGAAACTTGGATTGGTTACCTTCCACATGTGCTGGAAAAGGATTGAACCTTCTACCTAGGTATGTGCCCTGACAGGGAATCAAAGCCACAACCTTTTGGCTTATGGGACGACACTCCAATTGAAACCCTGTGAAGAACTTTTTAAAAAAATATATTTTTTACTGACTTCAGAGAGGAAGGGAGAAGGAGAGATAGAAACATCAATGATGAGAGAGAACCATTGATTGGCTGCCTCCTGGTTGGAAATTCAACCAGTATGGGTGCATGGAACTATGCACAACCGACTAAGCCACACTGGCCAGAGCTACTTAAATCTTTCCCTCACCTAAATCTGTTTCTCCTTTCTGGGTTTCTTATTTCTACTAATAATGTTATGTTTGAGACCTTTCCTGTCTGTCTTTTTTTATGATCCATACTTATTTTTCATTTCAAGTATGATTCTTTAACATGCCCATTTTATAATATATACTTTCAATGTAATTGCCTTAAAGATCTCCATTACATTGCTGCAATAGCTTCCCAACTGATACCTTGTCCTCTAATCCCCCATTTCTCCTGTCAAATTTTCATTCCATTAAAAGATAATAAACTTGGTCATTTCCTGGTAGGGGCACATGACTAGGTTACTGGCTCAATCCCCAGTAGGGGGTGTGCAAGAGCCAGCCGATCCATGATGTTCCTCTCTCATCAATGTCTCCATCTCTCTATCCTCTTCCTTCCTCTCTATCTTAAAAAAAAACCAAAACAATAAAAACATATTTTAAAATAATAAATTTTAAAAGTGTTTTCATTGCCATTTCCTTTTCTTTAAAGTTATTGTTGAGTCCCTATTGTCTGGATTATGTCCAAATTGTTTAAATCGGTTTCATTCTTTACTTCCCTCCTTCACTCCCTCCAAAAGCTGTTCAGAACCTACTTTTCTTGCTTTATTTATATTGTCTTCTTTACATAAATATTTACTTCCTCCTGTCACTTTGTTCTAGGACTATACCACATATTATTCCCATTCTTGGTTTTACACTTTTTTCTCATTTAATGACCTTCATTTCTATCACAAAATTATCACCAGATAATTTTATAGGGAAAAAAATCACTTTTTGCTATCACTTTACTCTTTTAAAAAGAGTGCTCATTAAAAATGTACTCTTTGATGTTAGACCTTCCTTCTAGAGAAGTTATGTCATTATTTTGTTATAGGTTTTCTAAGCTTTTACACGTTATTGCTGAAAGCATTATTTGCAATACACGCTTACCAGGATGAGCATAAAATAGCGCTGTTGCCCTGCACGGTAACTTTTACTCTCTTTCCCTTCATTCTCAAAAAAGGAAATGTCTACCTCAGAAAATATAACACTGCATCTGCTTTTTTCAAAGAATCACAAATGTCAGTGTTTTATTACAATGTTTTTTAAAAAAATGACTCAATATCTGCTTGGTTAATGGTATAAGGATATGGAAAGGAAAAGATTTTCCTCTGAGTTTCCTTTTGATATTCCATTCTGATACTCATTACTTTAATACACACGAAGGGACTCTGAAGAAATAGAGACTTGAAAAATGATAAATTCCTTGCTTTAAACATTGAATACGAAGAGAAATTGCAACTTAGAATTGTTTATAAAAAGGCAGACTAAGTTGTCTTTTCTTATTTGATCTCACTTCACATGCTTTCTACTCCATCCCATCACTTTCAAAATAATGGGGAGCACCAGCATGCGTTTGAAGCAATGGGAGAACACACAAAACATTGGTATGCACACGAAAGCACTGACTGAACTCTCAAAGTTTAAAAGGTAAGAAGTTTATTCTCCTTTTATCAAGCAATGTCTATAGACGGAGCATCCACATGGTGTAAGCTACCAAAGGAGGATGGGTGAGACAGACTTACATTAAATCATTAGGAACAGACACTTAATATGGTTCAGGTTCACAAGGGAGGAAATTGCTAGAAAGGAAAGCAGATAAGTAGAAACATAAGCTGATTTTGTTGTTTATTAAATCTACCTCCCATAATGTTTCCTTAAGCTAAGAAGAAATCTACTGTATCACACAGTTCAGGATGCTATATACACGTAAGATATTACACACTATAAAATTTCAGGTTTCTAAGCAGTTTTACACAATTTAAACTTGAGTAAAATTTGTATTTAAAAAAGACCTTATTGGATTACCTTCAGTATATGGAGGTCATTTCAACAGCCCATTAGCATTTTTAGCAGCAACAAAGCAAAAGTAAGTAAAAGGTTCTCAAAACATGTAAGCTATTACTTTAAGCCTAGATAATGATCTGCTTATTTCAATAAACCAACTCTCTAGTTTTAATCCACTTCTACTGGCCTTATTTTTACCTTTAAAAATGGATTTTTTATTTTTATTTTTTTACTTCTATGCAGTGCCTCAAATAAGATTAGTTAGGTTCTGAACTACAGCACAGAATTAGTGAGTGGGTCATTTAAGGGTGACGTAGGAGTTTAACAGAAGTCACTTAGGAAAGTTGTTAAAGAATGAAGTTTTTGATGGGTTATATGTAAATAGTAAAGGCAATGGTGACATACATTTTTACTCACCACTGTGGAGTTATCCCCTCATTTCCAATTTTTAAACTAATTCTCCTAAAACACTAATATTCATCAGTTCTCTAGCCAGCTTTTTACTCTCTGGTGTTAATTTTCCTACATGTTTTACTCTAAGCAGACAAAAATAATGCTTCTTCTTTAAGAAATGAGAGTTCCTGCTGATGCAACACTGGACTACATGAAAAAAAACCTATTTTACTATTAATAAACGTTTGTAAGCAGTTGACATCCCAGACAAACTTGCACTATGAACATAATGCACTCTAGTAATTGAAAGCAAGATGAGTAGAGAATACATTGCAAACATTTTACCATAATGATTTTTTTTTCCTCCTTCCTTCCCCATTTTCCATAGCAAGCTGCAGATTATACAGTGAGTGTCAAATAGAGTTTTGTCACCTGTATAGAACCTAGAAAGGCTGACTTTTGCCTCCAAATGAAATTCCATTAAACAAATAACTGAAGGCAGGATTTAGTGCAAGAGATGTTAAACATTTCTCTTTTAATGACAAGAGATTTATAGTGATGAGTGTTCCGTATGCAGCTTTTACCCTTCCTTTCCCTCTTGTGACATTCCCTCAAGGCACAAAAGATTTTAAACAGTGAATGGGACAGAGTATTTTGAATTGAGAATTTTAAGTTTCCCCAATACCTTTTATTTCTGGTATAAGCATACCAAAAAAAGGACAGAAGAAAAACAGATAAACCACCCTTAACATAAAATGGGGCTGAAAGTCATCTGAAATTCCCTGCAGTTGAGTTATTTTTTTTAAGTAGTTAAATTCCTATTTTGTTGGCTTAAAACATAATTATAGATTTGAGTCTTGTGATTAATATATTTTCTTATTAAATAATGTGTTAAAAATTTCTAATCAACTGATATGACTAATTGTGTATCCCCCCCCCCCCCAAAAAAAATCCATTTTGTTTGGGACAATCGAGTTAACTTGAGTATGAGTAGGAGATAAACTTGAAAAAATTAAACTGTAAATTTAAACAATGACTTAAGTGCAATGTACTGGAAAACTCTTCATTCAATAATTATCTAATAGGGCTCCTAGGCATCTCCAACCCAAATAACTGTATTTCCTTTTCCAACTTCAGTGATCTCACAGTTTAGCTTATTGAGTCGTCCATCTAGTATAAAGAGAGAGTCCTTGGAAGGTGTCATCAGGTATTGCCCAAACAAGCCACTGTCCTGGATTTGCCTGTTCTTCCGGTTCCAGGGCCATTCTTCGGCCTTGAGTGGCTCCTTAAGGCTCTTTATCATCTTGACCTTTCCAGAGGAGAGCTCCACAAAGAGGACGTCTGTCTGTGTGCCGGAGCTCCCGTAGATGTTGTACTGATGGGCTTCCGTAAAGGACGGCTGAAAGGCCAGGTCCGATATGTGCAGATTCGTGTGAATATCAAAAGCCTCCTGGATTTCGCCTCTGATGGTAATGTACTGGACCCTCACAAGACCTTTCACGTCATTAATGCTGACAAGATAGTGTCCATCTGGAGACACATAGGGAGTGCCCGTCACATCACTATTGAATCCAATGACTGAGTCGGTCACACTGTCCACTATGAGCTGTGGCGGAATTGCTCCGGTGCTGTCTGGCTTGCAGCCAACGAAGTAGTATCCTCCCAGGTGTGAATATGCCAGCGATTGAGGAATACACTTATAAATCTTCAAGTTAATTGTCTTGATGTATGACATGGTCTCAAGGTCAATTTTTTGTAGCGCAGCTTCATCTTTATGAAGAATAAATCCAAACCTGAAAAAAGAAAAACTGAAGTTAGTCAGGAAAATGAAGACTGGCTACCATAAAAAGAAGCACCGTGGACAGTGGGAAGGGCCATCACAAGTCCAGGTGTTCACTGCCAGGCTGTGCAGCAATTTGTTTCTTAATTGTCTCCGAGTTCACCTTTAAATTGTGCTTCCATCCTCCTTACTCGAGGCCATTACAGCCAAACAATTATAATCCATGCCGTAGAAACCAAAATAATGAAAAGTAGTATATCTAGTCAATTGCAACAAAAGAGGCTAAAAAAAGTAAATGTTATTTTGTATGTCTCTAGACCTTTGATATTGAACAAGCTTGGTTAACTGCGATAAAAGGCTTGACTATATATCTATTTCACTCACTTCATTTACTCCTTATGATCTCCTAGTAACTCTGACACATAACTATTTAAATAATTATTGGTATCTTTTGCATTTTAATTAACCTCAAAGGACTATGTTAATAGATGTGGATTTATTATTTTTTGATACAGAACTATTAGACTTCTGTATATTACATTTTAGAATCACCTTGATTACCTCTATGATCTTAACACTTGTTTTATTATACACTTTAAATACTAGTTACATTTCTCACCCTTGCCATGTTTATATTGTTATTGTTTTTAATGATATACCTGCAATGTATTGGTTGTCTTATATTGAACAATGATGAACTTTGGAGATTTGGGGCATTTTTCTATTAAATTCAATTAAAAATTAAATAATTAAAAATGTTTTTGAGGACATCTTTAATTACATTAATGCTTTTACAAGTGTTTCTTCTGAATACTGGCTGAAAATGATTAAAATCCCTATGGCAAGGGTAAACATATTTTGAAACCCTTACCTATACCATTGGTGGCTTCCTACCAAAAATAAGTAAGTTAAATAAGATAAAATAAGATAGAAACTACTATGCAATATTATATACAAATTACATATTGGCCACTAGAAATGTGAAGGGCTTTTATTTTTATTAGTAGTATTGAGTAAAGCACTTTTTAATCATATTCAAAATATATAAAAATATATTTAATTTTTTTTAAAAAAAAGATCCTTTATTAAGATGTCATATATGTACTGAGCAACTGCTCAACACATAGCACTGGGAATATATTGAAGAACAACATAATTCCCCTGCTTATAATGAGTAGAAATTTTGAGTGATAAAAATTGAAAACTGTTAGTGACTAAAGCTTAATTATAGCATTATGCTATACTACTACTTAATTTAGTAACTATTACTTTTTCCATATTTACTTGCAGTATTTTAAAATACCATTTACTACTTCTGGCTTATATCTGGAACTTACTCTTTTCCTGTGTCCTTAATAACTGTGTGTGTCTTCAGTGAGCATAGCTCATACCATAAGTATTAAAGATAAAATTGTGTCCTGATGACAATGGAATGAAGAAACATATTAACAATTACTTCTAAATGTTCCCATTGAAGTATTAATGCACACTGAAGGTTATAAATGCTACCTAAATATTAAAGAATTTAAGAAAAAATTCAAACTGAAAACTGAATCCCATTCTTTTTGTCAGCATCAAAAAATATAAAATCCTAAATATCATTATCTACTCTCATACTTGTATTAATAAATAATTAACTCTGACTATGGAAAATGAATGCTATCCCATCAATGAATGGGCAGTCATTACAAATATGTAGGTGTGTAGATATATGATTGTGTCTATCATTTATGAAATTATGAATTATGATCAAATATATTGTCTTTTTTCTGTTATACATTGTAAATGTGCTCAGAGGCACAAGCAGTAATATGCACATTTAATAAAAGCAATAAGCCAATCAAGTTTTGGCATTTCAGTTCTCCTCTTCACCTTGAGTTTTCCAGTCCCTTTGGGCAATGGTTTTTGAATGCTAATGAGGAAGAATGAAGGCGACAAGCTCTAACTACTCTTGAACTATTTTAACTCTGATACTAAAGAATGCACTCAAGTGGTGATACAATCCAGCTTCTTTTGGAGGTAATTAAAATTTTAAAAATGGTCCCGTTAAAAATGCAAAAGCTACACGTGGGGTGATAAAATCACATCTACTTTGGTACAGGCACTGCATGCTACTTTAGGACTGGAGATCTAGCTAATAACCTGATGCATGAGAATGCCTTCAATTTTTCACCACTGATTTATTGGGTAGGAAGTGGTGTCTCTAATTCAAAATTTCCCTCCAGTACAGATTGATATTCAGAAATCTCCCACTGTTCATTAGTCTGTGATTAATATTTACAGGGCTCTCAACTTTCATGCCTGCTTAGTATAATAAAATTCTGCATAGTACAAAGCTTAACATAGTTTGTCTAATATTTATCAGGATGTGTATAAGAGGTTGCAGATTAAGAGATGTGAGTTAAAAGTTATTCTTGAAATCATTTTACTAGAAAAAACATCTCAAGTAACGAAGTGTGACTGTCACTCGGTGGCATTGCTTGGATTTGTTGCTAGATTTGGTGAGCAGGGTGATAGCATTTTTTCCTCCAATTATTTTCTTTTTCTGAATGCTTAGGGGAAAATAAATGTTGTAGACAATTAAACAGACATAAGCAGAGCAAGGATGATGGGCCAGGTACAGAAGGTCTTCAGTGTGGAAAGCCCGAGGTACCCAGCAAGGGACAATCAATTGTTGGGTGAGGCCTCGCCTCAGGGTGACCTTTCCTCCCCTAGCACCTAGCATATCACTGGTCATTAGGTTTGGACCCCCTGACTTTTCCTCCCTAGAGATACCATCCAGGCCTCAGTTCTATTTCAGCTCCAGGCCCAGACGGCAACAAAACCAGCCATGGCTGAGGTCAGGACCAGCTGCAATAAATAATGACTCCCTGCCCTGGGGCTGATCAATCACTCAGTGGAGACCACAACCCTGAAAGGACACAGGAGGAAAGCTGCTGAATAATCTATTAAGATCTTCCCCTGGGACTTCCCCTAAAATCTCCACCCTAAAAACTCTTGGGATTGAAGATCCAGTGGCTCTCCCTCTAGGAGGCACAACTGTGTTTTCCCCTGACCCCTCTGCCTCCCTGCCCTAGGCACGCTTCCATTAGTTTCCTTACTCCCATGCTCTAAGGGGCCTCCTTTACCTCTATAACTTGTTTCCTAAGCCCATTTCTTCTAGAAATGACTACTTCTCCCCCTAATTTACCAAATAAATGTTCTCTTTCTATTGGGTTGGGTCTTGGATCTGAATTCTTTCCTGGCCAGAACCCAAGTGCCGAGGTTGCTGAACCCAGGTTTGGTCTGACCCCTCCCACCAGTCAGACACCTAGTGTCTCTCCCATCGCCTACAACAAAAATAGTTTATTATAAAGTTTATAAAAAGGCTCAAATTTAATTACTCTTTTCATGCTTTGAGGTGAGAAGCTGAAATGATTCATACACAGAGAACTTGTTTTTGATGAAGTAAGGGCTTTCAATCTAGGTTGATTTAGTTTCAAGATCCAGTCTTTTTAGTTTGTTTTTAATTGTTTTTTGTTTGTTTGTTTGTTTTTTAGGGAGAGAGAGAGAGGAAGGGGGAGGGATAAAGAGATAGAAACATCAATGATGAGAGAGAATCTTTGATTGGCTGCCTTCTCACGCTCCACACTGGGGACCAGCCCCTAACACAGGCATGTACCCTGACTGGGAATGGGACTGTGGCCTCCTGGTTCTTAGATCAATGCTCAACCACTGAGCCACGCCGGCCAGGCATTTTTTAAATATATGGGACCTTACATAATGTCCTTGACTTCCAGGAGTTTCCATTTTCTCATCAGCAGGAGGAGGATACTTCAAGGATGAGAGTAAATGTATGTTGACTATCAGCCGAATAGTAGATCCTCAATAAATAAAACTTGTCACTGCGTTATACCTTAAGTAGTAGTGTGGTAAGCAGTTAGACAGAATGAACAGAGCAAGGGTGATGGGCCAGGTACTGAAGGTCACCAGGGTGAAAAGCCCTAGATGCCTCGCAGGGGATCACTGTAGGGGAAGCACCTCACCCCCTAGGCCAGTGATGGCGAACCTATGACATGCTTGTCAGAGGTGACACGCGAACTCATTTTTTTTGGTTGATTTTTCTTTGTTAAATAAATGGCATTTAAATGTGTAAAATTAATATCAAAAATATAAATCTTTGTTTTACTATGGTTGCAAAGATCAAAAAATTTCTGTATATGACATGGCACCAGAGTTAAGTTAGGGTTTTTCAAAATGCTGACACGCCGAGCTCAAAAGGTTCGCCATCACTGCCCTAGGCTGACCTTTCCTCCCTTAGCATTATCTCTGGTCATGTGGTTTAGACCCCCTCCCTCCCCCCCGGACTGTTCCTCTCTAGAAATAACATCGAGGCCTCAGATGTATTTCAGCTCCTGGTTCAGAAAAAGCAGCAAAACCAGACAACTGACCCCCTCGGCTGACCTCAGATCCAGGTGCATTGAATAATGACCCCTGTCCTGGTGCTGACCAGTCAATCAGTGGAGACCTAGACCCTGAAAGGACACACCTGGAAAGCTGCTGAATACTCTACTGAGATCTTCTCCAGGGACCTCCCCTAACATCTCCACCCTTAGAACCCTTAGCATGGGGACCCCTCACACGCTCCCTCTCCTGGAAGCGTGCCCAAGCCTTTCCCTTCCCGGCTACATCACCTTTCCCTTCCTCACTCCTAAGCTTCCAGGGTCCCTCCTTTACCTCTAGAACTTGTTTCCCAAGCCCATTTCTTCTATGAATTACCTCTTCTATGTGATTTTCCAAATAAATATTCACTTAGTACCGAGGTTGCTGAACTCAGGTCTGGTCTGACCCCACCAGTCAGACACCTGATGCTGTCCCCACTGCCCACAACAGTACCATTTCCCCATTATGAATCAAATAAAATATTCCCTATGTTACAACCATGGGCATATTATTATTATAATCCATGGATGGGAAAAAAATTACCAATTTTTCTTTTTAGTTAGTATTCCCACAATGTTAAACATAAACATATAGTGTTACTCAAATGTGGCTGCCTTTTCCCATTCCTAAATGCAACATTAGTCAATAGAATTCACTTATTTTAAAATTTTGCTCTCACTTGTGCCAACAGGATCTATGCTCTGTCCACATCTTAGCCAATCATCAAATCTCCCACAGTGTTAGTGTTAAAGAATAGTAACAACTAGGAAAATTCCAAAACAAGCTGAACAGGGAAATTGAGACAGATAGTTAAACAGCAGGTTGCAGCCACCTAGTAAATCCTATCTTCCCTAAACCAAGGATACTTAAGAGTAAATGGTTTATACTTCTTCTCCCCAACCAGAGGATAAATAGCTTAAATCACCCTACCCAGGGATAGGAACAGGAATCTAATTGAGAGCCATTTGACAGCCACACCCAAGGGCAGATAAATTAAGAGAATAAATCTCATTTTGGTATATCAGCATAAAGCTGGTGAATATTCTATTGATCTGCCCCCAAGACCTCCCCTACTAGTAAATGCCCAGCCTTTAAAACTACTGAAAATTAAGGTCCCTGTGTGTTCTCCCTCCCCACAGGGAGCATACCCATGCCATTCCCTCCCCCTGCTCCTTCCTCCTACGGCACATATCCCCTAACTGCTACCGGACCTCATGAGACTTGCAACCAGAAGAGCAATGGGCAGTAGTAGCTCATTCCAGGCTAACACCCTGAACCTGTCCCCAAAGCCCCTTTTTTTCCTGACTTCCCAGTGAGCCAGAGCGGCCCACTTAGGCTCTCCTGTTGCTTATTCTTTTTTAAAAAAATATATATTTTCATTGATTTCAGATAGGAAGGGAGAGGGAGAGATAGAAACATCAACAATGAGAGAGAATCACGGATCAGCTTCCTCCTGCACGTCCTGGTACTTATTCTATGCTCTTCCTTATGTCACTGTCCTAAGTATATTTTTGCTGCCGTCAATAAATTCTTGCTTGCTTTTCTAAACACTTTGTCTTTTGATTGAAATCTTTCCTTCAAGAAGACAAGAACCGAGGTCTCATGTCTCGCCCATAACACTCTCACTTAGTCCCCAGATGGGTCTGGTCACACAGAGTCCCCAGTTTTCCAGTCACTGTCACCCCAAGGCAACTGCCATATTGTTCCACCCCTGTTCTGCTTTCAAATATATCACCTGATATGCTAATGAAGGAATCTCATGATTGCATTTAATGGCCTTTATGATACCCCAAAGGTTGGAGTGAAAGAACCCTGTAAGATTTGCAGAATAACTACTATTTTCTCTCCTGAGTCTTAATGTAATACTGCCTGCTCCCAGGGTCCCCCATAGATTCTTACCGGTGAGTTTTCATTACCACTGACTTTTAATATTTAACCACTGAGGGTCGATCCCCATATTAGAAGCTGGGGCAGGTGCCATGTGCTACTTCTCCATTCCTACATTATTTCTTAATTCAAATCCTATCATCTGCACTTCCCCAGATTTTAAAACAAGTCTTTCCACGTATATTAATGGATGCAAATGGGAAGTAGTGAGTGGAGATTGGGTGTATTTGAGCATAGGGTTAGCCGACACTCTATCCTGTTATTAAAACAACATTGCTGCAATTTACATCTAAAAAACATTTCCCCAAGCATTTCTTATGTCTCACTTGTAGAAACCATATTCTTTGAAATAAAATTCCAGAAAAAAGAATATGAACAACCTAAGGAATTAGTTGTATTGAAATATCACTTGTGAAAATCTATATTCAAATCTAGGGTCAAGTAGTTAGTGTTTCATAAATAACAGTGGGAAGGATTATTAATATCTTGTTTTACTAATTGCATTCTAAGTATCTTGTTTTTCCAATTGGAAGATAAATGCTAATTGGGTAACAAATTAAAATTATAACCCCCACACACATTAGTACTATATAAACCCACACATACAATGGGCTCTTGAAATGGCATCTTCCACCGTGTTATAGCTGACAGAGTTTTCATAGACACAAACCATAAATCTGACACACGCCATCATTCACTAGTTTATGAATCCCTTTATATTTAGTTGTTTTCTATTATCCTGGACTGACCCTTGTAAGATTGAATGCTGTTCCTACTCAAGTACCAGAGGATTTAGTTTTATCTGAACTTCACATAAATAGCTCAGTAAAACATACCTGTTCATAAAGAGTGATCACATCCATACACAGGAGAGGGGCATCCCAGAGAAACAGAATTGACACATTTAGTAAAGATTTAAACTTAGAGCAAGGACACTTTCTGAATAGTCTTAATGCTTAGATGTGTTTGAGAAATGATAGTACTTGGATGTTTTCTCTTTTCAAACATAGGTTGAAAAAGCTACGATGAATCAGAGGACACCCTCTTACCTGACTTTTATATTATAGAAATTCTATATTAAAGATTTTAGCTACATTACTTCTTCCTTACTTTCATTTTTAGATTTATTTTTTCTAAAAAAAAATAAAAAAGAAGGAGAATGTGTTTATGAACACTAAATTCCCTAAGTTCTCCCATTTTGGTATCCTATCCCTTTGATATGTGGGGATTTTGTTTCTTCTAGAGAAAATTGAGGCATGAAGGCGTAGTTTAATTATAGTATATTCAGAATGTCTAATTGCTTTACAGACTTAATATAGTGTCCAAAGGTCTGTCCCTTCTAGTGATTAACTGCACATACAGAAAAGCAGATTAAGAATTCTGTACACACCATATACATATACCCTGACTGACAATGGTTCCACGTAAGATTTTTTCCACTTTACAATGGTACAAACCACATGCACTCGGTAGAAACCATAGTTTGATTTTGAATTTGGATCTTTTCCGGGCTAACAACATGTAGTATGACACTCCTCGGTGCTGGGCAGCTACAGTGAAATGCAGATTCCAATCGGCTGTGCAGTTACAAGGGTAAACAACCAGTGCTCTACCGTGCAGTGTTAAATGCATTTTTGACTGATGACATTTTGAACTTTTGATGGATTTATCCAGGTATAATCCCATTGTAAGTTGAGGAGTATCTGTTTACAACCAACCATATTTCAAATACCAAAGTTCTTTATCTCTTTTCAAAGAGTGTAAGAGCTTAGGGAAAAGACTGACAACTATGCCTTAAAATGCCATTTAAAAAACTGGTTGCTCTTTTTAACTTAGTTTTCAGATTCATGAAAATCTGAAAATATCAGCCTCCCTGATCTCACCCATTTTTCTGATTAGGCTGTGTTTTATCAAGAAGTAGATAAGTGAATCAGAGGTCATGTAGCAGAAACGGAGTTAGTCAGTAGAAGAATGGAAAATAATTTGAGTACTAAGGTAGATAGAGGAAATGAAGGTAAAACAAAGGCAAGGACAAATTTGAATCTATTAATTGCTCAGAAATATTATCTCAGTGTCCATGTATACCTGCAAAACAGAATGATGGATGAAGAAAATATTTCTATAAGGAACCAGGTTTGGCATGAATTGGATTCTATGTGACAAAATTCAGTAATTATTCACAACCTAGTATGTTCAGTGTACTTTGTAAAACCTTATAAAGGAAGTGGAAAGGGAATAAAAAATCCCTACTCTTAAGGTAATTATAATCAAGTAGTGGGTACCTATAATTGGATACCCTGACTTTTAAAGAATGTTTAGAGAACATCTTCAAAGATTAAAGAAGTGATGGTTATAGCTACATCCCTATTTTAGCTACTAGTTCACATTTTGTTATGCTAAGCTTTCACTTGAAGACAGAGCTTATATTAGTCTGGATCCAGAAAGAAAATAAATTCCAATTAGAATAAGTCAAAGAGGATAAAATAAAAAGACTGTTTACAGAGAAATAGGAATTGTTCACAAGGGATAGTGCTGTAATATGAGGAAAGTAATAATAAGGCTGTTGTCCCTGCTGTGCCCTGGGAGGAAGGAGCTACGCCGGGAGGTGTCTCTTGGGAGGAGCTATGACGTTTGATCTCAAGAAACAGCTAGTCTCCCACAAATCACCAGGCAAGTTGAGGGATGGGGTTTATAGACTCCAGTCCCATTTTCCTTCGTCATACAAATCCCTAGTCAGGCTTCTCATTGCGAAACCAACCAGAAGCCATATTACTCGGCTCTCTGGGACAGCAAGCATGGTAGAGAAGGGTGTAGTGTGAATCTGGGGATAAAATTCAAAACATCAAGAACAGATTTCCCTGGCCAAAAAGTCTGAATATCTCAAGTCTACTGAATATACAAAGATATGTGGAGTGAGGGTTATAAAATACACATTTAGTTTCTAGTTGGGATCATTTGACACGTCATAAAGAAAAATTGTGGCCGGAACCGGTTTGGCTCAGTGGATAGAGCGTCGGCCTGCGGACTGAAAGGTCCCAGGTTCGATTCCGGTCAAGGGCATGTACCTTGGTTGCGGGCACATCCCCAGTGGGAGATGTGCAGGAGGCAGCTGATCGATGTTTCTCTCTCATCGATGTTTCTAACTCTCTATCTCTCTCCCTTCCTCTCTGTAAAAAATCAATAAAATATATTTAAAAAAAAAAAAAGAAAAATTGTGTACTTACATGCTGGAAAAAGGAAAATTCTTGATTATTTATTTATTTATTTATTTACTAGAGGCCCGGTACACAAATTCCTGCACCAGTGGGGTCCCTCAGCCTAGCCTGCAGGATTGGGCTGACACTGGTTCTCTGACATCCCCTGAGGGGTTCCAGAGTTCAAGAGGGTGCAGGCCAGGCCAAAGGACCCCACTGGTGCATGATCAGGGCCAGGGAGGGATGCACGAGGTTGGCCAGCTGGGGAGGGACGGCAGGAGGTCTCCAGGGCTTGTCAGGCCCATCTTGTTTAATCCTGATCAGCTGTCGGGGTCCAACCCCAGCGGGTCCAGGGGTCCCCAAAGGCGTGGACAGAGTCAGCGAAGAAGGAAGGACACAGAGACAGTGTTCAGTTGATCAGCAGCCTAGCCAGGATCTCCAGCCAGGATCTCTAGCCAAGTTCTGGTCTGGATCTCCAGCGAAGTTCTGGTTCGGATCTCCAGCCAGGTTCTGTGTCCATGTTCTCTTGCTAGGTTCTCCAGGTTCTCCAGCCAGGTTCTGTAGCCATGTTCCCTCGCTAGGTTCTCCAGCCAGGTTCTGTCCAGGTTCTCCAGCCAGGTTCAGTCACCAGGTTCTAGTCAGGTTCTCTTGCCAATTTCTGTAGTCAGGTTCAGTCCAGGATCTTTTGCCATGTTCTTTCCAGGGAAGTTCTTCTGTCTGTAGGTTCTGTGTAGGTTCTGTCTTCTTAGTTCTGTGTTCTAAGCTCTGTCTTCTAAGTTCTGAGTCTTGCTGTCTTGTTACATCTGTATTTATACCAGTTGATTCAATCCTATCAATCTCTATTACAAAGGTTAGGGCGTTTCTTATCTCCATTCCAGGGAGTAAAGATTATGTAGCTTAAGCATGATTGTTCGTAGTTAAAGTGATTAATTACCCTCCTGGCACTTAGTTGAGGGGTTTTATTCCCTCCCTAACTTCAGGGGAAAATCCCTACCTGGGGAAACAACCTTTCTCAGAGACCTTGGTTAAAACACATAGTGCCAAGAAGGTGAGCAAACATATTAAGAACAGCATGCCATATATGCCAGGTCCTTTGAAACAGGAAGGATGGACCGGCTCCCGGCAATCAGCCAGACCCCAGCAGCAAGCTAACCTACTGGTCAGAGTCTCTGCCCCCTGGTGGCCAGTGCACATCATAGCAAGCAGTTGAGCGGCCTTAGCATGCATTAGCATATTACTCTTTGATTGGTTGAATGGACAACAGGGCGACCAGACACTTAGTATATTAGGCTTTTATTACATAGGATTTTTACCTGAGATAAATTTTTCTTTAAATAGCATTTTCTTACTTCTGGTAAAATATTTTAAATAACTGCTATGTAGTGAATATTTATACCCTCCCTCCTCCTCACGCCAAATGTATATATTGAAGTCCTAAAGCGCAATGTGATGGTATTTGAGGTGGGCCCTTTGGGAGGAAATTAGACCATAAGGGTAAAGCCCTCATGAACAAGATTAGTGCCTTTATAAAAAGAGAAGTGAGAGAGGTTATCACGCTCCCTCTGCAATGTCAGGAGACAGCAAGAAAATGGCAGTGTGCAAGCAAGGATGAGGGTCCTCATAGTACCCCACATGCTGGCCCACTGATCTTTGACATCTAGCCTCCACTTAAAACAAATTTCTGTTGTTTTAGGCACACAGTCTAAGGTATTTTGTTAAAGCAGGCTGAACTGATTAAAACAGAAACTGGTACCAGAAGTGCGGTGCTGCTGTAAGAACCATCTCAAAGTGCGGAAGCAGTTTAGAGCTGGGTAAGAGGTAGAGGCTGAAAGGGTTTGGAGGTGCATGCTAGAAAAAGCCAATTTTTCCACGCAGGAGCCACTCAAGGCAATCCTGGTGAGGGCTCGGAAATAAAAGAGGAGAGCTGGAAAGAAAGCCTCCATCTTCTTAGAGAACACACAAGTAATCATGGCCAGAATGTTGAAATAGGGATGGTAACGTCCAATGTGATGAGATCTCAGATGATTATGAGGAATCTGTTACTGTAAACTCGAGGAAAGGCCATTCCTTGTTATAAAGTGGCAAAGAACTTGGTTGAATTGTATGAGTTTTCTAGAGTTTTATGGAAAATAGGACTTGGGAAGAATGAAACTGGATATTCAGCTGAGGAGATTTGCAAGCAAAGAGATGAAGGAGTGGTTTGGTTCCTCCTGGCTGCTTATCATGTAATGCAAGAAAAGAGAAATGAATCTAAGAAGAGACTGTTAAGCAAAAAAGACACAGGACAGAAAGATTTGAAAAAATGTCTAAGGTTGCTATACAAAACTTTCCTACAAGGTGGACTGCAGCATTCTAAATGCCAAAGCTAGTCTCTGCTTGTCCCACGTTTGTTTACATCTTATTGACATAAAGGACTCAGGAGGCCAAGCCTAACGTCAACCTGGAAGGAGACTACACAGAGGCATTGATGCTGGGAGATACTACAGTATTGGTAGAACAGAATAAAGATTTCATTAGCAGACTCATGTCATACATGACAATAAAAAATGTAAAATTAAAAAAAGTATTCTACATCAGTAGAAAAAGTATAGACTACATAATATATTATATTGAGGTAATCAGCTATCTAATAAGAAAAAAATATTTGTATAACTCATTTGTTACACAAAATAATATCTAGATAGATGAAAGTATTCAAATTATAATAATATTAAAAGTCAGCATGAAATAAACGTATTATAACAATATTATAACATTAGTATTTAAATATTGGGAAAGGTGAGACCTTTTAAGCAAGATACCATGTTGTGTAAGTTAAAAGGTAAAGCTTGATTAAAGGTGAGTACACTTTAAAAATAAAGAATGATTAATGCAATCTACAGAATGAACAGAAATAGAATACAAAGAGATCAATAGTCTTACTGTAAAATAAATTACTAAAATAAGAAAAACAAAGGAACTGAAAAGAAAAATTAGCAAGCAAACCCATGGCTATTCCTTACAGGGGTGAGCATTAATGGCCTATGAACATCAAAAGATTCAAAACTTCACAAATGAGTAGGTGAAAATAAATTAAAGCTTAAAAATGAGTTATTTATTTTTACCAATCTATTGGTAACAATAATAAAGTGTGTTTAGATTAAATACTAGTAAGGATGTGATTAAATATGTTCTCTTACATACTACTGATGAAAGCATAATTGTTTTAGGCTATTTGTTAGAATAATTTGTTATTATCTCTGAAATCAAAATATGATTCTGATTTAATGAAGCAATCATATCTTGCAGTATCTTCCCTTAATCAATGCTCATAAAATAAATACAAGTAGCATGCACAAGGATATTCATTCAGCACTGACTATGAAACATCCACCAAGTGAAATTTCATAGTGCAGTTATAAAAATGACAATGTGTTAGTAATGATACAGAGATATCTCCCAAACTGTTCGCTTTAATTTAATTTTTTAAATATATTTTTATTGCTTTCAGTGAGGGAGAAGGAGAAAGAGAGAGAGAGAAATGATGACAGAGAATCATTGATCAGCTGCCTAAATATCAAAACATTGACTAAGCTAAAACTAATTAGCAGCAAAAAAGGGTAAAACTTGCTGACAAAGTCTAACTCAATATAGCACTGATGATATAAATTTTTCCCTGCCTTGTGGCATATTTGAATAGGAGTTTTACAACATCCTCAGTCCATCTTTACTTTTGGTTAATGGTTAAAAATAAAATAAAACATAAACATCTCATAGAAGACCATAATAGTCATTCGATGTAGAAACAAAACAAAACAAAAACTATCTAATTTAGATTATTTACCTGAAAGAATTAAAAATAGAAATACATATTCAATGTATGCATTTAGAGATCCTCTGAGTCTACTATAAGCTAAGAGCTATACTTCTAGACTCCTTGGTATAATTCCAGTGTTTAGTTCAACGGGGTAATTTATGTATCATGGTACTATATATAAGTCAGGTGTTTTTAATCTTTTTACCCCACATTTATATATGAAGACAACCTAGATAATTGTCTAATATATCTAGAATTCATTAGTTAAGCTCATTAAAAAGGAAAGAGAAAATGTTTCAGGTGAGGAAGCAATAAAAGCAAGAAAGAATTCAGAAAACAAATAAAAATGGAGACTAACAACACACTAGCATTTCCAGAAAAACATTAACTGAAAATTATTTTTTTTCTGCATCTGGAAAAAATTAACAGTCCTATTATTTCCTTCTTTTAAGTACTGATATGAATTCTAATTTCAAGCAAGAATATTCCAATGCAGGTTCCTAATGATTGTAAAATGAAAAGTTATGTTTTGCAATCAGGGGATTTGAGTACTGGTCTCCTATGTACTAGTTTGTGACATTTTGAATAAATTACTTTACCTGAGCCTTTGTTCTCTTCTTTGTTATATATTCTAATAATTCATTACCAGTGAAGATTAGGGAAATACATGCGTGAAACTCTGATATATTGTAGGTGCTTAGTAAATTATAGTTATTATCATTAATGATAATTACAGGATGGCAAGAAAACATATTAAAATTACAAATAATGCCAATATCAGTCACTGATTATTTTCTTTTTTAAAGAAATTAGATCATCTCCTTGAAAAAGAAACATGAACACATTTAAGAGCTACGATTTCCCCCTTCAACAGGTTTCTTGACTGTTCACTTCGTTCTCAGGCTCACATAGCTGTTTTGGCTTTAAAATAACTTCTCGCCAAAACCGGTTTGGCTCAGTGGATAGAGCATCAGCCTGCGGACTGAAGGGTCCCAGGTTCTATTCCGGTCAAGGGCATGTACCTGGGTTGCGGGCACATCCCCAGTAGGAGATGTGCGGGAGGCAGCTGATCGATGTTTCTCTCTCATCGATGCTTCTAACTATCTTTCTCCCTTCCTCTCTGTACTCTGTAAAAAATCAATAAAATATATTTTAAAAAAATATTAAAAAAATAAAATAAAATAACTTCTCATCTTTTACCTACTCAAAAAGGTACATGTGGCATTATGGGGGCTAAATACTCAGCATTTCAGCATACTGGTGTTAATCTGTTTTGATATTATTCTTTATGTCTACAATGGGTGGTTGAGTGATGGATAACTAACATACATCATTTCATTATTCAGAAAATTCAGCACCAGGATATTTAGAAATGCTGAATGGTGAAATATTTCTGCTTAGCACATTCAAGTATATGAGTCTATGTTTAAACATAATTCTACTAGTTTATGATTGATGAGCGTTTTGATGCCAATCTGTCAACATTAAAATATGGAATACTAAATTATTTTCTCTCAAGTCCAGTGATCTAGTGCAATACATAATTGTATTATTATTCTTCCAAGAGAAAAAATTTAAAGGTTCAACTGATAGTAAGGTCATTAAGTGCTGCTTTTTTCTTCTGATGACTATGAAAGATTAAGTGTATTGTCTGGTTGCTATGGCTAATTAAAATAAACAACAATTTAGAGAAGTGACAGTCAGTGACTTTTCACTTAACGCCCTAAACTGTCCTGTGCCACTAACAACTTAAGCTGTCATAATGTATTTCTCGGAAGCTTTTTCTGTTTTTTGTTTGTTTCTACTGAAGATTTTACTGTCCTATTATTTGGTCATTCTATTTTAAATAGGATTGAAATTGTTACCTGTTCTTTTACCATGCCATAGTTTTAGTTCCTCACAAAGTGTGGGTTCCTCAGCACTTTTAGTCTGAGTTAATTTCTGTGAGTTTCAAAAATAATCTATATGAAACTATACCCAATAGTGGTGCCCTTTTTAGTCTGTATAAATTGCCCATTTCCCAGATCTGGTTTCAAAAAAATTAAAATTACTTTTAATAGTCAGTACATTATACCAAAATCTAAACATGGGCAGTATCTCTTAAATTTCAACAGTAGCTTATTTCTGAAGCAGCATATCTAGTAAATATTTAACTGGTTTATTTGTAATGACTCGTGAATTTTGCTCAAAAAACCAATAACTCTTAATGGTCATGCAAATTGAGTGAACTTCTCTGTCTTGTAATCAAGGTCATCCATAAAATAATGTGTGCCTTATTTCATACTATTTTTCAATAATGCTATCCTATACTCCAGCTACATTTATATGGTTACAAATTTCTCTAATGTTTCACCCTCTTTCAGCTTTTTGATTCCCTTTGTCAAGGTACTCAGAAAGTGGCCTACATACTAGAAATATGCCTCTGAATATGAAACAGTCACTGTTCTTAAAGAGTTCAGAGTCTAGGGTTAATAATGTGCGCCCGGGCACTAGCTTCATATCCTACCACATACTGACGGTGTAGCCCTCAGTGATCTAGTTTTCTCATCTGTAAAATGGGAATAGCAATACAACTGCTCGAAAAGGTTTTGTGAGGACCGAATTAATTCATGTAACAAACATAACAGTTTATTGCACATATTCACTGCCATGTACGTTTGTTAAACAAATATTTTAAAAGTGACATTAATGAATACATGTTACTTTAATACAGTTTACTGAGTTTATTTCTAATTAGGCATGAAATTCCATTAAAAAATGGACAATTTACACAGACTATGAAAGCCTTCCTGGAGGAAATAAAGAAAACGTCAGGAAATGGCGGTCAGATGAAGAAGCAGGAAAACACATTTCAAATATAGGGACCCCGGGGAGCAGCGCAGCCTGTGACAGCGAGCACAAGCTGCCTCGATTACACAAGTGCAGTGTGCGAAGCAGAGAAATGCCTCTCGTTCTGTCCCTCAGCTCCCTGAGAGGCAAGGCGCGGGCTAGCAGAGCTGCAGTACTTGTGTCTACCAGAGACCTTTACACACACTCATCAGCTCATGCATTTCTTCTGCGATCGCATCCTCAACTTCTCTCAAACACTCAGTCACATTTCAGTCTACTTCCTGCACAGCTTCCAGGACACCTACCTGCACACATAATCCCTCAAGAGTGGAGGAGGCTGAAGGGCCTCCGCTGTTTGTTACCAATGGCATTGAAGACACATTCCTGTGGCGGTGCTGGTCATATTGTTCACACTTTGTGATCTCTATAGTTAGCCTCCTCTGTCTTCTATCTAAATCATATGTATATTTGCTTACACACAAGAAACTAATTGATGTTTTCTAACTGTAACATCTGTATTTTTGTTTAGCATTATTTAAATCTGGAAATTAAAAAATGCAGTACAGAAAGCACCAAATCACAAAACTAAAATCCTCCTTGGGGAAAGATAAGTTACCAAATATCGATTCATTCTTTTTTTAAATATATTTTTATTGGGTTACGAAAGGGAGAGGGAGAGAGATAGAACAACAATGATGAGAGAGAACTATTGATCAGCTGTCCCCTTTATGACCCCCACTGGGGTTTGAGCCCACAACCTGGGCATATGCCCTGACTGGGAATCCAACCATGACTTCCTGGTTCATGGGTTAGTGCTCAATTACTGAGCCACGCCGGCCGGGCAAATACTGATTCATTCTTAATATCATGTCCCTGAAAAAAAAAACAAAAAACCTCACTGTCCTGAAGGTTCTGTCCTTGGACTTCTATGATAGCTTCCTAACTGTTCACCACCCTGTTCTCTTAGAATATAATTTCCACAACACTACAGTGACATTTTCCCAATGAAAAGCAGATCGAGCCCCATCTCTGATCTAAATCTTAATCGCTTCTATCACACAGAATAAAAGCAACAGGCCTGAATTCTCCAAACTCATCTTCTACCTCAACAGCAGCAGCGGCCTCCATGCTGCTCCTCAAACACGCCAGAGAATTTCTAGTCAGTAACTTTGCACTCACAATTGCCTCTACCTAAAATGCTTATCTTGAAATTAGAGACTTAATCCTGAACTCTACAATCTAATTCAAGAACGACTTGGTAAGGTTCTGCTCACCTCCAGTGGGCTTTTCTTTGTTTGATGCATAGTTTTCATATTTCATTCTCTATCAGTGTCCATGAATTCCTCCTTTGAAGGATTACTGAGATCACTATACATGCTATACATAAAATGCATAGTCGACTGCCCAGCGCAAAAGAGCAAAGAGTGTCTGCTACTACTATTATTGCTGCTCTAATGAGATTCATAGATTTCTGAACAGGGACACTAGTTTTTCCTTCTCAACTAATGAGACTCTTATTAAGAGTCCAGAGCCAATTTTCTGACTTATATTGCCTACATTATTCCAAAACCCAGATAGGTTTGGAATTACCCAAGAGAAAGTGAAACTAGGAATCCAAAGGGCTTAAGTTAAAGCGTGGAATAAATAGTATAGCTGAGGGAATAGAAGCAACAAGACTGCGCGTTAGGGCTGCCTACCTCGCCACCCTTGAATTCCTCTAGCTGACTATAACAAAACACACACACACACACACACACACACACACACACACGCACAGCCCCCATTTCCTTCCCCAAAAAAGTGATATGAGCATTCCCTTCAGGGATGCCTACATGCTAACTTTTAAAGTACCTGGGGAGTTTATTTTATCTTTTGGAAATAGAACATACCACAGTGCAACACATTCCTTCCTCAGAAAGAAAATGAAAGAAGCCATAGTGTTCCCTAAGAAAGGACTTAGGGATGGAAAACACATTACAGAGTATTACTATCTGATCACAGCTGCACTCATCTCTCTTGAAAAGCGTCCATATTGTATTTATTGCCTAGTACCTGTGAAGGCTGCTCATAGAGACCACAAGGAAGAACTAATTTTGATGCTCCTTTTAGTTTGCTATAAATTCAGAAACAATTTCGCTCCAACAGCTGATCTGTGAATTAATAATGAGAGGCTATAACTTTTTTTCACTAGAGTATGTCAAGTACTTCCTTTGTGCTTAAAAATTGATGAGGTTCCAAACTCCATTTCTTTACATGAAACAGATTTCAAAGGCATATGTGGCCATCACCACTACCCTCATATGAACAGTTCTTTCCAAGATCTTTTCTTGGCTGGTAAAAAAGAAATAAATAAAACCAGTGGAGCTTGGAGTTCAGTATGCAATATAACATCACAATCTTTCTTTAAGGACTTCTTAAAACTATTCTCCTGAAAAATTATGTGAATAGTAATTTCTAGTAAAATGCATCACACTTTATCTCAGAAATGCTGGCTACCTAAAGAAACATTATAACTTAATATTTTTAAAAATACATTTTTATTGATTTCAAAGAGGGAGGGCTGACAGAGATAGAAACATCAATGATAAGAGAGAATCATTGATTCTCCTCCACACCCCACACTGGGGATCAAGCCAGCAAACCAGGCATGTGCCCCGACTGGGAATCGAACCATGACCTCCTGGTTCATAGGTCGATGCTCAACCACTGAGCCAGGCCAGGTGGGCTTAATTTAGTTTTTATACAATGTGAATCTCCTCACAATTGTGTCATTGGCTCTATATGTCTGAACTTTTATTTGAAAGGTTTTCGTGATTTTATTATTTTATTTTTTAACTTTATTTTTATTGTTGACCCTATTGCAGATGTCCCCATTTACCCTCCCTTTGCTTTTGAAGTGGGATAATTCTCTCTACCATATTTTTCATTGTTTTAGCTTGAAATTATCAAGACTCAGACATTAATGAAAATTCCTCCACTGAATTTGACAGATAGTCCATAATGAAAATACCCTCTTCTCCAGGTATCTGGATATGATATTTTAACTCTTTTTTTAAAAAAATATATTTTATTGATTTTTTACAGAGAGGAAGAGAGAGAGATAGAGAGTTAGAAACATCGATGAGAGAGAAACATCGATCAGCTGCCTCCTGCATATCTCCCACTGGGGATATGCCCGCAACCCAGGTACATGCCCTCGACCGGAATCGAACCCAGGACCCTTCGGTCCGCAGGCCGATGCTCTATCCACTGAGCCAAACCGGTTTCGGTGATATTTTAACTCTTAAATATGGAAATAACAGCTGAACAAAGTCAACTTGAAGGAGACCTGAGGCAATGGATGGTCCTTGACCTTTTCCAGTGTTTTTTCTTGCCCGTCATCAGATGGCTGGGAGGAGAGGAAATAAAGCCTGTGCTGAGGTTGAAAGATTGCCCACGTTATCCATAAAAGCAAGTCTTATAGTAGCTTTAGTATAATTATTTTGATATTGGAAACAGAATGTTAACTTATTCAAAACATTTACTTACGCCCTAGCTGGTTTGGCTCAGTGGATAGAGCATCGGTCTGAGGACCAAAGAGTCCCTGGTTCAATTCTGGTCAAGGGCACCTACCTTGGTTGCAGGCTCCTCCTCAGGCCTGGAGCCTGGTCAGGGCTCGTGCAGGAGGCAACCAATCGATGTGTTTTTTCTCACATCAATGTTTCTCTCTGTCTTTACCTTTCTCTTCCCCTCTCCCTAAAAATCAATGGAAAAAAATATCCCCAGGTGAGGATTAAAAACAAAACATTTACTTATTGTTTACTTGGAACACAGGCATGACAGTGAATAATACAATGTCCTGAAGGCAAAGTCCTCCCTTCTTGAGGTTATATTTTTTAAGGAGAAGAGAGATAATTTCTTAAGTATTGCCTATAGAACACACAATTTCTTTTATTTAAAGAAAAGCTTATCCCTCTCTCCTCTTTCCTCCTTCTGTAATTTTTTAAAAAAAATCAATTCTTATAGTCTTTTACCATTCTACCTTTTTAGTAATTTTCAAAGAGAATCTTATTTCTTTACTACTTTTCTGTAGAATTCAGTATGCCAATAAGATTTTATAACTGTTTAGTGTATAAGTATCAAATTTGGAAGTTAAATTAGAAAGTGGCCGCCCTAGCCGGTTTGGCTCCATAGATAGAGTATTGGCCTACGGACTAAAGGGTCCCAGGTTCAATTCCAGTCAAGGGCATATGACTGGGTTGCTGGCTTGATCTCCAGTCGGGGGCATCCAGGAGGCAGCCAATGAATAATTCTCTCTCATCATTGATGTTTCTCTCTCTCTTCCTTCCTCTCTGAAATCAATAAAAATATTTTTTTTTTTAAAAAGAGAAAGTGGCAGAATGTTACTTCAGATATACATGCTTCAAATGAGTTTCAATTTTAAGAAATTTAAAAATACTAAAAGGTCATATGATATTAGAATTTTTAAAAAGAGGTTAGGGGAAAGCTGTAAATAGAAAAGAAAATATTTTATATCATAAAATGTTATGCTGATATAATGTTTACATTTTCCATATTTAGATATTAACTCTATTCAGGTACATCACATACCAAAATAGAAAGACTCTGGGCTGTGTCTGCTGCTGACTAAGTGTCAATGAAATAGGCTGAGGCTAGAATTCATTTGTCATTAAGTACATACCTGGCAATGTGGTAAATTGAGTTGTATTGCAGGTATCAGAGATCTTGGAGTGATTATATATTATATTTAACTAGAGGCCCAGTGCACGAATTCGTGCATGGGTGGGGGCCGGCTGGCCCAGACCCAATCTGGGTGGATTGGGGCTGGGTCTGTCTGGAGGAGGAGATGGCAGGATGTTGGCCTGTTGGCCGGCAAGCCCACCCTGATTACAGCTTGATCAGGGACTGGCTGGCTGGGGGGAGGGGCCGCAGGTGATTGGCCAGTGGGGGTCAGCAGCTGGGGGAGGGGTTGTGGGAGGTTGGCTGGCCAGCCCCTAATTGGTGTGTGTGTGTGTGTCGGGGGGACGATCAGGGGCAGAGCTGGCTGTGGGGAGGGGTTGTGGGCAGTGGGCCATCCGGTCCCCGAATGGGGTGGGGGGCCGATCCGGGGCCAGTGGCCTGCGGGAGGGGCCATGGGTGGTTGGCCGGCCCGCCTTGCCCTTGCATGGAATCGGGGGGCTGATTAGGGGTGAAACTGGCTGGGGGGAGGGGCCACAGGCCGATCAGTGTAGGGTGGGCTGATTGGGGGCAGGGCCAGCTGGGGGAAAGGGCTGTGGGGGGTTGCCCGGTTGCCCCACACCCCATCAGGGTGGGAGAGGCTGATCAGGGGCAGGGCCAGCTAGGGGGAGGGGCCACGGGAGGTTTGCCAATTGGCCCCACCTCCCGCTCGGGTTGGTTTCACTGGCCGCAGTGGGCATCATAGCAACTGGTCATTCCAGTCTACAGCGTTCAGGTCGCTGGCTTTTTATATATATACTAGAGTCCTGGTGCACAAAAATTTGTGCACTTGGGGGTGGGGGGGCCCTCAGCCTAGCCTGTGCCCTCTTGCAGTCTGGGACCCCTCAGGGGATGACCATTTGCTGGCTTAGACCTGCTCCCCGGGGGATTGGGCCTAAGATGGCAATCAGACATCCCTCGGACAGCCTGGCAGCCCTTGGGGAATATCCACTTGCCAGCGGGGAGCAGACCTAAGCTGCAGTTGGACATCCTTAGCTCTGCTGAGGAGGCAGGAGAGGCTCCTACCACCACCGCTGTACTGGCAGCCATCAGCCTGGCTTGTGGCTGAGCAGAGCTCCCCCTGTGGAAGCGCACTGACCACCAGGGGGCAGCTCCTGTATTGAGTATCTGCCCCTGGTGGTCAGTGTGTGTCATAGTGACCAGTCATTCCCAGCCTTTCTGCTGTTAGGGTCAGTTTGCATATTACCCTTTTACTATATAGGATAGAGGCCTGATGCATGGGTGGGGGCCGGCTGGTTTGCTCTGAAGGGTGTCCCAGATCAGGATGGGGGTCCCACTTGGGTGCCTGGACAGCCTGGATGAGGGGCTGAGGGCCGTTTTCAGGCTGGCGGGCAACTGGAGCTCCCAACCTCTCCTTTTTTTTTCTTTTTTTTATTCTGGGATTTACTTACCTTCTCTGGCTGTCACTGGAGCTGAAAGCCAGCTTTAGCTCTGAGACCCGGCTCCAGCTTGAGGCCTCGGCTGCTGAAAGCAGGTATCTGAGGTTTGTGTGGCTTCTATAATTGAAACACTGTTGCACCTCCAGCTCTGAGGCCTCCTGCTGCTGAAAGCAGGTATCTGGGGTTTGTTTAGCTTCTATAATTGCAACATTGCTTCTTAGAGTGCAGCTCAGAGCCTAACCGCAGCAGGCGGGGAACCTTGGCTTCCTCCATCACTGGAGCAAGCAAGCCTCCTGTTTGCTTCAGCTGCCTGGCTGCTGGCCGCCATCTCGGTTGGCAGTTAATTTGCATATCGCCCTGATTAGGCAATGGGAAGCATGTCGGAGGTATGGTTAATTACCCTATTTGTCTTTTATTAGATTTGATAGATAGATAGCTATTCATTGCCCAGGAAGCTCCTGTTCCAAAGAACATTTGGTTCCATTGAAAGAATGATTAATACTTGGTAGTTCTTCTATAATATCGGAAGGCATTAGAGAGAACAGCACAGAGCCAGATGTTCTGGTCTGAGGCAATCTTACATGGGAGCTGGAGTGACTTTGGAGATAATCTGGTTCAATCCCTTAATTTTACAGATGAAAACCTTGAAACCCAGTGAGATTAAAGGATATACTGAAGTCACACAGCTCACTTCTTGAAGAGTTTGGATTAGATCTTATGTTCCTAAATTCTACTATTTTTCTCACTCAGGAGTAAAATATTAGTGAGTAGAGCTTAAAAGCACTGTAGATGGATTTTATTTTAGGTTAGTACAAAAGAAAAAGTTAACTATTTAAGAATTTATTGAGGATTCCAAAACAACAGAAAGTATCCCCAAAAACATACTTAGAGAAAAAAAAGTACCATCTTCTAGCTAGTATCTCAATCTATACTATTTGCTTAATATTATTTATGTTGTGTGACATATTTTTATCTACATCTTCACCATATGCAGATATAAAATTTACTAAAATTAACTACATATGAAAATTCTATTCCAATAACATTTATTTTTTTTAATATATTTTATTGATTTTTTACAGAGAGGAAGGGAGAGAGATAGAGAGTTAGAAACATCGATGAGAGAGAAACATCGATCAGCTGCCTCCTGCACATCTCCTACTGGGGATGTGCCCGCAACCCAGGTACATGCCCTTGACCGGAATCGAACCTGGGACCTTTCAGTCCACAGACCGACGCTCTATCCACTGAGCCAAACCGGTTTTGGCTCAATAACATTTATTTAACATCTATTGTCTGTTAGGTACTGCACTGAGTGAACTCTTTAACACATTTTAATACCTTACCTTGAGAGTGCAAAGATAAACAAAGTCCTTTGATATAAAGTACAATATGATAAATGCTGCAATAACTATAATTATAATTAGCTTTGAAAATATAGGAAAAAGACAGAGTAACATGGATGCAGATAGGGAATGGTGCAGGACAAATCCTTAAACTAACTGACACAATTTGATGTAAGTTTTAAACAAAAGGCAGAATCTTGTAGGAAATGGGAAGTGCATGTTTTTAGCACAGGAATTACTCTGAGTTCACTTCTATCACATGCCCATTTCCCTCTGTAAGCCTGAGGGAACAACTCTTTTAATAAAAGAAAGTGAATTTTTATTTTAATTATCAAGAAGACTGAAACGAACATATTTTCTCTATCTCTGGCTATGAGTGACTTGAAAATAATTTTATATGACATTTAATTAATTACCTAACGGTCTCTACTGCCATACCTTTGACTTCTCCATCATTCTTCACTTCTATTAGACATGTCTTGACCCTACTTCTATTATAACTCTTATCATAATGTAATTGTTTATATACTATACTATTTTACTAGGTTATAAAAAATTTGAGGGCCAGTCTTCATTAAAAAATTGTTAATGATTTCTGTATCAAATCCCTTTATCAATGCCTATCTTTATCTGCAGATGGTCAGATTGAACCTGCCAAAAAATTGGAACACGTTGAGCAATCAGAATAATTAAAATGATTATCCCTTACTTGAGATAGAAAACAGTAAAATCTTTTTCCTAAGAAGTGACAAGATTGCAGAGAAAAGTTTTTGCAATATTTGCAAGTAACTTCTACTAATTATATTCAATCATTCCTTCGCTCAGCATTCTGAATTTGAACCACATGCCAGGCAGTGAACTACATGTTCAGGATAACAATACTATGATCATCTTTCTCTTATTAAGGACCCTATTCTCACAGTGAAGACAAACATGTGGACAAATAATGTCTGAAAAATAGGTTCCGCTATTAGAGGAGCTTGCATAGAATTCTATGAAGATATAATTTTGAGGAGCTGGAACAGGTTCCACAGAGGAGGACAGGAGTAGAGATGCACTAGAGGCATAACAGAAGCACTGTGAGAAGTTTGACTGAAGCACAAGACAAATATTAGGAAGGAGCCAGCAAGGAGGGGAAAAAAAAAGAATAACATAAGGAATACAGTCAGTAATACTGTAATAACTGCTTGGTGCCAGGTAGAGACTGCAAATATGGTTGTAAGGTATATGATTATCTGACCACTATATTGTATACCTGAAGCTAATACAAAAAAAAATTGAATAGAAACTGTAATTTTAAAAAAAGGGATTAGGTCATAAATGGCCTTAATCCTATAAAAAGTATTTTATTATTTCTTTAAAGATAATAGACACTATTATCATAGTTGTAGCAATGGTTTTATTCTAAATGCAATGTGAGCAATAGAGACAGTTCAATAATAGAATTTGTTGATCTTATGAAAGCGGGGAGTGATATGGTAGAGTTGTCTGAATGGAAGCAGTTATCACTTTGCAGGTCTTAGTATAAAGATAAAGGTAGTACATGAAGTTGTCAATAAATAACTGTTGATGAAGAATGACTTAGATGCTGTAGATAATAAGAAATAAGAGTTGAAAGTGATACAATTGAGTGGAGGATTATACATTTCTGAAGAGATGTGTTGTTGTTTTTCTTTCCTTTTCTTTTTTTTTTTTTTTCCTTCTTATGTTGGTGGAAGAGCCATGATCTGTAAATGACAGCATGGGCAAAAATGGTGAAGGCAGACAACTCCCTCATCCCACACACATCCAAGCTGCTTAGAAAGAGAGTATCAGACATGTGTACAAAAGAAACCCTCAACAAGGACGATGGAGTCCGCTTAAAAGCAAGGAGGGTGAAGAAAGTCTGTAGATGTGAGGAAATCTAACAAGTAGCTGTCTATAAAAATGTTGAGGCATCTGAAGTGATTCTCTGCCTATCAGCCCATCAGCCAATTGAGGTTTTTCGCATTTATCTCTAAGTGGTCCCAAGCCTTTACAGTACTATAGTGTTTTTTGTTCTTATTGTTGTTGTTGTTGTTTAATGTTTATAATGTACCAGAAGGAGAATAACAACTGCTACTCAGAAATAAGTGAGCATCTCATTGTACTGGAGGCATTGAGAGTGAAAATGAATATCCCATTCAACAAAAGCATTTTATCTAAAATCTTTCATATGTTGTCTTTCAATTTCCCCTCTTGTTGCTTGCTGATGATAAAAAAAAAACCTGCCTAATTAGCATCTTAGTTATATGGCTCACAGAACGGTATTTTTACAATGTTCCATGAAAAAAAATACTGCATTTATAAAAGTTTAAAGAACATCAGGGATTATTTTTCAGTTCTCCAATTCATAAATCTAAATGAATGAACTATAATTGAATTGAATTAAAGTATATCATTACTGAACAAGGACTCAAAAGTAAAATTAAATAGATGAATGTAATGTAATCAATTTACTACCATAATCTTCTAGGTGCTTAAAGTTTTTACAGAATATTTAATTATCATGTATGAAAAAAAAATATGAGACAAGAAATCTCTGATATAATATATTAGAAACAAAAATCTATTTTATAGTTATCCCTTTCTTGGGTATTTGTAATGGAAATATGCTTTCTAAAGCCTACGTCAATATTACTATTTGGTACTGAGTGCAAGTGTCATTGATTACAGTTTTAACATATGGGCAGCTATGAAGGAAGCTCTTAAATGACGAAGAAAATTAGGAATGAGCACATATACTTTCTGCTGAAAGTAGAAATAATTTAAGTAAATGATAATTTAAGAATTGAAAATATCAGAAGATAGCACTACCCAATTAATATAAAGCACATTTTAAACAATATAGTTTCATTAAAAATTTCCTGTAATGTGATATGCTATTTTTTTCAAATTAACAATGGAAATCTCTTAAAAGGCTGCTGTAAACACAATTTTCAGATATATACTTGAACAAATAATAGTATCAACATCTCTCCACAAAAAAAAAACAAACACAAGGTTACTAAGTAAACCAGCGAAGGCAAATTTTAAATGGAGGTAAATGTGTGCATGCATTTTGGGGAAGTGGGGAGTTCAAGGCATAGAGTGCCACATCAGAGCCCAAGTGTTAAAGAACAAGCACTGTGCTCCAAACAGATTATGTTGCTTTGTATACCAGCTCCACAATTTAATAATCACGTGATGCTGAGTAGGCCATTTAATTTCCCTGTAAGTCTGTTCCCTAATTCACAAAGTGGGAGTGGTAGTTTTAATTAATCTTAAGTGAAAACATTGTCTTGTGCAGATTAAACATCTAAAAAGTGCAGATTAAACTGATGTCAAAAGTACCTGACAACTGATATAGGCACTACCAATCAGAATGCATGACAACATGGTGTACACCTGCTTCATACAAGCCCTGATTATTTCACACATACACATAAGTGCAAATGTAAAGTATATGCCAGTGATGGCGAACCTATGACACGCGTGTCAGAGGTGACATGCGAACTCATTTTTTTGGTTGATTTTTCTTTGTTAAATGGAATTTAAATATATAAAAGAAATATCAAAAATATGTCTTTGTTTTACTATGGTTGCAAATATCAAAAAATTTCTATATGTGACACGGCACCAGAGTTAAGTTAGGGTTTTTTAAATGCTGACACGCCAAGCTCAAAAGGTTTGCCATCACTGGTATATGCACAGACAAAGTGATCTGAAACTAATTGACACTTTCAAATTTGTGTTACCCAACAATTATTATAGATGCATCAGGCTGTAGGGATATTCTTTTTTGCATCTCAGGACAGTGGCAGGTAAGTTCTGCAAGTAATGGCCAATGTGAGTTGGCTCTGAAGGAGGCATTTACTCACGCCACGGTCTGGCATATTTTCTATAAGTGAATGACAATGAGTTATTGCCATTTTCAAAAGCTGCAGGTCTTGACAAAAATAGATAATGCCAAACAATAAAATATCTGCTAATATGACTAAAGTCATAGGGAAGGATTAGATGACTTTGCAGGCTGTCTCACAAGGCAACTTTTGATATTACTTTTCCTTTTTAAGCAGAAGAGAAAATAGCCATAACATTCCATAGAAAGCACTGAAAATGAGCATCACACCATTGTGCATGTAACAGATTCACCAACACACAGACACAGATCTTTGTTCCATCGCTTGTTTTGTTTTCACAGATAACCCAATGAGAGTAATCACATATCTGGACTTGTTGACAAAGTGTTTATTTTCTTTCCCCCTACACCTACAGAAAGTGTCTGACAACCTCATTTTCCCACAGAATGGAGTTCTGTCTTGTTTTCCTCACGCTGTTCTGAGTTTTCCAATGTACTTCTACCAGGCTGGTGATTTGTGTATTTTGCTCAAAACACTGACCTGCCTCTGGACCTGCCAGATCACATCTCAATGACTTCTTATTTCAGAGAGTTTTGTTTTTACCACATTTTCTTTTCAGCCTTGTGGAAATGCAGGTCTTTATCATGGTTGTGATTTCGACCACTAATGGTATTTTACTTCAAAGTGTCTGAAATGAATTACACTGTAGGACTTATGTCGAGGGAAGCAAATATTGAGCATAATAAAAACTGTGAGAGATTCTTTATTAATTTGTTTTGAGTACATATTGATATACTAAATAGCCTAAATAATAAATTTTAAGAGAGTTCAAACATTTACTTGCCTGATGCTGATTAGGTAATAAGCATACAAGTTTATCATTTGTTTACTTTGATACTGACATTAAAAAAGAAATTCCCCAGTATTCCACATGACAGGTATTTATTTAGAATTTTTCCATGTCATCTCTTTTTTACAGAATTATTTTTTTCTCCAAATATTTCTAGTTACAGATAAGGCACTTCATAGAGCTCACCATAGGAGTGTGTGAATCAGCAATGCTTAGGAATGACAAAGAAATGACCCTTGGTTTTGAAACTGCTCCTATATCATGTTTGCTGAGGAGTATGATTAGCTTTCTCTTCAATACCGATATTAAAACTCCAAATTAAAATGAATAAGTAAATGAGGCTTCCAGAGCCTTATAAATTATTAAGAAATAAACTAAATGTCAACTTCAGATAATACTGTTCTTCATTGTGTTACAATTTGATAAATTCCTCAAAAATACATTTTAGAAATATTAGCCATGGGTTATATAGGATTCTAACTCATTTATAAAGCTTACCAATTATTCAACATTGCTGTAAAGTAGTTTGCTACTACATTAAAACTGAGAAACCGATTAAAATATCTACTCCAATATGCATTGCTTTGAACCAGAAAAAAAAAATCACTGAATAAATGGCTCTAGAGCATTTTCAGAATAACATGAAAGGCATAAACCTCAAACAAACAATCCGGGAGATTTATAATGAAATCTCCCTGAGAGGGAAAGAAGTAGATTCTCTAAACCTTAGAAGAATTAAGATATTCCCAAGGTCCAAGGTTTTGTTCAATCACAAGTTCTAGTCAAATCTTAAATAAAATAAAAAGGTTCCCTTTGAGCAAAGACCTAGTAAATTTTCTCAGCACTTAGAGAAAATGAGGATTTGCACAAGCCATAGAGACAGATGCTCAGGCTGAATAAGTAAGTGGCCCCATCTATAACTTATAATTCACAGGACTCTGAGAAAACTTACGGACGGCAACCCTACAGGCTTGGTGTTACTCTTGAGCTGACTCAAGGGATCCAAATATCTGCACACTGAGCTGCCTCCATATGGTGTTACAACTGGTTGGTAAGTGGCAACTCCCTTGCTCCGCAGAGCCTAAGGCCATGGAGAAGTTTTCAGTAAGTTGCAAACGGGCACTTAGCTCACTGCACTCTTTTCTTTTGCACAGAGTCACCATGCCAGACAGACATTCAGAGACACTTCACTAAATGCATTATTTTAAAACAGTATTTACTAAGCGCTCATACATGACACAGGAATAGAAAAACCTGCATGAATTAGAGTGCATTTGAGTTCGGCCAGGAGATTGATATAAATGAAGAGACCTAACACAGAATCAGAAAAAGCACTTTAGACAAAATAAATAGTTAAGTGGAAGCAGGAAAGTATGGGGACTACTCAGGTTTGCATTGGCTGGACCATAAGATATGGGTGGGTTAGGGTTAGGAGCTAACGCTGCAAGGGAAGTGGGTTCAATGTGGTTTGGATTTAATGGATATGCAATAAGAAATATATAAAGTTTTTTTCCCCTTTTTTCTTTCCAATGCAGAGCGGTATCACCGTAGCTATAAACTTGGGAAGAGGAATCAGTGGCTCTCTGGTGAATTTTGAAATATGGTGAAAATGAGATGTATGGAGAAACAGTAAGGAGTTCATTACATTAGCGGTGAGAGTTAAGGGAGTTCAGCCTGGGGCCATGTCTGAGACACAGGACAGAAACACATTAATAAATAGACCTTATGAAGTTAGACATAAGCAGACAGCAAAATATTACTGCAGGATCTGCAGGAACTATAGACACCACACCATATTTTTTCTCTGCCCCCTCTGAAATCATTTACCTTTGGAAGAGGAAAATGAAACTGATCTAACCGATATTAAATACCGTGTTAAAGGACTCAAAGGAGTTGAAGAGCTAGTTTCCAATCTAGGTCTGTGTGAGTCTCAACTACAAATGAGAAATAATGAAATTGAAAATGCCAAAGGGACTCCAATTATGGAAATTACCGCAAATTTTAGAAAAGGTGGTTTTGAGATAAGCTTTGAAGGGCGTATTAGGCAGACAATGAAGAAACAAGGCATCCTGCAAGTAATTGCAGAAAGCCAAGAAAATATAGTGTAGGTCTGTTGAGAGGAGACGAGTTTTATTGTAGCAGAGGTATACAAAAGCAAGAGAAGGGGATGTTTTAAAGGCAAGCTCAGGCTAACCTGTACAGCACATCAGTCCTCAGGTTTTGAACTTTGAAAATGAACAAAAGACTTCAAAATACTATAATGTATAAGGTGCTAAGACACTGGATTTAGACAAAACTGAGTTTATAGTTGGTTCCAACATTTATTAGATAAGTTAGTCACCATATGTAGAATAGGGATAAAAATTAAAATAGGTGCTAGTTTTAAATGAGGCAGTGCATAAAATGTTCTTAGTTCAGTGTCTGCCATAGAGTAGGTGCTCAATGCTTCTTAATTGCTAATAACATATTATATGATAATGGAGGAAATAAGAAAAAACCTACAATTAAGCAATGCAACCTGAGGGCATGTGAATGGTACAGTAAACTTAGACTTGACTTTATAAACTCAGACTTTAACTTCTATATTAAAATAAGAAAACTACAGTTATTTATTAAAATGACTATTTTATGTAGGACAAGAAGAAAGAAAAGTAACACTGATGAAACCCTGTTGCACAATATGAATAAACGGTATAAACTGCATTTCAAGGAAATTTTTCAGAAAACTGGTCCACTTTTCCTTAACATAGTCAATCCTTTTTTTCCTGCTAAAATTAAATTCTTGGTTTAATCCTATGTATGACTTAGACTATCATTGAATTCATTATAATAAAAAAGTGAATCTCTTTAAATTATGTACATTGTAGATTTCCAATAAAAATTAATGCTATTTTTACTTATATAAATATAATAAGAAAAATGATTCTTTGATGAATTTGAAATTTTGATAATGACTTTATGAATCAGAAGAATAAATATAATTGATCTTATTTCTGTAAATCCTCAGCTATGGTAGTTCAAGAAGTTATTTAAAGTATCTATAGATATAAAAACTTAAGTGACTGAACGACCGAATGACTGAATGACAGCGGCAAGCACACCAGGACTGGGATGAGCGGGTGCGGCACCAGGCTTGGCTCCTCCCCGGCCGCCTGCCATTTCACACACTACTACATCCCCCGAGTGGTCCCTGAGGGATTGCTAGAGGGTGCAGCCCAGGCTGAGGGACCCCCCCTGGTGTGTGAATTCGTGCACTGAGCCTTTAGTCTATATAATAAAAGCCTAAGCGACCATTACAGCAGAACGACCAGAACAACTGGTCGCTATGATGAGCACTGACCACCAGGGGGCAGACGCTCAATGCAGGAGCTGCCCTCTACTGGCTAGTGTGCTCCCACAAGGGGAGCGCCACTCAGCCAGAAGCCAGGCCCATGGCTGGCAAGCCCAGTGGCGGTGGCGGGAGAAGCAGGAAGCTGAGTGGTAAGGAGCAGTGAGCTGGTGGGCAGTAAGAAGTGAAGGGTCCCAGACTGCATGAGGGTGCAGGCATGGCTGAGGGACATCCCCCCCCCCCCCAGTGCAGAATTTCATGCACTGGGCCTCTAGTTTTAAAATAGTAAAATATGGTAAAATGGATAAACTTTAAAATCAGATAAGAGGTAGTATCTTTAAAAGGATTTTCAATATAAATTTTGTTGGCAGGGCACAGATCAGACTCAGAAAATAACAAATAGATTAATGCAATCTCTGTTTTCAGAAGGACTCAAATAATGATGCCTAAACAGTATATCTTTTGCAAATTTACGAAATATAAAATACTAAGTTATTATAATAATGTACATCTCAAATAACTATTGCCAAATGATTTTTATTCCACTGTACTTCCATTCTTATCAAAATCATTTGTGGTTAAATCTCAGAATTAAATTCCATTATTTCCCAGTATGAATTATTATTTGTATGGAAGGAGAGTTGTTTTTGTTTTTTAAATAGACTTTTATTGAGTTCAGAGAGTAAGGGAGAGGGAGGGAGAGATAGAAACAACAATGATGAGAATCACTGATCAGCTGCCTCCTGCACACCCCCTACTGGGGATGGAGCCCATAACCCGGGCATGTGTCCTTGACTGGAATCGAACCCAAGACCCTTCAGTTCACAGGCCAACTCTCTATCTACAGTGCCAAACCAGCTAGGGTGGAAGTGGAGTTTTTGATGTCAAAAACTACCAAGCAAATTAAGTCTGTATGCAATGAATTGGGAAGATGTGTTTAGCCAATATAAAGATACATAAACCAATGACCTATTAAAATATTTTTAGTATCATGTGCATGATATATATATATATATATATATATATATATATATATATATTTGTTTTTGTTGTTGTTAATCCTCACCTGAGGACAATTTTTTTTCATTGGTTTTTAGAGAGAGTGGAAGGTAAGGGAGAGACAGAAAAACATTGATGTGAGAGAGACACATCAATTGGTTGCCTCCCACATGTGCCCTGACCTGAGGGCCACTGTACACCCATGCTGTTCCACAGCCTTGCTGTTTAATAGTTGAGCTTTAACACTATTGAGGTGTTCCACAGGTGTGCTGTTTCATAGACGTGCTATATCACAACTTATCTGTTTGCACTGAATAAAGTCTCCCCTTTCACCCATACCCCAAATAGGGAATTCCTGTTGGAATTGCACTGGTGCCAATGACCACTGGTTGACACTACCTAGCAGAGAGACAAGTAATCTATGCAACCAAACAATTTTCTTGCTGAGGGTAAAATAATTTGAATTACCATTTCCAGCAAAACCCAAAGTCATATGTGACAAAGGAAAAAAGCACCTAGAAATGTGCTGTCTCCTAAAGAGATTACTGGATCCTATCAAATGGATAGCCCTATGTTTTACTGAACACTTTGATGAGTTCGCATAAGGACCTCTGAGAGAAGATGCAAGAGCTATTTTACTTTGCATAATAAAACTCAAGAGTCAGATCTGCACTGTAGAGTGTTTCTAAATTATGTCATTAGTGATTCATTGATTTTCTCAGTAAAAAGATTGCTATAGTATCAATCTATTTGGAGGTTTTGTTAAATACTATGACTAGATGTCTAGTCATCATACCCGAACAAAACATTTTATAAAAAAAAAAAGTAATCTACATATTTTGAATATAGTTTTCTCTTTAAATCCAACCTCATTTCCCCATACAACAAAAATATTACATAACAAATGCAGGCTACTAATATGACTAAGTGATATTCTGTCAAAAGAGGTGCTGGTTTATTTGGTTCATACACATTGGACACAGGCTCTTTAATTGTTAACACAGGGGCAAGCAGGAAAGCAGACAGGATTCTCTAATTCAAGCAGTAATCAAGATACCAAGCTGAGCACAAACATACAATACTTGGCTTTAAGCACTCAGTGATTTTCTGTCTAAGTATTTTACACTCACTGTTGGGCTGCACAATATGGTAATGAAGGTTGAAACTACTGCTTAAAATAAAGACAAAACCAGTAAGCATAATGAAAAAGAAGAATGGCATTATAGATCAAAGCCTGATGGGTATGGTGTGTTTATTTCTTTTAGAAATAAGGTGAAGAAAGTTATCAAGTATTTATGTAGAAGAAGCTTTGCACAAATATAAGAATGCTGGAAGGTTTACCAAAACTGATTTGTATATGTATGTTTATACTCACTCATAAAAGTGTATATATATATATATATATATATATATATATATATATACAGTTTGCTTAATAAACTATTTATGAACGTTCTCTTTTTCAGATATAGCAGACCCTAGGTTGTGGGGAGGTAAGGATAGTAGGTGCTGACAATCTAGTTAATGTTTATGTGTAGGAGAGAGAGGGGATGAAGAAGCAAAGAAACAGGAGAAAGAGAAGGTCATAGTTTCAGAATTTATAAATATTTCAGATATTCACCGTTTGAGAGACTACAGATAGAAAGAGCTCTAACTTCTGGGATATTTGGAATTGTTTTGTTTGTTTGTTTATGTGAGTTTTTTTCTCTTTGTGAGAGTAATTAGCACATAAGTATGAAGGTAAGAAAAATATTGAACTTCACTGAATTGTGATTTTGTGAGATCTTCATCTAAGAACCATTTTTTGAAACAATTTTGATTGCTGCTTATTATCCTCAGACTACACTGCTTCTAAAAATGTATTGAATATTTGATATTTTCAATTTCTGACGTGCTAGGATTTCAATGTAACCAGACAATTTTAGTGCTGGAATTGTATCTCCATACACCTGGCCTGCCGATGCATCAAGTCACAAGTATAGAGTTGTTTTGATATATGGCTAGCCACATATATATATAATTTTGCTTTAACAGATTTGATAAAATATGAGGGAGTATGGTACACTTTACTTTCACTTTCACAGAATGTTTATTTTTCCTTTGGAGAAGCTTTAAGGAAACATATATCAAACCCAAACCCTTCTTAATCATTTCCTTGCTATAATTTATAGCAGAAAAGGAGTGCTATAGACTTCTCTTCAGGCTGCCAGAATGGTAACCACTACTTATTTCAGTTTTCCTCATCTCTGGCAGTGGAGCCATAGCCATTGGCTGTCAGGATTATGATAGATCTGAAACAGGATTAACCCTTAGCTCCTTACTGTCATATGTAACTGCAAGCACTCTTACATCCTAAACCTGTTCAACCGGGGGCACGTCATGAGATGGCAGGGTTCTTTGGAAAAACAATGATGCTGGGGCAAATAGAAGGCAGAAGGAAAAGGGGAAGACTAAATGAGAGATAGACTGATTCCAAAAAAGAAGCATAGGGACAGGTCTGCAGGAGCTGAGCAGGGCTGGTGAGGACCTGACATAGTGAACATCACTCATTCACAGGGTTGACAGGAGTTGGAGCAGATTTCATGACACCTAACACACACGTTCTTATATTATTCTCCTGTAGTTAGACAGGCATGCGCAGAGTAAGGACTGTAGGTCAGCTACGGAAGGTGACCAGGGTGGAAAGCCTGGGTACCTAGCAATGGGCGAAACTGGGAAAACAAGGGCCTCACTCCCAGGGTGACCTTTCCTCCCTTAGCATGTCGCCCCATGTGGTAGGAACAAGGGGGCCAGAGAAACAGCCTCATGCCACTCGCATGAAGCCCTCGCACAACCACTCCCTGTAGCATTAAGCCCTCAGGATAATGAGCTGCTGACCCGCATCAAATACTCTTAGGAACAGAGCCTCAGGTCTGTCGGCCACAGAGACAGAATTTTGGTCAAACTGGAGTTAACATCTAGGCCTCAGCTGTGTTTCAGCTTCCCACCCAGAAAAGCAGCCCAACCAGGCAGAACAATGCCAGGTCTGACATCAGGACCAGATGCAGTCACTACTGAAGCCCTGTCCTGGCACGGAACGGTCCGTGGGGTCTGGAACCCTGAGGAGACACACCGGGGAAGCTGATGCTCCCTATTGAGACTCTCCCGTGGGCCTCCCCTAAAATCCCGCCCTTAGAATGAAAGACTTGGCACTCCTCTCTTCTCTCTCTCTCTCTCTCTCTCTCTCTCTCTCTCTTCCTCTCTCTCTCTCCCCCTCCCTCCCTCCCTTCCTTTCTCCCTCCCTCCCTCTCCTATAACCATTAAGTTTAAGAAACTGTATAATCAACCAATCAACCCATACAGAAAAATGACAATAATAAAGATATCAGTTTTCTAACTGCTCCATTTTTTCTCTCAAGAAATAGAAACATTTTAAAGGTGGATCTCTAGAGAAATATAACTGAAAGAAACAAGAGGAGGAGTTTGAAATTCTAGGCAACATAATCAAATGGTGGCGTTGGGGGTGACTTAAAGGGGAAGCTAGCCTTTCAAAGCACCTAAAATAGCATCACCTCAGCTGGCATCTTCCCTTTCTATGTATAGGACTAGTCCTGGAGTGGTATGTGAATAAGAAGTAATTTCCTTCTTGTATTTACTATAAGTATCCTCTGTGGCAATTGACATCCACATGCTTGAACTAGATGGGATTACCTTGGCCTCTAGTCCAAGCACTCTAACTTGAGAGAGGACAAGAGCTAGAGGACGCATGATTTGCAGATGTTTCAAGTGTCAGGATATAAATACATCTTTGCTCATTAAGTGGTACCTAATTTAAATTGCATTGACTACATGATTTAGTCAATGAAAATGTTAAACAATTCCTTACTTATAGCTCTAAGTAGCCCAAATGTTAGCTGTGTCTTAGGTGAAAATATCTTGCTGCTATTCTATTCTCTACCTTCCAACTATTGTTATGCTTGACAATCAAAAGCTTTAAGAAAGACTTCTGCTAATTCTTGCATTTGTTGTAGCTTACATTTTCTGGCCTTCTTGGAATCGTGCATTAGCTGTATCCAATTTCCCATCTCTGCCTTCCCACCCTGGCTTTCATTTTTGTCCCCCACTAACCAAAAAGAAATCATTCTTTGGAAGAATTATAAAAACCATTTCAAGGGTGGTCCCATGCAAACATTTCGTCACTCATTGCTTGGATATCTGCCATCTCATTAGCTTCTCTTATTTTCTCAGTTATTCTCAATCCTCTAATCTTTACCCAGAACTAAAATCAAACAAACAAAAGAAACCCATGATAACATGATAAATTCCTGCAAACCAATTGTTTTTCATTCCTTATATACAAACTCTAGTAACACTTGCAGAAAAAGTTGTAATCTATACACGTCATGATGAGAAATTGACATTCAAATTTTTCTTTTCAGAATGGTACCAAACATATAACAATCAATTATGCAAGTGTCCATTCTTCTTTTTTCATGCAAATTAAAAAATTTTACGCATCCAAAGACAATACACAGAATGGAAGAGAACAGTCGCAAGTCATGTATCTGACAAGGTTTTTTTTTTTGTTTGTTTGTTTTTTTGCCCTCCCATACTAGAGTATCTCAATGAGTAAGGGAAAGGAAGAATCAGACCTGTGTGTGTGTGTGTGTGTGTGTGTGTGTGTGTGTGTGTGTGTGTGTGTGTTTTAAGCTTTACCTTATTTTTATTTATTTTTAAATTAAATCTTTATTGTTCAGATTATTACAGTTGTTCCTCTTTTTCCCCGCATAGCTCCCCTCCACCCAGTTCCCACCCCACCCTCTGCCCTTACCTCCCCTCCCCGACTGTCCCCCTCCCCCACTGTCCTCATCCATAGCTGTATGATTTTTGTCCAGTCTCTTCCCGCACCCCCTACACTCCTTTCCCCCCCCAAGAATAGTCAGCCCTTTCCTTTCTATTCCCCTGATTCTATTATATTCACCAGTTTATTCTGTTCATCAGATTATTTATTCACTTGATTCTTAGATTCACTTGTTGATAGATGTGTATTTGTTGTTCATAATTTGTATCTTTACCTTTTTCTTCTCCTTCCTCTTCTTAAAGGATACCTTTCAGCATTTCATTAATACTGGTTTGGTGGTGATGAACTCCTTTAGCTTTTTCTTATCTGTGAAGCTCTTTATCTGACCTTCAATTCTGAATGATAGCTTTGTTGGGTAAAGTAATCTTGGTTGTAGGTTCTTGCTATTCATCACTTTGATTATTTCTTGCCATTCCCTTCTGGCCTGCAAAGTTTCTGTTGAGAAATCAGCTGACAGTAGTATGGGTACTCCCTTGTAGGTAACTGACTGTTTTTCTCTTGCTGCTTTTAAGATTCTCTCTTTGTCTTTTGCTCTTGGCATTTTAATTATGATGTGTCTTGGTGTGGTCCTCTTTGGATTCCTTTTGTTTGGGGTTCTCTGTGCTTCCTGGACTTGTAAGTCTATTTCTTTCACCAGGTAGGGGAAGTTTTCTGTCATTATTTCTTCAAATAGGTTTTCAATATCTTGCTCTCTCTCTTCTTCTGGCACCCCCATAATTCGGATGTTAGTACGCTTGAAGTTGTCCCAGAGGCTCCTTACACTATCTTCATATTTTTGGATTCTTTTTTCATTTTGCTTTTCCGGTTGGATGTTTTTTGCTTCTTCGTATTTCAAATCTTTGACGTGATTCTTGCGATCCTCTAGTCTGCTGTTGGAACTCTGTATAATATTCTTTATTTCAGTCAGTGTATGCTTAATTTCTAGTTGGTCCTTTTTCATAACCTCCAAGGTCTCACTAAATTTATTGGCAGTCTCACTAGACTTATTGAGGGTCTTACTAAATTTATTGGCGGTTTCTAGAAAATTCTTGAAAAACCTTAAAAGTATGGTTTTGAACTCTATATCCAGTAGTTGGCTTTCCTCCATTTATGTCATTTGTGACCTGTTTCTTTGTCTCTGCATTTTTTATGCTTCCCTGTGTTGATAGAGTGGCTTTCTGTGCAAGGTGTCCTATAGGGCCCAGTGGCTCAACCTCCCCAATTACCTGAGGTGGACACTCTTGGTGCACCCCTTTGTGGGCTTTGTGCACAGTCTTGTTGTAGTTAAGCCTTGATTGTTGTAGGTATCACTGGGAGGAATTTACCTCCAGGCCGATTGGCTGTGAGAATCAGCTGTGTCTGCAGTGGGAGAACTTCCATGCTGGAGACACCCTTCTGGAGCAAGGCTTGCTTCAGTGGGGCTTTGGTGCTCACTGAGTCTGCCCCCTGAGTGTGTCCCTTATGGATCTAAGGAGTTGTAATCTGGATGGTCCCACTCTGACCACTAGGTACACTGGCTCTTGGATCTCTAAGGAGCTGCTAATTTAGCCTCTGCCTGAGGCTACCCAGCAGGAGCCCAGCTGTGAAGCAATGCAAGCTGCTGTGGGGCCTTGGGCCTTCTTTTGGAAGTTCTGGGTTTCTCTGATCCAGCTGCAGTTTGTTAGGTAATTTTCAGATTGCAAAGGGCCAGGCCTTTCATATGCAAAAGCCTCTGCACACAGCTTGGGTGGGGCGGGGTTTCAGGGGATCAACAGGGCGGAGCAAACAGCTGTGGCTGCTCCTCAGTCCTGCCCTAAGAGGCCCGGCTTCTCAGTGTCCCTGTAATCACTGCAAGCACCTCTGAGAGAAAGCCGCCCTCGAGTTCCGACCGATGCTAGACAGTCCAGTTTCTCCCCGTATGAGTCTGGATCCCCAGAGACTCACTGTGAACCAGAGTTCAGAGGAGTCGGCAGCTTGAGACTCCCTCCAGGCTGAAAAAGACAAGCGTGTCTCCAGTTTCCAGCTCTCTCCACATGCACCTCCGTACCTCTGCACTTTACTTCCACACCGCACCTCCTCTGAGTCTCAGTGTGCTTTTCTCTTTCCTTCTAGTTGTAGAATTTCCACTCAGCCAGCCTTCCTGTGGTTCTGGATGATGTCTGTTTTGTCTTTTAGTTGTATTTTTGAAGTGGTTGTGCAAGGCAGCAATTTCCGGTGTTTACCTATGTCGCCATCTTGGTTTCTCTCACAAGTGTCCATTCTTTATGAATTTAATTGCTTTGAAATTTAACACAATGAGAGTAACACCATTTTTCTCAAAAAAATGTATTTTCTTTTTTTATTTTCCCTTTATTGATTAAGATATTACAAATGTGACCTTATCCCCCCAATGTCCTCTCATCTCCCCAATCCTGCCCTCACCCTCACCCCCTGTTGTCCACATCCATTGCTTAGGCTAATATGCATGTATAAAAGTCCTTTGGTTGATCTCTCCCTCTCATCCCCACCCTCCCCTACCTTCCCTTTGAGTTTTGAGCATCTGATCGATGCTTCTCTGTCTCCACATCTGTTTTTGTTCGTCGATTTATGTTGTTTATTATAATCCACAAATGAGTGAGAGCATGTGATATTTATCTTTCTCTGACTGACTTATTTCACTTAGCATAATGCTCTCCAGCTCCATCCATGCTGTTGCAAATGGTAGAAGTTCCTTCCTTTTTATAGCAGCATAGTGTTCCATTGTGTAGATGTGCCAAATGTATTTTCAAATTACTTTTTAATTTATGGTTAATTTAAAAAATTATAACAAAAACCACAAAATCCCCCATGCATTATCCATATCATAAAAAATTTAAGAGTACTAGAACTATAATATTATTCAAATACATCTATTTACTTGTAATGATACTATAATAATTTAGTTCTTTGGATAGAAATTATGAGTAGAACAATGAAATATTTTGCTTTATACCTGTAGAATACTTTTGATTGAAAAATAATGAATTATTTTAATTTTTATAATATTCAATAGACATAATTGGTTCTTCTGAAAATTATATATGTATATTCATTTTAAGTTTATCTTTAGTATTACCTATCTATATATTTTTATATAGAAAAAAATCCAAATTGAAATTCTTCATATATGAAATATATATTTCTCATATCATTGAAAAACACACTTCTTTTGCACTGGATAACCTCTTTAACTTTAGAATTATGATTCATGATTTATGAATTACTTATTGAATTTTAAGGTTTTTAAAGAAAATTCCCTATTAACAGCAAATCTGAAAAATGAATATCTAGTTAATATACATTGCCAGTTAACTGAATTGTGCAATGAATTACTAATGTAAAAAATACATCATTTATTAAATATTCAATGGAATCATTTCTGTGAAAATAAACAAAACATAATAGATAAAATATTCTTAAAATATATACTTATAGTAACTTAAATAGGTATATTTTCAATAATCATCAGAAAATTGTTATTAACTAAATTTTAAGTAATTTAAATTTTCCCTAAATAATTGTGGAGGGAGGAATTAAGCAACTCATACACAGTGGAGGGGGTTGGTGGGTGGGTGTAAGGGAGATAAATGATGATGGGTAGAGCCTGACTTTGGATGGTAAACACACAACACAGTGTACAGATTATGTGCTGTAGAATTGTGCAGCTAAAACCTGTATAACTTTGCTAGCCAGTGTCACCCCAATACAATCAATAAAAAGCAAAAAAAAAAATCTACTATAGAGTTTTAATAACCTTTAAAAATAAACTTGGTCAATAAGCATTTATTCTGTCCCTTTCAGAAGCTCAGCAAGTAGCTGGAACTACTGGGGAGACAGGCTAATAATGCAACCTCTCTCACCTGCCAGGGAATTTAGTTAATCATATTCACAAGTGGGGCTCACAAATGGTTGCATGCTGCTCTGGAGTTTTTCTGCATTATCGCCTGGACAAACGTTCATATTTAAGAACTAAGAACTCAGGGACAGACTTTTGGTCCAGTAACCAGAACACTACAGTGCTAAAGACCATTTTGATTTAGATCAAACACAGTGTAGCATTGGTGTGTCTGATTAATCCCCAGCCTAGGGCTCAGGTAGTCTTTTAACTTCTATGGAGAAGGAAGGTACAAATAAAACAAAAATGGGGTATTTTCACTAATAAGTTCTTACTCTAGAGCATTGGTTCTCAACCTTCCTAATGCCACGGCCCTTTAATACAGTTCCTCATGTTGTGGTGACCCCCAATTTCATCGTTACGAATTGAACATAATTAAAGCATAGTGATTAATCACAAAAACAATATGTAATTATATATTGTGTTTTCTGATGGTCTTAGGCAACCCCTGTGAAAGGGTTGTTCGACCCCCAAAGGGGTCGCGACCCACAGGTTGAGAACCACTGCTCTAGCGTATGAAATAGGAATAATTACATGTGACCTAAACTGTGGCACTCAGGGAATGGGATTGAATTAAGGTGAGGAGTTGAATGAGTGGATGGCACCAGGCCCTTATCAAATATTTCTTAAATTGTAATATTAGTTTCCTGAAATTCAAATTCCTCAGGCCATTCAAAAGGGACCTAAATTAGGTTCTCAAGGGTTTTTAAAGTGCTGAGAATTTCAAACTGTCTTGTGAAGACTGATTAGTGGTTTTTTTTGTGTGTGTTTTTTTAACTACCAGTTTATCTTTTAATATAGGTTTATAAAGACATTTTGGTTCTCTTAAATTCCTCAAGTCTTGATATATTTGACAGACTGGATTAAAGAAGTTTGAGAATTATAGACACCAATAAATGAAAAAAACAGAGGAAAAAATAACGATAGGAAACCAAACAGGGGAAAATAGAGACTTTTAGCAAAATTGTAACTAATCTCAGGGGACTCCCTGCATCAGTGTAGATTATGAGTAGTCCGGACAAACGATTATAGGCAACTTAATATTCAAACGTGTTTTATGCCGACCCTTGGAAAAAATGGAAGTAAGCTGGCAAATGCCACAAGAGCCCATGGCAAATGGTGTTGCTTGACATGCAGGCTCAGATCTGCCTGCCACAAGATGTAAGTTCTTATTCCTGCTCTTCGCTGCCCCACACAATGCATGTGCTCCTGTGGCGGAGCTCGCTGCATGCTTGATATTGTGTTACACACTGAGAAATGCAGTCAGGAGTGTAAGATATATAGCTCTTCCCTCGATACTATATATTCTGGTTTAGGAAACAGTACAGCACTTTCTTCCTTCTTTATCTCCATTCCTATGAGAAACATGAATTAAGTGCCTACAGGTTTTTAGGCACTAAGGATATAAAATCCTGACACTTGTCCAGGAGCTTTTCAGACACAGGAGATATAAATTATTCGAAATGAGGGTGTAGCCATCTGAGGGGGGAAAAAACAGATTGATGTGCAGAGAGGTCACAGGAAGAAAAGTAGCATTAATTAAAAACATATTCTGAGTCAGACCTTCTGATTGACCTGGAAATATATGCGAGGTATAACAGTGAGAAAATCACCTCAAATGCTGAAAAACACAATTCATAACAAGGTAAATTACAGTAACAAACATATAAACACATGTGAAATTTCGTTAGAAAAACATGGATGGTACGTGAAATTGGTAGGAGAAAGGACCATATCATATCTATCCCTCAGGTTTTCCTAAGGTGGAACAAATCCTCATTATGTTAAAAAATACTTTACATATTTAATAGTTTATTTCTGTAAATGAATGCTACTTTTTACACTTACTCTTCACTTTAGTAACAGGAGTAATTACTTTGAAGTGCAATAGGAAATTTGATCATTCACTTTCATTAAAATGGGATCTATATGCAGGTAGGATTGCTATAATTTAATTTAGTATTCTTACAAGTATTGGCAAAACACTCACACATTTCACTATACATCCCTAAAAGGGGGGAAAAAGACATTTACAAATACACTCAGGCATACTTTTGGGTGTTTCTCATAATATATAGAAATAACTAAAATGTAATTTTGCCTTATATGTATTCACATTATATGGATGTTCTTCTAATTATTATTAGCTCCAAATCCCAGAAGGTCATAATCATGTTGACCCTAAACAGATGTCGTGTTCTGAAAGTAAATCAACTATACATACAAACACAGAATTGCACATAACACTTACTGCATCCAAAGTTAAACTCCTACCTTGGAAGTTTTTTGTTTTTTGTTTTATCATAATGACACGAGTTACTTATTGTAAGGTAAAAGAAATACCTAAAACTATACATTCTTGACCCTATTTGTTTCATAACCACAGAGTTTTTGCCCTAAATAAGTGTATTAACAATGCATTTTTAAAAAACCCAAAGCTGATAATATTATATTAAACAGAGTAATGGGAAATAGGATAATGGGGTAAATAAAAGCAAGTGTTACATATTAAATTATTGATACACTACATGGTAGTAGGAATAAAAACATATATATTTTTAGGTAACATCTCAAGTGGTACCATTTTCAGTTCATATGCTGATTTCTTTAGTTTCTGAATTATTATAGTGTTTGCAGCCAGACCTTACAAATTATCATTACTTAATGCAAATAATATACTTTTCAGTTCTACTTATTTTCCATATAAGCATGTAATAATTGTGATAGTACTTATGTTTTTAATCACTTTATTGCTAAGCATATACTAGGCAATCTGAAAATAATGGTCAACTGCTTGAGAAATATACTTAAATTCTTACATACTTCGCTGCACCAAAACCAGTTTATATATAATGTCTTGACTGTGAGCCACAATTCTGCTTCATTAATTCACCTTTTAATTTTGCAACTTGAATTTTTCATTCTTTCAGAATTCTTACAACTTGAACTTTTAGATGAGATCATTTTCAATTGGATATAAGGGAAGCACATATACACTGCAATCAAACACTGGCTCACATAACATAGCTGGAGCAGTTCCCCCTCGTGAGAATTCACTTGAGAAGCAGGTCAAAGATTACTTGGGTTCAGATTCAATAACATTGTTAAGCAATACTTTTAAAATTTTTCAATAAATTGTGAAGATACATAATCCTAGAAATTGTGACTTATCCAAAGTATCCCCCTTTTAAGCATTTAACTGATTTCCATGAAACTTTGGTGTGATTCACTAGAAATTGCTACCTTCTCACCTCTTTTTAAATACACAGAGATAGAACATGCCAACACCATGTTTTCTCAAAATGAAGAAGACCTCAAACATTTCATTTCAACTCAAATGTCAGTTTTTTGCAAAAACCTAATAAGACCCTACTTATTAGTACTGGCAAAAATATTAACTAAAAATTTGATTTAAAAATGCAACTTGCCCAGCCGGCATGGCTCAGTGGTTGAGCATAGACCTATGAACCAGGAGGTCATGGTTTGACTCCTGGTCAGGGCACATGCCCGAGTTGCGGGCTGGATCCCCAGTGTGGGGTGTGCAGGAGGCAGCCGATCAGTGATTCTCTCTCATCATTGATGTTTCTGTCTTTCTCTCACTCTCCCTTCCTCTCTGAAATCAATAATGAAAAAAAGCAACTCTGTCTTTATAAATTCATTTCTGTATTGGGCTTAGGAAGAAATATATGGCAGAAAATTCATCACTAATGTTGATAAATAAAAATTCATCAAGCACATGAGACAAAACTAAATCCTGTGCACTTTTGTGTGTCTTGTTTGTGTAACTGAAATGTGTTAGGGTCTCTTGTGGCTTTAGCACTTACCTCATGTGGGTGATGAGGAGTGTGGTAGTGGGAATGAAAAAGTCGTCCACTCGGTCAAACTGCTTCCCCACGGGCTGGGTGTGGATGGTGTGGTGAGGCACATTCCCACTGGCCAAGGTTATTACCTACACAGAACACACCCTGCTTAGATCTTGGCAATGCATTCCCTTAATAGCATTAGCTTTCTGTGTATTTAGACAAGAAAAGAATCTCTGGCAGACTCTTTATTGCCACACTCTTTATTATTAAGCAAATTGGAATTCTATAATTGCTTATTTTCAAAGTAGAAACTTCAGTTTTTACAAAGAAAAAAAACAATTATTTGTCTTGAACAGTTCCTGCTTAAAATATAAGATGAATATATTAAACAATGACTGTATTATAAAAAATTAACTTTGCTATAATGAGAATAATAAAAGCAAGCATACATATGTAAATAAGATGTTAGCTTTCTTCCTTTTAAAAAAAAATAACTTTGTTGAGCTCTAATTGATGAACAAAAAACTGGCCCTCCCATGGAACAGAGGGGGGAGCATGGCACTGAAAACTCCAAAATAAATCATATCAAATATTTTAGATCTTAGAAATCCCAGAACAGATAAAATCTTACTTTAAAACTGTTTCCTCTTATATATAAATTTTAAATAACAGATTTAAGTAAGTTTTAATCAGAGCTTTCTTCTTTCCAACTATTCATTAATTGGTTTTTAAAACTTTGATAGTCCATTAAAGAAAAGATAACTACATTTAAAGTTTATTACTCATTAGAGGCCTGGTGCATGACATTCGTGCACTCGGGCGGGGAGGCCCTCAGCCCATCCTGCACCCTTTCACAGTCCAGGAGCCCTCAAGGGATGTCCAACTGATGGCTTAGGCCCATTACTCCTGGGGAGCAGGCCTAAGCCAGAAGTCGGACATCCTTAGTGTTGGCACGGAGGCAGGAGAGGTTCCCGCCACCACCGCTGTGTTGCCAGGCATGAGCCAAGCTACTGCGTTGAGCGAGACTGGATAGAAACCGGCTCTCCAACATCCCCCGAGGGGTTCCAGATTGTGAGAGGGTGCAGGGCAGGCCGAGGGATTCCACTGGTGCACAATAGAGGTCAGAGAGGGACACGGGAGGTTGGCCAGCCAGGGAGGGACTGCGGGAGGGCTCCAGGGTGTGTCCAGCCCATCTTGCTCGTCCCGATCAGCCGGACCCCAGCAGCAGCTAACCTACTGGTTGGAGTGTCTGCCCCCTGGTAGTCAATGTACATCATAGTGACTGGTCGACCGGTTGACTGTCTGCCCCCTGGTGGTCAGTGCATGTCATAGCGAGCGGTTGAGTGGCCTTAATATCATTAGCATATTACACTTTGATTAGTTGAACAGCCAACTGGATGACCAGACACTTAGCATATTAGGCTTTTATTATATAGAATATTCTATTATTCATCAAATTCTATTAGGGTTTTTTTTTCCAGTTTCTCATACCTCCACATGTTTTGTTGGTGTTGTTTTTTATTGTCTCTGCTGCACTACTAGTGTTCTGTTAGCTTTTTAAAGTATCTTCCTGCCTCCCCCCTTTTTCATATGGTCCCCAAATTAAGCTTCCTAAAGTATTGACTGACTCTCTCCTTCCAAACTGAGTCTCTTCCTTTAGTTTTTATGACAGGAGTAAATAGCATTTTTATTTTTAGGGGCCTTTTATTCCAAAAGGTTAATTTTCTTTCAAGTGAGTATATATTCATTGTGTTCCACTGAAAACTGCCATTTTCAGTAAAAATGTATAAATTATTATAAGTTAGGATGGCTCAGTTATGTTACAGTTAAAAAAACAACAACATAACAGGAAACAGACCTTTAAGTCTTAGTGGTTTAGAGAATAAAGATTTTGTTCCACACATGTTATGTTCCCTGAGGAATCTGGCAGGATATCTACTGTTTTCTCTCTGTGTTCCACACTGCAGGAGCAGCTGGCTACCTCAAACGTTTCCATCCACAGCAGCTCTCATTTGCCAGGACCAGTCATATGGCTCCACTTAACCAAAAGGAGCTCAGCATGTGCCCAAAGGAGAGAGAACCAAAGTGTTGATAACAACCTTAAAGACACTAGACCTGTTTTGTTTTTTCATTTGTTTTTTAATATATTTTTTATTATTGATTTCAGAAAGGAAAGGAGAGGTAGAAAGAGACAGAAACATCAATGATGAGAGAGAATTATTGATCGACTGCCTCCTGCATGCCCCAAGTAGGGGGTCTAGCCCACAAGGGCATGTGCCCTCACTGGGAATGGGATCGTGACTTCCTGGTTCATAAGTCAACGCTCAGCCACTGAGCAACACCAGCAAGGCTATATCTGTGTGTGTGTGTGTGTGTGTGTGTGTGTGTGTGTTTTAATGACTATCAGTGAGAAAGTTGGCACTGGGATTGTAGCCATTCATAATAATGTCTGCAAGACTTTAATAAAGGTGAACAGAGTAATAGAGAAGAACTCCCCAATTTTTTTCTCGTTTGATTATATAGTGTATAACTCAAAATGCATGTACTTGTATTTGAAATTAATAATACTTAGACTGAAGCAATAATAATATTTACTGAGAGCTTGCTGTATGTCAATACGTGTTCTAAGTAGTTTCCAGGCATCAAGAATTTAATATTCATACAATACTAAAATATGGGTAATGCATCCCAACCTTCCCAAAACTACTGATGCAAAAATATTTCATGCCACCGAAGGCATATTAACTGAGCATCACGTATGTGCTTGGCATAGTCCTGGCTGTAAAAAACACAAGGCCACTTCCCTAGCTCCCCGCTATCTGGACTTTGTTCCCTGATGGCTCTGGGTCCTTCTCACTGCTGGAATTGAGCAGGGCGTGATGGATGGCCAAATTCGGGACTGAGACGACTAAATGCGAGGATGCACAGATTGATCTGATGCACATTAATCAATATGCCCCATTTTTCAGCAACCCTGGCTCATTCCTAATGGCATCCTGCCATTGGTCTCTCTACGTGTGATGCCTTCCACAGACCCAGAGCCTCCACCTCCCAATGTCACCCCATCTGGCCGTGGCCTACTTTCTGACCAATAGCAATTCTAAGGACTTAATTCCAAGTTGTTTCTTGGAGATTTCTTCTCCAATTGTTTTGCATTTGAAAATATATTACAGAGAAATTATAAAACTGTGCAGATGACAGACTCACGATTTTTAGGACAGCATTTCTTAAATTTTTACCAGGCATGATGTCTTAAAAAAATAACTCTGATAAATCTTTGAGAATTCACTTAAGAACACTAACTGGAAAAATCATTGTCTTACATACCTAAAATTACAGTACATAGTTTTTTATTTAATAATTGCAAATATCACAGAAATAATATATTTTGCTTTCATAATGGGCAAAGATCTATAGATTTACTAATAACCAAAAGGCAAACAAAGAAGAAGGGGTGTAAGCAGGGCTTTCTGGTCCTTAATAAAATGTTTTTGCTCCTTCAAGGACCAGTGGGTACCATTGAAAGATACACTGTATTAAGGCAAACAAGTTGCCTACTAGCTTTTACATCCTAGCATCAATCTCTCTTTCCAGCCTAACCTTTTAACATGTGGCATAGATACTCTAGCAAAAGTGAGAGCGTGCTCATGTTTTTGATCTGGTGAATTCCATTTCTCCAAAGGAAAAGTGTCCCCATTTTCAAACAAATCTTAGAACCCATTTTCTTTGGGGATGTTTCCTGATAAACCTGTTCTGTTGGGAGACAATTATCTATGAATATTTGACATTTTTGCAGAGTCAGGTCTTTCTGAGCAAAGGGCCATGGCAAAATTTGTTAAAGGATGATGTCAGCAAAAGTGCCTGGGATGCTAGAGATGGTGTTTTTGCTCCTGAGATATTTAGAGACTTAAGGCATTTGAGCCAATTCTTGACATCCCAGGGTACTGACTTGCCCCTCCATCCCAGGACAAGATTTGTATATATTTCTGAGTAATAATCTCTGTCTCTCACAGGAGAGGATGGGCTGAGGGCAGCAGCGTAAAAAAATGTAGAGACATGTATCTTCAGAGTCCTTTTCTGTAGTACAACTGTGCTGCACTTGCAGGGTAACATTGGTCTTCCCCACATCACCCGATGGGGGTTGGGGCTGGAGAATGGCTGCTAACATGCTCCCTGGGTAAGAAATGGTCCATTCTCTGATCTACAGACCCTGCATTTTCTTTCTTTCTATCTATCTTTCTATCTATCTATCTATCTATCTATCTATCTATCTATCTATCTATCATCTCTCTCTCTCTCTCTCTATCATTCTCTCTCTCTCTCTCTCTCCCTCTCTCTCTCTCTCTATCATCTACCATCTATCTATCATCTATCACCCACCATCTAAATACATACAGATGTGTGTACACACACAAACTTTATGTAAATAAATTTTCTTGTATATACTATTTTAAGAATATTTCTCACCTCCTAAATTTTATTTCACATTTTCAAGTGTGCCAGAAAACATTTTAAAAATTCACTAAATCTTATTAGCATAATTCCCTCTCTTTTTTTTTTTATTCAGAGAAAGAGAATCCATTTTGAGAAGGCTGGATAATGTGTGGAAAGTGATTAAACACTTATAAAAAGACTTTTCCCCGTTTTCTGTATGTTATTAAAGATGTTTGCCTAAAGTTATCTTTAAATCATATCTATTCTATTTATCTTGTCAAGATTATATTTAAATACAAACTCTCAAATAATCAGAGCCTATGAGCATATTGTGGCAGATCATCCAAACAGTGGTCCACAGTGAAGATTGTGCTCTTTCCATCAAGAAACTGGCTGTTACTCCATCCCTTTGCTTCTAGGCAGGCCGTGTAACTTGCTTCCATCAACAGGCTGAATGAAGTTACTTAAATAAATCCTGAAGCCCAGATTTTAACTGGCCTGGCGACTTCCAGTATCTTGTAACCTGGAATCACTATGCTGTGAAGGTGTCAGTCCAATGGATGAGCAGGCACATATAAGAGACACAAGACACCCAGCTAAGTACTGCCACCACAGGCAGAGGTAGAAGTGAGGCCGTTTGGACCTTCCAGCTGTTATTCGCAAATGATCTCAGCATTTCAGTGAGTCCTGAGCTCCCTGAGCTTGCCCGCAGAAACACCTAGACTGCCAAGCCACAGAATTTGTGAGTGGTAGGTCATCCTTGAATTTTGTTGAAAACCTCAAGTTTTGAAGTGCAATAGATAACTGAAATACTGTATCATATTTTAGATGCTTCACATGACACATATTCCTAGTGAAATATAAAATAAACCATTAACTCTGATAGTTGCATTAAAATATTTCATTTCAATAAATCTGCTCTTTGTAAGTTAAATATTGTAATACAGAAAATACTTCAAAAACATTAACAGTATTGGTACTGACCATTAATTAAAAATGACATTGCATTCAACAGATTTACTGAAAACTGGCCAAAGATGAATGACCTCAGACTTTGTAAGAAGAGGCATGTACCAGGCGGTGCTCTAATCACGAGGTGGTTTAGAAATAGAAAATTTGCAGTTTCAGGGCCAAACATTCCTTCCCCTTTTCTCTCTCTTTTTCTATTTAAACTTAAAAACCCAAAAATCTAAAGATGGTGCCAAAGAGTCATTGTCAAATGTGTGCTATATTTTTTCTGCATCTGTCAAATTCTCATATTAGCAACTTCAAGACAGAAGCAAGTTCCACAAAATGACACCACATTAATTCCCAATTAGAAATGAGTCCGTGCTCACGTAACAAAATACTAGCTGTTTGGAGAAAAGTGGAGATCTGCTTTGAGACTTTGTCTACCTCTCCTGGTCTCTGTTTCATGTACCCCACCCAATAGGCCCTGTTTTGAAAAGAGAAACTGAAATTAAAAAAAAAAATTCTTAAGAAATTTGCAGAGAGGCGGGACTGTTGAAAGGTAAATTTCAACTTGTTTTTTCCAAGCAGTATCATTTTTGTCATCACAGGCTATGCTTGTAGCATATACATCCAACCTTTGATAAATATGTCCTACAATACTTTCCAATAAAAAAAATGCTGAGAAATCAACTTTCTTTTACCTTTTTTCTGTGCAGATCTAGATGTGATTAAAGGAAGGTCCTCAGGTGGAAGAATATAATTGCTAAGTGGTTATAAATACCTGATGAGATAGCTAAAGGTTTAACGGTCATTATTTGATCAAATATAGTGAAATGGACTTACCTGAAGTGTTGGAGAAGTCTTTTCCAAGGTACCCCAGCTTAGCACCCAGACCTGATCGTGGGATCTGTCATAGTGTAATTTAACTGGGACAGGGTCTGTGCTTACTGCCTGCAATAAATAGGAGTTGAAAAAAAAATGTTTACACACTGAAACATTAGTTAAAAACTAGGCCAGAAATTACAGAAGAATTCAAGAGTTTAGATGTCAAATTAAAAATGTATGTTGCTAATTACCTAATTTTCTAAACTCTTACTTGATTAATTTGGAAATGTGATACTTAAACATGTTTTTATGCCATTTTATAAAGTCTTATGTTCACTCATTACCTATGCAAATTGTATGTCATGGAGAAGCTATTTAAAAAACTCAAGATATAAGTGATTAACATGTGCATTTTAATCAGGTGTTGAACACAGGTGAGAACGAAGTTTATATACTATTTGGTTTTTTCCATCCCAACGTTGACCATCTATAATGCTAAGACACTAATAATATGAGATGTGGTTGTAACTCCAGTAACAGATTCCCTAATTTATTTTCCTTAATGAGAGATCTAAAATCACAGAAACAAGGAGAAGCAATTTTTTGTACCATACATGATATGGTAAATGTGTTTTTCTGCTAATATTTATAATATTTAGCTTTAACTTAAAATAAAACTTCCAGAAAATAAATTGCTTCCAGGCAGTTATTTCACTCACTTTAATTTTAAGCTATTTATATTACAAGCTAAGCCCTTTTCAAAGTAATTTGCTGTAGTAGTTGCATAGATAAATTTTATAACACAAAACAAATTGTATTCAATAAAACAGCTTTTATTCAATATTGAAAGTATTTCTTTCCAAAGCTCTGTTGAATATCCTTAGAGAATTTCCTAAGTCCTAGTTCATAACTTAATCCTTTTCTCAGTGGGTTTAGTTGAAGGTAAACTACCTCTGTGGTTGAACATATGGAGATTCACATTTTAACTAGCATGTTGGCAATTTAGTCTTACTAAAGTATTTTTTTTCTAAAACCTTGCCCTGTGTTTCATCTCTGTTTTTGGATTACTGAAGTAATTATTAGACTTCTGAAAAGACCTATTTAAGTATTTCTGTATCAATGTCCTCACCCCTTTCTTTCTCGCTAATAGAATATGCTATTGTTTTGGTATTAGATGGGCAGCAATGCTCTCAGGGAAGATAAGCACCAGAGATTTAGGGACAATGACTAATTTCATTGCCCTTCGACAAATACAAAGTTTCCCAGCCTCTCCAAAGGTTAGGGATGGTTACATGGCATATTCTAGTTTATATATTATAAAATTACTAGAGGCCCAGTGCATGACATCCATGCACTGGGGGGGAGGAGGGGTCCTTCAGCCTGAAGTGCATCCTCTCGCAGTCTAGGACCCCTTGGGGGATGTCTGCCTGCCTGCTTAGGCCCACTTAGCACTGTTGTGGAAGGTGGGAGAGGCTCCTGCCACCACCACTGTGCTCGCCAGCCACAAGCCTAGCTTCTGACTAGATATGCAGCTCAAAATGAAGGAAAGTACATCTAACGTATTTTATTGGAAAATGTTTAAGTCTTGGGAAAAATCAGTTTACAAATTTTCAAGTGTGCAGATATAACACATTTTACAGAAGGGTCATTTATATGGTTTTCATCAACAAAATAATATAACAATGATGAAATTATTCCCAAACAACCTTCTCCAGATTAATCTTATCATAACATAATTTTCAGGAAAACACACACATACACACACACACACACACACCAAGCAGATATTTTCCTACTTACATCATCCACTTTTGAAAGGAATAAATTACATATGTTGGATTTTACAAAATGTCTGCTAGTATATTCTGGAAATTACTCTAAATGATCAGTAAATTTAAACCATTCGCTAGTAAAAAAAAGAAAGGTGCTATTTTTGACACTTTTTAAAATAATTTCCTTTCCACAATTAAACCTGTAAATCTCTGTGTAATGAAATAGTTACAATATTTCTCCACATTTTATGAAAATGATTGTAAATATGCTATTATATTTGACTGCCCTCTCCCTCCCATATCTCACAACCTCAGGAAACATGATTACACCTGCCTTCCAAATACTGACTTCTTTCTGGCTCCTCCTCTGCTACCACCATGCACAGAGCCTCTATCATCTCTAACCTCACCACATGACTATTACCTTCTAACTTTATACTCATCAACTTTATCAACAGATTTATCAGGGTGATTTTATTTTGGGGGGTAAGCATTAGACAGATCATGACACTAATCTGTCCATAACACTACAAAGTGTTCTCATGTCCCTCAGAGTCAACCCTCAAATTCCTTATAATAACTCCCTGGCCTGCCACTCCCCAATCTTCTTCCTCAAACACCCTCACCTACTATTCTTCCCTTGATGTCTCCAATCCACCAGCCATTTATAGAAAAATGATATTAGTTAAAAGACAATGTTCAAGAATATGAATATGAGCATTTTATATATGCTCATCTCTCACCTCAAAATTAACCTCATAGAATGCTCATTTATTACTTAGTATAAATCTGCATTTATTTATTAATATTATCTTGCCAGAAAAATTGTTTTCAAACTTTGCCTTGAGAAGCCTATAGAAGATAAGACTTATTTGAAGCAGGTGATTTTAATCCTCACCAAAATTGAACAAAGATCAGTTTTGACCTATTGAGTAATCCTGTAAGACTTTTTTAAATAAAAGTTTCTGATATCATAAGTTGGAAATTTCTCCTCCATATCATAAACACTATAATTTTGTACACATAGTAGACTATGGTTGGCCTAGTGATATTCAGATAAGTAAGCCATAATCCATCATCCAAAAAATTTATTGATTTATTCAGCATTTTCACAAAGATCTTTACCTTAATTAATTTTGTTATAATTAATTAATAGTAGTGATTTACATGTTTCAGGTTCCAGAGTCTGTTTTTCTTAATCATTCATGTACCATTTTCAGAGTGATATATTATAATGAATTAATTTCTTATCTTATTGCTTTGTAAAAATATGTTCAACATATGCTATACAATGTAATATTTTTATTTGTTGCAGCTTTATACATATATTGATATAAATATTTTTCTTTACTATTTTAAAACATTGTTTAAGGGTGCAATTTACTGACACTATCAGGGTTTTTCTTTCCTTTGTTGATTTGACCTGTAAACCTTAACTCTCTCAAAATCCCAATATACCTATAGGTAGACAAATTCATCAATATTTCCTGAGGGGATATGAAAAATACAAAAAATTTTAAAAGCATGCTATACTGGTTACAGAGCAGTTGTATCAGCTTCTAGAAAGATGGCTTATATTGTAAGGGAGAAATTCTGGGAATAGCAACAGAGAAAGATGCACAGACTTAGGGTTTAATCTTGACACGAAGGAACAGTGTGGCACAGCTTGTTTATCAGTCTGACAAGGAGAGTACCAGCTGGCTAATTAAGTGAACCTAATTTAAACTAATGATGTAGATTCTCAAGATAATGTGCTAATGGCTAGAGAAGACTGCTGATGACACTTAAGAATACTCCCGAGGTGCTACAATAAGCCACTGCTGCATCCAAGCAGAACCTGATTTTGCTCCATGGAAGACAAAATGGGGTCAGTTGTTTATTAGTTAATCGTTTATAGAGCAAAACATCACCTGTATAACATTCTTACAAAAATTTTCTATAAGAAGAAAAGCAAGAGCCATTTGATGTTTAAAGTAATGCCAAGGCTGTAGATTCTTTTTAAAAAGTGTGACCTTTTATTTTAAAGCTGAAGGTAGAAATAATACGGAAACAATAATACTGGAAACCAATATACTCTAATGGTAATAATTTATCATGAAGTTTGTAAAATCTTATGTTGTTAAGAAACTATTTTTTATTTTAATAATAAAGTGTAACAATGCTATTTAATTTTTTTAAATGTTTAGTCCTAAAATGTTTACTTAATACCAATCCACACAGTCAATATATGCAAAAGAAAAAGTGAGAAATGTGGTTTCCTAGATAAGGTCAGTATGGAACACTAGAGACTTACTTTAATCTGACTGACAAAGAAAGCCTGAAAGATTAAATTTAAATAAATATAAGGTTATATTTCTCTTTTTTCCCCCAATAATAAGGCACTTTGATTTTGGACTTCACTGTTGGGAGATGATTAACGTTTGATTATAAGTAATATTGTTAGTTGCCTCTATATAATATATTCAGATTAAAATAAATAAATAACCAGGTACAGCACATAATCATAAAGTCTAATTTAATTTGGATACAAAAAAAGTGGCCAGATTAAGAAAGAATGCTTTAGTTTTATAAAATTAACTCTGTACTTTGAAGTTGACTATAACCATGGATATAGATAAAGCTTTAAATCACAAATAAAGTTTTTCAGATGTAGTTTTTTTAAGTAGTTAGAAATATTTCTATATTACTTGAATTATTAACTTGTAAAACAGAGGGTTCAACATCTAAATCCATAAAATCTATCCCTTACATGTTTTTAAATTAGAAAAAGATTTGAGAAATTAGAAACTATGAGATGAATTATTTTCAAGTATAATAATATTTAAGATATTCATTATTCACCTTTAAGCATGTACTTTTGGGAACTAAAATTTACATACTCTATGGTAATGTTAAGACAAATATAATGATGCAATATTTTACCCAGTAGGTAGTAGACTTTTGGAACTCATTATCTAAAGACTTCCACATACTGAAATTATACATGGTTGCAAAAAATAGAATTTAAACAAATTAAAGAAGAAACTTTTAATTTTGAAAAAGAGAATCTAATAAATGATATATGTCTAAAATTTTAGGTTGATAATTATAGTCAACAATAGGCCTCAAGAAGTAGGGTCGCTGCCCACCTGGTGTGGCTCTGTGATTGAGCATCAACCTATGAACAAGGAGGTCAAGGTTTGATTCCATGTCAGGACACATGCAAAGGTTGCAGCTTGATCCCCAGGAGGGGGCATGCAGGAGGCAGCCGATCAATGAATCTCTCTCATCATTGATGTTTCTCTCTCTCTCTCTCTCTCTCTCTCTCTCTCTCTCTCTCCCTCCCTCTCCCTCTCCCTCTCCCTCTCCCTCTCCCTTCCTTTCTGAAATCAATAAAAATATATTAAAAAAATAATTAATGTCTCTATCACAAAGAATACTAGTTTGAATATACCCAGTATAGAAATTTTTATTTTACAAACCAAGGTAATCTCTCAATTTCTATAGAATAGATTGTTGAAGAATTGTCCAAATCATTCTGCTGCTACTTCACTCTTTTCCAAAGAGGTCTTCAGTAGTCCCGTAATTCAAAACCTTTCCTTTTCATTGGTAGAAGTAATATTCAACATGATCATAAAACTCTCCAGAGCTTGTGTGAGCAACCCCATGATATACCACTATTGCTGCCTTACTATTCCAAAAATTATGTTCCCACATTTTTCCTACAATGGGGGTGTATCTGATATGTTAGAGATATTTGTCTCTATGATTGACCTATGTACATATTAGTACTTTTCTTTTTACTACTTAGTAATTAATACCTATTAAGTTTATTATCTAGTAAAGCCTTTCATTATCTCAGCCTTTGTTAAGAATCAAATGAGAATGATATAATACTGCTTCTGGGGTGATAAGTAGTAATGCCTTCATTGACCTCTGACTGGGACTCTCCTTGCTCTAGGCAGAATAAGCAACTCTGGGGATGATTTTTGTGAAACTAGTCATTTTAGTATTATTATGTATTCACAGCATCACATTTTTAAAAACAAAAGATATTTAAATTATTTCTTTAAATTATTAGGCTCAAGGAGCAAAAAGAGAGGTGTGCGAGCAGAAAAGGCATATATTTTCCATTTATCCAAGTAATGAAACTAGTTATAACTGACAATCAAATGTCAAAGCACATGTTACCTGGCAAAGGCTATTAAGCTAAAGTAAATACATTTAGTCACTTTCAAAAAGTAGGCGTCATTCTTACCTGCACAACCTTTTGGGACTGCACATCAACAATTAGGACTCTGTCCAAGGTTGGCTGTGCAACATAAATGAACTTGTCTTTGACATTAACCGCTGAGGCCCACACACATTTCTGAACTTCATCTCCTTCAGCTTTGGGACAGACTTCATCCTATAATTTGTCATATAGAAAAATAAAATTAGTATCTTAAAATATAACATGGGCATGGCCATACCCCGTATAAAATTAATTGCTGCTTTACTACTTTCAGCATGGAAAGCTAAATATAAAATTTAAAAATATAAATATAGAGATAAATTAATCACAACTATATATAGTACATATTTAAGTTAATTAAGTATTTATAGAAATAAATGTGAATGTGAGGTAGTTATTCAGAATGGTTACTTAATTTTTCAATTTGGCATCCAGCTCAAATTTTACAATGCCCTTTAATTGCTTAATCCTTTTTATTCTATTTTTTTACCCTAGAACTGCCTTCTGGTTGAATATTGCATAGTTTGGGCTGGATGGCCATAAATGAGTCAAAAAAATACCATCTATTTCTTCCTTTCCTGCACTTTGTCAATAAATGAATGTTGAAAGGATATGTCAGCCTTTGTGATCCACACTGGCAGACACATCACAAGTACAAGGAATGTCACTTAGCTCATTATTTTTTTCAGATTTTTCTTTTATTCAGTGGTCTATTGGTTCTATAATTCTCTTATAATTCTACTTATAGTTAGAAAAACCACTAAAAAGAGATTTGTTGACCAGTACATATAGTATGTGTAATGATAAATACTTATTTATATAATGATATAATGATCAATACTGATTTACGTACTTGTTTTATGATATAGGTCTGATCATTGATTACTGATATCTAATTTACCGATTTGTGTACTCCAGCTAGTAACTCTTACGCTAAATTAGCATATTCTCTTCTTTAATTCAAATAAAAACATAAATATTTCATCAGAATTTCCATTCACCATTTGTATTTAATAATCATGAAACAAAACCAACAGTTTTCATTAGCTACACCACTAAATGTATCTTTTAATTTAAAGGTAATACTTACAGCAGATAAGCCATATTTAGCATTTAACGATTAAAATGAACATTTCAACTATGTAACCCTTCTCAGTAAGCACAGCCATAATAGGTGCTCTACCTGTTTGCATAGCATTTGGAAAATAATGTAAAAACCACAGCACTCGGAATGAGAAGCTCAGTATGTGGTCTTCAGGTCTCATTCAGGGAGGAACTAGAGTGTCTACTAATTTCTAAGAACCAGTCCAGAGGCTGTCAGGTTCAGCCAGAACACCAGGAACATGCAGTGGTAATGTCTAAACAGCACAGGCTGTACCAGGCTTCCAGGACATAAGATACAAAACAAAACAAAACAAAAAAACAGCTCAGCTGCCGTGGTGGTTCGGTGGTTGAGCATTGACCTATGAACCAGGAGATCACAGTTTTGTTCAGGATCAGGGCACATGCCAGGGTTGCAGGCTCCATCCCCAGTGTGGGGTGTGCAGGAGGCTGCCGACCAATGATTCTCTCTCATCATTAATGTTTCTATCTCTCTCTCCCTCTCCCTCCTCTATGAAATCAATTAAACACACACACGAAAAAACAAAACAAACAAACAAAACAACCACCCTGAAAACTAAACGCCTAATGTATGCGTCTGGTCGTTTTGGAGGTATCACATTACTTCATTTCATGGACTGTACCATGATCATTCTATGATGACTGCCTGCAGGGTCATCCTTAGTAATGTCCATGGCACCCTTAAGCAGGCAGCACAAACCTGAAGGCAGAAATCTGCCCTCAGCACATGCCCAGAAATAGAGGAAAGTACTGTACTTTCATTCATCAATTTACTGAAACGTTACTTTGTATGGCTAACATTTTCCCTCAGAAATATGTTAAAAATTCATTGATAAGAACCTATTTGCCATAACCGGTTTGGCTCAGTGGATAGAGTGTCAGCCTGCGGACTGAAGGGTCCCAGGTTTGATTCCGGTCAAGGGCATGTACCTTGGTTGTGGGCATACCCCCAGTAGGAGGTGTGCAGGAGGCAGCTGATTGATGTTTCTCTCTCATCGATGTTTCTAACTCTCTATTCCTCTCCCTTCCTCTCTGTAAAAACTCAATACAATATATATATATTTTTAAAAAAGAATCTATTTTGTGATAATCAAGCACTATACAAAATATGTACTGGGAGGCACGAAGAGGTGAGAAGAAAGTGGGACCTAAAGTTGATGAAAGGCTCAGCATATAGGGAAACTGTTTACAAATCCTTTGCTGTTGTGTAAAAGCCACCAATGAAACCTGCCAAAACCACAGAAAGTGTGACTGGCCTGACAGGTAACTGTCAGCCGAACAACTGCAGAACCAGGAGCAATTTCCACCCCTTTGTTTGCTAAAAAACTATTCAACAGTAAAATAAGTGACTCTGCTGGGAATTATTTCTATTTGTGTGCTGTCCCCACAGGATGTCCCTGACCAGACTCACAATCGTTTTTACAAAGCCATTAAAAGTTTCCTGACAGTCAGCCTGAATTTTCTTTGCTTCCCTTTATGACATTATTTCTGATTATAGTCTGTTAGGTCCCATTTTGCAATAGCACTCTTATTTTTTTAGATTCCATAGATTAATATTTATTTCTGTGGATAAAAATTGGAGAGGAATGTTTTTTCACATGCATTAGGCATTTAATGGGATAAAAGAGAAGCTAAAAAAAAAAACCCAGAGATTCAAAATAAGATTAAGATAATACATATTGATGAGGAAAATTGTCACAAATTCTATCAGTATCATGAAATTACTATTTATAGAAATGTATACTGCCCTGACCGGTTTGGCTCAGTGGATAGAGTGTTGGCCTACGGACTGAAGGGTCCCAGGTTCGATTCTGGTCAAGGGCATGCACCTTGGTTGTGGGCACATCCCCAGTATGGGGTGTGCAGGAGGCAGCTGATCAATGTTTCTAACTCTCTATCCTTTTCCCTTCCTCTCTTTAAAAAAATCAATAAAATATATTAAAAGAAAACAAATGTATACTACCTATATCATTCAGAGTGAAAGGGATTAATAAGATATTAGAAGTAATGAGGATGAGCATCAATAAGAAAAAGACAATTCTAGTTTACTAGAGGCCCGGTGCACAAATTTGTCCATGTGTGGGGTCCCTTGGCCTGGCTGGCAATCAAGGCCTATTAGGGGCCAGCCGGTGGGGGGAGGGATGTGGGAAGTTGGCCAGCTGAGGGGAGGGACTGCAGGAGGTTGGCTGGGTGGGATGGGAAAGGGGCCCTTGGTGGGAGGGGCCGGCCACACAGAGGGGGAGGGGGAGGAGCCGCAGGAGGTTGGCTGTGGGAGTGCACTTACCACTAGGGGGCAGCTCCTGCATTGAGTGTCTACCCCTGGTGGCCAGTGCATGTCATAGCGACTGGTTGTTCCGGTCGTTCTGGTCGTTTGGTCCTAATGATCACTTAGGCTTTTATATATATAGGTAATTAGAACTTATCTATTTCCTTTTAGGTTATTTCCACATTTAATTACATATTTCTTGTGTATGTATCCACCTCTTCAAAAATTGTAAAGGAATACAAGATATAGTATAAGTGATAATGGAATTTTTTGTTTAGCAATTAAAATAGTGATGATACTTGATTTGCTAAACATAAGTAGATCAAACAGATGATTATATGCATTCATTTTCTACAGGGCTTTTCCATTTGTATTTATTGTATTACCTATTAAAATATTTTGCCCTTAAATCTCCAAATTCCCATCTCTACCATTCTTCCCGTCCCTCCTCCTCTTTTTTTCTTTTCCTCCTTCTCCTTCTTGTCCTCCTCCTTCTCCTCCTCCTCCTCCTTCACAGTTCCCCCTTTAGAACATCTTGCATCATACATGGTAGGAACAAATGTTATTTGTCACAAGTAGCTGGTCAGAGGGGAGCGCGCTTCAGAACTTACGGGAGCCTGCGCCCAGGGTGGCTGTAGTCTTGGTGACCATGGGACCGCAGCCGAGGCAACAGGTCCCTGGTGGGGGTGGCTGTAGAATCCTGAGTGTTATCTGAGGGCACCCTGGGTAGAGGTGAGGCTGGGCTTCCAGTCACAGCAGCTCCCCCTTCAAAGAGGCATGGCCTCTGCAGAAGAGCCAGCTGCTCTGGGACTGTTTGCAATGGTAGCAGAGGCTGCCTGGTTAGGCGAGCCTGGTCAGACTGCCCCCAAAGTTTCTGCGGGATCTAAGTGTCACACACACACACACACACACACACACACACACACACTCACACACACTCACTCACACACTGCACATGTATACACACTCCTCTTTTGTTTCCTCCCTCACTCATGTTCTCTCCCTCACTGCTGCCTTCTTCCTGCCTCTGTAGTTGGGTCTGGAGTGTTATTGACCCGTTCGTGGATGGAGTCTCCTCTCTGGTGTCTGGTTATGTGGCTTGCTCTCTACCACACTGGCCAAACAGGATAAAATTCACCTCGACAAGACATGACACAAAGGGAACAAAACATGAATGTACTCACAATACCGATAACCCCAATATGTGACCAACAGCGAAAAGAGAATTAGAGGAGAGACAAGAAAGCACAAATTATATCAAAGAGAGAAAAAAATACATGAGTCAAGAAATGCATATTTCTCAATAATGATATTAAACACTAGGTCATGTCATCCTGAATCATTGAGAAACTGAATATTCTAATGTAGTATGATTCAAAATGTGGCCTTTGGACAGGTACCAGTTGGCCTATCATTTATTGATAATGTTACAGAAATTAAAAATAACCATTTAGAATTTTTTATAGCAATTTGACATTGTCATAATATCCATGACATTGCCATGTGTGATCAGTGGACCTATCCTGAACAGAATTTTTGTTGTTGTTCATCCTCCCTCAACTATATATGTTTTTCCCCATTGATTTTTAGAGAGAGTGGAAGGGAGAGAGAGCTGCCTCTCACAGGCAGTCCGACCTTGACTGGGAATCCAACACATGACCGAGAAACCAACACCTGACCTGCAGGCCAACACTCTAACTGCTGAGCCACACTGGCCAGGGCTACTTAAACAGAACTAGAGCAGTGTGAGTCTTGTTTGACTATCCTATATATTTTGGCTAATATGCAAATCAACCAATCACTATGATGTGCACTGACCACCAGGGGCAGGCACTCAATGCAAGAGCTCCCCCCTGGTGGTCAGTGAGCTCCCACAGGGGGAGTGCTGCTCAGCCAGAAGCCCTGAGCCAGGCTCCCAGCTGGCTAGCGCAGTGGTGGTGGTGAGAGCTTCTCCTGACTCTACAGCAGTGCTAAGGATGTCCAACTGATGGTTTAGGCCCACTCCCTGGGCCTAAGCCATCAGTTAGACATCCCCTGAGGGCTCCCGGACTGCTAGAGAGCGCAGGTCGGCTGAGGGACCCCCCCCAAAAGTGCACAAATTTCGTGCACTGGGCCTCTAGTATTAAGCTAAATAGAAAAGTGAATAATGGAACACTTGAAAAACTAGTGTTTACTTTATCAAATGCAATAGAATGTCAAGAATTGTTCTCATTGAGGATTTGTTGCAAATGAGACAAGAACTCTTTTGTACTTGATTGGAATGTTTAGCTTGGGATTCTCAGAATATAGTTTACAGCCATGTAGAAATATTTACAATCAAGATTAAGCTATTTGTGAATATGCTAGATGTGTTATATTATTTTAATCTTGCTTTGTGATATTAAAAAAAGCACCTAGATCTTACAATAATGTATTAAACAATATAATATCAATGGCTATCTCTCTTACTGAAACTTTTTTAAAAAAGAAACAATGAGATTAAACTACTTTCATCAATTTTAATTGGGATCACTGCTTATAACCCAAACGATACAATTGCTCTTTCCTTTAATTAGATGTATTCAATTTATCTCATTCTATTTCCCTTTCCATTTATTAAAATGTCATAAACAGTCTAGTTCATATTAATCAAAGCATAAGTAGTCACGGTAAGTTAGGGGCTGATTTGCCTTAATATAGCCTATTTTAGAAAACTATCATAGCACAATTTTGAGTCTACTATATCTAGGTACAGAGGCCACATTACAGAAATGTTCATCTTTTAACATTTATTGATCACTTTCAAACATGACTCATTTAACCTGCATACTAATCCTATGTGATGGGTAATATTATTATACCAGTGAAGTAAACAAGGCTTAAAAGGAATATTAACACAGTTCATCTGAGTGTACAGCTGAACATTATTACATCCAGGACTAGTTGACCTCAAAGCCTGTTTTCTTAGAGTCTCTAATATGCTGTCTCTAAGAGAAACCAGTGTTCGATTTCTAGCTGTGCAATGTAATCAGCTCTGTTTTTATTGTGACACTGAAAGCCATACATTCTTTTTATGTTAAAAGAAAAGATGAACATTTCTGTAATGTGGCCTTTGTACCTTGATTGATTGATTTGCATATGTTGAACTATCCTTGTTCCCCTAAAAAAAAAAAAATCTGATGTACTGTTTTTTTAAATGTAGGGGTTTTGTTTGTTTGTTTGTTTTGTTTTGTTTTTTGTTAATCTTCACCTGAGGATATCTTTCCATTGACTTCTAGAAAGTGGAAGAAAGGGGAAGAGACTGAGAGAGAAACATCAATGTGAAAGGGACACATCCATTTGTTGCCTCCCGCATACACCCCTACCAAACCAGGGATCGAGCCTGCAACTGAGTTATGTCCCCTTGATCAGAATGGAATCTAGGACCCTTCAGTCTACAGGCTGACACTATCCACTGAGCCAAACTGTCTAGGGCTGTACTCTTATATGTGTATAGTGACTCCTTATTACTCATATAAAAATGTTTTTTAAATGATGGCAATAGATTGTCTGACACATACATCATTCTGGTCACATTCACTCATAACTTGGCTGGCACTTATTAATAATCTCTTAAAGAAGACTTAATATGCTATCTTAGATAAAATTACTTTACCCAATTAACATGCTATACAACTCCATTAAAATGCCGCTGCACAATTTACATACTTCCCACTGTTGTTCCCTCAGTGTTAAGCTTACAGACTTACAGTCTAATAGATGCACATGATAAGAATTTAAAAGTGTGATTTTAAATAAAATATTAGAAGCCCTCTTTAAGTCTAGCACTTCAAAGACCAATTTTATAAATTTATTTCTCTTAAAATCTACAGAGTAATCTTCTGAGGACTAGTTAGAGGTAGTTTACATTACTCTCTTTAGGAAGCACTTGGCAGGATATCATTGTAACCACAAAGGGATGAGAGCTTACATTTTTCTCCTTCTGTAACTCTTTGTAAGTTAAGCCATGTTTGAATAGAAGCCCACTGAGAAAACAGTAAGTGGGGCAACATTCCGATTACCTTTCTAAAACATGCAGTGGTATTGAATTCCAAAGGTTGCTCTATGGCTTCCTGGGGAAAGAAACTGCATCATATAAAAGGGCTGGTTTGTACCAAATATTTTTGCAGGCAGAGTTTGGAGAAGTAGTAATTTGATTAGAAACAGGATGAAATGCTGAAAAGAGAAAGTTGGGAGTATGACAAGGGACTGATGAAATCCCTTAAGGCTGCACTTCTAGAGGCGAGAGGAGACACCAGCAGAGGAAGAAATATGGACTATTGTGTTCCCCATTTCTAACTTCAGTTACAATTTCTGGAAACCTAAGCATTCTGGACAAAATCCTTACATATGCATTACATTCTAATAGAGCACTAACAGTATTTATTCCTAAAGGTAGAGTAATTTCCATGCGTGAAAATTCCAAACGTGGAAAACAAGACATTTTAGAGGTGATTTGCATCAGACATCCTGTAGAAACTATGTTGCTACATGTCACTGTTATTCAGCATTTATACCAGGCACAGAATATCTATGTCCCAAAATATAAGACCCGAGCATGAAAACATACGTGTACCTCCTAAATTCTTCTAGTGACTATAGAAAATAGGTAACGCCATGGTATATGTGAAGAACAATAGGTAGATTATCTGTACTAATAAAAGGGTAATATTTTAATTAGGGTGGATGTCTTTTGGTGCCTTCCTCTGATCTGCCAGGTCATCTCCCGCCTAGGGAGGCCAGACTGTGGCTTAGGCTGAGAGCTGAGGCAGAGGCAGTTAAGGGCGATCAGTCCGGCAGGGGAGCAAGGTAGGGGTGATCAGGCGGGCAGGGGGCAAGGTAAGGGCGATCAGGCCAGAAGGCAGAGTCAGTCTAAATTGGTAGCTGGGCATCCCCCAAGGAGTTCCAGATTGGAGAGGGTGCAGGCTGGGCTGAGGGACCCCCCTCCCCCATGCACGAATTTTGTGCACCAGCCTCTAGAAATAAATAATTGACTAAAAAGGTATTTAAGATTAAGAGAGTGGTGGGGAGGATGACACAATAGTTGAAAACCAGAAGAGTCAAAAAGTTAGTAAGCTTGGAAAACCCTGTCATCCTTGAGTATGTAATTTAAACATTTTGCCAAACCTATTTCAGTGTTAGTCCTGAATTCATAAGTCTGGAGTAGAATTCTATCTGTCTGAAGTTCATACTATTGGTGACAAGATGAAATCATGTGTACAGCTAGGATAAATATAGCAAGAATTCTATATAGTAAGGCTACATAACCAAAAAGAAAATAAAAAGATGAAAGTATAACTGAAACCAGGTTGTATGGATTTTTTTCCTAACTCACTATCAGAAGCTGAAGCCTGATGCAATCTGACATTGCACCAAAATTGAATTTTTATTTAGAGCAAGCAAACAGCATCTTGTGAGAGGTGTGATGGAAGATTCTATATGCTAAATATTTCAGTTTTTTATCTAATCTTTACTGGACAGTGAGTTTTTGAGGGGATTTCACTGCTATTCTCTTAACATGAACAGTGTATTTGAAAAATGTTATATCCATGTTTAATCCTTTTCATGAGAAAAAAAAATGATTGTAAAAGATTCCACTACTCACACTCAAAATATTAACTTTCTAAAATCCAGGTTAACTAGTATTTTTTTTTACATTGGAATGCCAAACTTATACAGAGCATCTGCAGAGTACATATTATGTGATCCTGAATTAATAGACTCATGAGATTTTACTTCCCTTGAAACAATTCAAAGATAAATTATTCTATGAAACATTTTTCACAAACACATTAAAAGAAGAACATGACTTTGTGGGAATTATAGGATAAGAAGTATTATGATGAGGAGGAAATTAGATGTATATACCTTTAAATTTAGAGAATGCCTAAAAGATAGAGTCCCATGCTCTAGGCAATGGAATTTTCACTAAATTCATTTAACAAGTGTTAGTTGACTACCTGCCATGTATAAAGCATTTCACTAAGCATGTTGGGAAAACAAACACTATTTAAACAAGGTCCTTGACTAAAAGAGACAGTAAGCCCAGCTGGTATGGCTCAGTGGTTGAGCACTGACCTATGAACCGGGAGGTCATGGTTTGATTCCTGGTGCAGGGCATACAGGAAGCAGCCAATTGGTGATTCTCTCTCATCATTAGTGTTTCTATCTTTCTCTCCCCGCCCCTTCCTCTCTGATATCAATAAAAATATATTTTAAACAAAGAGATAGTAAAACACGATGTCAGTTTTATATGTGACCTAGGCTATGGTACACAGTTGTTTTGTCAAACACTTTTCTAGATGTTGTGAAGGTGTTTGTGGAGGTGATTAACATTTATAATTAGTTGACTTTCAGTAAAACAGATCACCCTCCCTAATGTGAGTGGCTCTGATCCAATCAGTTGAAGGTCTTAAGATTTAAGAATGAAGTTTCCACCTGGTTGGTATGGCTCAGTGGTTGAGCATCAACACATGAACAAGGAGGCCAAGGTTAGATTCCTTGTCCAGGCACATGCCTGTATTATAGGATGGATCCCCAGTAGGGGACAACAGGAGGAAGCTGATCTATGATTCACATCATGTATGTTTTTATCCCTCTCTCCTCCCTTCCTCTCTCTGAAATCAATATAAACATATTTTTTTTAAAAGAATGAGGTTTCCAAAGGAAGTAATTCTGCTTCAGAATTTAACATAGAAATACTGCTTGAGTTGCCAGTCTGTCTACAGATTTCAGACTCAAGAATATAATAAAGACTAGAGGCCCAGTGCATGAAATTCGTGCAAGAGTAGGCCTTCCTTCTCCCCGCAGCCAGCACTGGCTTCCCTCTGGAACCTGGGACCCAGGCTTCCCTTGCAGCCCCGGCTCTGTCCCAGAAGGTTGTCCAGAAGGATGTCCAGAGGACATCCAGTCTAATTAGCATATTAAGCTTTTATTATTATAGATTTGTGTCTGAGTTTCCAGTCTGCTGACCTTAGCTGTGGATTTGAGACTCAAGACTGTAACATCAATGCTTATCTGATTTTCTTGTTGGCTGATCTGTCCTACAAATTTCAAATTTGCCACCCCACCCAACATACTTGAGTCACTTTCTTAAAATAAAATATAGACATAAAGAGACAAATGCATATATATATATATATATATATATATATATATATATATATATTCTATTGGTTCTGTTACTCTGTAGAAAAATGTTCTCACATAACACCCAACAATTTTCTCATGAAATTATTTTATAATCAAATACTTAAATCTATCAGAATATTGGACCAAATAGCCTACATACTCTGAAATTGAAATCATTCTTGTTTAAATATAGAGGAAAAAAGCAATATTAAATAAAGCTCATCCAACTTATCATTTATTTCATATCAGGAGAAAATAATAATTACATAACAAATATATATATATATATATTTCTTTTTGGTATTAATAAAGGCCTCTATATATTTAGCAATTATAAGTGGGACATTATGGATTTGATCAATTCACCATTCTCTATATTATTCTTCCTGCTAATATATAAAGACTAGAGGCCCAGTGCATGAAATTCGTGCAAGAGTAGGCCTTCCTTCCCCCGGCTGCCAGCACTGGCTTCCCTCTGGAACCTGGGACCCAGGCTTCCCTTGCAGCCCCAGCTCTGTCCCAGAAGGTTTAAATATATATTGGTTAGCTGAAATAGTCTTATATTTTAATGTCAATATCTAAAGAGGTAGAAATTTCTAATTTAAACACACACACAATATTTAATTATTGTTCTCTTTTAAAAAATACCTGATTTTTCTTACCTCTTCCATAGAGTATAGAAATGTTAGTAAAGTTTTGTTTTATACAGTATAAGAATGCTACTTTTCTGTTCTTACATATCTTTTTATTTTATAATATTCATTTCTGCATAATTCCATATATAAAATGATCATAAGATTTCCCGAAGAAATGACATGCAAAATCTGATGCAGTAAATTAGTTCTTAAATAACTAATTATCCCTGTTTTGTCACTGCAGATGTACAATTGTGGATTAAAGGTTCTCAGATTGAAAGAGATTAACACTGGCCGAAACCGGTTTGGCTCAGTGGATAGAGCGTCGGCCTGTGGACTGAAAGGTCCCAAGTTCGATTCCGGTCAAGGGCATGTACCTGGGTTGCGGGCACGTCCCCAGTGGGGGATGTGCAGGAGGCAGCTGGTCGATGTTTCTCTCTCATCGATGTTTCTAACTATCTCTCTCCCTTCCTCTCTGTGGAAAATCAATAAAAAATATTTTTAAAAAAGAAAGAAAGAAAGAGATTAACACTGGTGCTTGGTTTCTACCTCCTATTCAACTTTTTAAATAGAAATGTATACATAACTTATATCTATTTATGTATATATAAATTTTTATATATATCAGATATGTAGAGATAGGTAAATCAACATAAACCTATATAGTTTCTACTGTAAATGTTTTATGAGGAAGTCTGTGTTTCCAAAGGTTTTAAAGAGAAAAACATTCAGTTATATAAACTTCACATCCCTTTTGTCCAGACATATCACACTGTCACATCAAGTTTTTGCTTGCTTTATTATTTTTATACTAGTGGCCTGGTGTACAAATTTGTGCATATTGAAAGGAAATTAATTAGAAGAAATATTTTAATATTCCTATTTCCCCTTTCTCTTTAATAAAAGTGTCAAATTATAATTTACAATTGACAATGACAGATCGAAACACATGCGTGCGATTGGTGCCAGTGAGAGCTTCATATGTATCATGCATGTGCAAGTCAACTTAGCCTTTTATATATATAGAATAAACTTGCTTAATTAGACCTTCTTTCTGACTTAGCTAAACTTTTTCCAGCCCAGTGAAGCACCCCAACTTCTCTTTCAGATAATTGTCAGCAACACAGCAGTAAATATCAACATGAAGCAGATTATTGTTGTAGATCACTGAGGGAGAGCAAAGGGTAAAATATTTAACTGCAGCAGTGTTTGACTATACTCTGCACAGTGAGAAAACATGAAGTCATTTTCAAGGTCCACCCTTTCTTACTTCTTTTCAGTTAGGTCAAGTTTCTAAATCTCTGTTTTCAGGCTAATGAAAAGCAAATATCACATGATCTCACTCATTTATGGAATATAATGAACAACATACACTGATGAATAAGAGATCCAGAGACAGTGAAGATCCAGAGACAGATCGATCAGAATGTCAAAACTCAGAGGGAAGGTAGGGGAGGGTGGGGGAAGGGGGGGGGGAATCAACCAAAGGACTTCTATGCATGCATATAAGCATAACCAATGGGCACAGACAACAGGGGGGTGAGGGCATGAGTGGTGGGTATTGGCAGGCTAAGGACACATATGTAATACCTTAATCAATAAAGAAATTAAAAGTCAAAAAAAGAAAAAGAAAATAGGATGCCACCGAGTCTCCTGTCTACCTTCTCCAGGACTTCTGTGAGGATCAAATGAGATGAGGCACTGGGAAATGCTTCACATTTCGTTAAAGTGTAAAATGTTTGCACCTGGGTATACAGCAAGTCATGTTCCTGGCTGAAGAAATTGCAAGGAGGCTAGTTGCTAGGGAGAGGAAGCCAGGCATTGCTATGTGATGTCATTACCTGGATGGACACTTAGCATATTAGCCATCCTATCTAATAAAAGAGAAACATAGTAATTGGCGTACGACCGCTACCCTTCCCATTGGCTAATCAGCGAGATATGCAAATTAACTGCCAGCCAAGATGGTGGCCAGCAGCCAGGCAGCTTGAAACTATCATGAGGCTTGCTTGCTTCAGTGACGGAGGACTCCAACGTTCCCCGCCTGCCGCTGCAGGCCTCTGAGCCTGCAGTTTAAAAAACATTGTAACGAATATAGAAGGTAAACAAAACCCCAGAAACCTGCTTTCAGCGAGCCCGGGATCTCAGAGCTGGAGTTGATACAGAGTTTCGATTATAGAACCGAAACAAACCAGATACCTGTTTTCAGGAGCGGAGGCCTAAGAGCTGGAGCCTCAGAGCTAAAGCTGGCCCAGAATAAAAAAAAAAGAAAAAAAGAAAAAAAGGAGCAGTTGGGAGGTTCCGTCACCTGCCAGCCTGAAAACAGCCCTCAGCCCCTCACCCAGACTGGACAGGCACCCCAGTGGGGACCCCCACCCTGAAGGGTGTGTGACCAGCTGCAAACAGCCATCATCCCCTCACCCAGGCTGGCAAGGCACCCCAGTGGGGACCCCCACCCTGAAGGGTGTGTGACCAGCTGCAAACAGCCATCATCCCCTCACCCAGGCTGGCCAGGCACCCCAGTGAGGACCCCCACCCTTAAGGGTGTGTGACCAGCTGCAAACAGCCATCAGCCCCTCACCCAGGCTGGCCAGGCATCCCAGTGGGGACCCCCACCCTGATCCAGGACACCCTTCAGGGCACACCAGCCAGCCCCCACCCGTGCACCAGGCCTCTATTCTATATAGTAAAAGGGTAATATGCCTCCCAGCACCAGGATCAGCGTGACAGGGGGCAGCACCCAAACCCCCTGATCGCCCTGCGGCTCTGTGTGTGACTGGGGGTGGGGCCACAACCTCCCTATCGGCCCTGCTCTGTTCCTGACAGGGGAAGGGGCCCCAACCTCCTGATCAGCCCTGCTCTGTGCCTGATATGGGGGAGCTCCCCAACCCCCTGATCGGCCTTGCTCTGTGTGTGACAGGGTGCAGCGCTCCAACCCACCCCCCACCCCCACGGGCCCTGCTCTGTGTGTGACGGGGTAGAGCCATAACCTCCCCATCGGCCCTGCCTTGAGTGTGACAGTGGCAGTGTCCCAACCCCCTGATTGGCCCTGCTCTGTGGGTGATAGAGGGCGGCGCCCCAACCCCCCCCCCCCCCCCATGGGCCCTACTCTGTGTGTGACGGGGTAGAGCTATAATCTCCCCATCGGCCCTGCCTTGAGTGTGACAGTGGCGGCGCCCCAACCCCCTGATCGGCCCTGCCCTGAGGGTGATAGAGGGTGGCGCCCCAACCCCCGATCTGCCCTGCTCTGTGTGTGACAGGGGATGGTGCCCCAACTCCCCTATCGCCACTACTCTGTGTCAGGGGGGAGCTCCTCAACCCCTGATGGGCCCTGCTCTGTGTGTGACGGGGGGAGCTCCCCAACCCCCTGATCGACCCTGCTCTGTGCGTGACAGGGTACGGAACCCCAACCCCCCTGATGGGCCCTGCTCTGTGCGTGACAGGGGGTGGGGCCACAACCTCCCTATCGACCCTGCCTTGAGTGTAACAGGGGGCGGTGCCCCAACCCCCCAATAGGCCCTCCTCTGAGCATGACTGAGGGTGGCATCCCAACCTCCTGAACCGCCCTGCTCTGTGCATGACAGGGAGCGGTGCCCCAACTCCCCAGTCGGCCCTGCTCTGAGCCCGACCAGGGGCTACACCTAGGGACTGGGCCTGCCCTCTGCCACCCGGGAGCAGGCCTAAGCCAGCAGGTCGTTATCTCCCGAGGGTTCCCAGCCTGCGAGAGGGCACACGCCGGGCTGAGGGACCCCCACTTCCCCCCCGAGTGCACAAATTTTTGTGCACTGGGCCTCTAGTATATATATAAATTCCAAATAGCAAAATCAATTAATCTACAGCCATTGAAAAATGTTCCAAAAAAGCACATTCTTTAAGACATGAGTCAAATTGTGTTGAACCATTTACTGTGTGCTGAACCTGTGTGGAACGGCACACAGGTAATGCAGGAAGAAAATTCTTGCCTCTCTCTATATATATTTTTAATATATTTTATTGATTTTTACAGAGAAGAAGGGACAGGGATAGAGAGTTTGAAACATCGATAAGAGAGAAACATCGATCAGCTGCCTCCTGCACACTCCCTACTGGGTATGTGCCCGCAACCAAGGTACATGTTCTTGACCAGAATCGAACCTAGGACCCTTGAGTCCGCAGGCCGACGCTCCATCCACTGAGCCAAACCTGTTAGGGCACCTCTATATTTGTAAATCAAATTCATGAGGTGACAGTTTTATGATGAAAATATGGATTTCTCAGATTATTTTATTAGTATTAGCAACTGATGTTTCAACCTCTGTGATGTAAACAACACATCAGTATCAGTTAGCTACAAAACTGTTGATCCTGTAGGAATCAGAGAGAAAATCTCCTGTCAAATTATTTTGCTTTTATTTAAATAATAATTTGATGCCAAATTTTTCATACCTGTGTGTTAGCCCAGATTTCTATAATGTTTTTTAAAAAATATGTATGTGGTATAAAATTGAATGACTTACATTATCAGAAGAAAATATTTTTATTTATCTATTTATTTATACACATATGCACACACATACCTTATTCAAAGTGGATTTATTTAGTAGTGATATTATATGATAAAACAAAAAAATTTGCATGTATAATTTTAAATGTTTTCTTACTTGTAAACTATAGCTTAAATATGGTAACAATGCTATTCAGAATTTAACCTATAATTAAAATATCTTTAAATTACACATGGTTTCATTTGTTTTAAGCCATCACAGACATATTGAGTTAAATTATTTCCTTTATTGAAATTGAGATTACTTTGTCCTTACAGAATATCTGGAGGCAAGCTGACCTATCTTATCCCACTCTGGTAATTTTTTTCTTCTCATTCTAGGGGCATGGCTTTAAAGTGTAAATTATTATCTCCATACAGATGTTGGCAAAATTAGGTTTACTGTTGTGAGTACATAGAACACAGAGTTTATTTTTTTATTATTATTCATTAATTATTGTGTTATTTACTTGTGTTATAACTGCAAACCTGCTTTTGCCCACTGTCATATATAAATATACAACAACAACACTGACTACTAGTAGGCTGGAAATAAGAGTTGAAAATAAAAGCTGTAAACTATGGCATTGATATCTATTTTTATTCATATCTCAGGGCCATGCCAACCTTAAAAATGAGTATCAAGAGAGGGTTACATGATGAGATCTTCCAATAATGTATCTAATTTTGGGTGTTTTGTGTATGTCTGAACTTGTGTGGGAACATATGGTAACAGATACCTTTAGTGTTACATATTTTGGTACACACATATTTATGTGGAGATACATAATTTTTTATTCTTGCAAAACATTGCCCTTAAAATATGTACAATTATATAAGGTACACATAAATAAGTAAATTGATATTTCCCATGTAATTCTAAATTACTCATTTCATGGAGACCTCAGTAAAATGAGATAAGAGCAAAAGGGAACCTGGATTTATAAAGCAATGACTAGCCCCCAATTCCCACTGGATTATATCTATTTTCTTCCATTTTGTCAAAGTACACATTGTCTCCCGAAACGAGAGATGTTCTAAATTAAAGAGCAGGTGAAGTTATTATGTTACATTCAATGTTGGTATTTCACTCTTATCACCTTTATTTTAATTACAAATAAATAATTGGCAGCATATAATATATTATTTTTTCCTCAAATATAAAACCTCCATTAATAACAGCCAATATCATAATTTTAATATTTTCCTCCAACACATCTCATATGTCTATATTTCATTGTATTTTCAAAACATAATTCTACTTAACAAAACTGCTACCTAAAAATGCAAAGAAATTATTAAAATACTTGCCTGAAATCCAAGGAGCTTTTCACTAGGCTTAATGTGCCTCTGAAATTCACACTCTATGGGTTGTATCACTTTGATCCCATCTTCATAGAAAACATAGAACATGTTTCCAATTCCCAGACCTTAGAAATAAAAACACATTTAAAAGCTCAAAATGAAATTATTAGAAAACATTACAACCAATACTCAGTGCCCCTCATATTGCTGACAGATCAATCTGCAAAGTCATGTAATGTTAGTAAAGCAAACCCTGTGTGACCTTCACCAAACTCCCAAGCAACTTTGTGATATTAGGCAGACATTCTAGCTTATTCTCCCCAATCTGCAGTTCAGTGCGTTCTGAAATACAACTCTAGTTAATGTAGTTGTTAAGGGAAAAAAATACATTTGAAGAATTCTATTTATCCTAGTACTTTTATTAGAATTCCCTAGTGAAAATAAAATTGCATTATTTGTAGGAATTTCCTTTATATACCAATTTATAGAAACAAAAAGAATAAGACTTTGAGGTTTCAGAAAATGAACAAATTTTTATAAATATAATCCTACATAGAGGTCTTATATGTCATTTTTTATACTAGCAGTGTTTGGACCTATTTCTATACTTTAAAACTTGAATTAATTTTTGGTTTCAGAAAAAACTTCAGTGTACTAATTTAAAGCATACTTTTATTTTTTCACACTGCAGATCTAAGTGTGTGGCATGTTAGATTTTATATCACTTTATAAATCCAAACCTAACCGGTGCAGGACACTACAATGAAATACTGGATTGCAGGTGGGGCTAACCGAAGCCTGCACCTGGCAGCGTCTGCATAGTCCCGCACACCTGCTCTCTCCCTTTCCTCTGCTTCTGCCTTTTTCCCGCTTGTCCAGGCCTAACTGCATGTAGTCCTTCCTTTTCAGATCCTCAGCTGAGTAGCGTCCTTTCCCAGCTGTATTGGTTTCCATAATCACCTTTATTCAGTCTAATTACACCTTACATGACTCAGCGATAGCATGTGTTCTTTGAAAAGCCAAACCACTGTTGCTTAAAATACTTAAAATCTAAAAGTATCTATACAGAGAAAGGTACTTTCCTTAAGTACAAAAAGTTCCTAAGCATTTTTATTTTAATTGAGAATATCTGCAAGGCCTATTAAGTCAAGCCTGAGGATCACAATAAAAGTGCATTAAATTGTAAAATTGTCCGTTTGTTGATCTCAAGACATATTTATTCTTATTAAATGTTCTTAGTTTAAAGAGTCACCAATTCTATCCACATATCACATGTCCACCTATTAGTATAATTTAGAGTAAAATGCATTCAAACATAATTATGACTTTATTTGTCATGGTGTTTATAATTGTCTTTTGGCACATGAAATTATATATATATATATATATATATATATATATATATATATATATATTATATTATATATATATTAAATGATTCCAGATTGTTATGACACATCTTTATTGTTTTATAAATATTTCAAACTACTTATATTTTAATATGTGCAATCTTTATCAGATAATTAACCATTTTAAGTCCAGAGAGTACTACATTACGATGGGACAGTCCTAAATAGCAGAAGAGGCAAAAACTAAATTTAAGTCATATTTTAAAATATATATAATTTAGTAGTTGTCAGCTATTCTTTGTAATAATAGTTGTGCATAAAGGATTATAAATTCCAAGCCCAATTAATACAATTTTAAAAAGTTAGTTTTAATGTAAAAAAATGTTTATTTGTATTAGTAAGCTTCCAGTGAACATTAACCTAAGATTGATGTGTGCTATATATCAATGACTATCAATTTAGTCATTTAGGTATTAATTGTTGTTGAAACCTATAAACATAACCAAATAGTAATGTGGTGTCTGATGGTCAGATGTCTGTTACATACTATACTCAATGATTATTACAAAGTCCATAATTTTTTATGTTTTTAAAATGTATATTTATTGTTGAAAGTATTACAGACATCCCCTCTACCCCTCCCCCAAATAATCCCCTCCAACCCACTCCCACCTCCTCCCCAGGCCTTCACTGTACTAGTGTCTATGTTCATGGGTTATGGGCCACAGAACATTTTTGAATGAACGTGACTCTGCCCTCCTTTAGCTGCTTAAAAATTGTACTCCACCATCAGGAATGTGAAGATGACTGAACCTGGCACTACTCTATGCCTAGTTTGTTTGTAAACTTTCTTGGAAAACTTCCTGCCTTTTATTATTTTACCATATTCTGTACACAATACAATCAGTGGGATTCCACTTTATTCTTGCACTGATGAAATTTCTGAGCTGTATTTTCCTCTAAAACCCACTTAATCCATCCAAATCACCCTTCCATTCTGAGAGACCATTTTCTTTCTTTTTAAAATATGAATTACACATCAGCATTTTTACCAAGCATAAACTACTTTTTAGGTTATTGAAGAAACACAGACATCATTATGTAAGGTTTAGTTTGTTTTTGCATTTTATTGTTTTCAGTGAAATGTAATTCATTGGTGTGTATGAAATAGTTATGCCAACAAAATACCATATATAAGTATATTACTAAAAATAATAATTGTAAAGTGAACAATTATGTATCAATTACTCTGACTTGGAATAAAACTTTACCTATCTTTTAGAGTCATCTTTGAGTCCCTCCCTCCTTACCCACAAGAGGTCTATTTTGCCTTTTTTTGCTAGACATATTTTGTTCATCAAAAAGTTCTATTTAGTATTTGGCAGCAGAATTTATAATATGAATATATGATGCAGATGTGTTTCTTTTTAAATTTGCTGCTATAATGTTGTACATATGTACATTTATTATGAATATAGTGGGGACAGAACAATATAAATTACCTGATGATGGAAATGTTGATAATTGAAGACAAATTCAGATTTTCTTTTGGGGCATTCATTAGATTTATTTGTAAAGGAGTAACAACATATTTGCATATACTCATTATAACTATAGTTTCTATGTTCTAACCTTTTTTTTTGAGAAGGGATGGGAGACTGTAACAGATAGATCAACTCCATTCTCTGGATTCAGACAGCTCTAAGGCAAATCATAGTTATAGAACCAACTCTTGGTTGTGCTGAATAGAGGTAGAGTTATTCAGTCATGTCACAATTACCTTATCTTAAAATTTGAAGGTATTAACTATACTTATATCATAAAGATGTTGTAAGAATATAATGAGATAGAGAAATTGAAACATTTAGCAGAGTTCTAAATTGTAACGAGATAAATTAAAACATTTAGCAGAGTGACTGAGACATAGTAAGATTTCAAGAAACAAAAACTATCACTTTTTTTTATAACTGACATTATCTCTTCTTTGAAACATTAGTGGGCGGAAAAACAAAGGGTGAAATGTGCATAACCTGAATATGATTACTGTCCTCATGATTTCCTCAAATCTATACTGTGAGATATACTGCTAAATTTCAGTTTTCCATGATGTTAAATTCTGTGAATCCATGAACTGCTAAACGTTCAAATTTATTTTCTTTGAGCAGGTCTCAAAGTTGATCCTTTCAGTGGGACTACAAAGTTATAGCTGTTTTCATAATAATACTAAGATGTCATTTGTGGGCTTTTTTGGTGTGTGTTTTCCTCTCCGTTTCCCAAGTTAGATTCTCCCAGAAGTAGAGTGAACTTTTGAACAGGCTATAAGACACATGATGTCAAAAGTGATGTCCCAATAATCCACTGCAGAAGTAGATATAGGAAGCTAGCATTTCTTATTCAATCAGACACTTAAAAGATTTGAAAAATATGAGTCCCCTCATTGTTTTGATGAATACATAGCTTTAAAAATAATGTGCTATTTATGGCTACATGTAATGGGCTTATTATAATTACTTTTAATACATTAATAAATACCCACTTAAATTTTTCTGTATTAAATTCTAATATGATAAACATAAGTGGATAAAAATGACCCACATAGACATAAGTTTATGTGTTCTCAGTCATATTGGAAAATGTAACAGGGTCCTGTGTCCCAAGGAATTTGATAACCATGTAGGTTTTAATTACAATTCTCTCCTCATTGCTACTTTTTATTGTAGTATATTACAAAAGTTCTTGACTCGAGTGAAAGCTTCATGGCTCTAGTCACAGTAAAGATTGGGAACATGTGCAGGCTGTTTTTCTTTTCCGTTTTCCATCCCCTGGTGAAGTCAGACATATGTGCTTTGTCTTTTACAGGTCGATTGTTAATCTAATAGAGTACTGTGCTCTAGAATGTAATCCATATTTGTTGGTTCCTTGTGAGCTTTCTTTTTGCTTTGTTATTCTTTCGATACAGAAAGAGGACATAAGCAAGAATTACCTGCAGTCTCATAAGAGAGAATTATTTTCCAGGGGATTTTCTAATCAATAATGCACCTTTGAACACATGGAATAGATAATGGGTGGAATGTGCATTCCTGTCTCAATACTTTGATGATAGCTGCTCAATAATGATAGTGTATTGTGATAATACCACTATGCTATTTATTATATATAGAAAATATTTTATGTAATTTATACTAACAATAAAATTTGGCTAATTTCTGATCACTAGATGAATATTTAAGTCAATAACAAAGTAGATTTTTTGGTGTTAATTGCCTTTCTCTGACTTAATTTTACATTACTTTAGCATTTAAGTTATAGTCAATAGCAAATTATAATTCTACAATGCAGCGAGAACTTGTGATTATTGCCTTCTTCTGACTTAATTTTACATTACTTTAGCATATAAATTATAGTCAATATTAATCTTTTCACATTCAAATTATCCTAAACTTATCTTTTGTTGACATTTAGAAGAATTCTTTTTTTTAGCTAAAGAAAAATATAGGCAAGAATAGATTGTACACAATTGCATTTCTCACATTGATAACTAGGCAGAAGTAGACTTTTGGTTCATGAATGCTCGTACCTTTTTGCATCTATACCTTTGGAGCTAAAAATCTTTTCACACACACAGTAGTATCCCAGCATTGCACTGCAATAAGACTCTTATATTATGTTCATTTAAAATAAGACTTACTCTTTCATTCTTCCTATAAAGCTTTGAGGAATGACTGTGTCAAGCTATTTATTGGGCAACTGTAATTTAGGAAGTAGGTGCCATCTGACACACACACACACACACACACACACACACACTACAATATATATATATATTAGAGGCCTGATGCACAAAATTTATGCAAGGGGCTCAGCCCTCATAGCCATGGCAGCTTGCCTCAGCCCTTGCAGCTGCGGCTTCATCCGGAAGGTCATTAGGCTGTCCGGTCTAATTAGCATATTACATTTTTATTATATGAATGATGTTATCTCAAAAAAGGAGGGAGGTAGTATCTTCATCTTTGAGAACAAAATTGAAATAAATATCTTTCAAAATTATTTGAATCTTATGATTCATGGCCTTCAAAGGTAGCAGTGTCTCCAGCTCATGTGGGAAGCTGTAATTGGGGAATAGAAAGTTTGCTTTGGATGGACTGTGAAGACAATAACTTGGGCCATTGTTTACCTGGAGTGTTATGTGGGTACAGATATTTTTCTCCTTAGAATAGAATTAAAACACATTGATGGGCTATTTGAGTACCTGGTCTAACACTTTCCAGCCTTTGTGATTAAGTAAAAAATAATAAAAACAACAATAATAACAAATGATAATAGATACCATTTATTGAATGTGGACTACATTTAAAAAACTGATAACAATCCTATGAGTATTGATAAATATCCTCATTTTTGAAATAAGAATATTATTTCATAAAAAGGCTCTAGTGATGGAGACTGAATTTGAATCCAGGTCCCTCAAGTTTATAACCCATTTTGTTAAATAATTTATTATATTCCCTAGATAAGGCAACAGTTTTTATATTTGTTCTTTTCCTAACCTAATGAAGGCTTATTATGTAAATTATGTTTAACTAAAGTTTTTTTAACTTAATTTTATACTCTTAAAAGTATTTCAATATATTGTAATTTAATTTCCTGGCTGTATATCAATTATGATTCATGCTGATGAGCGGTAGTAATATATTTAATGGTAGAAGTTTAAACAAAAATGTTGAAATATAATCAAATAAAAATATTGGCTCAAAATAAAAACTGGTTATTAAAACTGATAGTCAACATATATACCAAAAGATTAAGCAAAATAATTACAACAATATAAGAAATAATAGAATTTAGTACCTTCTTCTCTCCATAATATGTTAGCTACTGCAGCATGTTAAAAAGAAAGAGAAGGAAAAATGAGCAAAGAGAGCTTCAGTTGCACAATAATGTAAATAGCTATTAAAGAGGTCACAATCTCTGAGACAGAACATGTACATAAAAATAGTGAAGTGAATTCAACAAACTACTTTAAAATGAACAAAACAGTAAAATGCGGGGAATAATTAACAATGTTCCCTTCATTTCTTGAAATAGCCTATTCTTCTTGGGCATAAAGATTTCGTTAATAAACACAGAACATTTTACGCATCATTGAAAAGAATGGGATTTTAAAGTTAATTGTATTGAAATACAGCTTTAGAACAAGCATTGGCAGCTAAACTATTTGTTTATTTGATAGTATCATTAGAAGTCACAAATTGTAAAAGTTGTATTTTTATAATTCTCAATATTCCTGAGTAAGATTTCTTATAAATATAGGATTTTGAACACAAAAGTTGCTTATTTTTGGGGAGAGAAAATGGCGGAGGTTTAGACAGACGTGTCGGTGCCTTGTCCCGGAGCAGATAAGGGCGGGCAGCTGAAATGGGTAGCATACAGCCCGAATAAGCAGAGGAGATTCAGCTGAGACAGTCTGCAGCCAGGAAAGACAGAGAAATCCTAGATAAAGGGAACGGTTAGAGGCTGAGGCTGAAACCTCTCCAGGTGCGCCGGCACAGCCGCGGAGACCGTGCCATCTTGGGTGACTGTCGCCGGCATCCAGAGACCAGCTACTAACCCGGCAACAACGGCTCTCAAGCAGCGCGACTACGTGAACTCAGAGGAACTCGGCTTCTCCCCACAGAAAGGTTAGACTTTCCCCAAAGGTGCGGTTTGCAGTTTAGGTTGGAGAGTGGAACGCGCGCAGGGGGGTGGGGGCTCTGCGCCCCACAAAGACCGCGGCCGTTGGAGCCAGCGTGACCCACGAGTGTGGAAGGGCACCCCCAGGGCTGCTGGCAGAAGGGAACGCTATAAATAAGCCCACAGTTGGACGGGACACAAACGGGCAGCCTCAGATTATGCCAGTTTGCCGGCTACTTGGTGCCAGGAGCCAGAGCGCGCGCAGAGACTTCGCGCAGATTTGGAAGGTGAAGCGTTGCGAGTACGCACAACTTCCCAGGCTCTTAAATCTGTGCGTTTGATTGTTGAACCCAGTGCAAGGGACTACCCAGTTGGGGTCAGTCACAGAGCTTGTAAGGGAAGGCTGTTTTGGGGGAGCCTGGGAAACAGAGCGGGGAGTGACTACTGGAAAACCAGCTCTGGGCGGAGGACATTCCCAAACCAGCTTCCGGTACAATAGAGAACACCTGGTCAGAGAGGTCCTATACCCTCGGAGGTCAATCCCGACGCACTGCCACCCAGAGGCAGAGCCATGAACTGACTCTTCTGTAAATACAGATAAGGGCTGTCTGGGAAACCAATGTAGCCTGCCTTAAAATCAGGACTGTGGCTTACAACACAGAGGAACAGTGTATCAGAGGAAAATTCAACATTCTCCTGAATACCTGGTGTGCCAAAAAGAGGAGCAGAAGATCTGAAGCACCTTCATTACAGCCCATTTTTTTTTTAATTATTTTTTTTTAATTGTTTCACCTTTTAACTAAGAAACCATTTATTTTCTTTTTTCATCACCTGATATTACCCTTTTAATTACTACATTTTTATTTTTAACCAGTATTATTACTGCTGCCATTTTACCATTTTTTTTTAAAGTGTCATTTTATTTTCTCTTTATTTTATTTTGGGACTAAGGTTCTCCATTCTATTTTCATCGCTCCTTTAGCATCATTTTCCTCTACCTCAATTGTGCTGCTGTGCTAAAACTCTCTTCCCCACTTTTCCCCTTTTGCTGTCCTGTTTCTCTTACCCTATTCCTGCTTTAGATTTTTCCTATTCTTCATACGCCCTGTCTAAATTTCACCCTACTTATATATCCCTTTTTCAATCACCTGCTCTAAATCCTTATCCACCTCTCCCTTATCTTTCTTCACTATCCAAACTTTTTATTCTCTCCTTTTCTCTATTGTTCTGTTGTTGCTTGCTCGATTGTTGAGTATATTGTGTTTTTTTTTTCTTTTCTTTTCTTTAAGGATTGTATGTGAGGTTGTTCTGCTTTTTCTTTTTCTTTTTCTGTCTCCCATTCCCCCTCCCCACCCCACCCCCGGCCAGTTATTTTTGTGCTTCTGCTTTCCCTTGCCTCACTTGATATTATTGGCTGTTTGTAGTTTGTATTCACTCCAGAGATCTGTTGCTGGAATTTGTTGGGATTAGTGGCGGTTCTATCGGAGTTTTCTCCTCATATGAATAGTCTCCTCCCCTCTTCTACTTCATTCTATTTTTCTTTTTTTTTTTCTCTTTTTCTTCTTCTTTTTTTTTCTCTTTTTTCTGTTTTTCTCTCTATCTTTTTCTCTTCTTTCTTCCTTACCCCCCAACTCTCTTAGCTTGGGTGGCCATCTTTATTTGGGGTTATTAATACCGTAATTCATTTGTGTTCAGTGCCTGGTACGTTGTGCCTTGTTGTGTTGTATTTTGTGCCTTTAAATCAACGCAGCAGATCCAAGCAACAGCGGCCTCCTGATCTCCACACGCTCTGTCTGAGGAACAGCTGCTGTGGGTGAAGCCTCCCTCCACCAGCCAGAAGAGCCACAACAGCTGTGAACAGCACCCATCAGAAGACCCGCTAACAACAGAGGAGCAGCTGCTACCACAACCGCCCAAGGAGCAACCACAGCCCGAGGAGCCACTGCCACCTAGGGAGCAGCCACTGAACGACTCAAAATCTATATACGTCAGTGAGATCAAACATGGGTAGACAAAGAAATCCCCAAAGAAAAGAAAAGGAGGACTCACCAGAAAAGCAGCTAAGTGATACAGAGGCATACAACATGAAGAAAAAGAATTCAGAATAAGGGTCCTAGAGTGCATACACCGGATGGAGGAAAAAATCGACAACTTATCCAAGAAGCAAGAAGAAACAGATGAAAAAATCGACAACTTAACTAAGACCCAAGAAGAAATGAAGTGCGATATAGCTGCAATAAAGAACACCATTGAAAGTATCAACAGTAGACTAGGAGAAGCGGAAGACCGAATTAGTGAATTAGAAGACAGGGAAGCAAAACACACCCAAACTGTACTTCAGTTGGAGAAAAAAATTAAAAGACAGGAGGAGAGCCTAAGGGAGCTTTGGGACAACATGAAACGAAACAACATACGAATAATAGGGGTGCCAGAACAACAGAAAGAGGAACAAGGATTAGAAAACCTATTGGAAGAAATAATATCAGAAAACTTCCCTGAGGTGGGGAAGAAAAAAGTCACACAAGCCCAGAGAGTCCCAAGCAAGGTGAACCCGAAAAGACCCACACCAAGACACATCATAATTACCATGGCAAATGTTCAGGACAAAGAGAGAATCTTACAGGCTGCAAGAGTGAGACGGAAAGTTACATACAAGGGATCTCCCATTAGATTATCAAATGATTTCTCAACAGAAACACATCAGGCCAGAAAAGAATGGACGGAAATTTACAAAGTGATGCAAAGCAAAGGACTGAATCCAAGAATACTCTATCCAGCAAGGCTATCATTCAAAATTGAAGGGGAAATAAGAAGCTTCACAGACAAAAAAAGGCTAAGGGAGTTTATCACCACCAAGCCAGCAATGCAAGAAATGCTAAAGGGACTGGTGTAAAAAGAAGAAATAAAAATCCCAGAAAGAAAACAGCCACACACACACAAAAAGAAATGGCTACAAACAAGTACCTTTCAATAATAACTTTAAATGTAAACGGGCTAAATGCTCCAACCAAAAGATATCAAGTGGCTGAATGGATAAAAAATCATGACCCATACATTTGCTGTCTACAAGAGACCCACCTCATTAGAAAGGACTCACACAGACTGAAAGTGAAGGGATGGAAAAATATCTTTCAGGCTAATGGAAAAGAAAAGAAAGCTGGGGTAGCAATACTTATATCGGACAAAATAGACCTCAAAGTGAAGGCCATAACAAGAGATACGGAAGGCCACTTCATAATACTAAAAGGATCAATACAACAAGAAGATATAACCCTGATAAACATATATGCACCCAATGCAGGAGCACCCAAATACATAAAAAATCTTCTGGAAGATATCAAAGGAGAGATCGACAACAATACAATCATAGTAGGGGACTTTAATACACCACTGTCATCACTGGATAAGTCCTCTAGACAAACAATCAGCAAAGATACAGCAATACTAAATGACTCACTAGATCAGATGGACTTAATAGACATCTTCAGAACACTTCACCCCAGTGCCACGGAATATACATTCTACTCAAGTGCTCATGACACATATTCAAAAATAGACCATATATTGGGTCACAAGCAAAGTATCCCCAAATTCAAGAAGATTGAAATCATAAAAAGCATCTTCGCAGAGACCACGATGGCATAATATTAGAAATAAACTACAATAAAAACAACCCAAAATACTCAAACACCTGGAAGCTGAATAGCATGCTATTAAATATTGATTGGGTTACCAATGAAATCAAAGAAGAAATTCAAAACATCCTGGAAACGAATGACAATGAAAACACAACAATCCAAAACCTATGGGACACAATGAAAGCAGTCCTGAGAGGGAAGTTTATAGCTCTACAGGCCTATCTCAAAAAACAAGAAAAAATGGTAGTAAATCAGCTAACCCTACAACTCAAAGAATTAGAAAGAGAGCAACAAGAAAACCCCAGAGTGAGCAGAAGGAAGGAGATAATAAAGATTAGAGCAGAAATAAATAACATAGAGACCAAAAAAATAATACAGAAAATCAATGAAACCAAGAGCTGGTTCTTCGAAAGGATAAACAAGATTGACAAACCTCTAGCCAGACTCACCAAGAAGCAAAGAGAGAGGACCCAAATAAACAAAATCAGAAATGAAAGAGGTGAAATAACAACAGACCCCACAGAAATACAAATGATTGTTAAAAAATACTATGGACAGCTCTACTCCAGCAAACTAGACAACCTGGAGGAAATGGACATATTCCTAGAAAAATACAACATTCCAAAACTCAATCAGGAAGAATCTAAAAATCTCAACAGGCCAATAACTATGGAAGAAATTGAAGCAGTCATCAAAAAGCTTCCAGCAAACAAAAGCCCAGGACCAGACGGCTTCACAGGGGAGTTTTACCAAACATTCAAGGAAGAACTAAAACCTATCCTCCTCAGACTACTACAAAAAATTCAAGAGGAAGGAACACTTCCAAGCTCATTCTATGAAGCCAGCATCACCCTAATACCAAAACCAGGTAAAGACAACACAATGAAAGAGAATTACAGGCCAATATCCCTCATGAACATTGATGCCAAAATCCTCAACAAAATCTTAGCAAATCGGATCCAGCAGTACATCAGAAAGATCATACACCATGACCAAGTAGGATTTATCCCTGGGATGCAAGGATGGTACAATATCCGCAAATCAATAAACGTGATACATCACATAAACAAATTGAAAGAAAAAAACCACATGGTCATATCAATTGATGCAGAAAAAGCATTTGACAAAATTCAACACCCATTTTTGATAAAAACTCTCAGTAAGGTGGGAGTAGGAGGATCATACCTCAACATAATAAAAGCCATATATGACAGGCCCACAGCCAACATCATTCTCAATGGACAAAAACTTACACCATTTCCCCTAAGAACAGGAACAAGACAGGGATGCCCCCTCTCACCACTCCTGTTCAACATAGTATTGGAAGTGTTAGCCATTGCAATTCGGCAAGAAGAAGAAATAAAAGGCATCCAAATTGGAAAAGAGGAACTAAAACTGTCCTTATTTGCAGACGACATGATATTATACATACAAAACCCTAGAGACTCCATCAAAAAGCTACTAGACTTAATACATGAATTTGGCAATGTAGCAGGATACAAAATTAACCCCAAGAAATCTGAGGCATTTCTATACACCAATAGTGAACTTTCAGAAAGAGAGATTATAAAAACAATCCCGTTTACCATCGCACCAAAAAAACTAAGCTACCTAGGAATAAACTTAACTAAAGAGGTAAAAGACCTCTACTCAGAAAACTACAGGACGTTGAAAAAAGATATAGAGGAAGACATAAACAGATGGAAGAACATACCGTGTTCATGGATTGGTAGAATCAACATCATTAAAATGTCCATATTACCCAAAGCAATCTATAAATTCAATGCACTTCCCATTAAAATACCAACGGCATACTTCAGAGATCTAGAACGAACTCTCCAAAAATTCATCTGGAATAAAAAAAGACCCCGAATAGCTGCAGCAATCCTGAAAAAGAACAAAGTAGGTGGGATCTCAATACCAGATATCAAGTTGTATTACAAAGCCACTGTTCTCAAAACTGCCTGGTACTGGCACAAGAATAGGCATATAGATCAATGGAATAGAATAGAGAGCCCAGAAATCGGCCCGAACCAATATGCTCAATTAATATTTGACAAAGGAGGCAAGAACATACAATGGAGCCAAGATAGTCTCTTCAATAAATGGTGTTGGGAAAATTGGACAGATATATGCAAGAAAATGAAACTAGACCACCAACTTACACCATACACAAAAATAAACTCAAAATGGATAAAGGACTTAAATGTACGACAGGAAACCATAAAAATTCTAGAAGAATCCAAAGGCAACAAAATCTCAGACATATGCCGAAGCAATTTCTTCACTGATACAGCTCCTAGGGCACTTGAAACTAAAGAGAAAATGAACAAATGGGACTACATCAAAATAAAAAGCTTCTGCACAGCAAAAGAAACCATCAACAAAACAACGAGAAAACCCACTGTGTGGGAAAACATATTTGCCAATGTCATATCTGATAAGGGCCTAATCTCCAAAATCTATAGGGAACTCATACAACTTAACAAAAGGAAGATAAACAATCCAATCAAAAAATGGGCAAAGGACCTAAATAGACACCTTTCAAAAGAGGACATTCAGAAAGCCAAGAGACATATGAAAACATGCTCAAAGTCACTAATCATCCGAGAGATGCAAATCAAAACAACAATGAGGTACCATCTCACACCTGTCAGACTGGCTATCATCAACAAATCAACAAACGACAAGTGCTGGAGAGGATGTGGAGAAAAAGGAACACTTGTGCACTGCTGGTGGGAATGCAGACTGGTGCAGCCACTATGGAAGACAGTATGGAGTTTCCTTAAAAAACTGAAAATGGAACTCCCATTTGACCCTGTGATCCCACTTCTAGGAATATATCCCAAGAAACCAGAAACACCAATCAGAAAGGATATATGCACCCCTATGTTCATAGCAGCACAATTCACCATAGCTAAGATCTGGAAACAGCCTAAGTGTCCATCAGTAGATGAATGGATTAGAAAACTGTGGTACATCTACACGATGGAATACTATGCTGCTCAAAAAAGGAAGGAACTCTTACCATTTGCAACGTCATGGATGGAACTGGAGAGCATTATGCTAAGTGAAATAAGCCAGTCAATGAAGGAAAAATACCACATGATCTCACTCATTCATGGATAATAGAGACCATTATAAACTTTTGAACAATAATAGATTCAGAGGCAGAGCTGCCTCAAACAGATTGTCAAACTGCAGTGGGAAGGCCGGGGAGGGTTGGGGGGCAGGAGGTAGGGGGGTAAGAGATCAACTAAAGGACTTGTATGCATGCGTATAAGCATAACCAATGGACGTAAGACACTGGGGGATAGGGGAGGCTGGGGGACTGTCTAGGGCGGGGGGATAAAATGGACACATATGTAATACCCTTTGTAATACTTTAAGCAATAAAAAAATTAAAAAAAAAAAAAAAAACAAACAAACAAAAGTTGCTTATTTTTAAGTAAGTATATGTTTGCACTTTTTAAACAAGACAGAATAAAATATATGGTGTATTTCAATGCAAAGTAAGAGTTTATATTAACTTGTTTCTAGACAATATGTTTATTAAATATGATACAGCACTAAATCAGTAGAGAGTTAAATTAGTAAGATAGAAATAAGGAGATAATACCAATAGAAATATTCTCAAGGAAATGTCTGCCTGCCTTACTAATTCGAAGTTATCCAATTTCTGTTTTCAAAGAAAAATAATATAAGTAAAAAGAAAGTATAGCTAACAGAAAACCTCATACACATATAATTACTCCCTGAATATTTTAACCATATTAAAGCATAATCACTTTTAAAAAAAAAAAACAACCGAATACCCATGGTGGATGTCCAGCACTCCTAGCTGGAGCCTGAAGGACTAAACATGCAGTTTTCAGCACTTGTTATATATATTTCTAAATAAATTTTTGTAGAGTAAGCTTTCTTTTATGATTTTGGGTGTTCTTAATTCTTTAAGAATATTTATTCAAACATGTACACATGATATGTATATCTCCTCAGGGCATTATGGTGCTGTTCTTGTTGCTTAGAGTGTACTTGGCGTGTATATGAAAAGAATAGATCTATTTGCAAGGAGAGGACATAGGCCTGTGAAGGGAGAGAACCATGCTAACAAATAATTATGACCATGTGATAAATCCAATCAAAGAAACAAATACCAGGCTCAGTGGCTAGGGGCAGGACCTGATTATCTCTGAAGGGTAGAGGCTGGGTAGCAGAGGGAAGGATAGCTTCATTGGGTTGGTGATATTTAAGAAAGATAATGTCATCCAAACTCAGAAGGGACCATGGCTAGAGACATTCAAGGTATATAAACAGACCACACCATAACACATCTAGAGAAATTTAAGTAAATGAATATAGTTGGAAGGTAAAACTGATAGGAGCTGAGGCCAGAGAATTTGTCCATGATAAAATCATGAAAGTCTTGTACACAATGTCAAGGAGATAAACCTTTCTTCTGTAGGCTTAGGAAAGGCTGAGCCATGATTACACTTATCATTATTTTTCTAGTTTATAAGAACAGTAACTAGACATATATCTCCATTCATTCACTTAGTATTGAGTGAATGCCTAGCATGTGCCAGATATTGTATTCAATACACAGATTAGAACAGACCCAGCTCTGTGCTAATAGAGCATCTATTTTAGTTAAGGGGAAAGTGAACTAACAGTACCCAAATCATGGTAGAGGAAAATATTGCAAATTCAATGTGTTATAAAAGAGAGAAGCAGTCATTGAAATGTTTTGAACAGGTGGATTAGACGTAGTCTAATCTGAGACTGGAGGAAACTTCCTTAATGATAATGCTGAAGGTGACATCAAAAGATGAATAAGAGCAAACTGAGTGAGAATTTTAGAGATATAATTTATAGATATAGGCAAAAGCACGCACAAACCCTACTAGTATATCAAAGCACGGCTATTTTAAAGGACTAAGGACTAAAAAATAAGGATGGTTTATTTTTAAGATAAACAATCACTTATGATAAAGTACCAAAAAGTACATTATTTGTGATATTAACATTAGAGAAGATAAAATTAAAAGCACTACATATTGAACTTAAAATTATATAAACCAAATATATAGCAATATAATAAAAGGCAGAAACTATTAGGACTGAATACAACATTGATAAATCCACAGACACATTCTGTTTATATTATTCTTCACTCTTAATATTTGAAAAATGAAGAGAAAAGGACAAAGTTTTAATAATATAATTTTAAGATTAAATTAATATTTTTATAACAAGTATTGGACTATACAAACAGAATGTATTTTTTTTTCAAGATGCCTTGAAAGATTTTCAAGAGTGGCCACAAAGTACATTAGAAAATAAAAAGTCTCTAGTCTGTATGTTTTGCCAATAAGCATAAATAGCTTAGACCTACTCAGACAACAATAGAGAAAATATGAAAACATGTTTAAATCCAAAAATTTCTTCAATAAATTAAATATTTAAAAAATAAAATATAATCACAATTTATATAAACTACAAAAATAGTAATTCAACATGTGGCCCCAAAGAGTTTTAGCCAGAAGCTAAGGTATAGACTTAACTGATGTACTTCTGAGCAAGATAGATAGATAGATAGATGATAGATAGATAGATGATAGATAGATAGATAGATAGATAGATGATAGATACATAGGAGGAGAAGAATGAACAGAGGGAGAAAGGGAAGGAAGAAGGAAGGAATAGCTGTGGCTATAATGATTTTAAATTAATAAAGACATTTTTACTAATAAATTTGATAGTCTGGATTTCATAACAAAATCTGAGGAAATATATCTAAATTGAACATAATGCATAAAGTTGAATAAAAATAACCATGGTACTTAAGATGATAATTCTGAGAGCAGAATAACCTAAGCATAGAGGCAGAGATTATATTAGTATCATGAATGAGCATACTGGATATTTGATTTCTTTTGTATCAAGTCAACAAGCCCAGATAAGCCAAGAGCTTGCTCTTCCCAGATTCTCTCCTCTTTCCCTCCCTGCTCCAGCCACCCCTCACCACTTGAAACCTCCTTCTTTCCTACACAAGGTAAACCCCAAATGTCAAACCCCAAATGTTGAGTCAGGTTACAACAATACAAGCTTTCTGCCATACCAAAGAGATCAATATAGCCATTTTTAAGAATAAAAGTAATTATCAATAAAAGGAATGTTATTTTTCATTTGGACTGCTATTTACATATGGGAATGGTTTTGTTTGTCATATTAATTTATCCTTCATACAATATATACAGTTAACTATAATAAATTCAGGCTTCATAATGCCACCCTTTTGCTAAAAAACACATAATGTATGTATAAATGTGTGTGTACACGCACGTGTGTGCACGTGTGTGTGTTAGTATATGAGCTCAAAGTCCTTAGCATAGCATAGATATGCTATGGCTGTGTTATATTAAATTCACATTCAAACATCAAGTCATTTTGAATTTCTCAGTCTTTACTCTTATGTTAAATCTGACAGTAATATTCTTAGCAGAATTATTCACCTAATTTCCTTCTAGTTTTTCTTTAAACCAGCTTAGATTTTTGTCTATTGCTAGCGTGTGTAGAACCAAGAGTTGGGCTTTCTGACTTTTTTCTCTACATATGGAATCCGTGAAACACGAATGCATTCCTTAATATACCATAAATAAATTTTCTGTCCCAAAAGCTTTTATTGGTAACTAGAAAATTAAAACCTCACAGTTACTGACTCCCCAGTAATTTAGTACTTGTTCATGACAGCTGAAATGTCAAATTCTTTCTGAAGATAACATATGCCTTATAATGAAAATGTGGTTCCATGGAGATGCCTGGACACTAGTAACAGAATCTTTATTAATGTTTTTTAATAAATTGCCTTATTTTATCTATTGTAGACGTGCTATTATATTCAAACTGATGGATTTCATAGTAGATATGCTATGTAGGAATACATGTGGGGAATTGAATATCATACAAGCAACAGCAATAAGAGAGTTCCCTACATAGCAGCATGCTATAGTACTGAACAGCTATTTTCCTTGGCCACTCATGTGTAAACGGGCTTTTCAACTAAATAAGGTTTCTGCGTGTCGTTGTCTTCGTCTGAAAGTGTAATGTGTTCAGCAGTGCAAAACGTTTTTTTATACTACACTTATCTGAGGATAACATTTCAGCTATATGTCTTATTGACTGATTTTCCTTTGGATTTGAGAAATTGACAACTTTAGAGGACAAGCGAAAAAGGGTAACATTTTAAAAATGTAGGTAAAGTTTAATGTAACTGAAAAAAATGCATGGTTAATGTTAGGGCAGTTGAAATTTCTTTGAATGTACATATGGAGAATGAAGTGAGATATTTAAAACACACTATTTTTAGGATGGAAAGCTATGTAATATATGCCAAGTACATTGCCTGCCATATGCCAAATTCAAAACCACTTTTAAGTGAAACTCACTCTTTTGGCACTAGTTGAAGAAACTGTCCTTTGTGGCTACACGTGTTTCCAAACTAGTGTCTAACATTAGTTGATTAGGCTATAGTGTCTGGCTTGCACTAGGGCACACAACCTAGGCACTGGCCAGGAATATATGGTTTAATTTCTCTGAAGTGATAAGATGGAATAATAAGATACTTTGGTGAGGGGGCGGGGGTGGGGATTTGAATCAAGAAATCATGTTTGAAAAGAAAAAGCACAGAGAACAAGAATTGTAGAAATGCATAGGCAAAGGCGCCATGGCATAGAGTCAGGGCTATGATAATTTGTGATAACGTACAGAAGGACTCAAGAAGACATGAAAGGCAGGAAGAGAATATACAACCCACAGGAGAGGTGTAAGGGTCAGCCGTTTTCTGACTACGTAATGTCAGGTTCTGCGTTCAGAATGTGGACACATCACTGACTGCTCCATGTAGCCAGTGTAACGTTCACATCAATTCTAAAATAACCTATACTTAACCATATAGAGTCTACTCCTGGTCACCAAACAAGTCTGATCAAAGCCAACACAACATAAGGATTGTTGCCATGTCAACCAATTAAAACCAGCACGCTAAACAAGTAAAAACTATATCTATCTTTTGCTCCAATGCCAAACTAAGTGAGCATAATATCTGCAGTGGCTATTGCATGATGCGTAAAAAATTACCTCCAACTTAGTGGCTTAAAACAATAAAATACATCTATGGTCTTGTGGGGTGGGGTGGCTGGGTGGGTTCTGATTTGGGGTATCTCTTGGAGCTCTGGGCATCTGAAGGCTTGGTGTGGCTAAAAGATCCAGTTCCAAGGGGCCTCAATTGTATGCTGGCAATTTGGTGCTGGCCTTTGGCAGGAAGTTTCAGTTCTTGACTCATGGGATTCCCCCAAAACGTGCTTAAACATCCACACATACTGGCAATTGTCTTCTCCCACAATGAGTGATCCAAGAGAGCAAGGCAGAAGCCATAAGGCCCTTTATGACCTGGCTTCAGAAGTCATATACCTCCACCTTCACCCTACCTTCTATGTGATAGATACCTGAGCTATTTCAATGCAGGAGGATACTACAAGGGTGTGGATAACAGGAGAGCAGGATCTTTAGGACCGTCTTGGACACCACACCATATTGGCATTAACAGACTGCTTAGGAAGCAAACATAGTGTGAAGAAAATGTTTCCAGCTAACATACTCCTAGCCAGACTGCCAACACCTAAGTTTCTCTTAATACAAAAATCCTAAGCCCACCACTGTTAGAAAGTAACTTGATAGTTTTCACACAAATGATTGCCTATGGTTTTAACATGACAAACAATAAACAGGGAATTGTTATTACTTTTAAATATGTTTTTATTAATTTTGGAGAGGGAGAGAGACATCAATGATGAGAGAGAATCATTGATTGGCTGCCTCTGCACACCCCACACTGGGAATGGAGCATGCAACATAGGCATGTGCCCTGACCGGTAATTGAACCGTGACCTCCTGGTTCATAGGTAGATGTTGAGCCATGCCAGCTAGTGTAAACAAGACATTATTGCTATTAACGGGCTAAATAGGGGAAAACTTTGCCTTCTAACTCCTTCAGATGCCTTATCATTTTAAGTAGATAGCAAGCAAAGGTACTTACTCTTTTGTTTTAACTTTCTCATCTAGAAAATATACCACAGGGTTAATTTAAGAATTAAAAAATAAAATGATTATAACATATTTTAGGTAGTATTTGGCAGAAAAGCCTATATAATAAAAGGCTAATATGCAAATCGTCCCCTAGGGAGTTTGACCGACCAAAAGTTTGACCACTTGCTATGACACGTGCTTACCACCAGAGGGCAGCATGGAATGAAGGAAGGCCCTGGCCAGCAGTCAGTAGCTGGGGGAAGTAAGGCCCTGATTGGCCCTGATCACTGGCCAGCCCTAGGGACCCTACCATTGCACGACTTTTGTGAACCGGGCCTCTAGTAAACTTATAAATAAATCTTAGCTATGTAATTTTATAAAAGCCTACCATTTTTAACAATTTTTATTATTCCTCTCATATTCTAAACTTCCAATATGTATTTAAATATATATTTAATATATTTATATTACATGGAATGTTAACATGAATATTATGATATTTAAATATAGTATAAAATAAAAGATATCTAATATTTGAAGAAATTGACTAGAGCAGCAATTCTCAACCTGTGGGTCGCGACCCCTTTGGAGGTCGAACAACCCTTTCACAGGGGTCGCCTAAGACCATCCTGCATATCAGATATTTACATTACGATTCATAACAGTAGCAACATTACAGCTATGAAGTAGCAACGAAAATAATTTTATTGTTGGGTCACAACATGAGGAACTGTAAAGGGCCAGAAGGTTGAGAACCACTGGACTAGAGCATTATCATTAAGATAAAGATTGTTAGAAAAATACTTTGTGAGGTAAATTGCAAATTGTAATTACAAACCTTAAATGCATTAAATATCCTGATACTTAAGGCATTCTGGGTAAATATATGGCTTATAATTCAGTGTTTATCTTTTTTTTTTAAATATATTTTATTGATTTCTTACAGAGAGGAAGGGAGAGAGAGATAGAGAGTTAGAAACATCGATGAGCGAGAAACATCGATCAGCTGCCTCCTGCACATCTCCTACTGGGGATATGCCCGCAACCCAGGTACATGCCCTTGACCGGAATCGAACCTGGGACCCTTCAGTTCGCAGGCCGACGCTCTATCCACTGAGCCAAACCGATTTCGGCGTGTTTATCTTTTTAAAAATATATTTTTATTGATTTCAGAGAGGATGTGAGAGGGAGAGAAAGATAAAAACATCAATGATGAAAAAGAATCATTGATTGGCTGCCTCCTGCTCACCCACTATTGGGGATCGAACCCACAACCTGGGCATGTGCCCTTGACTAGAATCGAACCTGGGACCCTTTCAGTCCACAGGCCCACACTCTATCCACTGAGCCAAACCAGCTAGGGCTAGTCTGTTTATCTTTAAAGAAATTGAAAACCGACTAATAACCGGGGGAAAAAGCATCTCACATATAAACAGGAAAAGCACTGTGTAGGCCATAAACACAGTACCTGAAATTTCTAGTATGTAGTCACAAGAATAAAAGGGAAATACTGGGCTTTACACTGTCTGAGGAAGTATTCCTGTGGAAAATGATATAGTGTGTCTAAAACAACTTCATTCTAAGTTAACAGGGGTTAACTTTTTCTTAGAACATATTTCTAAAGAAAATGCTTGAATTAAATCAGACAAGTTAGAGCATTCAATGAGTTAACATTTTTAAACTGCTTAAAATAGTGCCTGGCGCAAAAACAAATCTGTGTATGTACACACATATGTTTATGTACACACACGTTTTTTAAAACAAAAACATTTTTGCTAAACAAACAGAAACATATCTTCAAGTTCAGAACTTTATATCATGACTCACATATGAAGTAATTTGCAGCAATAATATGGGCTATATCCCTTCTTTTAATGAAGAAAAATAATAAAATGTTTGAGTACACAGTGTTGAGGCACAGATAGATACTAAACATGTCCCTTCAGTTATTCTTTGTCAAATGCTAGAAGCCTCCATAGGCCAATGGCAAGCTCTGCAGCCAAATAGAATCTGCCTTTTATAGGTGTCAAGTGTTCACAATGTGCTGATTAAAGTGAATCCTGTGTTGATTTTGATTTGCTGTTAGACACAAGAAGCAGCAGCCTTGGCCCCCTGTTACAGAATGTAAAAACTGACATTCTCACTGTGTTAAATCCCCATCCCATATCGGGAAGGTGGCGTGTAATTGGATTAAAGGGATGACTGACATTGTGTCCCCCAAAGTCCTTTATATTTAGCTCCTGTACAGTTTCAGGACAGAGAGCCCAGATGTCTGGGTTATGAAGTAAGAATTTTCATGTCAAACTAATAACTTTTATAAAAGAATTTCAGCTTTATCATGAAAGAACTTGAAATCTTAAGTAAGAAAGTACCCTGATGGTCCCAGGAGGATGAGTTAACCGGATCCTACATGTCTGATTTGTTCACGGCCTCATCCTGTTGAGGAGGATTATTTTGCACTGGCCAACTCAACGTCAGCCTGAGGTCTCTCTTACTGTATTTTTCCTGGGATAGATTTACTTCTTTCTTACTTAATTATGAAAATAGCAGTTACTAAAAAAAAAAAAAAAAAGTCCCCCTTTTTTGCTTACAATGGCACAGAAGGAATGGCAGGTTCTGCTTAAAATGACATCATAAGCTCTGGATGTTTTGCTGTCAACTCTTCATGATATTGTCACTTATTAATTTATGTTTCCCTAAAATTCTTGAGTGATTTGTTTCTATTATTAGCATTTACCATCCTGTTTTTAAAATATCATTCAGCTGAAGTAAGTGCAATTCATGGTATTTTGAAAAGCATACATTAGGAATCAGTTCAAGAGTTATTTCAAGAAGAAGGAAAATACAATTAAACCAGAAAAATGTCTCAAGTCATCCACAGATCTTTTTTCTTTTTTCTGTAATAACTAACATGCTTCTTACTTTGCTCCATTAAAACTCCTGGTCATAATACTACCCGCCTTTAAATCTCTAATATTTCAGGAACCTAAAGCCTTCTCTGTGCAGACATTGTCATTACTACTTTTGAATGCCTGTAAATGAGGTTGTAAAACACAGTTCGTTCTCATCATGTTAGAAAGGAGAATTAAAGCAGGAAGAAGTGGCATGAAATGTCTAAGACCAGGTAAAGAAGGAAATAAGGTGTCCCACCACTACATATTAAAATTAGGAATTTGGCGTTCTGCCCAAATTCTTTTAACACACACATTCTTCATTTGAAACATTATCGCTACTACTGGAGATGAAGCACTACTTTAAATTATTGCAATGGGAAAACAAATGCGGAACATCCTGAAAGGAAAAAACTGCTCTGGTCTCCTCTAGTTTTATCTGTCCTCTCTCCCCGTCTTTCCTGTCCTATCCCACATGATACAGATTCTGTGTTAATGAGAGAGAACAATGCCAGCTGCTCTTCTTCCTTCCATTGTCAACACTGAAAAAAGGGCAGAACAAAAAACAGGCATCGATGATACTCTAGAGCAGCTGCAGTTACTGGCACAGAGGAAAAGTGGATGGGGTCAAAGATGCTCAGCAGAGAAGTGGCAGGAAGAGCAAAGAAACTAGGTCAAGTGGCAGAGGGTAGCCAACCGTAGCCGGGGTCAGAGGTACGTTGGCATGGAAATGTGTGAGCATTTCAGCTGAAGCCTTCTGACATCACGGACTCTACATGCATGTAAACCTTAATTACTATTCACTCTTGAATATAAAATATCTCAACCCAAAATAGTTTGCTATTAAATATAAATATAAAATATCTAATTTGTAACTCTTGACTAGTCCCACATCTAGCATAGGGTTCTATCACTTTTACTCTCTCTCTCTCTCTCTTTTTTTTTTTTTTTTTTTTTTTTTTTTTTTTTTTTTTTAGGTAGAGAGAGGAAGGGGGAGGGAGAGAGAGAAACACTGAACTGCTGCCTCCCGAATGCCCCTTGCAACCCTGCAACCCCGGCATGTGCCCTGCCTGGGAATTGAACCGGCAACCTTTTGGTGCACAGGACAATGCTCAACCAACTAAACCACACCAGCAGGGGCTACATCATTTTTATTCATTGTTCAATATATTGAAAAAAACATTAAAGTTAATAACTGCTGACCCAGAATAATAATAATGCTAATTAGAACAAACACTTATTCAGCCTTCATTATGTGGTAGACACTGTCCCGAGTATTTTAGAGCATTAGATATATTAAAATTACATTTCTACAAATGTCTCTAATGGAGTTAATTTTTATTTTAGTTTAATCTAAAAGAACAAAATAAAGCAAGTATGTGTTAAAATATAAGTGGCTAATTAATTAATCTGGAGTAAAATAATGTCTAAAAATAAATTGATGAGCGGAGCTTCCACTTGTTTCAGTATCACGCAGAACGTTTTTAGATTAGGATTTTTAGCCAGAATTGTCTGTCTGGCCAACATTGTACCAACTGTATAGACTGCATGAGGTAAAGGTTGCTCAGAGGGCCACAAAGGCATGAGGTTGACAGTAGATTATTTTGCATCTATCATTATATTATTATATATTTATATTTATTATTATAGATAGAGGATACAGTTTTCTTCATAGCAGTTCAAAGAGACTGACTAACCAAGTAACACCATCTTTTAGGAGGTGCTATTATGTCAAATAGCTTTTCAAAAGCTGGGTAAGGGAAGATAATACAACCTCACATTGAATGGTCACACTAATTGTGTTCTAGCAACATGGGGCAATGATTTTTCACAATACGCATTCCATTTCGAGATTAAATGGTAAACATACAAGACTATTTGATGGTTATTCGAACTTGGTTAATTCTCCCTAGGCAATTTAAAAATAACTGACAAAACAAAACAAAAACCACACCTCAAATGTCTTCTATATGTTAACAATGAAATCTAGAAAAAATGCTTATTGTGATATCTGTAGAATAAACACTATATAATGAATATGTAGACACTTTATCTTTGTAGAAATATGGCATCTAAATCACTCCTAATGTGACTTTTTTTCTATTTATGCATGTCAAGTCCTCCCTTAATCTAGTTCTACCCAACAATTCATTCTTATCATGTATTGCAAGATCCCTGCAAATATTTTCTGATTATATATTACACAAAGTCAGTGAATTCCACCATGAACTTGATGAGTCTTCCCTAGGTTTGTAATACTTTTACTAAGTCTCTAAGTATGGAAGTATGAATACATCCACCATATATCATCTTGAAAGTCATCACCTCAATAAAGACTATGCAACTCAGTTGGAATTTGATGTTTCTGTGTCTGCAATCTTATCACGCGTGGCTTGTATGTCTATTACAATTATTTTCTTCTACCATGTATTATGGTTGTCCTTTCTGAACTAACTATATCCTACCTGGAAGGACAGAATTGTCTGATTCAGTGCTATTCATGAGCTAGCAACATGGTTTGTGTTTGTTCTTTCCTCAATAAATATTTAATCAGTGAAAGCACAAATGAACAAACTATTGTTCCCTGTAGATTTTTTGCTCTCTTTACAATGAAAACTCTTATTCACTTTATAAATGTTGTGAAGTCCTTTTTCTAATAGACAAGAAACAAATAGATAAATTTGGAGTAATACTGATATGGTATTCAGGCACTTGGGAAGGTAGCCAGTTTCACACAGATTTAACTATGTAAATCAAATTACAGCCAATGTAAAAATTATTTAAATTAAATTAGTTTGGTTGCCATGGAGATATGAAAGTAATTAAAAAGTAATTATAAATTATAGCAAAATATTAAGTACATGACAGGTTCTTCCTAAATAATTTCTGATTATATGGCAATTCGGTGTTTCTCTGCTACCTGAGATTGCTGGTTTGCACAACAAAGACAAAATCAACTCTAATAGATAATACCAAAGTGTTTTTCCAAAGGTGGTGAACTGACATTGCTACTAGCAATGTATAATGATTCCTTTTTTCCAAAATATCTTCAAGTCTCAGTGTTATACAGCTTTTTAATTGTCGGTATTCCTGTGGATGTGAAATGGCATTTCTCTGTGACTAAAGGTATGTTCCCTTAATAACTGATAAGTCAACCTCACTTTGAATGCTAATGAAGATTAACATCTTTTGATAATATGTATTGGCACTTAATTTTTCCTTATCTCTGCAAGGTATTTTTAAAACTATGGGCTAGTTTTCTTATGGATTATTTCACTTATATCTATCTACCATCTATCTGTCATATATCTGGCTAGCTAGCTATGATACTAAATTCTTGTCTGTTTTTTTTTGTGTGTGTTGACAATATTGTGAAGGTAAATATTTATAATAAAAACTCCATAAATTTAATGCAATCACACTGTTTTCCCTTTGAAACTACCCCTAAAATTACATTCTAATGTTAACATTATTATAATCATTATTTGAGAAAAAATAAAATAAATCAATAAATTAAAAGTATTGTTAACATTTTTATTTAACATTCACTGAATATTATTCAATATTGGGATTATGTTAAAACATTTTAAATCAGTGTGAACAATTAATATGTCTTTAGAAAAGCCAAACCAATTATTTAATATTTATCCCATATATTTACATATTAATAAGCTTATTATTAAATAAAATGCAGTTGGAATAATTGGATACATGTCAAGATTAACTATGATTGATAATTATTTATTATTTTTATATGGCCTTTACTTAAATATGATAATTAAATTAGAAAATACCTTTTCTCTTTAGTCTACAGTATAATCTCAGTCTTATGAACTAAAACTGTATCAAAGCCCAGCCATTGTGGCTTAGTGGTTGAGTGTTGACCTATGAACCAGGAGGTCACAGTTCTATTCCTAGTCAGGTCACATGCCTAGGTTGAGGGCTGGATATCCAGTGTGGGGAGTGCAGGAGGCAGCAAATCAATGATTCTCTCTCATCGTTGATGTTTCTATTTCTCCCTCCCTCTCCCTTTATCTCTAAAATCAATAAAAATATATTTTAAAAATAAACTGTATCAAAAACACATTCTGACTTTCTATTAGGACATGTTTGAGGTAAGAACAGAAATATATTATTCAATAAAAATTTATTTATTATTGAAATTTCACTTTCGCCTAAAGGTTTTCAAAACTTTTATAATGATACCAGAATTTAGTATACAGATATGTATTAGAAAAATAGGGGCTATGTTTAGGTGAAATGTATTAAAATTGGCAAACGATTTTACTGCATGAAATAGAAATGTTCCTTTAATAAATTATATATTTAATAACATTCAATATGTAATGTTGTATTTCATATGTATCACAAAGGAAATATGCATAAAGTTGGAAACTAAAGCAAATTAGGAGGCAGAACAATAATCAAACTGTCTGGTTCACTCTTTCTGGCATAGTCATCTCACAATCAGCTATATCAGGATTCAGAAATCTGGGCAAACAAAGCACAATAGGACACACAGATGTATAATCTTGGCTCTTTACGCATAGCTGATAAAAATGTATGGCGTACTATTCTCAGAGGGAAAGGGGTGGGGGGGGGTGCGGGAAGAGATTGGACAAAGATCTTATATGCATGTATGCATTACCTATGGACACAAACAACAGGGTGGTGAGGGCCTGGGGTGTGGTGGGAACCAGGTGGAGGGAAGCTATGGGGAAAAAAAGGGGGACATCTGTAATAATCTCAACAATAAAGATTAATTTATAAAAAGTCCAGCTTTTACTAAAAAAAAAAATTTGTGTGGCATAAATTCAACTTAACAAAACTTTAAGAAGGCACATCATTTCAGCCCTTTACTCCAGAGCAGGCATTTGAAAGGCATTTGTTTTATTATCTCTTCACACATTTAGACTATTTTCTGACTAAATTCCTATATCAGATGATTATAAGGAAATCATGGAGTACTGATAATTTTAACTTCTTTTTCAATCTAAGTACATAGTTATTTTCCAAACTACTCATCGAGTTTAAGGCCTTTGGAATCATGGAATCTTTTTTTTTTTTTAAATCTATTTTATTGATTTTTTACAGAGAGGAAGGGAGAGAGATAGAGAGTTAGAAACATCGACGAGAGAGAAACATCGATCAGCTGCCTCCTGCACATCTCCCACTGGGGATGTGCCCGCAACCTACGTACATGCCCTTGACTGAAATCGAACCTGGGACCTTTCAGTCCGCAGGCCAATGCTCTATCCACTGAGCCAAACCGGTTTTGGCTGGAATCATGGAATCTTAAAGGGCTTTCTAGCATTTTCTCCTGAGCACCACCAACAAAATGTTAACATGCAGATTTTCTAAAAGTTTCATAGCGATTTTATACATAGCACCTTCAGTCTCTAAACTTATTTAGTACTCATGCCTGAAGTAATATAAAAAAAATCATCATCGCTTGTCTACTTTTATCATAAAGTAAATTAGGCAAATTGGCATTGTGTGATAAGAGGAGGATAGTAACATTCCCCCAAAGGTAAATAATGCCTTGCAGAAAAATGTAGGCGATAAGTCAAAATAAAAACTCTGAGTCTTGTCTTGCTGTGTAGGCAATAGAGATACCCAATTTATTATGATAATAGTAAACCGGTAAATTCCATAACATTCAGATCACATGGCAACTTGTTAGATAACAAGGCTTCACTATTGTGCAAAAGTGGCAATGTCTTAGGAACAGATCTATTTGATGGTATCGAAAGGGTGTTATTTAAATATATAGCCCTAACCGGTTTGGCTCGGTGGGTAGAGCGTCAGCCTACGGACTGAAAGGTCCCAGGTTCGATTCTGGCTAAGGGCATGTACCTTGGTTGCGGGCACATTCCCAGTAGGAGGTGTGCAGGAGGCAGCTGATCGATGTTCCTCTCTCATTGATGTTTCTAACTCTCTATCCTTCTCCCTTCCACTCTGTGAAAAATCAATAAAATATATTTAAAAAATAAATAAATAAATATATAGCCTTCAGATATAGAAATCATGAGGCAGATAATTTCAGTGTGTTCTGGGTCAAGAGATGAAAAGATTTATGGAATAAGTTACTTCGCAGCATGTGACAATGTCATTGGCCAAATTGAGAGCATGGATATTAGAATTTATAGTAAATAATGAAAGCTCATCCTATATAATAAAAGGCCAGCCACCATAAGTGTAACAGCCAGAACAACCCGAGACCACAACCACCACAGTCCCTCTCTGGGCTGGACCCACCCCCAAGCAAGTGGTTAGGTTGTGATCAGGTGATTAGGGACAATCTGGTAGGTAGATGGCCCCTTGCTGGGCTGGCCCCGCCCCCTAGCAAAGAAAGAGGGAGTCCCAGGCCACTGGTGGCTACTCTGTGGCAGGTGTGCACCAGCCAGCAATCACCCCGCAGAGGGAGGCCCAGGCCAGCCAAGCCATTGCACCCCATGCCTGCCGTCTGCAGAGGGAGGACACTGGTGGCAGGGGAGGGGGGTGGCAGCACTGCACAGATGGCAAGCAGTGGCAGGGGTGGGGATGGGGTGGGGCCAGCTGCCTGCAGCCAGGGGAAGGAAAGCCCCGTTAGGCCCTGATCTCAGGCCAGCCCTGGGGACCCTACCCAAGGGGTCTGGGTTGTGAGAGGGTGCAGCCCGGGCTGAGGGATCTCTCCCCCCTCCCAGTGCATGAATTTTCGTGCACCAGGTCTCTAGTAAAATAATAAATGCTTATCAAGCATGGTTAATCTTGACATGACTCTGATTATCCTAAGTACATTTTATTTTATGATAAACGTATGAATGTGTAAATGTTTGTGACAAGTATTAGTTTTGTTTTATTTTTTGCTTTTCAAAAGAATTATTCACTCAGATTTAAAATGCTTTCAGTGTAATCTTCTATTGAATAATATTCAGTAAATTAACCATATTTTTCATTTATTAATTTATTTCATTTTTCCTCAAATATTTGTTTGTATTTGGTTCTTTTTTATTCTAGCCCTTAGCTCATAAGCATCATTTTACCCTGGCTATGATGTCCACACCTTATCTTTAATTATAGATTTTCCTTGTTATTATTCTCTCTCACATTGGGTGAGTGTAAAAATTATTAATCAATGACTGCTGTATTTGACTTCACCTATGCCTTTTTATAGGTGATGTTATTTATTGATTTATATTATCTTTTTACCCTCTGTAAACATTAAGATTCTACTTACATAATATTAAATCTATATAACTGCTCCTTTGAAATAAGTATTTTCTCCATTTTTTTTAAAAAAATAGCAAAGACTAGAGAAGTTAATTACTTTGTCTCTATTACCAAAATATATTATTCTATTTACAAAATTGGTGATAACATATATCCAAACTGCCTTTAATGTAAAAGAGCCATGTTTGAATCTGTTTTAAGATCCTTGCCTCTACTTCTAAAACAGGCAAATACTTCTTAAACATTTATATGTCATTTAAAATATTAAGGTATGAATGGCTACATTTTAGCATATTTCTAAATCCGTGTATTGTGAATTATACTCATTGCATTTTTATAATGGTTATTAATTTATATGAGAACAATATAATTTGTTCATTCAGTAATCTTTAAAAAATATATATATTTGTTATTGATTTGAGAGTAAGGGAGAGGGAGAGAGCTATAGAAACATCAATGATGAGAGAGAATCACTGATCAGAAGCCTCCTGCACGCTTCATACTGGGCATTGAGCCCACAACCCAGCATATGCCCTTGATCCGAATCAAACTGTGACCTCCTGGTTAATAGGTTGATGCTTAACCATTGAGCCACACTGACCAGGCCATTCAGTAATCTTTTTGTAGAGCTTAACAAATTGAAATACTCTTCTAAATAATCTTATAATTAATTTATTTCATAATAGTCGGATGATATTAATAATATTTAAGTTAATCCTTAAGTAAGGATTGTTGTAAAAGCCCAATATTTCCAAATATAATGTTGTCAGTGACAATGATAAAAGAAAAGTTGTGTATATTATTATAATATATTCAGACATTAAATTCCAATGTTAGCCAGAAGCTAGATTAATCATATTCCTTAGCAGAAATCTAGCAAGATGTGATACAATCTGTGCTCAGTGCTTAATGCAGCCAGTAGCCTAAAAGCTTTCAATAGCAGCCTATTTACATACCACTTTCTCATTTACCTTAATCCTGAAGATGAATTATTATCATCTGGGAATTGACTCCCCTTGGGAATGGAAATTTATTAAATGCTTGTGCTACATGCAAGATGTTTTCAAATAAATAATGTTTACTCTTTTAAAACACCTTACATTTTTCTTATCACCTTCCCCTACTACCTGGTACAAGTAGCACACAATTCCCTATGGCCCATTTTTACTTTTTTTACATTTAAATCCTCCCTGTATGTCACTATATTAAATCTTAGTTATCACACCCTATTTCTAATGTAACTGTAGAGGTATAGTATTTTGAAGCACTTTTTTGTAGTTCAATTTATCACATGAGAAAACTTCCAGTGAAGTCTGTTGACAAAGCTGGGTACTGGAACTCAAGGTTTTCCAATTCAAAGATTAGGAAAGAAGCAAAACATAAACTCCTTAGCCATATGATGCCTTGCATGAATCGTCCACTCAGTAGTATCATATTGCTGAAAAATGTCGTCTGAAAAAATGTGATTGATATTACCATGCTGCTCTATTAAGTAGAAAGTAGCTGCATGATTACTCCCAAGCTGTAGCTAAGCAATGTAAGTCTGTGTTGTGTCATTTAGCCCAAAAGTTGTAAATCTTTCTCCATTTTTTTGCTATCTACATTGAATTTAATACCTCTCTTCTTTGAATCTTTGAAAAGAAAACAAAAGAGGAGCATGTTACACAGATCATTAAAAATATGATAGGCCCTGGCTGGTGTGGCTCAGTTGGTTGAAAGTTACCCATGCACTGCACTGAAAGGTCAAAGGTTCATTTCCCTGTCAGGGGCATATGCCCAGGTTGTGGGCTAGATCTCCAGTAGCGGGCATGCAGGAGGCACAATTGATGTTTCTGTTTCACATGGATGTTTCTCTCTATATTAGTAAAAACATATATTTTAAAAAATATATAATAGGAATATAAATTCATCAATGTTAAGAGAAAATATAGTTTTGTTTTGACTCTATGACAAAAGTTGTCTCTGACAAAAAAAATTGTCCTTTATATTAAATATATTAATAGCTACATTTAAAAAATATATACTATATTCTAATCAGCTGAGTCAATATTTGAAACGTGAAGAGAAATAATATTTTATACTTGTTATATAATGACAGATTCCCATTTATCTTCATATTTATGTCTATCTCTATTACCTATCTCTACACTTATCTCTCTCTCTATATATATATATATATATGTATATATATACACATATGTAATTCATATTCAAAAATCTTTGATTTCTAACAAATTACTTGATTCTCCAGACTTTTTAAAAAATCTTTTTGTCAATATTTCTAGCAAGAAATAAGTAATTATTTTCAGAAAATAAGCATGAATAGAGGAAGAGCTACTTTATGTCTTGCACTATGGTGAGTCCTTTATAATATCTGCCCTGACATGCCTTAGTGAGTTTTATCACACATTACAGATAAGGAAATTTGAGCTCAGAGAGGTTATATAATAGCCCCAAACCACAGAACTATTACATGGTAGATCTATAATTCTAACTCAGATCCTACTCCAAAGTTCATGCTATTCTTTTTTTTTTTTTTTAATATATGTTATTGGTTTTTTACAGAGAGGAAGGGAGAGGGATAGAGAGTTAGAAACATCGATGAGAGAAAAACATCAACCAGCTGCCTCCTGCACACTCCCCACTGGGGATGTGCCTGCAACCAAGGCACATGCCCTTGACCGGAATCAAACCCAGGACTCTTGAGTCCGCAGGCCGACGCTCTATCCACTGAGCCAAACCGGCTAGGGCTAAAGTTCATGCTATTCTAATAAACAATTCTTCTCTTTTAGAAATACTATCCCACCACTATTAAAATGGAAAAAGAACTCTGAGATTATTTTTCATGAACATGGACAAGTGAATAAAATTTTAATATGTACAAATAAGGAGAGTAAAGTCATCAATGATGAGTCTGTGACTGTTTTCTTTGGCTTTTTAAATAATGTCTGTCAAAATACATGTGTGCCCTGTATAATTAATATTGATCTTTGTCCACAAAATTCCTAGAGGAGAACCCAGAGAAATCCTTAAAATGTGAGTTATAATAGTCCACCATTTTCCCTAATAATATCTCTACCTGATTGGGTTTTGTTTTTGCTATATAGAACTCTGACAGCTTACTAAGTACTAGTAAACTATTCAAGAGAGGCTGCCTTCTACTACATAGACATTCTAACATTTTCAGTTAATTTTCCTGTGTAGCTACTACTATTCTACTCACTCGGAGTACTTATTATTATCCTTGTCTAATTATGTGCATCAATTTCTAAAAATGGACACTTTCATATCAACAACCAAATATATATATTCTTATTAACCAGTGTACTGGTAGCAAATTTGTGGATAAAAAGTTAAAAACTAAAGGCCTTTTTAAAAATGAGAAGTAAATTTGCTATTTGGAAGAAACTGTATTTGCATGCCTATAAAAAGTTAGAATATGAAAAAAAAATTTGTAATGTTTGAGACTTCTGAGTGACAAATAAAATCTGGTAATTTCATTGTCAAGACCTATGTCATGAAGATTTTTCCATATGTTTTTTAATAGGAGTTTTATAGATTTGGGCATTATTTTAATTTTTGTGTATATTGTAGGATAGCTATTATGAACATAATAGAAGATAAAAGTCACGGCTTGGTTGTAGAGAAACTGGAACCTTTGCACTCTGTTGGTAGGAATGTAAAATGGTGCAAGCCACTATAGACAACATTATGAAGTGTCCTCAGAAAATTAAAACTAAAACTGCCATGTACTCCAGCAATCCTACTTTTAGGTATATATCCAAAAATATTGAATTAAGGATCAACGAGATACCTAAATTCACATGTTCCTTGCAGTAACATTCACAATAGCTAAAAGATATCACAACTCAGATATCTATTGAAAATCAAATGGATAAAGTAAATGTTGAAAATGTGCATACATACAATGGAATGTGCTTCTCCTTTAGAAAGTAAGAGATCCTACCATTTGTGACAACATGAAGGGGCCTGGCAGGCATCACGCTAATTGAAACAAGCCTGTCACAGAAGGACAAATACTGTATAATTGACTTATATGAGGTATTTAAAAGAGTCAAAATCACAGAAACATAAAATAGAATGGTGGCTGTCAGGGACTGGGGAGAAGAAAGAAATGGAGAGTTGTTCAATGAATATAGAGTTATAGTTATACATGAAGAATACGTTTTTGAGATCTGCTGTACAACTTAATGCATATAGTTAACAATATGGTTAAAAGTTATTAAAGGGTAGAACTTGTGTTGTTTATTTTACCAATGCAAATCAATTTAATTAATTTAAAAACCAAAATTCAATAGGTTTAACTCTTTATCCTTGAAAAACATCACATATTTTAAATACAGAAGTAACACCTATAAACATTTTATGACTAGACTTGGAAAAAAAATACCTCCAAATATTTTACTTGTATTGTTTCTATGACTTTGAAAGTTCTGTGTAGATGAAGTAAGGCCTGCACCACTATATCTTATAAAAACATTCAGTCTGATTTTAACAGCATGCTATAAACATATCATTTCAAAAACTAATTTAAAAATTGTTATTTTGACCTCTAAGGGCTTAAAATGATAAGTAAAATAAAGTGAAAACGTAATTTCAGAAACTGTTTGTAATTAAACACATTCATATGATTAAATATATGAATAAAATTACATTAAATTTTCTTTTGCAATTTTCCTCAAATTTACATGCTAGTATATAATGGTTGACTAAATTAAGATACTAATTACAGGTCTTGTGCTGTTGTAAATAAGGAAATATATTGAAAATTACAGGCAGACATTAAAAGAATCACATAATACAGAGTTGAAATAAATACCTGTGTCACAAATGTCATCATAAAGGACAAAGAAAACTAAAGTCTTCATTTACCTGTCACCCTAAAATTAATTTTTAAAAGGAAATATATTGCAAAGTGGTATTTAGTAGAAATACATAAGAGTACAGTAAAAAAATATGGTGAAATTTAGTCAAGTCATTATATCCAGCTTTCTTTTCTCTTTATCCACCCTTATAATTTTCTTTGTAAATGTTTGTTTGGAATGATGGTTGTCCTAACCAGACCAAATATAGAAAAAAAGTAACTTGGTAGTCAAAAAGATAAGATCCTCCTTCCTCATTGGGCCCACTCATATCTAAATGTGCTCATTGATTTAAAAACAAATAAGAAGATTCCTGGGAGAATGCTTTAGCCTTGTTCAAAAACTGGGTTCGGAGAAATGGACATATCAATCTAGAGGACTTTCAAAATATTAGGGCCCTGAAAAATCTTTGATTAATAGGAGGTGTTAATGGATAAAAAAAAAAAAAGAACAAGAAGTTACAGTTGACTCTTGAATAACACAGGTTGAACTGTGGGGTCAACTTATAGGTGGATTTTTTTTCAATACATACTATAAATGTATTTGTTGCTTCTTTATGACTTCCTTAATAACATTCCCTTTTCTCTAGCTCACTTAATTGTAAGAATATAGTATATTACATATACATAAATTGTGTAAGTTGACTACTGATGTTAGTAATTAAGTTTGGGATAATTCAAAAGTTATATGCAGAATTTCAAATATGCAGATGTGAGCATCATTTTGTTGTTCAAGAGTCCACTATATTTCCAAACCATTTGTTTCTAAACAGCCATACTGTGATGTGTGTGGACCAGGAGAAGAAAGTGTCTGTGGGTTTGCCTATATAGAGTTCACTTGATAAATTCTACTTTGAGTCCTGAGCAATTCAATTGTAACCAAAAATCCATCTGTAGCATCCTAAACCCATCCATATTCCTCTCACCAAGCAATAATTTTAAATAAAGCATATTTCATGATCCCACCAGAAGACATGTAGAATGATGACAAAAGATTTTTAGCATTTAACATAGAACAGGCCTGGCTGACATGGCTCAGTGGTTGAGCATCGACCTATGAACCAGGAGGTCACAGATTCCCAGTCAGGGCACATGCCCGAGTTACAGGCTTCATCCTGGTGTGGGGTGTGCATGAGGCAGCCAATCAATGATTCTCTCTCACTGGTGTTTGTCTCTCTCTCTCTCTCTCTCTCTCTCTCTCTCTCTCTCTCTCTCTTCTTCTCTGAAATCAATAAAAAATATATACATACTAGAGGCCCAATGCACAAAATTCATGCAAGAGTAGGCCTTCCTTCCCCATGCTGCCAGCACAGGCTTCCCTCTGGCACCTGGGACCTGGGCTTCATTTGCAACCCCAGCTTCATCTAGAAGGTCATCTGGAAGGACATTCAGAAGGGTGTTTGGTCTAATTAGCATATTATGCTTTTATTATTATAGATAGAACAGCCCTTAGAGTGGTGATGGTGTCAGGGCAGTGGGTGTCTCATGGTGGCAGTGATCTCAGTGCCTGCATTGCTGTACAGTTATTGCACCACTGACTGCAATGCAACTGACAGGAGAATAAAGATATTAATTCATTAAACTTATAGGATGGGCCTTGCTATATATTGAGACCTTGAATTCCCTAAGTCATTTGGGAGAGGGATTTTTGCAAGGGATTTAAATTCCTTTATGAGCAAATGGAAAGACATTTTATGTACACTTGCAAAAGAAACAGAATCATTTCAGTGTTGTGTTAAAAATTGCACAAGTTTGTTTTTAATTCTTAAATTTATTTTTAATATTTCAAGATGAATATCTTTCCTATATATAAAAATTTTAATGCATTATTCATTTCACAGAGTCTTTTGATTCTTTTAAAAATATTTTTACTGGTTTCAGAGAGGAAGGGAGAGGGAGAGGGAGATAGAAACATCAATAATGAGAGAAAAATCATCGATTGTCTGCCTCCTACAAGCCCCACACTGGGGATCGAGCCCGGAACCCCCCCTTACTGGGAATTGAACCATGACCTCTTGGTTCATACTTTGATGATCAACCACTGAGCCACACCGGTCAGGCCTGGTTCTTTTGTTTTTTGAAAAAAACTTGATAGTAAAGTTGAATACAGTGTGTGTGTGTGTGTGTGTGTGTGTGCGCGCGCGCTTGTGCACGCACACTCAGTACATACGGGTCTTTCTAGCAGAATCTTCTACAAAAAGAGAAGAGATGTCCTCATCCACTCCTGCTTCATTCTTTGCAATACAAGTGTATGCTCCGGTATCTTCATAGCGCACATTGCTTATGTGAACCTCACTGCCATTTGCTGAAAACAGAAGGCAAATGCAACTTGTAAACTACAATTTCAGTTTTGGTACAGTGCTTCCTGATTACACAGTCAAACAATTCTCTTAGCTTGCCCTAATTAAACTATTTTCCTTCTTACTCCATGCTTTGGAGGCACGCCAAATTATTCCAAAAGCATTCAAGTGTTTCATAAACTGTGCTGTCATTCTATTACAGAGAGGCCAGTATTTGATATCAAATGCACACACTTTATATTTTATATTCATTTCCTGTTTCCTACATTGCACAAGAAGTATTTCACATTGATAACTATAATTTCATTTATATATTTATTTTTAATATTCAGAACCTACTTTGCCTTAAGCTTTCACAAAAGTTTTAAATAATACCAGTATGTTAATTTATAGAAGGCTATAAATATGGAAGGCTATAAAATATAGAAGGTTACCTATAAAAAACATTTCATAAAGAAGTTAACTATATCATGAATATATAATATGACTGCCACTTGTCAAGTTTCTTATTAAGTCCATATCATGTATCTGGAAGTATTAGGTAAGAAGAACAGAAAAATAATAATACGTGGTTTGTCTGCAAGATCTTCAGTCTTTTGGCATAACTATACCTAAACTTAACAATATCATAATATGGAAATTGATCAAGTCAATGTGTAACCAAAAGGTTAAGGAAATCATTGGCTCAACTTTTAAATCTTGTAAAATAATATTTTAAGCTAATCCTTGAATAATGAGTTGTAATCTGGATATAATTAAGATTTAATGTATGTTGGTAATATATGAGGTCCTTTTACATATATTATTTCTCAATTATCTCAAATAACATTTAATTTTTAGATGAAGAATCTGAGACTCACAATGATCTTATGCAAGTCACGCAACTCAAAGGGAAAGGCTGGACTTCTGCTCTATCAGACTCTAAAGTTCAGTGTTTGTTGTGTTCATCTGTTTAGATTCCCTTTCTTTTTTTTCTTTTTTTTTTTCTTGCTGTATGTGTCTCTGCATGTGTGGTTGTGTGTGGGTGTTCCATGTTATCCAATCTCAGTGACACCGTGCACCATGAGGAATTGACTATTTGTGCCAGAGGACAAAATAATCTGTGTGGCTGTTTCAGGAAAGAAGATAGAACACCATTGATTAAAGATCTTGAATACCATCCTTAGGGATGCCATTGGGACATGGAGAGGAAGTGAGTGTTTGAGGAGAGATGATAATTCCAATCACCTGAACCTCTTTCTCAATTTATAAACATCACTGCACACCTCCATCCCCCCATTCTTTGTTGAGAATCCGTTGTCCAAAACATTTTGGTTTTGTATTTGTTTTTGCTATAAAAGGCCAGATAGTAAATATTTTAGGCTTTGTGAGCCATACAGTCTCTGTAGCATCTATTCACTTCTGCTATAGTAGCACGAAAGCAGCCATAGATAATATTCTTTAAAATAAGTGTGGCTGTGTTCTGAAAACAAAAAACAATCAAAAATTGTTTTATGTCCAAAAATAATCAGCTTTCCAGACTTAGCTTGGGGGTGTTAGTGTGCAGGCCTTAGCTCAAAAGAGAGGGAGCGAGAGCTGTATTTAATCCTGCACCAGCTTCTTGCTTTATGTCTCCACACAACATACTTTTCTTTCAAGATCCACACACTTAAGCTAAATTCTTTAGAGTTTCTCAAACATCAAGTCAATGTATTCTGTCTTCAAATTCTCTCTTCTCAATATTCTAATATGTCCTCCTAACCCATATGCTTCAGTGCCTTTTCTTACATAATCTAGCATTTTTAGATGTATTCTATTCTATTGCCAGAACTACCAATTCCCTTATCCATTTATCAACCTGAGTCATATGCCTTACTAACCTCCAGAACTAGGGCAAGCTGGCATATCTCTGTCCCTGGTGTCCCTGCACCTAGGTTTTTTTTAGTAAATTATGAGACTATTACATTAGCAAACTTACAAATGTGCATATTCACAGTTTTCAATTTGCAGGATGTTCAATGCTGATATTCATTTCACTTGACCTTTACTGTTCGATGTCTTTCATGTCCTACTCCACTTTTATTTAAAATCTTTACTCTTAGTTTGATGTTTCGCATTATAATACTAACTTCTCACTCTAAGTGAGTGACCTTGCTTTTTAAATCATGAAGTACATGGAAGTGATAAGAAAGTAAACCCAAATCATTTTGCAACATATATAAAATCATCACGTTATTTACCTTGAACTTCCATAATGTTATATGTCAATTATATTTCAATAAAAATCTGAAAAAATAAAGGAAGCCCAAAACATTGTTTCCATCTACATATTCACCTTTATCTATAATAATACAAGTGTATAATAATGCAAGTAATATGCTAATTAGACTGGATGTCCTTCTGGACGACCTTCCGGAGGAAACCGGGGTTGCAGCTGTGGGATTAAGGCAGCTGCCTCGGTTGCGAGGGAGGGATCCAGGCAGCTGTGGCAGCTGTGAAGGCGTATTCTTTCACGAATTTCATGTGTCAGGCCTCTAGTTTACTTATAAACAAATATTCTCTTTAATTCCAAGGCCAATCTCTCCTCTTTTCCTGTTCATTTCTACAACTCTGTTCATCCTTTCCCTCCTCCATTATCTACACATCTTTTCTTTATTGATAGTCCTTCAAAGGGATAAATTGTCCAAAGAGAAAGAAATATCTTCATTAGTCCTAACCTTTTCCAATAGCATATGCTACCTTTTCTTTTTTCCTCCTTTCAAACCCTGGAAAGAGATTTTAATGCTTTTTACCTCCTTTTCATTTTTAAATCTACTGAAGACTGATTGCTACTAATAATGTTTTCTTAATGTCACAAGGACATATGAATCACTTGACCCATGAACACATTTTAATGACCTTTCTATGACTCTGATATTAAATTCTTTGAGATCTTTACCTTTCCTTTTTTTAAAAATGTAGTATCACCTTGTTTTTCTGCATCTTCACTGATTTTTAGTCTTGCGTTATCTATCTTCATTTGCCTGCCAATAAAATATGTCTGTATTCCCAGGATTTTACTTCCTGTCACTAACATATTATCCCATCCATTGCCAGTTATTCAGTTAGTACCTAGACTTGGACCTCACATAGAAATGCTAAATAATCATTTATTGAATAAATGAATAATTAAATAATTATAGTATTCAGTAATATATAATCTCTATGTATTAAAGCCTAAGTGACTGGTCAACTGTTAGACTGGTCAACCTATTGACCAGTAGCTATGATGTGCACTGACCACCGGGGGAAGATGCTCTGACTGGTAGGTTAGGTTGCTGCTGAGGTCTGGCCAACTGGGACTGGGCGAGATGGGCCGAACATGCCCTGGAGCCCTCATGTGGTACCTCCCTGGCATCCTGGCCTTGATCAGCCCCAATAGGGACTGGGTGAGACAGGCCAGACAGGCCCTGGAGCCCTCCCCAAGCTGATCATGCACTGATGGGGTCCCAGATTGTGAGAGGGCACAGGCCAGGTGTAGGAACCCCACCAGTGCATGAATCTGTGCACCAGGCCTCTAGTTTTATATAAAGCCAGATGAAATTCCTATACATCCAGATATATCACTTAGGACGTGCTCCTTATTTACCTTTTATGATTTGCCATATATTCTCAAAACTTTACCTATTTTGCCTTGTTTTTAAAATGACAATAACTATTTTAGAAGGGTCCACACTCTTTCAATGTTGAGTCTGGAATGTAACCAACTCCCTAAATTTGCTTTCTATATATTCCTGGAAATAAAGGTATATGTTCTTATGGTTTACTGCTATTAAATGAATAATAAATGACAAAATCAGAAGCTAATTAGAACTTTCTTCACTTTAATTTCTGTTAATCAGATCATAGCAAAATGTAATCAGTAGATATAAACATGTAAATTTATTGCGCTTATTTATATCAACAAATATTTTTAGAATTCAGGTTTTAAAGGTCAAAACCACTTTTACATGTCATTTTGACTTGCAAAAATAGGTAAGTACATGTTTCAAAAGATTTACTTTAAAATACTGATAAAACATAATCACTGTTAAAGTGGAATAAGTTTATGCTTATATTTTTTTAAAAAGAAAATTTATTTATTTTGAAAAAGATGAATTGAAGGAATTTAAAGGTATGAAATAAAGAATAGAATGTCATACAACAGATAATCAAGTAAAATGACTGGTGTTGCTACTCTTGACAATGAAAATTAGATCTGTACATTTTCTTACTTACTAATATAACCAACATATATTCAACTGTTTTATCATTATTTTGATTATTTGACATTGCAAATATTGTCTGTTTTTGTTTTTCACTTACCATATGTTTGTGGCTATAATCTGTATAATAATTGATTAATTATATATATGTGTATATATATATATATATATATATATATATATATAGACTATTAGAACACAGAATATTTTATATATTAGAATATAATTTCATAACAGAAAGCAATGTAAATGTGAAACATTCAGTAACATTTTGATTTTTTTCTCCCTTCATTTGCAAAGTATACTGCAAAACACTCACTAAAGACTGTCTATAATATCAACATCCTCTGTCACAGACATATTTAATGTATAATTTAAACATTTAAATAGTCACTTCAGAATTGGTTTCTATGAAGAGATCTGATTATTCTGTTCAGTATATCTGTTATAACTCAGAGGACAAGTATTTAAATATATATAATTTAATATTTTACTTATCACCAAAATAATGACATAATTAATCATTATGACAAGACTATCATTTAAAACATTAAAAATATTAAAAGATTCTATTTCAAATATAATGTCTTAGGTACAACCCATTTTCTTAATGTTCGTGACATTTTGTTGAAACCAAGATTCATTTTCTTTTTTTACTAAATGATATAAAATGTGACATAAATTTTAGTATAAAATTTCTACATGGTCATTAAGAGGAAAAAAATGCAGGTAAAAACCACCTTGCAGTGTGAGTTGTTTGGACAGCTTTGGTGTAATATCAATTCCGTTCTTCAGCCAGCCCAGCTGGGGGCTGGGTATGCCCTCTGCATGGCATCGCAGACTTGCAGTTACCCCTGGCTCTCTGGCCTGACTCTCTGGGTATACCCGGATCACCGGAGGAACTAAAAAATGGAAAAGAAAGTGAATTAGCAACCCATATTTGATTTGCTAAAACAAAGAAACAAAAATCGCAATATAAGAAAAATATAAATTATATATTTCAATGTTGTTGCATATTTTTTAACAATCTTAGCTTCCAAACATCATTACCTACTAAAATTGTATCAGAAATCTTTGTATAAATATTCTCTAAGACTATGATAGGGAAAAATGTAAGCTGAGCCTAGGATATCTTGCTTTAATCATTTAAAAAGTACTCAAAGAGCCCTAACCGGTTTGGCTCAGTGGATAGAGCGTCCGGGCTGCTGACTGAAGGGTCCCAGGTTTGATTCCGGTCGGGGCATGTACCTTGGTTGCGGGCACATCCCCAGTGGGGGGTGTGCAGGAGGCAGCTGATCGATGTTTCTCTCTCATCGATGTTTCTAACTCTCTATCCTTCTCCCTTCCTCTCTGTGAAAAATCAATAAAATATATTTTTTTTAAAAAAATTACTCAAAGAATGATATAAACCTAAACAAAGATATGATATGTACATAGATTGAAAGAATTAATTGGTAAGATAGTAAGAATTGGTAATAAATATTATTGGTGGAACGACAGTACTCCAAAATTGATTTCCAAATACAATGTAATGCCTATCAAAATCCAACTGCATTTTTCAGAATTGAAAGAGCTAATCCTCATATTCATAAGGAGTTACAAGGGGCCTCAAAAAGCCAAAACAATCTTGACAAAGAACAAAACTGAAGGCCTCATACCTCTCAATTTTCAAATGTACTACAAACCTTCAGTAATCAAAGCAAAGTGGGACTGGCAAGGATAAAAATATAAATCTATGGAACAGAGTTGGCAATGCAGAAATAAACCTTTACATCTATGGTCAACTGGTTTTTCAACAAGGATGCCAAGAAGTAGTTTTTTCAAGACTTTATTCTGGAACAATTGTATATCCATATGCAATACAATGAACCTGGACCTCATGCCATATATAAAAATTAACTCAAAATGAATTATAGACTTAAATGTAGGAATTAACACAGTAAGACTGCGGAGAAAACATAGGTGCAAATCTTCTTGGCCTTGCATTTCACCATGGTTTCTTAGACATGACCCCAAAATACAAGCAACAAAGAAATATAAATAAATTGATCTTCATCAAAAGTAAAATATTTGGTGCATAAAAGGACACTGCCAAGAGGCTGTAAATACAACTGACAGAGGAGGGCAATTTTTAAAAATTATACCTGATATAAAACTAGTACCCAAAGTATATAATAAACTGTTACACCTCAGCAACTAAAAAGCAGACAGCCCCTTGTACACAGCAAAAGAAAAAAAAAATGAAAAGGCAACTTACAGAATGAGAGAAGATATTGGTAAACCACATATTTGGTTAAAACTTAATACCCAAAATATTTAGGAATGCATACACCTTCATAGCAAAAAATAACTCAATTAAAATATGGGCTTAGAGCCTAAATAAACAAAATTCAAAGAAAACATACAAGGGCCACCAGGTACATGACAAGGTCTTTAACATTGGTGGTCATCAGAGAAATGTCAATCAATACCATAATGAGATGCCATCTTTTATGTTGGTATTATAAAAAAGATAGTAGATAAATGTTGGCAAGGTAGTGGAGAAAAGGGAACATATGTATACTTCTGTTGAGAATGTAAACTGGAAAGGCCACTATGGAAAACAGTATGGAAGTTCCTCAAGAAATAATGTAGATTCTTTCTGAACTTTATCCTCAATGGCCTCTTCGGTAAAAATGAGGTTTGCTTTATGTCTCCTTTTATTCTGTGATATGTCAGTCATTTTGGCGATAAAAATAATAACAGTATTTTAAAAGTGAAAATAATAATAGGTACCACAGAATGTTTGTGAGGAAGCCCTCATCGTCATGTTAACTTACTGGCTCCTCTAGGTCACAGAGCTTGTTGGAGCCCAGAGTTGAGACTAAAATACAGGGGGCCCTGACTCCTGCACCAATGCTCTTTACACTTCATGCTGCCCCTAATCAACTTGGCTGATTTGGTGTCTAATAGCCACTGAATTTAGCCAAAAGGAAGGAAAATCTGATGTGCATTAAAAGTAAGGATGTTCCAAATTTGGTCAGGAATTCCTACATCATCATCAACAACAACAAAATAGAACTGCCTTATAATGCAGTAATCCCACTCCTTGGTATATACCCAAAGGAAACAACAACATTGTCTGAAAGAAATATCTCTACTTCCGTGTTCATAGCAGTATCATTCCCAATAGCCAAGGTATGGGAACAACCTAGTCTATCAACAAATAAAAAAATAAAGGAAATATGGTCTACATAGGGTGTCTGCAAAAAATGTATACACACTTTAACGGCTAATAGCTCATTTAATTTTCACTCCTTTCAGGTTTAACTGATTTAACTAATGGGTGAAGCCAGACTAAGCTTTGAACAAAGAAAATTTATACTAAAGTGCCATAGACATTTTTTTTTAATGAAGATACATAAACGATAAAGTTTATGGTACAAAACCAGCAATAGTTGACAAATTGAGGGTACACCAATACCAAAGGAAATGATTCTTGATGTTTGTGAATCCATTGCTTAGTGTATCAGCAGCACCTGGACCAGAACAGTCATCAGTTTGAAAATAGGCATTGCCAAAAATACTATTCATTTCTGTAGGTTCTTTTAAATTTTGAAAATGAACTGTATGTTAATAAACACTGACTTTATAATCATTCAAAGTGCATATTTATTTTTTGGGACACACCGTATATAGATTATAGAATATTATTCAGCTTTAAAAAAGAAAATCCTGTCATTTGTAACAACACGAATGAAATCAAGGGCATTATGGTAAGTTAAATAACCAGGACAGAGAAAAAAATAAAAATGGGAAATGGGTAAAAATGGTCAGTTATAAGATTGATAAGGTCTAAGGATATAATATATAACATGGTGACTAAAGTTAATAACACTATTGTGTAATTGAAATATACTAAGAGAATAGAACTTAAATGTTCTCACAAAATAAAAGGTTAAGGAACAAACACAAGCTCTAGCCGGTGGGTTCAGTGGATAGAGCATTGGCCTGTGGACTGAAGGGTCCAGGGTTCTATTCTGGTCAAGGGCACATGCCCAGGTTGCGGGCTTGATCCCCAGTAGGGGGTGTGCAGGAGGCAGCCTATCAGTGATTCTCTCTCATCACTGACATTTCTATCTATCTTTCCCTCTTCCTTCCTCTCTGAAATCAATTTTTTAAAAAGAAACAAACACAAAAAAGAATGAAAGTTAGACTGATAGTTAAATTCTTATAGAAGAGACTTTATAATTAGCCTCTATAATAAGCCTTTACAATAACTCAATAGATAACTTTAAATAAAATAAATACATTTTTAGAAACACAAACTTCTAGCAGAACCCATGAAAAAAGTAGTACAAAATTCTAAAAAAATCTTATACTAGCAACATTTAAAAAATGTTTACTACATTATTAAAATCTTTTATTCAAATAAAACTGTTGGTTTTCCCCCAAACTAAATAAGAAATAACACAAATCTTACATAACCTATTCTAGAGAATAGAAAGGGAGAGGCTGCATTTTTTTTGGTAGTGTTAAAATATCTATACAAATCTTTCAATACTTTTACCTTCAAGAGAGCACCGACTGTCAGATATAAGATGGCTAAGATGAGAAATTCTCCTCATGTTACATGTGGGCTGAAATTGATGACTCATTGTTAACAAATAGAATATGGCAAAGTGATGGTGCAAGATAACCAATATTAGGCCATAAAAGGCATTACAGCATCCTCCTAGCTCTCTTTTGCTCTTGGAGAAGTCAGATTTCATGACACAAAGATAATCAATCAGTCTTATGGTAATGCTCATGTATCAAGTGACAGAGAGAAGCTCCATGCCAGCAGCCAGCAAAGAACAAACAGGCATGTGAGCGAGCCATCTTGGAAGTCCTCCAGTCCCAATTAAGCTTTCAGATGATGGCAACCCTAGCCAAGATGTTAAATGCAACCTCAGAGAGGATTGGATAGCAGACTCATATAGCTGAGCTATTCTAAACTCTTTTATCCTATTTCTCCATTACCTCATATCTCTATTTTTCTGTCACTAAATGTACATTTACAGAAGGGTTTTGCCTCATTCAATCATTGTACCCCCATAGATAGCTGAGTGACTAAAGTCACCCCAGACAATGGAGAAGTCCACAGGATGTGTGTTACAGGCTTAGCACATCCATCTATTCTTTGCATTCATATTTTAGCATTTGCTCTTTAGTATAACCATGAAAGCCTATACACCCTACATTTTCTTTAATAAGAATATGAGTTAGTAATCAAGGAAAAAGGCTCTGGTTCTTAGTTGAAGAATTTTCTGCAAGAGATACCTTAGCAAAAGACAATGGACAGAAGTTTTATTCACATAGACCACCATATACTTTTTAAAAAATGTGTGTACTTTGAACTACCTGATGTATTTTCTTTTCATTGATCAGAACAGCCGTCAAAGATGCAAGGTCGGTAACCAACCTGACACTCTCTTTAGGGTTACAAATCCAGCCCAGAAGTTAAATTGACCACTTTCCTTTCAAGTGACTGGCACAGCCATTCTAGATACAAATTTGATCAACTAATGAGTAAATGTTGGCCTTCCATATTTACTGAAATTACAAAAGCAATGCAAACCAGGATACTAGATGAAGCCAAATTAGGCCCATGTCAACTATGACACAGAGGCAAAGGGAGGAGAGGGTTCCTCAGAAAGGCCCCATAATCCGTTGAGTCTGGAGCTGGAACTTTTCCTTGTATATTGCCTTTTATAGTCCCAGGACAGGAAAATAATAGACTTGCGAAGCTCTGAGCATTATAGTTCTGCTACATCCTCCCCCATCTCCTAAATATAATCCAAAACAAACACAACACACGCTAACAAACATCTGCAACAATGTTGGGGACTAAAACCAAGATTGTATTGTTTTTCACTTTGATAACTATGTGAATAGTTTATTTTGAAATATCAAAAACATTTTCAAAAATAGTTCTTATAATACTTTTGTACCTGTCCCCTTGGTAACATAAAGCATATGTTGAGGCTCTTTTAATATATCTGGCACAGAATAGTTACTGTAACATTTTATTATATAGGAAGCACAAATTAATACCTTTTTAAAGAGATTTTTTTCCCCCAGAAAAAACACATTCATTGTAAGAAAAATAAAGAGATTCTTTCAAATACTCAGAGACCTAATTATAATCTTTTAATAACCTGGGTTTAGGAGATGAGCTTTTAAAAAAAAGACATATTTAATGAAGGCAAGTGTATCTTGCCATTGAATTTATAACCAAAGGAAGGATCAATGCTTCTTGCAACATTCTTTGGAAAAGCAAAAAATTAAGACAGCCTACATTTATATGAAAATTAATTAGAAAGGAAGCACATCAATTAATGATAATAATGGATTCTACATCATTCATATTACAAAATATAGATATTATGTAAGTCATACATACTAACGCTGATACTCCCCAAAGGCACCTTTTCAAATAAGATGTTTAATGTCCCACAGCACTCTAGCTGTTCCTTCTTTATTTATATACTTGTGCATGTACTGAAGGGAAAACAGTGATCAATAATTTTTGTTGTATTGAATTTTTATAACCCAATAGATAATATATATTTAAAAAATAAAAATACTCTCATATGCTTCTCATTTAGTATATTGGTATCAAATGATCACCTGAAAAAAATCTATCAACGCTTATAGAATTGAAGAATAAGTGATTGACATAACAACTATTTAACCTCAGCTACAAGCTACACACTTGAAAGGAGGTTATTTTTCCCGAGATACATATTATGAAATATAAATGAGGATTGATGGCAGCCTGAATTAAAAAGTCAATAATCCCCCAGAGAACATTTCAAGCCATTTGTTACAGTCATTTTTTAGTTAGGAAGTGCACTCTATGAACTTGTCTCTCCTTCCTATTGGCAGTGCGTGAAAAAAGAACTGGCGAAGAACACCAAAGGGTTTTGAAATTGGATTTAGAATCCTATTTGCGTGCAGTTTCATGAAAATCTTTAAATAAGGCTCCTAATAATGTAAGCAAAAGGTGATATTTAAAAATAAATGTCTACATACTCCGAAAACTTCCTAATAATATTCAATGTCACTAAACTAACTCAGAAAGTAGTTTAAACTAGTTGGCTTTATTGGATAAAATATTATCAAGCAATGTCAAACAATTTTAATATCAAATATATATTTTATTTATGCCTATATGAAATCACTTAAGTAGTTGAGATTACATATTATTCCATTTAATTCTATAAATATAAGTTTCTGTCACTTAGATAAAAGAAATACAAGATGTAAATATATAAATTTTATTCATGAATAAAATTTAAGAAAAATAAAACATTTGATTTATTTTGAATTTTAAAATGACAACTTACAAATATTTATTAAGCAACTTCTGCATGTAGCACATTGTGCTGGTGGTTTTTTCTCACTGTCTCATATGCTTGCTTTTACGTATTAACCTGTTGTGTGATTCAAACCTCAGTTTAGGTTTTGAAATTAGCCAAATGGAAAACTGGAAAAATGTATTCTTGGTCAAAATTGCCTTATGTGGTACAGATTATAAAATAAATGTCCCTGTAGAAGTATATACTTGGAATCTAATATAAATTCTGAGTTAGGTTTTTAGCAGTAATATGTAAGGTATATTTAAGATCCTTGAAAATTTGTATTTAAAATGTAAAGGTCAAATAAATAATCAGTGCATTTATAGTATTTGGGAAGGTATTAATAATTCATCTCAAATAGATGAAACTTCTCAAGGAAGCTGAACTACCTGTTTTCTATTACCCAGTTTTTTGTTTGTTTATTTGTTTTATAGAAATGCAAAATATTAACATGTGACTAAATTTAATGTAATATAATTGTATTCAATTTATCTAACAGATTGTAGAGCATAAACTGTAAATAATAGGGTTCTATGTATGGAGGACTGGTTGCTCTCAGAGTACATACATAAAGCTAATGTTCTTTAATTAGTTTTAGAAATAAGAAACAGAAATGGAGTTCTAATACTAGAAATATTAAGTTGAGAAACCAAAATAGTAGGTAAGCTAAAGAAAATAAAGTATAATTAGTATAATTGTATTTTCTTAGGTCTTTCTTTCTGCAAACTTTGGGGTTTATATGGAATCAGTTGCAAATATTTATCAGTTCAAAACCAAGAAGTATTTAATAATGATACTAGATAGGTATAAAACCTATACTAGATAGGTTGATGGTTATATTTCCTGAAGTTCCATAATAATTTTATTGTAATATAATAAACTGGTGCTTTTCTCAATATTAGGGTGGATCTAATAGAATTATTTTAATCTAATAATCCTTCTAATCAGATATAAGAATGCATCTAATGGAAAAAAATAGATCTCTATAATACCAAACCCTGTTGTTTTTTCCCATCTTTCAACTTTCATTCTGAGATCTATTTTTAGAAATTCCAGCACTATTGCAAGAAGGAATGGAAACAGCATAATCTGGACACTTTAAAAGCCCGATTTTAGAGTCAGGCAGCAGAGATCACTGACCCAACACAACTACTTCCTTCTAACTGAAAACAAAAATGCATTTAAGGTGAATGAGCAGGTCACAGGTATGTAAACAACTTTTTTTTTTCCTTTTCTTGATGCCATTATCTTGCCTTCTTTTGAAGGAGTCTATCATTGCTCTTCCACAAATTATTCACACAGCTGCAACAGTGAGAAAAGGTTCTAAGAGCGCTTGCGGGTAAGAATATAAATGTGTCTGAAGTAGTGCTGACTCACAGTGGCATCTGGATTGTTCTGTTTGTATTATGATTCCTTTGTCATTTAAGCAACTTTCCTCTGAAAAATTACAGACTGGGTTTAATAAATATTTTAAATGCTACAGAGCTCGTCCAATGCCTTTTGTCTCTGACATTATTAAAGCCATCAATTTCTCTTTAACTTTGTCCCAAAGCAGTCATTTTATATTCATGACTTTCCCACTGTCTCTTGTCAATATTACAAAGCTCTCTGATCACATTATACAGCCTTCATAAAAATATAGAGGATGCAACAAATGTTGGAGGCAAAATATAAATTAACACCAAAAACATCCTTATGGTCATAAAGTTTTGTGATTTAAAAAAAAAATTTGGTCTCCTATTTATCTTGTGGCATTGTAAAAACTAACAACTTTTTAAGCTCTTTTGAAAGGGACAGAAGTTCATCCTACTTTAATGAACTTAAATCTATTCTGCTGATCCTTAAAGTCTGTGTCTCTTTTAAATGCCACCATTTTCAGAAATGCTCTCTGAAACACAAAAGAAAGCATAACAAAGGCATTCAAGGTAATAGTACAAATGATGTTGTTTTTCTAAATCTATGATGGGAAAAATGAGAATTAATGAAATGAACTGATACATTAAATATTACCTGCCTCTAAAATTGGATAGATAATGCTTGATTGCTCTGCTAACATTTTGTAAGAATCCCGTCTCCCAAAACTAACCCATATATTGAAAGGTCCATTTTTCACCAACTCATCAGAATTAGATATTACTAAACATTTTATTTTAGCAAATGATTTCCCATTTTATATTAAATTGAATTTCATTGACTGCTATATGGATATGTTTTTATAGACTCAGTCATTTCTAAATTTTTTTAAAAAAATATATTTTTATTGATTTCAGAGAGGAAGGGAGAGGGTGAGAGAGAATCATTGATCCCTGCCTCCTGCACACCCCCTACTGGGAATTGATCTTGAAACCCAGGCATGTGGCCTGACCAAGAATCAAGCTTTGACCTCCATAGGTTGATGCTCAACCACTGAGACAGTGGCCAGGCTCATTAGTCATTTTGATTCCTTCCATGAATGGCCTGTTTATAGCCTTTACCAATGTCTTTCTTGTAAATAACTATGAACACTTTTTCAACTGAAACATGTGTAATGATTCTTCATTCCTTATTTGTAGAATATATATTTTATCTACCATATATATTTTGAATAATTACAATACAGAATTAAAGTAACATTTAATTTATTTTTAACACAATTGTATTTAAGATTACATTACAATCTAGTTTACCATCCAATTTCCACTTTGATTTTTTTTTTACATTTTTATGTAATGTCTGAGAAAACATAATTTTCTTTCTGTAGTGTTATTTTTTCTTATATTACCCAAGAGTAAAGCAATATAGTCTCTATAATTTGATATTCTTTCTTCATTATATACTATGTAATTCTTCAATAACACAAATTTTATGTTTATTTTATACATCATATATACTTTCATAAATATAATGATTTTACACATATAGCAATTAAACCTCTTTCTGCTATCAGTAATATCTACACTATAAATCTATGCCATACTCTTTCATTAATGTAATAGCTTTAAAATAAGTTTTAATATCCTTTACCATAAGTTCTAGTGTTTATTTTATCAGTTTTTTTTAGTAATTTTTCATACTTATTATTCTATTTGAAGAAAGGGGGTGAGACTGTGTCATCTCTCCCATGACCTGCTACTTATAAGGTCATACTCATGGATGGAGGTTTCCATTTCCTTTTTGTTAGTGTTAATATATCATCCTCTGTCATAAAATTATTATTGATTTACATCTCACACCTTATACAAAAATCAACTCAAAATGGATGTAAACTTAAATGGAGAATGTAAAACTACAAAACGTTTAGGAAAATACATAAGAAAAAATTTTCATTACCTAAGGCTCATCAAATAATTATTAGACTTGACACCAAAAGCACTATCCATAAAAGAAAATAGTGATAATTGGACTTCACCAAAATTTAAAAAGTTTTGCTCTGGAAAAGACTCAGTGAAATAGATTAAAAGACAAGCTACAGAGTAAAATAAATATTTACAAATTATATATGCAACAAAAGACTAGAAGCTAGAATATCTAAAGAACTATCAAAACTCAGAAGTGAAAAACAAGTAGTACAATTAGAAATAGGGCAGTGATGGTGAACCTATGACACGTGTGTCAGAGGTGACACGCGAACTCATTTTTTTGGTTGATTTTTCTTTGTTAAATGGCATTTAAATATATAGAATAAATATCAAAAATATGTCTTTGTTTTACTATGGCTGCAAATATCAAAAAATTTCTATATGTCACACGGCACCAGAGTTAAGTTTGGGTTTTTCAAAATGCTGACACGTCGAGCTCAAAAGGTTTGCCATCACTGAAATAGGGCAAAAGACATGAGAGGACATTTTACTGAAGATGCTATACAGATGGCAAATACTCACCTGAAAATATGTTTGGCATCATCAGCCATTAAGTAAATGCCAATTAATATGATAAGACATCCCTATACAACTATTAGAATGGCTAAGATAAAAATAGTGCCAAATGCTTGCAAGGATGCAAAGAAACTGAATCACTTATTCATTGCTAGCGATAATGTATGATAGTATAGGCACTCAGTTTTTTTTTTAAAGAAAACTAAACATGCAATTACAATATTTAGAAATAAAATTTCTGAGCATAGCCCAGAGAAATAAAGATTTAAGTTCACATAAGAACCTGTAAATGAATAGCTTTTAATTTATTTATCTTTATTGCATGAGGTATTACAGATGTCCTCCATTTTCCCCCAATTTTCCCTCCGCCACACGGTTCCTGCCACACCCCAGGACATGAGTATTTTTAGAGCTTTATTTGTAAATTAGTCCAGATGTCTTTCAACAGGTAATTGGTTAAACAAACTCTGATATATACCATGAACTACATTTAGCAATAAAAAGAAACAAACTATTGATTCACATAACAACTTAGGTGAAATCTTTAGATAACTGTGCTGAATGGGGAGAGAGGGGAAAGCAAATTCCCAAAGAATATACAGAATTATTTCATTTATATAAGTCTTGAAAAAACAAGTTAAAACAACAACAACAACAACAAACCGAATAGCTTGGCCAGTGTGGTTCAGTTGTTGAGTGTCAGCTTATGAACCAGGAGGTCATGGTTTGATTCCAGTCAGGACATATGCCCAAATTTGCAGGCTTGATCCCCAGTGAGGGACCTGCAGGAGGCAGCTGATCAATGATTCTCTCTCATCACTGATGTTTCTCTCCCTCTCCCTTTCTCTCTGAAATAAATAAAAATATATTTAAAAATATTTTTTTAAAAGAAAAACATATTAGTGGTTGCTGGTTCATAAAGGAGTGGGACTAGGAGAGAGTGAGTATGGAACATTAGGGATCCTGTTCTGTATGTTGACTGTCAATGTCAATATCCTGGTTCTTCAGGTTGAACTGGAGTTTTGCAAGATGTTACCAGTAAGAGAAAATGGGGAAAGGTTTCAAAGGATCTTTTTTGCATCGCTTCTTGAAACTGTATAAGAATCTACAATTATCTCAAAATAAAAATTTAATGAAAACATTATTAATCCATTTTCAAAACCACATGGAGAAAAGTGGAGAAAAGTCCACCCTGAGCAGTTCAAAGGAAATAAGTCATGTGATTGGAACTATCAAAATGACATTCTCACATTCTCAGGCAATCCCTTGTTCCTGGTCCCTCCAGGCGCTGCATGCTCACTGTTCTGGTTCTCTAGGATTTCTCTCCAGAAGTCTCAGTGCTAATGTGTGTCCTGGCTAGACAGAAGTATTTGGTGTCTTTTTTCATGCCCTAGTGTTAGCTGCTGCCAAGAAGTAATGTAGGTTACCTCTGAAGCTCATGCCATGTTCTACTAAAAAATCACATGCTTCCTGCAAGTTTATATGCAAATAATGCTGCCTCCAACATGAATCATAATATGTATCCAAATTAAGACTAGAATTCATCTGTGTCTTGTCCCTCTAATTCATTAACAACCCTCATAAACAATCCACAATATAACTACTTACCATACATATTTTTAATTCTTCCTCATTTTTATCTCCTTTTTCCCCTTAACTTAGGTTTTTACTAATCTTAAATATACCCTAAACTTAAAACGTTCACTATTTCTAGCCTTTGATAATTCAGAAATCTCTTAACTTGACCCTGCCCCACAGCCCTGCACAAATCTATTGTCTGCATCACTAGAAACATATTTTTAATTGAAAGTAGGATGTTGTATCTCACCTACTCAAGGTCCTCTGTTACATCACCTCCTTTTATTTTCAGAATAATATCCAAACTAATTGAAAATAAAATGCCCTTGATTTGGTCTGCACTTGCCTCTCAAAATTTATAGCTTGCCAATCCTTTATTAAATGCCTGTATTGCTGTTTCCAAATCATCACTTGCTCCTTTCTTTCTCCTCCTACTTCAACTTCTCCTCCCCCTCGTGTATCGTTTCTCCTCTTTCTGTTCTCCCTTCCCTGCTGCTTTCTCCTTCATTGCCAACTCTCTCTTTTCCTCTTCTCTTTTATTTTCTTTTGTCTTTTCCTTATAAGCCTTTTTCTCTTTTTTCATCTCTTAATTTTTCTATTCATGGTTCAGTTGTAAATTTTTCATTCAATGTCACTATCTACAGATATAGCTATTTACATATATAGATATAGTTATAATTATATGTATTATATGTAGATTCTATCTATCTATCATCTATCTATCATCTATCTATCTATCTATCTATCTATCTATCTATCATCTATCTACCACCTACCTAGATTCTTTTATAAACTTCATTTTTTTAAATGTATTTTATTGATTTTTTACAGAGAGGAAGGGAGAGAGATAGAGAGTTAGAAACATCGATGAGAGAGAAACATCGATCAGCTGCCTCCTGCACATCTCCTACTGGGGATGTGCCCGCTACCCAGGTACATGCCCTTGACCGGAATCGAACCTGGGACCTTTCAGTCCGCAGGCCGACGCTCTATCCACTGAGCCAAACCGGTTTCGGCAACCACCTACCTAGATTCTTTACAGGAATGTGTCCTTACACAACTCAATTGTATGAGCTGGGTAACAGCCGCTGTGAGGCTGTTTGTTGTCTTCCTGTCTGACTCTGGAGCTTGAAGTCCACAAGGAAGACAGTCAAAAAAAGAAGATTGATGTAAAATATGAGAATAGGCAAATCCATAGAAACAGAGTAGATTTGTGGTTGCCAGGAGCTGGAGGGTTGAGGGTGAATGGCAAGTGACTGCTAACTGGTACAGGCTTACTATCTGAGGTGGTGAAAATGCTGCAGAATTAGTAGTGATGGTTGTACAGTTCTGAGAATACAACAACAACAAAAAACCATTAAATTTTTCATCTTAAAATGGTAAATTTTATGCTATGTGAATAACTCAGAAAACACAGAACAAAAGAAATAAATTAAGAGAATAGTGATTACAGTACGTTATCATTTGTATAAAGACACAGTAAAAAATAAATAATGTTTTATGATGTTTCGAATTGGCTAGGCTGAACTACATTTCCAAGAATTCCCTCTCCTGTATGTTTCCAGTTAGGATGGGTAATGAGTTCCTTTAATTTTGTTCAAGGTTGGGTGGGTAGAAGTCAAGTCAGGGTTGGGGCAGGGTTATCCTGGGATCTTATAGCACACATATATGGTTCCTTATCTGGGGCTCATGTGGTTGGTGTGGGGTAGCAGCCAGCAGCTGGGCCCACAATTGCTCCCATTTCCATTCAGCTTTGTCATTCCTGAGCATGGTGTACATTAGGTTCTGTATCAAAGACAGCTAGAAGTTTAGGACACTAACCTCATCAAGTTTGGAGGCAGTGAGAACTGACATGAGCCCTAGTCCAGTCTTATGGGTTCCAGTTCATGTTCACAGGTTTGTATTTTTCCATGGCTTTCCCCACCTTACTGTTCATTTTTTCTTCTCCAATTCTCTCATTTCTGTTCCATTGATCTACATGCCTATCCTATGCCAGTACCTCACCATCTTGATTTTTGTAGCTTCATAGTCCCATTCATATTTTTCATAAATGTCTCTATTTATTATATGATCACAACAGTGGCACCAACTTTTTTTTTTTTTTACAAAATGGAAGCTTGTATTCATATATGGGAGGTTGGGCTACCATCAAGAACAACAATAAGCTCTTCTAAGACTAGAACTAATATTTTTTCACTGTTGGATCCTTAGCATCCATCAGAGTATATAATAGATCTCAACCTACACTTATGAAATAGATAAACTACATGTGTGAGTAATGAGTGAATGAGAGCTTAATATCTGCTTTGTGTTCCAATAGGCACCACCATAACATGCCAAAGTTGGCCCTGATTTCACCTCAGCCTCCATTTAGTTCCTCCCCTTAAGACTGTGCTTGTTTTCGTAGTTTCTGCTCTTATCAATAACATTGATTCCTCTGTTGCACTTGTTAATGCTCTGGTACCTGTGACCTGCAACATATAATTTGATCATGGCCTTGAGGTTAATGGATTCCACTACTGCTTTCTGCTCCTTTCAGTTGTCTTATCCCTAACTGTGTATCATTAATAATCTAACCCTCCTAAACTATTCAATATCACCTTGACAATGTGACTAGACAGCACAGAGGTTGCTCTAGCTACGTACTGAAACAAATTTGGAAAAATTTAAGGTATAATTTACTTTTTAAAATTTATTGGGGTGATATTAGTTAATAAAATTATATGGGTTTCAAGTGTGATTTCACTTATATGTGGACTCTATGGAACAAATATATAACTTACACTTACTGAAAATAGGCAATACAATTTAAGAGTTTTGCAAGTAGTAGTCTATTATGCTATCTAATAAAAGAGAAACATGGTAATTAGTGTACGACCGCTACCCTTCCCATTGGCTAATCAGGGCGATATGCAAAATTAACTGCCAGCCAAGATGGCGGCCGGCAGCCAGGCAGCTTGAAACTAACATGAGGCTTGCTTGCTTCAGTGACGGAGGACTCCAACGTTCCCCGCCTGCCTTGCTGGCCTCTGAGCCTGCAGTTTGAAACATAGTTACAAATATAGAAGCTAAACAAAACCCCAGAAACCTGCTTTCAGCGAGCAGGGATCTAAGAGATGGAGTTATACATTTTTTCGATTATAGAACCGAAACAAATCAGATCCCTGCTTTCAGCAGCGGAGGCCTAAGAGCTGGAGCCTCAGAACTAAAGCTGGCCCAGAATAAAAAAAAAAAGAAAAAAAGGAGCAGTTGGGAGCTTCCGTCACCCCCCAGGCTGAAAACAGACCTCAGCCCCTCACTTAGACTGGCCAGACACCCCAGTGGGGACCCTCACCCTGAAGGGTGTGTGACCAGCTGCAAACAGCCATCAGCCCCTCACCCAGGCTGGCCAGGCACCCCAGTGGGGACCCCCACCCTGATCCAGGACACCCTTCAGGGCAAACCAGCCGGCCCCCAACCATGAACCAGGCCTCTATCCTATATAGTAAAAGGGTAATATGCCTCCCAGCACTGGGATCAGCAGAGCCGCGAGGCCTCCCGGCACCGGGATCAGCGTGACACGGAGCAGCGCCCAAACCCCCTGATCGCCCTGCGGCTCTGTGTGTGACTGGGGGTGGGGCCACAACCTCCCTATCCGCCCTGCTCTGTTCATGACAAGGGAAGGTGCCTCAACCCCCTGATCAGCCCTGCTCTGTGCCTGATAGGGGGGAGCTCCCCAACCCCCTGATCGCATTGTGGCTCTGTGTGTGACAGGGTGCGGCGTCCTAACCCCCTGATTGGCCCTGCTCTGTGTGTGACAGAGTGCAGCGGCCCAACCCTCACCCCATAGGCCCTGCTCTGTGTGTGACGGGGTAGAGCCATAACCTCCCCATCGGTCCTGCCCTGAGTGTGACAGTGGCGGTGCCCCAACCCCATGATTGGCCCTGCTCTGTGGGTGATAGAGGGCGACGCCCCAGCCGCCCCCCACGGGCCCTGCTCTGTGTGTGACGGGGTAGAGCCATAACCTCCCCATCGGCCCTGCCCTGAGTGTGACAGGGTGTGGCACCCCAACCACCTGATCCGCCCTGCTCTGTGTGTGACAGGGAAGGGCCCCAACTCCCCTATCGGCCCTACTCTGTGAGTGACAGGGGGGAGTTCCCCAACCCCCTTATCGGCCCTGCTCTGTGCGTGACAGGGGGAGCTCCCCAACCCCCCTGATGGGCCCTGCTCTGTGAGTGATGGGGGCAGCGCCCCAACCCCCTGATTGGCCCTGCTCTGTGCATGACAGGGGGTGGCACCGCAACCTCCCCATCGACCCTGCCTTGAGTGTGACAGGGGGCGGTGCCCCAACCCCCCAATCAGCCCTACCCTGAGAATGACTGAGCGTGACATCGCAACCTCCCTATCCACCCTGCTCTGTGCATGACAGGGGCGGCGCCCCAACTCCCCAATCGGCCCTGCTCTGAGCCCAACCAGAGGCTGCACCTAGGGATTGGGCCTGCCCTCTGCCACCCGGGAGCAGGCCTAAGCCAGAAGGTCGTTATCTCCCGAGGGGTCCCAGACTGCAAGAGGGCACAGGCTGGGCTGAGGGACCCCTCCTCCCCTCTGAGTGCACAAATTTTTGTGCACTGGGCCTCTAGTTATATATAATGGAACCAAAATAAAAAAGAAAATGAGAAATACTAAAATAGTCATAGTAGCATGCTAAAAGGTAAATATGCAACCTTTTTCATGTTAAAGTGTTCTCTTTATATTAAAATAGAAATGTATTATATTAAAATAGAATTTAGAAATGGTACAATGATCAATCTACTACCATATAGATATGTGTTGTTTATTTTTGGAAGAAAGTATTTAGTATAAAATTTAATTTCCTTTAATAATTAAATTTATTATCATTTAAATAAATGACAGTCAGCATAAGTAAACTTAAAATAATGACCAATACACATTATTAGAAATATCAAGTTATTGATATATACATATGCACACATACATATGCACATATATATCGACATATTTTTAACACAGTTCCAGCATTTAATGTGACATAATAATAATTTAGAATAATCACAAAATAAGGAATCATTAATGTGTTGGTAATGTATTCCTATAAGTGTAAAAGTCTTAAAATACTTAATAAAAACTGTAGTTTACAGTTTTATCAATAGATGGCACTACCATTTACCATTTTTTTTTTTGCTACACTATATCAATTCATTAAATAATACATTTTCCTTCCTTCTAAAACACTGACTTTCTATAAACAATTTATTATTTCCTTGACATAGTAATGTCACTTTAAAATATTCACTTTCAACAGTGATACTAAAATTGTAATACATGATAATTACTATATAGTATATTATCATCCACAAAATTTTCCAAATACTTTCTAAGAAACCTTTTTATATTATTTTTAAGACATTATGATTCAGAGTAGAGTTAATGGGGAAGATGACTATTTAGTTGTGGGAGTGCTACTATCACTGGGTGTTTTTCTTGCATATTACTTGTTTGTTTTTAAATTAGTGGTCTCAAATTTTAAAAAAAAATGACTTGAAGGAAACTCAAAATTTAATAGCATAAATTATCTATTAATAGTGATAGAGCACAACTAATAGTCAAAATGATATATTTTCAATTGTTAATTCCTTATGCAACATAACAGACACAATTATCTGAATTTTGTCATGAAGCATACTCCCAAGTCACTAATACAGAATCCAGTGTATAGCAACCTCCTACTCACATACTCTGGCAAGCTTATTTAAACTAATTTGTTGCCCTAGCTGGTTTGGTTCAGTGATGGAGTGTCAGCCTGCTGACTGAAGTGTCCCAGGTTTGATTCCAGTCAAGGGCAGATGCCCTGTTTTGGACTCAATCCCCAGTAGGGGTTGTGCAGGAGGCAGCTGATCAGTGATTCTCTCTCATTATTGCTGTTTCTATCTCTCTCTCCCTCACCCTTCCTCTCTGAAATAATATATATATACATACATATATATACACATATACACATATATACATGTATATACATATATATATGCACATATATATACACATATGTATATATTTAAACTAATTTGTGTTACACGGAAATGTGGAGCTAAAACAGAGAATATTCTCAGGCCATTACTAACAATAAAATAATCACAGTCTTCTTATCCATACAGATTTCTCTCTCTCTTTTTTGGGGGTATATCTTGTCTGTCTTCATAATCATATCATAATTAGCAATAAATGTAACATCTTTTAGCAGATGTTACATCCATATTGACATTAAATTTTTAGAAGTATTCTTTCCTAATAATCTCAACTAAATTAAAACACCTTTGTACTTAATGTATTCTCAATAAGTATATTGAAATAAATCAGTATGTAGGTTTTTGAGGGGAAAAAAATGTTACTTGACTGATCATATCTTTCTTCCTGACTCTCTTCTATAGTCATTTATCTACATGAGTGACAATCCTGATATTCACAGAAAGTTGAAGCAAGCTATGGATGTTTCCCTAGTCCTTTTTGGTACAGTTTTTCTTTTGCACTTCCCACACAACTTTTTGGAATTGTCTGACACCTCAAATTTCAAAAGGCTGTATGGGTTTGAAGTATGTCTTTGTTTATGATGCCAGAACATTTAATTAATGACCTAACCTGCTGAAAGATTAACCCAAGTGCTAATTTTAGAGGGTCCTATATCTTGAGATATAAATACCATGGATACATGTGGAGTGACCAGCTCTCAATAGTCCACATAATGTTTAGTTGATTATTTACTTTAGCATGTTAAAAAATATCCCGGCTCAATAAACAGGATAGATTAATAAAGATTTATTTACTACTTTCTATTTGCAAAATACAAAACTAACCCTGTAGTGAATGCAAGAATGAAATATGACCCTTGTTCTTTGGCTATCTAATTGCAAAGCTCCATATGTATTAAAAACCTAAAATGAAAGTGGTATAAAAATCAAAGTAATTACTTTTAATTTAAAAAGTAGTGATTCAGGATGTCTGACGTGGAAAACGTTGATATGAGATGCAGTATTTATTGATAACGTCATGTAAAACATGGAAAATGAATTGAGTCTTAGAACATGGATCTGACCTAAATAGGCCAGAGAAAAAGATACCCACCCATGCAAGTAGTCATGCCGTGAGACTTTTAAAAATTAATGTGTGCTGTAAGTATAAACTGCACTAAAAAATAAATAAGACATGGGGAGTAAAAATCATACACATCAATTATAATAATCAATCATAAATATGAGAAAAGCATAAAAAAGTATTCATTTGGAGAACTCATACAAACCTAAAAACAGGTTGTGCTAAGTATTTTTCCAGGGCTCCAGGAAACAGAACACTATTAGAGCTACAAGTAATGTTTGTGTCATTGTTAAATTAATTTCTAAAATTTTCTTTCTAGTTGGTTAAGTTTAAAAATGACACAGGTATCAAAAATGAAATCAAATTTACTGGTATACTGTACAATTTGCATGTGTACTAAATGATGTAAAGATTAGTGAATGAGTCCAGTCATGACTTGTCATAATGCCTAAATTATACTGTTTTTGTTTTATAATTTAAATTTTTTACTCTTTTGTATTAAACTACAATTTAAACATAATGTGGAAGAAGTAATCATAAATAATACACATCAAATGAAAAATTCAAGAAAATACCATCACCAGTAACAGTAAAATGGCACAGGAAAAGAGATTAGGTAAATGCATTAATTTAAATGAAGTAAAATTTATTTTTAGAACATATGGATTAACAACTACACATGCAAATTGCAAAAGGTGCTTAAAATCTAATTAAGCTATCTTGAGAGTGCCCTCATGCTAAATCTTTAAGATCAAATAAGCCTCATTATCACATTAACCTTCTTTCGACTCTCTTGTTATACAAGTGTCATTACATTAATTAGCCATTATACTGTTCTTTAAGTGCTGACCACCTCATGAGTGTTTTGTAACATTACCCAGTACTTGTATACACAGAAGTAATCTGTGAAATACCACTCCCATCCACCTGTGGAAACTAGTCCTGTAAAATAAGTCATGCTAATTAAATATGTGTAGTTATAATCAGATCATAATTTTATGAAGAAAAATAAATTAATATTAAAAAACAGGATTCAGTATATTCACTTACCCACAAAAGTATATTCACTTATACCATAAAAGAATTCTGACTGAATGAGTCAACTGTAGGTGAATACAGAACAGTAGTATCTGAGAATGAGTTATCTACTGGAGAGATTTGCTCCTATTAACAAAAGACTCCTCACACCTCTTTGAATCATGTCAGAAGACTTTATTTCTCCCCAGCCCAATGAATAAAGGACTTAAATGCAAGTCAGGAAACCTAAAAAATATTAGAGGAATCCACAGGCAGCAAAATCTCAGACATATGCCAAAGCAGTATCCTCACTGATACAGCTCCTAGGGCAATGAAAACTAAAGAGAAAATAAACAAATGGGACTACATCAAAATAAAAAGCTTCTGTACAGCAAAAGAAACCATCCACAAAACAACAAGAGAGCCCACTGCATGGGAGAACATATTTGCCAATGTTATCACTGATAAGGGTTTAAACTCCAACATTTACAGGGAACTCATACAACTTAACAAAAGGAAGATAAACAACCCAATTGAAAAATGGGCAAGGGACCTAAATAGATACTTTTTGAAAGAGGATATACAGAAGGCCAAGAGACATATGAAAACATGCTCAAAGTCACTAATCATACAAGAGATGCAAATCAAAACAACAATGCGGTATGATCTCACACCCGTCAAAATGGCTATCATCAACAAATCAACAAATGACAAGTGCTGGTGAGGATGTAGAGAAAACGGAACCCTCTTGCACTGCTGGTGGGAATGCAGACTGGTGCAGCCACTGTGGAGACCAGTATGGGGTTTCCTGCAAAAACTATAAATGGAACTCCCATTTGACCCAGTGATCCCACTTCTACGAATATATCCCAAGAAACTAGAAACATCAATCAGATAGGGTATATGCACCCCTATATTCATAGCGGCACAATTCACCATTTGTGAAACAGCCTAAGTGCCGATCAGCAGATGAGTGGGTTAAAAACTGTGGTACATCTACACAATGGAATACTACGCTGCAGTAAAAAAAGAAGGAATTCTTACCATTTGCAACAGCATGGATGGAACTGGAGAACATTATGCTAAGTAAAATAAGCCAGTCAGAGAAAGTGAAATATCACATGATCTCACTCACTTGTAGAATATAATGAACATAAACTAATGAACAAAAATAGATCCAGAGACAGAGAAGCATCGATCAGACCATCAAATCTCAGAGGGAAGTTGGGGGGGGGGGGTAAGGGGGAGAGATCAATCAAAGGAGTTGTATGCATGTATATATGCCTAACCAATGGACACAGACAACAGGGGGGTGAGGGCATGAGTGGGGGGGCGGGGAGCAATGAGGGGATATGGACACATATGCAATATCTTAATCAATTATATATATATATATATATATATATATATATATACACACACACACACACATATATATATAATATCCTATCTAATAATATACGAACATGGTAATTAACCATACCTCCGACACGCTTCCCATTAGCTAATCAGGGTGATATGCAAATTAACTGCCAACCAAGATGGCAGCTGGCAGCTGGCAGCCAGGCAGCTGAAACAAACAGGAGGCTTGCTTGCTCCAGTGATGGAGGAAGCCAAAGTTCCCCGCCTGCTGCTGCCGGCCTCTGAGCTGCACTCTAAGAAATAATTTTGCAATTATAGAAGCTAAACAAACCCCAGAAACCTGCTTTCAGCCAGCCGGGCCTCAGAGCTGGAGCTGCAACAGTGTTTCAATTATAGAAGCCAAACAAACCCAGGTACCTGCTTTCAGCAGCCAAGGTCTCAGAGCTGGAGCCGAGCCTCAGAGCTAAAGCTGGCTCTCAGTTCCAGTGACAGCCATAGAAGGTAAATAAATCCCAGAATAAAAAGAAAAAAAGGAGAGGGTGGGAGCTTCAGTCACCCACCAGCCTGAAAACAGCCCTCAGCCCCTCATCCAGACTGTCCAGGCACCCCAGTGGGGACCCCCACCCTGAAGGGGATGTGACTAGCTGCAAACAGCCATCAGCCCCTCACTCAGGCTGGCCAGGCACCCAAGCGGGACCCCCACCCTGATCTGGGAAACCCTTCAGGGCAAACCAGCCGGCCCCCACCCATGCACCAGGCCTCTATCCTATATAGTAAAAGGGTAATATGCAAACTGACCCTAACAGCAGAAGGACTGGGAATGACTGGTCACTATGACACACACTGACCACCAGGGGCACATGCTCAATGCAGGAACTGCCCCCGGTGGTCAGGGCGCTCTCACATGGGAGGAGCTCTGCTCAGCCACAAGCCAGGCTGATGGCTGCCGGTACAGCGGTGGTGGTGGGAGCCTCTCCTGCCTCCTCAGCAGCGCTAAGGATGTCCGACTGCAGTTTAGGCCTGCTCCCCGCTGGCAAGTGGACATCCCCTGAGGGCTGCCGGGCTGCCAGAGGAATGTCTGATTGCCATCTTAAGCCCAATCCCCCGGGAGTGGGCCTAAGCCAGCAGGTGGTCATCCCCTGAGAGGTCCCAGACTGCGAGAGGGCACAGGCCGGTCTGAGGGACCCCCTCTCCACCCACAAGTGCACAAATTTTTGTGCACCGGGCCTCTATATATATATTTATGTATATTTATATATATTTATATATACATTTATATATATTTGTGTATATATATATATATATATATATATATAGAGAGAGAGAGAGAGAGAGAGAGAGAGAGAGAGAGAGAGAACGAAGTGTCTATATTGTATGTTTTGAGTAAGACTGAGCTTATTTTACTCATCACTTCTTACATTTTGGGTCCACCTGGAAAGACTACACATTCTCTTTTGCTCTCTTGGCAAAATCAGTGGTATTGGGCTATGCTTCTATGTATTGAGGTCTACAGTAATGTTCATGACTTTGTGGGCAAATTAAATCCTGACATATAATTGCCTTTTATTTCAACCACGTTCTCTAAGCAGCTTTTCTGTATGCAGATATTTTATTCTTTATAAGAATAAAATATTCTACTGCTTCTTTCTTTAAATTAGTTCTGAAGACGAGATCACAAGAGAGTGTTGTTATTTACTGATCTCCTAAATTCCCAATATATGATGCTTTAGGAAACCTTGGAAAATTCACAAAAAGTGACACATGAACACTAGGAGAAACTACAACTTTTGAAGTGGATCCACTGGGTAACTCAGCCCTGATGGTATGTGTTTCAGAGCTATTTTTTTAATAGTAACATAGTTGGCTTCTATATGCTACAGCCTCAGCATATAGTTTCAGGGCTTTAAACTTTAATAAAAATTAACTAATTAGATTTTATCTCCTTGGGTGACATATTCCCTCATAAGTGGATAGATTATGGATTTAAGGTATTAGTAGCAGTCCTAGGTAGGAAATACCAAACTGACTACCAGAATTCCAGCAACTACCATTAGTTACCAAAAGGGGGTCTGGCAGAACTAACTTTCTATAAGGTGGGGCTTGTTCAAAAGGTGACTGAGCACTGGCCCACTGCCATGTGGTAACAAGTACAAGTATTCCCTAATTTTCAAAAGTCCACTTTGCCTTTACAAAAGACCTATATCTGCACCTGCTATCGCCTCACTGTCATGGAGGCAGTGCACACCCAGAACAGCAGAGTGCTTCCCCCGCCCAGCTTCTTTCTGGGAGCAACACTCATCATCTTAGCCTCAAGCCCCCAAGCTTGGAACTGTGTGAGGAAGCATATGTGCTTTATCTCCATTCATTCTGTGCATCCAGTAGCAAGTTCTGTCCTAAAGTAAATGCATGTGCATTTTACACCATGTCAGTTTATAAGAAGTTTAATAGGAACACTCTACTTTCAGATAGTGGAGGAAACCTGAACTCTGGCTTCCTCACTTATATAAGTTTTTATCAAGACTTTAGATTGCAAAGATTTACAGCATGTCTTCACCCAAACAAAAAGTACATATCTAATCTAATAAAAGATAAACATGCAAATTAACCATACCTTCGCTATGCCCCCAAACCACGCCCACCAGCCAATCAGAGCAACTATATGCAAATTAACCCAACAAAGAGGGCGGCCGGCAGCCACAGAGCTGGAGCAAGCAGGAGGCTTGGTTGCAACGGCGATGGAGTAAGCCAAACTTCCCGCCTGCCCTGGCTGGCTGTAGCCTCCACTAAAGGCAACAAAGTTTCAATTATAGAAGATAAATAAATCCCAGATACCAGGTCTAGCCCGGCCGTGGGCAAACTACGGCCTGCGGGCCGGATCCGGCCCATTTGAAATGAATAAAACTAAGAAAAAAAAAGACCGTAGCCTTTTATGTAATGATGTTTACTTTGAATTTATATTAGTTCACACAAACACTCCATCCATGCTTTTGTTCCGGCCCTCCGGTCCAGTTTAAGAACCCATTGTGGCCCTCGAGTCAAAAAGTTTGCCCACCCCTGTTCTAGCCAGTCTCCACTGGGAGCTTGGGTGACTGGTGGCCACGGCCAGCCTGCAAAGAGCCATCAGCCCCTCACCCAGGCTGGCCTGGCACCCCAGAGGGGACCCCCACCATGAAGGGGCTGTGGCCAGCCTGCAAACAGCTATCAGCCCCTCACCCAGGCTGGCCACACCCTCATGGGGTGAGGGTCCCTGCTGGGGGGCTTGGCAGCCTGCAAACAGCCATCAGCCCCTCACCCAGACTGGCCAGGCACCCCAGCAGGACTCCCCACCCTGAAGGGAGTGTGGCCAGTCTGAAAATGGCCCTCAGCCCCTAACCCAGGTTGGCCAGGCACCCCATGGAAACCCCCACCCTGAAGGGGCTGTGACCAACCTGCAAACAGCCATCAGCCTCTCCCCAGGCTAGCCACACCCTCAAGGGGTGAGGGTCCCTGCTGGGGGGCTTGACAAGCCTGAAAACAGCCCTCAGCCCCTCACCCAGGTTGGCCAGGCACCCCAGCAGGACCCCCCTCCCTGAAGGTGGTATGGCCAATCTGAAAATAGCCCTCAGCCCCTCACCCAGGCTGGCCAGGCACCCTAGTGGGACCCCCACCCTGATCCAGGACACCCTTCAGGGCAAACCAGCCGGCCCCCTCCCATGCACCAGGCATATAATAAAAGGGTAATATGCAAATTGACCCTAACAGCAGAACGACTGGGAATGACTGGTCACTATGACAACACAATGACCACCAGGGGGCAGACGCTCAATGCAGGAGCTGCCCTCTGGTGGTCAGTGGGCTCCCACAGGGGAACTCTGCTCAGCCACAAGCCAAGCAGAGGAGTGATGGCGGGAGACTCACCCGCCTCCTCAGCAGCGCTAAGGATGTCCAACTGAAGCATAGGACTGGTCCCCACTGGCAAGTGGACATCCCCGAGGGCTCCTGAGCTTCCAGAGGGATGTCTGACTGCCAGCTTAGGCCTGTTCCCCCAGGGAGCGTGCCTAAGCCAGCAGGTGGACATCCCCCGAGGGATCCCAGACTGTGAGAGGGCACAGGCTGGGCTGAGGGACCCCCGAAAGTGCACAAATTTTTGTGTACCAGGCCTCTAGTTTTATTAATAAAAAAATATAACAGTGAAAAGTATCTTATTTTGGAGAAATAAATCTCAAGGCCTGGATAGGGAAAAAACTTGAAGCTTAGGACAGCAGTTAAACTTCCATACCTTCACTATCTCTAAGCATTAGGTTTGCTTAGGATGTCAAGGAAGAACTGAAATGGTCCAAAATATTCTTCAATTTTCATCAGGATACAAGTAGTGGAAAATAAGAATAAAAGAAAGACTGATTAAACTAGAGAATACATTTACTTAGGAGTGCATCATAAAAAATAGAGCAGCCAGATATGAAAAGGAAAATTAGACCTTCAAGTCCAATCTCTCTCTCACACATACACACTATGAAGCAGTGGCTCTTTAAAAAAGGTACTATTAAAAAATGAGTAAATGTTTTAGTTGCCTATCTAATAAAACCACAGACAGTCCCTAGCAACCTGACAGCTGAAGCAGGGCGGGGGGGATCTCAAATAGTAGACTACAGTGATTCTGCATAGGATCCTGAACCAGGAACTAATGAGAAACATTTAGTCATCTTTTAATGTGCATTGCTTCTGCAAATATTTATTGAGTCATAACTATGTGTAAAGCACTGTACTAGGCACCTAAAAGCAGAGAGACAGAGACAGTGGGGAGGGGGGGAGGGGAGAGAGAGAGAGAGAGAGAGAGAGAGAGAGAGAGAGAGAGAGAAAGAGAGAGGGGGAAGTGAGGGAGAGAGAAAAGGAGAAGGGATCTCTTCTAGTGAGAGAAGACGAAAATAAACATCTTAAATAAGTAACGGACCTTATTTAATTAAATCTAAAATGCTATTATCTGTATACCACTAACAAAGAAAACAAATAGTACCAGTTTAATAAAATGCATTGTGTTTTATAACCATATGTTGTAGAAAGTATCCCTTATCAAAGATGTTAAAATATGAGGGGGAAATAATGTAAATAGTATATGCAACTTGACAGGGGGTAACAGGGCTATGGATAAAGTTGAGAGGGGCCTCAAGTGTGGGAAGGTGGGAAATGGGTTTAATTTTAAATTGTGGAGCCTGGATGGGCTTCATTGAGAAAGAGACATTTAACAACAGAGTTGGAAGAGGTTGATACAGAGCATTGTGGAAATCTGGGAAGTTTTTTCAGGCAGAGGGAGTAACCAACTCCGGATGCTTGTCATATTTAAGGACAAGGGGGTGAGCATTAAGTGGAGCTGGAGCAGAGTTTGCAAGGAAGAGAATAAGAGGAAAAGAAGTTACTGCAAAATCAGAACATTTTATGGTTTGTTTTGAAGGGCACTCCAAAGACAGGCTTTTAATCTGAGTGACACTGGGAGCCACTATAGGGTGTTAAACAGAGGAGGGATGTGATCTGACCTCATAAATATGAAGGTGGGATACACAAAAGTAAGACTTATATTTCCTAGGCCTCTTTCAAGTGTTTACACAGATTGCAGGAAACAATGTGTCAGAAAGAAGAACACTATAAAGTTCTCATGGCATCCCTGGATGTTTTTCAAAGTGACAGTAATTGTACATGGCCATGGAGCTATCCTCTATACCTAAGGGCACGTGGCCAGGAAATCTATAGAATTAAGACTCAGGGACATCACTGCCAAGATGAAAAGGAGTCCAGGCAAAATAATGATGGATCATGTATGGCCGTAGGTTAGATATTGTAAGGACAGCCCTTGGGTAGGATTACTCGAATCAGTAAGAACAAGGTGGGGGATATTTGTTTGAACTGTATTTTTGGCAGACCAATTGCAATATTTTCAAATATCTCCCCAGGGCATATCCCACAAGACAACATGTAGAGAAATACACAAAAATAAAAATGTTTGAACCAGAAAGCAGAGAGCAATAAAAAGCAGGAAGACCATGATTCCAGTAGACTGCCCTACCAAAACTAAAGGAAAGAGTGCAAACCAAGAAGATGATTAAAATGTCTGAACCCTCCTGAAATAAATAATGGAACAACAAAAAGAAAGAGTACTTTAGAAGCATGGGGTGGGGGTAGCAGAAATAAATATAGCACAAGGTCTAGGAACTTTCTAAACTGAGAAAATGGTAACTGTGGAGCTCACAGTGAGGTTTGGGTCTCTGCTACTTCCCTCCCTGTAGGCACAGTTTTCAGAAACATTAATCTCAAGTTTAGTTTCAGAATCAGCAAAAGTATATATGCCAGCTGCAACAATGCTAGTGGAGTCCCTAAGGACCCGGTTTCACAAATGTAAGAAATTCCATTGTGGCATTAGGTCCAATGTGCCTGTTCCCAAGGACAACATGATAGTCTTAAACGTTTTCCGAGAGAGGTGACATTGCATGGTTTGATCTTTCTCCCAGAAAACTTAGGAGCATTGTTTTCTGGTGGCAAAATGAGGCTAGGTGTACACTAAATGTATTCCCCCTTCTTTCTGAGCCCAGAGCTAGCTTTTTAACCCTCAGACTCTCTTTCAATAGAATGCACAAATTGCAAGTTCAGCTTAGCAGTCAAAAATGCCATCTGCTACCACAAGGCCTGTCCTAACCATCTACACAATCCTTCACATATTGTCTCTTCTGCTGTCTGTTAAACGAATACAAAAAGGACCCAGTGGAGGATCCAGGCCTGAGGGAAGCGATTCCAGATCGATCTGTGGTGGGGATCTTGTTGTGTTTTGTGGGGGTTTTTCCCCTTCAACTTCTAGAGTTACCAGAAAATAAGACCAGTTACATAGATGACGTACCAATACAAAATTACTATAAATTTTTTACAAGCCTACTCACAAATTCTATGCTTTACCTCATGAATAGGTAACAAATAATTCACAGATTGGAGCAAGAACATGGAGCAGACCTGAATTTCACATTGTTAAAGGATGTTTATTAGTCTAAAGAAAAAATTCAGGAGTTTGTATTTACATGAAAGAATGATGGGGGCTTAGAAGAGATAAATGTAAAAGTCTTGTTCACTTATTAAAAAATATATAAGAGATTTTTAACTCTTTAAAGAAATAGGTAAAAATAAATGTGGGGTTCATAACATAAAAAATTAAAATGTTTACCAATATTATAATAATAGATGGAAAGGAGAGATCAAAGTATGCTAGTTTAACATTTTTATTTTATACTAGAGGCTCGATGCACAAAATTCATGCAAGTGTGGGCCTTCCTTCCCCCGGCTGCCAGCACAGGCTTCCCTCTGGCAGCTGGGACCCTGGCTTCCCTCACAGCCCCAGCGTGGTCTGGAAGGACGCCCAGTCTAATTAGCATAATATGCTTTTATTATTATAGATTGGTTAAATAGTTGATGATACATGGTAATATGTTTAAAGTTGCATATTGTAAATATACCTACGACTACACTTTAAAAATTAAAAAAGAGGTATAGCTAATAAGTCAATAGTAAAATAGAGAAAAGATAGAATTCTAAAAGTTATGCAACCTAACAGAAGACAGAATACAAGGAAATAAATGGATATAGAATTAATGTAACCATTTGAAAACAAATTACATGATGACACCTTTAAGTCCAGTGAGAATTAGCCCAGCATACATATGTATGCATATGGTGAAGTTGTCCCAAAGCAATAAAATCAAGTTCCTCCCTCATTGTAAAGGATATCAGAGAAAACTTGATTCTTTAGGATTTACTTACTTTAAACCATTTGGACTTTCTTTAAATTTTATGTTGGAAGAATTTAATTTTGGATATTAATTACTTTGGGCTAATTTATTTGGAACTTAAACTTTGAAGCTTTATTTCTCTCTGAGAATTTAATAAATTGCATATTAAATTTTGAGCATCTCTATGCTTTCACTATTGCATAATTGAAGTATCAGGCTGTCATGATTTAATCTAATTGCAGATCTGAAGAGCTCTACTGAACTGTTAACTGGACATAATTTAGCATGGGAAATAACAGAGAGAAATAATTTTTAGGCCCTGGAGTTCATAAATTAATGTACTTTCTATTATATTTAAAAGCCTTCTGGGAGCAAACATATAGAACCACCAGTACTTCTCAAGGGAAGCTACAAAAGGGCAGCAATAGAAACTAAGATAAGGCCTTTTCTAAGTAGAAGTGTCCCCAAGAGTAGCTCTGAGAAAATAAGTTAGGTTCAGATAATTGATTTCGGAAGTGATCCAGGATGCACAGGTTAAAAAGAGGGAAAGGTAAGATAAAGGCTAAGGAAAATGAGAGAGAGAGAGAGAGAGAGAGAGAGAGAGAGAGAGAGAGAGAGAGAGAGAGAGAGAGAGAGAGAGAGAATATTCATGAGCATGCTCTTATTATGAGCAAAAATAGCTAAATTCCAATGTAGACCCTCCGAAGAATCATGTACAAGGCAACTCACAATCTGCCCACAGAATGGGTGGGAAGCTGAGCTTCTTACCCATTGACTTGTGTCCCTTATTGGTTAAGGACTGTCCTGAGGGCATTAAACACCTGGCGCATCTGAGCTACCTTGAATGCATCTGGTAAAGTTTCCTGGTTCAAAAAGTTCTAAAAAAGTGGCAGAAAGACTGGTTCCTATAACAAATTGTCAAAAGACATTCACCACAGCTGAGGTGGCCAGTGCAGGGTTTGGAGAAAGACGTCACGGTTGTTGGTTGCAGGACCTCATGAGGGGTAAGACTGATTTAAGACATGTCTGATCTCTGACCTCTAAGGAGGAGTGACTCCCTGAGGTCACTATAAACTTAGTTTCAGGTCAAAAGAGAAAAAAGCTGGAGAATAGGAGGAAGGAACACATTCTCCCACTCCTCATGTTTCTAGCCAATACAACTGTTTGAGCAGTAGTTCTCAAACATTACAGACAAAATCATCAGGAGGGTTTGTTACTCTACCTCATGCCCAGAGCCTCTGATTCCATAGGGGTGGTGCATCCTGTCCTGATAATTTGCATTTCAAACAACTTGCTGATGCTGGCTGCCCAAGAACCACAGGTGGAGAATCACTGAGACAGAGTAATCCTCAAGGCGTCCCTCACTCCCATCCTTTAATAACTCACAGTGGGAGGAGGAGTGAGAAGGACAAAGGAAGGCTCTCACTTCCTGCTTTCTGGATCTTACTGTTTGCAGGGAGGTTTTATCCTCGCCCCCACTTTGGCCAAACAGAAAGCTTGGCAGGGTTAGTAGGGCAGGCGGCCTATGAAAGGATAAGAAAATTCCATTCTATGAGGCAAAGGAAGCTGCCCATTATTACCTTACATTTAAGACACTTTCTAACTTTAAAGGAGGAAAATAGGGATGTTCTATATAGGCATCCTAGAAAACCAGCAATGTTGTATAGAAATTTCTGAAATGAATAGAAAAAAAATACACTTGATATTATGTGTGAGGTCTTAAACAATATGAAGGAGAAATAGGTCCATTGTGAATATGGACAAGCTTTCTGCCCAGAGGGTGGTGTAAACACTGAACATTTCAAACATTCTGTATCATAAGCTGAAGATCTAAAGGCAATTTACTTTATGTAAAAAGAAAAAGAAAAGCATGAAATGAATTCTACTGGTAGAGTCAAGCACCTTTGATATGTACATAATATTTCTTCTGACAAGGACACAGAAGCATTCTCATATTTCAATGATCTAATTTTGCATTGTTTGAGAAAAATCAGGGTGTTTGATAGATTTTTATTTGACTTTCACCCTGGGATATTTAAATAGACTTTGCACTTCAAAAACACTTTTTCACAAATTCCATTAACTTGTATTTTCAGAGCTTTTTATGGTAGTCAATGATATGTTTTATTTTTATTACTAATTGACAAATTGTTAAGATAAATATGTTAAATTCCCTATGAAAATCTAATTTTCTAAAGGTCTTTTTAACCTTTTCTGAATAGTGGATGGAGAATGGAAAATGAATTAAACTAGTTTTAGAGATTTATTAGGTCCATAAATGTGCAATTTGCCTATCTAATTTGCATTTTCTTTATATTTTTCCATTGTAAAAGTTCATTCTTAAGTATTCCTTTTTGATTGAACTACAGCAGTATTCTGAGTGATCTCAAGTTTACTATACTTATTTATACACAAAAACAAATGATTGAAGTTATGTCAAATATAAAACAACTTAAACCAAAAGGAAAGAGAAACAAACACACATACAAAAGAAGGGAGAAATGGCTTGTTTAGCAAATTTCTTATAAGGCTTCTATTTTGTAGGTAATCCTACTATTTCAAAATATTTTATTAGAAAGTGTTATGTTAAAGAGAAAAACCACAGGCCCAAAATGGTGTCACCGGTGCTACCGTGAAAGCCCATGATACCAAACCTAGATTTAATACCTGTTCTAATTGCAGTTTCAACCTCTCTTAATCAGTCAGTCTAAAAGCTTTTGGTTAAGCATCATTAAAGTAATCTGTCAGGTGAACCCTCACCATCCCCATAGAAGGAAGAGGCAATCTGAATAATAAAAACCCTTCCCATTCTCTTCCCCCCAAAGTAAAGATGTCCTGTAAAAAAAAACACACTGTAGCAAAAAGTTCCTGTTATTTGGGGCCGCTGTTATAGAAGTTAAAGGCAATCTCTCATTGATACACAATATGTTTTTACAGTTTCTTGGCCCTTCAAATAGGTTTAAATATTAAAGATGCTTCCTAAAATGCACTTATTATCTTCCCTCATTGATAAAAATGCATCAGAACAAGTTTGTAATCAATTATGTTTCAATTTGATGAATTAGTGTTATTTTATACTTCATTTCTCCTTTTTAGCTAAAGCCAGACTGGCAAGTTAGATTTAGAACTGCTGAGCTGCCTAAACATTTATCAAAACTTTATGGTCCATATATTTTTTTATATAGACTTAATCTAATTTAAAGTAGTTCTGATAAACAGAAATTGTCAGATGCCTTAAGAAAATGCCTTGAGTGAAGTTATTGCTTTTTTTTCCTCCCTTTAACCCGTTCTATTATTACCTTACCAATTTGGAAACTATAATCATTTTTCACTTCATTTCACATTTCTCATGGTCTTACTTCTTCCCTTAACCTACCACTAATTCTATGGCCTGTTATTATAATCATTCTTTTATAAATTGATTAACTTTCTTTTCTATGTCTCTCTCTCAATTGCCTGACAAAATAAAATGCTGATTAAATCCAAATCACTTTTTTTATCTGATTGGAAATTCACAGCCAACACAGCTGAATAAAAACATATGAATATAGTATATATTCTCCAGAACTCCCAAAGATAAGCCCAACACAACAACTACATACAGTGGGGCCTTAACTTACGAGTGTCCCGACTAATGAGTTTTTTGAGATACCAGCTGTCTTTCGGCTGATTTTTTGCATTGAGTTGATAGAGTAATTTGAGTTAACCAGCTACTTAACGAGCTCGGTCTCAGAACGAATTAAACTCGTAAGTCAAGGCCCCACTGTACTGCTTATTTCCATCACTATCCTGTCCTGCAAGGTAAGTACCCTATATAGTAAAGAGCTCATATGCTAATTACACCAAAAAGCAGAACAACTGTCCGGATGACCTTCCAGACGAAGCCAGGGCCGCGAGGGCCAAGCTCCTTGCACGAATTTCATGCAGCGGGCCTGTAGTTTTATATAATTACCCTTTCACAAACCACTAATGTTCTCATAAATTCCTCATTTTCAATAGTTGGTATTCCTCACTGCACTGAAAAAAACCCAAGCAATGTAAAGAGGATTTCCACATGCTCCCACCCTGAGGGCTTGTTCCCAGTCTGTCTTGCTCACTGTTTTAATAGATTAACTATTCATTTTCCAAACACCAATCCTTCCATTGGTATAACTATGTTATATCAACTCTTTAAGGACTCAACTACTGCAATTATCCCCTTTTCTCTTAAATGAGTTGCTTTTCATTTTATGTAATGTGCATAAACTCCATTTGTTAAATATGACCTTTTCTCCTTTCTTTCCTTTTGATTAAAACTGGCCACATCCAGCACCCTGACTCACCACCTGCCTCCTTCTCCCTTGTACAGCCACCCCTTAATCAGCAAGCCCTCAGGACAAAGAGGTTCTGGTTGGCATCAAATAATTTTGGGAACAAAGTCTTGGGTCTGTTGACTCCAGAGGAAGAGTTTCAGTCAAACTAGAGATGACAACTAGGCTTCAGTTGTGCTTTATTGTTTTTTGAATTTTGAATTTTATTTTTTACTTCTTTATTGTTTAAAGTATTACGTAAGTTCCCTTTCCCCACCCCCCACTGTCTTCTCTGGCCACAGAAAAGCAGACAACCAGACGAAGCAACATCATAATTGAAGTCAATCAGGACCAGATGCACTGATCGGCTATCCCCTACCCTAGAACTGACCAATCAGTAGAGACCCAGCCCTGACCATGACTCTAACTCCCTTAATCACTATGATTAATGGTTTCTCCCCTATATAACCCACAACCTTAAAGCTATCAGGGAGCCAGGTCTTTGTGCATTAGCTCACCTGTATCTCAGGGCAGGGACCACTTCCTAAAAATATACCCTTATTCTCTTTGCTGCAAGCTCCTGTTCGAGTCTTTTGATGCACACATGCAAAAGGATTAGTCCAGTAACATTTACTGGATTTTATGATGGGATTTACCGCAGCATAAAAAATGATCACATCTGTAAAACTCCCTCTTTTGGCTTTACATCATTCTCCAGCTACTGCAGGGCTCTCTCTCTCTCTCTCTCTCTTTCTTCACCTTCAACTAATGTTCAGTAATGATAATATGATTGTTCCTCTTTCCAAATCCTATCCTTCAACGTTTATACCAAAGATTTTGAAGTAGATTACATGTAGTAGGAGATAACAGAAGAGACTGGTTTTACTCCCAAGTTCAGGGATCTTTGTTCCTGGAAAAGGGAAAGCATTTGTGCTCAGCCTAGGCAATCACTTCTAAAGTAGTAATTCCTCTCTCTTCTGCAGTTTTGTTCCTGCAGTTTCAGTTACCTGCAGTCAACTGAGGTCTAAAAATACAAAAATAAAAATGCAAAATAAGCCACTCATAAATTTTAAATTGCACATAATTCTAAGTAGCTTGATGAAAAATCCAGCAGTCTCAGTACACCTGCTCAGAACATAAATCATCTCTTTGTCCAGATCTCCACACTGTATACCTTCCCTGACCATTACTCACTCAGTAGCTGTCTTGATTATCAGATCAACTGTCATGGTATCAAAGTGCTTGTGGTCAAATAACACTTATTTTACTTAATAATGGCCCCAAAGCACAAGAGTAATGATGTTGGCAATTCGGATATGCCAAAGAGAAGCTGGAAGCTCCTCCATGAAGTAAAAAGGTAAAAGTTCTCAATTTAATAAAAAAATAATTGTATGCTGAGGTTGCTAAAATTTAGAGTAATCCAGTATCTTCTATCTGTAAATTGTGAAGACAAAAGAAAATCCTTCTCATTTTGCTCATAACTCAAAGTGCAAAAGTTATAGCCACAGTGCACAATAAGTGCTTAATTAAGATGGGAAAGGCATTAATTATGTGCTAATTATGTGCGTAGAAAATGTGAATAGAAAACATGTTCCTAAGATCTAGAACAAACTCTCCAAAATGTCATCTGGAATAAAAAAGACCCCGAATAGCCACAGCAATCCTGAGAAAGAAGAAGAAATATCAAGCTATATTACCAAGCCACAGTTCTCAAAACTGCCTGATACTGGCACAAGAACAGACATATAGACCAATGGAACAGAACAGAGAACCCAGAAACCAACCCAAGCCATTATGCTCAATTAATATTTGACAAAGGAGGCAAGAGCATACAATGGAGTCAAGACAGTCTCTTCAATAAATGGTGCTGGGAAATTTGGTCAGATACATGCAAAAAAATGAAACTAGACCACCAACTTATACCATACACAAAAATAAACTCAAAATGGATAAAGGACTTAAATGTAAGACAGGAAACCATAAAAATCCTACAAGACTTCATAGGCGCAAAATAGTAGACATATGTCATAGCAATATCTTTATAGCTCCTAGGGAAATGGAGACTAAGGAGAAAGTAAACAAAAGGGACTAAATCAAAATAAAAAGCTTCTGCACAGCAAAAGAAACCATCAACAAAACAACAAGAAAGCCCACTGCATGGGAGAATATATTTGCCAATGATGTTTCTGATAAGGGTTTAATCTTCAAAATTTACAGAGAACTCATATAATTTAACAAAAGGAAGATAAATGATGCATTCAAAAAATGGGCAAAGGACCTAAATAGATACTTTCAAAAGAGGACCTACAGAAGGCCCAGAGACATATAAAATGAAACAAGCTCAAAGTCACTAATCATCTGAGAGATGCAAATCAAAACAACAATGAGGTACCATCTCACACCTGTCAGAATGGCTATCATCAACAAATCAACAAACAACAAGTGCTGACAAGGATGTGGAGAAAAAGGAACTCTCCTGCACTGCTGGTGGGAATGCAGACTGGTGCAGCCACTGTGGAAGACAGTATGGAGAAAAAGTTAAAAGTGGAACTCTCATTTGACCCAGTAATCTTACTCCTAGGACTATATCCCAAGAAACCAGAAACTCCAATCAGAAAGGATATACGCAACCCCTATGTTCATAGCAGCACAATTTACAATAGCTAAGATTTAAAAACAGCCTAAGTGCCCATCAGCAGATGAGTGGATTAAAATACCCTGGTACATCTACACAATGGAATACTATGCTGCTATAAAAAAGAAGGAACTTTTACCATTTGCAACAACATGGATGGAACTGGAGAGCATTATGCTAAGTGACATAAGCCAGTAGGATAAAGATAAATATCACATGATCTCCCTCATATGTGGGATATAATTATCAATATAATTTGATAAACAAGAATGGATCCAGAGACAAATGGTGGGGGGGTGGGGCGGGAGGGGGTTAGAGAGCAACCAAAGGACTTGTATGCATGCATATTAGCATAACCAATGGACACAGACACTGGGGAGGGGGGGCTTTCCTGGGGTGGGAATGGCTGGGGGGCTGGGGTCAACTGGGGGAAAAGGAGGCATATGTAAACACTGAGCCTATACAAAGACTTCAACAAGGGAAACCCTGAAACAAGTGACCGTACTCACATAACTTTTATTATAGTATATTATTATAATTGTTCTATTTTATTATTAGTTACTATTGTTAAGCTCTTACTGTGCCTAATTTATAAATCAAACTATAACATAGGTATGTATAGGAAACAACATAGTATATATAGGGTTCAGTACTATCTGTGCTTTCAGGCACCCAATGGGGGTCTATTCTCTGCAGATAAAGGGAGACTAATGTATTGAATTTCTCTTAATTAATTCATACTATTAAGACTGATAGTTGGGAAGAGAGAGCTCTGAGACATCATTATTCCTTTATTAGGAGCCAAGGGAGTTTCTGCCTTCATTTTATAAATCACAAGTTTAATTAAAATATAATTTTATTAGTATAAAAATGAATCAGTGTGTATTAATCAAATATGCAATCATATATCACCAATTCAACTAAATAACTAAAATTTGAATTAAGTCAAAAGAAAACAAAGCTTTCTTTTGAATTACAAGAATGATATCAGCTTACTTGGCGAATATTCATAGTCATCAAATTAACCATTCAGAGTATAAAATTTGCTATAGATAATAACAGTTTTCTATATCATTAATAAGATAAATGAAATAGATGATCTGATTACATTTTTAAATGTTTCTTTTTTCAGTTTCTAAAATTTATATGGTTGCTTATTTGTTGATATTCTTAAACTTAAAAGGTAATTTCAATTTTCTTTGCTTTAATTTTTTAGTTAGAATGAGATACTTTACAATGATTCCTGATGAGAAAAGTGGTACAGCTTACAATATTTATTCAACTCAAACACATTTTTTAATTGAAAAAAAGGTTTGCATTAACAGTAAGTCCAAAGACTTAAAAATGAAGCCTTACCTTCCCAGGCCACTACAATACTCTGAATATCTAGCAGCGCAAAAAGTAATTATAGCAATACCACAATTCTTACCATTCACTTGAAAGATGTGAGTCTGATAGACTTGTTCATAGCCATCTGCATAGCAGGTGTAATTGCCCATGTGAGTTGTGGTAACCTTAGTAATATACAAGGATCCATCATCTCCAAAGTCCTATAGGAAAAAAAGTAAAATTTAAAAATGACCTGTTTGTATTTAATATATTTTTAAACAATTTTAGAAAGTGTACTCAGGAGCAAAGTAAATAGAGTAAAATATTGTTTTAAATTATCAAAATAATCATTGTAAGTCCTATAAAGTTGGGAGACTAGTAATTACCACTTTTGTAAGACATGTTTTGTTTAAAATGTATAATCTCACTCATAAATATAGCTTTTTAGTATTTATATGAAGTATATGAGTTTATATGTAAACTAACTCAATTTCCACATATTTTTTTCTAATCCAGTTTACATTTTCAATGAATAAAGATATACTATGTTTTTTTTTAGTTGTAGCTAAAACAAGAGATCTTAATTACATTATTCACACTTGTAATTGTTCCTTTTGTTTTATATCCTTTAATTATATGTTTATACAGAAAAAAAATTAAACAGGGTGGTCATAGATAAAATTTATAGCTATATTGATAGAACAGGATTTTTTAAAACTCAAAAACAATCAATATATTAGAAAACATTTACCATAATATTTCAAAGCTATTGGAGCAATTGCATAAACACTTTGGAAGAAAAAAAGGAAAAAAAATCTCACTTATTTGTCAAAATAAAATCTAAAAAACAACTTTGGAACAGTAAAGACCGGAAAGTGTTTTCTTCCATGAAAACAATGGATAGATTGGCAAATTTGTTAAAACCAACTTTTTTAAAACTCTGGAAATAGGCAAAAGCTCACACCATTCCACAGACCACAAATTGTAGTAATCACTTCACAATATATGTGAATCAAACCATGCATATATGTATGTATATATGTCAATTATTTCTAAAACCAAAACAAAACGAAACAAAAAACCTGGTGAAAAAAAAGCGGCTGAATCTCCATAAATGATGGGAGTTGTGTCATCCCTCTCTCCTCAGCTGCTTTGGAAGTCTTGACCCACCAGCTTCTTAACTCATCATCCCAGCAAACACCTGAGGGCTGAGAACAAGTTTAGAACTTCTCTGTGACCTCATCTGGTTAAAGGCCTCTACTCATAAGCCTTTATTAAAAACAAAAACAAAAACAAAAACAAAACAAAACAAAACAAAAAAAACACACACACACAAAAATCAGCTGTTTAACATGGAGCTACTTACTAGTTGTGGATAACAATAGGCACCACCACAACATAAATGTAAAAGAAAAAAACCAATGGGATGTCCACAAGGAGATTTAAAAAGATCTGTGTATTCCTGGGAAGACCAGAAAAATGTTCAGGGTTGTATCCATGACCAGAATCCCTAACCCCTCATCTCTGACTGACCTTAGTGAAGACTAACGCAGACTTGTAAATGCTTGTAGGAGTATTCAACACATGTCAATAAACGGAAGTAGAGCACCTCAGCAAAGTCTGGAGGATTTACTGATTCAAGGTATTTAAATAAATCTCTGTCTGATCGTTAGCTCACCACTAAGACAACTGAGCAAAGATTTCTATGACCACGTGCAGCAAACTAAAGAAAAATAGACCAATTATACTTCATCAAAATTAGAAACTTTTGCTCCCCAAAGAACACTATCATGAAACTAACTAAATAAATAAATAAATATAAAAACTACTGCATAAAATGGGAGAATTCTCAAATTATCTGTCTCATATGGTTCTTGTATCCAGAATATATAATGAACCATGAAATTAAACACATAAATAATCCTATTAAAAAAATGGGTAAAGGATTTGAACAGCTATCTCTCAAAAATGATTTACAATGGACAATTTGCAATGGGCAATATAAGCATATAGAAGGGTGTTCAGCACCATTAGTCATTAGGGAAATGCAAATAAAAATCACTATGAGATACTAGTTTACATCTTCTAGACTGGCAAACAAAACAAAACAAACAAACAAACAAAACCCTGACAATACAATTGTGTGAGAGCATTTGGAAAAACTGGAATCTTCAAATTTTGTTGGGTAGGAATATTAAATGGTACACCTCCTTTGGATAATAGCTTGGCAGTTCCTTAAAGAGTTAAACAAAGGGTCATCATGTCTCTAACAGTTTAATGCCTAGGCATACACCAAAAAACGCACCAAAGGGTCACGATTTTGATTCCCAGTCAAGGGCATGTACCTGGGTTCCAGGCACATGAAGGAGGCAACCAATCAATGTAACTCCTCTCCCTCTCTCTCTCTCTCTCTCTCTCTCTCTCTCTCTCTCTCTTTCCCTTCCTCCCTCCCTCCCTTCCACTCTCTTTAAGAAGCAATGGAAAAAAAATATCCTCAGATGAGGATTAACAACAGCAAAAAACACACAAAAAATATTTCTACACACCAATTATACACAGATATTCAGTCTCATTAACTTATAATAATCAAAAAGTAAAAACCATTCAATACCTATCAATTGATGAATAGATATACACATAGTGGCATATTTATATACAATATTATTTGTCAATAAAGGGATAAAGTTCTGATATATCTTACAGCATGAATAACCCAGTCCCATAGAGACAGAAAATAAATTAATGTTTACCAGTAGAGAGAGGAATGGGAGATGGAAAATGACTGCTAAAAGATATAGAATACTTTTTGGAATGATGGAAATGTTCTAAACTTGATAGCCGATGGCTGCAAAATTTTGTGACTATACTAAAACCACTAAATTGTACATTTTAAAGGGATTAATTTATAGTATCAGAATCATATTTCAATAAAGTTGTAATCAACATAACTTATGCATAAAATACTTAAATATAAAAAATAAATATGCTAGAATAAACTTACGATTTTGGCTAATGAAATATATATTGCTATAGAGAAGTTAAAAATCAAGAAAGAAGTATCAATATGTTTATATAAAAATACTTCTGTATTACAAAACACTGTAAGCATTAAAAGGAAGATAACAGATTATCTATGCAAAATATTTTTTAAATGTAATGCATTTTGATCCTTATTTATACAGCGGTTATTGTATGCCAGATACCGCTCTAAGCAATTCATAAATAATGACATATTTGAGCCATATATCAACCCCATATGAAGAGAATCTCCTGCCCTAGCTGGTTTGACTCAGTGGATAGAGCATCAGCCCATGGACTGAAGGGTCCTGGGTTTGATTTCGGTTAAGGGCATGTACCTTGGTTGTAGGCTCAATCCCAGCCCAGGTTAGGGTGCATTCAGGAGGCAACTAATTGATGTGTCTCTCTCACATGGATGTTTTTCTCTCTGTGACTCCCTCCTACCTTTCAACTCTCTCTAAATATTAATGGAAAAATATCTTTGGGTGAGAATTAACAATAACAACAACAAAAAGAGAATCTCCTATAATGTTCCCACATTATAGAGGGGGATAATAAGATGTAAAATATTCTCCTTGGTTTCACTTGACCTCCAATTAGTAGAGCTAGGATTTGAACCCAGGTAGGCTTACTCCAGAGCCTGTGCTGTAAATCCCTACACTATGCAGCCTTCCTTCTCAATCATAGACTGAGCTAGGAATAAAGCCAGGAAAAGGGAACAAAGAAGAAAGTCAAGACAAACATCTATGACAAAGTCAGATACAATGGTAGATCTGAAGAAAAGAACCTAGAAATTATAGTGAGAGTACATGTGGAAAAGGAAGAGGGAAAGCTGGATCAATTTCCTAAGATCTAAAAACAATAGCATCTTACAATATAAATCAACAACTGCATCTCTTCCCTTTCTCAGAGGCAGAGAATGAAGATGAATGTGAGGCTGCTGTAGCACTCAGTCTTCAAATGTAATTAGAAAATTTTAATATATTTTATTACAAATATTATTAAAGGCGGGCTTTTTCCATATATTTGGTAACTACTAAGATTTATCCTCTAAGAATTATTTGTTTATTTTCTCTTTCACCTTTTGAGCTTACCATTTTTTATGTTGATTCCCCTATTTTTTTTTTAATGTATTGCTCTTCTTTTCACTTTTTGTGGAATATTTTTGGTTTGGATTTTTTTTTTATTCCTCATACCAACTTTATAATTAGAAAGCCCTTTTTGTTCTGATTTAATGTAAATATCTCCCAACATTGTCTTCTCATTGCCTTATATTTGTAAAAATTATATCTAATCTTTTAATATTTTCTTTACATATATATATATTTAAATGAACACTTTTTTTTTCTAAACTATAATTAACTGTGTCAGTGTCTTTTGGTCAAGAAAACATTTTTGCCTCATTTGTGATGTTTTATCCTGTATCTTCAAAATATAACTTACTGATATTCCCATAACAGTGTTCCAAAAGTATACTTATATGTTTCTAACTTTAGCATATTCATAGCATGTGCATTTCTGTTAAAAATAGCTTTCCTCTGATTTATACTCACTACAGGTTGATTGCAATCAAAAAAATTACTAGGGGCTATTAAACCTGGGTCCAAAAATAAGGAAAATGTTCTTGCAGGGAGGAGAGAAAGAAATAGGGAGAGAGAAGGGGTGAGGAAAGAAGAATAAGAATAAAATATGGAATTAGAGGAGAAAGAGAAGCAGAAGTAGAACGAGAACAAGAAGAAAAAGAAGAGAAGGAGGAGGAGAAGAAGAGGTTTGAGGAAGAGGAAGGGGGAAGAAACAGGAGAGTCTAAGAAAGAGGAGAAAGGGCAGGAGGGAAGGGGAACCGTACTGTATGCTGTGGCCATCACATTATCCATTGAAGAATTATATTTCCTTAATTACTATCAAATAAAATTTCCCAAGATCATTTTATATAAGATTATTCATACCACATTCCTATAGCTCCCATGGGAAACTTTCTTGCAGTTACAAAAAACCTCAAGACCTGCACAATAGGAGAGTATCTGGAGCTTGAAAACTAAACCAGGAAGTTACTGTGTAATACAAATGTGTGATAAAACTCCCTGCATTACCACAGGCTACTATTAAAAACACTGCTAATAGGACAGAGCACTTAGTCTAGAGAATGGAAATGCCAAACAGAAAGACCAGAGCTGAGCCTCCAGTTGGCACTAAGGCAAATCGTTGATATGTAGTAGGGTATAATATTGGAAAGCCAAACTTCCATGGAAATCAATTCCAAGTGACTAGAGTTAAACATATTTTGAGATGCCTGGAGGGTGTGCCTCAGTAGTTGAGCTTTGGCCTATGAACCAGGAAGTCACAATTCGATTCCCAGTCAGGGCATGTGCCCAGGTTGTGGGTTGGATCTCCAGTGTGGGGTGTGCAGGAGGTAGCCCATCAATGATTCTCTCTCATCATTGATGTTTCTATATCCCTCTCTTTCCCTCTCTGAAATCAATAAAAATGTATTTTAAAAAATGTTTTGAGAAAGATTATGAGCCAAAAATAATTATGGATTGCTTAAAATATACAGTAAGATATCCAGTATGCACAGGGTAGACAAGCACACAAGACATGCATACAGAAGACAGACTAATACCAAGAAAAACAAATCATGGTCAGAACAGAGATCAATCCCTTCACTGGACAAGAATAATTGGAAAGAATTGTAAAAACCAAAGTATATCTAATATTTGTAATTATATTCATATTGATATGCTCCAAACTGTAAGTAGGTCTTTTAAAGTAGATTTTCAAAAAAAACCCTTTTTAAATCTTCATAAAATCTGAAATAAACATGTGTTGTTCTAGATAGCTACCTAGAAAGCATGGTTCTTCCCTATTTACTATAATAAAGATACTTCACTCAATGATGTGAAAATTATCCAAGAACATAACCTTGAGAATGTTTAAACACCCAATGATGTGAAAATTATCCAAGGATATAACCTTGAGAAAAGTTAAAAAGTATCTTATTGCAATGTGTTATTCTGCAACATGAAATCCATTTAACTTAGAATATTCTCTAAATTAGCATATAGGTGAACTATCCTAATCGATGTATCTTTATTCATGTTTTTTCCTCTTCTAAATGGAAAAAAAATATCTTCCACATTCATTTTATTTCAATATACAACTTCATAATCACCTTTTCAGGCAGCTTTTTTGAATAAGCAAGACTAATATTCCCTCACCACTTTGAATAAAGCATGGATCTTTTTGCTACACTTAAAATAAAACCCAATAAATATTTATGGAACACTTAAGTATGCCAAATACTGTGCTAAATAATTTAAATAAATTATCAAATTTCATCCTTAAAATGGCTTCTTCAAAATGCACTACTATTAGTCCCATTTTATATATCAGAAAACTGAAATAAGCTGGTTTTAAGTTTCAAGTCACCAACTGCTATGGTCTGAATGTGTCTCCTCCCCAATTCATCTGTTGAAATCCCAGGGCCCAATGTGATGGTATTAGGAGGTGAGGCCTTTGGGGGTGATTAGGTCATGAGTGTGGAGCCATCATAAATGGGATTAATGTTCCTTTCATTGAAACCCCACAGAGATCCCTTGCCCTTTTCACCATTGAGGACAAAGGAAGAAGGCACCAGCTATAAACCAGGAAGAGGGCTATCACCAGAACATTAATGTGCTGGCATCGTGATCTTGGACTTCTCAGCCTTAGAAGTGTGAGAAATACATTTCTGCTGTTCATGCTACCCAGTCTGCAGTATTTTGTTATAGCAACCCAACAGACTAAGACACCAACCAAAGCAAGGGTCTAAGATTAACATCCAAAGGATCAGACTGTAGAATTGGGGTTACGCTTGTTATTATATAACTAGAGGCCTGGTACACAAAATTCATGCACAAGGGTGTGGGGGGCGGCTTAGCCTGGCCTGCACTCTCTTACAGTCTGGGACCCCGCACTCCTAACTACCCATCTGCTTGCTCCTTACCGCTTGGATCACTGTTCCTCAGCGCTGCAGCAGAGGCGGGAGAGGCTCTCGCCACCACCGCTACGTTCACTAGCCGTGAGCCCGACTTCTGGCTGATTAGCACTCCCCCTGTGGGAGCACACTGACCACGAGGGGGCAGCTCCTGCATTGAGCTTCTGCCCCCTGGTGGTCAATGTGCATCATAGTGACTAGTTGTTCTGGTCGTTCCACTGTAATGGCCACTTAGGCTTTTATTATATAGATTATAAAGATGGAACTACCTGACAGTCAATGTGCCCCCCTGAGGAGTCCCGGATGGCAAGAGGGTACAGGCCAGGCCAAGGGACCTTACTGGTGCAAAATCAAGGCTGGGGAGGGATGCAGGAGGTTGGCCAGCTAGGGAGGGACTTAGGGAGGGCTGCAAGGCATGTCCAAACCAACTCATTCAGTCCTCATCAGCTGGACCCCAGCAGCAAGCTAACCTACTGGTCAGAGCGTCTGCCCCCTGGTGGTCAGTGCACATCATAGTGACTGGTTGACTGGTCAACTATCTGTCCCCTGGTGGTCAGTGCACAGTTGAGCGGCCTTAGCTTATCATTAGCATATTACACTTTGATTGGTTGAATGGTTGACCAAATGACTAAACAGTTAGCATATTAGGCTTTTATTATATAAGATTCTTAATACATCTTCCTTGTCCCAGGTTCTTTATTACTTTAGCCATACCTCAAAATTACCAGTGCTTTTTTTTTTAATATAGATACATCAGTCCTACTCCTTATCTTCATTTTGATTCAGCATTTCTAATTGTTTAATAGTTCATTTCAGCATCTAAATCAAATGTGCAATTTTGATGCTCAACCATGGTTGAGAGTTATGGCCTTAGAACAGACACTCCTGAATTCAGGGATCAAGTCTTTTACTTATTCTGAACTCTCATTACACCTTTATAATCTTGCTGCCAATACACTCCATAAATATTTCTTGCCCAATTAAATCTTTATGAGCTCCTACACCATTAAAAAGTTGCCTCAAGGCAGTGATGTCTGGAAAGTCCACAGAAAACTTAAAATCATTTATTTTGTTGAGTCAATTGCTTATATTCTCTTTGAGGCAGTTCAGTGAGGAACTATGGGGGGGAAATCTGTAGCACATTTCTACATTTTGAAAATGTATGGCTACTATTGACTATAACTAATTGCAAAAGAGTAATAATCAAAACATTTAACAACCTATATTTGATGAGCATTGATCAATCAGAGTACACAAGGCAGTAAACATCAGTTATGATTATACTAGAAAACAACAGCTGAATTCATGTCAGTATTTAACCACAAGAATTTATCCCAAATCAGAATGATAGGTTCTGTCTATTAGAAAAGGCAATTTTTAAATTTAAGTTTACTTTTCTACTTCATATTATGTTCCTCCTCATTGTTCTAAATTCCATGGCACCAGTATTACTATACTTTAAATGAGGTTTTCTGTGTAGTATATTTTTTCATATGCGCTGAAAATTCCTTTCTCGTTTCGAATATGCTAGTTTGATTTTAATTTGTAAAAGCTATTTTCCTAGCTTTTTATGTGTAAAGAATATATCTTCATAAAATAGCAATAAAAGTAACTTTTCATCATGAGGTTATAGCACTTTCATCAATTTCAATATGTAGATGATTGAAATTGATGAAAGTACAATAATCTCATGATTTATGTGATTTTCTAAAAATTACAGAAGCTTCTCACTATATAATTAAGTAATATAAATTTAATTTAGTTAAACATATTCTTTTACAAGCCATTTTTCCTAAAGTAAACCATTTCATATATTAAAAAACACACACAATAAAACAGTAAACTTATATGGACTAAAATTATTATTTCAAATTGATAAGCAAACCAAATCTCAAGCAACTGTTTTCTTTGGTAGGAAAACCAAAATCAAAAATGTTAAACTATGTGTAACAATATTATTTAATAGCATAGATAATCAAATTAATAATATTTAATTTCACTTAAAAAAAAAACCCTGGAAAGGTGTTCATTAATATAATAGTGAGTAATCAATTAAAAACCTATCAGTCTTTCTTACAGAACTAGTACTCAAAGTATATATACAGAATCGGATTTGCCATGAAGCTGATAGAGTTTTAAGTTTCAGAGCTCCTCATTTGTACAAGCCCTTTCCAAGTATCTGAAAGTAGCTTTGCAATGTGTATATGTGGTTTTATATTTGTGCAATACCTACAAATATATTTATAACCTTCTGTGATTTTTATTGTAATAAATACCCAATTTTTATCTAATTGTTATCTATAATTTGTATTCTATGTCTTAAAGCACCTTCAAATTGTAGGTGCTTTAAAACTTCAAGGTCCATATCACCTTGAACCACCTCTGACCATATGAATTATTTATATTTTGACAATACCATGCTTTATAGGCAAAGAAACAGAAGTCAGGAAGGTTAATTAACTTATCTATGAAGGCTATTAGGTTAATGATCCAACATTTAAAACTAGGTCATCTGGCTCCAGAGTCCATGTTCTGAAAGCCCATACTTTATAGATACTGGCATCAACATGAATAAATCCCCAAGCACAATGCCATCTATCTATCTATCTATCTATATCATATAACTCAATTTATATCATTAAAATACAGGAAAATATAAACTATATGCTGTAAGTATATGCACATTATACAATTTTACGATAAAAGTAAAAATAACAGCAAAGAATTGGTAAACATATAACTCATGGTAGCATTATATCGACAGAAGAAGGAGGATGTAGTAAAGAGGACCCTACCAGGGGCTTCAAATGTGTTGTCAATGCTATATTTTTTAAATAGTTATTAAGTCTATAGTTTTCAGTATTTATTTTAATTTAAATCATACTTATCTTATATACTAGGGGCCCGGTGCACAAAATTCGTGCACTGGGTGGGGGGGGGGGGAGAGTGTCCCTCAACCCAGCCTGCCCCCTCTCACATACTGGGAGCCCTCAGGCGTTGACCCCCATCACCCTCCGATCGCCTGATCGGCCCCTTGCCCAGGCCTGACGCCTCCACCAGAGGTGTCAGGCTTGGACAGGGGACCCCCATCTCCCCCCATTCACTGGCTCTGGCGCCCGCCCAGGCCTGAGGCCTCTGGCCCAGGAATCATGCCTGGGCAGGGGACCCCCATCTCCCTCTGATCGCTTGCTCCACCCCCCGCCCAAGCCTGACGCCTCTGACCCAGGCTTCAGGCCTGGGCAAGGGGACCATCATATCCCCCCAATCCCCGGCTCCGCCCCCCACCCAGGCCTGATGCCTCGGCCAGAGGAGTTGACCCTCATCACCCTCCAATCACCAATCACCGGATCGGCCCCTTGACCAGGCCGGACGACAGAGGTGTCAGGCCTGGACAGGGGACCCCCAGCTCCCCGCGGTTGCAGGCTCCGCCCCTGCCCAGGCCTAATGCCTCTGGCCTAGGCGTCCGGCCCAGGCAGCGGGGACCTGCAGTGGCAGCGGGGGGCACCGCGATCGTGGGCTTCGCTTTAGGCCCAGGCAAGGGACCCCTAGCTCCTGGGACTGCCAGCTTCGACCGTGCCCAGGTCCCATCGCTGGCTCCACCCCTACTTCCTGCTATCACTGGCCAGGGTGGCAAAGGTGCCTGATTCTCCGATCATGGCTGGGGGGCAGGGCAAAGGTGGCCCCAGGGCCGCCTTTGCCCTGCCTCCCAGCTCTTAGCTCCCCCCTGGGTTTCAGATCACTGTCAGTGGCAGGGGGCTTCTTCCTGCTTTCCCTTTCGACTCCCTGCATTGTGCCTACATATGCAAATTAGCCGCCATCTTGTTGGCAGTTAACTTGCATATAGTTAACTTGCATATAGTTAATTTGCATATAGCCCTGATTAGCCAATGAAAAAGGTATCACTGTACGCCAATTACCATTTTTCTCTTTTATTAGTGTAGATACCCTTGGGATGTGTAATAGTGAAATATAAAAGGCTAATTAAAAATTATAGTAGCTGGTTTAGCTCAGTGGATAGAGCGTCAGCCTGTGGACTAAAGGGTCCCAGGTTTGATTCTAGTTAAGAGCACATGGCTGGGTTGTAGGCTTGATCCCTAGTAGGAGATGTGCAGGAGGCAGCCAATCAATGATTCTCTCTCATCATTGATGTTTCTATATCTCTCTCCCTTTCCCTCATTCTCAGAAATCAATAAAGATATATTTTTAAAAAGTTATAGCACACCTTGCCTTGGCTGATGTGGTTCAGTGGTTAAAGTGTCAACCCACACATCATAGGGTCGTGGGTTCAATTTCCGGTCAAAGGCATGTGCTTGGGTTGCAGGTTCTATGCCCATCCATGTTGGGGAGTGTGTGGGAGGCAACCAATTGATGTGTCTCTCTCACATCTATGTTACTCTTCTCTCTATCTCTCTCCTTTCCTCTCCCTCAAACCCTCCTTCCCTTATACTTGCTCTAAAAAATCAATGGAAAAATATGCTCTGGTAAGTATTAACAGCAACAACAAAAATTAACTAGACCTTAAATCATGTATGTCAAAGTACATAGCTTCTAAGTTTATGTAGAAAATCCAAGTCTTTTTCTTATTACTCTAAATATTAGAATGGCACTTCTTAAAAATTTCATGAAGAAAATACCATTTAGATATTAAACTATATTTTGGAATATTTTGAGAATTTTGGAATATTAAGAGAATTAATCCTTATTTTGGTTACATCAAAAATATTAATAACATAATACCCAAAGATTCCTGGAATCCTGGTAATTTATAATCAATGAATTAATAATGTATATTACAGAATTCCGGCTCCATTTCAGGATACACTGATAGAAAGAGTGTCATACCCATGCAATCAAGAAGAAGTGGGGCAACCTGCAATATTATACTGATCTTGTGCCATCAGAATGATGGCTTCCAAGGGCAACCGATTAGGGTAAAATCTGAGGAAAGGTGGAGTCAGCCTCCACAAAGAGACAAGACAAGGGTATAGGCCAGCCGTGGGCAAACTACGGCCCGCGGGCTGGATCCGGCCCATTTGAAATGAATAAAACTATTGAAAAAAAAGACCGTACCCTTTATGTAATGATGTTTACTTTGAATTTATATTAGTTCACACAAACACTCCATCCATGCTTTTGTTCCAGCCCTCCGGTCCAGTTTAAGAACCCATTGTGGCCCTCGAGTCAAAAAGTTTGCCCACCCCTGGTATAGGCAATCACTATCTAGTATAGGCAGCAACTCAGCTAGACTAGTGAATTGGAAAAAAAGAAAAAAACAACAATAAAAAACAACAACTACGCTGCCATACAAACAAGTACAAAAAAAACCTGACTTTTTTTTATATATATTTCATTGATTTTTTTACAGAGAGGAAGGGAAAGGGATAGAGAGTTAGAAACATCAGGATCGGCTGCTTCCTGCACACCCCCTACTGGGGATGTGCCTGCAACCAAGGTACATGCCCTTGACCAGAATCGAACCTGGGACCCTTCAGTCTGCAGGCCGGCGCTCTATCCACTGAGCCAAACCGGTTAGGGCCCAACTGACTTTTAATGGACTGTTAAAAGCTGGACATGTACGGTTGTGGACGTATGCAGTCCTGGGAACAGGGACACTTGTAGCCTTTTCTCCAGGAACCTCACTGTTTGCTCAGAGAAAGAGGAAGTGGGAGAGATCAGAGAAAACATTCCTGGGAATGTAGTTCTCTGGTGTAACAGCTGCTGCTGAGGGAAAAATAAAGAAATCTTACTTGGATCCTTCTCCCAAGTGGAATAAACTCTTAAAATGCTTAAGAAAGACAGCAAATCCTGTCACTTTGAGGGGATTTGGGGAAAGAAAAGAGGCAAGAAATCCTCCTATTTCCACAACATTACAGGTCTTTTACCACTGGGGGCAGGCAGGATCACTGAGAAAACTCAGCTCTAAACTCAGGCACATGAATTGCCTAAGGCTGAGGCTGAGAAAAAAAAGTAGGAGGCTCCCTTGCTCCTCATCACCCTGGCTAACAAGAACCTGGAAACAAGCAAGAGCAGCAGTGGAGGGACAAGAACAGGGAGAAACAAGCTCTCTAAAGAACAGGCTCACAGGGAGAGCCTACACCTGAGGGTGGACTAAACACAATCAAGAATTTGCTCAGATAATGAATCTAGCTCCAACCTTAGCCGCAAGGTGCCATAGAGGAATTTGAAGTTGGTGGTGCACTGAAGGTAATCATAGCAACCAACGAAATGGAAACGCAGCACAGCTCCTCAATAAAGGCCTAGCAGAAAAAGAAGCATGCCTATTTCCAGGCATAAATACATTACTCAAATGGAAATACAAAGAGGAAATTAGTAAACAAACAAACAAATGAAACACTATCCAAGAAATGTAGGAAGAAATCAGTCTAAAATATATAATTAGAATCCTAGAAGAAAAAAAGTGAGAGAATGAAGAGAAAAATATATGCGAATGTCTGGTCAAGAATTTTCCAAAAGTAACACATTAAAAATCAACCTACAAATGCTAAAGACAAAAGGCAAGGCGAAATGTCATAGGTTGTCATAGGAGAATTATCTTCAAAAAAATAGAAAGTCTTCCAGGTTTTTGATAATAGATATAACCAGAGTTATTAACATACCTAAAAATTATATATAATCTAGAGGAGTGAGTGATCTATGAAGGATGTTAGGAAAAAGTGGACAAATGAGGGAACAATTTCAATTCTCCAGCATAAAGAATGCTTTGCCTGGCTAAGAAAATTTCAATCACTCATTCATCTATATTCTTAAAAATCAATCAACCAATCACTTAACTAATGATATGAGAATGTATAAGTAACAAATATAATTTTAAAAAGAAATAATCAATTGGATACTGTTATATATTGAAATGCTAAAATGAATCACTTGGTATTTGAATTCAAATAATTTTCTTTTCTGATCATTTTCTTTCCAAAGGCATTTGTTTCTTATTTTCAATGTAATTCATTCTCTCTCTCTCTCTCTCTCTCTCTCTCTCTCTCTCTCTCTCTCTCCCTCCCTCCCTCCCTCCCTCCCTCCCTCCCTCCCTCCCTCCCTTCCTTCCTTCCTTGTAATCCTCACTTGAAGATCTTATTTCTATTGGTTTTTAGAGAGAATGGAAGGGGCAGAGACAGAGAGAAACACATCAATTGGTTGCCTCACACACTCGCCCATACCAAGGCCAGGATAGAGCTTGCAATGAGGTATGTGCTCTTGACCAGAATCTAACCCGAGATCCTTCAGTCGGTGGAGCCAGGGCTCAATGTAACTATGATAATTATATTTTCAATATCTTCTTGGGTTGAATTTCATGTTTAGTTGAGTTTAATATTCACTGATAGTTATTTAAAAATTTATGAATTAAATCAGCAAATAATATTATGCAAAAGTCCGCCCCACATTATTCCCACACATCATCAGTCTTGAATAAGAAGTACTCTGGAACCCTGAAGAAAGCAAGCACATTATTCAGACATTCAGGAAGCAATCAAGAGGCAGAAACCACACATTACTTTTAATGTGGAATTTTTCATTAAAAACTTAACTATAATAGGAATTGGAGTAATTGATGATTGTCTACTATAAAGGTACCTGACGAATATAGGGATAACAGATACAGGAATGATCATCAACAGTAGAGAAGAGACAGTGAGCCCAGGGAAGAAACCCCTCTCCTGCATTGTTGATACCCAGACCTCTGTAGAGGTGGGCATGTCTAGGATTCATTGGAGGGCAGAGAAATTCACTGAGGCTACAGAGCTTCCCAAGAGGGTTTGGGAGGAAATTTTTATAGGAGGTCCCCTGCTGGAAACCACCACTGAAGAGCCACTTGTGGTGATGCTGGAGAAGTCTTCCGTGGGAACTATCATGAGCTCCTATAAATCAGGTATTCTTGGAGGTAAGAGACTGCAGAGCTGAATGCTCTGTTGGAGCCTATGCACTAAGGAATTTTCCACATAGTATATGAGCCTACCTAGAAAAACACACCAGAATTTGAAAGAGAAACCCATTTCCTACTACACTGTTCCTCTGGTACCTCCTATGAAAAAAGCTCTCTGCCACAGGAGAAAAACTTATAAAATCCAGGTGTATTATTGAAAGGAATTTTAGGGATAAAAGAGGCAGGTTTAGGGAGTTTTAGGAATAAAGAGGGCCCATGGGGGAGGACTACAAAGGTGAAGGCTATTGAGCTGCCAAAAGGCATGCATTCACAGAGGGGAGAGAGAGAGAGAGAGAGAGAGAGAGAGAGAGAGAGAGAGAGAGAGAGAGAGAGAGAGATGCCACAGGATAAGGGGAGAGGAAGACACAGGAAAAGGGAAGAGGAAGACATCCATTCACAGAAGATAGGGAAAGCTGCAGGGTATGGGGAGGAAGAGGAAACAAACTTTCACAGAGGGTAGAGAAATGTTGACAAATGGGAGAAAGAGGAAAACAGATTTTCACAGGAGACTGAGAATTCTACCACTGAAGGGGGAGAGAAAGAGTGGGGCACCACGTGGGGTTTGAGCTTTGAAACTGATATAGTGACCAACTGGAAGACAGTATAAAGAAACAAAGAACTGCAACCTTTATAAACCTTAGAAAAGAGGAGTTTAGTGGGTCACCTCCTTGGGACTCCCTCCCTATGTGGGAGCCTGTATCTGCTTTCAATACATTTCCACCCTTTTCATCTATCACCTTTTGTCCATGGCTTCATTCTTCAAATCCATCTGGACAAGGACCCATGAAAGAAATCACCCTTGCATCCTGCTCAGGAAACACCACCGGACTCATTATCGACTATTTAAGAGTGATCTTTAGAGTCAATGCATTGATAATGAGTACACCAGTTTTCAATACCTCTCAAGAAAAAACCCAGATTAGGAAAACAAGTGATCAGCTATCTAGTCTATTGTAGGCCACATGTTTTACAGTACACACTTTCCATCCTAATCATTCACCAATAATAAGGGGAGAGAAAGTGGATAGCATACAAAGAATAAATTCAAAAATATCCTGAGTTCATTACATTAGTATTTGCAATTTGTGAAAACTTATCAAACCATAAACTTATGGTTTATATACTTGTCTGTATCATTTTTATATTTCAATAAAAACTTTCAAAATGAAGCACCCATGTTGCAAAGTTTAATTTCTGATTATAGTTATCCTATACATAGCATATCATAGAATCCATGTACATAGCCCTACTGATGCACTTATTTCTCTATGTTGTAAGTGCCTATTTAATTGCAATGACTGAATCAAAAACAATTTTATTTACGGGCTCTGAAAAAGTTTGAAAAACGAATAAAATGAATTTATCCTGGAAGTATATACTTGCCAATCATTCAAAATATGTTTCTTCCATGATTTACTGGAGGTTCTTAGTTTGCCTCTAACAGAAGGTAATTGCCATTATAAATGCTATCTGAAAGCTGCTCCCAACAGTATTAATTATTTTATGGTAAAAACTAAATGACTTCCATTTTATTCCCTATGTTCTTACCCTTCAGTAAAATTTACTAGTTGGAGGGCAGATTCTCCTCACACACTGAAAATTGAAATGTTTTCACTCTTAAATGGAGGATTAATCCATGTTTTAGGAGATAGGTCTTTTTAATAATGTTGTTAACTGATTTCAGACTGATTTCATTGATGACCTTAGATATCATCACTAATGCTTTACTACACCATGCCATTGGCTCTGTAACTTTCTAGTCTTCTCTTTGAATATGGCTTGGCTACATTACTTGCTCAGGCCAAAGTAATGTTAGCAACTTTGACACAGGCAGAAACTTGAGAAGAAAGAAAAGTGCATTATATGACATGGCCTGCTTTCTCTTGGATCCTTGCCATCAACTTGAGAACAAGGTAAGACTAGCCTACTGGAAGATGAGAGACTACATGGAGCAGAGTTAAATGATCTCAGCTGAGGCCATTGAAGGATAGTTAGTTAATAACTTGTCCAACAACTTATCACATAGGAGTAGGAAAACTCAGCCAAATCAGCCAAAGTCAATCCAGATCAGCCGGACCTCCAAGCTGACCCAAAATTGTGTAAGAAATAATGAATGGTTGTAATTTTTAGTCATTAAAATTTGAAGTAACATTTCATGTTGATTGAAACATATATTTAGCATAACTTTTTAACTGGCTGAAGTTTTCTCTTTCACAATTTTTAATTTTTTTTTTAAATGTTGTGTTTTGTTTTCTTAAGAAGTAATGTTCATAGCACTCCACTGGAGTTACTCCATAGGCAAAGTGAATTCAGAACCAAAAATCAACACACACACACACACACACACACACACACACACACACACAACAAACAAACAAAAAGCAAAAGCACACTGGGATTCCTATATAAGGTGGTCACATGGTTTTTTCAATAGATAGAGACCATTTTTCTTCGATACCAGCAATGAGAGATCGTAAATCTAAATTGTATTACAACCAAAATACAGACTATTATATACCATAAACTTTTTAAATTAAAAGCTTAAATATAAAACCTATAAATGTTGAGTCCACCAAATGGTATAATTGATTACAAAATAAGAGTTAAAACATAAAATAGTTATTTAATCAATAATCTGATTTCCTCATTAAGGGACATTGTAAGAGTTAAATAAAATGTTTTGAAATCATTTGAAAAAGTTTATAATAAAAAGGTGATGATTTAATAAATGTAGACTTTCTGACTGTTTCACCAAGTGTGCACTGAAGCACAGTTTGTTATCGGGTGATATGATATGTTTGATGGTTATGCCAATTAGGCAATAAAGATGAATAGCTGCACAAAACTGAAGAGTTCTATGTTTTGAATCATTTTGAGCATTTGGGGAAAGAACCTGTGACTTGACATTTAGTTAAATACAGTTTATATGAAAAAATTATGAATTTTTCTTCTGTATGAAGCTAGATGACGCCACTGTTGTTGGCTCAGCTGTCTTTTATAAGTCAGGAGAGAATTGGGAGTATCATTCTGCTAATTGCATGCACCATAGCTAAAATATATATTATATTCTAAAACAATGGCTCTTTTTTATATTTATACAGTCTGTCTGTTTCTGAGATAAGGATAAATAAGAACTGTAAAAGTGAAGGCCATTAAAAACCTTCTGTAAGACAACTGATTTTTTCAGGAAGTGGTTATGGGGTATCTCTTGTTTGCCAGCCACTGTGAATCTCAGACAAAGACTGCATAGGTGTCTTTTCAAATGTCCTGTGGGAAGAGACGATTTTCTTTTAACTAACCACAAGGAAAATATATAATTGGTGTTGAGGATCTGAATACAGCCAGCTGATTCTTATTCTGCTACTAATCTTAAAAATTTTCAACTCTCAAATTAAATCTATGCTTATGTAGAACAATAGATATTTCCAGTATTCATAGGATGCTGGTTATTTATCATCTTGAAATTCTTTTTTTTTCTTTGTACTTATGGTGTCTGCTTCCTTCCACTGTGTTGAATGATATTATACCCACATGTGCATAATGCTTTCTCCATCAACCTGTGCTTCTTAGAGAAACTTTGTTGTTGTGTTTTGTTACCTTTACAACACTTAAAATCCAATTATTTATTTACGTCATGAAGTTTTTGAAAAATAAAGTGTTGGATTTGAAACCCAGTTTTGTCACTGACTGGTTTCAAAGAACTTGAGAAAATTGAAACTCTTTCCAATTTTCAATTTCCAAATATGTACAAAATGGGAATAAAAATATTTGCTTACTTTATCTCAGAAGTAGATGTATTGGGAAAATAAAAAGATGCTTTGTAAAGCACTTTGTAAAGTGCAATAAAATGTGAGACATAATTTCCTTAATGATAAGGAATTAATATTTTTTATATTGGCACATCTAATTTTGCATGCATTGCAGATTTCTAAGTGGGAGTAAATTTGTCAAAGTAATAAAGGGTGAAATTTTATTATTGCTTCTAATCATTCATCCAACATCAACACTCAGTATATTTTTCATGTAGTTGGTAAATTTAAGATGTTCTGAAATTCTTTTTCAAGTGGCGCTGGATATTCTTGCCTCCTGGTGGAAGGATTGCCTCACTAATGATCTCTTTTCTTTGGGCTACACAGGCTCAGATAGCTTTATTGTTCAGATAATAATTTCCCATTCAAAGAAAAATAGGAAAGAAGAGTAGCTAGAAATAAGGCTATATTTTATCATTTGGAAATTTTCTACACATTTCTAAAATCATGAAAAGTGATAAAATAAAAAGTCATGACTATAATTCTAAAATCATAGTATCAGAGATCTCTAAAGTGAATATAGTATAATGCCTTCATAAAAAAACAGTAGTGTATATTTTTAAACATAATTCACACTTTAGGTTTACATTTGAAGGTGGAAAAACATGTGATACAATGACTCACAGCTGCGGATTGAAAAGAGTACAGGTATTTGTTGAAAAAAAAATCCAGGTATACGTGGACCCAGGCAGTTCAAATTTGTGTTGTTCAGGGTCAACTGAAATTGTCATTAGCTTTTAAATTTTGTGTGACTATTGTTACTTAGATCTAACTCCATAGTCTTATTCTTGAGGGCAGATACTGTGTGGTTCACTACGTGATTTTCAGCATGTAGCACAGTGCCTCAATATAAAGTGTGTAATGTTAATTTGAATGAGTTAATAAAATAATGAATTATAATTACTCCTTTTTAAAGCTCTCAGGCATTTAGTTGAAAATTATTTACTATAAACATTTAAATATATATATATATATATATATATATATATATATATATATATATTTCTGAAAAGTTTATTTTTTCCTTTACTTGACCTGTCAGTAAGTAATGTATCATTTAATGTGGCGTTTTAGATTTATCAGATATTCTTAGATAACACTCCTCTGAATGTTTATATTTTTATATAATGTTATATTGCAGCATTCCACTTTTAAAACCAACACATTCACATAAACACTTAAAGTATGTATTTCCTTGGATTATGTAGTGAAAATTTATTTAAAGATGGTTATCAAAATTAAGTTTAACCTTGATATAGCATGTGGTTAGTTTGCAGAACTAAATTCAGTTCAAGCTACCAAGAACTGTGAATGATCTGATATCTTTTCTTATAGGCTAATAAGTAAACCTGCTCTAGTGTTGAAGATGCTGTCAGAAGACATGAGATTTCTGGATCAGAGGCAAAGGTATTTATTACTCATGGTACAGCAAGCCGCATAAACTTCATTCTTGCATCAGTTCTCCTTGTGCCCTAAGTTCCATGGGAGCAATGCAGAGGAGCCTGGAGAATTCCATAGACGGTGAACACACCTGGCCTCTATTTTACAGGGAGAAACTCTTTCTTTTTGTACTACACAAATATTCTTACAAATATAGTCCAGAACAAACACTGCCTCTGCTTGCAAGCCATGGAAAAATATGAGACTCACAGAAAACTATTTCCTAGTGTGTTCTTCTCATATTAATGCAAATCTTGCATTTCATATTTTGAAATAATAATTTTATTTATTTTTCAGAGTAGTACATGTGTCAGAATTTTTTTTTTATTTCAATAGGTAAATTTGAGCCCACTAAATACTAAACCAATTAAAAACTGCCGTGGTTTATTTGCACTCTTCTTGCTAATAAAAATGGATAATGATATGAGGTTTTAAAAATGTCATTTTCCCTTCTTTTAGATGATATTTCTAGAGTCCACTTGAATGGCATGTGACCTAATCACAAAACTACAGTTTTATTATAGAATCCTTAAACTGGCAGGAGTAATAAAGTTGACTTACAGGTGTACATCATATCTAACATGGAAAATCAGTTCTATCCCTTATCCATTCTCAACATGTGCTGCTAGCTTCAGAAGAAAACTGATTCTATTCCTGTTAAAGGCCAATTTTGCTTTAAATTTGAGAAACTTACATTGATAGCATGACAGAGGTCAATAAATATAATTCAAAAATCTAGTGCAGGACTGCCCTAAACAAGAGCATGAGGAGGACCATTTCAGTAGGGTCAACACTTTGCTTGTCCCGTAGAAACCTACATTTGAAATCAAGTGATGAGGAGTTGAAATTAAAATTTATGCCACAAAATTCTTTCTTAAAATAATGAAGCAGCTGGTTTACACATCAATATCAAATTATTAATGATCAAATAGTTTTCTTTGTAATTTGCTTCACTTATATTTGGTTGTGGGTGGAGTTTTTCTGTGATAATTTTATGTGTCAAAATTTCTATTTGGTAATTTCAGGTGCCATTGTAATGGAAAATACACGATACCTGGAGTCCCATTTCTGTATCCCCATTTCTCATTCATAAAAAAAATTGGCACCATAATTAAAATTTAAGGTCATGACATGAAGACACAGAATTATTTATGTGATAATTCAGCATACTTATTCCAGGAAGTAATAAACTAACACAGATCAGAATAATTTGCCCAAAGTCAGAGCAGGTGAAATCAAGAGATGACAAGATACCATAAAACTGCCTAAAGCAGTCAATTATTTCACTCACCAGCTTAAGGTCTTTTTTGTTTGTAATTAATTAATTTATTTTTAAAAAATATTTTTATTGATTTCAGAGAGGAAGGGAGAGGGAGAGAGATAGAAACACCAATGATGAGAGAGAATCATTGATTAACTGCCCCCTACTGGGGATCAAGCCCACAACCTGGGCATGTGCCCTGACCAGGAATCAAACCATGACCTCCTGGTCCGTAGGTCAATGCTCAGCCACTGAGCCATGCAGGCCAGGCTTTGTTTGTAATTTAGATGTCAACACTCTATCATGAAAATTGAGATATTAGTATTTTTTTCTTTAAAATGCTGTCTGGCATAGAATATGTGATAGCAGTTATGACTAATCTTCCAGCTGAGAACCATGTGTTTGTATCAGAAAAAAAATATATATAAAGATCAATTGTCTCAACTGTGGCATCAGAGGAAATAATGGTGCCCAAGTGAGGGCTGGTGGTGGGGGGTATTCAAGGTGATTACTAAGAATAATGCTTTGGACTAGAGAAGTTGTGATGGCAGGTGTGGTGGGCTTTTAGTCAAAAGTGAAGTACGATCAGAAATATCCCAGACCAAATTGTGAAACCACAGTCTAGAGAGGGGACTGAGAAAATAGAAGAAAGGTGACCAGGGGACTCTGGAAGATACTCTACCCATCCTGAGATACCTGTGTAGCATCTGGGTAGTGGATATGTAATTTAAACAGTAGGAGGTACAAGGCTTCTCTTAGATGCCCCTATGGTGCATGAGATAAGATGCATGCATGTAAACCTACTGCTGGAAAGACATGTGTGAGCAGAATCTGAAGGGACTGTGTGTCTGGCAGTGCTGAGTACTGGCGTGCATCACCTTACTACATCCTCACACATCCCAGGAGGTGGGGAAATTATTCTCATTTTACAGATGAGAAAACTGACTCAGAGAGATGAGTTTCCATTGCTAGAGCCCAAAGCTTGCGCCAACCTTGACTGATTGGATCAGTCCTTTCTTAGAAGTTGCTCAGCTATAGCCAGGTGCCTGATGTTGGAAGCCCAGTGGGTAAAATAAAGAAACAAGAGTTTGCCATAAGCCTGCTTTGATAGAGGAGGTGAGGGCATGGTTTCATGATGCAGCTGAAAGAGTGGGTACAAATATGAAATTTGGTATTGGAGAACTCCAGCTACCCCATTGGGGGTGGGATAACAAATGAGAAGGAGAACCCCTTATTGAGCCTGTCCTGCGGATGGCTGGATTTCCTATTTCTTGAGGAAGCAGAAAGGGAAGTAATCTTCCATTTTTCAGCACTTGTAAGAGTTCTCCACATGAACTTCATTCTTGCATCAGTCCCCCTTGTGCCCGAAGTCCCATGGTCCAGTAGATGAGATGGAAGAGGAGTGTAGTCCACTTAGAGATTAGAAATATGGAAGACACAGTACCTTTTTAGAGGTTTACTTCAATGAGGGCATACAAAATGTATAACACATCAGAGGTAATCCCTATTTGTGAATTGAGAACCTGAGTAACACAGTGTTTAGGGGTTGTGAATTGTATGGAAAGGCATTGCAGTAGAAACTATAAGAATTATGTGATAAAGGCAAGTGGCATATCTCCTCTTGTCTCAGCCTTACCATCTATAAAGTGGGGATATTAGTGATTACCACATTACAATACTGAATGACTTAATTTGTAAAACATAATTACAAAAATGTCTGCAACACTGCAAATGTAACATAAAGATTTATTGTTGTCGCTTTATTATAATTTTAAATAGCTTAATAATTATACCTTAAGATTAAGTGTACTGAAATTCAATTAAGCCTGGAGCAAGATAAGGTAGTAACAAATCTTTTGACCAAAACTACGGGGAACTATACTTACTGAACCCAAAATATAATCACATCATTTCATGGAAACTATGACTAACAGGTTACAATTTACTAATGCAGCATCTAACATGAAGACCTAATCATAAAAGCACTCAATAGGTAGTGATGATGATGGTGTAAAAAGAAGGGGCAGGAATAGGGGGCTAGAGAGTAACATAAGAACAAGGGAGAAAAATACAGAGACAGGAAGACAAAAATCCCAGGTAACTTCTTCAAATGTTATCCACTTTACGAAAACATATAGGTAAATCCATATAGAAACAATTTTATTTATACTGTATTTCAAAAATATTCATCTGCGTTTTCCTTACTTAGTGAAAGAGCACATTTCCTCAGCATCTTTTAAATGATAAATTACAAGTTTTGTTTCACATGTAACTTTTCTTGAACATATCTGGCCCATGATCTGACTGACAATGTAAGTATACAGAGCACAGAAAACCCCGAAGGTCACGTGTAAAATATTTATTTTCTGTAAAGACTTTGATTGAAACATAATAAAATATGCAGAGCATGAAATCCAGATGCAACTCAACTATTTTTCACATATCATTGACTAATCAAATAATTTTTGTGTTTTTTTGTACTTTTTAATTCTTAAAGTGACAGATTTATTACAGCAATATATACTAGGTTTACTGGTTAATAATGGAAGATTTTGTAATCAAAGAAAACACAATAATTTGAAGAGAAATATCAAAAGTGCTTTATTCAAAGCAACGTCCATCCCTACCCACACATTTCCCCCATCTTTCAGGTAATTTGTGGATACCATTCCAATAGAACTTTTCTTGTTTTGAGGCAAACCATTCAGAGACCCAATTTTCTACTTCTTCGTATGTTTTGAAGTGCTGCTCAGAAAGTGCATGTGCCATCGATCAGAACAAGTGGGAATCTGAAGGAGCAAGGTCTGGCCAATACAGTGGGTGGGTTAATCCTTCCCAGGCAAGATCTTTTAATGTGTCATTAACTGGTTTTGGAGTGTGTGATGGTGAGTCATCATGAAGCAAAATTACTTTGCCATGACTTCTGGAACATTCTTGTCATTTCATGATTAAAGCGTGGTTCAAATTGAATATTTGTTGTCAGTAGCGATCAGTAGATCAGTATTAACTGTTTCAGAAATCGTTCCCATTGCTTGTAAATGATCGGAAATTGTTTGTTGAGCAACGTTTAATCTTTCTGTAAGTTGTTTTTTAGTTTGACATGCAGCTTCATCCAATAATGCTTGTAATTGTTGGTCCTCAAACTTTTTCAGTTGCCCAGAACGTTCTTTGTCTTTCACATCGAAATCATCACTTTTAAAGCGTTTAAATGAGCATCAACAAGTTTCTTGAGATGGAGCATGTTCACCATACGCTTCCCGAAGTATATGATAACTTTTTCTTCAAAACAAAGTAATGATTTAAAACTTCCTGCAAATGCTCTTTTTTTTTGGCACAAAATTCGGCATTTTTAAGTGTAAAAATATCTATGATGTTAACACCATCAGCAAATTTGACATATGAAGTTTTGAAGCTTGTTGTCCATACAACAAAACAGCATACATATCAAATCGCATATATATCAACATACGTGTAACTCCATCTATTGAAAAACATCCGCATTATTCACTCCCTTCTCTGCTTTGCTCCAGCTGCAGGAAGCCCTGTTATATATATATATATATATATATATATATATATATATATATATATATATATATATATATATATACTAGAGGCCCGGGGCACAAAAATTTGTGCACTCTGGGGGGAGGGGGTCCCTCAGCCCGGCCTGTGCCCTCTCGCAGTCTGGGACCCCTCAGGAGGTAACAACCTGCTGGCTTAGGCCTGCTCCCGGGTGGCAGAGGGCAGGCCCAATCCCTAGGTGCAGCCCCTGTCATGCACAGAGCAGGGACGATGGGGAGGTTGCGGCGCCACCCCCTGTCTCGCACAGAGCATGGCCAATCAGGGGGTTGGGGCATTGCCCCCTGTCACTCACAGAGCAGGGCCCAACAGGGGGGTTGGGGCTCTGTACCCTGTCACACACAGAGCAGGGCCCATCAGGGGGTTGGGACGCTGCCCTCTATCACCCACAGAGCAGGGCCCATCAGGGGGTTGGGACGCCGCCACTGTCACACTCAGGGCAGGACCGATGGGGAGGTTATGGCTCTACCCAGTCACACACAGAGCAGGGCCTGTGGGGGGTGGGGTTGGGGTGCCGCACCCTGTCACACACAGAACAGGGCCGATCAGGGGGTTGGGGCACCGCAGTCTGTCACACACAGAGCCTCAGGGTAATCAGGGGGTTGGGGAGCTCCCCCCATCAGACACAGAGCAGGGCTGATCAGGGGGTTGGGGCGCCTCCCCTTGTCATGAACAGAGCAGGGTGGATAGGGAGGTTGTAGTCCCGCCCCCTGTCACACACAGAGCCGCAGGGCGATCAGGGGGTTTGGGCGCTGCCCCCTGTCACGCTAATCCCAGTGCCGGGAGGCCTCGCGGCTCTGCTGATCCCGGTGCTGGGAGGCATATTACCCTTTTACTATATAGGGTAGAGGCCTGGTGCACGGGTGGGTGCCGGCTGGTTTGCCCTGAAGGGTGTCCTGGATCAGGGTGGGGGTCCCCACTGGGGTGCCTGGCCAGCCTGGGTGAGGGGCTGATGGCTGTTTGCAGCTGGTCACACCCCCTTCAGGGTGGGGGTCCCCACTGGGGTGCCTGGCCAGTCTGGGTGAGGGGCTGAGGGCTGTTTTCAGGCTGGGGGTGACTGAAGCTCCCAACCACTCCTTTATTTCTTTTTTTTATTTTTTATTCTGGGCCAGCTTTAACTTTGAGGCTTGGCTCCAGCTCTTAGGCCTCTGCTGCTGAAAGTAGGTTTCTGGCCTTTGCTTACAATGTTGCAATCCTGCTGGCTGAAGCCCGGTGGACTAAAACAGGTTTCTGGGGTTTTGTTTAGCTTCTATATTTGTTACATAGTTGCTTAGAGTTGCAGCTCAGAGGCCTGCAGCAGCAGGCGGGGAACATTGGAGTCCTCCCTCACTGAAGCAAGCAAGCCTCATGTTAGTTTCAAGCTGCCTGGCTGCCGGCCACCATCTTGGCTGGCAGTTAATGTGCATATTGCCCTGATTAGCCAATGGGAAAGGTAGCGGTCGTATGCCAATTACCATGTTTCTCTTTTATTAGATAGGAGATATATATATATATATCAGCCCTGGCCATGTAGCTCAGTTGCTTAGAGCATCGTATAATATGCCAAGGTGTACATTCAATCCCCAGTCAGGGCATATATAAGAATCAACCAATTAATAGATAAAAATAAGTGGAATAGCAAATTTATGTTTCTTTCTCTCTCTCTCTCTGTTTAAATTTAAAAATTGTATGGTCTTATGATGGATTATTGCTCTTTAAATTACTTTTGTTTGAAATTTACTTGAGCATCCTAATGTAGAAGGTTCACAGTGGGGTGTTTTTATATACAGAGAGGCCTAATCTCTTCTGCTATATATTGACACTCTGGTTTAGTAATTACTTGATCTCAGAATTATAAAAAAATCAAATTAACCCAATTAATATGACTATGAAAGCTTAATTATTTTGTATGACTTCTGATAAACTTCTGTTTTATTCTAGTATAAACCAAATTATCTCATGTTTAACAATTATGTGATTTCAAGAAAGAAATTGAGCTTCTTGAATCTCAGTTTCCCCTTCTTTAAAATAAGATTAATACTTCATTTGAATAAATAGGTTTAGGTCAGTATATCTTCTAGGATACTACCCATAACTAGATAGGCATTCAATACATCAGAGGTATAAGAAGTAAGCAGAATGGCTAAAGCAAGGATTTTGAAATTGGAGCCTTGGAAAGAATTTGAATTCCATTCTATATTTTCTGTGTATGTTTCACAAGTTCACTGGCTTCATTGATTACTAAGAATAAAAATGCTTATGTTGCATGATACATGCATGTGAAATCCCTGGTAAATTGCAAGTAATCACTCTTATTGTCATTTATAATTATATTCCAACTATCTATCCTCACTAATTAATCTTCTACCTATGCTCTGAGAGCAATTCAGTCCTATATTCTATCCACTAAACAATGCACTATATTTAAAATAAGTTTGTTCTCAGGGACTAAGCTTCACAATCATTAAAAATTCATCAATACCTTTTCATTGCTTGATGGTTAACAATCCCAAAATAATTAAGAAAAGAAGAATCTCAATTTTAAATATAGGACTACAACCAAATTTCTATTACTATTGCTTATAAGACCTCAATTAGTCATTCAGACGACAGAAACTGTACTCAGTCAACAATGATGAATTCATCAGGTAAAATAAAAAATAAAGGCCTCTTGAATAATTAGCAATTTATGTATTCCCTTTCTCCAGATTTATATACAAAGGCTACATACCAAAAAAAGAAGAAAAAAATGACTGTTTAACAGATGTTGTAACTATAGCTAGTAAAAAAAAATCTGATATTTTGCCTCTTGAAATCCTAAAATCTTTAAACACAGAAAATATTTAAAGGGTTATACAATCCCTTTATTATCATATTAAAGTCATTATTGTTTCATTGTGAGCATATCACTCCCTGTAGCTCAGTAAGAAATGTTCAAGTAACTGACAGTGGAATTAAATTATCTTCATTAGATCAAATAAACATTAAAATCAAATAGTAACAGTATTCTCCATTTAATCCAGTGCTTCTATATTTACACTATCATTATACTTCTGCTACCATCAACAGTTTCCATAATTGCATGTGTATAAACTTTTTAATTGGCTCTCATAGCAATGCATTACGCTTTCCTTCTGTCAGTGTTATTTTATTATGCCACACCTTTTAAAATTGTTTGGATTCTGGCTGCCACTCAGCAATTGCATTTTCTTACTTCTCCCAGTAATCTGATTTTCAAAGGAGCAATTAATTCCCCTTTTTCTAAGTGTATCTTCATACTTTATTACTTTATGATTGGAAAGTGTGGAGAGAACTATATTAGACACTTTACAAACCTAATCTCATGCGTAAAAGTTTGTCATTCTCATTTTACAGGGAAGAAGAGGCTCCAAAACTCAGTCAAACTCTTATATCGAGCTAAATACAGAGAAGGGTTTCTCTAAGGCACTGCCATGTTCTTCACACAGCATCATCCGTTCCCTATTGCCTTCTTGGGTTGCCTTAGCTCAATACTTAAATCATGATGAAGAATGAGAGGCTACATTACCAAAGATTTTTTTTTTTACCTTATACATTTATCATTTGATAAATATTATACGTATGGATTTGTATTCCCAGTATTTCTTCTAAACATTTCTTTTTATAAACCTCAGGGGATAAGAAAACCCCAAGGTTGTATTTGTAAAATCCATGTTGATACCATTACATATTCATTACTTTTTACAATTTACATAGTTTGCAGGGCAAAATATCCATCAAGGGTATACATAAACAAGCTTACGTTGAAAAGCACAAATTATCTTATTTGTTTATATTTCTTCAAGTAGGTCATTTGATATAGAAAAAATGAAATTTTCTTTACTGTAGTCTGAAAACACCCTTAGGCTAAATTATTTTGCTTTTTAAAATTGATTTCAGAGAGGAAAGGAGAGGGAGAGATAGAAACAACAATGATGAGAGAGAATCATTGATCGGCTGCCTCCTGCACATCTCACACCGGGGATCTAGTCTGCACCCCAGGCATGTGCCCTGACCAGGAACTAAACCATGACCTCCTGGTTCATAGGTGGGCACTCAACCACTGAGCAACACAGGCAGGGTGTTTTTTTTTACTATTATTAGTTTTTAATTGTCATTATTTCTAAACATATATCCATTCTAGTTATTCCAATCATTCTAATTTTATTTTAACCTTTATGTGGTAATAAATTCATGGCCACCAAATGATCATGTACTTTAAAATTTTAAGTTTTTTGGACTCTTTATAAAATGCATTATGATTATTGTAGTCAGTGAAGATTATGTACACTTTTCATATTGGTTAAATAAGTCAGAATTTTACTATGAATTGTTACTTTATCACTAAAACATTCTCTATTTAATTTTTTATAAGTTACTATAAATTCACTTTAGGTTCAGCTTTTACCAGTCTATTCCTTTTTCCTTGTCACATATTTTTTTTTAACAAAAGAAAATGATATAATCATAGTATTGTATTCCTTACTTAAAATGACTGATTTCTGGCAAGATATGATATTTCAGTTCAATGACAGATATTTATTTGTTTCTATTAAAGAAAGCTGCCACTTTTCTTCATTAACTGGAACTTCTAATAAGAACAGAGTTATGCAGAATATTTTGCATCCTTTGCTCAGAAAGCTTTAATTTAATGTATTTGAGATATTTCACATGGTAAAACTCCCAAGGACTATTTATACATTTCAAATTTATTAATTCTTTTAAATTAAATTCACGTAAGCTCTTAGACAATTCATTTTGGAAGAGAAGTTTCTAAGTGATGAAAAAGATTATAGGGCTGGCATGGCAAAAGTGAAATTTTCCAATACTGGTTATGTAGGATTTTAATATAAGATAAAGACAATGGGGAAAATAAATGCTTCCTCATAAGAGTTAAGATAGCTATTAGCAATTAAGAAAATACGTATGAAGCAATTACTAAAAGAATAACAGCAATCATTGGACTTGTATTTTGAATTGCCCTTGCCTGGCAAATTGAAGGGTGGACCTCTACTCCATAATTTACTGCACTAAATTTGCTTACTTTTAAAAAATGTTTCTTATATTCATAGGACACTATGTATGTTAATTTTTGAAAACTTAAATGACTTCCAATTCTGAAATTCAGAGATAAGCACTTTTATATTTTATTTTTTCTCTGTATGTATGTGGCCATAGATATACCAATGTAATTTGTTTTAGATTTTGAAATTTGAGATATCTTTTGATATAATAATTTAGAGAATAATTAGAAAACATACCATTATGTGCACTTTAAATTTAATTGTATACTATATTTACTTCATTCTCATATATATATATATGCTTATTAAAAGTTGCTGTGTGTTATAAATAGAGCTTCAGAGTTTCAGCAATGGATGTCTATTGTTTTTTAAACCATATCACATTAAAAACTTTCGGTGTAAGTTAATTAGTTTTTGTATGCTCATTATGTTAAAGTGCTTGTAGACCTCCATCCCCAAAATTTTGCACTGCTTGAGAAAACAAAATGTCACCTACTGATTTGCAATAAGTATTTAGAACAAGAACGAGAAATGAAGATTAAAATAAGAATTCTCTCTTTTAATCTGCTTTTTCACCTTGCTGTATATTTTTAACTACATTAGTGTCTGTAGTATATTGTTGATTTTGAACATGTTAGTTGTATATGTAACATTATTTTTGATCCTATGCAGAAATCCAATGCCATTTAGATTGGAAAAAGGCAGAGAAGCAGGTGTTACAGAGAATCACATGTAAGCTGTGTGGGGCCTCCTTGGCCAGCATCACAGTAGCAGTTGAGGCTGTGTTAAGAAATACATGTTTGCCATTCTAGCTCTTCTATGACTGTCAATGACATGTAGTATTTTCACTAATAGCATAAAAGAATAAAATATTCATCATATGAAGATAATAGTCTTCAGAAAATCTTAGTCACATGCAAATTGAAAGTCTTAATAATTTAACTTTTCTATGTTTATTAGTTTTTAATACCAGTATTTTCAATAATTTTAGGAAATGTATTTTCATTAGGTGCCTTTTATACAAAAAACTTAATGGTTAATCATAAGGAATTAATTTTTGCTAATTCACCATATTTTTATATCTATTACTAGAGGCCCAGTGCACAAAAATTTGTGCACTCGGGAGGGGGGTCCCTCAGCCCGACCTGTGCGCTCTCACAGTCTGGGACCCCTCGGGGGATGACCACTTGCTGGCTTAGGCCTGCTCCTTGGGGGACTGGGCCTAAGCTGGCAATCAGACATCCCTCTGGCAGCCCGGCAGCCCTCGGGGGATGTCCACTTGCCAGCAGGGAGTAGACCTAAGCTGCAGTCGGACATCCTTAGCACTGCTGAGGAGGTGGGGGAGGCTCCCGCCACCACCGCTATACTGGCAGCCATCAGCCTGGCTTGTGGCTGAGCAGAGCTCCTTGATGTGGGAGCACACTGACCACCAGAGGGCAGCTCCTGCATTGAGTGTCTGCCTCCTGGTGGTCAGTGTGTGTCATAGTGACCAGTCATTCCCAGTCTTTCTGCTGTTAGGGTCAGTTTGCATATTACCCTTTTACTATATAGGATAGAGGCCTGGTGCATGGGTGGGGGCCGGCTGGTTTGCCCTGAAGGGTGTCCCGGATCAGGGTGGGGGTCCCGCTTGGTGCCTGGCCAGCCTGGGTGAGGGGCTGATGGCTGTTTGCAGCTGGTCACACCCCCTTCAGGGTGGGGGTCCCCACTGGGGTGCCTGGCCAGTTTGGATGAGGGGTTGAGGGCCGTTTTCAGGCTGGCTGGTGACTGAAGCTCCCAGCTTCTCCTTTTTTCTTTTTTTTTTTTATTCTGGGAGTTATTCACCTTCTATAATTGAAACTTTGTTGCTGTCACTGCTCTGAGGCCACGGCCTGCTGAAAACAGGTATCTGGGGTTTGTTTAACTTCTATAATTGAAACTATGTTGCTTTTGGAGCTCAGAGCCGGGCCGTAGCAGGCAGGGAACCTTGGCTTCCTCCATCACTGGAGCAAGCAAACCTCCTGCTCGCTTCAGCTGCGTGCCTGCTGGCTGCCATTTTGGTTGGCAGTTAATTTGCATATCGCCCTGATTAGCCAATGGGAAGCATAGCGAAGGTACGGTCAATTACCCTTTATGTCTTTTATTAGATAGGATTTTAGTGCTTAAGGCATGAGTATTGTACAGATAGATGTTTTCTCATGTGGACATTATCAAGTATTTTTTAAAAGCATTAAAATATAATTAACTAAAATCACATAATTTCTATTCTATGCATTAAAAAGCATAAATTCACATCTGAAATACAAATTATTATTGAGAAGAGTTTGAATTTGTATTGATACTATCATATACATATCAATTTGGAAATGGTTTTATGATGCCAACTTAGTCCAAAATCATTCATTTTAAAAAATATATATTTTATTGATTTTTTACAGAGAGGAAGTGAGAGGAATAGAGAGTGAGAAACATCAATAGCTGCCTCCTGCACACCCCCTACTGGGGATGTGCCCACAACCAAGGTACATGCCCTTGACCAGAATCGAACCTGAGACCCTTCAGTCCACAGGCCGATGCTCTATCCACTGAGCCAAACCAGTTAGGGCCAAAAATCATTAATTTTTAATTCAAATCTAATACACAAGGAAGTTTTTTAATATTTATTTATTGAATTTATTGGGGTGACATTGGTTAGTAGATTTATACCGGTTTCAGGTGTACAATTCTATAGTACATCTTCTGCATAATGTATTGTATGTTCACCACCCCAAGTCAAGTCTTCCTCCATCACCATTTATCCCCACTTTATCCTCTGAGTGGAAATATTGCTACACAGACAAAATGGTATGGCTTTGGAGTCAACAAACTTGGTTTTTAATTCTGGCTGTACTTCTAGCTCCCATTGTATGATTTTGATTAAATCACTTTCAGCCTCAGTTTCTCTTACAGAAATGAGAAGAAAGCACCTTCCCTTAGGTTATTCACATGATTAAAGGAGCCAATTGAATATAATGCATTAGCACTGTCTCTCATGTTATAGGTGTTCAAGAAATGTTAATTTCCCTATTTTTTTATTTTACAAATTCGATCTGAAAATAAATAATTTCTAAGTTTTGAGTTATGGAGAACATTTTACTTGAGGACAAAACAAGGACAAAAAACTGAATTTAAAATACCAATGGATCCTGGTAAGTCTACAGGTCTTCTTAAGTATAAAAGGAGAAATACCACCACAATGATTAAAAAATGACATAAAGGAAACATACAAAAGGAAGCTCCATGTTTAAAATGATGCCTAAAGAAAAAGTAATACATAAAACATAATATCAGAGTCTAACTATTTTACTTCCTTAGATTAACCAAAGATGAATGACAGCCACATTACTTTTAATGTGCAGAGAGATGCCAAAAAAGGACATTTGAAATCACTTTAGTCCATTAAGTGTAACATTAAATCCCAATGAAATTTAAGTTTGAATTTTATAATGCATCTTAATCTGAAACCTCCACTTCTAATTAGTAATTTATTCCTTTTGACTTCCTCGAAGGTTGGCCTTGCCAATAGTAAGCCCTCAGTCACAGTCTGTCACTTACTCATTTCTAGTGCCCAGATCCAGACTACTAATGGGCTGCTGCCTGGGTGTACCAAAACATCACTGATCTCCAGAAATTGCAAAGCTCCCTACTTTATTGTTTGTTTAGCCTATTCAACTTAAAAATATTAATTGGGAATTTCCTATGCAGTATCATTTTGATCCTTATTATATGGTTACCAAATAGAGTGAAGTGAGTGAAGGGTTTGGAATTTAGTGAAGGAGCTAAGGCAATATGTATATCGATATGTTAGATAAAGTAGAAATAAATGATATGAATAAAACATCAGTTAAATCTAAGTGTTTGTTTTTTTCTTTCTGGAGATCAGTGACTTTTATGATACATCTGGTTGACAAAACCCTAAGGCTGTCCTAAGTCCCAGCACAGATAGTTTCTCCTTCAATTATTTTTTTAAAATGTATTTTTATTGATTTCAGAGAGCGAGGGAAAGGGAGAGAGAAAAAGGGAGAGAGAAAGAGGGAGAGAGGGAGAGGGAGAGGGAGAGGGAGAGGAGAGGGAGAGGGAGAGGGAGAGAGAGAGAGAGAGAGATCAATGATGCGAGAGAATCATTGATCGGCTGCCTTCTGCACTCCTTCAACTGGGGTTCGAGCCAGCAACCAGGCATGTGCCCTAACCTGATTGGGAATCAAACCGTGACCTCCTGTTTCATAGGCAAATGCTAAACCACTGAGCCATGGCAACTGGGCAACCCTCGATGATTGTATGCGTGGATATGAGCATAACCAATGACACAGGGTGAGGGCACATGCTGGGGGATGGGGGCAGGCGGGGAGAGGTCAAAGGGGGAAAAAGGAGACTTATGTAATACTTTAAATGATAAAGAATTTAAATTATATATATAAAATAAAATAAAAAATAAAAGTGGCCTCTGGGCCTATGGGACTTTTTGTTCAGCCCCTCTTGGCAGTAAGAGGCCTTACAATTTACCACATCTGTGTCATTTCATGGGAGGGAAATGAAAAAGTGGGACAGTCAGCTACTGTGGCTTCTTGCTTATATTTTTGCACTTAGTGACTAAATTGTATGTTACTTTCAGTTTGGCTTGTGTTATCAATCAACTACCATGACACCTGGCAGCTTAGCTCTCTCCAGCTCAGCTTACCCTTGAAGTAATCTACCTTCTTTGAGCCTTTCTTGTTGGCAAAACTGGGATAGCAATACCTTTCTCATCATAAGTATGAGAGATGATATAAGTGGATTTCCTAGGATAAAACTGACATTCAGTAACAGCAACCTCAAAATCATAATCATGCCCTGGCTTGGTTGGCTCAATGGATGGAGTGTTTGCCTGCAGACTGAAGGGTCCCAGGTTTGATTCCAGTCAAGGGCACATACCTGGGTTGTGGGCTTGATACCACTAGGGGGCATGCAGGAGGCAGCCAATCAATTATTGTCATCATTGATGTTTCTATCTCTCCCTCTCCCTCTCCCTTCCTCTCTGAAATCAATTAAAATATATATTTTTAAAAAATCATAATCACAACTGGAAACGTGAGGGAGCTTCAAAACAGTAAATAACAGCGCTTGAACATATGAATCATTTTATACTTTGGTATATAAATTTTTATAAGTATGATAATCAGCCTTGTGTCTTCAAATTACACATATTTTCTATAAGATGTCATTCAAAAACTTCGAAGTCAACATATTTATGTACAAACTAGATATTAATTCCAGCAAGAAACCAAATCATCTGATTCTCTCATTTTTACCAATAGTACTATTATTCTTTGAATTACTTGACCCAAATTTTTGAGTACTATTTTGTGTCTGCTTTTCCCCATAATCTGTTGATAGAATGTTGTTATACACTCACTTATGAAAGAAGCAGACCCTCACTTGCTATCTACTTGTTCTCTTCCCACTTTAAAATTTATTTTTATTGTTGACAGTATTATAGATATCTCCCCCCCACACACACTTTTCCCCCTTCTCCCAACCCCTACCCACTCACCAGGTCTTCACTACCCTATTGCCCATGCTCATGGGCTATGCATCTCTCTCTCTCTCTCTCTCTCTCCATATATATATATATATAACACACACATACATATATATACATACACACACATACATATATATAACCTGATCAGGGCCTGCCAGCCAAACTCTCAGTCCCTCCCCGAGGCCAGCAGGCTCTGATTGCCAGATGGAGAACAGGAAACCAGGGGTGATGGACGCTGATGCGGGCGGTGCCGGAGCCCTGATCGCCCCCACTGGTCACCCCACACACAGAGGGTGACCAGTGACAGTGGCAGAGGCAGCGGGGGGGTTGTGGGGGAGGGCCAGCTACCAGAAGCTGGGGAAGATCTGCCCTGATATCAGGCCAGGCCTAGGGACCCTACCTGCGCCAGGCCTCTAGTAAGTATATAAGTCCTTTGGTTTATCTCTTCCTGTCCCCTCAACCCCACATCAGTATATATCAGTCTATTTCATGCCTCCCTGCTTTGGGTCTTATTTTGTTGGTCAATTCATTTTGTTCATCAGATTCCACAAATAAGTGAAATCATTTGATAGGAATCTGACACAAAATTCTTCCAACATTTCTATAACACATTTTTGTTCAATAACAAACAACTGAGCAAACCTTAAGCAAATTAATTCCTTACAGGCCAAGTTAATAATTTATCTGACGCACCCAGGTATTTAAGATAATTTCATTCCCCACTAATCTTACAGTAAGAGATACTATGGCAATGGGTTGTTTAATTCTGTGCCTCCTGAATATTATTTATCTATTTTAAGCTTCCTAAAAGAGCCCCTATAATTAAAGTTTCTGCAAATTTCTTTACAATTATGATCTTACTTTTTATTTGTCAAGGTCAAAAATTGAACTCCCCTAATACTTTTTTGAGTCCACTAATTCATATTTTCTTCTATCAATAATGCGTGTGACCTATAACACAAATTTGGCATCTAATACTATATTTTTATATTTATTTAACAATATAACTATGACTTAAAGTGATGCATAGCTTTATTGGACATACATAATAAACAAAGTATTTTGACTTGACAACTCTAGTAAATTAAAAAATTTAAAGAATATTTTAGTTATTCATTTAACAAGTATAATTTCAAATTTATACCATAAACTTTAGTAATGAAAGAAAACTGTATATAAAATGTCAGCATATCACTTAAGTGAAAATTCAGGTAAAACATTTCTTTAAGTCTTGGTTTATTCTTGATTTATTCTGCTTAACTTCTTCTCCTCTAATTTTGAAATACATTGAGTTTATATAAGATTTATTTTAGTGTGTGGCAAGGTCAACTCTAACTTCAACAAAAACAACACTTTTTAACTGATTGACATTGAACTGCAGAGAGGCAACATTTTTTTTTGAGAAAAAAGTTTCAAGTAAACATGGTGGCAATGGTATATTTAGACATCTGTTGTTAAACACAAAATGGTTAATGTCCTACATGCCAATAAAACAATTATTTTGTAGTTATGGTTTCTATAGAGTAGAAATCATTTGCATCTTTTTTTGAGAACATATGCACAAGTTAACATGCATAATCACAGAGTCTCTGCCCTAATGAGTGGAATGTTTGACCATACTCCAATATGACTTTGAAAGATAAGTCCCTGTTATATATCTCTGTAAGGTCATTGATATATCATCATGTCAAGCAATTAACTCTAAAGCATTGCCCAGAAAATGGCCCTCTAATTACCTAACCCAGAAAATGAACCAATGGATCATTGCAACCATGTTTATCTCAGTTTTTTACTCTCTAAGAAGTAAGTTGTCCTTGTTTGCCTTATGCACATGGTGGCAATCCAATGACAATTGTCTTTGTTTTTGATGCCCCAATTTTTCTTTCCCCAAATTAAAATAAATCTTACACTTATAAACTTCAAATCATAGATTATAAAATACTTCCCTGCCATAAACACATACATATTTGTTGACTCTTTGTAAACACCAATTGATAAGTTGTTGAGGAAGCACATTCAAGTTAAATTATTAGACTTTAATAGGTCATCATGGAATATAAAGAAATAAAATAAGTGAGGAATTAATATCCTCCTTCTGAACAATTGCTGGTTTATTATTTTTAAGCAAAAGTAATAAAATCACAATCCATTTTTGTCATTGAATAAAGGTTTTATGAGTCATAAGAATGTCAATGTAAATATGCTTGAATGTTGGTCATATAAATTTAAGAATGTTTACTAGAGTTATCTACAATATCATAAATATAACTAATTTTCAAGAGGAAAAACAGTAATTTATAAGCAATTGCCAATTAATAAGCTTCACTAATATAACTTTGATTTCACACACCTCTGCATCAAGTTCCTTTAGTGAGCAAAAAAAAGGTGTTAGTTATTAATAGTTTTTATTTTCTTGTTTAATTTTAATAGTGTATACTGTTCCAAAAAATATCTGAGAAGTCTCCTACCTCTGCAAAACTTTGTAAACTGAACAGAAATAACAAAAACAAATAATTGAAGGAACAACAAAATTGGATATTTTACAACTTCTTTTCAGTTAATCAACTTTAATAGCCTTCTTAAATGTCTCACTCTAAAATACTGAGTATTCAGAAGTATAATGTTGATAGCTTATACAGATACTAGAGGTCCAGTGTGCCGGGAGCCGGTCCTTGCAAGGATGGACCGGCTCCCGGCACCAGTGCACAAAATTCATGCATGGGTAGGGTCCCTAGCAGCTCCTGGCTGCCGGCCAGGGTCTCCGTTCCCCCAGCTGCCTGCTGCCACTGGCCGGGGAGGAGCTGGCCGGGGAGAGGGACCGTGGGCAGTTGGCCAGCCAGTCCCACCCCTGGCTGAACTCCCAGTCGAACTCCTGGTCAAGGGGCCAATTTGCTTATTAGGCTTTTATTATATAGGATTGTTACAGATAAAAAAATATCTGTTTGGTTTTTTTTTTAGATAAAACTCTAACTTCTGTTCTTTGAACAAAAGGAGAAAGATAAGGAAAATAATAGTTAACAGCTACTATTAAAATGACTGGTTATATTTTTATATTAAAAATCCTCCATCTTTTATGCCTTTTATTATGTAAGAAGATTTTTATTTTATATGCTATGATTGTCAGTATTTGGGAGAAATTCCAATATAATTTCCCCTTTGTATTTTAAAAATAAAATTTGTTGATATCTCTCTCACAAGATGGGCTTTATTTAAAGGTTAGGAAGAAAGCGAACTATAATTAGAGTCTGCTGTGAAAGGAATTGTATGTACTTTTGAGTATTTGTAAGACCAATTGGCATAAGCTATATATCCTTGAAATGATGCTTGCTAATTCTCTTTTTCTATGAAACTGATAACTTGCTTAAAGTTGTATGGACGTATTATTTGTTTAAATTATAATTCTACCTGCATATATGGACCAAAGTGACTAGAGAAAGATAAACTACAGAGAAACCCAAAATTATTATAGAAATTGTGCAGCTAAAAGTCAACATAAGCATCATCTTGTGTATATGTGTGTTGGTTTATATAGATCTTGTGTTGTGAAATAAATGACTTAATATATTTTTTAATTAAAATGTATGATATCAAGTATTCATCCAATGTTATCAGTGTTACATGCTACAAATGTAAATGTATAGCTCTATAATCAAATGCAAAAACCAAGTTTTGTATAATATAGAGTGGGGCAAAAGTAGATTTACAGTTGTTCATATAGAAAATAATAAATAAATAATAATGCAAGAATAAACTGTTTAGTGTACTCACAATTGTAAACCTACTTTCCCCCCAATCTGTATATTGAAGCCCTTTATTAATCTATTGCTTTGCTTATTCTTAGACAAATGAATAGACAGTCACTTCACTGAAATGTACCATGCTATCTCGATGCCTTTCCCCAGAATACCAATTTGCCACTCCTTCATCTAGCTATCATCTAAATTCCAAGACTAGTGTATTCCTTAAAGTTCTTCTATAACTCTGAAAACTTAAAATGGGCTTCCCTTTTTTATTTTTCTTATATTTGTATACAAATGTACAAATGTATACATTTGTGAAACAGTTTCATATTGTATTATTAAATACTAGAGGCCCAGTGTATGAAATTCATGCACGAGTGGGGGGGGGGGGGAGTTGTCCCTCAGCCGGGCCTGCATCCTCTCCAATCTAGGACCCCTTGGGGGATATCCAACTGCCGGTTTAGGCCCGATCCCTGTGGACTGCTGGCTCTTAAACACGCACCTGCCTGGCCGCCTGATTGCCACTAACAGCTTCTGCCTGCCAGCCTGATTGCTCCCCTGCCAGCCTGATTGACGCCTAACTGCTCCCCTGCTGGCCCAATCACCCCCAACTGCCCTCCCCTGCTGGCTTGATCTCACACCCAACTGCCCTCCCCTGCCAGCCTTGTCACCTGCAACTGCCCTCCCTGCAGGCCTGGTCACCCTTAACTGCTCTACTCTGCTGGCCTGATCTCCCACAACAGCCCTCCCCTGCCAGCCATCTTGTGGTGGCCATCTTGTGATGACATGAGGGCAGCCATCTTGTGATGATGTCGCGCATGATGCCACCTAGGCTTTTATTATTTAGGAAAACTAAGTTGTTGTTGTTATTTTATCCCTTCAACCTATGAGATTTTCAAGACTAAAATGATGTCTCTTGTAAGTATATCCTCAACATTTAGCTGAGTGCCTGAAAAAGGGTAGCTGTGAAATCAATGTTTGTTGAATGCATGAAGATTATACAATGACCAAAATTTTGCTTCCCTTCATGCTTTGCTTACCTCCCCCTTACTGCATATAATAGGAGATTACATTGAGGCTGTAGTAAAAAATCAATATGCTTAATGAGAAATGTTATTAAAGAAATTGAATCTGGAAATTGTTGAGCTGTACTAGGCTTAAATGATTAATTGCCAATAAACATCAGGTGATTTATAATCCTGCATGTGACTACAGTAAGTAAATAAAATTCCTGGTAAGGTTTTAAATATGAAAAAGTCTATAAACCCAATATAGCAATCCCCTTATCTGTGGTGTCAGTTTTTGGAGTCTCAATTATCCATGATCAACAGTTTTCCAAAAATATTAAATGGAAAATTCAAGAAAAAAATCCTAAATTTTAAATTGCACACCCTCTGAGTAGTGTGATGAAATCTCTTGCCTTCCCCCTTCATCCTGCCAAGGATATGAATCATCCCTTTGTCCAGCATGCCCATGCTGTATATGTTACTTGCCTTTTAATCATTTAGTAGCTATCTCAGTTATCAGATTGACTGTCATGGTATAGTTGCGCTGGTGTTCAAGTAACACTTATTTTATTTCGTGATAGTCCTAAAATGCAAGAGTAGTGATTCTGGCAATTTAGATATGACAAAGAGAAGCTGCAAAGTGCTTCCTGTAAGTGAAAAGGTAAGTACAATACAATAAGATATTGTGGGAGAGAGACTACATTCACAAAACTTTTATTCAGTATATTGTTATAATTCTTTGATTTTATTATTAGGCCTCATTATTAATATCTTACTATCCCTAATTTATAAAGTTAACTTTATTATAGGTATGTAAGTATAAGAGAAAAAGATGATATATATATATATATATATATATACATATATATATATATATATATATATATATATATATATATAGAGAGAGAGAGAGAGAGAGAGAGAGAGAGAGAGAGATTAGTACTATTGATGGTTTTAGGCATCCACTGGGGGCCATGGAACAAAGTAAAGAAGGAGGGAATAAGGTAATGCATAATTACAAATACTAGTATAAAAATATCACTATATCATTTGTTATTTGTACTTTAAAAATGAACTCATATGTGTCAGTACAGTGCTAACATCATAACATGAAGCTGAACAAGCAAAGGTCGTTGTGCTAAGAGTTTCTAGTTCATAGAAGAAAGACAATAATATTCATGGTTTATTAGTATGCAACAAGTATCATATTTAGTGAACAAAGAACTTTTTAAGAAGTCAAATTTAGGCATAAGAAGGATTTGTCTATTCTTTATTTTTTTATTTTTTAAAAAATATATTTTATTGATTTTTTTACAGAGAGGAAGGGAGAAGGATAGAAAGTTAGAAACATCGATGAGAGAGGAACATCAATCAGCTGCCTCCTGCACACCCCGCACCGAGGATGTGCCCGCAAACCAAGGTACATGCCCTTGACCGGAATAGAACCAGGGAGCCTTCAGTCCACAGGTGGACGCTCTATCCACTGAGCCAAACAGGTCAGGGTGGATTTGTCTATTCTTAAAGGATGCAATGGATTTAGGTAGATGGAAGGGACAAGGGAAAGTTTTTCCCTAGAGATAAGAATGAGTTCAAAACTGGTGTTAATAATTTAACATAGAGTGTAGCAAGCACTTTGGAGAGGCTGTAGTAAAGAGTGAATATGTGTGAATACAAGGAAGATTTAATAGAGAAACAGGCTTTATAGACCACGCCAAAATTTTTAAATCTTTTTTTTTCTCCTAAAAGCTACAAGAAGCTATTAAATGGTTTTAAAGAGGAAAGTGAAATGGTCAGATGTAAATTTATGAAGATCTATCTGGCTGTAATAGGAAGTGCAGGTTTATTTTTTAAATATATATTTTTATTTAATTTATTAGGTTAAATTGATTAATTAAATAAGTTTTAAGTTCACAATTCTATAATACATCATCTGCATATTGTACTGTGTGTTCACTACCCATAGTCTAGTCTCCTTCTGTCATCATTTATTTCCCCTTTATTTTCTTCTACCTGCCCACACCCTGCTTCTCTCTGGTAATCACTATACTATTTGTGTTTATGAGTCTTTTGGAAGTTTTTTTTTGTTTGTTTGTTTTTGTTTAGCTTAATCCTTTCACCTATTTCACACAGCACCCTACCTCCCCCAACTATGACAGCTGTCAGTCTGTTCTCTGTATCCACATATAAGTGAAATCATATGGTATTTGCCTCTCTCTGACTGGCTTATTTCACTTAGCATAATATGTTCTAAGCCCATTCATGATGTCACCAAAGAGAAGATTTCCTTCTTTATTACAGCTGAGTAGTATTCCATTGTGTAAATGTACCACAGCTTTTCATCCACTCTTCTACTAAAGGGTACTTGGGCTGCTTATAAAACTTGACTCAATGAACACAGAGATGCTATATTTCTTTGAAGCAGTGTTTCGGGTTTCCTCAGATATATCCCCAGAAATGGAACCTCTGGGTATAAGGCAACTCCATTTTTAATTTTTTTGAGGAAATTCCATACTGCTTTCCAGTGGCTGCACCAAACTGCATTCCCACCAATAGTGCAGTAAGGTTCTTTTTTCTCCACACTCTCACCTATACTTGTTTGTTGATTTATTGATAAAATTTTTTTGGCAGGTGTGAAGTGATATCTCATTGTGGTTTTAATTTGCATTTCTGTGATGATTAGTAACACTGAACATTTTTCATATATCTATTGACCACTGTATGTCCTCTTTGGAGAAGTGTTTACTCAGGTCCTTTCCCATTTTCCAATTGCATTGTTCGTTTTTTGGTGTGTGTTCTTTTGTTTTTTTTTGGTGTTGAGTTGAGTTCTTTATGAATTTTGGATATTAACCACTTATCAGATATATCATTGGCAAATATGTTCTCCCATTCAGTGGTTTGTTTTTTAATTTTGTTGATGGTTTCCTTTGCTGTGAAAAATATTTTAGTTTGATGTAGTCCCATTTGTTTATGTTTTATTTTGTTTCCCTTGCCCAAGAAGTTATATGGAAAAAAATATTGCTATGAGAAATGTCTGGGATTTTATTGCCTATGTTTTTTTTAGAATTTTTATGTTTTTGAATTTTACATTTAAGTCTTTAATCCATTTTTTATTTATTCTTGTGTATGATTCAAGTTGGTTGTTTAGTTTCATTTTTTTTGCATGAATATGTCCAATTTTCCCAATGCCATTTATTGAATTGACTATCTTTGCCCCATTATGTGTTCTTGTCTCCTTTGTCAAATATTAACTATAAAGGTAAGATACATCACATACACAAAAGGAAGGATAAAAATCACGATCATATATACAGGCACAGGTACAGAAAGAAAAACATTGGATAAAATTCAGCACCCATTTAGTTAAAAACTCTAAGCAAAGTGGGAATAAAGGCAACATACTTTGATATAATAAAGGATATATATGACAAACCCACAGCCATGATCATACTAAAAAGACAAAACCTAAAATTGTTTCCCTTAGGCCGAAACCGGTTTGGCTCAGTGGATAGAGCGTCGGCCTGTGGACTGAAAGGTCCTAGGTTCGATTCCGGTCAAGGGCATGTACCTGGGTTGCAGGCACATCCCCAGTAGGAGATGTGCAGGAGGCGGCTGATCGATGTTTCTCTCTCATTGATGTTTCTAACTCTCTATCTCTCTCCCTTCCTCTCTGTAAAAAATCAATAAAATATATTTTAAAAAAAATTGTTTCCCTTAGGATTAGGAATAAGACAGGATGTCCATTTTCAGTACTCTTATTCAAAACAGTACTGAAAGTTCTAGTCACAGCAATTAAATAAGCAGAATTAATAAAAAGCATTCAAATTAGAAAGGAAGAAGTAAAACTCATTATTTGCAGATGACATGATACTCTATATAGGAAACCCTAACGACTCCTTCAAAAACCTACTAGAACTGCCCTAGCTGGTTTGCCACAGTGAATGAAGCATCAGCATGCAGACTGAAGGATCCCGGGTTAGGTTCTGGTCAAGGGCACATACCCGGGTTGCATGCTTGATTCCCATTAGGGGGCGTGCAGGAGGCAGCCGATCAATGATTCTCTCTCAACACTGATGTTTCTATCTCTCTCTCCTCTCCTGTTCTCTCTGAAATCAGTAAAAATATATATTCTTAAAAATAACTATGAGAACTGATAACTGAGTTCAGTACAGTAGCAGGATACACAATTAATAATCAGAAATTGGTGGCATTTTTATTTATTTTTTATTTTTTTAAATATATTTTTATTGATTTCAGAGAAGGAAGAAGGAAAGCGAGATAGAAACATCAATGATGAGAGAAAATCACTGATTGGCTGCTTCCTGCATGCCCACACTGGGGATCGAGCCCACAACCCAGGCCTATGCCCTGACCAGAGATTGAACCTTGACCTCCTGGGTCATAGGTTGACACTCAACCATTGAGCCTCACTGGCCTGGCAGAAATTGGTGGCATTTTTATACACTGATGATGAACTACCAGAAAGAGAAACTAAGAAAACAATCCCATTTACAAATGCAATAACAACAACAACAAAATAATAAGGTACTAAGGAATAAATTTAACCAAGGATGTAAAAGACCAGTACTCAGAAAATTATAAGGTTCTGAGGAAAGAAAATGAGGAAGACACAAATAAGGGGAAGCATATACCATAAGCATGGATAGGAAGACTTAACTTCATTAAAAAATTCATACTACCCAAAGCAATCTATACATTCAACACAATTCCTCTAAAAATACCAATGGCATATTTTATGGAACTAGAGTAAATAATAGTATTCCAAAAATGTGTATGGAACCAAAAAAGACCCTCAGTAATCTTGAAAAAGAAGAAAGTGCCCTGGCCAGTTTTGCTCAGTGGATTGAGCGTCGGCCTGCAGACTGAAAGGTCCCAGGCTCGATTCCGGTCAAGGGCATGTACCTTGGTTGCAGGCACATCCCCAGTTGGGGGTGTGCAGGAGGCAGCTGGTCGATGCTTCTCTCTCATCGATGTTTCTAACTCTCTATCCCTCTCCCTTCCTCTCTGTAAAAAATCAACAAAATATATTTTTAAAAAAAGAAAAAAGAAAATTAGAGGTATCACATTACATGATCTCAAACTATACTACAAGGGCATAGTAATCAAAAACAGCATAGTGCTGCCACAAAAATAGACATAAACAGTGTGCCCCCAAAAGTGTATACCGCTAATAGCTCAATTTTGAAAGTGAAATGTATTTTAATAAAGACCGATGTATAATTAATCAAAGTGTGTGCATACATTGTGGAGGTGACACCATGTAGATCAAGGGAACAGAATTGTATGTTTAAAACGAAGGGGTTGTCTCAGTAGGCAAACATAATGTTTGAAGGTGAGAAATGATAAGAGCTTAAACTAAGGCAGCCATAGAAGAAATAAGATGACAGAATCGATTTACGATAAATAAAAAAGTTAAATTCATAAGGTTTTATGGCAGATTAGATTTGAGAAAAAAATGAGAAAGAACTCTAGTAGGACCCAGTTTTCTAGTTATGTTTACATGGAATAAGAAACAATGAAAATGTTTTGGGTCTTGGTACAAAGATATTATTTTCAATTGTGCATATTTGAATAAAAAAGATGGTATTGAGAAGTTTCAGTAGAAATATAACGTGTAATGTGTCAGCTTAAACATAGTAATTAAAGCCATGACAGCAAAGACATAATAATTTAAAAAAAGGAAAGAAGCATGCTTTGTCAACGTAAGGATCTTTACAAATATTTAGCTAAGGCTCTTACTGAAAGACAAAAAAAGAACATCAGAATAAAGTCATGTTTTCCTATTAACAGTCCTCATAAACTTATTTAAACAGTGTGATCTTTCATAATTTTAAAAATTAAACCTAAAATTAAATTACCAGGTACTCAACAAACTGAAATATGAATATTTCTTTCACTCACTCACACATAGACACTTAATTTTACATACTGCTATTTGCTGGAACAAGTTCCAAAAGAATATGGCCAAAGACATTTCAAATGTTTTTAAATTACTGATTTTAAGACTTCTTTGAGAAGTGAATTGTAATATGCAGTGCTCTATTATATGCAGAAAAAAGTAATTTAGAAACAATATTCCTTTTCAAGCATAATACTCTTCGGCAATATTTATGAATACATTCAATGTCACCAATTCAGCAATTAGTATTGAAACTGTATAACATATATTTATGTGGGAAAAGAATGTTTGCTGCACATTTAATATTTGTGAAAGAAATTCAGCTTCCTCAGTCATGCCAATGCTCCCTGTTTTATTTGGCTTGGAAGATTTTGAATCATAAAGAATCTCTGATTGTATTTGGATTTTAAGAGCCTCAATGGCCTCAGGCTTATATTAAAATGAATAAGTGGTAAAGATGACTTGGAAATGATGTATTATATTACAAACATTAAATGTCCACATTTTTAGTTGAGGGGGTAAAGAAATGGATTTTTTATTGTCTAGAAAAGTCAATAGCTTTCTTTTTAAATAACTACTTTAATGGTATACTCTAGTATGTTTCATATTTTAAAACAACACTGCAGGTTTCTAAAAAATTAAAATGAAAGCTTGCTAATTAAATTATTTTATTAGAGATGAATAATTTGGCTTCTGCTACCAGTTAATAGCCGAAAGGGTAAAAATGTCCCTTTCATATATGTGAGAATTTTAAAATTCAAGGAGGGGGGGGGGCGTATATTTTCACACTGTTTTAAATGTGAAAATTGAGTAACAGAGTCAGAATTTTCTACTCCTAAAATTACTTTTTTCAGTCTCCGGGAACTAAATATGACTTGGAGACTTTGCTTCTAAATTGGAAGTATGGTACATACAGTGAAACATTTTTTATCAGAATAAATTGTAATATTTTTATCCTCACTTGAGGATATGGATTTATTGATTTTTTTTTTCTTTAGAAAGCGAGGCAGGGAGAGAGAGTGAGAGAGAACCATCCATGTGAAAGTGAAATATCAATTGGTTGCCTCCAATATCCACTTAACAGGCAACTTAGATGTATGCCCTGATCGGGAATGTGAACCCACAACCTTTTGGTATACAGGGCAATACTCTAACCAACTGGATGATACATCTAGCTAAAGCAAGTTCTAATATTCTTTATTGAGTACTGAAAGGCTTTAAAATCTAGACAAATAAGGAAAATTTTATTATGCTTTGAATGTTATCTACCAGAACTAGTTTTGCCAGATTTATATTAAAAAACAACAACAAAAAAACACTCTAGCACTTTAAAATACCTAGTAAACTGCCACATCTGCAATGGGATTCTGATTTGAATTAAAATAATCATTTCAATTGTTTTATTGTCTTTGAGTGGTTTTTTTTAAATCAACAGAATGCTTTAAGTGGAGTTCAACTATACATGGTGAGAATTACTTCAAAAAAATGCATGGATAGAACTATCTTAAGAACCATCAGAGGAGAACTCATCAAAGTGGATACAAAAAGAAAAAAAAAAAGAACAGTTAAGGGAAAGGCCTGTAAAAAGCAAAACAAAACAATGAAAGAAATAAATTAAAGTCTGACATAAATACCAAAGAAATAAAGATGCTATGCAGAATTGCTTCAATTTGAATTCAGATGGATAATCATATTCAATCAATGAAGAAAAATAAAACAAAAATTATAAAGTAGAACACTCTGTTATCCTCTTGGATGGCCTTTGATGGGGATGTAGAGATTGCTCTCCTGTCCCTCCTTTGTAACAGAAGGCTGAGCAGTGTGCCTACGTGAGTGAACAATTGTGTTTACCAGCCTCCCTAGTACAGTTATTGCAGTTATTGCTCATCAGTGACCCATAAACAGTTGTGGGATTTCCAGAAATAAGAACCATTTATCTTGCACCTGCTTTGTATGGCTGTGGACCTGGATTATAGATTGATGGAATATAGACCGGTGGCAGGAGCTCCAACAGACCTCTTGAACCCTGACATGACCTGAAGATGAAAGCCATGCTCTTGGAATGCCAGAAGAAGATAGGAGTTTGAGTTCTAGCTGCTTTCTGGAGCAGTCGTGCCAGCTGTGGACAATATATTTTATGGAAAAATAAACTCCTGTGGATTTAGTTCACTATTTTTTCCCAGTCTCTTCTACTCAGTGCTGGACACAACTGCTAACACAGGATAGATAGATGTAGAACACAAGTCACAAAACAAATACCAAGAGTGAGAAAAAAAACAGGAATCTGCAAAGGAATGGATTAAATTCATGTGAATAAGTCAAACTTTTAATCTCAGTGATATACACCACAGAATCACTTATAGGAAAATGGCTTAACGCAGTATTCAAACCAATTTCAGGTAAATATAGTGCCAGACTTAGCAAATAAAATATGGCAAAGTTGAATTTCAGAAGACAAGGATAACTTTTGTATAAGTATATCCCCTGAAACATTTGGTTCATACCTATAATGAAAAATTATTTATTGTATATCTGAAATTCAAAATTACCTGAGAATTCTGTATTTTATCCAGCAAGTTCACCTGTAAAGTTGTTGAAAGTCATAATAATATATAGTATATCAGGTTATTTTCAAAGAAATAATATCCTGATGGGGCTTCACATTTGTTATTAAACATGATCAGCAATGCCATATTGAATCAAGCTATAGATAGTGATAAAATAAATAACATTTTATTGAACACTTGGTATGTGTCATTGGATTTAATAATAATCTCTCCTTTTATAGACAAATCAACTGAAGCTTAAATTGTTTCAGTCAATTCATTGTGTTACATAGCTAGTAAGTTATACAACTAGAATTGATATCTAGGTTGATATGACATTATTTAATTTCAATGTTGAATAAAGACCAGATTATAATGAATGGTAAAAAATTAGAGATATTATAAATAAGATACACACAATAATGGCTTGGATTTTAAAACATAATTTCTCTCAGGAACAAAGGAAATAAAAATCTCTGCTATCCAAGGTTTTACTGAAAATTTTCTTGGTAAAGTGAGCACATCTGAAATGGTGCTGCATTTTATTTCCTCTCATTCCTTCACTCTTCGCTGCCAATCCTGTCAGCCAATTCTATCTTCTAATGATGTTTCTCTCAACTCTATACCATGTATCTACGTTTGCCTTGCCTTCCTTAATTCAGCTCCCCTAACAAAGGGGACTCTGAGCCCAGGAACCAGCTGTAAAGAAGTAAAGTTAATAGGAGAGCCATCTTCTACTAGTATATCTCATAGCTCTTCACCTGCAAACCCGTGCTTATAGCTGAACAGACCAGGATTAGGACTCAGACTCAGTCACAATAATATTAGAATTATAGTTTGTGTGCCACCTTCCACCTAAAACAAGATGATCAAAATAATCCAATTACCTTTTTCAGGAGTTTGGGCAGAAAGAGGATGACACGCATACAAATAGATGAAGTTATACTAGCTGATTGAATTTAATGATCTTTGGAGCAGTGATTAATACCAGACTGCTAACAGAGAGATAAATTAGCATGATTCCTAAAGCTAGATTGAATAGATAAAGGTTTTCCAGTTTTAGTCCCTATAATTGGATAAAATTTGGTTCTGGCATTTCTTGTGTTTCCAAACTTCCTAATTACTATATGTATCCTAACATTGAATTTCTATTGTTTTAGGCAGATTGAATATATCTTTGTTCCTTGAAACATATATTAGGAGAAAGAGAAGGAAGAAGAAGAAAGAGAGAGGAGGAAGAGAAAGACGAGGGAAAGGAGGAGAAGAAGGAGAGAAAACAGAGAACCCAGTTTCATTGAACATTTACAAACAGCCTTATAGTGTGTAACCAGCTTAAAAATGCTTATCTCAATAGTTCTCTCTCACACACACACACACACACACACACAAAATGAGTTTATTCTATTCTTTCTTCAATTTTTGCTTAGGAAGTGGGAACCTAGGGAACTTAACTTGCTTGAGGGTACGTAACTCCCAAGAGACTGGGTATTAGTTGAAAACCAGACAGTCTGTAACCCCAGCCCTTCCTGCAAACCACTGTGTCATATTCTCTCTAATAGTTAAGTGATGTCCTTTTATTCATTTGGTACAAAAGAGAAGATAGGCAAAATGAAAAAGCTCCAAACAGCAATTGAATACCAATCAGTATCATGTATAATATCAGAGAATATTAAATCTATTTGTAATATATAGGGACAAAATTAGTTGGAATATAATTTCCAAAGGGCAACATACATTTACAAAAATCTCACAGATCAAGTTTATGATCTAGAGTCAATCAGGTCCTGTAAATACCCCAGAGGCACCACTTATTAGGTCAACAACCTTGGCCTTCACTCTCTTAGCATAAATATCAACAGAGTAAATGAAGGATAAGAATCTCTGCTTCATGGAATTATTTTTAGGGCTAACATAATGAGCTAGTGAAATAATAAGTAGTAATATGAATCCATTCTATTAAATAAATAAAATAATCTTTGTAATTCATGAAAGGGCTCTTTTTCCACATATAAGAATGGGTGTGGATAAAAAAATTGGGAGTAGTTATGCTATTTTTAAAAAAAAGGTATTTATGTATTGACTAAGTAAATATATAGTAAATCCTACCTTATATGTGTTAAAGAATTAGAAAGATTATTGCAAATTGTTACTGATTCCCTTTGACACGAAAGGCACTTATAATATTAACTTTACATAATTTAATGGGAATTAAACCCACTTTTGTGGAAATAGATTAAATAATAAAAGGTTTTAAAAATGATTCATATATGAACTTTAGAAAGTCTTCTTTGATTATAAACAAAGTATGGATGTAATTTACTATAGTAAAATCATCTTAATCTTTCAACACATCAGACATCCATCTCTAAGAACAAAAAATACATTTTAAAGAGATGTAATTATAGATGTTTTTTAACATATTAGATCCCATAAATTAATTAGACCCATTCTTACTGTCAAACAATGGAACCCATTCTAGCTAGTTTTAAGCAGAAAATGAATTTAATCAAGATATTAGGGAGCTCACAGACTATCCAGGAGAGCCCTGGGGAGTGAGAAGCCACAAATACACAAGCAGTACAGTGGGACTGGTCCACTGAAGACACCATGGAAGCTGAACTCTGACCACCCCTAGCTTTTATGACTGATGTTATTTACACAGTGAAGGCCTTACTTAAGCAGAAATAAATATAAAGCAAAACACAATACTTAATGTTTTATAACTGTTTCAGTTTATCTATATTGGTAAATGGTTAAATTTATTTAGATAATTTGACAGTTGATGTCATAGTACTGAACAAAAAACACCAGGGTTATACTGGGAAATGAAATAAATATCCCTTCTTTCAAAGATATCTTTAGCTAGTCTCTGCAGCTTTATGTGAAAGACTGGTAGTTATATGTACACTATAGGTTATTAATTTTTGTTCAACTTAAATATGACTTGAGATAAAATTGAAACCTTTTAAAATATTGAAAGTGCTTTTAAAATCCTCAAAATATATCTACTCTATGAAATGTATCCAAAATAACTTTATCTAATAAAAATCAATTTGCTGATTCTAGAATTTATCTGATATTTACATATATTTTAATTACCTAACTTTTCTATAATCATTTTTTCTAGAAGTCTGAAACATTTAGAACATATTCAAGAATTAGGAAGTAAGCAAATTAATTTACAAGATACATGCACAAGAGCAGGCCCACCATTGCAAGTTGTCCACAGAACAACACACATAGCACATTCTTCCTTACTTTTGAAACAATATAATGAGCTTATTTTGAGATTTTTCAAACCACAGCAACCTAGAATACATGGTCTTCTGGAAAATAATAGTGGAAAGGTTGATAGTAATGACAGAGATATAAAATAAAAGATAAAAGGCATAAAGACAAACCCAAGTAGATTTTGTCTAGGGCCATGCCTCTCAAAGAATATTGCGTGCTCCTGAGATTATAGCTTTCTATGCCACAATAGTCTTGATATCTTAGAGAACTAAACATTATTCTCTGAGGAAAGTTCCCAGAGGACTTCAATATAAGTAAATTGAGAAAAAAAATTGTCAAAATAAACAAATTAATATTTCAGAAGCTACCTGTTTTTGAATCATTTGAGCACATTAAAAAAGAATATTAATTAGTAAGATGTAACAAACAGGAGTGACTCTTGGGCCTGTGTTAGCAGTTCTTTATAAAGCAGCAAAGAATAAGGCCATAGACAATGGCTTTCTTGAGTGATAAAAATAATTAAAATTTATATGGAAAGAGATCATAAAACCTCAAAATCACCAAGGCAAAGGATTGTACCACCTCATTTCCATAGACATCCCCTAACACAAAATTTTTACTTCTTTTCAACATCTAGGATGATGTTCACTTTTTGATGTTCACTTTCAGCAGATAGCATGAAAGAAACAAAAAAAATACCCTGAAGTTTATTCTGTTTTTTTGTGGGGTTTTTTGTTTGTTTTGTTTGTTTGTTTTTTACCTTTGGAGCTATACCCTACTGAACTGAATCTACATTATGAATTTCTAGGAGTGAGTCAGAGTGGAGAAACATGTCCCTTTATTCCTTTATTCTAGAAAAGTCTTTTATTTTATTTATTTGATGAATATTTATTGTTTCTGACACATAAAGTATTTGAAGCAAAAAACTACTGTTTATCCACTTTAAAACTTTATAAACCATAGAGTGTGGCTCAAGCACAATAGCAATTAATTGCTGGTAATTAGAGAAATTCTGAAAGTAAGACTTTTGTGGATTAAGTTGATGTGATTTCATACCTATTACAGTGCTCCATAACCTGCTTACCACACCTATACAAGTGATTTAGATAATTTCCAATCATCTACAGTGCACCTCCTGGTCAGTAGAATGAATATGACAATGTGTCAATAATTCTCTTCTACTCTGCACCCAATATTCATTAAGCTCTTTAGACTTCACAAAGTCAGGAGTATGTCACATGAAATATACAAATTACAAAGCAATGTCTATGTATGTACTCACATTGATGTCTTCCAAATCTAAGTTATTTAGAATAATATTGTTCCTCTTCCAGATGATGGGAGGTCGCAGGGCTCCCTGAATTGCACAGCTCAGAACAGCACTTTGTCCCACAGTTGCCGCTGTAATGCTTAGTTTCTGATCTTCAGGCAGACTCAACTGGATAACCTCTATAAGGAGAAAGTGTCAGTAATGTTGATGAGCACATAGTTTTGTATACATTTTTTAAATACTAGCAATTAAGGCTTGTGATGAAATGAAAAAAAGAATAAATTTTTTCCAATAAAAGGTCAGAATGACATTTCAATTTAATTGATTGACAAGCATCCTCATGAGGGAAAGAACTATTAAACATGAAATGAATATCAGAAGTAGAGTTATAATAAGTCTGGCAGTTGCACCCAAATAGAAATAAATTATTTAACTGCCAAAGCGACATGTAGTGTGTCATTAGCATTGGAATAAAAATGATATTGTTTATTCACTGATAGATTTATATTGTAGGTGAGGTGAGATCATTGCTGGCTGGCTTCAGAGAATACAGCCATAGCTGAATAGATAAAATAGATCATTATGCTGGGAAACATAAATTGACTCAAAAAGAATAAGATTTATTTGTAAAGTTGAAGGAGGAAAAACTAAACTTCGCCAACCAAACAGCAATTAAGTGAAATTCTGATAGTTGTCTTTATCAGATAGTGTTGGTACATACTGATCTTTAAAATTTAAACCTAATTTTAATATTTTAAAATAATCATTAAATACATTTCTTCTAATAATTATGCTGAAATAAAAATATAATTTATAATCTGGTTCTGGATTTCCTTTTCTGTTTCCAGACAATCCTTACCAACTTTGGGAATTAATAACTCTGTCTTAGTCCATTATCCTGAGAGATGACTCGAATAATCCTACCAGTTTTCATCCAGGTGATAACTACCCTTTACTTTTTAACTGACCTTCACAGACACTCTAAGAGAAACACTAACCAAATGAATTTTATAAAATCTATATATATATAAAAGCCAAGCGACCAGAACAACAGAACGACTGGAATGACTGGTTGCTATGACACACACTGTGGGGGCCAACTGGTATGAACGGGGCCCCAATTGCCCCCAACCTCCTGCGGCCCCTCCCCCCGGCCAGCCTAGCCCCCAATTAGGCCCCCCACCCTAATCAGGGGTGCAGCCAGCTGGCCAACCACCCAAGGCCCCTCCCCCCCACTGGCCTGGCCCCAATTGGGCCCCCATTGGCTGTGGGGCCAGCAGCCAACCTCCAGCATCCTTCCCCCCAGCTGGCCCCGCCCCTGATCAGCCTCCATGGGGTGGGCCGGCCAGACCCAACCTGTGCATGGATTCATGCACCAGGCCTCTAGTATTTATAAAATATTCAATTAATAGATCTTTAATTTGTTGGTACAATAACAAGTTAAAAATGGCACACATCTTTGTATCAGAAGGCTAGAATAATTCCCTACATGCACATGTTAGGTTAATGTTGTGATCTCAGTTGTCATGGAAAAGAATGAAACAAAATGGTTTCAGCTGTCTGTGGCAGCAAAAACCAGACTCCTGAGACATGATCTGGTGCAAAAGAAAAGAGGATTTTTCAGGTGCCTGCACCTGGGAGAATGGTGGATTCCAGTTCCAAAGATTATCTCACCTTCCTGCTCAATCCCACTGTCACTATAGGGATAGGGAGGGGAGGGAGTTCTTTTTCTATCCAATTACCCTGCTAGCTTTTCTTGTGATCAGGCCCTATCCATTCATCTTTCTAGCCTTTGGCACACTCAGTGTAAAAACCTTCCTGAGTCATCCCTGGCTCTCTCAACTGTACGGTAACAGGATCACGGGCTGACAAACTATTTTCTGGTGAAAATAAACAGAAATATATTGACTTTTATATGTGCTTATATAAATTCTAGTATCTAAATCTAAAAGCCAAGGTTATTTAAGTTATCATTGTTTTGTTTAGTCAAAGAAGGTGGCAGGCACACTTTTAAACCCTAAAAGAGACATCAGCCCAAGTTTATTTTTTTTGGTCATTACATCACTGAAAGAATGAAATAGGTAACAAGCATCTTGCTCAGTCATTTGTACTGTGAGTTTAATGTTCCCTCATGGAATTTATTCGTAGTCACATTTTATTTCAATGTTTTCTGAAAAAGAACATAAGAAATATTTTCTTTTTTTAAAAAAATATATTTTATTGATTTTTCACAGAGAGGAAGGGAGAGAGATAGAGTTAGAAACATCGATGAGAGAGAAACATCGATCAGCTGCCTCTTGCACATCCCCCACCGGGGATGTGCCCGCAACCCAGGTACATGCCCTTGACCGGAATCGAACCCGGGACCTCTCAGTCCGCAGGCTGACGCTCTATCCACTGAGCCAAACCGGTTTCGGCAAGAAATATTTTCAACCTGCTTTCTTTAATACTCATTATGATATATATATATATATATATATATATATATATGTATATATATATATATATATATATAACCATTTGACTATTTGACTATATGACATGCACTGGCCTGAGGGGATTGGGCAGAAACCAGCAGTCTGACATCCCCTGAGGGGTCCTGGCATATGAGAGGGTGCAGGCCAGGCAGAGGGACCCCACTGGTGCACGAATCCATGCACTGGGCCTCTAGTATTTACATAAAATCACTAAAAGAAACTATATTTGACCAATTAAACATAGAAAAAATTGAAATTTGCAGACAGTGTTTCTTTTTAAAAAATAACTATTATAAACTATAGGAAGAGAGGATACTATAAAAGTAATAGCATTATGTAGAGTATCATATAAGAATTATTAATAATTTTCCAACAACATTCCTAAATTTCAGCTTCTGGTTCCTATTAAAATCATATAAGATATAATGGGACATCTGGTTCTAAAAACAGCATGCTGGCATTGGCTATTCTGACATTTAGAAATACAATTTCCATTAAGTCACCTTGGAATCTCTTTACTAACTTCCTCTATCTGGTATTAGGTCCCAGGTCACTCAAATTGGGTAAGATTTTGGTAGTTACACATTACATAGATAATATGAACATGTTAGAATAAATGCTGAGGTTTGGCATAACATTATATGGGACATCTTCCTAAAATATAACTTTTTTGAGAGGATGCATAATTTGAAATAACAATTACTACTATCCACCCAGGAATATTAGCATGTAAAGCTTTTTATTTAATTTGGAGATTACATTTTAAATTGATTTTATCTCAGCAATATGTATTATTAAATAATGATAGGCATTTTGAAACTATTTAAAATTTCTCTCCTGCATATTTCATGCTACGTTTCAACTCTTCCCTAATATATTACATAGAATTACATGTACAAATTCAATTATATGCACTTGTTACTTATCAAAATCAAATGGTCCTTTCCTTAAATAATTTAGTAGTAAGATTTATTTTCTCTACATAGCTATTGTGCTCACCTTTACTAATCTTTGTGATAGTTATTAACAAGTAAAGATCTCATCTGTCAAAATCACCAATGTTAAACATTTTTATCCTTAAGTTCTAAATTTTATCAAAAATGCTTTCATGATGAATAAAAGACATAAAACATACCATATTTATGTTTTATAAATGGTTGTTATACCTAGAAATGCATTAATAAGCTGAAACAATATCTGTGAATCAATCTATAAATTAATTTAAAACTGATTTTAAGAGCTACTGGTTGTCTCTGAGTATGTGTACATTTGGGTAATTGTAGTTTATTAGAGAAATGTGAGTTCAAAGAAAAATAGTGAAAATAATCCTTTACCAATTATGAATAATTTATATTTTATAAATATACATTAATGATGGCATATTTTATTCTATAATAATCTACTCACAAACTCATGTTAGTTATACGCAGACAACTGCTTTGCAACAACTAACATCAATGATTTTAGCACCTGCTTCATTCCTTCAGCTCCAGTGATAATGCACATTTGAAAGTTTTTTAATCAAAATTATGCATTGTACAATATCAAAAGTAACCTGATACCATGGTAAAAGGTAAAAACATATAGGCTAAGCATAACAAATAATACTGAGCATTTAAAAAAAATACTTCAGTACTACTTCCGGTATGTAAATTGTGCATCTGATCAGAGGCCGTTTCAAGTACTCAAGAAAATAGCTCAACCTATGGTGTTTCTTCTGATCTCATGTTATGAATGAAGACAATTATTGTCATTTCCAGACCAGCTTTTTTCCTTTGATTACAACGAAAGCTAAGAGCTTGTAAAATAGTTTCTCCCTGCAGTTCTCTTTCTCATTTTCACAAGCTGGCTTAGAGGAATATTAAGAGATTACTTTAAAGGAATAAAAAAATGTAAGTCTCCTCTGGCAGAATCTGAAGCCAAAGAGACAAGTATAGTTGAACACAACTTCAACCACAGCAGGTAAGTAGTAATAAAGAATTTTTCCAATAGCAACGAGGTAATAAGAATAGTAATAGGAGTTTGGGTAAAAATAGTATGTGGCTTTAAAAAGGAACAGATTGGGAATAAAATATTATGAATATTTGTGACATACCAGTTAAAAAGAAGATAATTTTAGTAGCTTTACTTGAAAATAAATTATTTCAATATCATAAGAACATAATTTTTCATAAAAAAAAATTCTGTTCCTTTAATTACCTATACCTTTTAAACTTCCTAAATTCAGACTTATATTGACTATTTCATTTAATTCATTTAAATATGAGCCTCATATTATCTTATTGCCCTGATCATGCTTATGACTCTTATACGAATGAAGCCTAGAAAAAAAATTTCCCACAATATTTTAAAATAACATTTATTTTCCCTTCTCTATTTCACTAAAAGAAATTACTAATTAAAAACAAATAATAATAAAATTATTAAGTCAGAAACACTTCATGAAAAAAGACAGGAATCCTAGGTGGAATTAATTAGTTATTCTTATAATAAGAAATGACAGTTACTTGAGGACAAGCTTCTTAACTAATTGGGCTATTCTGATATTATCTTTTTTGAAGAAGTAGTTAATTCAAGATAAATGATAATGCTTACCTAATTTAGAGAGGCCAAGATATACACTAACTTATTATGATAAAATGTCTAGAACTTTTGATACTAATTGCTTATCTATAAACTATTATATGCTTGCATTATAATTAAAATTATAAAATTATAAGAATAAGAGTGAGAATGGAATTATTTGAAAGACATGAAAAGGACTTAGAATCACAAGCATAAATAAAAGAATTTAGCCATTAGACTAAAAAGGTCATTTCTTCCTATGTCATTGGTAGGATTTAAAAATAATGGGAAAATATATAAAATGGCTACCAAAAAAAAAGATATTCTGTAAAACAGTGAAGCAAAGGTTTTGTGCACAAGTGGAATTTCATTTTTATTCTCTTTATAATTCTGTAACGACAATACAATATTATAGATATGACTGTATTTTGATAATACTTGAAGCAGTTTTACATGTTAACAATAGTGAGTTTCATTTTCTTTTTTTATGACTTTGGTATTCCTTCTGTGGTCTCATCAATATAGCACAATTATCATTCAACTTTTCTGCTCAATTTTATTTAATTCCCTTCTTTCAAATAATTATATACAATTGAATTTTAAACTGAAATATGTGAAGAAGTCTACTCATTCAGTGATATATATGACATTAATAACTGGAAAATAATTCTTTTTTATGAAGAATAGTTTCCATTTGACACCTGACCTAACAAAATTGTCTCCAACAAAAAATCAGATAGCTGCCCAAAGTAGTCAAGTTAATTTTAAGTATATGATTTGGAAAACTTCAAATGTGCATACAACTGGATGGCTTAACATTAAAGGTGTATAGGTAGGAATAATAAGGCATTGACAGTTCAAGGTATATTCTACCAAGATTAACATTTATTTACAAGTGAGTTGCTCCTTGTCAGGCTAGAGTAAAAGAGAATAAATGTCAGATTTACTGAGCACTTACTATTTTTCAAACATTGTTCTAAATATTTACTCCATTCAGTCTTCAAAACCACCCTATGCAGTAAATGCTTTTGTGATCCTGATTTTTTATTTTATTTCTGATGCTATTATGTTTAAAGATATATTGAAGCTTCAGCAGCCATCTTGCGATCAGATAGGAACTTTCCTCAACATACTAAGGATGGCTAATGCAAAGACAGAAGGAGTTCAGGTCCTTGATCATAATTGGCCAGAAGAGAAAAAAATATCTTGTCTTTGGACATCTTGCAAAGTAGTCATCTTGAAAAGATACACGCTACTGACAATGAAGTCTGAATAGCATAAAGGATAAAACCCAGATCCAAGACATGACTTCGATGTCTGCCTGAGTTTGACTTCCAATGCACACTATTTGGAAGATTTTGACAATTATTTAAACTTTATGACTCTTAATTTTTACATCTTTAAAATAAAAATGGCCCCTTTTAACAGTATTGTGAAAATAATATATGACATTTTAAAATACTTATTACAGAGCCTGGCCTTTAGTAAATTCAGAATATGCTGCAGCTGTTAAGACTGACATAACTTGGTATGGTGATTGGGGGAATGAGAAGATATAAACCAAGAATTTATATACTTATATACATAGCCCATGGACACAGGTAATAGTAGGGTGAAGACCTGAGGGGTTGGTAGGGGCTGGAAGGAGGTGGTTAAAGGGGATTAAAGTGAGAGACATATGTAATACTAGCAACAATAAAAAATATATATTTAAAAAAACAGTAAAGAACTAATGAAATATCTGTAGATTAAGATAGGCACCATTTCACCATGTTTAGTAATGAAACATTATGATCACTTTGAGAAAGGCACTGTTTATATAAAATCATATTGGTTTTATTTTCATAGATATTACTTAAGCTGAGAGGAAAAACCCAGGCTCATGGCTCATAAGGCAGCTTACGCTCTACTTCGGCTCTACTCTCGCACGTAGAGTACATGTCCTTGACGTTGTACTTAAATATATGCATATCTATATATATAAAAGCCTAAGCAACTGTGATGACTGAACGACTGGCCACTAGGATGCGCACTGACCACCAGGGCCAGACGCTCAATGCAGGAGCTGCCCCCGATCGTCAGTGCACTCCCATAGCCAACCTCCCGTGGCCGGCAGCTGGCCAACCTCCTGGGCTGGCTGGGCTGAAGGACCCCACCCGGGCACAAATTTGTGCACCAGACCTCTTGTGAAAAAATAAGACTATGGAACATAGTGATAATCAGTCTTCCACTTAAAAATTATAGAAAATATCAACAAAATATTGAAATAATCAAGTGTCTTTTTCATGTATGAATTATTGGTATAAATATCATATATGATTTGAGAAAGTGTGATATTATACTCTAAATACCTGAATTACTAAATACATAAAATACTGAATTAACTTACTATATTTAATAATTTTTAAAAGATTTTAGTAAACTAAGAAGAGAAATTGCATAGACATATGAAGGAGAGAATCTAACATGTAGAGTTTGCTGTGTATCCTCATTTGTCAGTCAGGGTAAAGCAATCAGCTAATCAATACCCATTCCTGTATGTTAACAGTGTGCTCAGTGGTGTGTTAAAAAGCTATTAGAGAAAAAGGAAAGAATGTTAGCCTTCAACTTATTCCTTCAACTATCTCTAGGAAACCCCAGGATGTTAATGTTGGAGTCAATCAAATGACATGTTATTTGCTTTCTTTAATAAATTGATTTTTTTCACTATTTTTAAGATTACTGTCAGTCACACAGAGCTCAATGAATGAACTCTTCCCTGCATTCAGTGTAATAGAACCTGAGCCTTTCAGACTCAAAAAAACAACAACAAAACACTTTAGCATTGTTTGCCTAAATAAAACAATTCAGATAAAAGAGATTGCTACTTGCCTTAACATGCTGCTATTTCTGATAAAACTGAAACTAGGTTCCAGAGCATTTGCCTTCACTATGAAGTTTTCCAGTTAAAGATTCTTTAATATGTTACAGCAAATAGATGTGAAAGATGGGGAGTTGGCCACTTGTAGCTGGACATTTTGGCAGCTCTTCACAGTGTCTGATGAAGCGGTCTCAGCTATGCAAATCCAGAAACAAATTTAACAATTCATCCAGAATTAATTAGGCTATTGGGGATTTAGTGAACTAATAAAAATCACAGAATATCTTTGTTCAGAGTGGAATAACAATTTATTCATTTACATTTGGGAAGACATCAGGTTTAGTCAGCTCTGAGCCTGGGAATCTCTCTTTGAATGCACAGGTCAACAGCTTCTCAAGATTGATGAACAGAAAGTTACAGAAAAGAGTCTGCTATTCTCAAGCCAGTCAAGCTCTAATCAGCTAATGAATTGCCCTTTTCAACTCTAAAGACATTTCTGTCTACAGAGCCTTTCTTTTTCTTGTCACTTGCAAGTTTATTGACAAATTCTTAATTCTTCTTAGTTCTTGCCTCCTTTTTCCTTTTTCTTTTTTTTTTCACAACATGCACATCACCCAAAGGTTTGCAAGTAGAGTATTAACTTAGGTAGGCTGTAAAGGAGTTGAGTATATTAGCGTTTTATTCATGTTAGCAGATGTTACCACAGTCCTGGCTTGGCAAACTATGCAGATGGGCCAAATCCAGCCCACCATCACAGGTTTTTGCATATAAAGTTGTATTGAAACTCAGCTATACCCATTCATTATTTATGGTATCATCTAGGCTGCTTTCAGCTATACACTCATACACTACAAACCAATATTTTGGTCAATGATGGGCTGAATAAATGTTATGGGCCATAAGATTATACTGTATAACCAAGTGTGGTGAATGCTATACCATCTAGGTTTGTGTGAGTGCCTTCTATGAAGTTCACACAATAATGAAATCACCTAAGGACAAATTTCTCAGAACTCTCTTCATTGTTAAGCCATACGTTAAGGCAGACTTGACTAGTTGATACAGAAAATTTATGTCATGCAGAAACTAAAATATTTGCTCTCTGGTCCTTTACAGAAAGTTGCCTAGTCCTTGAGAAACTACCTTGCTGGTTTCTACATTCCTTGCACATGCTATAGTAATTTAAATATGATCTATTGGATTATGCTCATTGTCTAGGTTCAGAACACTAAGCATAAGATAATTTGCATATAGAATACATGAAAACTGCTCCCATTTATATATGTACTAGAGGCCTGTTGATCAAAATTTGTGCATGGGAGGGGTCCCTCAGGCCAGCCTGCACCCTTTCCAATCTGGGACCCTTTGGGGGATGTCTCACTGCTGGTTTAACCAGCAGTTGGACATCCCTCTGGCAATCTGGGACCACTGGCTCCTAACCACTCACTTGCCTGCCTGCCTGATTGCCCCTAACCACCTCTGCCTGCCAGCTGATAACCCCTAACTGCTCTCCCCTGCCAGCTGATCGCCCCTAACTGCTCTCCCCTGACAACCTGATTACCCCTAACTGCTCTCCCCTGCCAGCTGATTGCCCCTAACTGCTCTCCCCTGATGACCTGATCACCCCTAACCACCTCCACCTTGGTCCTTGCCACCATGGCTTCGTCCAAAAGGACAGCCAGAAGATGTCCAATCTATCTGGTCTAATTAGCACATTACCCTTTTATTAGTATAGATGAGTTTGTAAGCAAGCAATGCATTTTTTATCTTCTTTGAAAGGTATGTAAATGATAAATATACGTTTTTATAATAACTATGACAGTTGCTACTTCTAGAGTCCAGTGCAAATTGTGAAGAGTTAAATACCTCCTGTCCAAATGCAATTTATTACTCCCTGATAGTAGCATCCCATGGGGTCTATCTTATCCAAGTTTATCATGTAGAACAATGATCATTCCTTCTCTTTCTAACATCCAATAAAAATACTCATTCCCAGGGCACATTTCTCAGCCAGTAGGGAAGCAATCAGATGATCCCTTGTAAATTTTTTCACAGTGCTAATCTGTGAACAAGTTTGATTTCCAAGAAAGTGTTTACATTTTAATAGGCAACATTTTAATTCAAATGTGTCTTTAACCACCAAATGCTTTGGAGAAGAAATGCTCTGGAGAAGGAAAATTTTCCAAGTGGTTCATGTCAACTCTGCTACCTCCTTCTCTAGGAAATCAGAGGGACCAGGATCTGACCAAGGCAGGCTTGTTTCCTTCCCTTTGACTAAACTTTAGGCAAAACCTACCCAGATTATTAACCTCTGATCACCGCTGTTTTAGAACATTTATTTTAGGAAATTAGCAAACTTTGTAAAAACTTCATCTATCTTTTTGAGATGTAAATCTTCTTGTCAGTTTTACAACCTTGGAAGGTCTTTCTCAAGGACCTTTGAAATATGGTCATTAAGTAAAACAGTGTCCCTATACCAGTCTCTAGGAGAGTGCTGGAGCCTAAATCTGGTAAGCACCAATTAACAGACACCTGTGGTCTAATCAAGTTGATTAACTTCACCTCCACCCTTTTGTCCTTCAGAATTTTCCACTTGTTCATTCCAGAGCTTGATATCTGCTACCCTTTGTTTCAGAGGAGTTGAGTTCAGTCTCTCTCCCTATTTCAAAAGTCTTAACTCTTGTATTAAAAGCATTGGATAAACTCTTGCCTTTTTAACTTCTCTACTCACCCAGGCTGGCCATGAACCCCAGTGGGGACCCCTACCCTGAAGGGAGTGTGGCCAGCCTGAAAATGGCCCTCAGCCCCTCACCCAGGCTGGCCAGGCACCCCAGCGGGACCCCCCTACCATGACGGGGTTGTGGCCAGCCTGCAAAGAGCCATGTGCCCCTTACCCAGGCTGGCCAGGCACCCCAGTGGGACCTCCACCCTGAAGGGGGTGTCGCCAGCCTGAAAACAGCCCTCAGCCCTTCACCCAGGCTGGCCACACCCTCATGGTGTGAGAGTCCCCACTGGGGGGCTTGGCCAGCCTGCAAACAGCCATCAGCCCCTCACCCAGGCTGGCCAGGCACCCCAGTTGGGACCCCCAACCTGAAGGGGGTGTGGCCAGCCTGAAAATGGCCCTCAGCCCCTCACTCAGGCTGGCCAGGCACCCCAGCAGGACCCCCACCCTGATCCGGGACACCCTTCAGGGCAAACCAGCTGGCCCCCACCCATGCACCAGGCCTCTATCCTGTATAATATAAGGGTAATATGCAAATTGACCCTAACAGCAGAACGACTGGGAATGACTGGTCACTATGACACACGCTGACCACCAGGGGGCAGATGCTCAATGCAGGAGCTGTCCACTGGTGGTCAGTGCACTCCCATGGGGGGAGCTCTGCTCAGCCACAAGCCAGGCTGTCGGCTGCCAGCACAGTGGTGATGGCGGGAGCCTCTCTCGTCTTCTCAGAAGCACTAAGAATGTCCAACTGCATCTTAGGCCTGCTCTCCGCTGGCAAGTGGCCATCCCCCAAGGGCTCCTGGGCTGCCAGAGGGATGTCTGACTGCCAGGTTAGGCCCGTTCCCCTGGGGAGAGGGTCTAAGCCAACAGGTGGACATCCCCCAAGGCATCCCAGACTGCGAGAGGGCACAGGCCGGGCTGAGGGACAAGTGCACAAATTTTTGTGCACCGGGCCTCTAATATATATATATATATATATATATATATATATATATATATATATAGATATATATAGATATATATAGATATAGATAGATGAGATAGAGATAGAGATAGAGATAGAGATAGAGATAGATATATAACTTGTCCTCTCATTAATACTTTGTAAACTGGTATAGAGTTGAAGGATTAAAAAAAAAAAATAAAAAGATTGTCCTGATTTATTATCACTTCTCCCAAAACAAAAAAGCCTACATTTAAGGATTTTTACAATCCTATGATTGCTCAAACAATGATGGGGTTTATATCACTTAGAAAGCTAGGATTGCATCTTCTCTGCATATGATGTAGTTTTAATTACTTTAAAATGTACTTCTCTTAGGATTTCCAGGCATAATTTTAAACAATATCACTACCTTGAAACTACAGGTCTTTAGAAATCCTATTTAAATACTGTATAATTGGAAGCTCTGGCAAACCAAATGCTATCTAAATGCCTAAAAATTCAGATTTAGGGTCATTTATCATCAGAACAACAACAAAAAAGATATGAACAATTATACACTTAAAAAAGTGAGTGTGAATAGATGCTCTTTACATAGATCACTAAAATTAAATTAATGTACTAAACTTAAATTGCACATATTGAAAATACATTTATATAAATTAGACCTGGCATGGCTTTAATTTAAATTTTATAAGTAGAGGTCTCAGATTTGCTAAAGCATATCTGCTTATTTGAGAAAAGGGATCCAGTACAGTAAATATAAGAATCTACATTTAGGGCTTTTTTTTTTTTTACATATACAAATTTCAGTCTTTTATACCAATTCAATATTTGTAGTAAGCTTCTTGAATTTGTGGAGATTTTCCTTAGGCACCCTATTTTTTATCTTGCTCATTTGAGGAAATTTTTGAACAGCATTAACTAAAAAAATTAAATGCATTTTTTTTAAATAATGTTACGGCAAAGTAACCAGAGATGGGAAAACAGACCACCAAGCATTCAAGACATGCAAAAATTCAATTTTATTCCAGAAGCAGCGCTGCTGGCACAGGGGAATCGGCTCCCAAAGTTGAGCAAAATGTATCCTGCTGAACCCAGTTATATATATCCCCAGATTCTGTTTCTTGCTTCTGGGTCTATGTGGGGGGGTTTCTAAAAGTTATTTTGCTGAAAAGTAGTTTATAATAGTCCCCTAGCTGACACCAGCTGCTAACACCCAGGCACCTGGTTTCGGTTCAAAGCCTCTGAAACTTACTGTTCCAGAATGTGGGTCTGCACAGTGCAGCAAGTTGGGGCTAGGCTGATTATTAGATAAGCAAGCACCCTGTTACTGCAGTGCTTGGGTTAAGCCGCCATTTCAATAGAAGTTGGAGGCAAATCCAAAAAAGATTTTTAGTTATCCTTAAAAAATAAAAGCATAAACTGTGTATTGCTTCATATATTTTAAAAAAATAAAATAAAATAGTTATTTTTGGTTAAGTAGATAAAAGATTGAGTCAAACTCTTCTGATGATTTCTAGCCTCAGATACTATATTCATTCCTTTGTAATAAATACATGTTAACAGAGCTCAGTTCAATTGTGAAATGTCAGTAGTTTTATATTTAAGTCTGAGTTTTGTATTATTAATTTGTGACATAAAATACATAATTTATCAGATTAAATTTGTTCATTTTAAATATTAATTTTTGATGGTATATTTTTTAAAATTATATAAAATTAGCAGTATATTTCAATGTATATTTATAAAATGTCAATGGAAAAAGTCATAGTATTTTAAGCTTTATAATCTGTTTCATTTATAATTAAGGCTATTTTCAGATATAACCAAACACTGTACTATGTATAAAATTATTAACAGGTGGTTTTGTGTTGGTTGGATGCTATTTAGTATATAATGAAAGGAAACTAAAGGATTAGTGCAAAAACAAAACACTCCATAGGTATTTGCTATTGATAGAATTTTTAAAATATGTATACACACACACACACACACACACACACATCTGTATATTTGGCAGGAAACCAAATTTTAAAGTTTTACAGCATTGACACTGTAACAAAAGGAACTTCTTCAGGAAGAGAGCATAAGTGGGAACAAATAACATGAAGACAGAATAAAATAAAAAGAGTTTGTGCAGCTAATCCAACAGGAGTAATATACAGAATAAAAAACAGGCAACTGAGAAAATATTTTGTGCAGAATCATATCACCTACTGCTTTTTCCCCCTCCAGTGCTACCCTAGCCTTTGATGTTAGTAATACTAGGAATAAGAAATGATCCATACCCTTTTTATATTTTCATCCTTCTAACAAAAAATAAAATAAAATTACTTCAAGACTCAACAGCCAGAGATGCATGGTCCAGTGACATATTTTGGACTGTCTCAAACTGCTCTGAAGGCATAGCTGTCATCTGAGTATGTCACTTTCCCAAGGGACACCCTCTACTTCCCCCTTCCCATAGGCTTGTTTGATCGGTGTGTCATATAGTAAAGTGGTAGCTACTGACTAAGTTAGGAGGTCAGGTCTGCAACTTTGCAGTTTATCAGGAAAATGTAACATGGGCTCTCAATGCGGAGAAGGCACTAATGGAGAATATTAACATTGCCAGAGTAACATTTCAGCCAAGATAGGTTCTATTCTGCTTAACAGAGGGATGCAAAGAAATCTTGTCCCCAGAAAAACTCTTCTGGACGTAAGCATCCAGAGGTCTCAGCCAGCCCTCAGGATGGCATGCAAGTTCAGCTTTATAATCTCCTTTGACTGAGCTGAGATATCTATTAACAGATTAGTAACACAAGCATAGGTTTAAGGGCAAGCCCCCCAAATGACTGTATGTAATATAGGATACTTTATAAATATTTCAATTTACCATATAGGTAAAACTCTAAAGAAATATGTTTCTAACCACTTTAATAAAAAGTTAAAAAATATAACAACTAATATAAACAATTACTTAGTTGCTCTTTATCAATAAAGTGATAACATGCATTATTTAAATTATGTGGAAATACATCATTAGAATTATTCACCCCATAAAAATTGATAAATCAATATAGGTTTTATTTTATTTTTTAATATGGTCAATAAAGTGTATCAATAATATTCTCTAAATGCATATTTACTAGTATTCCATTTATGTTGGAAACAGTAATACAAATGAACACAGAGAACACAATATTTCCTAGTACTGCCCAATTATCAATTTAATATTGTATAATTCAAACTTTTTAGATAATTAGGTAACTTGCCATTGTGTTAAAATGGCAACCCAGAAACACACCGGGATTCTTAAATAATTCCTCTTATACTTGTAAAGACCAAGTTTTGTAATTACCATAGTTAAATAGAGAACAATTTATATAATCCATATTTTTTTATCAAAATTCTAATTTAGTAGTTTTAAGAAGTAGGGATTTAATGTATTATTGAGAGCATAAAGCTGGATGTAGTAATCTCCCAAAGAATACAATATTAAAATTCTAGTGAGATAAGAAAAAATTATTATAATTTTCCCCTAAAGGCATGTTGTATAATTAGATTTTAATACATTGCTAAGAAATACATAAATGTGCTTTTAAGGAAAAAATTAAAACCCAAACCTGCCTGAAATAATTTTATATTATTTATATTTATATATACACACACATACAATATAAATAATATAAATACAATAATATTTATATTATTTATATTTATATTTATACATACACACACACGTGTGCATGCGCGTGTGTGCCTGTGTGTGTGTATAATATTACATATCACACAGTTGGATATATTCCCAGTCATCAATTTAAGAAAACTACCCTCATGGAAATCCATTAAATTAATTAAAGGTATGAATATTAAGGTATGAATATTAGAGAAGATTGAAGGGAATTATTTTAAATATGCTCTCTTGGTTTTCCTTCATCAAGAAAAACAGAATATTCACAACAATTTTTGGCCCACTTTTTCAGACATTTGGGCTTCAGGAAACGCAACAAAAGAACAGCAAACCAATCTTTGTAGTTTCTAAGGTGCACATTCTTTCAAGTTTAGTTATTTATCATTATTACTACTACTGATAACATAAATTACCCAAATAAATCATTAATACATAGAATAAGAATGTTCTAAGTAAATGAGTCAAGTGGAATTCAGAGCATGTTGTATCATTGTGTTTGATCTACAGAAAGAAGAGTATACATTTATCAGGGCTACAGATACATTTTCAAAATAGCCTGCAAAAGCCAGTAGAAGGTACAGAAAAGTTTCAGAGTGATGAAAAGTGAGAAATAGGAAGACAGCAATACAAGACAAGATTTAATTTAGATAAGTGTAAGGTAATACACAGGAGTGCCAAGAGAGAGAAACAAATTGAAGTGTATTGGTTAGAAAATATGGTTTGGAGATTAACTATAGATTATTATGGGAGAGATTTTGCTACATGACAGAGAAATAAAATCTAAGTAAAATATAAGTTGTATATTAATGATATTATTACTTTTTTATTCATACACTTAAAATCCATTTTTAGCAAACAATAATAACTTCAAGAACCATAATACTACTAATAGCTAAAATTCATTGAACACTAAGTACATGCTAGACATTGTGTTGGATTTTATCGCAGTATTGAACACTCGGTGTGGAAGCATGGACTGTTACTATCCTCATTTTACTGATGGGGTTTTAGATCGTAGATTAAGTAATTAAGTTGTACAGTTATAAATAGTAGAGCAAGGATGATGTTTTAAAAAACAGCATAAAATGTACAGAAGAGAAGATAAAAGGAAGCATGCAGCAGCAGTGAATATTAATAAATAGAAATAAAGGGTTTCAGTAAAACATGACTTACACAAGTGACAATAATAGCTAATATACACCAAGTAGTTACTATGTGCACATACATACTGTTTTCCATGCTTCACTGGTTTTTTGTTTTGTTTTTGTTAATCCTCATCTAACTATATTTTTCCATTGTTTTATTTTTTTTTTATTTTTTTTATTTTTATTTTTTTTTATAAAGCATGGAAGAGAAGGGGAGGGACAGAGACTCAGAAAATCCCGGAAGTGTGAGAGACACATCGATAAGTTGCCTCCTGCACACACCCTCACCAGACAGGGATCGAGCCTGCAACTTAGGTACCTGCCCTTCACCAGAATCGAACTTGGGACCCTTTAGTCCTCAGAATGATGCTCTATCCACTGAGCCAAACTGGCTAGGGCACTAGTTTTTATTTATGTAATCATCACAAATTATGTGAGTTAGAATTATTAGTCCACTTTGAAGTTAGAGACACTAAAGCAGGGAACAAGGGTGTAACCAGTCTAGGGTCACAGAGCCATTAAGTGGTGAATGAATCTAGCGCTCCCACCCTAGTTCCAGGAAAGTTTTATCATTATGCGACAGTGGTTCTAACATTTATAAAGAGGGGCAAATACACAGTAGAATATGTTAGGAATAATTCAATGTGAAAACATGGTGATTACTGAAAAAAAGTATTTTTCTGGTCATAGTGACATTATTATTTTTTTTATTATTATTGATTTTTCACAGAGAGGAAGGGAGAGAGATAGAGAGTCAGAAACTTCGATGAGAGAGAAACATCGATCAGCTGCCTCCTGCACACCTCCAGCTGGGGATGTGCCCGCAACCAAGGTACATGCCTTTGACAGGAATCGAACCTGGGACCTTTCAGTCAGCAGGCCGACGTTCTATCCACTGAGCCAAACCGGTCTTGGCCATAGTGATATTATTAATAAATATTTATTGAAAACAGAAAATAACCTAAATAAATTAGGAAAATTTTGGAATAAACATGAACTCATTGAGAAAATAAAGTAATAAAATAATATGATTTACTGCCTTCATTGATACTACTTATTGAGCACATACTCCATTCTGGACAATATTTTGGTGTGAGAAATAGATTTTTGGAACAGACAGAGATAGTGCTATCCTCACAGTGCTTATATTCCAAACGTAAAAACTATTATACTAAGGCTCAAATAGAGCTTTAAGATTTAAATAAACTAGACTTAAACATGATGCTAAAGGCAAAATCATCTCTCTTTTTTAAATATATTTTTATTGATTTCAGAGAAGAAGGGAGAGGGAAAGAGAGATAGAAACATCAGTGATGAGAGAGAATCATTGATTAGCTTCCTCCTGTACTCCCCACATCGGGGTTCTAGCCCCAACCAGGAATAAAACCGTGACCTCCTGGTTCATAAGTCAACACTCAATCACTAAGCCATACTGGCTGGGCCAAAGTCATTTCTCTTGCTTGTCACATCACACATTCTGAGCTCTAAATCTACTTAATCAGATCAGTGTTTGGACCATTTAGCCATCTTGTGTGAACATAGTCCCAATTCTAAGCTAGTCTTTCTCTCTTCCATAACACATTTCCTACTTCACCCATCATCTATCCCTTATGTAGCTTTAGGTCCACTAAGGCTCATACTAAGACTCATTATTTAATCTGCTTAACTAAAGGCTACCCACATTCAGTTGAAGTGAAATAGCAGCAGCTTTACTTTTTCTGCTTGTTTGTTTTGTTTTTGTCTTTCTCCACCATCTTCACTTGGGAGGTCAAGGATATGGTATAGACATTCATTTCCAAATGGTATGAATTATGCTACTTTCTTAGGTATTAGAGTTTTTTTTAATGTTTTATTTTTTCCATTACCTAAGAAAATTTTTGGTGGAAGAACTATAATAAAGTGTATATTTTTTAATATACATATCATTAAATTTGTAGGTTTGCCTAAGGAGACAATGTCTCTAAAAACAAATATTTTGTCCATCAAGAAATTTACAAATAATTATCTTTTTTATGTGACATGCTAACAGTGGCATCATGAAAGCCTGAAAAAAATGAGGTATGAAAGCCTGAAAATAGCAAGATTCAAAGGAATACCATATTTTCTACTCTTCCATGTTTGTAAGTCCCTCTCTGACACTAAAGAAAAACATATTAAATCATTCAGTTCAGTGAAGTGCAGCACTGCAAATAGTAATAATGTGCAGAAACATCCAGAAATCAATCTGAATTAGAGTCAAAACAAAAATTTCATTCCAGGAGAGAGTAACTATGGAAATCAATTAATGAAGCAGTTAAATCCAGCCCTGAGTCATGTGAATCAAGTAAAAATAGCCTCCCTCCCCTCTTCCTGACACATTGCATATTTAAGTATGTTTCAAAGTAGGCATACATATGTTCTGTGATTGGTGGTCCTAATAGAGTGTTGAAAAATTGACCAGGCCATTCTCCTACTTAAAATTATCAATGGTTTCTCTTGATTTCCAAAATAAACTATAAGCTGCTTTAAGTCACTGTGATTGTTTTATGATACACTCAGCATGTAAGTAAAACCTCATTAAAATTTAAAAATACTTTTGAGTCAAATGAAAGTTTAAGTCTGCCTGAAGTTGATGAGAAGGGCAATAGGAACACTGCAGAGTGATGATCATTTGTTTGTTTTTTTATGATGTGGTCAATCTAGTTCATTTGAAGTGTATCTTAAGTTGTCTCCCCTAACATTTCCAATTCCTCCGTCCCATGCTTGGTCATGCAGTCTTTTAGGAGTTTCCCATAGACACAGAAAATTTATTAATGGTCATTTACCCAGGGACAGTCATCCCCCAAAATGGAGTGCCCCCCAGAGTATCACTTTAGAGTGAACTCGGGATTTTATACCTTCTGCTCTTCATTTCACATCCTAAAAGGAGAGAATAACATCAAACCTGCTAACTATCAGACGGTTGTAACAGCCATAGCTATGACTAGCTCCGAAGGCAACACACATTTTTCTTAGGCCACCCCGCTGTAAAATGCTGTAAGAACCAGCTGCTATTAAGTAATTTCTCTTGTCACACCACTGATGTCTTCAGATCCACTTTGCTGTACTGATCTCCATCCAAAAGATAATTGACGGAACTGATTGCTAAGCCATTGTGACAGAAATGAACACAATGCTAAACTCTGCTTGCCCTAATCCTTCCTCAGAAATACAACCAATACTTAGTTTCGATGGACTGAATTGTGCTCTCAATTCCTATGTTGGAGCCCTAACCCCTAGTTCCATAGAATGTGAATTTTTTGGGACATAGGACTTTTAAAGGGATAAATACTTTGAAATGAGGCCATTAGGTAGGGGCCCTAATCCAGCATGACTGGTGTGCTTATAAAAAGAAAGACATACACCTGGGATGCTTGTACACAGAATGACAACTGTGTGAGGACACAGTGACAGGGAACCAACTGCAAACACAGGGAAAGGACCCAACCATTTTGGTTTTGGACTTCTAGTCCCAGGAGCTGTGAGAAAATAAATGTCTGTTGTCCACACCCCCCGAGTCTGCAGCATTTTGTCATGGTAGCCCTAACTGCCTATGTTCTTTCTTGTCACAGCAAGTTAGGAAACTTAAATTTCTTTGATTCCAGATTTGTTCCTGGTGGTCTTTATCTGATGGGCTTTATCATCCAATTCCTGAGGTTCAAAATCATCCTTGAGCTCAAGTCACACGCCTAGAATCAAAAAGCCTATGACCACTCTCCCTTTCAATTGACAGAGTTTTATTCCCTCTATGTGGGTAGATCTTTCTAATATTAGTCTAATGGGTTGCCTTGCGTTAGTTACACTGACTTTCATTTGGCAATTACTCTATTCTCTAAAATCTCTGACCCAGTGTTGTTAAACAATTAATAGAAGTGATATACACCTTTTAATACTTCATGATGAATTTACAGGACTGACAGTCATAAAATAGAAGTTAACTTCTTTATTAGCTGCTATAGTGTTGAGACTTATAATGTATACAATGATCTAAGTCTGCCTTCATTGCAGACACAAGTCTTCTTTGAACTTGAAAATACTAAATTGATATGTTAAAAACACAATTTTTATAGCAAGTGCACCCCTTAATTTATATGTAACCCTTGATTTTTTAAGCATATTCAATCATAAACCTGTTCTTCACATAGTATTATTAGCACTTTATGAAAATGCACTTTGGGAATGTTAGAACTGATTGCTAGCTCCAGCCAAAGTTTTATTACAAATGCAATAAGGGACACATAACCAAAAAAGATAATTCAAGATTCCCCCCCCCCCATCAACAATTTTTATAAAAAGAAAAAATGGTTTAAAAATACAAGTAAACTAGACACACACACACACACACACACACACACACCAGACACTTTTAAGAGTATCAGAGTCATTACTTACTGATATTTACCTAAACAGTTTAAACAGAAATTCATCAGTCAATTGCTTAACTCTACTTTTAGAAATGCTACCTGTTGTTAATCATATGAGACAACAAAATTTCAGCCCACATTATCTTTCTGAGATATGAGACCATCTGCTCTCTCATTATGAACCACTAAATGGTTGTTCCTCTGTACTTTTGCTCATGTTGTTTTCTCTGACACTTCTTAACTGACTCATTTTCATTCTTAAAATGCAGACATTATTTATTCAAGCACAGTCATCTATCTTTTGCAAAAGTCTTCAATTTGGGTTTATACGTCTGTTTACTCTGATAGTCCTATTATTATCTCCACTATAATATTTAAATACTATGTTACATTTCTCACTTAGATTATATTATTTTAAAATAATCTTTCTCAATAAGTTTTACACTCCTCAGATACAGGTATGACATCTTATTTATATTTGGAACTCTGTAATTATATATAAATTAATTTATGTATATATTTATATTTGTAGCCCTAATACCATTGTAATTAAACTAGTAGATTCCAATTTCCCTGATTACAGCTCTACATAAACACCAAAGACAGGCATTAAATTAATGCTGAAATAAGCTCTACATGTTCATGACAACCAATTAGAAGAGATGAAAGTCTTTTTATGAGGTATGGAAAAATTTTCCCCTAAAATAAATTAATATGTATTATCAACATTTACTGTCACAAATACATAAAAAGCACACAAATCTAAAGTTGACAGAAGTATTGATTCTGGGGGGGGGGGGGAAAGGAAGCACACTATTAGGAAACCATAAAGAGAATTCATTTTTGACTTACAATTAAAAGAACTTGGTCTGAATTCCAGGACTTTATGCCCCAAATTTTTCTTTTTTTAAAAATCCTCACCAGAGATATGTTTATTGATTTGAGGTTGAGAGAGAGATAAACATCATCGGTTGCCTCCTGTTAGTATCCTGATTGGGGATCAAACTCGAAACTCAGATATATACCTTGTCCGGGAATCGAACCCACAACCTTTTGGTGGATGAGCTAAAGCTACAACCAACAGAGCTTCCTGACCAAGACTCAAATCACATCGTTTGAATTTCAGTTTGTTCACCTATAAAATCCTAATACTAACACCTGCCCTGCCAGCCCTCTAGAAAGAGTTACTGTGAATAACAAAAGTTAAAAGGTACGTAATACACCGCATTAGTACATCACCAAAATATTAGTTTAATTATGTTTATGATCGCAATTATATTTTAATAAAGGTGAAGGGACTACACTTTTTTGATGATAGGTTTATAGTGTAATCAAGTATGAATCACTAACTTTATGACTGTGAGTTGAGTTTATTTTAAAATCAGACAAGGATAGACAAGGAAAAAATGGCCTACTCTACTGGAACCTTATGAAACTTAACTGCCAAGATCTATAAAAATATTAGGAAGATATAGTGGTTTAAAAACTGAACAAGCAGTACTTAATAGTAAGTGTAAGGAACTCCAATAAGCAGCAGTCTGAAAGTAAGTGATATATTTTTTTAATTTTATAGGTAAAAATGATGTGATTTTTATTATTTTTACCATTAATTATTTAATAAATTAGGTAACTTTAGGAGCAGAAATAATTTATCATTATTTAAGTAATTAAATTTTTTGTTGAGAATAGATTTGATATCTAAAAATGTTACTGACTTGTCCAAGCTTGAATATGTAATTAGTGCTTGAAAAAAATTGGAAAGTAAAAGCCCAATTGTCAATCTAATGCTTTTTCCATTAGAATAACTTTTACTTTAATCAAGAGAGAAAAATCACAAGATATTAACAGAATATTTGCTAATATGGAGATGTCTCTTCTGCTTTTTTATTCTACTGAATGTATGCAAAATAATATATTTATAGATTAAATACAGTTCATAAATATTTTTGCTTTTTAAACAAAAGTGGTTTTCAAAGTTTACGCATAAAAATGTACATTTAATGAATTTTGGAAAGATCACAGTTATCCTATATAATAAAAGGCTAATATCCAAATCGACCAAATGGCCAAACGACCAGTGACTATGATGCCCACTCACCACCAGGGGGATGATGCTCAAAGCAGTGGTGGTCAGTGCGCTTCCACAGGGGGAGCGCTGCTCAGCCAGAAGCCGGGCTTATGGCTGGCAAGCACAACGGCAGTGGCAGAAGCGTCTCTAGCCTCTGTGGCAGCTCTAAGAATGACCAACTAACAGGTTAGTGTGCCTAAGCCATCAGTCGGACATCCCCCGAGGGCTCCTGGACTGCGAGAGGGCGCAGGCCGGGCTGAGGGACCCACCCTCCCGAGTGTACAATCTCATGCACTGGGACTCTACTTACTACTTAAAAGAGATAAATCTGTATGAACTAGCTTTTTAAAATTAATAAGCATCATTCAGGGTAATCCAAATCTTAGCTTCTAATCTAGGTTCTCAAAATTATTCTTTGTAGATTTAAATAATTTTATTAGCAACATCAAACAGCTGGTAAAGGCATGAAAAAATAAAATATTTGCACAGTTATTAGTTATCAATTTGCAAATTAAAATTATACAGATTGTAGTGAGTTCTATAGTACAATTTACTATACACCACTTCTAATGCATTTAACACAAAATATCTCAGTACAAATTAATGTTTCCATTTAAAATTAATGTGTTCAGAGAGAAATTACTTTTCATAAATATAAATTGGTTATAATTACTTATGGCTGCATACTTTTCTCTTCTCAAACAGAAATTTAATTTTCACGTCAGAAGAACATTGTATTGAAATGAAGTTTAAATCTTAGTTTCTTGATGAAAATCCTATTACAGAATCAAGACATGCAATATTGAAAAATTATGTTTATGCTGTTAATAACTAGGTTATTTTGTTATCAATAAATTTAAAGATTATTATGATACACTTATTAGAAGATGAGTGAGTTGAAAAGGAGAACATACGTAAAACTTTGAAATTGTATGCTATTCATTATGCTACAAATGTCTCAATGGCATAAAACATTTTAAAGCAAAAAGTGATGTGTGTAGTACATATAATATTTTAAATGACTTAACAAACTATTTAATGAAAATGAAACCACAATATTTCTATTCAAAAACTTATTTCAAAGTTTCCTGACAAAAACTTACCATTTTAATATCATTCTGAAAAATATAGTGATAAATGAAAATATTTAACTTGCAAACATATTTTATTTTCCTAATTTTATAAATTTAATTTTATTACATAATGGAAAGCAAGGATTATGGATCATTCTTTAATGGTGACATAAAATAAAAGAATATATTACATTGTACAAATGGAAAAGATAAAAATCTTTGACAGAACTTGGTCTCTAGACAGTGCCTTTGTTTCAATGGGATTTAAACCTGATAACACTGAAATTGAAGAAAAGATAAAATGAGGAACAAAACATTAGAAACTAGGATAAACTCATTTCCCCTACAGAAACACCTTCCGATTTGTGTAAAAGTATAGTTTATCAGTATAGAAATTAAATGTCTACCTACAAAAATTACTGAGTGTTAAAGTTCACACATCTGATAGCAATGTGGAATTTAATAGCTGGAAGGAGTTGAGACATTTCCTGTCTCCACCGAAACGTAAGTGCTGAAAGTACTTAGAGTCCTGTCACAAATTCAGAGGCAAAGAAGATATGGTGTATTTGTCTTCCTTGTGACATGTCTAGATATTTTCTCATACATTTTTTGCTTTTTTTCTATTTCAGAAAACTACAGACCCTCAAAGCTTAAGCTTATATAATGTGAATTAATCTTGTGCACTGTATAATTTATTTATTTAGGATTTACCTAAAATAGGAGGTACATGACATTTACTTCATATTTGCACTCAATATTTTCTAAAATGACACTGCTCTTTAACAGAATACTGGTATTTTCCATACTTAATATATAGCGGTACTTCAATATATTAAAGAATTAACAACCAGAAAAACCAAACAATCAAAATAAGAAACCCACAAAAACTTGAACAAGTGTGAGCCCTGAATCAGAGGGAAATAATTCCATTGTTGGATGTCCTTCATAAGGCTCTTTCATGTCGTATGTAGAGCCTATATTTTTCAGAATTTACATATACCAAATGAGGTCATTTATATATTTTTAAAGGTTTCCAAATAAATAAATACTATCATTGTATGTTTGCTTCCTTTCTGTAGTTATGAATTTGTTGTCTAACTATTGCCCATAGTTCTAATGAATATGTATTGTTTTAGTAATTGGGGAAAAGGAGACAAATTGTATAATATAGATAAAAAATGGCTTATCTTTTTATTTGCCTACCAGGCACAAATATGATGCCAATTCTAGATCCATGAAAATATATAATAGAGCATTTTTTTTCTAAATAGATTTTTTTCCTGTGTTGAATTTACATAAAGCTGTGTACAATATTATACAAAATATTTGTGAATGTCAAATAGAAGCCAATGCTAATAATTTGCTGATTTGCTTTTTTTGTGTGCTATATATCTGAATCTAATATCATTTATGGAGAAAATCTAGTATGCATTGATTATTTATAATCTAAAGTGACAGAAAAATTTTCCACCTTCAGTATGTCAGTTGCTATTTTTTATAGCATAGTTTGAACAATTTCAGTGGTCCTGAGACAACTTTTATAAAAAAAGTGTACTCCACTTTTATTACTAAAAATTTTTAACATATTTCAGATAAAAATTTTCAAAATCTAATTTGATAAACAATTTGAAAGACATAAATATGGATTTGGAGAAGTGCACCCTATTTTTAATATAATTTGATTGTATCATCACATGAATTATATAAACAATACTGCCTTCCATTTATTTAAAAGTCTTCTCATGGAATATATGTTAAGATAATGAATCAACAAGAGATAAAATAAATTCTCAAATACATATGCTATAAATGATGATAATATTGAATTAGAAATGTAAAAATGTTGATTATATTTTATTAAACTTTTTGAACCTTTAGAGTGGACAGGAAATGGAAAACAATATGAACATTTTAATGGGAATAATAGGTGCACTAACAGTAAAGATCATTTCAGTATTACCTATTTTAAAACTTTTAATGTTGTAAGCCATATACTTTTTAGAATATAATGATTAATAATTATTTGATTAGTTTAAGAACATCAACATATCAATTATGGTTAAATAGCAAACAGCTTGGACAATAATGGCAATAGTCTTTTCCACAAGGCAAGTTCAGGGCTAGATCTGGTCTGATATTAGATGTTGCTTATTCAAAGATCCCAAACTATGTTAATAAACCAGGTTAATTCTGTTTTATTGTTCTCCCAAATGTAGTATTCTCTGCATTATCAGGCAATGTCAGCAGCTCCACGCTAATATTATTCTTAGTATTAGAGGATTCATAAAAAAAAAACAAACAAACACCAAAAAACACTTACCTTTATCCCAATGGTGCAAAAAATAATTAAATTTAAATTTATAAAAATCACTGTGTCATTGGTCCTTCTTACCATGTTTCCATTAGTGTGGAGGAAGAATGTGATGCTCATATTAGCCAAATCTGAGTCAGTAAATGCCTCAGAGAAAAATAAATAGATGATAGTTGGTAAAAATAACAAGTATCCATAATAATTTATTCAATTAAATGCATGTGTAATGTAAATATTATATTTTTATTATTGAAGAAAGTTTATTGAGTTATCTGATAGATAATTGAATCCTGTTTTCAGTTACATCAGTTATATTATTATAACTTTATTTTTATTATGATGTGGTAAATTCACACATATTGCAAATATATAAAAATTATGAGACACATTCATTCCTTCCTGTTTTCTTAAATTTTTTAAATGCTGCAAGGAAAGTATTTGAGGAATATAGTGTCAGAGGTCCATGGACCCCCTACCTAACAAAATAATTACAACTGGTAATAATCATTTTTTTTAAATGAAAAATTCTGGCCTAGCTGGTGTTGCTCAGTGGTTGAGCATTGACTTATGAACCAGGTCCGGGTTAGATTCCTGGTCAGGGCACATGTTCAGGTTGTGGGCTCAATTCTCAGTGGAGAATGTGCAGGAGGCAGCCTATCAATGATTCTCCCTCATCATTGATATTTCTATCTCCCTGTCCCTCTCCCTTCCTCTTTGAAATCAATTAAATGTATGTTAAAGAAGAAAAATAATAAAAGAAAAATTTTAATAGCACATAGCACATGGTAACACACTTATTCTAGAAGAACATATGCAGAACAATTAGAGGCTGAGCAAGGAGATCAGAGAAACAGTTGAAGAGAACCCTACTATAACTATTGATATGCTATATCAATAGTTATATCAATAGGGGTCCAGGGTGTGCATACTCAAAAATATGCCCATTGAGTTTCAATGTCAGAGGCTGAACATTTTTCTGTAGGAAAAATATACTTCACAGAAATATTATGGTCAAATTTCCAAATAAAAAAATAAGCAAAAACTCAAGGGACAAAGATCCCTAGAGCAGGGAATCAATATTCAGAGTTGCTACAGTATATTGTCCAGATAACCATTTTTCTTCTCATTTCATTCTATAAAGTCAATATTATCCTAATACAAAAATTACACAAGAACAGAAATGAGTATCTCTTATTAATATAGATGGAGAATTTTTCAACACAATACAAGCAACCTAATCTACAGTAATAAAAGACATACATGCTAATTGACTGTACCTTCACTATGCCATAAGCCACGCCCACCAGCCAATCAGAGCGACTATATGCAAATTAACCCAACCAAGATGGCAGCTGGCAGCCACGGAGCTGGAGCAAGCAGGAGGCTCGGTTGCTCGGGCGATGGAGGAAGCCAAGCTTCCTGCCTGCCCTGAGCAGGCTGTGGCCTCCGCTCATGGCAACAAAGTTTCAATTATAGAAGACAAATAAATCCCAGATACCTGCTTCGAGCCAGCCTCCACTGGGAGCTTGGGTGGCTGGGGGTTGTGGCCAGCCTGAAAACAGTCATCAGCCCCTCACCCAGGCCGGCCAGGCACCCCAGTGGGGACCACCACCATGAACGGGCTGTGGCCAACCTGCAAACAGTCATCAGCCCCTCACCCAGGCTGGGCAGACCCTCATGGGTGAGGGTCCCAGCTGGAGGGCTTAGCCAGCCTGAAAACGGCCCTCAGCCCTTCATCCAGACTGGCTAGGCACCCCAGCAGGACCCCGACCCCCCACCCTGAAGGGACTGTGGCCAGCCTGCAAACAGCCATCAGCCCCTCACCCAGGCTGGCCAGGCACTCCTATATAATAAAAGAGTAATATGCAAATTGACCCTAACTGCAGAATGACTGGTCACTATGACACACACTGACTACTAGGGGGCATATGCTCAATGCAGAAGCTGCCCCCTGGTGGTCTGTGTATTCCCACAGGGGGAGCTCTGCTTAGCCACAAGACAGGCTGACGGCCGACAGTATAGCGGTGGTGGTGGGAGCCTCTCCCACCTCCTCAGCAGCGCTAAGGATGTCTGACTGCAACTTAGGCCTGCTGCCCACTGGCAAGTGGACATCCCTTGAGGGCTCCCCAGCTGCCAGAGGGATATCTGACTGCCAGTTTAGGCCCAATCCCCCGGGGAGAGGGCTTAAGACAGCAGGTGGTCATCCCCGAGGGGTCCCAGACTGTGAGAGGGCACAGGCGGGGCTGTGGGACCCCCCCCCCCCCAAGTGCACAAATGTTTGTATACCGGACCTCTAGTCCTATTTAATAAAGAGATAATATGCTAATTATACTGTACAGCAGAAGGACCTTCCAGAACAACCAATGGACGGGGGCGGGGCTGTAGCTGAGGTGCCAGGGGCTGTGAAGGCCTACTCTTGCACAAATTTTGTGCATTGAGCCTCTAGTCAGCAATATATAAAGAGGACTATACATTATGACCAAGTGTGATTTATTCCATAAATCTAAGATTGGTTCAACATCTGTAAATGAATTAATGTGTATCAATAGAATGTATTGAATGTATCAATAAAATAAAAAACACACAAAGAAAATCCATGGTCATTTGAATAGATACAGAAAATATACCTGTCATAATTTATATCCTTTGTGGTAAAAACACTAACTAACTAGAACTTTAGGGAAACTTCCTAAAACAGATGAATATCTACGAAAATCCCACAGCTGACATGATACTTAAATTTGAAAAACTTTATACTTTCTTTCCAAGATCAGAAGAAGAAACAATGTTTCTCACAAGTTCTTTTCAATATAATATAGAAGTTTTAGGTGGATGTAGACTGACTACCCATGGGAAGAGATTTCTTTTAGGGAATTATAAAAATGTTCTAAAATTGATTTTGGTATAGGTTGCACAACTATGGAATATACTAAAAAAAACTGAATCATACTCTTGAAATAGGTGAAGTGAATTCTATGGTATATGAATTATATATCAGTAAAAGTGTTTTAAAAAAGTAATAAATATAGGGGCATAACCTGTTCTTATGCATAAAAAATGCTGGTTAAATATTCTTAATTTCAATTAGGTTAAAATATTTTACCACAAGTTAAACTTCCCACTATCTGTGCAAGAACCACTATAGATTTCACAAAGACAATAAAGGTCTCATCACAGAGTTAAATCAAGACTGAGGGGCTTTAAAAGGGAAAATCAGAGACTCAATGCCAGTGGTTGACTGATATGAAAACACTCAGTTGCTAGGACCAAGTGAAATGTTTCCTAGCATAATGCATAGTCAGTACATTGAGAGAATAAGTCTAAACTTCCCCTAAACAACTTTGTGATTTAAAGGAGCACCTATTTTCTGGTCAATGTATTGTAAATAGAAATAATTATACAGTAAATTATCCTGTATAATAAAAGCATAATATGCAAATCGACCAAACGGCAGAAGGACCAGTCAATAGGGGACAGGGCCAGCAAGCAGGCTGTGCCAGGCCAGTCAAGGCACTTGCCAGCAGAGGAGGGGACAGCAATGAGGGGGTGGTGGGTGGCAGCGGCGACCAGCCGTGATGGAGGGGTGGTTGAGGGGCCTTCCTGGTTGCCTGCGGCAGAGGGAGGCCACTAGCGTGGCCGTGGTGGGGTGATGGGGGAGGCGCCAGGCCTATCCCGCAGAGAAAGGCTGGGCAGAGGCCACAGTGGGGGATGGGGGCGGTACCGTCCCCTGATCCTGATTGGCCCGCCAGTAGTACATCCCCTGAGGATTCCCAGACTGTGAGAGGGTGCAGGCTGGGCTGAGGGACACCGCCCGCACCAGGTGCACAAATTTTTGTACACCGGGCCTCTTGTGAATAATAATAGTTAATGACGTGAGGGCAAAAACAAAATAGCAGTATGTGTTTTACTCATATTCATGTTATTCCTAGTTCCTCCAGGAGTGTGAGAGGTGGCGCTGCATAGAAAATTGAGATGTGGAAGTTTCAGAGAGTGTTGCTCAGAGCATGCTCTACAGGCAGTTTTGTCAAAAGGCATTTTCTGGTTAAGGCCTTTATAGAAAAATTGGGTAATATAAGATCAAAAATTTTTTTTCTTTGTGATATTACTTTGAAAAGCTACTATTCATCATAACTTTCAAATTTTATTTCACAGAAAGCCCTTGAATTATTTTCAGAGTGAAAAAATAATGCATGCCTTAGGAAGAAAAAAAAAAGAAAAGGTTAACATAACCTGAAATCCTATAAGAACAGTGACATAAACATATTGATTATCCATGTAAAATCACAACACACACGCTCACCTCTGTACAAATACCTTCTCGGATATTTAAAATTTTCTATTAATTATATTACTCTTCACATCAAATTTCATAATTTACTTTTACTCTGAACATTACAAAATAGACATATTTTCACTTAAATATCTTTTCATTTTTGGTAGCTTTTGTGTTGCTGTTTTTTTCTATGTTTTATTTAACTAGTCCACTATGGATGGAGTTTGCGTTATTTTATATTTTCTATACTTAGATTTGGAATTGATTATTAAAAGCTATGTATGGATTTTGTCTTTTTTACTTTACAGTAGGTCCTCGCGTTACGAGATTTTTTGCCATAAGTCGGAACCCACCTATATAAGCACCTACATCACTCACGTGGAGCACATACACAGCAGTAATGAAGTGAAACAGTAAAAAAAATTTAAAAGAAAGATAACAATTGCTGACCTTGTGGTAAATAAATAATTAAAAAAAAACATAAAGCACTTATGTACATACGTTGAAATGACGGAACTCTTTTTTTTTTATTAATAAATGGGAGAAGGTGACATAATCACAAAACGACATACGTCAAGTCCGACATACCCCGAGGACTATCTGTACATGCCAGATTGCACCCCAGAAATATACCATTTTATATTCCAATGTAATAGGCCTTATCCATAGCTTGTGAAAACTGTGTTGCCACTTTTTTTAAACTATCAGAAGTAAATATTTAAATAATCTAATTTTAAATTTTCTTTATCTATTTACTAATGGGATGGCAAGTTTTTCCTATGTGTTGGTCACTTGCATTCCTACTTTTGAAATTGCCTATTTTCCCAAAACAATCTTTGGGAAAAGCTGTTTCGGAAACATCCCATCTGAAGGGACTATGATGCAGAGCATGGGCAGAACTCATTAAAGTGTGTGAAATGGTCTGAGGTCACCTCCTGACACACTTTCTCACACAAAGACAATGTAAATTCAAACTTGAAATCCTTATTCGATTCCCTCCGAGCCAGAATGCACAAAGAACATTATATTCTGAATCCTGTGGGAATTTTTTTTCTTTTCTGTTAAAAGTGAACTCCATCTTCCTTAATTCTACATCCATTTCCTACTTAATGTTCAGACATAAAACATTTCACACACAATATACACAATGAGGGCCATTGTGAGAAATTAAAAAGGAAAAGGAAAAAAGGGGGGATTCAAGTCTCTTAATCCTTTAACAAATCTTCTAATCCACCCGCCTGTGTTGGGCAATGATGAATGCTCACTGTGATCAGGATTTGCTGTGCTGCTCACTGGAGTCTCACTTCTTGCCTGAAGTCTGACACTGTCATCTGTTTAGTTTTGTGGTTTTCCCAATATCACCTTTACACACTAGTTTCTTCTAGAAACAAGAAATCAGGAAGATATTAACTCAAATTTAAAATGTTTTAGATACAAGCCATGGTTTCTGCACAGGGAAAAATAAAGTTTGCTTTATTTTTGATGATCTTTTGATGATAGAAGCAAACAGGTGCAGTTTGATTTTGAAACAGGTGTAGGTGAATTGGGACTTTATTTTTTCACAAAAAAGCCTAAGACTTTTTTTTCTCTTTACAATATGTACTAGGTATAAAGACAAGTAATTTAAATGTCAGTTTAAATACCTTTTTCATTCCAAGTTTGAAGCCAATTTAATAGAGTACATTTAACAGTTTTACTAATTTTAAAGCAACACTATTTTGTAGTAGACTAGATAAAATGTTTGAACAACTAATTACTTGTGATTATTTAAATGAATTAATATAGCTATATTATGAGCACAGCTCTGATTGCTAAAATGAGAAACACATTTTGAGGAGGAGGGTAGTGAGGAAAAGGGGGAATAATGCTTTGAGAACCTACTACTTGTGAGACATCCTATATAATAAAGAACTAATATGCTAATTAGACCGGACATCGGAACAACCTTCCAGAACGACCTTCTGGAACAACCAGTGGGCAGGGGTTGGTGCCGCGGGGCCTCAAGGTAGCCAGGGCCAAGGCAGCCAGGGCTGTGAAGGCCTACCCTTGCATGGATTTTGTGCATCGGGCCTCTAGTCTAATAATATGTAGGTTTTCCCCCCATTAAAAATGGAAACTGAAGTGCAGAAAAGACATTAGTGATATTATTGACCATTACTTCATTTAGCAATATGGAGCCATGTCACATAGTTTAGAAATCGAAACAGTCTTGTCTAATGCCCAAGTATTTGATAATAGTTAACCTTTCTCTCTGTAATGAAATACTCTCTTCATCTGGTTTTCCAAATTACACACTCTAGTTTTATTTGTTTCCAATTTCATAATTTCACCGCCTACTTATTCTCTTGTCTTTTTATTGTATGGTTTTCTTTTTCCTGACTTTTAGACAGTAGAGTACAGTAGCACTCACAACTTAAAATATTCATATGAGCTCCTCACTCTTCACTAACTCTGTGTGATTGTTTCAATGCAGACTTCAGAGTGATCTGAAAATGTTTATGGATAGAATAGAGAAAAACTACTAGAAAACACTACACATCTTGTTTTTATTTTTATCTGAGATGGAAATTCACTTTGTTGGAATAGACTTTCCCTTTGTTTTGGAAAATAGGCTTCATTAGACCTAGATCCATTGATTCTTGGTTAAGACACCAATCTAGAGATGTGACCTAAATGCTCATACTTCAAACTGAGAAGTTAAATGTTTGTTTGTTTGTTTATTAATGAAAATTGGCAGATCTACATGTCTGCAGATTATATTTTCTTTAGATATTTTGTTTCCTAAACAAATATTTAGACTATGTTGAGGACTTAGACTGTGGAACTACTACCTCTAAGAAGATAGACAGGAAAGGTGATCTCTTCCTTTTCATTATGAGAAACTATTAGTGGTTTCAGTGGCAATAACATGCCTATGTTAATATAGAGCTTAAAGTGATAGCAAGTCTTATCCACTCTGGCTTATGCCCCAGTAGAGAGCTACCCAAAGTAGACAGCTATAACGTCAAACATATACCTCTCCTGTCAATGTTAAATGAATACAGTATCAATAATTTCCACTTCAAAACCTCAATTGGGTCAAATAAACAGGACTGACCTCTTTAGAAAATTGAGACTTTAGAATCATATAATTGTGCAAAGGAGTCTATTTAAGTGAAAAAAACATACATTTCTTGTGATCAGTCCTATGTAGGTTATTAAATATAATTTTTAGGTATAACAATGTAACCATTTGTGTGTTTTTTAAATTTAACATGAAGTGAAAAAGTGTTTTTTTAATGTAGCACAATATATATTTTTAAAATTTATCATATTGTTAATTTCATTTTATTTTTATAAGGATATAATTTTGTTATCTTTCGATATTGGTAAAAGTTTTTTACCAAATAAATATTCACATATGTAAAAATATATCTATTTTTCCCATTGAATAGGTTAAATTTTTTACAATATAACATATTTGACCGATATAACAGAAAGTATGCATTATATCAATCTGATTAGGGAAATAGTCATTCTAAAATGTTATAGACTTTTATTATATGTTATAGCATCTACCAGAAAAAAAATCTACATTTACTGCCTTATATTTAAAATGATTACTTTTTGTGCCTTTCAAAATCAACTGACATGCTTTAAAAATAATTGTTATACTGTATTTATAAATAATATCATGAAATTTGGAAAATTTGTTGTTTTAAAACACATTTCTTTAAATATAGTGGATTTGGCTGATCTATAATTCAGTTACTGAAAAGAGAAAGTGGAAATGATCTTTAACATGTTTTCAGTATATTATTAACTAGAGGCCTGGTGCATGAATTCATGCATGGGTGGGGGGGCTGGCTGGCCCTGCCCCGATCGGGGTGGGAGGGCCAATCAGCACTGGGGCCGGCCGGGGGGAAGGGTCATGGGAGGTTGGCCAGCCAGCCCCAACTCTGATAGGGGTGGGGGTGGGCCGATCGGGGGCAGGGCCGGTCTGGGAGAGGGGCCACGGGTGGTTGGCCCGATAGGGGGAGAGGCTGTGGGAGGTTGACCAGCTGGCTGCACCCCCGTGCAGTGCACGTCATAACAACAGATCATCCTGGTCATTCCGGTCGCTTAGGGTTTTATATATATATAGTTGATATTGGAAGTCTTAGAGATATCTATATAGACTATGTAAGGAATTCATTGAAATTAATGTATTTTCCTAATCTATGAACAGCATCTTGGTGCAATTTGACATAGTTATTATCATTTTTATGTTTCTCATTAAACTGTTTGATCTCAAAATTAGTATTTCTTATATTCTCCATCTCTAAAATCATGGTACCTTAAAGTATAAATTGTATATATGCTTCTAAAAATTAAAAAAAACACACACAATAGCACTAAAGCATTTACACAACAGCAGCTATACTCAACCAAGTAAAATTTTTAAGGGAGCTCTGTATCCCTATATGCTTATTTTATTTCTAACACAGATGTTTACTTGAGATTCAAATTAGGCACTAAATTTTTGGTTTAAAATAATAGAAGATTAAGTCAAAACTTTATACAACTCCTTTGGAAGCTGGTAGAAATCCATTGGTTGTATTTGGAAAACATTGATACCAACAATCCATGCACAAACTTGTATTTAGTAACATAAAAAAAAAAACAAAAAACAAAAAAAACCCTCAAACTTTATTTGGTTAAAAGATGAGTTGCTGTTGTTGAGTCAGGAAGTGGGGTCCAAGCCCTACATGTCAGGTTGTCCCTCCCTCCCTAAGAACAACTTCTGAGCTTTTGTAATATAAAGTCTACATGAATCCCTTTTTGAAGACTGTGACCTCATGGACTAAGACAGAAGATATAGTGCATCAGAAAAATAAAGGGAAATGAAAAAAAAAAAAGGCACTATCCATGGAGACAAGATTTTCTTTGGAATAAAGCTACATCATAGAAATATTTCTAACACTTCCTTTGGTAAAGATTAAACAAAAACTTATGAGTGAATTTTACAATAGTTTGCAAAGGGATAATCTAAAGCAGCATAATCAGGTGTCATTATACTGGTTAGACAGGGGTCAAAGTAATTGAATTTTAAAGAGGCACAAAGGATATTGGGTGAATTAAATTATAATCAGTGAGTGATAACATCTTCTTATACATAATATGGATGCAAATATATATTTTAAAACAGGCTTTTAGATGTCTTTTTCTTTCATTTCTCTCTGAAATAACATGTCTAGCTTCTACTTCCTTGCTTTAAGGATTATGTGGGTGTCTGGGATTAGTTCCCAGATATGTTAACATTACATTATTTTCATCCTCTCACTGATATGAAAATACAGCTGGGAAATTAAATGCAAATGCAAACATTTTCCTTAGTAAAATTCTTCCTACTCTTTTAAAAATCTCTTGTATTTATTTGTTTTAATGATGAATCCTATTCAACATCTGTCATTAAGTTTTAATTAATTCACAACATGGATCCAACTCAAAGTCAATAGTCATATCATCTAAGTCTTTTTTAAATGTTGCTTTCTAGGATTTCTTGGCTATAATGATTGGATTTTAAATATTTTTTCTCTCCTCTACAGATGAATCTCATTTGATGTTCAGCTCATATTTCATAAATTTCCTTCTAGTTCACTTATTTTAGCTGATTTTCCATACCAGTGTTTCCAATACATTAAATATTCTGATATATTTAAATTGCAAGGATGTACCTATATATATAAAAGCCCAGCAACTGAACAGCGGAACAACCAGAATGATTGGTCAACCAGTCTCTATACTGTGCACTGACCACCAGGGGGCAGATGTTCAACACAGGAGCTGCCAGTGTGCTCTGACCAGGATGAGCAGCTGCTCCCACAGCAGGCTGATCTCCGCAGGCCATGCCCCCACCAGTGTATGAATCCATGCCCCAGGCCGCTAGTTTTTATATAATGGCACTGCTGGTCTATCAATATGCAGAACTAATCCCATGAAACTTAAGAAGCTACTTCCTCCTACTAGACAATTTCTAGTGTAATCATTCTCACAGCTTTTATTCACTAAAGTATATTGAATTATATTCTTAGCCAATTTTTTTAAAATAGTATATCTCATAGGCATAATTGGTTAGCTTTTAAAGCTAAATATACTGTCACAAGAAGGAAATCATGGGGGGATGTTAATCCATTTGGACTCCCAGAATACCACTGAGACTTCTGGGTTCTGAATAGCTTAAAACATGTCTTTGTTAAAAATACTCAGCTAAATCCTTACATTAACAGAAGACCTGACCAGCTACATTGCTTCCTAGAGAATACATAATTTTACAAGAACAGAAATCTGCAAAGCCAAATCCAGAGGCCAGCCAGAAAGTAAATTTCTGGGATAAGAATGTATCTATGTGCACATTTAAGTCATGTTTTTCCTGCAGAGATGCTATTTGTAAAGAAATTAGGATAGTATACATTGAAACATTTTTAGTTAAAAGTCAGGATTCTAAACACATTTGATTAGCAGTTCCCCCATCTACAAAAATATAGATTGAAATTCATAAACCAAAACATATTCTGATAAGAAAACTTTTACCAGCATATAGAGGGATTACCCACTGACTATAACACTGACTATGCTTAACGGAAAAAAAACCATAATTGGGCAATTTATGCTTTTTATAAATTAGGTAAATGGTTCTTCTCTTTCTCTCTGTTCTCTGAGTAGGAGATCATGATCTATATCGAACAGAATATTAGGCAAGGCACAATGCCTTTAGGGCATCATAAATTTTGAGACTTTTGTTCCCTTTGCTCTCTGATAATCATTATATCTACATATATGAGATTAATATTTAAAGGAAAACAACTGGGAATTTGGAGAGAGAAATATCAAATGTGCACTGGATCCTCAGAGATAAAATGGCTTCAACAGCTAGAATAACCTGGCAAACTGAGATTTGGGCTTAGCGGTGTGAACATCAATATACACATACATCTATTTCTCTAAAAGTGGATATTAACTACTACCCAGTGCGCACTGCACAGGACCAATATCTGGACAAATGTCTGGATTATGAAGAATATATGGAAAAAAGAAACCAACAAAAAACCAACACCAGATTTTGAAAATGGTTCATAATCAGAGGGGAAGGTACCTAGGAAGAAGAAACATATATTTCAAAATAATTATACAGAAAAAAAGTTACTGTTTGGGTGCTGAGTGAAATTCAAAATAATATAAAGGAGACTTATAAGGCTATAAGAAGACTATAGTACTTTTGGAAGGATATAAAGGGGAAATGAGAGCAAAACTTAACAAGATTCAAATGAAAAAACTTTAAAAATATCACAAAGAAAGCAAAATAGCAATATCATATATATATATATCATATATATGAAAAGATATATTTATTTATTTATTTATAAAATATATATGTATTTTCCAGGCAATAAAAGCAAGCTTTATCATGTAAATATCAAGTGAATTTGTTGAAAATGAACTTGAGAAGATTTTCCTAAATATTTAAGGAAAATAAAATAAAATACAAATGAGTAGATAAGGAGGACAGAGAGCAGGTCAAACTGAACTGGTATTCATGTTCCTGAGAAGATACCAGAACATTCAAAGAAGCATTTTTAATAAGTAATGGAATTTTTAACAGGAAAACATTTTTCTTTTGGGGACTAAAACAATACCTATGTACATAGATCACAAAAATTCAATATATTCCAGACAAAATGATTTTAAAAGTTAATGAAAAGATATTCAAATATAGATAAAACCTCCACACATATATGTCTGTGTATGAATATACTATATTTGAAGCAGGAATTTGGGGGGAACATAGGCAGCCTTAGGGATTTTTTGGAATTGGGGTCCATGGAAAATTGCAGGGCTGCAGACTGGGAGAAGGTACATTTCCATTACACAAAGAAGCCAGGTGCAGTTACATCTCCATAAGACAAGGAGGCAGAAAGTTACATTTACATAAGACAAGGGAACTGGAAGTGGCCAAGAAAGGTCTATGTTTACAAAATAAAGAGAAGGAAGAAAGCCCAGAAAGAATAGGAGAACAATGAGGGAGGAGGGCCTCACATGTCCTATGTGAGGTTTGACCTTTGAGCTCAGGTATCACTATAGTAACCAATTCAAGGGGAATATTGACCAATCAGAGGGGATATCAGGACACAGGAACTGCAGCCTTTATAAGCCATGGGGAAAAAGAACCCAATGGGACCCTTTTCCCCCTCCCTACATGGGAGTCAGTTCTGTGGGACTCTTTCCCTCTCCCCATGTGGGAGTCTGTACTTGTTTTTCAATAAATTTCCACCTTTGCTATACTACCCTCTGTCCGTGGATTCATTCTTCAATTCTGGCAGACAAAGAATCCGGGTTCCAGTCCAAAAACTCGGTATCATATTTATGGAGGAATAATCATGATATATAACATAATCATAACATATAACATACTCATAATATATAATCACAACAGCTTGCTATCTCTGAGCACAACAAAAGTTAAGTAGTCCAGTTTAAGTCTAGATTTAAAAATAGTTACCATCTAAAAAGTTACTTGACAGGGAAAATAAAATATAAAATATGTGAAAATATTATGTAATAAATAATATATAAACATATTTGTGAAAAATACAGAAAGCATTATGGGCAATACAATTCTGTGCATTAAATGATAACCTTTATAATTTGAATAAAAATTTTAAAGTTGTCAATACTTCAATCCTTGGAGTCATCTGGATATTCAAGGAGAAATATGATTTAAATCATAGAAATGCTGATAATACTTACTAAGCACACTGTGCAATGTTGTGAGCACTTTAAATGTATAGACTCATTTAATTCCCATTGCAAACCTATGAGGTAGGTAGTATTATAATCCCATTTCATAGCTGAGAAAGGAACAAACACTAATAACTGTTATGCCCAGAATTCAAGATCCCCAAGAAACCACGCCAGGGAGCCAGTCCGATGCAAAAGCAGAAGGTCCTTTATTGAGTTAGCTAACCCGACCCGGGGCCTCCAGTCGACGCAGCGACTGGAAACCAAGTGCCACCCATGAGAAAATCAGGGCTTTAATAGTGAGGGGAGGGGAGCTGACTGTGGGCCCTGCCGATTGGCCAGGTGCAAGTCGGGTCTTGTTACACAGGATGTGGTCATCTCTATGGCACGCACATCCCTTGCTTGTCATTGGTTAGTTCAAAGAAATCCCGGGCGTGGCCAGCAGGGGCCTGGGCTTCCGGGAAGAAGGCACTCTTCTGAGCACATGGCCTCTGCCCCAACATGGAGGATCCAGGATAAGATGGAGGGCATAGCCCTCGCCCTTTCAATAACTAGTTTACTCAACATAAAAAAGCCACTGAGCATCACAGTCAGGATGCAAACACAGGTTATCTGGCTTCCAGTGCACTAAGATATCCTGCTTTTACAGTGGATTCAAACAGAAAATGTTGAATTTTAGCGGCATGGGAAATGGTGATGTGATGATAAGTGAAGAAAATTCAAATGTAACTCTAGCACTAGAGTTAATCTGAATCTAATAATCTGAGATAATCTGAATCTAATTCTGGGGGCGGGGTGGCTAAATGTACTGGGTGGGGCAAAAGTAGGTTTATAGTTGTTAATATGGAAAATAATACCTTAATTTATAAATAATAATAGAAGAATAAACTGTTTCATGCACTCACAACTGTAAACCTATTTTGCCACACAATGTAAATACTTTGTACATAAAAACTGGAAGAAACTATTAATATAGGTTTTGACTCTACTTGCATCACCTATGATTATTATTTAAAACATCATATTTTATGATGACTAAGTTATACATTTTTTTTCATTATCATAAATGTTAAATATACATTATTTGAACATAGCTAATTTGTTAACTAGCTACATAGGTAAATAATTCACCTGGAAGTTGATATTCTCAAAATGCTGCAGATAAAGGAGGACATTTTCAATCAAGAAATTCTAACCTACCAAGAGTCAATTACTGCTCTGGCAAGAAATCAATATGCAGATGAAACATTTTATGTAATTTTTATTGTGTCTGGATAAAGGAAAACATCAAAGTACACTGAAAATATAGTATTTTTTGCATTGTATATAGAAATTTTTGTTTTAAAATATTTGTATTTTAAGGAGATATTTTGATTGTAGAGAAGGGCATTGCTGCCTGTTCTAGGAGGCAAGTATAATACTTCTGGACTGAAACAAATGTGAAAATTACAGTGGCCGAGGATTTACCCAGGTGAGGGATCCTGCTGTTCCCTCACCTTATCAAGAGTTTTGACAACTGACTTCTTTACTTACATCGACAGACTGTGCATTTTAAGATAATAGTTGTCTTTAGTAATTCTTTGTTTCAATACATTTTAACATGATTTGAATCATTGTTAGTCCTTCACAAGAAGGGCACCAAAATTACATATAAAGGGAGATTATGTGTTAGCCTATCTACTCCTATTAGATTCAGCCAGAATAATTTACAGGTCTAGGCCCAGTTAGACACATGTCATTCTGTTTCAGTAGCTTTGGAAGGAAGGTAAATTATTGAATAAAGCAAGGCTGGCCTATTTATCAAGTACCAATTTACCTTAGTCATTTTGACTGAATGGCCAACCTACCAAATTGCTGAAGAGTTTTCTCACAGTTTTTATTTGTTCCCTGACAGCTTTTGTCCCTGACCCTGACCCTGTTTCTTTACAGGAAATTGGGTGGAATATTCTTTCTAATCTAATCTGTTGTCTACTCTCTTTTGAAAGTATATGCCTTTATCCGCTTATGTCCTTTCCATCCTCCAGCTCAGCATTAGCCTCTCTTTGTCATGAAAGTAGCAGCAGGGAAGTGGCAACAGATAAAACTTTTACATATAAGAGATGGCTTTCTGAAAAAGGTGACTGCCTAGTTTTGCAAAATCTGAACTAGGGAAAGGACAGGAAAGGGTGTTCAAGGGAAAGAGTAGCTTTATAAAACCATGGATTAAAACAAAGCAATGCAAATTCCAAATGTGTTGAGTCAAAATATGTGAGGGTAGAAAATGCTACTAATAGAAAAGAGGGAAACAAGCAAAATTATGCTCAGAAGTTAAGTCGAGTCCAGATCATAAGCTATCTCAGCTTGGTTCCCAAAGTCATATAGATTTATAGTAAGCTAGTAACCATTTTTGGAATTCAGAGATATCACCTATCAGGAGTTTAGAGATCAGAAATTTACTTGAGAATCCTTGAAACAAGTATCAATTAGGAGAGGATGCAATAATCTAGTCAATAAATGCTGAAGGACCAGTCAGTTAGTAAAAATGTGGATGGAAATGCGGCATTTTTGAGAGGTAGTTAGTTAAATGGAATTTTACTGTTGGTAGCTGATTTTTTAGGGCAGGGGGAAAAAGACACCAAGGGCAGTGCAAAGATTTGGGCCTGGAAATAGGTGCTTACATCACAGGGGAAATAAGGGAGTAATGATAGCTTGAAAGGGATGATGATGATGTTGGATTATATTGAATTTTAAGATGTCATTCAAGGGAACATGTATGATAATCTCTCTCTCTCTCTCTCTCTCTCTCTCTCTCTCTCTCTCTCTCTCTCTCTCTCTCATCAGCAATCAGCATGTTAGATACTTCTTATTTGAAAGTCAAGGCTATTATAACCTCCACAGGATGTGAATGTCACTCACTATGGTACTCTGTCACAAAGGGCCCAAGAGAGGAAGCCACATGAGGAGGTGGGTTTTCTGTGCTGATGACATGCACCCAACAAAGGCTACATTTTACAAAAATATCTGCTTCTGCTGCCATGACTGTCTAAATATGCAAGCTCCTCTGGATAATATAGGTGCAGTAGCTCTGGGAAAAAAACAACAGATGAACTACTGAGCATTGCCAAGCCCTCACTCTGAAACCTTACACACAAAATAACACTGCAGCAGCTGGGGCATGATAATGAGCTGCAAAGGTGATACCTGTCTGTCTGTATAGCCCGGGCTGGTGAAATGGGACCTGCTGCACAACAGATGCACAAAATACATCTCGGGTTTGGGTCACAATGTTATCCTATACTCTAATCGGCAGAATAATGGCCATTTGAAGATGCATATCTTCATCCCTGGAATATGGGAAGCCCTTATGTGACAAAGGCGGTTTTGCAGATGTAATTAAGACATCGTCCTTAAAACAAGTCGATTACCGTGGGTCAGGGATAATCCAGACCTTATTCTATTCACAACTCCTTCAAAGCAGCAAACTTTCTTCAAATGAAGTCAGACAGATGCGCCAGAAAGGGAAATCATAGAAATCTGAACTATGAGAGGGATTCATTCAGCCATTGCTGGAATGGGTGCTACATGGAAAACAAAAGAATGTGGCCAGCTTTAGGAGCAAAGAGTGACCCTAGGCTGATAGCCTGGAAGTGAAAAGAGATCTCAGGCCTACAACTGCAAAAAAAGAAAGAAAGAGCCCTAACCAGTTTGGCTCAGTGGATAGAGCGTCAGCCTGCGGACTCAAGGGTCCTGGGTTCGATTCTGATGAAGGGCATATACCTTGGTTACAGGCACATCCCCAGTAAGGGGTGTGCAGGAGGCAGCTGATTGATGTTTCTCTCTCATCGATGTTTCTAACTCTCTATCCCTCTCCCTTCCTCTTCTGTAAAAAATCAATAAAATATATTTTTTAGAAAAAGAAAGAAAGAAAAGAATTTGGTGGCCTGGTCAGATGGTTCAGTAAGTTGAAGTGTCATTCTGTATACCAAAAAAGGCTGCAGATTTCCCAATCAAGGCATAAACCTAGGTTGTGGGTTCGATCCCTGTTCAGGGCATGTATAGGAGACAACCAATCTCTCTTCTCTCTCTCTCTCTCTCTCTCTCTCTCTCTCTCTCTCTCTCTCTCTCTCTCTTCCTTCTCTCCCTCCCTTCCTCTCTCTCTAAAATAAATAAACATATCCTCAGGTAAGGATTAAAAAATATGAACTTGGCCAACAACCAGAATGCGCTTGTAGTAGCAGATTCCTTCTTAGAGCCTCAAGCAAGAACCACAGCCTTCCATACACTTTGACTTCGCCCTGTGAGACTCTAAGCACAGGACTCAACTGATCAACATGACATTGAGACTTCCCACCTACAGAATTGTGAGACAATAAATGTGTTCGTTTAAGCTGTTAAGATTACAGTAATCTATTATGGCAGCAAGAGAAAACAAATGTATTGATGTGTGATGCTGGAAGAATGTAGATGCCATTAATAAAATTATGATATAGAGATAGCACAATGAAAATCATTAAGAGCTCACAAAAACAAATAATCTGAGATATATTTTACTTAATCTTGAGTATTCCACACTAAAAAGGGCATTGAAAAAAGGATGAATACAGTTTCAGGTGACAAAGAAGTTCACCCACATTAAATCACCTTTTGCACATGAATCAGTAATATCTACCAGGTAAGCTATTTCTGATGACAGCTATATCGTAACATAAAAATTAAAGGTGCAAATTAAAATGTGAAATATGATAAAGGCTTGGAGAACTTTACTGTAAGTGGTAGGATATGATAAGTATATAATGGTAGATTACGTTCTTTCATATTTCCTAATAACATGTTTTCTTTTTATATTAAGATTTTTTTAAATGTTGACATTATTACAATTATGTTCCTCCCCAACCCCTTTACCCACATCCACCCAATCCTGCCTTCCCCTCCCTTGGCCTTCACTACACAATTTGTCTGTATCCACAGGGTATGCATATATGTTCTCTAGCTAATTCCTTCATCTTCTTTATCCAGTCACCCACACACAACTCCCCTCAGGCACCAGCTAATCTGTTCCATGTATCCATGCTTCAGGTTCTGCTGGGGTCCAACCCCAGCAGGTCCAGGGGTCCCCAAAGGTGTGGATGGAGTCGGCAAAGAAGGAATGACATGGAGACAGCGTTCAGTTGATCAGCAGCCTAGCCAGGATCTCTAGCCAGAATCTCCAGCCAAGTTCTGTTCAGGATCTCCAGCGAAGTTCTGGTTAGGATCTCCAGCCAGGTTCTGTGTCCATGTTCTCTTGCTAGGTTCTCCAGCCAGGTTCCCCAGCCAGGTTTGGTCACCAGATTCTGTAGCCAGGTTCTTCAGCCAGGTTCTGGCTAGGTTCTCCAACCAAGTTCTGTAGCCAGGTCCTGTCCAGGATCTTTTGCCAGGTTCAGTCACCAGGTTCTAGTCAGGTTCTCTTGCCATGTTCTATCCAGGTTCTGTAGCCAGGTTCTCTCTCTGGGTTCTTCAGCCAGGTTCTCTCGCTAGGTTCTGTCTCTAGGTTCTGTGGCCAGTTTCTGTCCAGAATTTTTTGCCATGTTCTCTCCAGCGAAGTTCTTCTGTCTCTAGGTTCTGTGTAGGTTCTGTGTCTAGGTTCTGTGCCTAGGTTCTGTGTCTAGGTTCTGTGTCTAGGTTCTGTCTCTAGGTTCCTGTGTGTAGGTTCTGTCTCTAGGTTCTTGTGTGTAGGTTCTGTCTCTAGGTTCCTGTGTGTAGGTTCTGTCTCTAGGTTCCTGTGTGTAGGTTCTGTCTCTAGGTTCCTGTGTGTAGGTTCTGTCTCTAGGTTCCTGTGTGTAGGTTCTGTCTCTAGGTTCTCTATCCTGTTGTCTTGTTACATCTGTATTTATACCAGTTGATTCCAATCCTATCAATCCCTATTACAAAGGTTAGGGCGTTTCTTATCTCCATTCCAGGGAGTAAAGATTATGTAGCTTAAGCATGATTGTTCGTAGTTAAAGTGATTAATTACCCGCCTGGCACTTAGTTAAGGGGTTTTATCCCCTCCCTAACTTCAGGGGAAAATCCCTACCTGGGGAAACAACCTTTATCAGAGAGGTGACCTTGGTTAAAACACATAGTGCCAAGGAGGTGAGCAAACATATTAAGAACAGTATGCCATATATGCCAGGTCCCTTGAAACAGCAAGGATGGACCGGCTCCCGGCAAGGTTCCATTTTGTTGGTCAGTTTATTTTCTTTGTTAGATTCTACATATAAGTGAAATCATGTGGTAATTTTCTTTCTCTGACTGACTTTTTTCACTTAGCATAATACTGTCCAGGTCCATCCATGTTATCACAAGGAGAAAGAGTTCCTTCTTTTTTACAGCCACTTAGTATTCCATTGTATAAATGCACCACAACTTTTTTATCCACTCATCCGCTGATGGGCAGCACCTGGGCTGCTTCCAGATCTTGGCTATAGTAAATAACACTGTTATGAACATAGGGGTGCATATGTTCTTTCTGATTGTTGTTTCTGGATTCTTAGGATATACCCAGAAGTAGCATCTCTGGGTCAAAAGGCAGTTCCATTTCTGATTTTTTGAGGAAACATCATAGTGTTTTCCATAGTGGCTACACCAGTTTGCATTCCCACCAGCAGTGTACAAAGGTTCCCTCTTCTCCACATCCTCAAAGGCACTTGCTGTTTGTTGACTTATTGATAGTAGCAATTCTGACAGGTGTGAGGTAATACTTCTTTGTAGTTTTTATTTGCATTTATCTCTCTGAGGATGAGTGACCTTGAGCATTTTTTCATGTATCTGTTGGCCATCTGTATGTCCTCTTTGGAGAAGTGTCTATTTAGGTCCTTTGATCATTTTTTCAATGGATCTGTCTTCTGGTGTTGAGTTGTATCAGCTCTTTATATATGTTGGATGTATCATTGGTGAATATGTTCTCCCACACAGTAGATTCTGTTTTCATTTTTTTAATGGCTTCTTTTGCTGTGCAGAAGCTTTTAAACTAATAGACATGATTTCAAAAGTCTTCTCTAATATTATGAAATAAATATGCTGCTACCTTCAGTTAACATCACAGTTACTTCAACTCATCCATGCCTTCCCTATGCACATACCCAATCCTCAATCTGAGAATGGCATAAAAATCCTAGAAATCTGCCACAAGAGCATGGTAAACCTCTGATCACTTTTTGGGAACATTACCACAGAAGCCAACATGTTGGGAGGTAAGCAGAGCCTGCCTCTGCATCTCAGTTCTCAATTCAGAGAGCAGCTTGTGTATTTCACATGTGCTTTCCTGATGTTTCTTCTAAATGAGACCGAATCCCTGCTGCCTCCCCCAAGTCCAGATATCCTGTCAGGGAGTATGGTCCAAATAAGAAAATGCATTTATAAATTTAGGTCTAAGAAAGTTTTTGCTGTATATTCTCTAGCCTACCTCCTCCATTTTTATAACCTCCAAATAACTCCCATTAAAATGAAAGTTTTACTGTCCTCTACTCGTCACTTTTCTCTAAGTGAAAGTTTAGAAGTGTTTGGGAACAAGTGATGGAGGCAGTTGCGAATGTTTTATGATGCTGAGCATGTCACATTTTAAGCTTCATGGGTTTTAAGCACACACTTCTAAATGATTCTGTCTCATACCAAATCTTTCTAGCCCAGCAATCTTTAAAAAGATGGAAATTACCACTTCATCATATTCAATGGTATCTGATTTTTCTCCCTTTCTTCTTTTCAGTAATGCAAAGATTTGGAAGGAAGAACAAAAATAGATATTTTGTCCAGCTGGCTTGGCTCAGTGGTTGAGTGTCTACCTATGAACCAGGAGGTCACTGTTCGATTCCCAGGCAGGGCACATGCTAGGGTTGTGGGCTCAAACCACAGTAGGGGGCATGCAGGAGGCAGCTGATCAGTGGTTCTCATCATTGATGTTTCTCTCTCTCTCTCTCTCTCTCTCTCTCTCTCTGAAATCAATAAAAATATATTTTAAAAAATAGACATTTTAAGTAAAGGCAATTCTGGATTATGAAAATCTATTGAGCAATGGTACAAAGTATTTCTTTTATATTTTAAATAAAAGCAAATGAAATATTATCTTCTGTGTACAACTATTCATTTACTTCCACAGGCATTTATGTTGAAGTTGGACAGCAACAGGTGGTCAGTGATTAAAACTGAATTCCGCCCTACTTGGTTTGGCTCAGTGGATAGAGCATCAGTCTGCGGACTGAAGGGTCCTGAGTTCCATTCCAGTCAAAGCCACATGCCCAGGTTGCAGGCTAGAGTGCAGGAGGCAGCCTATCAATAACTCTCTCTTTCTCTCACTGATGTTTCTCTCTCTCCCTCTCCCTTCTCTAAAATCAATATATATATATATATATATATATATATATATATATATATATATATATACATACACACACACACACACACACACACACACATATATACACACTAGAGGCCCGGTGCACAAAAATTTGTGCACTCGGTGGGGGGAGAGGGGGTCCGTCAGGCCGGCCTGTGCCCTCTCGCAGTCTGGGACCCCTCGGGAGATAATGACCTGCTGGCTTAGGCCTGCTCCCGGGTGGCAGAGGGCAGGCCCAATCCCTAGGTGCAGCCCCTGGTCGGGCTAGAGCAGGGCCGATTGGGGGGTTGGGGCACCGCCCCATCACACTCAAGGCAGGGTCGATGGGGAGGTTGCGGCGCCACCCCCTGTCACGCACAGAGCAGGGCTGATCAGGGAGTTGGGGCACTGCCCCCTGTCATGAACAGAGCAGGGCCAATCAGGGGGTTGAGGAGCTCCCCCATGTCATGCACAGAGCAGGGCCCATCAGGGGGTTGAGGAGCTCCCCCCTGTCACGCACAGAGCAGGGCTGATCAGGGGGTTGAGGAGCTCCCCCCATCACACACAGAGTAGGGCCTATCGGGGGTTGGGGAACTCCCCCCGTCACACACAGAGCAGGGCTGATCAGGGGGTTGGGGCCTCAGGGCATAATGGCTAATTAGCATATTTCTCTCTTATTATAAAGGATTATTCATGCTTCTGAAGACAATTTGTGCCAATCTTTCCTGTTTCTGTGTTTTTTTGATGGCTCCTTCTCCTCTTCTTCCTCCTCTTCTTCCTCCTCTATTTGCACATATTGAATTATATGACAGAAAAACTTTGTATGAAACTAATATTCCTTTGAAAAATTTAAAGGATCCATATTATATTAGAAACTACAGTTGTAGAATTCAGTGCCAAAGGAATTATAAATACGTTGTCATGAGACATTTTTCAGGTATAGAATACTTTTGAACCCATGTACAGCCAATTTAAAATAGAAAGTATCATGTATCTAAATCTAAAACAATTTCTTATAGGAGATATTTTCCAACTTGTTTGCATTTTATTTAATATACAATAACTTATTTAAGTAAAATATAATTTTATTTTTTAAAATATATTTAAAATAACTTTCATAAAGAATATATTGAGCAAATCAGGATTTTCCTGAATTGATATATCCTTAATAAATGTCCTCTACTCTTCATATAAAAAACTAGAGTAGAAAGTTTGCTGCTGTCAGAATCTATCTTCAATTGTTGACCTTTCCCTTCCATTTTCATCTAGATTCTCCCAAATCTAATCCAGTCTCTCAAATGATACATTGCCTCATTAGCCAGAATATTGGGTCTAAGTGTCTATAAATTCTGATTCAACGCTAATTTACATTTTCTTGCTTGCACTTCAATGTAGAAACCACAGAGATTTGGAAGGATTTCAGATTTGCAGCTAAATTTTGAATTACTAGTAATGTTATGTTAGAGAATAGAAATTGTTAATGAAAATACTAATATCAAAAATAGAAGAAACTGGGAATTGGGGAGGATATAAGTATCTATCCCAAAATAAACTAACAAAAACAAACACGTTGCTAGAGCCATGTAAAGGAGAAAAAACATACATATATAAGTGCATTAATTTTTAAGATCATTTATTACTTTGACTTTATTTTTAGAGTAGTTTTAAGAGGAAGTAACAGATATTTCCCATAACCTCTGCCCTGTACAAGCACAGCCTTCCCCACTATCAACCTTCTGTACCAGACGGGAACATCTGTTATAATTCATACATCTACATTGATACATCACAATCACCTAAAGTCCATAGTTGATATTAGTATTTATTTTTGGTGTTGTACATCCTATGAGTTTGAGATCATTAATTTTATTATACTTTTTTTTTTACATATAGTTTTAGTCACTATCAAATAAGGTTTCTTGTTTATTACTATTATTTTTAATCACTATATCAAATTTTACTTCTGTATTGAGATAAAATTGATGTAGACTTAATTGCATATATTTAAATGTATGTCATTTGATAAGTTTTAATATGTATGTATTCATTTTGTCATGTGCATCAATAGCTGATCCAACAAATAGTTACTAGACTTATTGTGATTACTTTGTAAGGTATATAATTGTTTAAAGTTTCCATCTCCCTAATGATTAATGGTACTGAACATGTTTCACATAGATATTTGTCACTTATACTAGTATATCTTCATTAGTAAAATGTCTGTTAATTTTTTGCCCATTTTTTAAATTGAGGTTTCTGTCTTCTATTATTAGGTTGAAAGAATTCTTTATAGTTTTAAATAATGCCCTTTGTTGGATATATCATTTTAAAATTTCTTCCCATTATGTGGTTGTCTTTTTATATTTGTAGTAGTGGTGCCTTTTTTTTTCCCATTATTTTGTGCTGGTATTTTTCATGATTTTGATGAGCAATTTAATGATTTTTTGTAGTTTTATTTTAAGTATATATATACATATATATGTTTAAACAAACTCTGCACACACAAGTTATTAATACTTTATGTACTTTAAAAAGTTTGATAGTTTAGCTCTAAAATTTAGGTCTTTTATCTATTTTAAGTTAATTTTAGTCTATGATTGTGGTAGGGGGTTAAAGTTTATTTATTTTGCCTGTGCATCTGTTCTAGCACTATTTGTTCAAAAGATTGTTCTTTCTTCATTGTATGGTATTAAGAGCTTTGTCAAAAAATAAATTTACCATATACATGTGCTGTTTCTGGACTCCTTTTTTTCTATTCCATTATTCTATGTGTCTATTTTTATACTCATGCTACACTATTACTATAGCTTTATAATATATTTTCAAATTAGATGTAAATCCCCCAGGTTTTTATTTTATTTATTTATTTCTATTTTTAATTAAACAAATTTAGAGTTGATATTATTGCAGGAATTCCCTCCACCCCCTTTGCCCACCTCCAGAAAGAATGTATGTGCCCCTATGTTTACAGCAGCATTATTTACAGTAGCTAAGATCTAGAAACATCCCACATGCCCATCAGCAGATGAGTGGAAAACCTGTGGTAGAGTTACACAGTAAAATACTACTTGGCTGCAAAAAGGAGGGGCTCTTTCCTTTTGTGACAACTACTATGGACTTGGAGTGTATTGTGCTAAGTGAAATAAGCCAGTCAGAGAAAGACAAATTCCATATGATCTCACTAGTATGTGGAATATAATGAACAAAATAAACTGATGAACAATAGTGGAACCAGAAACATGAATGCATGGAACAGACTGGCTGGTGCCCAAGAGGAGGGGCGAGAGGGTGCCTGGATAAAGAAGATGAAGAAAATAGCTAAAGAACATATACGCACACCCCAGGTTTGTTTTTACTTTTGAAAAATAGATTTGGCTATTCTTATAATCAGGCTGTTGATATGCTAGTAGTAGCAGTGTGTGTGTGTGTGTGTGTGTGTGTGTGTGTGTGTGTTGTATTAAACTTTGAGTCCTGGGAATTCTAAAAAATAAAATGTCATTTCTGCACCTCAAATTAATGTACAGTTCTTTAAGTAACCAGGACTTACACTGTCTGATATCCTCCCTGGACAATACTATAAAATTTACATTGCCAAATTTGAATATTTACAAAATGGTCCTCAGATGAAGGAGGACATTTCCTAGAGAAATGCTACAGAGCAGAAGAGCAAGGAAGGTTAGTGACCAGGGACACTTTTAACCCTGTGGGTGCTTCAGCTTTGGTTTATGGGAAATGTCATATTTAAAGTTCAGATTTTTCTTTTTCTATTCCAATTTATAATTCCCCTTAGTAAACCTAATCCTTTATTAATACCTGGCATGCCTATAGAGCACTGTGTGTTAGTTCTATGTAAAATAAAGAAAAGGGAGAGGAAAGGGAAATAAAGCATGACCTTCAATCAATATTTCTGGATTCACACTAAGGGAGATAAACACAATCATATGATGAGTCAAAAAGGAATTTGATTCTACAATGGAATAGGAATCATAGGATGGATCATAGAATGTGGGATAACTTTTTGTAGAACTGTCCTACCTTCTAAATTCTTTCTGCAACAATATGAAAAATGTAAATATTCTCATTACCTTTCAGAGTTTTCTTATTAACAGTTGGACACAGATATGAAGTAGCGCTTAAACATTATTTTTGGCATATGTATATTAAATTAAAGGGAAAAAAGGAGATCAAGAATCAAAGAGAGCAGCACTTCCAACTAAGGAAAATCAATATATTTCCAAACTGAGAAACATCACTAACTTAATTTTTTATGTTTGGTAATATCAAATGCTGACCTCTATTCATTGATATTTTTAAGAAAAATGATAGCCCAGCCCATGTGGCCCAGTGGTTGAGCATAAACCTCTGAACCACGCGGTCACGGTTTGATTCCTGGTCAGGTCACATGCCTGGGGTGTGGGCCCGATTCCTAGTGGGGGGCATGCAGGAGGCAGCTGATCAATGATTCTCTGTCATTATTGATGTTTTTATCTCTCTCTCCCACTCCCTTACTCTCAGAAATAAAAAAAAGTAACAGCGTAAATTAAAGAATAAAAAGAAAAGTTATAAAAAAGGGGGAGCACTTTTTAGCTTTCTCTTAACCAACTACTTTGTAATATGCTTTATAACTTCAAATTTAAAAAGGCTAAATATGACACATTTAAATATAATCATTATGATTAATTTTAAAGGTTAAAATTTTAAGACCAATACTTTTAAAATTTCAGGACTATTCCTTTGACCATATGATTAGCAGGTAATTATACAGACTAAGGTTATAAACAAAAATAAGGAAACTGTTTTTACTGGTTTTCAAAATGATTATGGATATACTGTTTTAAAGAGGAAAGTCACTATTTATCTGATAATAATTATGTTATACATTTCTTCTTGTTACAGTGAATGGGCCTGTATATTCTTTTTTTGCCTTACAAATTATATTTTCTGGACAACACTTAATTTTATCCTGTGTCTTTTTTTGTTTGTTTTGTTTCCTTTTTTAAATTTATTTTTTCGTTATTGGCTAAGATATTACATATGTGTCCTTATCCCCACATTGCCCCCCAACCCCCCATCATGCCCTCACCCCGCTAGTGTCTGTGTCCATTGGTTATGCTTATATGCATGCATACAAGTCCTTTGGTTGATCTATCCCTCTTCCCCCACCCTCCCCTGCCTTCCCTCTGAGATTTGACAGTGTGACCTATGCTTCTCTGTCTCTGGATCTGTTTTTGTTCATCAGTTTATGTTAACTGAGAAAATAATAGGAAAATGGTCAGGTAATGAAGTTCTTGTATTCAAAAGTAGCTATTAACCTCTAAATAATCCTAACAATGCGTCAACTTATGCTGATGGCTTTGGAACAAAAAGCCTTTATAATGCCCATAATACATGTGATTTGGCTCAATAATTGTGAAATAATAATTCAGAATATACTTAGTAATGATTTTTTTCAATGACAAAATAAGAAAGGTCAAAAATGAACACAGGGAGAGGATGCTCATTAACTCTTCCAGATAGCACATTTTTAAATAGCCAGTAAAAAAGGCATGGTATGAATAAAGCTAAAATAAAAAGTAGGAAATCTGCCATTGAAACGGAACCAGAGACAAGGATAATCAATATAATTCACTGTGATCAAAGCATAGCTGATGTTATGTTATAGCTTATCAAAATGAATAAAAATATAACTAGAATGCCTACCAGAAAGGTAAACAAATTAATTGGTATTGATCAAACTTAAATAATAATGCTTCATCTACTTGGAAAATTATATGCTAAATCAAAACTGTTTGGCTTAACAAAATATTAAATTACAAAATAAGCTTTTGATTACCTGCATATTATTTGATAATACTTAGAACACTTCACTTTGTTTTTCTGACTGTTCTCACTTATTTGCATATTTTCGCTGAAGTACAATTTCCTTGATGATATAAGTTGTAATCAAGCTCTTTTATAAGTGCTCTATTATTTCTAAAATTTACATAGAAAAACACTCCTGTCCCAAATTCACTTAAATCAGTATTTGGATAGGAAGATTTCAACAACATTATTTATGTATTCATAATTAAAATGCTTCAATTATTTATTTATTTCCATGCTTTAGTTATTAAAGATGTGTCTGATGTGACTACTTATGTTATGGGTTGAACTGCATCTTCCCAAAATTTTTATGTTGAAATTCTAACTCCTAGTACCTGAGAAAGAAACCCTCTTTAAAAACAGTTTATAGCAAATGCAATTAGTGGTTAAGATTGGGTCATTAGAAAGAGCCCTAATCCATTATAACCAATGTCCTTCTGAAAAGGAGAACGGTGGTCACAAAGACATGCATTTAGGAAGAATGTCATGTGAACATGAAGATGGTCTCTTACAAGTCAAGGAGAGAGGCCTGAAGCAGATCCTTTATGCAGCCCTCAGAAGGAAACAATTCAACTGAAATTTTGGACTTCAGGCCTCCAGAACTGGGAGAGTACATTTCTGATTTTTTTAAGTCACCTATTTTGTAATACTTTATTTTGGTAACCCTAGCAAAGTAATACAACTTGTTTCTATTACTTTATTCTTAAAATAGTCACTATTTGCTTAACCAGCACATTTTCTACTCACTGACTCAAACATTTTTACAAACCTGACTTAAATGGGGAGCAAACATACAGAGAGGGGCAAGCACAGGGCTCTCCTCAGCAACCAGTGAAACTAATTACAGATGTACTCTGAGATGAGGACCCAGGGTCCGGGATTCATGTCCCAGATCTGAGCAAAACCAAGGTGTTCAATGTAAAGTGAAGGAAGGACAGGGATGGCAGTAGCTTGAAACAAGGGAAAACTATTTTTGTCCTTCGTTTAAAATTTAAGCACATATTCAAAATGTAGCCAGAATAATGTACTTTTTTGGAAAAATGGGTATAATTGAGTGCCATAGAAGCAAGAAAATTTGTCTTGTATCTCTTATAGACTATACTAAACCTTAAACCAGAGGTCCTCAAACTTTTTAAACAGGGGGCCAATTCACTGTCCCTCAGACCGTTGGAGGGCAGGACTATAGTTTTAAAAAAAACCTATGAACAAATTCCTATGCACACTGCACATATCTTATTTTGAAGTAAAAAAACAAAACAGGAACAAATACAATATTTGTATTTGCATGTGGCCCGCGGGCCGTAGTTTGTGGACCCCTGCCTTAAACCATCATTAAATTTAAGTTCAAACGATGAATCAAGGACAACTAACCCCAGAGAGCAATTCACGTGTGGAAAATAGTATAGGGACCCTTTTTTGGCATTGATAGATAATATTCTAACTGCGAATGAAGGTTAAAGAAGAGTTTTTAAATGTACTCTCTAATTTGATTTTTATATTTTCATGGGGCAAGAACGTCAGTCTCAGTTTCAAACTTCATGTTTTAATACAAAAGCAAAACAATAAAAAAATTCTTGAAAAGATAAATTAACTTTTCTCAAATTAAGAACAGTAAATATAAGCACTGAGACCAAAATCCCAGTCTCTTGTTTTTTATTTGCATGTTATTTATACTATACCATATTTCACTGACTCACACAGTAGAGGTATGTGTGTGTGCAATAATTTTTTATAGGTATTACAAGAACAATAAATTTTATACCAAAATTAAAATATTGAATTTTTCAGATTTCCCATCCACAATAATCTAAGCTAATAAATTTGTGTTGATTTAAGCCAGTATTTTTTTGATAACTTGTTATGGCAGCAACAGAAAACAAATATAGATAGTATCTCTGTCCTAGGCACCCTCGAACCAAACAGAGAATTCTGAAAAGCAAACAGGGAATTATAGCAGACTATGGTGAGTGGTATGTGGAGAAATATGAATTAGTATAGGGATACTTAGGCAAGTCTACTAAACAGCATAGGGATTGGGAAGGCAGTGGGACATGAAGGATGAGTGAGTTATAATTATGAAAAGTATAGGTTAGTGTTGTGGCTTATGATGTGTGAACATAGGTTTAAAGACTAAAAAGCAAGAAGAAAAGTGGCATTTTTTGATAGTTTGATTTGGCAAGTTTATAGATTATAAGTAAGCAAAATAAAATAAACAACAACAAAAACTCCAAATACAATAGGCTAAAGAAGGACTTGACAGATAAAGGCAGTAAGGAAGTTGCACTTGTTATCTTCAGGGCAATGGGAAGGCTTTAAAATGATTTCAGGATGAGTTTTTCATTTTCAGAACAAACATTCTGGTAAAAAGAAATATAGATTAAGAGAGAACAGCAATGGACACAGGGAAATCACACAGAAACTTGCTTCATTATCTATTTAGAAATTATGGTGACCTGAACTAGTATAAATAGAGAAAAGGGATCCGATTGATTTGCATTGCTTAGGAAAAAGATTGAACATGGACTTTGGATTCCTTGAGGAATAAGGTAAAGAAAAAAAATATTTGTTATTACTCTAATAACTGGTTATATGGTGATGTTATACTCTGAGGTATAAACATAGAAATAGGAGTAAATTTTTACCTGAGATATACAACAAGTATAGGTTTGACAAATGGTATTGAAGTACTAGAAGTGAATCCAAGTAGAGTGGGTATGGATGGGCTATAATTCTGGTGAGAAGCCTAGTCTGGAGATATAGCATATAGATTACAACCTTGAAAGGAGAGTGCGTGGGTTAGATGAGAAGACGAAGGTCACAGGGCAGCACTAGAGGAACTTCAACCTTAATGTGGTGACTAAGGAAATTCATCACTGAAATGGAGAATAACCCAAAATAGATAGATTTCCAGGAAAAAATAACGGTGACTGGAAAAGACAAGGAAAGCAAGCATTTAAGTAGGAGGGAATAGTAAGCAATTTTACATACTGAGGAGACATCATGTAAAATACATATTCCATTGGGTCTAGTAACAAGCAAGTTCATGTTGACATTGGAAAGAGCAGCCTGTTTGGAGTGGTAGCCTGGGAATTAGGTTGTGAGGTAAATACAGAAAAGTGAATATAAGCAATTGTAAAAGTTTGGATGAGAAGAGAATACAAATAGGATGGCAGTTGGAAGAAAGCATGCTGTTTTAGTCAAAGAGAATTGACATTCTTAAAGTTATTAATGCAAGGTAGCCATCATAACGTGACAGATCAAAAGTATACCATAAAGAAGAAATCACTTTAAGAATCAAGTCTTAGAAGACATAGTTTTTTAAAAAAGATAAAGAGAACATCATGCAAGTAGAAGTGTTTTCCTTATATTGTAACTAGAGAAAATGAAGAAGAGTGTGGATTCAGATAAAGGGATGAATGTGTCTGGAAAGTATGACCTGTCTTCTCTTTACTCCTTGGGGAGTTCCAGCACTGCACTAATTGATGTCAATAAATGAAAATGAACAAAACTGACTCAGAATGAGGAGCTAATTGATTCTTGGGCCCCTAGGGAAATAGTAGAAAGCTCTTCAATCTACTCAGTAAATAAAAATATTGGTGATAAAAGTCAATATATCCTTTGATTATTTACATATAAATGACAAAGTATTTGCAGATATACTTACTTTTACTTTTTAAAATTATAGTTAAACATACATAATGTAAAATTTACCATTCTAAGCATTTAAGTGTCAATTCTGTCATATTAGGTACATTCACATTGTTGTGACTCTATCATCATCATTCATCTCCAAAACCTCTCATGTTCCCCAGTTGAATCTCTCTATCCGTTAAACACAAACTATCCCCTCCTCCTACCAGTGATGGCAAACCTTTTGAGCTCAGCATGTCAGCATTTTGAAAAACCCTAACTTTGGTGCCATGACACATATAGAAATTTTTTGATATTTGCAACCATAGTAAAACAAAAACTTATATTTTTGATATTTATTTTATATATTTAAATGCCATTTAACAAAGAAAAATCAACCAAAAAAAATGAGTTTGCGTGTCACCTCTGACACGCATGTCATATGTTTGCCATCACTGTCCTAGCCCCTGCTAACCACCATTCTATTTTTGTTTTTGACTGTGTGTTTCCTACAAGTGTAATCATATAATATTTGTGCTTTAAGAAGAGCATATTTCACTTAGCACAATGTCTTCAAGAAGCAACTATTTTGAAGGATGTATCATAATTTCCTTCCTTTTTAAAGGCTGAATGTATTCTCATTGTGCATATATACTACATTTTATTCATCCATTCATCCATCAATAGACACTTGGGTTGCTTCTACCTTTTGCTATTATGAATAATACTGTTATGAACATGGGTATACAAATATTTCTTCAGTCCTTGCTTTCAACCTTTTTGAGTACATGTCCAGAGTGGAATTGCTGGATCATATTATAATTTTATGTTTCATTTTCTGAGGTATCACTAGCATTTTCGACAGCAGCTGCACCATCTTATAATTCCACCAGCAATGTACAGGCTTCTGATTTCTCCACTTACTTGTCAGTACTTATTTCCTGGTTTTTCCATAATAGCCATAATAATAAATGTGAAATAGTATTATATTGTGGGTTTGATTTGCATTTCCTTAATGATTAGTGATGTTGACCATATTTTCAAGTGCCTATTGGCCATATGTCTAGCTTCTTTGGAAAAATGTCTACTCAAGTCTCTGTCCATTTCTATTTTTTAAGTATTTTTTTATTGTTTAAAGTATTACAAATAGTAGTACATATGTCTCTCTTTTCCCCATTAACCTCCCCCGGCCTCCCCTAAACTCTGGCACATACCCCCCCCCCCCCCGCCGCCCGACCAAGTGTCTGTGTCCATTGGTTATGCTTATATGCATGCATACAAGTCCTTTGGTTGATCTCTTACCCCTCTCTCAACCCTCCCCTGCCTTCCTGCTGTAGTTTGGCAGTCTGTTCAATGCTTCTTTGTTTGCCAATGTTATCTCTGATAAGGGTTTAATCTCCCAAAATTTACAGGGAGCTCATACAACTTAATAAAAGAAAGATAAACAATCCAATTAAAAAATGGTCAAAGGACCTAAATAGATACTTTTCAAAAGAGGCCATACAGAAGGCCAAGAGACATGTGAAAACATGCTCAAAGTCACTAATCATCTGAGAGATGCAAATCAAAACAACAATAAGGTACCATCTCACACCTGTCAGAATGGCTATCATCAACAAATCAACAACAACAAGTGCTGGTGAGGATGCAGAGAAAAAGGAACCTTCAGGCACTGCTGGTGGGAATGCAGACTGGTGCAGCCACTGTGAAAAACAGTATGGCATTTCCTCAAAAAATTAAAAATGGAACTGCCATTTGACCCAATAATACCACTTCCAGGAATATATTCCAAGAAAACAGAAACACCAATCAGAAAATATATATGCACCCTATGTTCATAGCAGCACAATTTACAATAACTAAGATTTGGAAACAGCTTACATGCCCATCAGCAGATGAGTGGATTAGAAAACTGTGGTAAATCTACATAATGGAATATATGTTACTGTAAAAATGAAGGAATTCTTACCATTTGCAACAGCATGGATGGAACTGAAGGGGATTATGCTAAGCAAAATAAGCCAGTCAGAGAAGGATAAATATCACATGATCTCACTCATTTGTGGAAAATAAAAACACCATAAACTGACGAACAAAAATATATACAGGGACAAAGAAGCATCGAACAGACTGTCCATTTTTAATTAAGTTGTTGTTGTTGAGTTATAAAAGTTCTTTATATATTCTAGGTGTTAAATCCTTATCAGATGTTTTACAAATATTTCCTACCTGTCCCCGAATAGCCTTTTTACTCTGTTGATAGTGATTTTTTGATTTACAAAAGTGGTGTTTTTTTATGAAATACTATTTATCTATTGTTGTTGTTGCCTGTACTTTTGACATCGTATCCAAGATGCCATTGACAGCCAAATCCTATGTCAAACACTTTCCTCTGTGTTTTCCTCAAATAGTTTTATTAGTTTAGCTCTTACTTCCAGGTCATTGATCCATTTTGAGTTAATATTTGTGTATGGAATAAGGTAAAGCTCTATCTTCTTTTTTTTTAATGTGGATATTCCATTTTCCCAATATAATTTGTGCAAAAGACTTTGACCCATTGAATGACCTTGACTTTCTTTTTGAACACCATTTGACCATGTATATGAGGACTTAACTTCTGGGCTCTCCATTTTATTCCATATGTCAGTCTTTACACTGGTACCACACTGCTTTGACTGTGGCTTTACAGTAAATTTTAAAATCCGTTAGTATGAGACCACCAACTTTGTCCTTTAGTAGCAGGATAATTTTGACTACCCAGGGACTCTTGAAATTCTATATGAATTTTGGAATGGATTTTTCTAAATACTTTTCAGATGTTGACAGAGACTTCATTGCATCTACAGGTAACTTTGTATTGTATCAAAATATTAACTATATTAAGTCTTCTAACCCATGAATATGAAATGTCTTACCGATATATTTTAAATCTAATATATATGTTACTTCTTTCTTCAAAATATCAGAAATATGTACAGGTAAAATTTACAAGTCAAATTTGTTTTTATTTATTTTTATTGGATTTATTGGGGTGACATCTATAATAATGAAAGCATAATATGCTAATTAGAACAGGTGTCCTTCGAGACATCCTTCTGGATGACCTTCCAGACGAAGCCAGGGCTGTGAGGGAAGCCCAGAGGCTGGAGGGAAGCCCAGGTCCTGGGTGCCAGAGGGAAGCCGGTGCTGGCAGCTGGGGGAAGAAAGGCCTACTCTTGCATGAATTTTGTACATCAGGCCTCTAGTTGGTTAATAAAATTATACAGGTTTCAGGTGCAGAATTCTACAAAACATCATCTGTAAGTGTATTGTGTGTTTACCACCCCAAGTCAAGTCTCCTTCCACTACCCTTTAGCTTCTTTTAGTTTCCACCACCACCTCTTCCCTCTGGCAATCACCATACTGTTGTCTGTGTCCGTAAGTCTTTCTTTGTTTTTCTTTGCTTAATCCATCACCTTTCTTACCCATTCCACAACTCCTTCTCCTCTAACAGCTGTCAGTCCATTCTCTGTATCTGTGAGCCTGTCTCCTCTTTGTTATTTTATTTTGTTCATTAGATTCTACATATAACTGAAATCATATGGTACTTGGCTTTCTCTGACTGGCTTATTTAACTTAGCATAATACACTTTAGGTCCATCCATGCTGTTGCAACAGGTAAGATCTCCTTCTTTTTTACAGCTAAATGGTGTTCCATGGTATAAATGTACCACAGCTTTTTTATCCACTCGACTACTAATATAGACACTTGTGCTTCTTCCAAATCTTGGCTATTGAAAATAACTCTGCAATGAACATAGGGATGCATATATTCTTTCAAATTGGTGTTTCAGGTTTCTTTGGATATATTCAGATAAGTGGAATTTCTGGATCATAAGGAACTTCCATATTTAATTTTTGAGATTGCCTGCTATCAAACTATGCTATAAGGCCCTAGTAATAAAAATAGAATGGTACTGGCATAAAAGAAGACCTATAAATCAATGGAAAATAACAGAGAGCCCAGAAATAAATACACACCATTTAGTCAATATTTGACAAAGGAGGCAAAAACATATAATGGGGTAAATATAGTCTCTTCAATAAATGGTGTTGGAAGAACTTGAAAGATACGGGGAAAAAAAATGAAACTAGATCGCTTTCTTATACCATATACAAAAAATAAACTCAAAACAGATTAAAGACTCAAGTGTTAGACTAGAAACCATAAAAATCCTAGAAGAGAACATTGGTAGTAAAATCTCAGACATTTCTCATAACAATTTTTTTTTCTGATATATCACCTCACACAAGGGAAACAAAAGAAAAAATAAACAGGACCAGGTCAATCTAAAACATTTTTGTACAGCAAAGGAAACCATAAACAAAATGAAAAGACAACCCACTGAATAGGAGAACATATTCACAGATACATCTAATGATACCTAAAACTCAACACCAAAAAAATAAGCAACCCAATTAAAAATGGGCAAAGGACCTGAAAAGATACTTCTCTAAAGAGGGCATTCAGATGGTACATAGACACATGAAAAAAGATGCTCAATGTCACTAACCATCAGAAGAATGCAAAATAAAACTACAATGAGATATCATCTGACACCTATGAGAATGGCTATCATGAATAAATCAACAAACAGCAAATGTTGGCAAGGATGTGGAGAAAAGGGAACCCTCCTACACTGCTGTGGGAATGGAGGCTGATACAGCCACTGTGGAAAGCAGTATGGAGGGACTCTGTTTTCAGAACTGTAAATTTTACAGGTCATTCCTTACACTGATATATGAGTTAATAAGACTCACAAGATTTTCAAAATGAAGAAATATGCAGTTGCATCTATCATGGTGGTTTAGCTGAAACCTTTTTTAAGTAGCAGATTTTTTTTAATAGAACTTGCTTCTTTTATCCTTGTAGTAGAATATAATTTGCAAATTTAACTTGCTTAGATTGGGACAAGTTCAGAACCATTAAGCCTCTTTTGCTCAACAAGGTACAAATTCTACCACTAGTATAAGAACATAACAAATATAAGTTTTTTTATTATTAAATATTGCGTTCTTTCACGAATAGATGATTTTTTCACATTATAACAAGAGTAGTAAAAACATATGGTCAGGGATCTGTAAGGAATGAGCATATCCTGTGTAGACTTTTTTAGATAGTAATACTGTATGAGAATCCTATACAATTTGTTTAAGAAATCAGAAAATCTCTGACTATGATATATTATGCATGTGACTATTACATATAGATTTAAGGGTCCATTGAACTGATAGAGTCAAAGTTGACACAATTTGTACCTTCCTCAACTATTATCAAGTTGGGTTATATTTTTTATAACATAATAAGATGAATTAGCAACAATCATAATATAATTCCATCCCTAATTTATCTCTTTCTATTTATAAAAATGTGATAAAAGGTGAAAATAAGTATACCAAATTCCACATTACATACAAACATTCATATAACATCTGGTAACCAAGCAAGTGGTTTCTATTAGGGAGGTGACATGAGGCATTAATTCTCCTCTAACTACCTGAGGTCTCTCATAGATGCTACAAGAAACCTAACAGCTGATAATAATCTAATTGGCATAGGTCAGTTCTTAGCATTCTGAAATTATCTCTCAACTAAAATAATATTTAAAAAATGATAATAATGTTCATAAAACTTTTTCAGTTCAAATCCACTAACACTTTTAGAGCTACATATCTTCTAAAAATAAGGATACTGTTTCAACTGATATTGCTTCTGTGGAAGCAGTTATATACTATTATAATCAAATATTTATACTTTTGGGTATTAGTATTTCATGAATAGCTGTCCCTGTGTGAAAAAAAATGGTAAAAGGCCAAGTAACACAATTATAAAATGAGAATTAGAAAATGAGTCTTAGGGACAGGGAATATCAGATGCAATGTTTTTTTTGCTTTACTGGAGTCAGCAACAGCAAGAGTGAGTAGTTTATGGAGAAAAAAATGCAATTCTTTGCTAAAAGGGTAAAAAGGTGACTGTAAGCCTGGATTTTGAGAAATAATTTCAATTAGAGTTGATAAAATCTACTATCTCCCTGAACTATCATAATGTCTCAAAAATCCTTAGATTTCAGGAAGTGACAACTTGACAAGTCAAGTTTGAAATAAAAATGAGAAAAATCTTCAAAATCCCAAAATATTGAAAAATAATGACTGAAGGTGAAGTGTAGTCTCACATAAGAATCTTTTCAGGTGCTATTTCATATACCTATAACAAAATGTGAAAATGTGTGACTTTTTAAGTTACAAAAACTGGAAATGCAATGCTAATATAAAACCTTTTGTAGCATGATCGTATAGCAAAGCTGTTTAATTACACTATGGGGTGATAAAAGCAAGTGAATATTTATAGGCAATGGTGTTTATAGCACTTTTGTCTGTTGTTTAAACATAGTTCAAAGGTGTTAAAATGTTTAATTTTACATTTTTAGTTGAATGTCAAAATGTCTGCAAAGGACAGGATAATAATCTACACCTTTAATGAGACTTCACAGAAATGATATTCTTTATATAAAAAATGTGTCAACCCATAAAAGGAGGAAAAACACCACATTCAATATAGAGCAAGATAAACTGATCTCAAAAGAAAATGTTACTACTTTGTATATTGGGAAGTTGACACCTATTACTTTTCAGAATGTTAATATAGACAGGTTTATAAAAGATGATTGTAGTAAATAAAATGTGTCAATGGAAATATGATGAGGGCATATACCATTAAGCACAATCACTGGTTCTGATCTTCACTTTGTTCAACTAATTTAGTTTACCATTTCCGTTTTCATTTTTCATCGGTAAGGAAATAAGTTAAATTTTTCTTACTTGAGTTACTCAAAAATTTTGCAACAAAGTACTTAAAACTAATTTTCATTAACAAAAACCTATTGCATCACACATGTAAGGTTTTCTACTATAATAATATGTTATGTAAAGATTTCTAGAGATAATAAGAATATTTTTTTTCATTTTAGTTTTGACAAAGCAAGAATTGTTTTCACTAAATTTATTTAGATATCTTCTTGTTAAACCACAGCAAACTTGTTGATAGGATATTACTAATACTAACTTTGCATGGAGAAATATATATATTCCAATATTTTTTTCTAGAAATTATCAGCCTTGCCATTCATCAAGCATTTTGTGTATTTTCCCTTAAATATTTATTAAATCCATACCCTCTTATTTACCTATTTTTTTCAGTCTCTCAAAATGTATTACCTAGAGCAGCGGTTCTCAACCTGTGGGTCGTGACCCCTTTGGGGGTCGAACGACCCTTTCACAGGGGTTGCCTAAGACCATCAGAAAACACATATATAATTACATATTGTTTTTGTGATTAATCACTATGCTTTAATTATGTTCAATTTGTAACAATGAAAATACATCCTGCATATCAGATATTTACATTACGATTCATAGCAGTAGAAAAATTACAGTTATGAAGTAGCAACGAAAATAATTTTATGATTGGGGGTCACCACAACATGAGGAACTGTATTAAAGGGTCGCGGCATTAGGAAGGTTGAGAACCACTGACCTAGAGTATTGTAGACTGGAGTCAGTGGTGCTGGTGGTAGGGCTAGGACTTGTAGACACATTTGCAATATCTATGGTGCAAAGGTTCCCATTAATGGGACCATTCCCAGTTTCCAATGTGACATCAATTTGATAGCAAAATTCCTGAAATTTAATCAACTCTAATGCTCCACTGATTGCACTGACCTCCTGCTGTTGCTACTTCTGATCTTGCTTCATCAGAAAATGTTCTACACATGTAAACTGAAGACATGGGTATATATTACTTAAATTATCCATAGCTAATTCAACATTTTGGAGATACCAAAATAAAGTGGCATTAAATACATTTTATTGGACTCTGCTTTTAAAATACACATTTATGTTGAGGGTATATTAGAATATTACAATTACCTATACGTGTGTATTTTTCTGGTTAACTGAAAAACAGAAATGAACATAAGAATCATATTATGTTATTTATTTACAACTAGAAGATGTGATTGGCCTCATATTTAAAATAATTAAAATAAAATTGTAGAAACACTTTTTTTCTTACCTCTGTAATATTATACCATCCAAGATGGAAGCCGGTATGTGGCTATGAAACATTTGAAATGTGGCTAGTCTAAATTGAAATGTGCTGTAAGTGTAAAATATATACTGATTTCAAAACTTGATAGGAAAAACTGTCAATTATTTTCTTAATTTTACATTGATTGTATGTTGTGATAATATTTTTGTATACATTAGGATAAATAAATGTTGTTAAAGTCAATTTCACTTGCTTCTTTTCTTTTTTAACTACTGCTATAACATTAAAAATTATTAGGATGATTAATATTTTTGCTTGTATTCAATTTTAAGTTGGCAGGGCTAATATTTAAGGAGATAAATGATGGCTTGGGAATAGTAATAAATGGAGTGTTACAATCAGCAAATAATAATTTTACAATTTTAGTATCTTCACACAATTTAAGCCTTTAAAAATATGTTAAACTATATTGATGCTGAGATATGTTACCAATATTTAATTAATTGAAATTATGTAGAATTATAATAAGTCTTAAAGATATAAAAATAATATAGTTATAATTTCATAAAATATGTGTATATACATCTATCAATATATATCAAAGTAAATATAACTGAATGATGGAATTATATTCATTCTTAATTTTTCTTTTATGCCTTCTTTTTTAAACTTCTACTATAATTAAAATATATAGATATTGTTAAAAGTGATATGGAATTATGGCTGAACTTTTATTAATATGTGAGTTGGCTTAAATTGATGAAAATTTATTTCCCTTGTTTGATTTATTTCATTTTTCAACAAGACCGAATAGAACAAATTAATATTAGATATTCAACTTAAATCTTATTCAACTAGAGGCCCGATGCATGAAATTCGTGCAAGAGGCTCGACCGTCACAGCAGCAGTGGCTTGCTTTAGCCCTCACAGTCCCGGCTTAGTCCAGAAGGCCATCTGGAAGGTTGTGTGGAAGGTCCTTCAGCTGTCCGGTCTAATTAGCATATTATGGTTTTATTATTATAGATGCTTTTGATAAGGCCTATTTAAAGCTTCATGTTTCATCTGATTACACCTATCTAACTTCTCTGTAAAAGTGGTAGAACTCTTTTAACTGAGAAAATAGACCTTTATTATGGTTAAAATAAAAACAGCGAGGAGAATAATAACTATGTAAAGTAAAGTAAAGTAAATTTAGCAAAAGTGTATTTTCTAAGTGCTAGCTTCCAAATTCTTGAATTTAAAAATAGTTTTACAAGAGTAGTAGCTTACATGTATATAATTATTTTATATTATATGTTTTAAAAACACTTGATTTTATATTTCATAATAAGAATTCCTTAGTAAATACATGCCTCCCTAAAGGATCACTTGACAGAGAAGAATCTTATAAACATTCAACTGAAAAATGTAAATGAAATGCATTTTCTCAAACTAACCTAGAGAAGGAAATTCAGAAAACCACCTACTAATTAGTAGATGATATACATGATATATTACATTCAAATTGCCTTGAATTGCTGAACAATATTTGGCTAGTTCAAAATTAAATCCCAATAGTGGAAATTCAGTTTGGAAATTTGAGATGTTTAAAGTGAACCGAAGGCTTTGTTAAGGTGCGGTGACTTTGTGACGCCCAAATGACTTAGTTGCGGGGCAGCAGTGTAGCTGGGGACCTCCACAGTGAAGTCATTATGAACTAGATGTACTCAAGACAGGGGTTTCAGAACCACTCATGAACAATGCAAGGCTCGATTCAAGGGGTTTCTGAGAAATTGGTATAAAGAACCTGGGGTTAAAAAAGTGAAAGTACCTATGAATTACAAAAATGATTTTGAGAGTCCAAAAATAGCCTCAGGCAAACTTTATCCCCAAATATTACACTGAAATGAGGCAAAAGTAGTTTTAAGTCAGATGCACTAAGTTGTGATTGACAAGATATGGTACCGTGTATAAAATAAGAATGATTGATCAATTCCCATTTTATTGCTTTTACTTTTTTAAAAAATTTGATTTCATTTTGTGTCAGAAGAATCCTTACTCTCTGTATCTATATAACAAACAGAGTCAATACCTTAAGAAATAAAATGTTTCACTTGAAATAAAAGAGAAATTGAAATATCTGATTGTGTCTGCTATTAGGAGTTACAAGTAGTTAGATCAGCAAATAAAATTTTCCAGTGGGAGATCATTGTGTGAAGAACGCCAGAGGTTTCAGGCAAAAAGAAGCATAATGGCACACCAGCTACAACAGATTATAGTAATCTCAACAGCGGGGAGGACAGGATATCTTAAAATGGGACACATTTAAGACGTTTAGTCTTTTTTATGTAGTTCAAATTGGTACTGCCTTACCTGTTTCCTTTCCATTAACTGTGAGTGTTTAAAAGTATTTAATCTTGTTTAGGACCCAAACACCATCCTTTGGAACACTTGTCTACAGGTTGGGCCTCAATAATCATCTTTTGGAGACTCCCTTCCCAATAAGGTATACAAAACCTGGATATAGTAACAGTAACATAGCTTGGAATTTACCTGTAAGCCAGTGGTACTGAGCTGTATTTACCAAAACTGTCAGGCCCCATCTATAAAGTCTAACGCAGAAAATAATTACACAAACAAATATGTCAATTAATTTTGTAATCAAACAATATAGTAGAGCTATTTTTCCAATGGGCCAATTAAGCTTGCTGCAAGGCTTCATACTGAAATGATTTGTGCATTTTTAATTAAATAAGTAGCTATATCAATGTCTAAGACAGCATTTCCAAAATCAGTGTGGGATTTTTAATGGAGTTAAAAAAAATAGAATAATACCAGTCCTGTTGAAATCCTCCTCTCACCTGTGTCTCCACCCCATCTTCCTTCACCTCCCCCAAAGGCAACCATCATATTAACTACTACAACCACAGATGAGTTTTACTTATTTTGGATTTTTTCTAAATATACTGTATACTTGCTGTATACTTACTTATGTGCTCTGCTTCGTTGCTCAGCATAATTTTCCCACAACTTGTCAGCTCTAACCTCTCAACCACCGATACATTTGCTTCTAACTCTACATCTCTCCTGAAAATGCTGTGAGCAGTCACCAATGACTTCCTTCTGCCATATCCAGTTGCCATGCATTTGTACTAAACTTTCTTGTTTTGAACTCAGCCTTAGATTATTGGTCAATAGTTTCTTTTTTAATTCTTTAGAGACAGAAACATCAATGATGAGAGAGAATCACTGATCAGCTGCCTCCTGCACGGCCCCTACTGGGGATCGAGCCCGCAACCCAGGCATGTGCCTTGGCGAGGGTCAAACCCGGGACCCTTCAGTCTGCAGGCCAATGCTCTATCCACTGAGGCAAACTGGCTAGGGCTGGTCAGTAGTTTCTTACTAAAATTTTATAATGATGTATTCCTTTGGCTTTCTCCCTACCTCTCTAAGTGTTTTGCTGTTCATTTTTGGTTTAGTTTTCTTTTGTCCATCTCTTTCTCTTTACATACTCCCCTTATATAACCCACTTCTTATCAGATAATCAAATTTTAACTGCATGTTTCATTATTTTTTAATCCTCATCTGAGGATATGTGTTTATTGATTTGAGAGAGAGAGAGAAACACTTATGTGAAGGAGAAGCAACAGTTGCCTCCTGCACACGCCCTGACTGAGGATCAAACCACAACCTAGGTATGTGCCCTAACGGAGAATAGAACTGCCACCTTTAGGTGTACAGGATGCCATTCCAACCAACTGAGTCACACTGGCCAGGGCCATGTTTCATATTTCTATATGTCACCAAAGCTCTCACTTGAACTCTAAGCCACAATATTTTCCAATTAAATGTTTCTATTTGAATATGCCAATACATTAGTAAAAATCAAATAATTTTAAAAATAATGTCAAAATTCTGGAGAGAAAAAACACGAATACCTTCTAGTGTTTATTGGTTATATTAAAATAATTCATCGTATTCAGAAAGGGGATAAAAAGCTATTTCATAAAAAATTTATGTCATAGGATAATTAACAGTTGAAATGCGCCGTTTTTTTTTTTTTTACCATTAATGTTTTCCTGTTTGCAAATTACCGGTTATTTTACTTTCTTCTATTTTACACTGTGGCAGAAAGAATAAAAATGTGAAACTCAGGAAACCTGCGTATCATTTTATCTACCAGTAAATCAAGATACATTTCTTACCTATACTGGCCTTAGTCTATTCTAATAGATATTCTTTTAGGGACTTTCAAGTTTCTGGACTTTCTTTTTAGGAATTGTCTGGGAGAATGCATTCTGGATGTAGAAAATGATTACTCTTTACTCTTCCTATATCTGTCGTTTTTATCACTATCTGCCTAAGATGATATATTCCTAAAGGAAAGGAGTTTTATCTTTTTAAGTTACTTTAACTATCACAATACTCTACACACATAGGTACTTAATATATAATTTCTGAATAGATTGCTTTCTCACTATCGTTATACATTTTTTATTCATGGTACTACCTGAAATTTTATAATAGAGTGACTTTTTAAAACCATGTCTTTATACAAAGTCTGTCACTGACCTTCACAATGTAGTTTTAGTTGTAAAGTGCTATAAAAGATGGAAAGAAAGAAATAGGTATATATTTTCTATTCACATTTAAATAAAATACTTTTTTTGCTAATAAGGACAAATCCATACAAGTTAGTTTGCTATCTCTGAAGGGTCATTGTATAGCTTTATAATAATTTTAAACAAGGATATAACACTGAAAATATAATAGCTTTCTAGAAAACTGCTTGGTGAGACCACAGGAATATTAAAATATCTCATATAATTCCAGCATTGCTTAAAATACATTGTCTTTTCTAAATAATTATGTGAACATCATTTTATCATTATTAAGAGACAGTTTTGTGATTATCCAAAGAAAAGGCTCATAATATGATTGCTGATTACAAGAGTTTCATTACCTTGTAATATCTTTGTGACTCAGAATATTAAAAATGTAGACCTTTTGTGTTATATAGATATTTGACCTAATGGCAGAATCATTACAATATTCATTAAATTCGTTGCATTTACTATAAATAATTACCATAAAATGGTAACCATGTTAAATAGTTAACAGAGTCCTACAGTTTTCTCTCCAAATTAATAGTTCCCTAAGACAACATGGCTCCTTTTTAACAACATTTTGCTATTTCTCTATTGAGCACTTTTATTAAGGACTCAGGTTTCTGAATTGCAGAATTTGATTTACCAGAACAATATACTGACTACCTTGCCTTCCTTAGCAATTTCAAACCATATCCCCCTAAACAGTATTATTTTTTCTCATGATAGGTGCAAGCAGCAAGATTCTAGGCAAGATTCTTATTTACTGATAGTGCCAGGGATCATTATTCAGTCTTGGCTGTGCTGTCATAAAAATAACATATTATTCACACTCATTTTAATTGTGTGATTATTTTTTAGTATCCAGCTCCACCATTCCACTATCAACAATAAGTATATTTTGAATAAAAAAAAACCCTACACAAATATATACATTTAATTACCATATAGAGGCTTAATGAATTATATAACATTAAAAATATTTTCTGCTATTGCTACATATTTCAACTACTGTTATTTAATCATATCCATGTATTTTCATAGAAGGGTGGTTTATAGGAGTTGATAGATTAGACTGAATGCTTAATAAGTATGTAAATAGTAATAATAATTTATACATTAATGTAGAATTTAGACCTTAAACAGATCTTTCAGTTGAACTAGTTTCTACTAGTAAATACACTGGTATGTCATGTGCTTCAGCTTTTATTTATGTTATTCTTTGTGTCTATTTCCCATCTCTCATCTCCTAAAGTCCAAATCCATTCATCCTGCAGACTAATTCACTTGCTACCATCTTCATAAATCCCCTTGATTCCCAAAGCTGGAGATTGTATCCTCAATTCACTTAATAGCTTTTGCAGGCCTCTGTATGACATCTATCCCTTCTATCTTGCATAATATAATATGCTATATATCATATAATTATATTCTATTATATATAATTTCTCCCCTGATGAGCCATATCTTCTCCCTGCCACCCTGGTACACAAAACAATGTTTACTACAGAGTGGAGATTAATGGAAAATACATAGACTTCATAATTAGTTTGACTTGGGTTTGATTATAAACTCAGCCACTTAGGTGTTAAGTTCTCCATGTTTAAGTTTATTCACATAAACATGGAATAAAGATGAAGCTTTCTTGTTTTATGTAAAATGTAGTCTAGCCTTCAGAACAATTTTAAAGGATAACTGTTTACTGGGTCATCTCCTCTTGTATTCTGCCTTGTCATTTAAAATGGAAATGCAAGTTAATTAAAACTGAAGAACATAGTGATATCTTGCCTTACAGTTTGTAATGTGCAACTGTTTCACAAATATTAATTTGATTGTATCTAGTATTACATAAAATATAATTCACTGTGTTAATATAAAATTATTATATGACTAGAGGCCCGGTGCACCAAATTCATGCACTCGGGCGGGGGGGGGGGGTCCCTTAGCCTGGATTGTGAGAGGGTGCAGGCCAGGCCAAGGGACCCCACTGGTGCACGATCAAGGCTGGGGAGGGATGCGGGAGGTTAACCAGCCGGGGAGGGACTGTGGGAGGGTTCCAGGACATGTCCAGTCCTTCTCACTCAGTCCCGATTGGCGGGAACCCAGCAGCAAGCTAACTTACCAGTTGGAGCATCTGCCCCTGGTAGTCAGTGCACATCATAGCAACTGGTCGGCCAGAAGACTATCTGCCCACTGGTGGTCAGTGCACATCATGGCAAGCGATTGAGCAGCCTTAGTATATTATTAGCATATTATGCTTTGACTGGTTGAATGGACGACTGGACAACCAGACACTTAGCATATTAGCCTTTTATTATATAGCAGAAGTAAATTACTATCCTTATTTCTATGGATTTTCAGATATAGAAGGAATTTCTCAATATTAGGCTGTTGATAGATGGCAGAAGCATAATTTAAAAGATACATTTAAAGTACAAATTCTCCTTCCTGCCTTTTAGAAAATATATATATGCTACATATGTATATCTGGAAAGCAATATGTAATGCATATACATATAGCATATTGTATATCCAATTTAACTTTGATTCTTTGGTGATTTTCAAATACCAACCAGTTAATTATTTTTTTTCTATTATTCTTGCACCCAACTGCTAAACTTTTTTGTTTTTTTTGTTTTGTTTTTTTGTTTGTTTGTTTGTTTCTTTTGTCTGCTACTTCTTTCTCTTTGAATTATTTTTTAAAACATAACTGGTAAGATTTTTTTTATTAACAGATCATCCTCATAACACTGCTTTATAAAGCACAAAGGGTCAATTTAAATAAGTCTAAACAATTTTAAAATTATAAAAATTTCCAAAGAAATAACATAAATATGTTTCCTTTCTTATGCAAATTCTTTTTATTTAAATATATAATAAAGATGTGGTACATATATACAATGGAATGCTACTCAGTCATAAAAGATGAAATACTGCCATTTGTGACAAATGGATGGACCTTCAGAATATTATGCTAAGCAAAATAACCTGTCAGAGAGAAAAAGTTAAGAACTATTTGATTTCACTCATATGTGGGACATAAACTGTAATCAACCAATGAGCAAACAAGAAAAACAGAATTTCATAGACACAGACAACAATATGGTGGTTGCCAAAGGGAAGAGGGGACAGACCCCTCAATGGTCCCAGATCTGTCACTTGCTTCAACAGTGTTTGGATGGAACAGACCCAGGGGCATGCCTTTTCCCAGCCTCCAACCACCCTCTAGCATCTTCTCCAGTCACCACCTTTGGAACCACCTCAGCCATTTAGCCTCAGAGACCAGCCCAACTGTTTTTTTGTTTGTTTTGTTTTGGTTTTTTACCTTAACTTCTTATTGCTGAATAACCATGAGCTCCCAACTTCCTCAGAATTATTCCACAGAGGTAGATACTGCCATCAACCACCTGGCCAACCCACATCTGTAGGTCTCCCACAACTACCTCTCTCTGGGCTTCTATTTCAACCATGAGGATGTGGTTCCATAGGATGTGGGCCACTTCTTCCTCAAGCTGGAGGAGAAGCAGCTCCAGGGCACTGAGCATCTCTTAAAGATGCAAAACCAGTGTGGTGGCCACATTCTCTTCCTGCTGAATCCAACCCAAGATGATTGGGGCAAAAATCAGGATGCCATGGAAGTCACTAGGCCCTTTTGGAGCTGCAGGCCTTGGGTTCTACCCACAGAGACCCTAATCTCTGTGACTTTTTGAAGAACCGCTTCCTGGATGAGGAGGTAAAACTCATCAGGTAGATGGGCGACCACCTGAATAACATCTTCAGACTGGCTGGCACCCAGGCTGGGCTGGGCGAGTATCTCTTCAAAAGGTTCACCCTCCTGCATGAATAGGAGCCTTTGGAGCCTAGAGGCCTATGATGGGCCCCTCAGCATCCCCCTGGTGTCCGGCTTTTGCCTGAGCCTTTCCCTGCAATCACTAGCCATCCTTTTAAGTACTCTGGAGCCCTCTCCCATGCATTGGACCAAATGGAAATAATAAAGCTTTATGTAACAAAAACCAACAACAACAAAAATCAAAACAAAGAAAGGGGTAGTGAAGGGTAAAAGAGCTCAAATATATGGTGATGAAAGATGATTTGACTTTGCGTGGTGGGCACACAATGCAGTACTCAGATCATGTATCATACAAATATGCACTTGAAACCTGTATAATCTTATGAAGCAACTAGAGGCCTGGTGCATGAAATTCATGCATGGGGGCGGGGTGTCCCTCATTCCGGCCTGCACCCTCTCACAGTCCGGGACACCTCAAGTATCAAGTCCTATCAGGGTTTCCTTCCCCTGGCTGCTGGCAGCTGTCCCCACCCCGCCACTGCCACTGCTTGCCAGCTGTGTGGCACTGGCCTCCCCTCTCCCACCACTGGTTGCCTCCCTCTGTGGGCAACAAGTGTGGGGTGCGATTGCTTGGCTGACCTGGGCCTCCCTCTGAGGGGTGATCGCTGGCTAGCCCAGCACACCTGCCACAGCATCACTGGCCAGCGGCCTGAGCCTCCTTCTGAGGGGCAATGATGGGGCAATGGCGGGGCCCCCCTGACCAATTACATCACACCCGCCTTGGCTGGCCTGGCACCAGTGTATGTCATAGTGTAGTTGTCCGGAAGGTCGTCCAGACGGTCGTTCTGCTGTTCAGTCGTTCAGTTGATTTGCATATTATGCCAGGAGGTCATGGTTCAATTCCCAGTCAGGGCATATGCCTGGGTTGCCGGCTCAATCCCCAGTGGGGGACATGCAGGAAGCAGCCAATCAATGATTCTCTCTCATCATTGATGTTTCTATCTCTCTCTCCTTCTCCCTTACTCTCTCTGAAATCAATAAAAATACATCTTTTTAAAAAAAATGTGAAAAGTTCTATTCATCTATCTTGGTTTCCCAATAAAGTAAAAATAAAGTCAGTGTGTAAATAATCAAACTGTTTTTGTTCAACTGGTCAAGTACTCCTACTCTGAAATAGCCTTGAAAGCTGCATTGTGGAATTAATGTCTTAAACTGGAATCAGGGTTATTGAATATTTCCAGCTCTTCATTTTAGAACTACTAAGTCCCTTAGCTTTTACATATACCTCAATACAGCCAAACACGTAAATATTCAATAATATGACTTTTCTTAAGACACAACTTGTATTCTAAGACCAAGCAAACATACACTTTTGTGTAAATAAACAGAAAAATAAACAAAAAACAAAGAGGGATTAAGGAATGAATCTTATACTCACGGAATATTCTATAAAATTCTTCAAGAGCCAGGTGCTTGTCAGAGTTAAAATCATCGTATTTCAGTAGATCATACAAAGTACAATCTGAATGATCCTTGACAAGTTCTTCCTGTTTTATCACCTGACAAGACAATTATAACCATAAAATTCTATCTGTGTCTTAACATTTCAATAGTATTATTAATTGTACGTAATAATCAATTAATGGATCATTTTAAGTGTGCAGTTCCGCAAAGAACTGAATCTTAAAAAAAAAATCTGACAATTATCTTTAACTATCTCAAAGATATAAAGTGATAAAGTTAAGATAGATACTTGGAATTTAGTCTGAACTTTCCAATATAAAAATCTCACAGTAGGACACAGAAAATCTGAACATTAAAAGGATATTTTGTATTTTGTTCTTTTACTTTGTTCCATTTATACTGATTCAAGAAAATACCTCCACATGGAAATTGCCTCCTCTGTCTCAGTGACCTGTGTCAAAATAAAACAGGGCTCTTTTCCAACAGAACAAGTGAAATCCTTTGTTCCAACTTCTGTCCTTGTATTATTTGTGAAATACGAAGTCAGACTTTTTTTTTCTCCTCTGCCTAAACTTCTCCCTGCTGGAAGTGCAGCCGTTTGGGATTGTGCATTAACTCCCTTGGTCACAAAGGAGCTATTAAGCAAATGACTGTTTCCAGGAGCCAGATAGGATTAATGCACCGACTGATGATGAAAATCTATCCAAGCGTGGGCGGGTGAGGAAAATCATACAACTGCTTTTCTACTCTGTGCTCTGTCCTAGGGACTGAGGCTGGAGGCTTTTTATACTCCACTGGTTTTGACTATTGCCTGTCATATAAAGGAGCGCCCCAAGATTTTTCTAACATTCCTATTCATTCCGGGGAGCTGCATAGCTGCTCCATGGGTTTTCATATTCCACAGACAGAGGCCATAGTTCAGATTGCTTGGAGCAGTGCATCACAGTGCATGTTTTTTAAAGGTTATATAGTGTAATCAGAAAAAATACAGGCTATGAAGTCAGCTAGCTCTGGGTTTAGGTCCTGCCAATGCCACTTAGCAGCTCTACTGTTTCTGGAAAATTACTTAACCATCCCTCAATTAGACATTGAGGATAGTATCATCTGTATCTCATGGTTGTAAGAAACATTACACGCAAGCATACATACACACATACTAGTACATATGTGCATGCATATAGTCAGAGGCAAGACTTAACATATAGTATTCACTGGAAAAATAGTCATTTAAAGTTAAAAATACATATTGTGCTCCTTATTCAAATAATTCACTGCAGATTTCCATATCAGCGTGAGCATTTTATGGTTATGCATTCACAATGTACTATTTTCTTTGGGAGAGCAATATGTTTTTGATTTTCTTTGTATATCAATGGTAGATTTGTGATTCTAATTTCTAAAGATTCTCAGGTACCTTTAAGCTATTTTTCACCCATTTTAGAACACTTCTATCTGAAAAGTTCATTTACGCATTTTACACCTGAGTGTGGATGAGCTGTAGAGGCAGCTCTGAGGATGGAGTTTAGATGTGAGTGACTAGAACATCCAGTCCTATCTTTAGCCACCTGAGGGATAATATGCGATGGCAACATATTCACTGTCAAATATAACTTTGACAACATAATGCATTCTCTATCCTTATACATTGTATTCAGATTTCATTGGTTAAGCTCGTATTTCCTGCCTTTGAGGGGGGAGGGGTGAGAGGCGAAACATTTGTTTGCTTTAATAGATCCATATAAACAGATATTGTTGATAGCATGTATTAAACTCTACACTTGAGTACAATCCAGCTGGAGGATTAATAAAACTACCTAATAGCTTTAGCCATCTCTCCTACGAGCCCAATGAGAAAGCAAATACTGCTTTTCTACTTAGAAAGCAACAGAGCTCTCAGTCATTCTCCATCTGTTATCTGTTAGATCATGGAAAAGGACTTTTCTTGGGTAGGAGGGGAATCAGTGCCTTTGACCTTACCTCACTAGGTTCTTCCTAAAGTTCTGTAATGTTATTGTGGACATTTTAGGATGCAGTGACACCAGGTTTTAGTCAGGTGTTTTAATAATATTTTCAGTGGCTTTTATTCTCATACTATACGTAATGAGATGAAAATGGAAGAGAAAGGTGAGGGGAAATCTTCCATCATTTTCTACCTCATTTCTGTTTTAATATTTTATGCCAATTAAATCACATATTAGACCAAGAGAACAAACGTTTACCTTTTTCTTGGATGCTGGCTCTGGCATAAGACTAGCTTGATCTTGATTTGATCATGACTATAGAACTTGAGCTGGGCATTCTATTTAATGAGTGTGCAACCAAGGGGTCCAGGCTGCCTATCCCTACTTGAGCCAATTAAGCAGAGACAGGGTTGAATCATAAATGGGCCTTTATTTCAATACTGCCAGCAGGATGGGAGAGTGGCAGGTCATCCACAAAGTCTACTCTACCCCTCCCCGTAAGCCAGCTGCTTATATTGGGTAAAAGGACAAAGACGATGTGGGAAAGTTGAAATCACAGGCATGAGGAAGTAGGCACAGTAGAATCTTCACAAGCTACTGGCAATGTGGGTTGTGGGGTGGGGAAGTTGCAAAGGGCAGGCACCTCCAGGACTAGATTGTTTCAGCCAAGAGGTTGTAAATCTTTCCATGATGATAGGCAGTTCTCTGGAAAGGAGGATGGACTGCATTACGATGATAGCTCCCATGTCCCAGCGCATACAACTCTCAACCAGGTTAGAATGTGCTTTCTTTGATCAGAACACAATAATCATGGTTAACAGAGCATGACTAATATTCCTTAAAATTATAGCTAGTCCCCAATAGTCTATTTCTGTCCTAACAAGAGGGCCCTAGAAAAGCTCATGACCTAGCTAGTGGCCTTTCTAAAAACCTTGTTCATCTCTACGGGGCCATGCCCATGCACAGACAGCAGTGATTCATTCCCTCACTCATCAATATTTTAAATATGTGCTTTCATCATTTATTCCATTTTTTGCTCAATGAAATAACCTACTTAAAACATACTTCTTCATAATTTTTTTTCTTTTGTATGTTTCCTGATGGGACGTTGGTATAGCCTGGGGAGTTTCACATGAGGGAGCTACTTTCCTATGAGTTTTCAACAGCATGAAATAATTGCTTTAGATATCCAGAATTTTGATAGCCTTGAAGTGATGGGTATTTGACTATTGGGAAGAAAGCATGATAGAAAACCTAAGCAGATTTCTTTTGCTGGCACATAGCAATACATTAAACATTTTTGACACAGGGGATCCAAACTGGTAGGACTTTGATAATCCCCTGAACTTCTTTCATTTTCTGTTTGGCATATGCTTCAATAACTTACCAATCTGGGCTCCTCAAATGCACGTGTTACTTACTTTTGAACTAATAACTCATGATAGGACAGGAGTCATTGACTATTTTGTCATTTAGGTGTCTGTGATGATGCCTAGTAGGCCACTCATGATTTTATGTTTTCTACTGTAGAATAGTGAAGATGTTTCCTAAACTTGCCAGTGTTTTGATGAGTTCTTTAAGACTGCAAAAATGAAAATATTTTATACTCCTACCCCCCGCCCCACCACCAACTAAAGATCAAGAAGCATGAATCTTGGGCTCCAAATAGGTTAAAGTCTGTGACAAGACAGAAATATCAGCAGAATGTATGTCACCAAGGGAGCTCAGACACACAACATTCAAGCTATTCCCCTTAGTATTTATTTTCATTCATTTATCCCATTATCCATTCAATAGATTATTTTTGACTGTCTACCACATGTCAGACACTGTCCTAGGTCCAGAAAACAGCCAACAGAAAGACATACAAAAACCCCTCCCATGTGAAATTTACATTCCAGTTAAGGGGAATCAAAGAAACATACATGTTTAACATAGAGTATGTCAGATGATGATAAGTTATCTAAAAATAAAGCTGGAAAGAAAAATAGAAAGTGTCAGAGGTGGGTATACAAAATTGTCTCCCTGCTGTAGAGAAATGTATGCATCAGATTTTTGGAGATATGGCATGATTTGGAAATCCAAGATTATGATACTGATAGTCCTAAGAGATATAATAGCTCTGGCCAGTGTGAGTCAGTTGGTTGGGTGCTACCCTATGCACTAAAAGGTTGCTGATTTGATACTAAGTCAGGGGTGCATATATTCTTTCTGATTGGTGTTTTGGGATCCTTAGGATATACTCCTAGAAGTGGGAACACTGAGTCAAATGGCAGACCCGTTTTTATTTTTTTGAGGAAACTCCATATTGTTTCCATAGTGGCTGCACTAGTTAGCCTTCCCACCAGCAGTGTACTAGGGTTCCTTTATCCTCTTATTCTCGCCAGCACTTATTTGATCTCACTTATATGTGGAATGTAATGAACAAAATAAACTGATGAACAAAATGCATCCAGAGACATGGAAGCATGAAACTGACTGGCAAATCCCAGAGGGAAGTGGGAGAAGGGTTGGGAAGAGATTAATCAAATAACTTATATGCATATATACATAACCCATGGACACAGACCATAGTGCATTAGGCCTGGAGGGGATCAATGGGGAAGAAAAAGACCCTCTTTAATAATTTCAACAATAAAGATAAATAAAAAAAATAGAAATAGCTACCTGGTTTCATCTTTTAGAAAAAAATTAAAAAATGACAGTCTCTGCCTCCATGAAGCTAATATTCTAAAGAGGATTAGTGGGAACATGTAATCAAAAAAATAAATAAACAAGATAATTAATTTTCAACAGTGCTCCCAAAATAAAAAAGGTGAAAGAATGAATAAATAGTTAGTATTTTAATTATAATTATTTAATCATATGTAACTGATGCTACCCTACAATAGACATATTAAAAGAAAAGAACTAAATTAAAATAATTAATTTTTAAGTTATCTGTTAGGTTTTCTAACATGCCCAACATATTAGAAAACATTAAAAAATAATATAGGGCCAATATTAATTCATTTGAAAGACCAGCTAAAGAGATAAGATTAAACTGTGCTGAGAAGAAAAGTATTTTATTTTTAAGGTCTTCTATACAGCTCACAGAGGTTCTCTAAACATGCATGCCAAAAATTTAAATCCTCCTTGACATTCTAAAGAAAAGATACTACAAATAACCCTATATAATAAAGAGCTAATTTGCAAATGGTCATCATGCCTTCATGCCCTCTTGCTGGGGCTGGGGGACTTGAGGCTGCGCCCCCCGCCCAGTGGGGCTTGACGGGGGACCTGAGGTTGCGCCCCCTGCCATGTGGGGCTTGACGGGGGTGGGGCCGGCAGGGTTTGGGTCTTGTGAGATTTCGAGGTGCACGAGGGTGGGCGGGAACTTGACTCTGGGTCCTGCAGCATGCCCCAGACAGGAAGGAGATTTTCATATACATTTTACTAATTTTCTTTCACCTCTGACATGTCTATTATAGAGACAGAGAAAATAGCAATATTAAAATATTTCCCCTAATTCCCTTTTAATGTGCATGAACTTTGTGCACCGGGCCACTAGTATGTTTATAATTAAAAAAATAACAATTTTAATTTTTCAGTTGTTTTGTGCATATTAAGAACAGCATTTGAAAATATTTTAAATTAGTTAGCATTAGCCTAGGCAGTTAGTTATTAACAAAGGAAGGGAGAAAATAGAATCAGACACTAAGCCAATCAAAATAGGAAGTGGCAGCTTTGCAGCCTCCCCAGTGGGGCAGGAGAATCAGCCCCGGGAGATTCCTTTGCTGAGACATGAGCAATTAAAGCCAGGATGGCACGGGGAAGCCTCTACTAACCACTTGAGCAGTAGAATCCAGAGGACCAAACAGAACTATGAGGCATGATAGTAGGAGCTAAAATGGTGACTATAAGGGGGAGGAGTCAAGCCTGGGAAAATCTGGGAAAAGTAAGGGGTGGAATAATGGCATGAGACCATGAAAGATCCAGAAAAGGGACTGGCTATGGGGAGGTACCAGCACAGCCCCTGGAAGATACAGGAACGAGATTCCATAGTTTGAAGGAAAGCCTACTCTTTCCCAAGCCAAGGAAATGTAATCTCAGCTTAACAAAAGCTAGAGGCACTCACTCCCTCTCTCTTTCTCTTCCCTCCATAGCAGCATGTGGACCCGGGTGTGGCAGCAGCACAGGCCAAAGCACAGCACTGAAAGTGAGCCGAGGGGAACAGAGACTAGGCTGGACTACTGGAGCTTCAGATGCTGATGCTGAAATAATGGGACAGCATCTCCGGGCCCCAGCCCTCCTCCTCCTGGGCTTGGTGGGCCTGCAGCCAGGGACTTCTTTCCCTGGGAGATGGAGCTGAACTACCTGGTCATGGATGAGGCAGTGCAGCAGCCTCTTCAGGGGCACCTATGCCCTGCATGTCTTTCCACTAAATCTTGCCATTACAGCTCAAATCCTCCTAAGCCATGAGTCCGTGAAATTCATTTCCTGAGACTTAGCAAAAACTTATTTCTAGACCATAGTCTACCTCCAGCAACAGTTACTTTATGTTTCCAGATACAATGGAAACTACTGGTGTTTAATTGTAGCCCTGAGCTGCACCAAAAGAAGCAATTACAGGTTTTACCTTTCTCTAAGTCCTAATTGCTGCTGTTATTACTCTGAAATCTTTAGCACTTGAAAGGATATACCCCTTGCTGCTAAGACCTAACTACTGGCATTTCCAGTGCTTTTCTAAATCAAACCCTGGTTTCTGTGGCCTTATTTTGAATATCTGATTGGCTTATGAGTTTTTAAAATTTTAAATAGGATTAATTACCAGGGAATTTCCTGGAAGTTCTCACTTATCATTCTTTTTTATCCATACAAATGCTTATTTATTTGTACTTAATGTGTTCCCAATAAGATAGCTTTGTATCTATGAGACACAACAATTCTTACCAACCTCATAGTGTTAAATAAATATACTGACTCGACATCAGAACCTTTTTAAAAAATCTCTACAAATGTAATAAGCTTTATAAACTCAAAATGAAGATTAAGGGTCCATTCCCTATGTAACATTTCTAACAATTTTTAAAGAAAATTGTTATACATGAGGAAATTGCAACACCATTGCCATGCCCATACTGTTAGCTTAAACATATCTGGTCTTATGTATGCCTGCTTTTTATTTAATTTTGTAAATGTAGTCACATATGGTAGTCATTGAGCAAATGACTTTTTAAGTCAAATATGTATACTATAATAATCTGAATCCTGTGAACAAGTAGTTCTTTTTATTATTTTAATAAAGAGTTGGCATTTGTGCACATTAGGGAAATATTTCATTCTAATATGCAATCCTAATGTGAATTGGCTAATTAAGATGACAGAATCTAAATGAAGAAAAAGCTAAATCAATATACTTGATACAGATGCTTATTTAAACTCAGAATCATGAGAGAATGACTTTGCTTACTTAAATTCTATGGGTGGTTATTTTATGAAATGAGGAGAGATGTAAGGAGCAGATTTTCCAAGCTGCCAGTAACATTTCACCCCAAGGACATTAGCCAGGCTAGTGTAGCTCAGTGCTTGAGCATCTACCTATGAGTCAAGAAGCCACAGTTTGATTCTTGGTCAGGGCACATGCTCTGATTGCAGGCTTGAACCCCAGTATGGAGCATGCAGGAGGTAGTCAGTCAATGGTTACCTCTCATCATTGTTGTTACTCTCTCTTCCTCTCCCTGCCTCTCTGAAGTCAATAAAAAGATTTTTTTTTTTTTTTTAAAAAGAAGGCCATTAAATTGAGGCAACTCTAATGCAGAGGTGCCTAGACAAGCAAACAAAAATCTAAGCCTAGAAATTCCTCAAGGTTATTAAATGGAAAACCAAGGAAATCCAATCACAAACAGCCATTTGGTTAAACTACAGCCAATCAATAATCTCCTTAGTTTGCTCTTGCTTTTTCTCTATAAAAATTATCCCCCAATTACCCTCTGTGAATTGCTTCTAACCACTTCCAGTTTGGCTGACCATTTTGAAATAACCTTTATTCAAATAAACTATTAAAATTTTTATATGCTTTAGTGTATCTTTTAACTAGAGGCCCAGTATACAAAATTCTTGCACTGGGGGCAGGTGTACCTCAGCCCAGCCTACACCCTCTCCAATCTGGGACCCCTGGGGGGATGTCCAACTGCCAGTTTAGGCTTGATACCTCTCACAATCCAGGACTGCTGGCTCCCAACCACTCAGCTACCTGCCTGCATGATTGCCCCTAACTGCTTCTTCCTGCCAGCCTGATAACCCCCTAACCACTCCCCTACCAGCCTGATTGATGACTGACCGCTCCCCTGCTGGCCCGATTGCCCCCAACTGCCCTCCCCTGTGGGCCCAGTCGCCCCCAACTGCCCTCCCCTGCCAGCCCGGTCACCCCCAACTGCCCTCCTCTGCCACCGTAGTTGCCCCTAACTGCCTTTCCCTGCCAGCCTGATCTCACCTCCAACTGCCCTACCCTGCCGACCTGGTCACCCCTAACTGCCCTCCCCTGCAGGCCTGGTTGCCCCCAACTGCCTGCCCCAGCTGGCCTGGTCGCCCCTAACTGCCCTCTCTTGCCAGCCTAGTTGCCCCTAACGGCCCTCCCCTGCCGGCCCTCTTGTGGCGGCAATCTTTTCACCACATGGGGGCAGCCATCTTGTGTGAGAGCGTGATGGTCAGTTTGCATATTACCTCTTTATTATATAGGATCGTGCCAACAAACTCAAGGATGCCATTGAAGCAAGTGATGTCAGCCTGTGTATCACCTCATCTTATCCTGTGAATCAAATTTATAGGACCATAAGGCAAGAAATAGTTATCCATTCTCCTCTAAGTTTAGACAAATTCCTTTGTGCTTCATACCCTAGCCTACCTCTGCCGCCCTATGATATCCAAGTCTCCTCATATGGCTGTGCACATTTCCCAATCTTACCCAATCTCTGTTCCTTTCCAACTCAAACCCATCATCATGCCCTCTGGGAAACTGGCTCTCTGATAAGGAAATTTTCTTTTGCCAAGTTCTTCACCATATTGACTTTAAAAGATCCTGGCAGTTCCTTAAGAAAACATTTGTCCAATAATTTTAACAATTGGAGGATAACTTTTCTCTCAGATCCATTCCATCCCATGTAAGGAATGTAATAAATAACTACATGCCTCCCTATTGGCACTTCTTGATTACAATATTTCATCATTCTAAACCAATCTTCACCAGATGATTGATTGATAGGTAGATAGATAATAGATAGATAGATAGATAGATAGATAGATAGATAGATAGAAGAAATGATTGATACATAGAGCCTACTCTTTAAAACTAAGGTCATTCAGCTACATGATTCTCTGTATTCTCATCCCATAATTCAAGAATGGATAAAGCTCCTGATTCACAATATTTCTGCCCACTTTTATTTAGTCTTTCAATATTCCTAGTGACTTCAATATCTGTGTAAATAAATGACGCAGAGGAGTTCTATGATCCTTTACATAACAAATGATCATTAACCTTTTATCTTCAAATGACCTTTTCCTACATGCCAGCCTGACAGGCATTACACGTTCGTTTGTTTTAGAAATATTGTATCTACTTAAGACCACAAATGTGCTATTATGGAGCTGAGTGCCTGACCACACTAGTCATATATACCACCCTTAGGGGAGATACCAGTTGTAGTATGTATGCATTTTTTTTATTGTGATGAAAAACATGTAACATACAGTTTTCCATCTTTCCCCCCTCCCAATTGTAGTTCACATTCAATATTATTCTGTATTAGTTTCAGGTACACAACATGGTTGTTAGACAATAATATCCTTTACAGAGTGGTCCCTCTGATATTTCAAGTACCCCCTGGCCTGTACATAGCTATTATAATAATATTTTTCTTCCATTGATCTCTCCCCAGCCACTCCTACTTCCCAGCACATGCCCTCACCATCCTAGTGTCTGTGTTCATTTGTAATGCTTATATGCATGCATACAAGTCCTTTGGTTGATCTCTTACCCCATCTCCCACCCCCAACCCCATTCCCACCCCACCCCCCTTTCTCTCTGAGGTTTGACAGTCAGTTCTATGCTTCTCTGTCACTGGATCTATTTTTGTTCATCAGTTTATGTTGTTCACTATATTCCACAAATGAGTGAGATCATGTGATATTTATCTTTCTCTGACTGGCTTATTTTGCTTAGCATAATGCTCTCCAGGTGCAAATGATAAAATAGTTCCTTCTTTTTTATATCAGCACTAGAGGCCCAGTGCACAAAATCTGTGCAAGGGGTTAGACCAGGGGAGGGCAAACTTTTTGACTCGAGGGCCAGAATGGGTTCTTAAACTGGACTGGAGGGCCGGAACAAAAGCATGGATGGAGTGTTTGTGTGAACTAATATAAATTCAAAGTAAAAATCATTACATAAAAGGGTACGGTCTTTTTTTTTTTTTTAGTTTTATTCATTTCAAACGGGCCGGATCCGGCCCGCGGGCCGTAGTTTGCCCATGGCTGGGTTAGACCCTCACAGCCCTGGCTGCCTTGGCTGGCTCTCACAGCCCCTCACAGCCCCTTGCAGCCTCGTCCGTCCTTTGCAGTCCTGGCTGCCTTGGCCAGCCCTCACAGTCCTGGCTTTGTCCAGAAGGTCATCCAGACGGTCATCTGGAAGGATTGTCCAGATGGTCATTCTGCTGTTTGGTCTAATTAGCATATTAGCTCTTTATTATATAGGATAGTATTCCATTGTGTAGATATAACACTGTTTTTTAATCCATTCGTCTGCTGATGGGCACTTAGGCTGTTTCCAAATCTTAGCTATTGTAAATTGTGCCACTATGAATATAGGGGTGCATATATCCTTTCTGATTGGTGTTTCTGATTCCTTGGGATATATTCCTAGAATGGTATTACTGGGTCAAATGGAATCTCCATTTTTAATTTTTTGAGGAAACTCCATACTGTCTTCCACAGTGGCTGCACCAGTCTGCATTCCCACCAGCAGTGCACAAGGGTTCCTTTTCCTCCACATCCTCACCAGCACTTGTCATTTGTTGATTTGTTGATGATAGCCCTTCTGACAGGTGTGAGATGGTACCTCATTATTGTTTTGATTTGCATCTCTCAGATGTTTAGTGACTTTGAGCATGTTTTCATATGTCTCTTGGCCTTCTGTATGTCCTCTTTCAAAAAGTGTTTATTTAGGGCCTTTGTCCATTTTTTTATTGGACTATGTATTTCCTTTCGTTAAGTTGTATGAACTCCCTATAAATTTTGGTGATTTAAACGCTTATCAGAGATAACATTGGCAAATATGTTCTTCCATGCAGTGGGCTTTCTTGTTGTTTTGTTGATGGTTTCTTTTGCTGTGCAGAAGTTTTTTATTTTGATGTAGTCCCATGTGTTTATTTTCTCCTCAGTTTCCATTGCCCTATGAGTTGTATTGTTAAAGATATTGCTACAACATGTGTCTGATATTTTGCTGCCTGTGGTTTCCTCTAAGATTTTTATGGTTTCCCGTCTTACATTTAAGTCCTTTAATCATTTTGAAGTTATTTTTGTGTATGGTGTAAGTTGGTGGTCAAGTTTCACTCTTTTGCATCTTTCTGTCCAATTTTCCCAACACCATTTATTGAAGACACTATCTTGACTCCATTGTATGCTCTTGCCTCCTTTGTGAAATATTAATTAAGCATACTGGCTTTGATATCATTTGAAATGCATATTGCATCTTAATCTTTGTTTATTTCTCTTCAGTTATAACCTATTTAAACTCTTCCAGATTCTCAACTGTAAATGAAAAATCTACCAGTGTTCTAACATAAATTTTATCAACTTAATAAAAATGCAGGTATTTTGAGAGTTCAAAATTTCACTTTGTGATAAATTTACATTTTATTGTTGGTTATTTCCAACATACAAAAATCAGCCTCACATTGGAAGACTCAATGTTCAGTATCAACAGTCCCATCAATCTGGAATGGTGAATAGGTGGATGGACTGGATCTATTTCTAAAACTAATTGGTTTATTTTAGCAAATATTTTCTTGCTATGACAATCTGTTAACTGTGATATTAAAGATCTTACCTCTATATCTACTGCTTCTGTTATGTCTTTTTTCTCTCAACTAGACAGGCCTCTAGGTTCTAAGTTACTTGAAAATCTGCAAGAGCAACTCTAGAATATGTATTAATTATGTGGAGCAAGAATCAAATATGTGCAGCCAGCTTTCATGCTGCATTTATAAAACCTCAAAGTCCAATTATGATCTTTAATTTTTACTTGTCACTGGCAGTATCATGGGTTGCATGTTACATTTTCTGCTAATAATAGCTTGTAAATTATTAATAGACACCATTAAGATCCTTTCCCTCTTAACTCAAAATTAAATTGTTTAAATTTTATATTAATTTATGATACATGTTTCTAAGTTTATGAGTAAAGTTTATATGTATTATCCTATATAATAGAAGGGTAATATGCAAATCGACCCGACAGCAGAATGACTGGTCCCTATGATGCACACTGACCATCAGAGGGTAGACACTCAACGCAGGAGCTGCCCCTTGGTGGTCACAGTCAGAAGCCCTGTGCCAGGCTCATGGCTGGCAAGCACAGTGGCAGTGGTGGGAACCTCTCCCGCCTCCGAGAAAGCACTAAGGATGTCAGACTGACATTCTTTGGGGAGCAGGCCTAAGCTGTCAGTCAGGCATCACCCGAGGGCTCCCTGACTATGAGAGGGCATGAGCTGGGATGAGGGACTCCCCCGCCCCCAAGTGCATGAATTTCATGCATCGGGCCTCTAGTTTGTTATAATATGACATATAGGTTCTTTAAAATCACTTGTAACTTAAAAATACACAAGCCAAAAAACATTAATTGTGGTATAAATAACTAGAAATTTATTATATCTTCTCCAGAGTGTCTGTTATAATTGATTACTCTTTTCATAATTGATTGTGGATAGATGAGCTACTAACATTTCCAATACTGAGTGCTGAAGGAAAGAGTGACTTATGTGGTGTGGGATGTGTACGGAAGGAAGTCAGTAAACATTGTTGTTAGTTAGGAAGTTAGACATGAGTGGCTGGAGTAGGGCCTGCTCTGGGGTCCGAACAGGGCTCTCCCAACACTGTTTTCAGCCCAGCAGCCAGAAGACTTCCAGCAGGCAGGTGCAGAACCAGCCTGTTCTTGGCACAAGCTCAAAGGGAAATGAATGACATGATCTCAATGCTACCTTTCTAGGGTCTTAGACTAATTATAATAAAATTTACAATGTGATTTTTACACCTCTTCCCCCTTTGGGTTTTTCTGTATGCATTATGGGTAAGGACATGCACAGAAGAAATATAGTTACATAACCCTTTTCTGTCAGTTACCCCTGAATGCAAATAAATAAGTCTCCACCCAGAAAATTCTTCATTTAAACCATATAAACCAGGAGTTCTGGACCATTGTCTCTCTTGACTAGCCTGCTCCTCGTTTGGAGTGTATCTTCAATAAATCCCACTTTGCTTTGCTTTCATTTTCATTGACCTTAAAATCTTTTCTGGGTTGATGAGACTAACCGAGGTCCCAGCTGGCAACCTCAATCGGTAACTCTACCTTTCTAGATTCTTGCTTGCATGTACTTCATAGATGGCCAAGAGACCAATGGAATTCTGAAGATAATCTCTGCTCTCACATCACAACTTTCAGATGAATTAGAAGGACACTCTTCAGACAATAAAGGAAGTTACAATCAAAGGTCAAAAAAGCTAAAGTAAACTTTAGATCAGATGAACTTTATTACCTATTGAATTGTGTTTTTCCAAAATATATATGGAAGTCCTAACCCCCAGGACCTCAAAATGTAACCTTGTTTGAAATAGGGTTGTTAAAGATGAAATTACATAACTTAAGATGAGGTCATGTTGAAGTAGAGGCGGCCCTTATCCAGTATGACTGGTATCCTTTTAAGGAGAGGCAAGATGATGTGAAGGCAGGCACCCAGAGAAGGCAATGTGACTATGGAAGCGGAGACCGGAATGCCTGGTCCTCCCAGAAGCTGAGAGAAGGAAGGGAAATCCTCCCCCCAGGGGCTTCAGAGGGAGCATGGTCCTGCCAACCTTGATTTTGGACTTAGAGACTGAGAGAGAGGTTGCTTTCGCCACCCAGTTTACTGTATTTTGTTATGGCCACCCTAGGAAATGAATACAAACTTAAGATGTAGCAGACATTTCAAACATGTACAGATGAAGGGCTGCCACTGCCATTCTGTAATGATTAGGAATTTTCCTTTTGGATTTAGATGTGGGTATTATGATAATAACAGGATTTGGTCAGATCATATTTTGTACCCAACCCAATGATTACAGAGGTATAAATGTTAATAAAACTAAAAATATTATTAAAGTAAGGAATAAGTACAAAACAAAACCACAATATAGCAATATGTCAGACACATACAGGTCAAGATGGCATGCCTTAATTATACATTCATTTTAATATAATTATCTTGTTATATCTTATTAATATAAATATAAAATTTTAAAGTGTTTCATCCTGAAAACTAAATCATAGTGTATATAACAACACAGAGTTTAATTAAAAGTTTTCTAATTTTACCCTAAAATTCCAGAGTTCAGTTGCTTTAATCCTAGTTCCTGGGACTTAATGACTACTCAATAAATGTAGGCTGAATTTAAAAAGATAATGAAAATGATATATATTTTAATTAACTGGAATGACAAGAACTATAGTCAACTTGCTCACAAGGTCACTTTAATATGAAGTCTCTAAACTAAGTTACATATTCCAAAGCTTAGAAATACTTTCATGATAAGACCAATATTCTATAATGTCAGATTTTTAAAAAATAAGCCATGTAATTAATGATAAAAGATGAGTGATATAATTTTATGGAAATATACTATTGATTTCTTTTTGAAAACTATATTAACTGCTATCCACAGCAGCAAAATATACCTCCAGATACACTACAGCAATAAGTCAGCAAAATTCCTTAGTGTTATCATTTTCCTAGACACTCTAGATTGGCTTTTTCTCTCTATTACCTCTGGAAACCTGTATTTATTTCTGGAGAAATTGCATAACCCTTCTTTTACATTTCCAGTACTATCCAGAACCACTTTATATTCGTTAAAGAATAAGTTATTTTCAAAGCAAATAATAGTCTACCAGTCTGTGACACACACGTAAAAATATTTCTATTTTTTCAAATGGTTCATATAAAGAACTTTTGTTTAATAATATATTCTATTTAATAACAAATTTTCTTTTCCATGTACCATTTATGCAACAAATTTCTAAGAAATGAAATTTAATAATGTGGACTTAATATTAAATAAAAATTAAAAATATTATAATTGAGCCTTGATTATTGAAAAAGTACTGGAGTATGTCCCTAATTCAATATTATCTTAAATCATTTATTCACATTATGTTATAGAGGCACTCAGTTGCTGGTCAATAGTTCCATTGAATACTGAATAAACAAGGTTTTGTTGGCTATGGAAAATTAAACATTACAAAGACTCCAGAATATACCTGAAGATATCTTATAAATTCTATAAAATAGAGAACTGGTAATTCCTTTATGTATTTAAGGTATAAAAACCTCATTTTTTAACTGTAAAAGATAACATAAAGAACATAAAGTTGCTTTATATTAACATTGCTTATAGAGTAGTCAAAGTTTACATTCAAAATGTTGTATGTCCACACTCTCAAATAATATAGATTAAATATACATTTTATTAATATAAAAAGTCCACACAAATGTATTGTCCAAACATTGTATATGCTATATTTAAATCAACTTCTTAAGTTAATCATTAATCATACCTGAGTTAGTTCATTCATATCTATAAGTCCGTTACTGTCAGCATCAAAATATTTAAACATTTGATCCACCAACAACTTCTTCCGAGATATGTCATCATCGTTAGGGTTTTCATTTTCTCGTGTAATATATTTTTGCTTTTGTAAATCTAAAAGTATGCTTTTCATCTTGCTGTATTCAGTGGCCTTGCAGTTATCTCCTGTAACAAAAGAACTAAGTTATTTTCAAAGCAATATTATGGAAAACAAATCATTTCTTTTATTAATGTTTAGAAGCTGGTACCTTATAGATGCCATACTTTGTACATAATTTTTGTTTCTACTTGGTATAGTTTACAACTTGTGCAAGAAAAAAATCAGGCTATTTTCATGGCAGATTAGAAAAATTTTGTCTGTATCAAACCTAATAAGAATATATTTAGTGTGTATTCTCTCTATGCCTAAGGCATTGGTTCTATGAGGTACATAGAAACACATGGTAGCTCTCATTGGCTCCAGTGCTTAAATATATCTTCGTTTTAATCCTCATAATACATCCCCATATTGATAATTTCACAGGTTTTGAACATAAGGCACATGAAGATGAAATGGCTTGCCCAAGGCCAGATTAGGTTAGATTGTGCTGAATTTTGCCCTTAAACACACACACATATATATGTGGCTCCCAAATACTATAGCACATTTTTAACTGGATATATGTTTATAATATTTGGGCTTGTTTTGAAGAAATTTATATGTGTGTGTATTTACATTTTTTCTTAATTCTATTTATAATGCAACTAAGCTCATACTTGTATTCTTCCCAAAGTATTGTTATTTTTCATCTATTCATTTATTTTTCCTTTTAGAATACTTAGTGTGTATAATATATGTATTTGCATTTTATATCTTAAAGTCTTAACTTTTCAAATTTCATCTTCATAACTAAAATATGTTTATTAAAGTAGCAATGCATTACATGTTTTTCATATCTCCCATAGTATAACCATAGGAATAGTGGGAACATCACTGTTAATGAAAATAATTGCTTGACATAATTTTTTCAAAAGTAATTACAATCCTTCTAAAATCTTCACATGATTATTTTACAAAGGATTTTACTTACAATGGACTCATACTGATGTCTTCATAAATAGTGCACTAAAATTAATTGCATATCATTGAGACCAAATGTGATATAAACTACATTACAGAAAATACAGTTTATAATGTAATTATAAATGAAAAAAATGGGTATCATAATACCTAAATAGTTTGTATGTCATATTTTAGGGGGAAAAGATAACTTATATTTGTGGTCAATGTTGACAATTAGGATTTGACAGAATCTACAGTTTAGAAAGAAGGTTTCTAAAGAATTTTAAATATAGATCTAAGCCTGGGTTGAAAAGCAATATTTGAAGTATCATTCTCTTTTAAGATAAGACAGAAAACAACCTCTGCTGGAGAATGAGAGACTATCTTATTTTTCAAAGACAGTGAAAATGACTACTGTTGTTCATCAATTTTATTGTTAAGCAATCTTGTCAAGAACTTCATTTTTTTGCAAAAAAAATCTAAACTTTGTGCTGCAGATTAAGTCAATTTTACATTATTCTGTTTTCAATATAGAAAAATAATAAGAATATGTTTTAGCAATAAGAATAGCAAAAGAATCAGACACAGGAGAGAAGTAATCAAATCCAGAGGGATAGGTAGCAATTTTGGTGTCCATGAAAGTGGCACAAAAGAAGCCTTCAAATATGTATGTAGGTGTGTGTGTATCCATGTGTGTGTGGGTGTGCTTCAGAAATAGAGAGAAATGTGTGATGAAAGAATGTGGAAATGATAATAGACCTTTCCAATATCCCCACCTGGGATTTCGGTATTTGACCTTGCATCTTTATGTCCTTTCATTTGACTGAAGGTGAGGAGGTGGGAGGTGGGATGAGTTTGCAGGGGCTGACCTGTGATCATAGGGACTGAGGAGGTCAGAATGTCGATGAGAGGCAGATGAAAAATAGAATTAAAATGCTGAAAACCTTTTAAACAACATTTAAAATTTAGGGAAGGGAATACAATTTGGGTTGTTGCACTCAAATTTCGATCAAATCAAATAATGTATCATCATGATGTTCTCTATTAATACTTTTGTTTCCAAACTGAAAGTTTCCTAAGTCCAAGCATTGAGGTATTTCTGGAAATCCAAAGAAAATAAAAATAAAAAAAAACTTTGAAGTTAAGGCATACATATTCTATGATAATGTAAGATAAGCAGTCGTAAACCTATGTAAAACAGCGTAATTTAAGTCTTAATAAAAATCTGTCACAGATTTTTTTTAAAGTAATAAATAGATACATCTGTTATTAATAATAGATTACTTGTAATGCAGGCTTCCGATGTACTAGGGACTCTGTATCTATTAAACCACTTAACTCTCACATTAATCCAAAAAGATAGATAATATAATTTTCACCATTTTACAGATGACAAGCCAAAGCACAGAGAGATTATATAAATGGTTCAAAGTTACAGAGCTAGAAAGAAACAGAATGATTTTTACAGAGACAATATCTTTTCTATCCTTTATTCTCTACTTCTCATCTTCAGAAATGAGTTTTAAAATCAACTTATACACAGATTCAGTAAGTTTGTCCAAGGATTATTGGTAAAGTGAAAAATAAATATAATAATAAACTCAAGGCAATATCACTGCTTAAATTACGGTATAGAAAGCAGAACTCACAAAGAAAAAAAAAAAAGTAGTATCTGAGATGTAGGAAAACCATAAGAAAGTACCGAAAAAGAGGGAGCTAAGGGGAAAGAACTTTTCAAGAAAGAGGGTCTGATGAAATGTCAAATGTTTCAGAATAGAAGTTAGATAAACAATAAGACATTCCCATTATATTGCTTAGAGATGATGAATGGCTTTACAGAATAATTTCAATAAATAACTAGAGCAGAATTCATAGTACAATGGGCTAAGGAGTAAGGACAAAGTGCGGACTGGGAAATATTAAATAGTTCCTGTCCTTTCAGTAAGTTTCAATGTGAAAAAAAAAAGGACCAGCATTATTAATGAAGAACAACAGATGTTTAGAAAAATAAACATCAATGGATATGTAGAAAGCGTGTCCTCATCCAAGAATAACATCAGGCATTTTTGTTTATTAGCTTCTTTGGCTGGATTCCTTTCTCAACAGTCAATGGCTGTGCTAGCTTGGAGTAGCTCAGGAAAAGAAATGCTTTCCTGACCACTCCTTCTTTGGGGGAACAGGAAGGAGCTGCTCTGCTGAGCCTGCCCCAGACACCGAGAACAAGACAGAAGAGGTCCCTGTGTGGTAGTAGCCATACCATCTTTCTTCCTATGACACTGCCTCTCCGCCAACTCTCAACGCAGTGTCATTCTACCTGGGGTGTTAAAATCCACCTTGTGGAACCTGGAAAGATGAAGAAACTCTTGACATTCAATGATCCCACCCTGTGTAGCAGGCAGTACATCTCCAAGTCTCCATGGAACAGAGAATTACATTTTATATATCTGATAGTACAACCATCAATTTTGAGTACATAAGTGCTAAGAATTATAGATTATATACATATCAATTATGCTTACTATGTTTTTCAAAGGCTGTAATTTGTTCCTATCTCTTTGAAATTATACTTGTATCCTTCCCTCCCATCCATCAGTAGAATATACCAATTCCCTTCAATGCAAAAATATTTAAACCTAACTATATAAGAATTCCATTTTTCTCTTTTAACATTTATGTTTAGAATTTGATTAATTTGATTCTTGTATAAACTGAAATCTTAAAAATTCAAAGAATAAAACTTGGATACCTTTCAGTGCCAAGTCTATTCATTATTGGAATATATAATGAAACTATTTTGTTCCTCAAACCTGGCAATAACTAATAGAATTATTTTTCATATTTTTAGAAAAATATTTTGTATTTATAGCAAAGCAGTAAGTCAAAATTTAGTATAAAGATTTAATTAGCTAATATTAATTAAATTTAACATAGAAAACTATTATCTTCATATTAAGGTGTAGGTTGCTAAACTATGTGTAGAATCATTGATCAGCTGCCTCCTGCTTGCCCTCCACTGAGGATCGAGCCTGCAACACAGACACATGCTCAGATCAGGAATCCAATCATGACCTCCTGGTTCATAGGTTGATGCTCAACTACTGAGCCATGCCAGTTGGGTTACAGGACATTTTTAAAATCAATAAATATATTTTATGAGAGATATTCTTTTACACTTCCCCCACTCTCTCCATATACAAAATTTGATTTTGTTTAATTTATTATCTCCTTAAGCACTGTTGAAGAAAAGTAAATAATTAAAAACAATTAATTCAATTGCAATGCTTACTCATTAATTTCTGAAATGAATCTTCTTGGAAATAAAAGTATTTTGAGTTAACCATTCATTGTCCAAGCACTTCACTACTTATGATGTACTTTTGTCAGTTATATGGCACATTGACAACTGTAAATTTATATAGTAGGCTGTAGTAAAAAAGAGTTTGATTTTCTAATTTGGCAAATGTGATTATGTATTCTAATTTCAATAAAGGTGCTCTAATAATCAAGTCACTTTGCTCTCCTAAACCTAGGAAGACATGAGCATAAATGTTTTTAGGGGCAAGATTAGGCACTCTATCCTGTGTTTTCAACTACATTCTTCAAAGCTGACACACTTGGGAGTGAGTGTGCAACTTAGCTATTACTCAGTTACCGCTTATCATCCTCCCAAACACAGTCACATACTATAAAGTAAACATGCTGAACATGCTAACCGAAAACACAATAAAATAAAATAGAACACAGTATGATGGTGAAATCAATAACGTAGATTGCTCAAAAAAAATTAAAAAATATAAATTTATCTTACCAGATGTAAATACAACTTACAGTATTCATTATTATAACTAGTCAAATTTGTTATTTTGATGGTCAGTGAACTTACCAGTCTTTATGTCACTATCTTTAGAGTAAAGACCTAGAAAATATGTGCTTCATATGAAAAAGCACACCTCTTATAGAATATATAACAGCTAATGCTGTTAAGGAGTGTATGAATTAAGTTTTTTCTAATCATTTTTTTTTCTGCAACCTATGTACAAATATTTTGTACATGATATGTCAGACCTTCCATCTTTTTGCAGTCCTACAATTGCTGTTAAAATATAAGTGCATATTGCCCTACATATTACATGGCACAGATCTTATTGTTTTTGTGGTAGACTGTGTGTTATAGAGTTTTAAGTTTTGATTTCTACTACCTACTTTATATTAATTCTAGGAATAATATATCTATATATATAAAAGCCTAACTGACTGGCCCACCAGCTGACTTGCTGACCGGTAACTATGACGTGCACTAACCACCAGGGGGAAGACACTCAATGCAGGAGCTGCCGAGCTGTGGTGACTTGGCAGCTGCAGTTCTCAGGTGATGCAGAACCAGAGAGGAGGGAGCTCGATTCTGGGGCGTGTCACCCAAGAACCACCCTCTTGCAATCCAGGACCCCTCAAGGGATGTTGGAGAGCTAGTTTCGGCCCAATCCCCGCAGGCCAGGCTGATGGACCCCACTGGTGCACAAATCCATACACTGGGCCTCTAGGATATATAAAAGCCTAAATGACTGGCCAACCGTTTGACCATCTGACCGGTAGCTATGATGTGCACTGACCAACAGAGGGCAGACACTCAATGCAGGAGCTGCCAAGCTGCGGTGGCTTGGCAGCTGCGGTTCTTGGGTGATGAGCCCGATTCCAGGTGTGTCACCTGAGAACCACCCTCTCGCAATCTGGGACCCCTTGGGGTATGTCAGACAGCAGGTTTCAGCCCAATCCCTGCAGGCCAGGCCGAGGGACCCCACTGGTGTGAGAATCCACACACCGCACCTCTAGTGCTATATAAAAGACATTCTTTAATTTTTAAATAATTTGACAATCATTGTGAAAAAATTAACCAGGTTACAAAAAAGTTACTATCAGTGCATCAAATATAGTCAAAACTAAGATTCACACTTCTAGGAATATATCCCAAGAAAACAGAAACACCAATCAGAAAGAATATATGCATCCCTATGTTCATAGCAGCACAATTTACCATAGCTAAGATTTGGAAACAGCCTAAGTGCCCATCAGCAGATGAATGGATTAGAAAACTGTGGTACATATACACAATGGAATACTATGTTGCTGTAAAAAAGAAAGAATTCTTACCATTTGCAACAGCATGGATGGAACTGGAGAGCATATGCTAAGTGAAATAAGCCAGTCAATGAAAGAAAAATACTACATGATCTCACTCATTTATGGATAATAAAGACCATTATAAACTGATGAACAAAAATAGATACAGAGGCAGAGAAGCATCCAACAGACTGTCAAACTACAGCGGGAAGGTCAGGGAGGGTATGGGGTGGAGGGGGTAAGAGATCAACCAAAGGACTTCTTTGCATGCATATAAGCATAACCAATGGACAAAAGACACTGGGGGGTAGGGGAGGCCGGGGGAAGGTCAAGTGGGGGGGAGGAGACATATATAATATACTTTGTAATACTTTAAGCAATAAAACAAAATAATAATAAGAAGAATAAGAATAGGTTTCTTAGCTTGCTCAATATGGCTCAGTGGTTGAGCACTGACTCAGGAACCAAGAGGTCACTGGTTCTATTCCTGGTCAGAGCACATGCCCAGGTTGTGGACCTGATCCCCGGTAGGGGCCATTAGGAGGCAGCAGGTGCAGGTGTAGAGGCAGTCAATTGATGATTTTCCTCTCTCATTAATGTTTCTATCTCTCTATACCTCTCCCTTCATCTCTCTCTAAAAAGATCAATAAAAACTAATTATTTTAAAAGGAACAGGTCTCTTAGAACTCTTGAACACTAAGCAATCATGTTCAATAATTTTAACACATCATTCAAAGATGTTTCTTTCAATGAAAATTTTATTGTTTGTATAGATATTATAGACATAATGCTATTTATATCTATGTAGCCAGAGGCATATAATGGCTTTATATTTAAAAAGCAATTATTGTGTGCTGTAGTGTTCTAAGATTTACAGATAATTCATTTAACCTTAATAATGACCCTATGAAGTAAGTACAATTATCATACCATAGTCTTAAAAATATAGTAAGCCCAATAATAGACATGGTGTTTAACTTCACATGAAAAGTTGAGAAACTTTTGACTCAAGAATTATAAGCCCAACACTCATAAATACAGGATTTTCTCATGCTGTATACACAGCTCAAAAGGTACATCTGCTCTCTTGAGAAGACAGAAAAGCTTTAAGTGTTCTTTCTTCCATGTTACTCTAAAAAAAATGTGTGAAATTTTGTCGAGAACATTAGTCTTCTAAGGACTGCCATCATGCATGAAATCTGATATGCATACAGAATAATAAAGCTTTTATTGCCATTTCATCTATATTGAGACAGAGAAGTGTTCCTACCATCATTAAGAAACACTACACATAATAATGACATGAATGATTCACCAACCCTGCCTAAAAATCATGATTATGTATGCACATAGCAACATGACTTCAAAAAATCTAAATCAAATAGAGATAGTATTACCAGGACAACTTCTAAGCCACAATTAGAGAGAAAACCTGTAATACTTCTACATGGGAAATGTAGAGAAGCAGCAATTAAGAATAGTGCCTTGGTTTTAAAAAAAAAAAAAACACACACACAGAAAAAATATGCTCTAATAGGAATATAGTCCTCTTCTGTAAGCATTACATTTAATGCTAAATTTATCCTATCTAATAAAGAGGGAATATGCTAATTGACCCTCACACCATCACAAAGGTGGAGGAGCCCACGGCCCATAAGGAGGGAATATGCTAATTGACTGCCCTGCCCTCAAATTTGGTGGCACCCATAGCCAATAAGGAGAGACTATGCTAATTGACTGCCCCACCCTCAAATATGGCAGCGCCCACAGCCACAAGATGGTGGCACCCAGTCCCCTCAGCCCCACCGGGGCAGCTGGCATGTAATAAGGTCGGACCTGCCCCCACCCGGTCACTCCACGTGCCTGTCTCCAGATTCCCCTAGTCCCCCAGTCCCCCAGCTTCCCAGGGCTAGCCCAAGGCTCAGGTAACCAGGGCCTGCTGAGGCTTGTGCTGCCGACAGTGGCAGCAGCAGAGGTGTGATGGGGGCATCGTCTTCCCCTGATTGCCGGGTTGCCTCCTGCCCCTGAGGGTTCCTGGACTGTGAGAGGGGGCAGGCTGGGCTGAGGGACCCCCCATCCAGTGCATGAATTTTCATGCACCAGGCTACCCCCCTCCAATGTATGAATTTTCATGCACTGGGCCTCTAGTATATAATAGAAGTTTTAGTTTGAGTTCATTTCTCCATGAAGTTTATCAATAAGCCCTAGGTTGTATGGCCAGTTTGGTGTTAAGAGTATGATCATATGTATTTTCTAGTCACTGAATATTTTAATCAGTCAAGATTACATCTTTCTTGCCTTCTAATATCTGTGTTTTATTTACCACAGAAAAATACAAAAGTGATAGTGAAAAAAAGCATTTCTTTCTTGATATATGTATATAGTCTCTAATACACACATACACACATATATGCACACTATATATATTATCTTTTTATTTTATTTTTTTGCTAAGCACACAAAGGAAATAATACTAATCAATGGACATCAATCTCTGGACACATTTTTATCCTTATTCAACTACAAATGGTCAAATACTATCATATACTAGTGCTAAACATCAGAATAGCAACATTCATAGTGTTGTTGCTGCTGTTGTTGTTTTATCATAGATACTTTTATATAGTCTTAATTTTGAAGTAGGTTAATATTAATAACAATTTTATAGCTTGTTGAATTTGGGAATAAATTTGTATTTTATGTATGTGGGCAATTTCATTTAATTAAATTTTCTTATCTCAATACAATGATCATGTATAAATAATTTATCTGAATAGATGTCACCTGTAAAAACCCATGTCCCTGTAGTAGTCACAACTGTGTGTTGTCATTTCTTCTTTTTTTGTACTGCTGACCTTCGAAAGACATGGTCATATGAGTATCATATATTCAATATTTCGATTAGTCATAGCATTGATGCTAGCTAGCTTCAATTACCTCCCTACTATCCCCAAACCAACCAAATAAACACAAATGATTTTGCCAATTTGTCTCTTTGTAAGAGAGGGATTACTCAGTGTTCTCAAATAAGTACTGGTTCTGTTAGTTACATAGTTAAATGGTCATAAGGAGACTTCTTTAACTAAATATGCATCAGCCATTCTCTACTATATAATGATTATTTAGAATATTACCAATGTGGACTCCCAATTTTTTCTGAAATTAAAAAAAAATAACTCATATAGAATATACTACATATTAAGGATAATTGGTTTTAAATTACCTAACTGAAATGTTCATTGTTGTGTTTTCTGGAAAATTATAATTGCTAATAGTTCAATTTGTCAGTATTGCCATAGAAATATGACACTATTCGACATTTTCTTTTAATTCACAATTAGTCAAACAAGTAACAAAAAACTATTTAGTTATGCATGTCCTTATGGATATGCATAGTGTTTTAACAATAGCCTATAATGACCTTTACCAAATATATTTAGTACTTAGGAAAGGCAGAGGACACACTATATAAGAGATGTGAGTAGAAGAGGATAAATTAATACTAGAAGGTGTCTAAATTAAGTGTAGACTGTATATGCCATCAGTAGAAATTGGGCTTATGAGACAGAAAGCAAATAAATATACAATCTTTCTGATTGGTGTTTTGGGTTTCTTAGGATATATTCCTAGAAATGAGATTACTGGGTCAAATGGCAGTTCCATATTTAATTTTTTGAAGAAACTCCTACTGTTTTCCATAGTGGTTGCACCAGTCTGCATTGCCACCAGCAGTGCACAAGGGTTCCCTTTTCTCCACATTTGTCATTTATTGATTTGTTGATGGTAGCCATTCTGACAAGTGTGATGTGATACCTCCTGATGTTCTCATTTGCATCTCTCTGATGATCAGTGACTTGGAGCATCTATAATATAAAAGGCCTGTGGTCCTAACGCCATAAAGACCAAAACCTGTGCAGGTGGGCGGGGCTGTGAGTGCGGTGGGGCACGTGCGGGTGGGCAGGCTGCGCGATTTCACGCGCTGGGCTTCTAGTTTTTTCATAAAATCTATATTTCAAAAAGAGAAAAACACCTACTCACTGATACAAACTAGGTGGAAGAATCTTAGGAAAATAGATGTTGCCTTTGTCTGAAATGAAAAAGTTTTCTGTGAAGTCCAGCTGACATTTTGATTTCCCTTTATGTAGTATGTGTGTATGTGTGTATATATAAAATCTGTGGTCATATTAATACAAGTAATAAGCGTGCATATGAAGATATATTCCTTTGGTATGGTACTGATTTATGTTCAGAAAAGTTTATGGGTTGCTTTGTCAAAGATAAGTTCAAGATAACTTTCTACAATGAGAAGTTGCTATTTCATTAATTTGACTTTTCTCAAAGTAATTTTCTACAAACTAAAAGCATATGAGTTTTGAATATATTTACATCGGAAAAATTCATTAAAATGTGTGAAATTTCTAAAGACAAGAGATGAAAAATTCCTAATTTTCACCTTATGAATAAAAGAGAATCACTTAAGTTCTTGTCCTTTTCATGTATGTTTTCAGATGAAAATGAATTACAAACTCTTTGTTTTTAAAGCCATCCATTTTTATAAGTGAGTTGTAGACTTATTTAATAAATACATTTAAAAACCATTCCTGGCTTTCAATTTTCTGAGGAAAGAAGAAAACCAGGATTTTTCTTTACATATACTGTAAACTTTGCATTTATTCAATTTCTTGATTTAGTTACCTGTTTTGAGCAGTGAAAACAAAAATAAAACCTTCTCCTTGAGGACAGCATACATTAAGATTCATATACCAATATATTATACATTCATGTGTATACTAATACAAAATATACAATGGTTTAGTGCTCTTTTTATTTTCCAATATTAAATTTATTTCTTCTTGGTTCCATAATTAAAATAATGACAGTAGCTTATATAATTTAAATAGAAAGACTTTCACTTTGTACAATTTAAACGTAGTTTAGACTACATTGTGCTTTCTCGAATAGTTTGGTACAAATGTTTGGAATAAGAAAGAAATTATTAGATGTCTCCATAAGAAGAAGGAAAAGTTTTCATTATTTATATCATGAATTTCTGGGTTATCTAACTTTAGCCTTTCATTGTCTTTGAGGCATTTTACTACCCTGTAAATTACAGATAACTGATACCAATGAAAAATAACTCTTGCCTATGAACTTGCAAAAGAATTCTGCCTGGTAGGTTCTGTCGATTTCTCTACCCCCTTTTGTGAAAAAAAAAAAAAAAAAAAAAAAAGGTCAGGTTCATTTCTACAATGGTTTACTCCATATAAATGCATGGCTTTTTGACTTTTTGAACTGGTTATATAACATTGGCCTAGTTCCCTCATAAATAATGAGCTAACTACAGTTTAACATGTTTATTTTATATCTGCATGAGAATCATTTTACCTTTAAAAATAATCTTTTAACAGTCTACATATATAATTTTTTTTCTTAGAATTGGGCTCAGTGCTTAGGATTATTTCAGTTACAAGTGATTAGACAGATTGGGCAAAGGTAGGTTTACAGTTTTGAGTACAGGGAACAGTTTATATTGTGTTATTATGTATTAATTATTGTATTATTTTCCATATGAACAACTGTTAACTTTTGTCCCAGCCTGTATGTCATTATATATAAGTAAATATATAGAGCTGAATTTGAATATATCTCCAGCAAGTTGAACAAAAGCATAAAAAATATATATAATGTAAATAGCAAACTTATAAAACATCTTTTAATTTTTCTATTCTTTATTACTACACGAAATAAACTTTAAAAAGTTAGAATTCACCAGCTGAATTAACTCTTTACCTTTATAAAACAAATATCCTATACTTGCATTACCAGTGTATTTAAATATATAGTTATTTTATTATTTTTAATCATTATAACATCCTTTTAAGAAGAAAATGATATTTCATTATGGTACTATGACATTACAAACAAAGATATTTTACAAGGTCATACAGCAAACCAAAATATCAGAATCTATTATAACTTCCTGAAGACCCAACATTGTGATTGGTTGGAATAAAAAAATTTTCAAATTACTATGCACTTCTAACAGGGGTCTTTTAGACTTGACTGCACCTTCTCATGACTGACGAAAGGCACTTATCTGCCTGCACACAACCCTTGGTACAAAGCTTTGCAAGCAAATACTGTCTTTGTGCAAAGAAGAAATCACTGGTGAATACAACTCTTTGTGGAAAGAAGAAAGCACTTCTTGGTGAGTACAAAAGTACTCTGTAGTGCCTAGAGTGAAAAGTGACATGCACTGGTTTTCAGCCCCACTTCCTGCCTTCACCAAGTGCCTTTCTGCATCGCACAACTGATGACAACCCTGCCTTTATTGTTTTGTACTAGGCATCATTTCTGTATTTTATTTTAAATAGGCTTTCTATTATGAATTCTAACAAGGACCTTTTTCATGAGCATCTAATTTTTATACCATCATTACTCGATCATATTGTTTCATATCTAATGTAAAGAGATCTGACCATAATGACTGAAATCATGATTAACGTACGATGAAAATACTGCATTTCAAAAGTTATTTCATTGGAGAAAAAATATCTGATGGAGAAAATCACCAAGGATATGGTTCAAAGAAAATGGTGTCACTATTTAGTAAATAGAGTTCCAACTGAAAAGGGTGCTGTTCAAATATTTTACATTTTTCTTATTCATAACAGACGTTCTGTGGAAACATTCTGGAGACAGTACACCTGATGCCACTGATTGATTCCAGTCCTTACCTGGCCATGGCCCCCTAAGTTGGCAGGTATTCAACACTTGATTCAGGATGAGGTCTCTAGCACAACGTTATCTTTTTCAAATTCTGCCAGGTTTAGAGACGAAATTGAAAGCTATGCAAGGCATGACCTGAAATTCTATTTTATTTTAATGGCCCCTCAAATCATTCTTACATGATCTTTCCCAGACTTGGTCTCAGGAAAGAAAAGAAAATTCAGTACTTAATTTACTGAAAAATGTCAATCATTTTGGAAGTCCATTTTGTTTAGGTTGTCCAGTTTGTGGGAGTAGAGTTGTTTGTAATATTTTTTTACAATCCTTTGTATGTCTGTGGGGTCATTTACTACTTCACCTCTTTCATTTCTGATTTTGTTTATTTGGGTCCTCTTTGCTTCTTGGTGAGCCTGGCTAGAGATTCAACAATCTTGTTTATCCTTTCAAAGAACCAGCTCTTGGTTTTATTGATCTTCTGTATTGTTTTTGGTATCTATGTTGTTTATTTCCACTCTGATCTTTATTATTTCCTTCCTTCGGCTTACTCTGGGCTTTTCTTGTTGCTCTCGTTCTAATTCTTTAAGTTGTAGGGTTGGGTAATTTATTACCACTTTTTCTTGTTTTTTGAGGTAGGCCTGTAGAGCTATAAACTTCCCTCTCAGGACTGCTTTCACTGTGTCCCATAGATTTTGGATTGTTGTGTTTTCATTGTCATTTGTTTCCAGGATGCTTTTTTATTTCTTCTTTGATCTCTTTCGTAAACTAATCATTGTTTAATAGCATGCTATTTAGCCTCCAAGTGTTTGATTTTTTTCATTGTTTTTATTGTAGTTGATTTCTAATTTTATGCCATTGTAATCTGAGAAGATGCTTGAAATGATTTATATCTTCTTAAATTTGAAGAGACTTTGCCTGTGTCCCAATATGTGGTCTAACTTTGAAAATGTCCCACGTGCACTTGAGAAGAATGTATATTTTGTAGCTTTGGGTGGAATGTTCTGAAGATGTCAATTAATTCCATCTGATCTAGTGAGTCATTTAGGATTGCTGTTTCTTCACTGATTTTTTGTTTAGAGGATTTTCCAGTGGTGTCAATGGGATATTTAAGTCTCCTACTATGATTATAGATTGTTATTTTAATCTCACTTTACTAAAGTCTTAAGGAGGAAATGATATAAATCCTTAATCTTAATTGACTTTCTTCTATCCTTGATTATTAATACCTATTATAATTCTTCACCCATACTATTAGGTAAATTAACTCAGGACTTTTTATCATTAATTTGATTCTAGCATTAATTTCCTAACTGCTTGACTTGTAACTCTCTCTGCTTTTCATCTTGCCAACTTCAATTTAATTACTATTAAAGTAATCTATAAATTAATATTTTCAGGTGTCTTTTCTGTGCCAAATTTTTAAATAGCTCACCATTCCTTTCTATATTAAATCCCAAAAGAAACTTGTGATGCAGCCCCGCTTTCATCAACCCACTGAACTTGTCATGTCTAGTGCAGTTACATCAGATACTTTCAAATTTCTGAGACCTGACTGCTTATTTATTGGCTGCTGTATTTCTTTCATCAGATATTTCATTCTGTGTATTTATTTAGTAGGGCTGTGGTACAGAAAGCATATTGAAGATGCACAGTGAGCATTATGTTTCTTTCAAAGTATTTAAATGTCCATACACATAAAACAATTATTACAAATTGGCACTGTAACATTCTGGGAACTACTAAATGATATTCAGTACAACATTTAATTTTCCTAGAACAGTTTGTTTATGTTAATTTGGTTTTAATCAGGTGAAACACTACTCTTTAGGGCACAGTCACTATTACTTATTCTTGTATGAAAATGATAAGTCTTCTCTAAAATTAGGAATTGAAATAATTATTTACCCAAACAACCGATCCATTCTGATGATTAAATTTCAATTATAAAATACATGGAAGGCTATCAGAAAAAAAAGGATTTTAAAACAAAAGGTGGATTCTGTATTATAAGTACTGTGTTTATGAAAGGATTTCAAATAGATTTTTAATGGATGCAATGCTCTCAAGAATAAGAAATTACTTCTCTCATAAATAACAAAGTTTATTTGTTGCTCCAGTAATAAGGTATTTTTTGAAGGACTTTTTATCAAAAATGTTTCAATTATAAAACCACCAGAAATATTATAGTTGAATTAAAAATACAAAAGCAGCACAAAAACATGTTAAGCTGAGGTTTCAATTTCATTTTGACTCTTAATTGTTATGCCATCATATTTTGTCAGATACTAAACTCTCCAAAAATATTTTATGTTCTATAATATTTTATGTTATGCAAAGTATAATATCATCATAGTAAAAGCTAAGACATATATATCCTACATTGTTTAAGTGCCATATATAATATTCTGTCTAATACAAAAACTACCTAATGAGATAGATGCTGTGATGGCCTCATATTTTGGATTAGAAAACTGTAACACATGGAGATTAAGTAATTTAATCAGAGTGATAAGTTTTAAGAAATGGTAGAGCTGGAATTTGAATTTGGCTAAGAGTAGGGGCTACTTTACAGCCTGCCAAGTGATAGTGATCAACATGAGACAATGGTAACTAACGAATGATTACAGTTGATTATACAGCCTCCTGTTCCACAAAAGCTTCCTTTCTAGTTTATGAAAAACAGAAACATATCTAATAAATGGAGAAGAAAAATCATCTTAGAATCAAAAGTTTACCAACTTCTATCTAATATGGATATTCTGCTAGCTAAAATTTTATCAAGGGTTAAAAATAATAATGTTCGGAAAAAACCCAGATGGCGGCATAGGTAAATACCGAAATTGCTGCCTCCTACAACAACTTCACAAATACAACAAAAAGACAAAACGGACATCATCCAGAACTACAGGAAGGCTGGCTGAGTGGAAATTCTACAACTAGAAGGAAAGAGAAAAGCACACTGAGAGTCAGGAGCTGTGGAAGTAAAGTGCAAAGGTACGGAGGCTTGAGTGCATGCGGAAAGGGGCTGGTAACTGAGGACACGGCTGTATTTTTGAATCAGGAGGGAGTCACAAGCTCCCGACTGCTCTGAACTCCAGTTCCGGGAAGTCTCTGAGGACCCAGGACTCATACGGGGAGGAAATGGACTGTCTGGCAGTGGGCAGAACTCGGAACTTGAGGGCGGCTTTCCCTCAGAGGTGCTTGCAGCAATTAAATTACCAGGACACTGAGATGCACGGCCCCTTAGGGCAGGGCTGAGGATCTGCCATAGCTGCTTGCTCTGCCCTGTTGATTCCTTGAGACCCCGCCCCACCCAGGCTGTGGCAGAGGCTTTTTCATATGAATTCCCTGACCCTTTGCAACCTGAAAATTACCTAACAAATTACAGCTGGGCCTGACAGACCCAGAATTCCAAGAGAAGGCCCTAGACCTCACAGCAGCTTGCATTGCTTCAGAGCAGGGCCTCATCTGGGCACCTCCAAACTCCAAAAAAGGAAGGGGAATCTGCAATTCTTTTTGTAGCTCCTGCTGGGTAACCTCAGGCAGAGACTAAATTAGCACCTCCTTAGATCCAAGAGCCAGTGTACCCAGTGGTCAGAATTGGACCATCCAGATTACAACTCCTCAGATCCATAAGGGACACACTCAGGGGGCAGACTCAATGAGCACCAAAGCCCCACTGAAGCAAGTCTTGCCCCAGAAGGGTGTCTTCAGCACAGAAGTTCTCCCACTGCAGACACAGTTGATGCTCACTGCCAATTGGCCTGGAGGTCAATTCCTCCCAGTGATACCTACAACAATCAAGGCATAACTACAACAAGACTGTGCACAAAGTCCACAAGGGGGTGCACCAAGAGTGTCCACCTCAGGTAACTGGGGAGGCTGAGCCACTGGGCCCTACAGGACACATAGCACACAAAACCACTCTACCAACACAGGGACGCATAAAAAATGCGGAGACAAAGAAACATGTCACAACGGACAGAAATGGAGGAAAGCAAACGACTGGATATAGAGTTCAAAACCACGTTTATAAGGTTTTTCAAGAATTTTATGGAAACCGCCGATAAATTTAGTGAGACCCTGGAGGATATGAAAAAAGACCAACTAGAAATTAAGCATACACTGACTGAAATAAAGAATAATATACAGAGATCCAACAGCAGACAAGAGGATCCCAAGAATCAAGTCAAAGATTTGAAATACGAAGAAAAAAAAATACCCAATGAAAGAAGCAAAAAGAAAAAAGAATCCAAAAATATGAAGATAGTGTAAGGAGCCTCTGGGACAACTTCAAGCATGCAAACATCAGAATCATAGGGGTGCCAGAAGAAGAGAGAGGGCAAGATATTGAAAACCTATTTGAAGAAATAATGACAGAAAACTTCCCCTACCTGGTGAAAGAAATAGACTTACAAGTCCAGGAAGTGCAGAGAACCCCAAACAAAAGGAATCCAAAGAGGACCACACCAAGACACATCATAATTAAAATGCCAAGAGCAAAAGACAAAGAGAGAATCTTAAAAGCAGCAAGAGAAAAAAAGTCAGTTACCTACAAGGGAGTACCCATACGACTGTCAGCTGATTTCTCAACAGAAACCATGCAGGCCAGAAGAGAGTGCCAAGAAATATTCAAAGTGATGAATAGCAAGAACCTACAACCAAGATTACTTTATCCAGCAAAGCTATCATTCAGAATTGAAGGTCAGGTAAAGAGCTTCACAGATAAGAAAAAGCTAAAGGAGTTCATCACCACCAAACCAGCATTATATGAAATGCTGAAAGGTATTCTTTAGGAAGAGGAAGAAGAAAAAGGAACTCTTACCTTTTGCCACAGCATGGATGGAACTGGAGACCATTATGCTAAGTGAAATAAGCCAGTCAGAGAAGGATAAATACCACATGATCTCACTCATTTGTGGAATATAATGAACAACATAAACTGATGAACAAGGACTGATCCAGAGACGGAGAGGCATTGATTGGGCTGTCTGGCCTTGGAGGGAAGGTAGGGGAGGTGGAGGTAAGGGGGAAAGATCAACCAAAGGACTTATATGCAAGCATATAGGCCTAACCAATGGACACAGAAAACAGGGGTGAGGGCATGAGCGGGGGGGCGGGGGGTGTGGGGGAAGGGGGTAACGTGGGGATAAGGACACATATGTAATATCTTAATCAATAAAATATATTAAAAAAATAATAATGTTCATATGAATGATAAAAAAGATACTTAATATTCATGGGGACATTGTGATTGAAAGCATTAAAAAATGCACTATATTAGTCTACTAATGGTATCACATTGTGGTCCAAATGCAAATTCTGAGCTCCAGTCAATACTTAATGAATCAGAAACTCCAGGTGTATGGCCCAAGAATTTGTTTTAACAAACCCAAGTTTTACTAACATTGGTAATTAGTCACAAGAATATAATCCAGTGATGGGGCTTATTTGAAAATATAGAAAAACTCACACATTTTAAGTGCACTAGAGAGGAGCCAAGCTAAAATATTAGCATGACCAGGCATGCTAAATACAAAAGTGTTTGTTGTAATAATTAGTTATTAAAGAAATAAACATCAAAATATTTTAACTTCTAAACTGGGTTAAGTGAAAATTATGGGACAGGAAGGAAGGTGAGATTTAGATTCCTGAGGTAAATTACAATGGGCTATAATATCACTACAGTAAATTCTAATAAAAGCTCAAGAGGTGAACCTCGATCAGGTTGGATATTGAAACCATATACTATTAAACGACTGTTCTCAATTATGAAAAGCTAAGGTGCCTAGGTTAAGAACCTAACTCCAATATATATTAGTTGTGAAAGTGTGAATGAGTCATTTGATATTTCTATACTTTAGAGTACTTATTTAATATGATAATATCTAAACCTAACTCATACATTTTCAAAATGATTAAACTGTATATGTGAAGAGCTCAAAGCAGTTTATGGCACATAGCTAAGCCCCTCCACTCCAAATGTTAAGTTCTTCTTCTAATATAAACAGAATACTTCACGTAGTAATGAGCACAGTATGAGATCAAATAAAAATATTGATACTCTACTTACAATTGTTTGGGTTAGAAACTAGTGATATCAATTCAGTTTAAAGACATACTTTTATGATGTTCTGATATTTGAAAGGTAAAATACAGGCAAAAAAATAGGATTTTTGCCTGAAGTATTTTGAGAGTAGAAGTATTACTCATTCATACTTTCACAACTAATATATATTGGAGTTAGGTTCTACTCTCAAAATACTTCTTATCTATCCATATTCTGCACTAAAGATTTGTTCCCATAGTCTATGTTTTAGAACAATGTATGACTTGCCTGACTCCAAGAAGAAAATGGGGAAGTAAATGTAATGTAAACATAAATAACAACCAATTGTAATTGAATGTTCACCATGTAACAGATACAAAACTGAATATTAACACATTTAATACTTGCAAACTATATTATGAGATAACGATTACCTCTTTTTCATGGATGGATAAATTATGACTATTGGGTATTGAGTAAGTCTCCAAAAGAGGCATAATCAGTGAATATTGGAGCTAAGATATAAAATCAGGCAGTTAAATTCCAGAATCTGCATATTTAACCATGTGCTGTGATTCAGGCCACTTGAAATAAGGATGTTTACAAAGTAATATTGAGTCATAGCCATAATAGCACTTCAAATATTGATATAACATTCATGACATCTGTTCAAATTTAGATTACCATATCATACTGGTGTTGCACAGAATGCCATAAATGGGTGAAGATTAAACTTGGCTAACTAATTATTGAAAAAGTGATGTTTCATCTTAAAGCACTAATTATACATTTTATTTTTACCACTGAGATAAAATCCCTTTCCCTCCTTCATCCTATTTGTTCCTAATCACTAAGGATCTGAAAAAAGCAAACAAGAATAACAAACGACTATCTTGTTATTTTTAAGTAAATAGTTCAAGATAAGAAGCTTATGCTATAAATTTTGTCTCCAATGATTAATTACATTTAAAGGGATACATAGAGTAAATAACACAAAAAAACCACCCAAGCCAGAGAGAAGCGCCTCTTACAGAAGACTCCGAGAGGAACATTTCCATGTGACACCTCCTTCCTTCTTTATATGTTGAGAACTAGACAACTGCCCCTGTCAGCAGCTTTCCCCACTGGCCTGGCCAATTTTCAGCTTTCAATAGTTATGTCAAAGGACATTTCAGAGCCTTCAGGGAGACTAAATTTAAATTTTAAAAGAATCTTTAAAAGAGGAAAATCTTCCTGAAGCTGACAGATGGAAATGAATACACAAAGACCACCTTTTTCTCTCAATTGAGACAGAGCTGCTCCGACTTCTTTACCTCTGCAGTGCTGCTAACTTTTCATTTGGATTTTGTCGAGTACAACTTTGATAAATTAGCGCTTCCAAGTGACTGAAATAGTAATTGGAAATCTTAAAAGTTCACTTCTATTAAGGTTCAGTCACTGTTTTAATTCAGAAAGTGTCAGGAAAAGTTATTAGTTTTAAAAATTTGAGCAATAAATACAACAAAAATGACTATAACAAGTTGTTCCTCAGGTAGGATAAAGATCTTCGAAATAAACACATATTTTATCTAATTCTCATAAGAGCTCACACAATCCCTGAATTAGTGACTATTATGAAATGTATGTTGGTCATAGGTTGAAGTAGTTGGCAAGTTTATCATAGGCTGTGTAACTACATTAATTTTAGCTCTTTAGATAATAAGAGTGTGGCAATACTGAGAACCATTAGAAAATAATGATAAATGATGGTGGCTATGTTTCATTAAGCAGCTGCAGGGGTTGTTATTAGGTGATGAAAAGTGCTACACTTGTCACATTATGGAGAAAAATAAATAAAGCAGCATTTTAGAAGTCACAGTTTTTTTAACTGTTGTAAATATCTTAATGTTTAGATTTTTGTTTGAGCATTTTTTTTTGTAGGGGGAAAGTGCTTCTGGGAGGAATACTGTGCAAACTATATATTTTCTATATGACCTATATTATTACTTCTTCCTAATCTTTTCATGGCTAGTATACAGCATAATTGGAAAACAGGAGGGGTTTAATTTGGGTTTATGTATTCATTCAATGCACATTTATTTTGGGGGGAAATGAATGGGATATGGCAGTTTCTCAGCCTTATGCTTTCCAGGGGTCTGGGATTTCCTTTAGAGGGAAATCTCCTTGGAAAAATATGAGAAAGAATTATTTCTGCACTATCAAGGGTTCCTTCTGTTTTATCACTCGATGCTCCTAATTGGAAAGCAAAATCCTCTTCTCCTTCCAGACATTCTAGGTCACAGATTTAAAGTCTCTTATCTAGCACGTTCAGTTTTAAGTATACTGTAATCAGAATTTTCAATACAACTGATACACTCTTCTGAATTGTAGTTGAATATATCATTTCATTACTGTGATTGATATATATATATATCTTACCCAGCTAATACAATATGGATAATAACAATACCAAAAAAAAAGCTTTTTGAGAAAAATGTCTCTCCATAGCAGGAATTCCATCAAGTTTCTTGAATACACGATGAGCTGTGATTGAAATGGATGAAGGACAGATTAAAACAGAGATTCCTGTTGTGCCTCTAGTACTAATGTGCTTCCTTCTCCCCAGCAAATAAACTGCAGGATATGGCATTCTTTGAAGATGTCTTTTTCCTTGTTTGCACAGTATTCAAGGATAGAATCTTACTTTATAATAATCCATGACAGGGGAATAAAACCATGCAGCCACTGAAAAGTCTTAAGTCTGTGTACTCTTAAATAAATATAGATAGTGTGTTATTCTTTACATGCAAAAAAAAGACAATTCTGGTTAAGCTTTAGTATTTTTTATTAGGAAAATAATGTATTCTCCTTTCACATGTTCTTGAAGATGGAGCCACTTCGTACCCATACTGCTTCTGTTATGTGGCTAAAATAGGTACACTTTATGGTCATGAGAAGGAAGAAGGTTAACTGTCCTCCATAAGACTTAGTTCTGGGACATTAATTATAGTCAATTTAAGCATTTCTATAACCAGTCAATGTAAAGATACTGTGTGTGTGTGTGTGTGTGTACATATTGATCATATTTTCTGAATCTAGCACAGTAAGCACATTTTTTTTCTAACCAGAGGATCCTGGCAAATTGATGAAGCAGACAATGTACTCAGGGAAAATGATATGAACTCTCACTTTGCTCTACCGCAATATCCATTCATCTAGTTAGGTAAAAAGATAAAATAAAACTTTATTGCATGAGCAACTTTATTAAGCCCATATGTTCCATCCTTTAAATCCCATACATTAATTATCTTTATTATTACATCAATACCTAGAATGATCTGGTGTATTTTAAGTAAAATTTAAAGGCTGGCAGGTACTCTATCTCAAAGAATGTCTTCCATTCATGAATTGCTCCTGGAGGAACAAAGGAGACTAAGAATACCAATCCTGCTACTGAAAGAGGAACTCCGTTCATATGTGGACTGAAAGACTAAAAAAAACATTGTGTTCCAAAACTAATGACATCATGGAATTATCGAATAGAATGACGCCTCCTGAAATTTACACTTGAAGAAAGCTTACTTGAATGTATTTTGAATCAATGGCTTGAAAATAGCATTTGAAACTAAATAATTCACTATCTGTGAGAAGTTATTTTTCTCCTATTATCATGGTAAGAATCTACAAAGAGAATTAAAGTGTAAGACACATACATTAAACTCTAAGCTTTTCTGATATCCTTGAACCCAGTATATATTACTTACACTGGCTGGTTTACAAATTCAGTGGAGAATTAATCTGCGCTGTTGAAAATACTGCTCCATGACTTCTGCATAAGGCATTAAAAAAACTGCTTAAACCTTTATCCTATTTCTGTGCATGGTAGTGCTCAGTGTTTATCACTGACTTCATGATTGATTAACTTGGTAAAATTAATCTTCTAGCATAATAAGCTTCAGAGCATGCCTGAAATCCATCTAGAACGGCTCCATATAAATAAAACACTGGAATGTAATAGGTTATAACTTCTTGATGAGAGATAATATGCAATCTTATGGTCTTTTAATATCTAGGAGCCTGTAAAACATTGATTATCAAATATTCTGTTACTGACTCTTCACAATAGTCAAATTTCAAAGTTTCAAGTTTCAAATTATTAAAAATCACTAACGGTGGTGAATATCATTTTTATTATATCAAGTAAGTTTGCATAAACAGACGCCTTTTTATATGTGAAGATATTGATCATTAATTTGTATTAAAGTACTAAGAAGATTTTATTAATTTCCAATTGCTGCCCTAAAAATTATTACTAATTTTGTGGTTTGAAACAACTCAAATTTATTACTTCACAGTTTCTCCAAGGCGAATGACTGATTAGGGTGCAGTTCAGCTGGTTTTCTTTTTTTTTTTTTTTCTTTTTCAGCTGGGTTTTCTGCTTTGAATTACTCAAGGTGTCAGCTAGATTTCCTTCCTTACTAGAGGTTAGAGATAACGTCTGCTTCCAAGCTCATGCACTCTGTTGGCCAAAATAAGTCATTAAAATTGTAGGACTGAAGTTTCCTTGCTGTTACGCTTAGCACATGGGGCCTCCTACATGTCAGCACAAGCAATGGCACGTTAAATTCTTATCCTTCAACTCTCTCTGATGCTCCCTTCTGCTGCATCTCTCTGCCTTCAGCAGAAATAAGCTCTGTACTTTGTAGGACTCCTGTACTTAAACCTGCCTAGAAAATGCAGGGTGATCCCTTTGCTTTTAGGTCTCTCACCACAACTATATGTGCAATGTTCCTTTTGCTGTGTAAGATGATATATTTTCTTAACAGGTTTCAGGGATAGGGATGTGGATATATTTGGGGGTAGAGGACAGCTTCTGTCTACCACAGAATTTTTTAAAGTTATTTCAAACTTAATTATTTTCACTATTAAATTATTTCAATTACACTTTATTATCAAGCTCTAATTACTCATTGCTGTTTTTTGAAAAAATTATATGCCAAAATATACTTGAGAAATCCTTCACATAACTAAAATTTGCTGTACAATAAGTTTTCTTCAAAGTAAAAACCAACTATCATACTTTCCCTATTTATACCATAATTCTTTAAAATATGGGTGTATTTTTTATCATCTTTTAAATAAAAATGAATGGATATTAATAAGGAGTTGTTGACTGCTACAGATGGCTGGAGAGTTTTGAGGAGGTATGCTTAATATAAATTTCAAAGATTGAATTTAGTTTCTTAATAGAGATAAAGGTTAATTGTTCATGTGATTAAATATCAGTTGAGACAGAAAAGTGTAGTCAATTTTGAGATAAACTCATAACACATTAAAAAAATTCTGGACATCTAAATATGGAAAACCTAAAATCCGTGGACCCTGAGGTCAAAGGAAGGTTTCAGAGGCCATTCCTATCCCTTATAGTGTATTGATATTATCATGTGCACAGCACTGTGGTAGCACTTTATGTACATTAACTCATTTAATGCTAAAAAATCCTACAAGGTACATGCAATTATTAAATATATATTTTATAGATAAGAAACTAAGTCAAAGAGAGGTATTCAAGTTATACATGAAATATTAGAAGTGCTTGAATAAACAATCAACATGAAGTTCTGTAAAATGTTTCTGTGAAGTACATTTGTGTCTGTGTCCATTTCTTCCACTTGCATACCACTGTGGGGCATTTAATCTATGAAGAATCAAAGAAGGATCAAGAGTAATTGCAGGGAAAAGTAGAATGTGTCAATTCAAGTGAGGAAGGCTTGAAAAAGAAAAGTGTCTGACAGTGAAGGACAGATATTATCAGTCTAAGTAAGAAAAAGACCGATACAGCTGTCAGACATAGTAAGAAGCAAATCACTGATGACCATAAAAATGCCTGGAATGGTGGGAGGAAGGCCAAATTTCAGTTGGTTAGAATCTGAGTCGATTAGAGGTAGTAGAAACAGTTCAGTATGGCTATAGAAGGATAAAGAAAGTTGGGAGTCAAGAGAGATGGGTTTAAGGGAAATCGCATATGTATTTTATATACCATAGATTTTATGCACATACACACATATACACCATTGGTATGTTTAATTGTTAATATTAAGAAGAGAAGAAGAAATTAAAATTAAGAAGTTAGAGGAATATATTCTATTTTAATAGGAGGTAAACAGAGGCAATGGATCTGGATACAGACTAATTATTTGGCTTAAAAGCATAAAATTGATGATGATATTTTTCACACTAAATGATGAATCAAGGTCATTTCCCAAGAGTGTCTGAAGAAAAAGAAGACCATTTGAAATAGTTACTACAAAGATGACTCAGAAAATGCAGAAGCATGGCTGAGCAGAATTCATATTCAAGTTGTGGTTGAATCTGCAATGGTGTTATTTTGCAAAACTTGTAATACTGTACAGGCTGGGGTCAGAAAACATTTTCAATAAATGTCAGATAATAAATTAGGATTGTGGACCATAGATCTCTGTAGCAACTACTCAATTATTGTTTTAACCTGAAAGCATCCATAGAAAATACATAAATAAATGGGAATGGTTGTATTCCAATAAAACTTTATTTGCAAATATAGGTGTTAGACTGGGTTTAGCCTGTAACAATGATGGTGAACCTATGACACGCATGTCAGAGGTGACACGTGAACTCATTTTTTTTGGTTGATTTTTCTTTGTTAAATGGCATTTAAATATATAAAATAAATATCAAAAATGTAAGTCTTTGTTTTACTATGGTTGTAAATATCAAAAAATTTCTATATGTGACATGGCACCAGAATTAAGTTAGGGTTTTTCAAAATGCTGACACGCCAAGCTCAAAATGCTGACACGCCAAACTAGCCTATAAGCTATAGTTTACCCACTGTTTCTCTGCAGAAATGCATATCCAATTGGTTGTAGTCAATGAAGCAGAAACATGTAGTGCCCCTGAGTAGAGATTGCCAATCAGAAGACAGGATGTGCAATAAGATATGAAGGTTGAGAATATAGGCAAAAGTCTTGGAAGTGTTGGCCTATGTTGGGTAGACTATACTGGAAAAGAGTGCTAGTTACAAAACTACAGTAAGTATTGTCTTCCTCAATGAGACTTTAAGTAACATACCCAAGGTCATATTGGTAGTATGAATGGTCAGACTGCTAGAATTAGAAGTCAAAATCTATTTCTGCCTATCTGTACAGTCTAGATTTGTAAGGAATGAAAGCATCTTACCATAACAACTACCAGATTAATGTTTCTGGTCAGGAATAGCAACTAATATAAAATCCTTAACATCTAAATGATACTTAGATATTGCAGCTTTAACAAAAACATATAATAATTGAGATCAAGTGACATATAATTATACCTAAGCACCCAATAATATAACAAAAGCAGTAACAACAAAAAGCTACCACCAAGAGAAGCTGTCATTCGAAGGCAGGAAGCACTCCCTGTGTGATTGTGTCAACCCTGTCCTAAACACTTTACATGAATTTTCTCCTCTAATCTTCAAAAATCTCTAGGACCTATTTTTACTCTCCTTTGCTGTTTTTATAGATAGGTATCACAAAGTGGCTAAATTGAGAAGAAATGAGTAATGTGGGCAGTGTCTTACAGAACATCTTTTTGATGAACAGTGAGCAAGATGATTCAAAGAAAGAACAACCCGAATGCCCACAGCAGGACTGAACAAGTACAATTTCACTGAAGTCAAAGCAGAAGAGGGTTAAAATATATAAACCATATAAATGTCTTGCAGGATAGTAAAATTATAATATTTTTATAATAAGATTTTTAAAATGGTTTTCTTTCATGCAGATGACAACCACTTGAATTATTAAGTGACTTACACATTAACTCTGCTGAGAAGGGAGTGAATTTTACATAGTGTACAAATAATCTGAAAACATAAAGTTAAAATCATAAATAAAATGTTAACCCCAAATTCTATTTGATGTTCAAATCAAGACAGGGCTTGAAAAAAAATGTCATTAATCATGGCTAATCTATGAAACCACTGAAAACACAATACAATACTGAGATGTCATTATTCTGTTGTAAATCAACAAATTTCATACATAATTCAACTAAATATCAAATATTACACATTATGTGCCTTAGCATCAAATATTTGTATTAGGTATTAAATATAAACTTAGAATTTATCTAAAATAACAAATATTTCCAATCTCATTTCTGCACCACTAAATACAAGCCAAATATTCTGAGCATCACTATTCCTGAAACTACTTCTACTACTACCCTATGAGTATTTTTCACTAGGGAGTTAAGTGTTGAAGTGATACTTGACAATGAAATGTTTGAATAAGATATAAATAAGAAATATTTCTTTACAAGACTCCTAGAATCTCTGTTTTTATATTATACTACATAAAATGGCAATGTTGCTGAAAATTCAATAGCTGGTATAGAGATTTGATCCCAAACTGTGTTTTAGGCAACATTAGTTCTATAAAATATTTCATTTAAAAGAAAAACAATTTGTGATACAAATATATTTGGGAAATACTGAAGTAAAAATTCTTAAAGATATTTTTAGACCTTTTATAAAAGCACTGTGAATTTTCAAGCAAGGGTTCCATAGATGCAGCTTACTCCAATTTCTTTGATCACAGAGTCAGTATACAAGTACCCTGGAGGAGTGGCCAAGAGCTGAACTCTGGGAAAATATTAATGTAACAAACCCAGCTTTGTTGAGTGATGATTTTGTGCAAATTGCTTGACATCTTGTGTTTTATGTTTCCCATCTAAAATGAAGAAAAACCCCACAAAAATAAGACAAACAAAACTATTGCATGAGGTTCTAATGAAGACTAAAAATAAATATTTTGAGGATTTAAAGTAGTATCTGGTCCATAGAAATGCCCCATTGATACTTGGCTGTCATTGCAACATGCTGTGAACTGTGTGTGTGTGTGTGTGTGTGTGTGTGTGTGTGTGTGTGTGTGTTTTCCCTCCCTTAAATTCATATGTTGAAGACTAATTCCCAATGTGATAGCATTTGGAGGTGGGGTCTTTGGGAGCTAATTAGGTCATGAGATTGGTGGAGCCCCTGTGAATGGGATGAGTCCCCTTACAAAAAGGGAAAGAGACAAAGAGACATGAGGTCTCTCCCACTCTCTCTTCTCTATCTTGTGAGGCTACATCATGAAGGTGGCTCTCTGCAAACCAGAATGCGGGCCTTCAGCAACACTGAATCTGTTGGCCTCTGGATCTTGGAAGTCCTAGGCTCAGAACTGTGAGAAATGTTTGTTGTTCAAAACACCCAGTCCATGATATTTTTGTTATAGCAGCTCAAACTAAGTAAGACATTATGGTTCCTCAGAGCATCTCTGAGGAGCACTGTACTAAAGAGAAATTCTGTTTTAGCACATTTCATCACTATTCTGTTCCACATTTAAATAATATTAGCCCAGCTTTTGTTATTCTTTGTGCTACTTAAGATGATAATTCAGTAGTTTTTGTTTGTTTGTTTGTTTTTCAAGTGAGCATAGATGTAAATCTTTAGGAATAAGGGACCAATTTTATTCAAGATACCACATCTCACCAAAAACGATTTTGTCTTAGAAGTAGTAACTTTTGTTTTAGAAGTAGTAACCAGTAATAACTTCCTTCTCAGGTCAGTGATACTATTTGGTGAGTCATGGACCCTACCAGGTCTTTCAACAGGATTAGGAGAATGGGGATATGAGACTACAGAGATTCTTTAGAATTGTATAAGACTTCTCTAAAGCCACATTTTATAAATATATTAAAGGGTGAATAATTAAAAGATTCACATTTAAAAAAATGTTATTAGAGGCAGCACGTTGTAGTGCAAAGAGAATGTAAACTCAGTTTGGAGAAGAGAAAGTGAAAAGTTTGGGGAAGAGAAAGTCAAATGGGTAAAGACATAAATAGGTACAAAGATAAGTGGAGAAAGAAGGGAAATAGAGAGGGGAGATAAAGAAGAGTAAGGACCATAAAATTAAAGAGAGAATTGGCATGCACATAAGGTATCAGTGCATTTGCTGTTCCATGAAAGTCTGATTAAATAATTAATCCTTAAACCTAGGGTCTCTAATCAAGTCAGTTGAAACCTCAAAAACCATTGTATACTTACATTAAATGCATTTGTACATGATCTGCTGACAAAACATATATAGCAGGTGAGCCAATTACATATTTATATTTTATCCACTTTATTAGATAGAACTTTATTAATTCTCTAAGATACAATAATATTTTCTTATACTATGGAATGTTTCACAGCAAAAGGAAGGCATAGCCCTGACTGCTGTGGGTTCATAACATTTACCTTGATTCAACTAGTATCCATCCCAGCACATATAACAACTATACAGACCTAGGATAAGGGAGCACTGTCTTACATTTTATTTTGTAAATGTAATGTCTACTTAATCATGGCTATCATACAATAAGTAAATTCAGACAGCATTTTAAAATTATGTCTAATACTGATAGTTTTTTAAATGTTTTAATTTAAGTAATAGAAAATAAGTCAAATGAAAGTCTCTCCACCTCCACCAAAATCTTAGAAATAAAGGAGGGAAATGGTATCTTAAAAGCAGACACACATAGTAGCATCTTCCCATTATGATCGGGGGCCAGGGACAGACATGGGAGGTTGGCCAGCTGGGGAGAGACTGCAGGAGGGCTCCAGGGCATGTCTGGCCCACCTCGCTCAGTCCCTATCGGCTGGACCCAAGCAGCAAGCTAACTTACCAGTCAGAGTGTCTGTCCCCTGGTGGTCAGTGAACATCATAGCAACTGGTCAACCAGTCAACTGTCTGTCCCCTGGGTGGTCAGTGCACGTCATAGAGAGCAGTTGAGTGGCCTTAGCATATCATTAGCATATTACACCTTGATTGGTTGAATGGACGACCGGACACTTAGCATATTAGGCTTTTATTATATAGGATAATTTAACATATCACATATATTAGCCATGCTTAATTTGAAAGACTCTAACTTATTCAGAATGATGCTATAACTATGTAGATACCCAAATGTGAGTAATCATATAAGGCGATAGGTCAAAATTATAACTGTATCTCATCAAGGGAGTAATCAGAGTTTAAAAACTTGACAGATAAAACAAGTAGAATAATTAGATCAAAGACACAAGTGGAAACAACAACAACAATAAAACACACACAATGTATTCAGGGCCAAACTTGAAGTTGAAAAAAAAAATTGGACAATTATTTATTAGAATTCAAAGACTGATATATGAAAAAAACACACAAAGGCTATACAAGTAAAAACTATATATTTGTAACTATTTTAGAATGGTATTTGTTTAAAAACAGGTTTATGTAAAGGCAATGAAGAGTTAGATAAAGAAGATCTGGTAGGTTCTTTTGATCCATATTAATATTTGTATTTCAAAAACAATGTTTTATTTGGGAGGAGGGTATTTTTTACCTATAAAAAAGGCACTGACTTTTAGAAAACATATCTGACAATTTTAGAATCTATGATTTCTCCCACCTGACTATACTATATCTGATGGTAGAGTCATCTATTATCATATATTTCTAGGCCAGAGTTTAGAAATATTTAGCAAGGGGTAGCTGATCCATACATTTTATTGAATGATTGAATAAATGTTATGTACTTTGTATGTCATTTTACCTTTGCAGTTATAGTATGTATTGCATATAATTGGTACAACACAAACTTATTAGTGTTTACAGTGTTTTATAGTTATGATATATATGCAAACTAAAAAAGATCAACAGAGAGATTGAGACACATATTTTGCTTTGGCCTGGCTATGGACAGGACCAATTCTAGTAATCTCAATTTATGTTAAAGGCTACGGTAGTAGAAGTAAAATATGAAGCCTTGTTCTTTACCAGGTCTCAGGTAAAGATCAAAGTTATGAGAGGAATGAACTTTTAGAACTCTGCACTTTGTAGGTGTCAAGGGTAATGAATTTAGATTATTGAGAAATAAACTCCAAAGAGGAAAAACCAGACAGAGAATTTAAAAAGCTTTAAGTCACACTAGAAATGACGAGAAGAGGAGGCAAATGGTCACTATGTCCAGGAACAAAGTCTTTGTGCGTTTTAGATTAAGTATTTCTCTGATGATAAAAACTTCTGGGCAGTGCATTAATGAAAAAAATCCTTATAGTATGTGTATGCATTATACATATATTATATATGTGTTATAAACATCTATATATATACAAGCCATGTGACCAGAATGACTGGTAGCTATGACACACACTGAGGCCAACCAACCAGCCTGATCAGAGGTGGGGCGGGCTGGCAAACTTCCCGTGGCCCCTCCCCTAGGCCAGCCAACCTCCCTTGGCCCCTCTCCCCACCAGCCAGCCTGGCCAGATGCCACCCATGCACGAATTCATGCACTGGGCCTCTAGTATTGTATATACATACTTGCTTATGAGTGTAAATTTATATAGTTTTGGTAGTTAAGAGCAAAAACTCTCCAAAATGTTAATTTTAATTAGTCATCACAATAAGAAAATATTAACATCTTTCATTGTGTCAGTCAGAACTAAAAGAAAAAAGAATCAAGCAATCTTTTTCCAGAATTGTCAGTGAATAGAAGGAATTCTGTATAAACAATAGCAAATCAAAAAATAAACCCAAAAAGAACCAGATATTTTAAGTGGGAAATCAACACAAATCACTTATGATGGATGTATACACTTAACTATGATAGTATGCAATTCATTTTTATAATGATTTTTCTTCAAGATTATCTTGTCTTAACCATTTCTTATGAATGAAAAATAATTTTCAGTTTGTTTTCAGCCATCAAATAACAAACACCTTGTAAATGAGAAGGAAACAAGAATCCATTTGGCTACTGCACCAGGAGGGACCCTAACAGCAGGTGATTACAATAAAACCACCTTGTTGTTATATAGTTAACATCTGTGCTTTCTAAATGGTAAAGTAAATGAACATAATGGATATAGTTTTGAATTCACATTTTGCCACCTGCCTTTACACAAGCGTATGCAGAATGTCTTCAAACCATAGAGCCAAAATTTCAGATACATCCTGCCAATTTCCTTTAAACGACTGTATGCATCAATGACAAGAAGCAAGCACATTTTGCAATTTTGTTCACAAGAAATGAGCAATAATTAAGTTAATAATAGTGAAAGGCTAGATTCAGAAGCAATTTTAAGATGAATAAAGACTAGGAAGCAAATATCCTGTGAATTCCAGAATTACTTATTTTTTGAATGGTTTTCAAATATATATAATCACTGATTTAAAAAAGAACAAATATCTGTGGATTTTTAGAAGATATATTAACATTCTGGATTTAAATTAGGTAAATATATTTGATATTGTACAGGCAGAATTCTTTATTATTTATTTAAAAATAGTTTTAATTCTTCAATATGATTTACACATCTTTCTGAACCAATATTTACATATAAGTACTTATGCAAATATTTATATTTAAAGCCATTAAATAAAGTTTTTTAAATATATTTTTATTGTTGACATTATTACAGATGTTGCCCACCCCTACCCCCACTTTGCCAAGACCCTTCCCTATCTTCCCTCTAGCCCTCATCATATTGCTGTCTGTGTCAATGGGCTATGAATATATGTGCTTTGGCTATTCTCTTCACCTTCTTTCATCCAGTCAGGACTGCCCACCTCCCCTCTGAATTGTTTACAGGCTTTTTTGTTGTTGTTGTTTGAGCTTCTGGAATACCTAGTATATTTTTAAAATGTGTACTCTGAAGATAAATGAACATGTTGCCAACTAATTCCAGAGATTTTGTTATCTGTTATGATGTACTTTAAAGTTATTATGTGGAAGATTTAATAGTAATGATATCTATAATTGGATTTTTAAAATTTGAGTGTTTATTGTTTTTGTTCATAACATTTAACTTTGACAAAACTCACCATGCTCTGCTTAAAGTAAAGATTTTGATTAAAAATAAAATTGTATTTGCTGGTGTGCTTTTTTAGTGAAAAGAACACTTGATTATGAATGAAGAGAATCCTAGTTCCTCGGTCCATTTATCTTGTGCCCAAATGAAGGTACTTAAAACTCTAGTTTTGATATTATCTATCCACAGAATGAAGGCTCTAATGTTAGCAGTATTAAACTGAAGATGCTCTTGTCTGTTTCAAAAATATAAAATTAAAGAGAGAAATGTCCCTTGATATAGTGTTTGGGAAATAGTAGTCATTCTAAATTTATTCACAATGAACCTCAGAACTCAAAATATTAGAAACTATAGGAAATCATGAAGAAAAACCTGAAATCAATCAATCAACCAACCAGCATTTCAACTCTGACCCCTAGGATCCTGCATTGTTATTTTAAGGTGAAAAGATGGCATGGCATGGCATATGGATACTTATCAGCAATAAATTCCTATGAAACTTAGTATATTTAAAAATCACAGTTCTTACATGTTCTCTAAAAGTTGAAATGAGGCTTTCATGACTTAGGGTTAAGGAACATTTGGCTCTTTTATTTTCATTCCCAAATATCAAATCAATAAACGTACTGTAAATTCCTGTTGGATATTTAAATTTAATTTTTCCCCTTTGAAACATATCTCATATTGTGTCGCTGATAATACAAGCAGGCACCATCTGCCTGCTTTTTAAATTGACATTTTTCACCACCTGAATGCATTATTTTGTGTCATTATGAGGAGGAGACAATACAAAATTTGGAAATAAAATGAAAAGTTTCACATTTCCAAGGTTACTCTCTGTTCTATTAGAAAGTACATATGAATCATATAAAAACATTTTTAAGTTTTATCATTTTATGTTTAATTCCCAATTCCAAAAATGTTGCATTGTAAGATATTTGAGATTAAACATAATCAAATAAAGTTAAATTTCTTTCTGATGTTCAAATCAATGTAATATTTAATCATATTGTGTATTTCCACAAGATTTTAATTTTAAAATCTAAGGACTATTTTGCAATAGTTTTTAAAGTGATGTCATTTATAATTTCTACTGTACTCATAAGACATAAACTTATGAATATCATATTAATGCATCAGATAATATAGATGTACTGGAGACCTGGTGCACTAACTAGTGCACCGGTGGGGTCCCTCAGTGTGGCCTGCGGGGATCAGACCAAAACCTACAGTCCAATGTCTCCTGCCACTCCTGCTCATCACAGCCCCGCTGTGCCTGCCTTGGGCTCACGCCCAATCAGTCCTGATCAGGAGAGGCTCAGGCTGCCACAGTGGCACTTGCCAGCCATGAGCCCTGTGTCTGGTCCTGTGGGTCAGCAGATTGTCACTCCTGCTGTGGGAGCACACTGACCACTAGGGGGCAACACTTGCATTGAGTGTCTGCCCCCTGGTGGTCAGTGTGCATCATAGAGACCAGATGACCTGTCATTAGGTTGTTCGGTCATTCGGTCACTTAGGCTTTTCTATATAGAGATATTATGCTATCATTAAAATTAAAAAAAAAATGTTCTTATGGTTTTATTGACAATTTGCCAAAAATATATATTTTAAAAGACTAGAAAAATGACTTGTGACTTTATTAGCCTATTAAGTAATTTGGATAACAGTAAGGAGCATTGCCCAATTAAGACCTTTAATTCATTTAACAGATTCTTACTGCTTCCTGCTTAGCATATGAAAGGATAGGTAATTTAGAAATGAAAGATGCTTGATAGTAAGACTAGTCTAAAATTACAACATATACAAAAACCACTATGATATAACATGGTGTTATGATAACGTTAGGCATGGTATACATTTGCAAGCCTTGAGGACACTTCAGCTGAAAGGATTACTAATCAATCTTTGTCTCAGGGCAAGGACAAGGGAATAATTCATAGATGATATGAAAACTGAACTAAAAGAATGAGCTGGACAGCCCAGAAAGTGTGGCTCAATGGTTGAGCATCAACCTATGAACCAGGAGGTTATGGTTCAATTTCAGGTCAGGGCAAATGCCCAGGTTGCCGGCTTGATCCCCAGTAAAGGGCATGTAGGAGGCAGCTGATCAATGATTTTCTTTCATCATTGATGTTTCTATCTCTCTCCCTCTCCTTTCCTCTCTGATATCAATAAAAATCGATAATAATAAAAGCATAATATGCTAATTAGAGACCGGACAGCTGAATGACCTTCCGGACATCATTGTGGATGAAGCTGCAGTGGCCAGGGCCAAGGCAGAGGCGGTTAGGGGTGATCAGGCAGGCAGGCAGAGTGGTTACGGGTGATTAGGCAGACAGGCTGGTGAGCTGTTAGGAGCCAGTGGTCCTGGATTGCGAGATGGATGTCCGACTGCCAGTTTAGGCCCGATCCTAAACCAGCAATCGGACATCCCCTGAAGGGTCCTTGGATTGCATGAGGGTGCAGGCCAGGCTGAGGGACCCGCTTCCCCTGCACAAATTTTGTGCACTGGGCTTCTAGTATATTTATAAAGAAAAGAATGAATTATACAATAGAATAGAGTGGCGTATTTTTATGAGGAGAAATAATAAAGACAAATTTAAGAGTGAATATAGAATGTTTTTAAAAAAGAAAGCTGAAATATGTCCCCTCCCCCTTTTTTTGAATAACTGAGTGGGTACTGATTTCATACTTGCGACAGACAAAAAAGGGATAGTTTCTGTGAAACAGAAATGAGTTAGTTCTGGATCTATTGAGTTTGAAACAATTGTGTGGTCCCCAATTGAATGAAGATGCTAATTGTTTTTGGACCTATGAATGTGGAAGTTCAGGACATATTTTCAACTTAAGAGTTGACTTAAATGGTAGTGGTATTTGAAGTCATGAGAAAAGTATAATTTATTTAAAAGTAGGCTGTCAAAGAAAAAGACAATTCTTTGGAACTCAACAGAGATGACGTTGAGGCTAGCCAAAGAGAGTATATTATATTAAAAAGTGAGCATTAAGTAAGGAATCAGAGAAAGACTCTTAAGAATAAAGAAGGAGAAATGGGAGCCCATGAAAGAGTCTAAGATGTTGTTAAAGAAGTACTGAGGGAAATAAAGGTATTAGTGAAATAAAAGTATTACTATTTAATCTGTGAATTCCTGTCTATCTCTGTACAACTATGATTCATGAAGAAAGAGTCCAATTACACAGCAAGCCCTATTGTCTGACACACCATGAAGAAAACAAAAATATTTTATAAAGGTTAACTTTTACTGCTGCATTGTAGAAGGTTAAAGACACATTTTATGGCCTGCCATTGATGCATCTTCTCCATTATGCTTTTAATGTCTTTTTACATACTCATAGAAGCCATGCTGACTCACTTGAAATTATGAATACCTCTTCATCTATCAAATGCAGGTATTTGACTTTCAAGGTCAATAAAATAAACACTAATGTACCATTATGGAATTCACAGAATGTTAACCACTTGATGATGTTTTCACATATTTTATTGATAAAAAATATAAATGAAAGAGGAAAGGGAAATGCTAGCATGATTGTTACAGTTTCTTAGTCACATCTTTATATATTTGTAGGGCCAAAGTGGGCCATGTTTTTAAAGTGAGCATTAATAGATTCCAGCATTGGTCATAAACAAATTGTCTTTAGTGAATAAATTTTTTTCTATTTTATTTAGTAGGTATTCACCTAATTACTCTAAAACAAAACAGTAGAATGTATACATCTTCATCAGATGATTATTAAAATTATTTATTCTTTAAAATCAGTTCCATTTTATATATATACTACTGGGATCCAACCCCAGCAGGTCCAGGGGTCCCCAAAGGTGTGGGCGGAATCGGCGAAGAAGGAATGACACGGAGACAGCGTTCAGTTGATCAGCAGCCTAGCCAGGATCTCTAGCAAGGATCTCCAGCCAAGTTCTGGTCTGGATCTCCAGCGAAGTTCTGGTTAGGATCTCCAGCCAGGTTCTGTGTCCATGTTCCCTCTGGGTTCTCCAGCCTGGTTCTGTCCAGGTTCTCCAGCCAGGTTCAGTCACCAGGTTCTAGTCAGGTTCTCTTGCCATGTTCTAGCCAGGTTCTGTAGCCAGGTTCTGTCTCTAGGTTCTACAGCCAGGTTCTCTCGCTAGGTTCTGTCTCTAGGTTCTATGGCCAGTTTCTGTCCAGGATCTTTTGCCATGTTCTGTCTCTAGGTTCTTCTCTAGGTTCTGTGTCTAGGTTTTGTGCCTCCTGGTTCTGTCTTCTAAGTTCTGTCTTGCTGTCTTGTTACATCTGTATTTATACCAGTTGATTCAAACCTATCAATCTCTATTCCAAAGGTTAGGGCGTTTCTTATCTCCATTCCAGGGAGTAAAGATTATGTAGCTTAAGCATGATTGTTCATAGTTAAAGTGATTATCCGCCTGGCACTTAGTTGAGGGGTTTTATTCCCTCCCTAACTTCAGGGGAAAATCCCTACCTGGGGAAACAACCTCTCTCAGAGAGGTGACCTTGGTTAAAACACATAGTGCCAAGAAGGTGAGCAAACATATTAAGAACAGTATGCCATATATACCAGGTCCCTTGAAACAGCAAGGATGGACCGGCTCCTGGCACTATACTAGAGACCTGGTGCATGGATTCATGCACCAGTGGGGTCCCTTGGCCTGGTCTGCTGGATCAGGCTGAAACCAGCTCTCAAACATTCCCTGAGGGGTCCAGGATTGAGAGAGGGGGCAGGCCAGGCCGAGGGACCCCACCAGTGCACGATCAGGGTTGGGGAGAGATGCAGAGGCTGGCCAGCCAGGGAGGGACTGCAGGAGGGCTCCAGGGCATGTCCAGCCAGTCTCGCTCAGTCCCAATTGGCCGACCCCAGCAGCAAGCTAACCTACTGGTTGGAGTGTCTTCCCTCTGTTGGTCAGTGCACGTCATAGCAACTGGTCAACCTGTTGACTGTCTGCCCCCTGGTGGTCAGTGCACATCATAGTGAGCGATAGAGCTACCTTAGCATATCATTAGCATATTACACTTTGATTGGTTGAAAGGCCGACAGGTCCACCAGACACTTAGAATATTAGGCTTTTATCATATAGGAAAATAAGTTCTAAAGCATTTTCATATTTAATATTTGAGATTCAAATTGCATGAGTGAATATGTGGGATGATTTTTATTTTCTTAATAGATATTTATTGAACAGCTATTTAGGAGATAGACATATATTGTTAAACAGAAGAACTATGATCACTGCTCGCATAGAGTTTATAATTAGATGAAAGGATATAAGCAACAAATAAACTAATTACATACATAAAATCTTAGGTAATGTTCACTGCTATTCCTAATTCTTCAAGGGAGTTACTTAAGAATAGAAAGTGACAAGTGCAGTAGAAGCAAAGTAAGACTTGTTTAATATTTGAGTGTTTAGTTGGCTCTTCAATAACTGTGTTTGATGCTGAGGAGGCTTTGGCATCCACTTAATGGGCCTGATGATCTGCTCCCAGCTGGGCTGCATGTCTGTTCAGATTTGAGTGTGTGTTGGCATTGAAGGGTTTGAGGATGTCTTTACAGGGAGCTTCAGGGAAAACACTTAGGGACTTTGCATGGTGTCAACTGAATGACTCCAGCAGAGCTAGGACACCTTGTGACATCAATATAGATAGCTGCAGATTGACAGCTGGTACCAAGTAATCAAAAACAGGTGGCTAAATGTGAACTGAAATGTGATGGTGATTATAGTATTTTGAAGGTGCAGTCTGTGAACCTTCCTGTGTGTAATCAGAATGGCTGTTTGCATTACTAAAACTATAGGCTCCTTATAACATGTATTTCTGACTTCACCAAGTCAGCTTCCATATTTGCTTATATAATTTTAGACATCTATTCATTTGTACAGTTCCCTTATATAGTTATGGAGAACTGACTATGAACCTAAAGGTACTATTCTAAAAATGCCAGTATAATCATTCTTCCAGGTGACTTCTCAAATTAAAAATAATACAAAATAAAACACCTAAAATAAAATTTGTATCTCTTTATATTTGACTAGTGGCCTGGAGCACAAATTCGTGCATGGGGGTGGTGTCCCTCAGCCCAGTCTGCACCCTCTCCAATCTGGAACCCCTTGAGGGTATCAGACTGCCAGTTTAGGGCCTGTGGGATCAGGCCTAAACCGGCAGTCAGACATCCCTCTCACAATCTGGGACCGCTGGCTCCTAACTGCTCACCTGCCTGCCTGCCTGACCACCCCTAACCACTCTGCCTGCCGGCCTGCTTTCCCCCAACTGCCCCCCCCCCCGCCAGCCTGATCACCCCCAACTGCCACCACTGCTGGCTTGCTTGCCCCCAACTGCTCCCCCTGCCGGCCTGCTCACCCCCAACTGCCCCCCACTGCTGGCCTGCTTGTCTCCAACTGCCCCCACTTGCGGGTTGCTCACCCCCAACTGCCCCCCACTGCCGGCCTGCTCATCCCCAACTGCCCCCCACTTCCGGCTTGCTCAGCCCCAACTGCTCCCCCTGCCAGCCTGCTCATCCTCAACTGCCCCCCCCTGCTGGCCTGCTCACCACCAACTGCCCCCCTGATGGCCTGCTTACCCCCAGCTGACCCCCCACTGGCCTGCTCGCCCCCAACTACCCCCCTCTTCCGGCCTGCTTGCCCCCAACTGTCCCCCCCCACCGGCCTGCTTGCTCCAAACTGCTCCCCCCACCGGCCTGCTTGCTCCCAACTGCTCCCCCCACCAGCCTGCTCGCTCCCAATTCCCCCCCTCGCCAGCCTGCTCACCCCCAACTGCCCCCTACTGCCAGCCTGATCACCCCCAACTGCCCTCCCCTCCTGGCCTGATCGCTCCTAACGACCTCTGCCTCAGCCCCACCACCATGGCTTTGTCCGGAAGGTCTCCAGGTCTAATTAGTATATTACCCTTTTATTCATATAGATAAATGAGCTACTTAAAAACATACTACTTAATAGTTACCATTTATTTATTTCAAATCTATCATGTTTTAAGTCTAACTTCAAAGTGACTCCTAATTAATGTCAGTAAGTTAAACAATTGTATATTTCTTTAACAATGTACTATATCCAAAAATTTTACATTTTTCTTTTATTTCTCTTCTTAAAAGATTCTATCCTATCAAAGAGAAACAGCAATCAGCTATTACTGATTTTTGACAAATCCAAGTGGTTTCTTGATGTCATTTATTTCTCTACTAAACAATTACAAGTAGCCATTTTGTTAATTCTTCTAATATCTTGTTATGTCCTGAATTTCACATATAATTTCATAAAACAGAACAATCTTTTGAAACTATATTTACTTTTATCTGTCAGGAGTTTCACAACATAATCACTAGTGTTCTCAATAATTCTTTCTCTACTATCTCTAAGGGGATCAGAATGACTTAAATATATATTTTCTAACTTGATTGTGTTTGCTCTATTCTACTGTATGTTTCTAACATTTTAATCATTTTATGTGATTTGATATATCTTTCTTAATTTTTTAACATATTGCAAAATAAGCTCCACAGTTTTTCCAGCATTATAGAGATATTATTGACATATAACATATAACTTTAAGGTATACAATGTAATAATTTCATACATACATATATTGAAAAATAGGTACCACAATGTTAGCTAAATCTCCTATCCACTTACTTATCATTTTTGTGAGTGGTGATGACATTTAAGATATATTCTCTTAACAACACTAAGTATATAATACAGATCACTAATTACAGTCACCATGATGTACATTAGGTCCCCAGACTTCATCATCTTATAACTGGAAGCTGGTACCTTTTGACCACCATCTCTCCATAACCCTCCATCTCCCAGAGCCTGCCAACATCATTCTACTCTCTATTTCTATGAGTTCAGCTTTTTTTAGATTACACTTATAACGGAGAACATAAAGTATTTGTCACTCTCTGTACAACTTACTTCACTTAGCATAATGCCCACAGGGTCTATCCATGTTATTGCAAAAGGCATGTTTTCTTTCTTTGTTTATTGTGTGTGCCTGTGTGTGTGTGTGTGTGTGTGTGTGTCTATATACCAAAACAAAGGACAGATAATTCCTAGTCTATAGCATTAATATTGTTGGAGAAATCTTCAAAATGATTTATGTCATCAAGTAAATATTAAAAAATAAATATATTAGTATTTTAAATCAGTCTATGTTTTCAAAATGACTTCTTTGTTCGAAATTGTGAAATTTTACCATATATTTATCATATGTTAAAATTCTAAAATCAATCTAGTATTTAGGTTTGGTACAAATACTTGTCAGTGATTATATTACAAACAGTATATAAATAAATTCCCAATTCTTGAATATAAACTTATCTTAGGTTACTACTTAAGGTGTCATGCATTTTCAAGTTTTCATTGGTACTCAAACACTAGCAACAATGATTCTAAATATTGTTACCCTAGAAAACACTATATGGATAAGAACTCCATAGATATTTATGAAGAGAATTTATAATAGTTAACCAACAACAATTTATTATTAGTTCATTTTTGGTTTTCTTTTTTCTTTTCTTTTTTTTTACTCCTCACCCGAGGACATGTTTAAAGAGAGGCAGAGAGAGAGAGGAAGAGAAAGAGAGAGAAACATCAATCGATAGCCGCCTGTGAGCTCCCCAAGAGGGATCAAACCTACAACCCGGGTATGTCCATGACCTGGCATTGAACCAGCAAGGATGCTCAACAAACTGAGTCACTCCTGCCAGGCTTATTTTATTTTTAAAACCACAATATCAAGTAGGTTTTATATTATGGACATTGTATAGATAAGAAAACTACTGAAAATTTGAGTATTTACACAAATCAACAGGACAGTCAAAGTTGAATGAAAGATTGGAACCTAAACACTCTTATCTACATTAACAATACTACTTCACTGTACAATCAAGAAGTCAAGTATTACTGAGTTAGGAGTCTAATGTGATTGTGATTGTTTTTATGCCTGATTAAGAAAAAATAAATGATTTTTTATAAAAAATAAGTTAATGTGTGTATCTAAATATAATTTGAAATCTATATTTAATCCTTAAAGATCTCAAGTTATGCTTCAGTGTTCTAACAATCTATGTTAGACTTTACTATCACTTTAAATAGCTGGTTGGAGGTACTTGACAGTATTATAGGATAATCCTTTTAAAATCATGCAATCTTTAAAGCTGAGGAAAATATTTAATATCAGAATAGTCATAGTATTTTATTGGTGTTTAATTCATATAACATCTACATTAAATAAAATATTTAGGAAACATCAATATCTCAGAAAAAACCCCCCACCAAAATGGCCATACAAGGTTTAGTTCAAAGTGTTATTAGAGAATTATTATAAAGAAAATGAAGAATTGGTAATTATGTTATGATAATAAAAAGAACTTTGGTTCAGTGATTCTAATGTACAAGCTATGGCTCTAAGCATTACCCTGGATTAGCTCAATTAATACAGCTCTTTTATGTGCCAGCTGCTATTATGATCATTTTACGAATGAGGAAGCTCACACAGGATGGTTAAGACAGTTGCTCAAAGTCACATAGATATGAAAGTGGCAGAGCTGAGACTGAACTCCAGTTAACATGGCTCCAGGCTGGCTCTCCTGAGCACCACCCTTTACTGGCTGGAGCCAACACACCTCCAGGATTACTGCTAGTTGCTTTTCAGAAAGCAGTTTTGTTTGTGTGTTTTTTGTTGGTTGGGCTTGTTTTGTTTTCTCTCTTTTTCTATTTAAGTGGCATTACAATAAATAACTTCCAGGTTTACTTTAGTATTTGTAGCTATAACCTTAACATTTTAATTTCAGCATAAAATTAAAATAATTTATACTTTAAAAATCCAAGAAATATCAGACAGCACTCACCATTTTATTTTTCTTAATGTTTTGTTTCAAGAAAAGATAATAGTTTGTAGTATTACAATATTACAGTAATGTTAGGATACTAAAATGACTTACTATTTTTCAGAAATGTGTCCTATTTTATTGTAAGCAAATAAAATCAGATATTTGTATACATTAGGAGAAGAGTAAGAATAAGATTTTGGTGGTTTAGTTAAATTACCCATATCTCCAAGGATAAAAATGATTCAAGTAAAAATCTGGTCTACTGTAGAAATTATTATTCCAATTAGTACACATGGCAAAGTTAAAACTTAGAAAACTTAAATTCCTTGCTCACAATAATTTAGCTAATAACTGATAGAGTTCGAATTTAAGTTGATCATCATGACTATAGTTATTTTTTACATGGAATATATGGAAACGTAGACACTACCTTCTTAGGTTTACAACATAAATATAGATGTGCATTCTTTTATATGGCCTATGTTGTTATTATAGTGTCAGTATGAAACCTATCTGTTTGGAGTAGGGGATCTCCAGTAGAACCTGATTACACAAATGTAGGTGAACATAACAACAAGCAATTGGAGAGACACGGGTTCAATATCTCTTTCTTAATGACAAACAACTAAAACAAAACAAACTATACACACACACACACACACACACACACACACTAGAGGCCCAGTGCACAAAAATTTGTGCACTCGGACGGTCCCTCAGCCTGGCCTGTGCACTCTTGCAGAGTGGGACCCCTCGGAGGATGTCCACCCCAGTGGGGTCCCTCACCCCATGGAGGTTTGGCCAGCCTGGGTGAGGGGCTGATGACTGTTTTCAGGCTGGCCACACCCCGTTTAGGGTGGGGGTTTCCCCACTGGAGTGCCTGGCCAGTCTGGATGAGGTGCTAAGGGCCGTTTTTAGGCTGGCCAAGCACCCTAGCGATGTTAGCTCCCAGCCTCTCCTTTTTTTCATTTTCTTTTTTTATTCTGGGATTTATTTACCTTCTATAATTGAAACTTTGTTGCTTTAGCAGAGGCCTGCGGAAAGCTTGGCTTCCTCCATCCCCAGGGGCAACCCACTCCTGCTCGCTCCAGCTCCGTAGCCACAGATGGCTGAAAGCAGGGATCTGGGGTTTGTTTACCTTCGATAATTGAAACTTTGTTGCTTTCAGTGGAGCTCATAGCCGGGTTGCAGCAAGCGGGGAACTCTGGCTTCCTCCATCACTGGAGCAAGCAAACCTCCTGCTCGCTCCAGCTTCGTGGCTGCCAGCCGCCATCTTGGTTGGGTTAATTTGCATATAGCTGCTCTGATTGGCTGGTGGGCATGGCTTAAGGCATGGCAAAAGTACGGTCAATTTGCATGTTTGTCTTTTATTAGTATAGGATATATATAATTTATAACACCATAATATTTTTCCCACACCTGAAATAATTTAATTCTAGATGCTAATGTAAACATTATCAGAATATTTAAGAGCTAGCAAAATATTGTGTAGTGACAAAAACATTAAATGTTAGTCATATATACCCTGTAATGAGTAGTATATTTCGCTTTGCAAATTACACCATTTATAACTTTTGATTCTCTCAAAGTTAGCTCTGTTAAGAAATGTATTTAAAAATTAACAGAGTTTAATTCATTTTGTTAAATAAAGCTAGTAATATGACCCTCAGCCTTTTAAAGTGCTAACTGAATATACTCTTTCAACAGAATAAAATATAAGATGTATACATGTATTAAGCATAACCAATGGACACAGACACCAGGGGGTGAGGGCATGAGCAGGGGGGTGGGGGGCAATGGGGGAATAAGGACACATATGTAATACCTTAATCAATAAAAAAAAAAGAAATTATGCACATAAATTCTAAAGGAAAAGGACTGTCAAATATGAAAGGACCTAAAATAACTTTTTGAAGATAATGAAATATAATTCAAAATAAAACAAACACATACATAAATAAAAACCGACCCTACCAAGATTCTACCTTTTAAAATAAAGGTGAAATTAAGAATGTCTTGTTTTCTTTTCTTCTGGTAGTTTACATAATTTATGTATTATTTCTACCATTAAAATGAGAGAAAAATTGGTTTCCTAATAGGTCCCCTGAAGAATTCTATCAAATTAACTGGGTTTCATTTTGTCCAGCCCATCCATTATATTAATATAATATAATTCACCTTTAGGGAAGTTGTAATGAAAAATATACAACTTAATCATGTAGATGTATAAGTGTTAAGTGACTTACTATTTTTTTAATGGAGGACTTTAATTTTTCCTAAAATTTAATAACTTATGTGTTGCATTTTCTTGTGTATTTATTAGTTATAATTGTTGACATGATCAAGAGGGCAAAGTTAGTTCCTGGGTAGATATTATTAGCTTTCATCTTGTTTAGAAAAACTGATTTCAAATGTTTCTATGCATTTTAACATGGTTTAACAAGGTTTTGGCAAAAAACAGACAGGGGGATATTCAGATTCTAGAGCAGACAAGACTGTTTAGGTTCTACCACCCGACTGCTATAGAACAGTAGATAAGCTACAACTTCTGAGACTCACTTTCCTCACCAATACGATGAAAGTAATAACAATCTCTATTCTTACAAGATACCAAAAAACAAAACTACCAAAAGAAGTGATATTTATAAATGTAGATCCTAATCTGTATATAATGCTTTGTAGTTATAACTTTTAAGTTATGCACAAACTTATTCTGGAACTGAGTTGGGAAAGAGGGTGGGGCTGGCTAGGAGGAAAGGTAGAAAGCCTCTTACTCAAATCCCAGGAAGGACTGGAATTGATGGACGTAACCCAGGATGAGTTGGCAGTTATAGTTTTCATTATGGAGAGGAAAAAGATGACTGACGTTCACTTCCGTATTGAGAAGAACCACTGCTCAAAAGAGTGCATGCGGTCCTCAGAAGCAGCTTCCAGCATGGAGTGCGTCTTTCAGTGGACAATCTCAGCAGGGAAGAGCAGTATAGTTCTCCGGACCTGTGCTGTGGACTACGGGGGAGTTCCTACGTGATAATGACTTTTGGCAGTGGTTTTGATTATAAGTATTCACATCCATTCAGAATGATTACATGCTTCTTCAGCGGCCTAAGAGAACAAAAGATATTTGATTTCATAGTGGTGATGGGGGATTTAATTCTCCATGGGGATTACTGTTTTTATACCAACAAAAACACCAATTTTATAGACAAGCATGCACTTCTTGAGTCAGACAATGTGACTTAAATGATAAATACTAGGAATAAATGAATTGTGTTAAGCTACTCTGTAAAATAGTAGCTGGTGAACTATAATAGAAAAAATTCAACAGTGCTACATAGTATATATTTATATCTTAAAAGCAGTTTTTTTTTTAAAAAGACATGTTTACTATATAGATATATATTCAAATACATTACTAAAACTGAATTTTAAAATATTCTAGCTTAAAACAAGCCAAATGATTTTTCTAAATCTAAATCTGATAATAATTAATATGTAAATAACAGTATAGCTAAGCTGATCTTCACATTTCTTTTAAGGAATACAGTTTCCAGTTGTTTTTTTTGTTGTTGTTGTTTGTTTTGTTTTGTTTTGGGTTTTTTCTGTCTAGTGCTATTACTATGTTCTATAGCTTGGAAGCAAAGATTGAGAATGTTCTCAGGAATCTGACTCAAGGCAGTAATATTAAGGAGAAGAGAGGCTGATTAAGCCCTAATTGAGCTATTTGGAATAAATTAATTATATTGCAATAAATATTAAGATTAAAATTAGCAAAGTTTTATGCCCTGGGCTATGTAAACACACGGCAACATTGCCATAAGCTATCTTAGAAGAACTTTGTAAATGTACATTCAGAGCTAATTTGTATTCCCTTGAAATTTCACAATAGAAGAAAATTACATATCCAGGTCCATAAGGAATACATAGAAACAAAACAAACCTCTCCTTTGAGCATAAACAAGCTCATTTATTTAATTTAATATCAGTGTGCTTGTTTTCAATCAGAGTCCGGAATCACATTTGTTTCAAAATTTATAGCTACATTACAAATTTGCAAAAACTCCCAGAAATTGAGATGTAATTATTCATTCCAAAAATTCCAAAAAAATATATAGAAAGTGCAGGAATAAAAGATAAAAAGGAACAATGGTCCTAGAATTATACTTGAAATTTATAGGAAAGATGAAAACATCTACCTACTTTTAATATTGTTTAATAGTTTGCTCTTTTTCTGATCATATAGCAACTTGATTATTATGCTATTAGAGGCACCAATCATACTACCTTAGTTAATTCAATAATATTTAATTTTTTCAGTAAAATTGGTAAAAGAGACAACTCAAAATTAAATGCAATCTCATTTCAATGGATATCTTTTTCAACTTGGACATATTGAAGAGTGCGCAATTTTTGCGGGATTGGGAAGAATAGTTCACAGAAGGAGGAGCAGGCACTATGAAACTGCACGTAGGTTTCAACAAGAAATAAGGTTCAATAGAAAAAAGAGTGAAATATTTATGCCTGGCTCATGTATCTCAGTTGGTTGAGCCTTGTGCCATGCACCAAGAGGTCACCAATTCAATTCCTGGTTGGGGCAAATGCCTGGATTGTGGGCTCAATCCCCATTAGGAGGTATGTGTGAGGCAGCCAATCAATGTTCCTCATCATGTTTCTAACTCTTGCTCCCTCTCCCTTTCTCTCTTAAGTGAATAAAAAACATATTTTTAAAAAGTAAAATATTATACTAGTAAGTTTGCTGATTGTTTGCTTGTTTTGTAAATGCTTGTATGCATCATGCCATCAAGGGCCTTATTACTTTATAGAGACACACCATAAAGCACAGATTTCTATAATAGAAAATACCAATAGAGAATAGAGAACACTAATCATTTGTGAAAGTATAAGCAACATAATCTGGTGCTCAGAGAACAGTGAAATACTTCCATTTGGAGGATGGGGAAATTCTCTTGTATCACATGCAACATAAATTTTTCTTAAAAGATAATTCAAGACAAATTTTCCAATATGGCAAAGTAGAAGGAAAGCATAAGGAGAAGCATGGTGGTGGGTAAATGTGTGTGCATAAGAGGATGAAGAATATCACAACCAAGCAGCTTGTGGTTTTTCAAAGATATATTTCAAGGGAAATATGAATGGTGCACTTAATTATAAAATTAATGAAATACTGACTAAATAGCATCCAAGTGTAAACATTTTTAAAAAGCTATATTGAAACATTCTATGGTTTATTGTATGCAATTATCAAACACTTATTGAATATATAACTGTATTGGAGTAAATACTGCTCTTAGAGAAACAAGACTGAACAACTCAGCTAAATACCTGTCTCTCTGTATGGAATTTATGTTCTAATGGGGAATAAATAGTATTTGTTTATACTCGTGTCTCTATTTCTTATTTATTTGCATGTTTGTATATGCATCATGTGTATGTGTATGCCTCCGCAGAGGTAAGCAAGCAAATAAGTAGTGTAGATTCAAATATTCATAAGTATCATATAAAATGAAAGGGGAATGGACAGTATGGATGGGAGATAAAAAGCTAAGTAGGGTATGAATGAGTCCAGAAAACTGAAAGATTAAAAAAAAAAAAAAAAAGAGAGGCTTTGCAAACACCTGAGGGAAGAAGGTTTAGGCAAAGTACTCAAGGCCCTGAGGCCAGAACAAGTTTTGATGCTAAAAGAATGGAAAAACAGACCAGATCCACTAAAGCAGAGTACTTTTGGGGAGGAAATGATGAGAAGAGAAGTCCGAGATTGTTGCAGAAGCTAGATACATGTATGTGTGTAAAGTTTGGAATTTACATGAAGATCACTTGGGAATTCACTGACTGGGATATTCAAAAGTGGCAGTGGCAATGGCAGTGGCAGTGGCATGATCTGACTTGGCTTTTTACAAAACCATCTGATTGCAAAGCTGGAAGCAGAGACGTGTCGTTTAAAACACTGCTATAACGCAGGTGAGAGATGAAAGTGGCTTGGTCTCCTTAGTAGTGGAGGATGTCTGAGAAGTGACCAAATCTGATACCTATTTTGAAGATATTGGCTAGACGCCCAGCTGATAGATAGAATGTGAGATGGGAAGACAGAGTGGGGTCTACAGCAGTTTCTGAGTTTTGATCTGAGCACCCCAGTAAAAATATATTTCAATCTATTTAGAATTATTTTTTTCTAACATCACCAAAAAACAATTCTTGGGGAACAATTACTTGTAACATTCTTAACCGCTACCATGTAGTTATCTACCTGGAATGCTACCTCCTCCCAGTTCAGTCCTCATCCCTTTCATCAATCTGACTGCTGAACTTGTACTTGTTCTTCATACTTAATATAAATATACCTCCCTACAGATTATTTCTCTGCAAGCCTACATAAATATCATTAACACATTCATCTCAGCTTTAATTATTTTTCACTTTAACAACTAAAGGTTTGCATCCCCACTATAAAAGCTTGAAAAGGGCAAGGACTCTATTATGCTCACAGATGATTCTCAATACTAGCACCTTGCAGACAGTGGGAAGTCTGTTGAGTCCATAATTAATTCTCTCTTGTCTTTCCTCCTATTTTTTCCCCCAGTCCTTTTATATGGGAGCTCCTGCCATCTGTTTTTATCAACTTTTGTCTCTTCCTTTGACTGTCAGCTACCAATTACTTAAGTGATGGGACTTTTAGTTTAACTTTTAGCCAACTGCCAAATTCAGAGTTCTTCTGTATATCCATTCATCCCCTCCACCAAAAGTCCTTGACTTGCATAATTCACTTTCATAGAACTATAGTAAGGGAGCCCTTGCTATTTCTAGGTACTATGATAGGCACTGAATATAATGTATTGCGCTAAAGCAGAAAAGAGCTCTGCTACCCTTCAAGTCAAGTTCCAATGGAGTAGACAGATTAATCAAATAATCCCATAAAATACCCTGACCTCCAGTCTATGTTAGTTAACATACTCTGCCTTTAGCTGCTTCACTCTGAAATCCTAATTCTAATTCTCATTCCTAGACCACAAATGCTGTCTCTCCACCATTATCATTCACTGGTTCTGCTCCGTAAATACACTGAGCTATCTAACACATGGGCATGCCATTTACTCCTAGGTGAGTGCTTTGTTCCTAGCTTTACTTCCTGTTGTCTCTTCTCTTGATATCCTCTGGAACTACTCTCTTGCCTAGAACTTCATCTCTTTTAACTCTTTCAGCCACAAAATCTTGCAAACCCAAATCTGTAATGCATGTACATGGCTTTCATTCTCTATGTCTATGGGTGCAGTTGAAGATTGCTGGTGAAAATCTCATAGAAGTTTTAATTAGTGGCTTGACAAGTTTGACGGGACCAATATTGTTTAGCCTGGCCCATGTGATTCAGTGGTTGAGCATCAACCTATGAACTAGGAGGTCACAGTTTGATTCCTGGTCAGGGCACATGCCCAGCCAGGTTTTAGGCTCAAACTCCAGTAGGGGGCATGCAGGAGGCAGCCAATCAGTGATTCTCATCATAGATGTTTCTATCTCTCTCTCCCTCTCCCTTCCTCTCTGAAATCAATAAAAATATATATTTAAAAATATATATTGTTCAGTAGAATTTTTATGTGTTCCTTGTCAGATCTCTCTTATTTCCACCCTCTCCCAGAATCTTTCTTAACATTCTTTTCTAGTCTCTTTGCAGATGATATTGCTCACTTTTTGGAACATTTGGTCTACCAAAAATGAAACCTTTAATTTATTACTCTGGTGCCTGCATACGTACCTATTATCACAAACTTCCCCCCTTCCTTCATTGCTGTCCTAGCGGAATAGATGGGCACCTCCCCTCTTTCTTCACATTATATTGCTAAACTTATGGTTTATAGACGTGCTAATTTACAAGCCTCATAAGTGCTCTCTTGGCTCTTAACCTTTTCTCTTTGATTCATCATTCATTTCACCACCAGATTAACCTTGTAAAACATATTTTACTGGGTTATATACCTTTTCAAAATCTTCCAAAAGTTACCGCTAAGCCTTTAATATATCCCCCACCCCCGGCCCATTAATTAAAACTCTCTGACCTAAACTTAATGGTAACTATCTAAAGTTGTTTTCTATAATTATTAAGGTAACATAAAAACTCCCAATTCTTAGGTCTTTTGTTTTTCCCTGTATCTTTTATTTTAAAAATTATACCTGTTCAATTTCAAAAATGAACAAGTATAAAATCAAATCAAGAAGTCAACTATGTAAAAGGCATAGCATTAAGTATTGTGAATAAAGCAATGAATTAGACCGGTCTGTTACTTACCATTACTAGGCTTATAGCCAATCTGAAGCAATCAATTAAATGTTATCATATTCAAGTTCAGTGGGCTATACAACATACTGGAAGGATATAAGCCTCAGAGTGACATGTGAAGGTGGAATGTCAAAGAAGGCTTTGAAAATTAAATACCAATTAAAAGCAGCAGAATAAGAAGACTGTATTAAATAAAAGAAAGATGGTGATGAAGAAACAGCAATGTCTGTAATGCTTTCCTGAGATGTTATAGAGAGTATTGGATTTAAACCCAAATTTGGCCATAATGAAGAGTTAAATGTAAAGATCAGTGAGACACAAAGTTGAGTAAGTAATGATGATACTGTATGCCATGTTAAGGAACTTTGATGTTTTAACAAAAACGTGGGGAAACTTTGAGGAATTAAGAAATATTAGGGTCACATTTGATTTTTGGGTCTGGATTCAGGATATAGCAAGTCTCCAGGGACTTAAAAATGGAGGCAAATAGTTAAATTAAAAGGAATCCATGTAAAAGGCAATGGTAGCATCAATCAGGATAGAAGCACTGGGCTCTAAAATACTCTACCCGTAGATATATAATATATATATAGTAATTGAACCATTCCCCAAGTTCTGTACATTTATATTCTGTCTGGTGAATCTCTAAGAAGGGAATAAAGTGTATAACATTTCTTACATGTGTTTTCCTGTATGTTTTCCCCACAAAACATCCCATAACATTATATTTATGTGGTCCACACTTCAAGAGATGCTGACATAGAGTTGTTTAGCAATGGATAAATGCTAAGGTATACAACCAAAGCAATACAAGTACTGCCCAGCCCAAGGGACCTTGGATGTATAGTATACATTTATTACTATCTACAAAAACCAGCATGTTATACTTTTCAAATTTATAATATCTAAGTCAATATTACCACTGAAGATGTGTAAGTATCCTTTCTTTGTTCAATGTATTATGTGCTATATCTGTAAATATTTGTGTTGTTATCAACCACTTTTCTGATTCTGCTGGAGCGTGTTATAATCTCTTTTTTTATCAAACATTTTAAATGATAGTTGGGTGGTGGTAACAATTGAATTTGAAGAATTATTTTGACAGTAATCCTCACTCAAATATGATACCAAAAGCTCACTTGGACAATTTTTGAGAAAAATATTCAGAGAATGCTGTATTTTTTATAGGTAGAGTTTGACTCTTCCTTCTGGACTCTTTTCAGAAAAGCAGCTGAAGAATTTAGTGGGTCAACTTTAACTCATTTCAGACAGTTTTTGGAAACTGCTTTCTCACTTTAATTCTCTGATGATAAATGTGGTATAATAATAGTTGACAGCAAGATGGAAAGAAAATATATAAATATATAGAATCAACCACTCACAGACAATCTGATCAATGCTTGTGTCTGTGGCTAAGAAATCATCTCTCCCTTGATGCAAATCCAGTTCATTCTATCCCACTGAAAGTAATCTAAGCTCATTAGTCTTCCCTCACCTGGTAAAACTGACAGAGCATGTGCAGGGAATTCCATCCTTCTTTAGTATGAACTGCTCTGCATAGATCAAATTAACTCTCAGTGGGAATGAATTTTTATGCAAATACTTACTTCCCATTTGATAAATGTTATAGAAAAACATTTAAAGCAATTCATTTATGTCTAGATAAAGTACATGTCTTTGATAATCTTATAAAATATACTCTTTTCTAAAAAGTAGTGGTATTTCATCTTTGCTTTCAGTAGTTAAAATGAAATATAACCAAAAATAAATACATTATTATTTCATTTATGAATAAACATGACATATAGGCTTGAAGTAGTAATTACTGGGCCATTATAGTTTTGGGATAGTAAAAGTAGTTTAGTAGTTTCTATTACAATTTCAACTTTAAAGAAGTACTATGATCACTCCTGGCTGTGTGGCTCAGTGGTTGAGTGTCAACGTATGAACCAGGAGGTCATGGTTCAATTCCCGTTCAGGGCATATGCCCAGATTGTGGGCTCGATCCCCAATGTGGAGCGTGCAGGAGGCAGCTTATCAATGATACTCTCTCATCACTGATGTTTCTATCTCTCTCTCCCCCTCTCCCTTCCTCTCTGAAATCAATAACAATATATTTTTTAAAAAAGAATTACTATAATCACTACCAAAATCAAGCATGTAATATCTTGATATCAGAGAAGATACCATATTCAAGTATGCAGGAATGATCTACAATAAATCAGTGTAAGAAAAAAATTGTAAAGAACCTGCAAATTCTGAGTGGTTGTCCCTTTTTTTCTTTTCTAAAAGTAAGTGGAGAACTTAAAAATGCACTTTTATTATAATCCAAAAATCTGAAAACTGTAAGTGATAAGGCTATGAATAAGTGAAGGAAGTGTGTAGCATCAATTCTCCCTTGATTACAAAATACTCTCTGTATCAAATGTCAGTGATAACATTACAATTTCACTTGATTAAACTGACTCTCATCTGTATATATAAAAGGCTAATATGCTAAGTGTCCGACCAATAGCTATGACGCTGCACTGACCACCAGGGGACAGATGCTCAAGCAGGACCTGCTGCGCTGCAGTGACTTGGCAATGGTGGTTCTGGGGTGACACACCCTGAAACCAGAGAGGAGGGAGCTCGATTCCTGGTGGGGCTGTGGAATTCCACCTTCAGCCATGGGTTATGCTGTTGATGGGGCACAGCTGGCCCTGAATCTGGTTAACTGCACACTTGTGTTTGCATTCCACACCCTGTATGATAGCAACTTTGCAGAGTGCCCTCTGGCACTCCAGGACCCCTTGGGGGATGTCGGAGAGCTGGTTTCAGCCCAAACCCTGCAAGGCAGGACGAGGAACCCCATCTGCCGGGGGGACCCTGCTCACTCTGCAGATGCCTTTTGAGCCATGGTGACACCCCAGGTGAGGCCAGCTGGGGAGGGACCACAGGAGGTTGGTTCCAGGTCGTGTCTGACCTGTCTAGCAGAGTCCCACCCCACTGGCCACCTTCTCATTAAATTTCCTTTCAATGGCATGACTCCATGCACTGGGTCACTAGTAGATAATAATCCCTAAATAACACATAAAGCCCATTTTATAGAAATCCCTGCTCCTCTTATTTTATTATCATTTATGATACTTTAGCATATATATTTCAATGGAAACATAAATTCTGTATATTTTTTATATTGTTGCAGGTATATAGGGAGAAACATAAAAGGGCACAGTGTTAGGAAATGAATGGTTGTGCTGAGGGATAAATAAATGATCTTGTTAGATATAAACAGTGAATAATAATGGTAGAAAAGGTAGGTTTATGTCAGAGGATAGGAGACCTTGGATTGCAGACTGATTTTTACTACATGTGATAACAGAACAGGTTTGTTTTATCAAGCAGTTTCAGGATGATGAATATTTGTATTCAGCTCATGGAGGAAGTCAACACAAAGAAAGTAAAGAAAAAGGAGAATCTGTTAGAGATTGTTGCAACGGTTTCAACAACAGAAAAAGAGAACATTGTGAGGCTGAATGAGGTGTGAGAGGCATGCCGGCGTTGGCAGAATTGAGAGATTAGAAATGATGCAAGCCAAAAAGAAGAGGGTGTCAAATTTATCTGGGAGTGGGAGAAGAGAGTTAGCCTTTCCAGTTCTTGATTTCCATGAGAAGTGATTTACCCCACCCTCTCTCACTTTTACCAGCTCCACTCTTGAGGAGTGGAGTCCTTTATCTTGTTTGTATTTACAAAGCATAATTCCACAACTTCATTGCAACTCGACTCACTTTCCCCCTTGAGATTTACCCATCTGCCAACTCGGCTGTTCCTACAGGAGCTGCAATCTGGGAGAAGGACCTTAGCGCCACTGGGATGGGCCTGGCTAGATCTGTGGTCAGGGTTTTAAAAACCATTAGGCTCCTAAATCTAAAGCCATGTCCCCCAAGCTTGATTTTATCAGTGGAAAAAACAGAAGCCTCTGTTGCTGAAACTTGTTGTAGGTTAGTGGGTCCTATTTAGCTTTCCCACCTGAAGTTTCCAAGAGCAGTGTCAACTCTTACTTTTCCATAGGTTAGCTTAACATCAAACAAAGTATTTCATACTTACCTTTTAGAAACCCACTATTTCAAACCAGATCCTGAAATACCTTTTAATTGAAGAAGTTAGGTAAAACCCTGGGGGCAGTAGGGGAGTCAGAAGGGTGTTATGAGGGGAGTAACACATGCATTGCAGCTATATTCTGAAAGAAATATGTGGTGGTGGCCAAGATTTGGAGTTATAGCTTTAGAGTCATAACTCTTTTTAGCTGTGTGGCTATAGTCAAGCCAGCTAAGGCCTGGGAAGCTCTGTTTATCCATCTGTATAATGGAGATATTATGAATTACCACACAGGTTGTTATGAAGATCAAGTGTTGTGTAACACTTAGTCCAGAGCAGGGCATATAGAGTAAATTAAAGACAGTCATTAATAATAAATAGAAGGAGCCAAGGTGACTGTAGATGGGAAGTAGTGCAATAAATCAGAGTGAAATTATTTTAAAAGTATTAGCTGGGGGTGAATAATGAGTTCGATTTGTTGTACTATGATTGTAATATTGGAGATATAATTCAAAATAGATAACCAAAACTGAAATGGGTTGAGAAGTTGAATGTTACAGAAACCACAGATACACAGAGATATGTAGAGAAGCACAGTGGTAAGAATAAAATGTATCCATTTTTATAAGTGGACCAAGGGAATGACCATAGCATGAGATGAGAATATGTTTTTTTACCCTGGAGAAGACCTACATCTAGCAGGTGGAAAGTGAGAAAGAGAAGCCAACAAATATCAGAGCTCAGAGGAGAACCACAGAATTACATATTCATGGAAAAGAAGATAAAAGTGTGTCAAGATATGAAGAGGTGAGTAAGAGTTTTTAAATACTTCAGCAAGAGCAATCATGGTAAGCACTATGGGGATGAGTTTACATAACCTTCTTCTAATTTAAAATTAATCCCTCTTCTAATGATTATTAAACACTTTATAAACCAGCTACAAAATCTCTGGACGGCATGGCTCAGCGGTTAAGTGTCGACCTATGAACCAGGAGGTGAGGGTTTGATTCCCAGTCAGGGCACATGCCTGGGTTGCAGGCTCAATCTCTAGTGTGGGGTGTGCAGGAGGCAGCTGACCAATGATTCTCTCTCATCATGGATGTTTCTCTCTCCTTCTTCCTTCCTCTCTGAAATCAATAAAAATATATTAAAAATCATTTGGTGCAACTCAGAGGTTAAAGAATAACACAATAAATTACATATAAAATAAATAGCTTCTTCTCTTTCAAAAAAATGCATAAAACACATTAAAATTAATTAATTAATTAAAAAGCCCTGGTCAATGTGGCTCATTTGATTGAGCATCAACCTATGACCGAAAGGTCGCCAGTCAGGACACATGTTCAGGTTGTGGGTTTGGTCCCAGGTTGGGGTGCAAATGGAAAACAACCAATGTTTCTCTCTCTCTCTCTCTCTTTCTCTCTCTCTCCCTACTCCCTCCAACTCTAAAAAAATCAATAAAAACATATTAAAATAAATAAATATATAAAAATAAATACAAGCATGCATTCAATGATGTGTATGAAATCACAAACAATGTTTCTCATTCATTTTTCAAACTGTAACTTTGGTTAATAATTTTCTAGCATCTTCTATTATCATGCATCAGGATGTCAAAAGTCATGATAAGATACAGAACCAATAAAATATTGCCTTGTTATTATAAGGTTACAATATCCTAATTTGTTTTCTTTAAAAGATATTCCAGAGTCCTTCAAAAATTATGATCATACTCCGCTCTAATTTGAATCACAAGTGGAAAAATAGGCTGGTTTAACCTATGGAAATGGACTTTCTCTTTATGCCGCTGTACTAAATTGAATCCATCTAACAACAGTAAAAAATCTCAAGTTCCTTTGCTGCTGTTTCGTGAAACACATTGAATATATAAGTGGGAAATACTTCACAAGAACGGTTAGTGAACCCTTATTCTAACAATTGCATATCTTTTTTGACTCACAATGTGAAAGAGATCCCCCCCCCCAATGTATAATTCAGAAAAAAAAGGTTAAGTTAGACAAGAAGCAGTGGAGCTATTCACTGTTGCAAATTAATGAAAGTTTTCTAAGAAATTAGAAATAAGGGTTTAATTCTACTTCATATAGTACCTGGAGGAGATTATGGGTGTCAGGATTAATTTACCCCAGAAGACTTACATTCCTTTAAAGGGAATGATAGTTCCCTTTAAAATATCACATCGTAGAGCTTTATAAGGACTTATATAAGGCCTTATATGATATCATTCTAATATTTCCAACACTATTTTTTTTCTAGGATGTCAGACAGTTTTTGTGGAATTTCTTTCTGTAACTTCACCAGAATTATTCTTTAAAAAGAAAATTAAACACAACGATAATTTGAGTTCTGAAAATTAACTGTCCAGGCTTATGTGACACTCCTCTTCCAGGTTTTCCTCCTCTCTCCACACCGAGATCCCTATCACTTGCATGCTCATTTGAATCTTTCAAAGGTGTTTCAATTTCCCATTAGGATGTTTCATCATGTTTAAAATAAACAATATTTCCCAATTACTGTAAGGTATTCTAACTTATTTGCACATAAGAGAAATTCTTCAGTTTTCACCACTTTTCTCCTCTTCTTTTTCTTACATTGAATCAGAATTCTGTCAATTTTACTGAGAATGTGTATCTTTAGTCTATGTAATTCATTCCACCCGCAGTGCAAACAACCTAGTTCAAATCCCCATAACGTCTTATTTACTGATAGTTTTCAATGGGTTGTTAACTAGTTGCCCTATTTTCTCTCATATCCTTCCAACTTGTTCCTCAACCTAATATTAAAGTGACCACTGTTAAAAATATTATTAAAATTATCTCAATGAAAATATTTTAGTCATTGATTGCACTAGTATATCTTAAATGGTTTACTTTACTTAGCAGGCTCTTTATGATTTTTCCCTTGTCCATTTCTACAACATTAATACAAACTTCTTAGCTCACTTCACTTGAGCTGCATTGCTCTGTGTGTGTGTGTGTGTGTGTGTGTGTGTGTGTGTGTGTTTCCTTTTCATTCAATTCTTTACATGTATTGCCTCCGGCTCTTTCTATAGTATCAACTCCTTAAGACAAAGGCTGGGTTTGTTCAATATTTTAGCACTCAACACATATTACCTAAAGAATGAGTGCATTATTCAGAGTAGCCCTAACATCCCTTGCACTTTAATGATATATTTTATGATAATAAAATGTAGTAATCAAATTAAAATAGAAAACATATTCAATTACATATGCATTTTCCTTCCTATATGTTAAAGGTTTTTATTGCAACTTTCTAAAAATTAAGTTATTTTCTGCCATATAGGTCTTATTTGCAGTATATTGCAGTTGGGGAAATAAAAAGAAAAGAAGACTGGAAAAATGGTGAATTTCATATTTATTAATTTGCAATTAATAATAATATCCAATTAAATGACAACTTTTTCCCTTTATCTTTAAGTTATTTCAGGAAGATAGGACCATGAAAGCAAGCATCAAATGTGACTTATACTTGGCTAATAAAACAACTCCTTTCTCTACCTTACTTGCCTCTGGAAGTATTTTAAGTTTATTGTTAATTCACAAGAAGAGAGACATAAATATAAGGTATTCTGGGTTTCAGTTCAAATCCCAATCCTTTGCTTTATCTTTTTTGGGGCTTTTGTCAAGTCATCTCAGTTCTACATATTTACAGATAATTTTACATACATTTGCATTGTGCATTATGCAATATTAGTATCTTTTCATGCTTATTTGCTATACCTTGAAATTGTCTTTTAATTATGTTTCCCTAAAATTAATGCCCTAATTAATACAAACTGTTAATATATTTAACTCACCAATGTTTCAAATAATTAATTACTAATTCATTTAATGAGAACTTTCTATGTGACAATCACATAGATACTTGAGCAAAAGCATTGGAAGGCAATTATATATTATCATTTAATTATATATGAAATCAAATATATATTATATGTATTTGTATAATTGCATACTTTTCACTAAAATAGCATTGTTTCAAATTAGGCAGAGCCAAAACCGGTTTGGCTCAGTGGATGGAGCGTCGGCCTGCGGACTGAAAGGTCCCGGGTTCGATTCCGGTCAGGGGCATGTGCCTGGGTTGCAGGCACATCCCCAGTAGGAGATGTGCAGGAGGCAGCTGATCGATGTTTCTCTCTCATCGATGTTTCTAACTCTCTATCTCTCTCCCTTCCTCTCTGTAAAATATCAATAAAATATATTTTAAAAAAAATTAGGCAGAGAGTTATAAACTTAGTGTTTGTAATGAAACAAGAAAAACATCTTGATATTAGTCTTCCATTTCTCTGATTCTATTATCAATTTTAGTACCTTCATGAACTCCCCTCCTTCCACTCATCTTTTTCCTCCCATGGTTATTCCAATTAGGTAGTTAAGTCTGAGACCTATGTATCACCTTTTTAATCTTTTACCATTTCAAATCACTATGTTCTAAATCTCTCTAGAACTTGACTTTTTCTTCAAAACCACTGATATTATTTTCGCCTACTTCAAAAATCTAATTTCCACAATATTGTCAAAGTGATTTTCTAACAACTTAGTACTATTATTAATTTTTCCATATTCTTTCAAAGACTCATTAACAACTGGATAGCATTCAAACCCATTAGCATGATATAAGTAATTGGACATTGTGCCACTACCAGACACCTTATCTATACTAATAAAAGCTTAGGTGGTCCTCGCGCCCTTGTGCGTGACATCGTCACAAGATGGCCACCACAAGATGGCTGCCACAAGATGGCCACATGCACAGCGGAGGAAGTGCCTGGTGGCTGCTCTTGCAGTGAAGCCTGGGGGTCCCTGAGGTGTCCCAGATTAGAGAGGGTGCAGGGACACCTCCTCCATGCACGAATTTCCTGCACCAGGCCTCAAGTTTACAATAAAAGTAAAATCATTATAATTGCTTAATCCAACACTCTTTGATGATTGTGTTCATTTCTAAATGCTAGTTCATCTTTCTGGTGTGCCCTCTTTGGATATGTTCCAGACCATAGTTATTCCTCTAGTATTAAAAAGTATCATCTTACAATTTTCTTTAGTGTCATGAACAGATTTTGACAGTGCTACCCTTGTATTATGTCATCTTATGTAGCAATGATCTCACTGTGAAAAGGTTATGAATGACATTTATTTCCCTGGTAAGCTGTGAGGGAGAATGTGATAATATGTGTAAATGTTTTAAACCATAAACGATACTCTGTGAGTGATAATAACTATTCAGGAGGGAAAGTATATAAAACTTATTAAAACATTACTTTCATATTTAGACAGATCGGATTACTAGTTGTTTAACCACAACTAACTTCTTAATCTATCTGAGTCTCAGTTTCTGTATAAGTAAAAAGGAATAAAACCACTATTGTTGACATTATGGCTGACCTGCCCACCTTCCCAGGTCAAAGCCCTGATTATTCTAGAAGCAGTGTTTCTCAATCAAGGGTAATTTTGACTTGCAGGAACATTAGGTGATGTCTGAAGACCTTTCTTGGATGCCACAATTGGGAGTGTTACCAAAATCTAATAGGTAGAGGTCAGGCATATTGATAAACATCCCAAACAAAGAATTACCTGACTTCAGATATCAATAGTGTCAAGGTTGAGAAACCCTGGTGTAACAATCAATCATTGGTATCCCAGGCACTGTGACAATTTTAAAATATTAGCATGCGGCGTTCTCCTACAGATAGGTATTTTTGTCCAGAGTGTAGCTTACACTGATATAATTAGATTTAAATGAGGAAAATATGTTTACATTTTTAACATATTTTTATTGATATCAGAGAGGAAGGGAGTGGGAGAGAGAGAGAGAAACATCAATGATAAGAATCATTGATTGGCTACCTCCTGCACACGCTACACTGGGGATCAAGCCTGCAACTGGGAATTGAACCCTGACCTCCTGGTTCATAGGTCAAAGCTCAACCACTGAGCCAAGCCATCTAGTCAGAAAAATATATTTAATAGGGCCTCTCTCTCACCTTCTCTACCCCTCTCCATCCACCTTCAACCTCCCTTTTTCTCCCTTCTTCCCCTTGCCATCTTTCTGTCTCCAGAAGGTGAGAGGGGAGAAAATGGAGACAGAAAGCTCTAGCTCTGATTAATACCAACTGTCATTTTAAGACTGCAAGGGTGTTCTCTTATAATTGAGACAACAAGGAAAGCAAATAAGCCAGTCAGAGAAGGACAAGTGTCATATGATCTCACTCATCTGTTGAATCTAATAAACAAAATAAACTGATGAGCAAAATAGATCCTGAGACATAGAAGCATAGAACAGACTGTCAACTTTCAGAGGGAAGGTAGGGGTGGGTGTGGGTGGGGAGAGATTAACCTGAGAACTTATATGCATATTAGAAGCCCAGTGCACGAAATTTGTGCATGGAGCAGGGGGGTTCCTTCAGCCCAGCCTGCACTCATTCCAATTGGGGACCCCTCGGAGGATGTCGGACACCCCTCTCACAATCTAGGACCACTGGCTCCTAACAATTCACCTGCCTGCCTGCCTGATTGCCCCTAACCCTTCTGCCTGCCTTCCTGATCGCCCCTAACTGCCTCTGCCTGCCTGATCACCCCTACCTGCCCTCTCCTGCCGGCCTGCCTGAGTCCCCAACTGCCCTCCCCTGCCAACCTGGTTGCCCCCAAATGCCCTCCCCAACTGGCCTAACCTCGCTCCCAACGGCCCTCCCCTGCTGGCCTGATCTCACCCCTAACTGACCTCCCCTGACAGTCTGATCTCGCCCCCAACTGCCCTTCCCTGCCGGCCTGATCGCCCCTAACTGCCTCTGCCTGCCTGATTTGTTCCCAACTGCCCTCCTCTGCTGGCCAATTTGATTCTGATTGGTCAGTTTGTATGCCAGTCAGCATCTCTGGGCCTATCAACAGGGCCTGATCAGAAAGGTGGGGCTGATCAGCAGCCCTGGTGGAGGCCTGGAGAGAAATGGAGGCACAGCTATTGGCCAGGCCGGGAGAAAGAGAGGCAAGTTTTGATCAATGGCTGCCACAGAGGCTATGGATGAAACTCTGCCTCTCTCTGCAGGCCTCTTTCCAGGTCTGATCCGCAGCCCCCTAGGCAGTCAGTGCTGGGTCAGGGCACCCACAGTGGCCGCAGTCAGTGCTAGGTTGCCACGGCAACCTAGAACTGACTTCAGGTCTGGGTCTGGTCGAGCCTTCAGTCATAATTGGTCGTTACAACCCTGGCTCTTTATTATATAGATATGCATAGCCCATGGGCACAGACAATAGTGTGGTGAAGGCCTGGGAGGTGGGGGAGGGGGGTAAATGGGGAAAAAGACAAAGGGAACATCTGTTATACTTTCAACAATAAAGATAATTTAAAAAAAGAATATGGAATTTTTGATGGCTTCACAGTGAGTTATTAAGGAGCTATCTGCCTTCTTAAACTATAAATTGCATAAAAGCGGTCATGTATAATATATTCACCATCCAGTGCACAGTACTATATCTGACATATATTAGGTGATAGATACATAGTAATCAATTTATATTGTTTTGTGTATGTCTGCCTTTTCACAGAAGAGTAAGTTTTTAAAGTTTTTCATTTTCCATCACAATATAAAATTTGTTCAATCACATGACAGGGTGGGGCAAAAGTAGTGTTACAGTCATTCATATGAAAAATAAAATAATAATAAGTAATACAAAGATAAAATCTGTTTTGCACACTCACAACTATAAAACTACTTTTGCCACAACTGCATATATATATATATATATATATATATATATATATATACATATATACATATATATCAAACACACCTATGTATATGTGTATATATGTATATATATAAAACAGAATACCTAGCTTCTAATCTTGGCCCTGTCTATTTTATATTGCATAATAGTGTTCAAATATGCAGAACTTTTTTTGTTAAGTAATGTATTATGTCTGGGAAAAAGAATGTCTGGTATATACTTGGCCTTCAATAAATTCTTAATGGGTGAATAAATATCACTTAATCTTTCTGAGACCCAATTGTTTCTGCAAAAATATGGCTAATGATACTTACCTACAGGTTTTATTAGTATTCAATTAAAGAAGGTAAGCTAAGTGTTGGACACAATTCAGGTGTTCAATACATATTAATTCCTTTTCTGTCTTTATTTTTCCAAATAATTTTCTGCTTGAGAAACATCTCAGACAGCTGGACAAGTCAGGCATATTAAATAGGTCAAATCCTTCACATAATTAAAACAAGCCCAAAAGGAATGACAGGCACGTGAGTAAAACTCATTGATGCATAAACATGCCTAAATAATATGTAAATGTTTTAAATTAGTAATTTTATTTAAAATAAATTTTAATTTATATATTTTAAAATAATATCCACCTATTTTAAAGCCATAGGGTTTTTAAACAAACATTATCATACATCATATTTACATTACTTTTTCCAACAGTTGACTATTATAGGAATATCTGGTCACTCTTAAATAAGTAATGCAAATACTTTATGAATGAACAAAGTTGTTTAGTATTACTAAATGAGAGAGAGAAAGAGAGAGAGAGAGAGAGAGAGAGAGAGAGAGAGAGAGAGAGAGAGAGAGAGAGAGAAACAACTTTTGGTTGCCTCCTGTAAACACCCCGATCAGGGATCAAACCCACAACCTGGATATACTAGTATGCAATGACCGGGAATCAAACCTGCAACCTTTTGGTGCATGGGATGATGCTCCAACTGAGCCACCCAGCAGCCAGGGCTTCCTTCTTTTTGAACCTCCTCTTCTGTCTTTCCTTAATCAACAAATGACTGGTTTATGAGGTCTGGGAAAATTTTGAAGTTGTCACTGCAATCTTTCTTTGTCTCACCTCACCTTCACCCTGTATGGAATCAGCAGCAAATCCCATTGGATTTACTTGCAAATTCTATTCAGAACCCACTGCTCTCACAGTGCTTTAAACCAGCACCATCTCTCACCTAGCTATTGGAATACCCTCCTACCTGGGCCCCTTTCTTTCAATTTTCCCAAACTGCAACCTATACCTCATACAGTAGCCAGAGTTATTGTTTTTAAATATATATCTGTTCATAGTACTTCACCAGGTAAAACATTCCAATGACTTTCTCTCTCATAATGGGATAAAATCCAGATGGCTTACTCAGTGAGAGCTCATCTCAGGCAGTTCTCCAGCACCATCTCCATCCCCTTCCTCTCTCTTCTCCAGCCACACAGATGGCCAAGTAATTCCCAGAAGACATGCAGTATGCTTCTGCTTTGGGATCTTTTCAATCCCTTTACCTTCTGCCTTTAACTTTCTTTTACTCTATTGTCACATGGTTGGCACACCTCAGTTCATTGAATTATATGATCCAATATCATCTTACGTTAAGGGACCATCCAATAACTTTTTCTAAAAGAGTTCATTACTTCTCCAACCCTGGGACCTTTCCTATCAGTTTTTCTTGCTTACACTTATAACTATTCAATGTTATACTTTATAATTATTTATTTCTTTATAGCCATCTTTTTTCCACTAGAATGTTAGCTCCATGAAAGTAATAGAATTGTTTCCATGCATGATTCCCTAATTCTGAATACAGTAATTTCTCAAGATCCCTAGTCACATCAGCCAAGACGCTTTAATATACATATACATTTATTTATTTCAGAGGGGAAGGGAGAGGGAGAGATAGAAAAATCAATGATGAGAGAGAATCTTTGATCAGCTGCCTCCTGAATACTCCACACTGGGGATGAAGCCCGCATCCTGGGCAAATGCCCTGACCAGGAACCTAACTGTGACCTCCTGGTTCATAGGTCGACCCTCAACCATTGAACCACACCAGCTGGGCCACGCTTTTTCTGTATATGATAATGTTCACATTTTCCATAGATTAGGTCCTGAATAGCTTTGGGAGTCATGATTCATTCTACCACATATATTAAACACAAAACATAAGTATTAAATGTAAGAGAACCTTTAATCTTTTCTATTTAATTGAAAAAATTAAGCTAACCTCCGTATGTTTTTCAGCGGTATAATACTATAGCCACTCCGAAAAACAATTTAACAGTTTAAGTTAAACATAGACTTATCACATGACTTAGCAAGTCTATACCTAGGTATTTACCTTAGAGAAAGTAAAAATGTATATCCACACAGAAACCTGTACAGGAATGTTTATAGCTGCTTTATTCTTATTTATCAAAAACTGAAAAAAATAACTGTCCTTTAATGGTTGAATGGAAAAACAAACTGTGCAACATCCATACCATGGAATACTACTCAACACACACACACACACACACACACACACACACACACACACACACCTTGCATGCACACACACACATACAGACACAGAAACTATTGATATGCACAGTGACATAAAGAAATCTCAGATACATTAATGCTGAGTGAAAGAAGCCAGTTTTAAATGACCCCATATTGTATAATTCTATTCATAAGACATTTTGAAAAAACACAAAACTATAAGGGAAAAGATGAGATCAGAATAGGGTGTAACTACAAAAATTCAGCAAATGGGATTTTTGGATGGTAAGGAAACTTCTTTGTTTTCTGATTATGAAATTGGTTACTCAAAATTATACATGTGTTAAAACTCATAAAACTGTATACCAAAAAGGTAAAAAAAAAATACTGTGTTTAAATTTTAAAAATATCAGCATTACTTTTCCATAATATAATATAGTAACTTGTGATATTGCTGAGAAATGAAACTTAATTCTGACAACTCTAACTGGCAAAAGAGTATGATTTATCTATTTAATAACTCAAGACCAATAGTTTAATAACTGCATTTGAACTCAATATTTTGTTCTCTTCTCACCACACACGTGTGGGTATACACATGCAACATATACATACATACGTGTTTTTTTGTAGTAAGGTTACATTACATACTGAAGTTGTATCAGCCACCTTCAGGACTTGGGAATTCAACAGTATTTGGTAATACACTATATTAAGTACCTGGGACACCCTATAAAATAATTACATGGAAAGCAAACAGCTTTCCCAACAACTGTCTCTGTCACCCACATTTAAATTATAGAAATCACTGTTTAATGCTGATTTTTCTGATCCTGACATTTGAACCCCAGCACATTTTTTGCTGATTACTTTTTGCCCCTGACAGTCAGCAGTGTCCTGATATTCTAAATACCCTAGTGGGGGGCGGGGGGGGAAGTGCACAAGTCTTAGCATTCTACTAATAGCAGGAAAGGGCTTAAGTCATTGCCTTTTGTTGTTGTTGTTGGGGGTTGTTTTGCTTTTTATGAAAGAAAATCGCTTTCACTCACACAGGCTTATCTGGGCCATCTGGTTCCATTACGGTCACAACAGAGGTTACATACACAGCCTAATACTCTGTGGTCAGTTGTATAGTTAGGTTTAGAAAAGACCTTCTTCTCTATTTGAATGATTTCTCCAGCATGATTTCTTGATTCTGAATATAAAAATTCCTTAAATGTTAATTTGCATTTTCTCTCAAAGATGATTTATTAACCATGTTAGCAAGCATCTATGGAATTTTATAAAATGACCTCCGACTAATATATGATGCTTGTCCTTAAGTAGCCCCAAACCCATTTCTGTCTGATGACTTAAAATTCCTACTTGATCAGTCATTTTTAAGACAGAAATATACAATGGCCTTACAAATGATCAAAATAATGCTTTAATGTTTGTTATATTTGATTAAATAGTATTTGGTTATATTAACATCCCTTTTTTGTTCAGTTTCCTGTTACCTTCATCCTCTAGTCCATTTTTTTCCAGACTCTGTAAAAGCTGTATTTTTTTCTCTCTTACAAGACCTAAGCCAACAGTAATGGACTTTAAGCTGATCACCTGTCTTATCTTAAATTGTTCCTCTCTAATTCAGGATTTTCTAAAATCACTAGTGACCTACTGCTTGAAAACCTCAAATCCTCACCTAATCCCTGACATCAGATTATTTAGAAACTGAATCTGCTGTACCAAAGCAAAATTGTAATACCTGGAAAATTGAAAACATTCACACAGTTTTGGCATCTCTCTCAGTTAAGAGATTTTCTTTTCTTATCTGTTTGCTATTTTACACCATTAAGTGGTGCCATTTTTAATGGTACTATTTAAAAATCCATAATAAATATTTCAACCCAATTATATTATCCAAGATAATTACAAATCCAAGATAATTATTGCAAGTTCTAATTAAGGAATAAAAAACCCCCTATAAATAATGATAAATAAGAATACTATATCTAGTGTACTTTCTACTTAGATCAAAAACACTAAAAATAAAATAATTTGTAAACACGTTTCATCTTCAGTTTTTTCTTCTACACATTTCCATTTCCTTTTCCAGTAGAATAATGATTTTACAGAACCTGTGTTATCTTTCTAGTTGAGGGTAGAGCCACAGACTGCTTACCAGAGCAGGCAGCATTATCAGTAAGATTCTCTGGTCATTCACTTATGAAGATTAATGCTAAATGGTTCACTGAAATTTATAAATAGTTTGGTTTCATTCTGTCTCCAAAATATACCTTTCCAAAATGTCCATATGTTATTCAATTTGGGTCAAAGTTAATTATTGATTTTCAAGGAAATAATTGCTAAAGAATATATATCTCCTCTCTTTGTGGGTAAAGTCTGTTAAAGACATGTTTTGGATGTTTGTAAAGCATATAGTATTCAGGAATGTGTGATTTTTTTTCCTGCCTATATCACAATATTAGTTTAAAAACAAGAGGTAAAAGTAAAAGACAAACTTCTAGTTTTCAGTTCCTCATGTAAGAATCTTTCAAGTCACCAAGCTGTCCTAATTGTAAGACTATAGTATGCTTCTCTGTCCCACCTCCACCCTACCATACCACCACATTATTAAAAGTATAAGTACAATAGTTCCTTTAATCCAGTACATCACTTTTGGCTATCATAAAAGATATACAGAGCATACTAAAAGACAAAAAACACAATTTGAAGAGATTGAGTGAGTATCAAATCCACACATGGCAGAGATGTTGGAATTATTAGACTGGGGATTTAAAACATCTATAATTATTATGTTAAAGGCTCTAATGAATAAAGTAGTATGCAAGAACAGATGAGCTATGTAAGCAGAGATAGAAATCCTACGAAAGAACAAAAGAAATTCTAGAGATGAAAATACTATTACAGAAATGAAGAATGCCTTTGATGAGTTTATTAGTAGACTGTACAAGGCTGAGGAAATAATCTCTGAGGTAGAGGATATATATACCAGCAGAATTCTCAAAAACCAAAAAGGAAAGCAAGCAAAGAATGGGAATAAAAAACAGAATGGGATATCCAACTACAAAAGGTATAGCATTCTGATAATGGGAATATCAGAGAGAAAAGAACAGATAAATATTTGAAATAATGACTGAGAATTTCTTCCAAAATAATATCAGACATCAAACATCAAACTATAGATCTGTGAAATTCAGAGAACACCAAGCAGCATAAATGCCAAAAACTAAACTGAGTCATATAATTTTCAAATTATAAAAAGTCGAAAGTATATAAGAACAATCTTGGATGAAGACTTAAAAAACATCTTGCTTGTAGAGAAACAAAGATAGGAATTATATCCAACATATTATCAGAAACCATGCAAGCAAGAAGGGGACTAGATAACAGTTGTAAAGGACTGAGGTAAAGAGATCCATGCCATGTGCCCACTCAGTTTGAGAACTGAGCCTTTCTTTTCTCTCCTTTTACTCTGTTCCTTAAGAAAAAAATGTGATACACAATAGTGTGAAATGCAATATAAATTGGAGTTTTCCTACTATAGAAAGTAAAAAATCATAGAAAATAGCTGAAACAATGCAATTCAAATATTTGCTTTACTTAAACTTATAACAAGTCATTTAATTAAGTTGGGCTTTCACATATGTGAGATGTCTCTTATATAAAATTTAATGTTTCTGAAATGAGATATATTTCTAAACAAAACTATTTTTCATGAGGTATCTTTTTTATATATTTATATGTGGAATCTAAAAAACAATAAAATAACATGCAGAACATAAACAGACTTATAGGTAACAGAGAACATTTTGACAGTTGCCAAATGAGTGGAAGTTTGGAGGAATAGTTAGAAAATGTGAAGGGATTAAGAAATACAAATTGGTAGCTACAGTATAGTCATGGGGATATAAAGTACAGAATAGGGAATATAGTCACTAATATTATAATAACTATGCATGGTGTCAGATAGGTACTAGCCTTATCTGGGTAATCACTTAGTAAGTTATATAATGTCTAATCACTAGGTTGTACACCTGAAACTAATATAATATCGCATATCAATTGTAACTGAAAAATAAAATAATATTTAAAGTAAAAAAGGAAATAACTATGTAATTTGGAGAAAGATAAAAGTAAAAAAAAGATTCTCTGCATAGAAGCATTGAACAAACTATTGAATCTCAGAGGGAAGATGGGAGTAGGTGGGTGAGTGGGAAGAGATTAACCAAAGAACTTACATACATATATTAATAATCCATGGACACAGACAATAGGGTGGTGAAGACCTGAGGTGGGGGCAGGAAAGGGCTAGAGAGGGTCAATGGGGGGACAAAGTGAACATCTGTAATACTTTCAACGATAGAGATATTTTTTAAAGTTGTCTGATTCATATTGGTGGGTAGCTGATCAAAATTTCTTTATATCAAAATAAATAAATAAGATACACTGAAGTAAATATCTTCCATATTCTTCAGTCATATTTGAATATAAAAGGGCCAGTACTTTAAGAGATATGAAGAGACTGCTCCTGATGCAAAAGAAAAAGTGCACATTCTGTTTTAGGTTACAAACATGCTATATCTGAGATTGAAACGCATCACAAATATTTATATAGCGATTCATGAATCTCTCGGTTGGTTATCAATACAACATCCTGATATAAACTTTATCTAGAAAGATTATAGCATTGATTAAAAACTACTGTTTAAATATATTACTCAAGCTTGGACAACTTAAGCTTTGAAATAAGTAAATTTATGGTGGCTAGCATTTTATTGTCTTGGTAATTTACAGGTAATGCAATATTTAATGGTTCTGAAGAAAGCCTGTGTAGCAAATTCTTAAATCCCAAATCCCATAACAGCATTAGTTGGTAAGGCTGAGAGTCATTTAACTTAAATTAATGTTGCATGTTTTCAGGGGTATCAGACAGTTATTTAAGCACATATAAATTAAATTAAGCATTCAGACTACTGACCAAGAAAGATGAAAAAAAAAACACCAAAAAAAACAGGAGAAATAACACAAAACAATTAAAGCTACTTCACACACTATTGCCAAAGTGTTTTTGTCTACTTCAGGGACTCTGTATTCTCTATCTATCTATCTATCACCTACTTATCTATCCCTATTTACACCATTGGGTCTCTTTATTACCCCGATATTAAATTCTTCTCAGATGTTTTCACCTTTTGCTACTATATCCTTAACGATAACTATCGCATCTTTTAAACATTTTTAAGATCCACCTCACTTAATATTTACTAAGATTTACTCTACTTTATTTTCTAATATATTTCTACTTGAATACATACATGATTAAAATTGATGAGCAATCTCATTTATTAGTCAAATATTCACTCATACTCAACTGGTAAGCTTCCAATTTAATTCACTTGTCCCTTAAGACTAATATTCATAAGACTGATTACCTACAATTATTCTTCTGCAGTGAAATGTTCAGTAGGGACCTCACCGAGAATAATTTATTTATTTAACAGGTGGGGACACCTAAGTTTAGAAAGGATAATACCTTGTCAAGATACCAAGACTCACCCAGTCCCTGATTACTAATATTCACTACAGTTTATAATTTCTTTGTCACTTTTCCCCTTCATTAACCCATTGACTTCACCAAAGTCCACCAGGAAGTTGTCTCAGTACTGATATTAATCTCTCTCTTCAACATAAATTTCTACCATCAAAGAAGCCCATTTGAATGACCAAGTTTAACTGACAGTGCAGCTTCAATTTTTTTGACTTCCATATCTGAGAAACTTAACTTCCAGTCCACATTAACTATCCATGTTCATGGGTGCCTCTAGAATTTTGTTTTCCTTATATGCTTGTTCTTCTACGTCTTACGCCTGAATATCTTACACTCTAGTACCCTAAAATTATAAATTGCAGTGCTTTCATTTCAATCATGTCATTATCAGAACTACCAGCTGACAGTTTAATATGACTACCAATAACTTTTCCAAAATAAACCTGCTTTCATTTGCTTACTTTTCTAGTGATGGTCCCATACAAGCTGAATGCTTATTTTGTTATTCAGGGAAACAAATCACTGATCATGATATTATAGTTATTAAAGTAATTCAAGATGCATTCCTTTTTATCATTATACTATACACTTACTATTTACTTGGTTTTGGAAAACAGGGGCTAAAGTTTTAAGTTTGTTTAATATTTTATAATTCTCAGTTCACACTCATTACTCTAGGACACCACCAAATATTTTTTTTCTTTTCAACAGAAATTATAATCCTTGCTGTCCTCCTAATATATAAACCTTGTAGAATTTTATAAGTTCAAATATATATTGAATATATCTATTCACACATTCTCACATCTTTTCAAATTTTAAGAGTTAACCCAAAATTAACAAAGTATTTCATATAAATTTTAAGAATTCTCATACCATAAGTTTATTTACAAACTTTTACATGTGAAATATCATTATTTATATATATATATATCAAATTAAAATACTTCTGAATATCATGATTTTTAGACCTTTTATTCTGATCATTTAAGTTAATAATTTAAAAAAGAATAAATATGGAAATTCTTCAGGTTTTCGTTTGCAAAATATGTCAGAAATCAAATGACATTTTGTATCAATGTTTTGTTTTACTTAACTTTCAGTTAAAAAAGTATTCAAATTCTATGTGCATAATATAAAAAATGTTTGCCATAGTGTTGTATTCTCATGCTGCAGATATTCATATCGTTTTCTTGCAAAAAAGTAAGGGAAACTATTTTTAGTATAATATAAGTCTGTGTTTTCCCACCATAGCTAAAATTTCTGTTTTAACACTTAGTCATACAGTAAAAAAGAGAAATGTATTCCCTCTACAGCCATTTACCATCTGGTTAAGCAAATACACTTAAAGATACTTCTGCAATTGTGATCAAGTAACGGCAGATCTAAGAGCAGACAGAGCTTGGACTCTAAAATGATGATTGTACAGCTGTAGTTGGCACCATTAGAGACCAATAAAATCTTTATGTTCCGTTTGGATGGCAAAGACCTTTATCAAAGAGATAAGCTTGAATGGCTAAATAACAAAGAAATGATCCATTTAGCAGTTGTTTTAAATTTAAGACAGATAATGGAACTTCTAAGTCATAATTAGCTTTTAGCACTAGAAAGACTATTCTCAAGTTCTATATCCCATTCTAATATTTTAAACTTGTCATCTTACCATAATTCTTTGTTTAGGATGCTGCTTCATTTTTCTAATGTCATCAATATAAACTAAAGACATAAAATAATCCTTAACAGCTAAACCACTGGAATTATCAGGATGCTTTCATACTATTTCCAATTAAATAGCACAATTAGAAAAACAATACTAAAACTCTTTTGTCTAGTAAAAACTAAGCAGACATACATTATTTTTTTTCTTATCAGGTAATTCAAAACTGTTTCCAACCACTGGATATTTATTGCATTCTCTGTTAACAGTGTAATTCTTAGTAGCTATATAAAGTTTATTAAAACAAAACAAATGAGAGCAGCATACTGCTGCCTGATTTGCAGTATCAGCAGTAATTCCTTAGAAATCACTCTTACACATTTTCAGTGCTCTAAGTTGACATCGGCAATTTTTATTAATCAGTATTTGTTCCCCTTTCTCTAAAGATTCATGTTCTAAACTGGAAGGTAAAAACAATTTTTTACTTTATTAGTCAGACTTTTCTTGGGAATGACTGCAGAGCTTAAATTCTACCCATTGTTAAAACAAACAAACAAACAAACAAACAAACAACCAAAAATACAAAAACACAGAAAAACAAACAAAAAACACAGGGATGTTCTACATCCTGTATCTATAGGCTGTATTTAAAAAAAAAATCATTGAAGTTAGGAGCTATTGTACAGTTCTAAGTTTTAGAATTTTACATGAAGATGGTATTACCACTCATCTAACTCAATGTTATGTTCATGGATGAAGAAGGTTAATTCTGTGATGAGTGTTTAGATAAAGTCAAGAGTAAGAGGTGGAACACAGATTAATGTCAGGCCTCTCTGACTCCAGAATTCAATTTCCTCTCCATTACACTATAAAGTTATTAATCCAGGCTTTAGAAAAATCAGGATTCTTCTTCTTCACACTCACATAACTACAGGACCACACCAATGTCCATTTTAATGTAGTATTTGAGTCACTCAAAAAAAAATCCCAAAACATTTTTTGGTCATCTCTCTATTTGTTTGACTGTGGACAAAGATACACATGCTTCCTTAAAATGCATTTAAGTAAACACATGCACCCATGCAAATTAATTCATGAGGCGCATATTTCTACTACAAACATGCCCCATGTTGTACATGAAGCTTTAAGACAGGGAATTATTTTCTTCATGAATGTGCACATTATTTAGTAAAACTCTCCTGGTTACATCACTACTTGTCAAAAGTAAATCAATGCTTAGAGAAATCAATCATAATGATAGCGCTCATGTGCAGGGTACTTAGTATCTTTTTTCTTTTTTTTTTTTAATGGCAGAGACAGTTTTAATGGTGCCACCTTGTGTGTGTGTGTGTGTGTGTGTGTGTGTGTGTGCGCGCGCGCATGCGCGCGCACGCATTTTTATGAGCCCTCCAAAAAATCAAGTGAAAAAAAGGTTTAATCAGACAGCACTTTATACAGATATGTTAAGCAGGAGGTATTCACATCTCCACATGAACAACACACTGGGAAGCACAGCCCACCAGCCACTCTGGATGTTTCTCACAAGATACCAACTGGGCTCTAAATGCTGCGGCCCATGGTCCAGCTCCATCCTTGCCCATGGCTGCTGCCCACTGGGTGGAAATGGCACAGCTCAGGTGCATAGCCAAATTAAGGCGGACAAGACATATCATGCTTTGTCTTCTTTTTTTGGTTGTTTTGTTTTTTTCTTATAAGAGTTAATATCTTTGCTTCTGAAATTTATTTTCTTTCGACCTTAAATAGTACATACATACATGCAAACACCAAAAATTACTTACTTGCGATGCGCTCAACGGCATCCTCTGAACCTGGAGCTTCACATTATCAAAGCTTAGAAAACTGTAAACCTCTGGGCCTGACTCTGCGAGGGAGGAAACCCCACACTGGCCACCTCTCCCCCTAGACAGAGCCTGCGGAGTTTGTAAGTGAAGGGCTGACAGGAGGACTGGCTCCATGTTTCGAGCTACAGGCCACTCCCAGTGTGAGTTCCCACTGGCCTCTTCTGCCCACGGTGGAATTTGAGGCTGACGTGCAATAAGTTTCTTGAGATGCTTCCTTTCTATTCTGAGGAAGTCTTTCAACAGGCGAGTCCCCTGTGCAAAGCAAATCTGAACCCTGTTGCTCACTTGCCACTGTCACCCCGGTTGGAATGTTCTCGCACTTGTCCCCTTGTTGTCTCCCTCTCAGGAGGAAGGTGGAGTTTTCTGAGGGCCAGACTCCGGGGGGTCTGGGGTCCTGGGGCCTCAGTGCTTTGCAGAGCAGCAGCAGGACCAGTGGCCATGCCTTGCGTAAGTGTGGGCTGTTCTGGCAATTTCCCTGGTCCCCTTCATCCTCTTCTGTACCACTGTAGCTTCCCCAAGTCCCAGGCCACTGCCCCCAGGTCCTCCCTCTTCAACAGGCTTCCCTGGGAGCTGTAGCCACTGTCCCTGACTCCTGGCTCTGCTCTAGCCCATGTACCACAGGACAGCCCTCAGGCCTGTTGAACTTGCTCTCTAAGAGACCAGCCTGGGGTCAGGGTGGCACGCAGAAGAGGCGGTGGCCCTCACATGCTAACATGCAGCGAGGACCAGGGAGCTGCTGGGAAAGGAAGAGCTGTAGGTGTCTTGCTCTTCCCGCCCCAAGTGGCTTGAAGGGCAGTCCTGGTTTTGCGGCCTGGCCTGCTTGACCTAAAGCCAGTGTCTGCTTCTTCCTCAGGCTCGCCCAGGACCCCAGAGGTGGGAGCAGTACATCCAGGGCCTGGGCACTGCTGGGGTCTCTCCAATGGATGCTGCCCCTCCCACTACCAAATGTTCTCTGATACCTTCTTTAGAGTATCCAATCAGCACAACAACCCTGCAGGGTAGGTACTGTTATTATTTCTATTTTTCAAATAAGAAAATTCAGATTTGAGCTTTTGGCTAACTTGCCCAAGGTCTTACAGCTAACAAGTAGCAGAAACACAATAACTAGACCACAGTGCCCATTCTCTTAGCCACTTAGTTACACTATTTCACAATTACGTTAGGCATGCCCTTTTCCTACGAATAAGGGGGGGAAAATCTATTGTTACAGTTCTCCCCATCTTTCAAAGAAGCATTATTTTTTTTAAAATGTTTCATGTCTTTTTATTTGGAACCAGCTTTTAAGTGACATTTATGATTCACATTTAACTGAGGAGCTCAATTAAATTGCAAGACTTGCCACACTGTTAGCAAGTAGCAGGGGCAGAAATTGAGCCCAATGTTAAATCCAGAGCAATTTCAACTAGAGAAATATGAAGCTGAATTTAAACAGATTTTTGGACTGCCTGAGACCTTATCCACAGCAGTTGTAACTGTGATACAATACCTGATGTCAGAGCAGGAATCGAGCCAGAAACAGGACATAAAATAATGAAGTTAATTATTTCAAATTACTTTAAAGAGTATTTACCTCTGTAAAAACAGTGTGATAAACACACTCACACATCCTGGTGTTTAATCCTCACTAAAAACTCAGAATTATTTTTCATAGGTCACACACTCACAATATTTTTGTGTATCCTAAGTATTGGCCTCTAAGTGGGCAGCGGTGAGATTGAGAACCAGTTTTCTAGACTCTGGGGTTAGTACTTTCTGGGTCACCACAAAAAATATATAGAGGAGCATATTTCCTGCTTCCTTCCTATGTTATTTTCCCTTAGCTATGTGACTATATTGGGCTCTCTAAATGACAATGGACCACCTTCTGCACTGCAAGAGAGTAAGCTTCCTCTTTTATCTATATGGTCATGGAAATATGCAGTCAATATGTAGGATCAGTATGTGTCTAGATAACTGATGTATCAAGTACCAGTTTAGCCTTAATCTTTTTGATAGGCTGACATGACCTTTGAATTCCATAATAATGCAAAATTCTCAAAAATAGTGCCAACAATTCTATAAGCTTTTTTAAAAATATCTTCATTGTTTTGCCTCCTGAATTAATTCATTCCATGACTAATGGTAAAAATGATAAATAACATGTTAAATTGAAACATAAAAAATTGTTGTTTTATAGGTGAAAATGTTTAAATATTAGCAATTTATTCAAATTAATATCTTATTTTCTAAAATGTTCATGCTAATATTAGTTTTCAGGTAATAATGTTCTCCACCAATATATTAATGCATTATATGAAAATTTTAATTTAAATCCTAGAGAGATGTTTCCCATTCTACCACACACACTCCAAAATTATCAGTATATAAGCAGATTAATACAACTGGGAAAAATTTATATTTTCAATTTTGTTTAATATAATATTATTAAATAGTTTTCATTTTTAATAAATGTTAATGATTGTAATGTATAAAATAGACTTTGCATTTAATAATACTGCAGCTGCAGAAGTTAATAATATAAGAACATTATAGTATCTTAAATCTGAAAAACTATTAAATTTTTCTAATTAGGAAAGCAGGCATTTACATAATTTCATAGAAACAATTCTTATAAGAATAGAAAATATAGTACTTTTATTTTCTTACACCTTTTTTTGGATTATAGAGAATTTCATTTTGTATATTTACATTCTATTTCACATATTTGAGATTATCTGTACTGTTTAATTTTTTTAGAAGTCAGTTACACTTTTTCTAAATCACTTTTATTGTTATCTTTTAAAGCTTCTAAAGGACATGGTTGAATATTCATGCTTTCATTCATCACATATTTACTGAGCTGCTGCCTCAATTCTAGGCTATGAGAATAGATAATCTATAAGAATGACAACATCCTGACTTGAGTTTACATTTTTTTTTAAATATATTTTATTGATTTTTTACAGAGAGGAAGGGAGAGAGATAGAGAGTTAGAAACATCGATGAGAGAGAAACATCGATCAGCTGCCTCCTGCACATCTCCTACTGGGGCTATGCCCGCAACCCAGGTACATGCCCTTGACCAGAATGGAACCTGGGACCTTTCAGTCTGCAGGCCGACGCTCTATCCACTGAGCCAAACCGGTTTCGGCATTGAGTTTACATTTTTAAAAAAATACATATTTTTATTGATTTCAGAGAGGAAAAGAGAGGGAGAGAGAAACACCTTTGATCAGAGAGAATCATTGATTGGCTACCTCCTGCATGCCCCTGACCTGCCATTGAGCCCACAACCTGGGGCATATGCCCTGATTGGAACTGAACCGTGACCTCCTGGGTCATAGGTCAAGGCTCAATCACTAAGAAAGTGAGTCATCCTGGCATGGCGAGTTTGCATTTTAATAGAAAACTTGCCCCCCCCCCAAAAGAAGACAAAAATTGATAGTAATATTTACAGTAATGGTAAGTATTTTGAAAACAAAATAGGTATTTTATAAAATGTGCCCTGTGAGGAGGTGATATGTGAGAGCTGAATGAATTGAGGGAATGAGCCATGTGAGGATGTCAAGAGTAACATTAGCAGCAGTACACAAACAGGAAATGTTTGTGGCCTTGAGTAGAAATGAGCTTGCTGTGTTTGCCAATGAAAATGGACACGGAGGCTAAAATGAGCAAGCAATTCAGGAGTGTGATGAGAGGACTTCTAAGATATAGGTACTGACAATGCCACATGAAATCTTCCAGGTTGTGATTAAGAGACTGCACTTTGTATAGGATATTAAAATGCATCTTGGATATTTTGAGAAGAAGAATAACAATCTTATTTGTCTTTTAAAAATGTCTATCTAATCTTTGAAATAGATTGTAGTTAGGAAAAAATTAGTGTGATACTGAGTTTACATAATTAAATCCCAAATAAAGATGACTATATATGTGGGACATTTTCAATCTCATCTTTTTTCTTCTTTAGTTTAATTAAATCTAGGTATTCTTTGCTACATGTATTCTGATAAATTTAATTGTTCTCAGTTCCTTAAAGTACTTGTTAACTTAATATTATTACAAATTATAAATTATATATAATAATATTTTCCCTAGTTTTTAATAAGTTTAATAAAGATTGTACCTACCTAAAAGATACTGTAAAATCAGTAAAATATATAAGATTATAGGATATTTAATGTGACAAAATACCTAAGTTCACTAAGTACAGACAAAAATCACTGCAGATATGGTTTTATGTACCAATAAGCTTTGTCAAATTATCTTTCTCTGTTTGCTACAATGGTAGAGAGAGGTGTTTCAATTTTTTTAATTATATATTTCAAATGGTCACGTAGGAGACCATAAACTTGTCCACCATTATTAGGCTTGTGAATGTTTGAATGGTGAGGTCTAATTAGTCAGCAAAGTCAGGCTATTCTTCCTAGTGAAAGTCAACAGTTTGACTATATTAAACACCTTTTTAGAATTTTTTGTGATGTTTTTAATATTCCTATAGGATATCAAATCCCAAGTTCTAACTTTTTTTATTTCATGTAGTTCATTCATTATTTCATCTTCTTTTGATCAGGTTCTTAAGACTTCTATAAATTTATCTACTCATTTTCCATGCCATTGCTTTTAACACATTTTAAAAGACACTACTGATATTACTGGTCCTAAGTGTTCTAATATAATGTTCATATCCTAATTTTAAAAAACCTTCTTTTTCTAGACCTATCAAAAACCATTACACCTTTGTCCTATTAAAAAAGAAAAATTATAAACACCTTTTCACTAATTTCTTCAAGAATTATACATGAAGCCAACCATTTTCTTTCACGTATTCCTTGCATTATTATTAAAATATCCTTATATAATTATATTATAATCTTAGTAAAATTGGGTTTTTTAACAATTGAAATTATACAACATGAATCTTATATATAGAACCTAAAGACTTAAAAGAAATTATTATCAAAAGACAATTATAGAAATCATGTTGGACTTTTCCTCAAATTATACTTAAATGTATTACTAAGGTTCATGGAATATTGTTTGGTGTTTAGTTATAGGCAATAAGTCCCTATTGAGAAAGAGTATGTGAGTTTTCCCAAAGTGTATTTAGTCTTTTTCTCCAAAAGCAACAATTGCATCAATCAATCAATCAATCAATCACCAATTAACTAATATCAGACATTGCATGTCCTTGGACACAGGCCTTTTCTGTGTTACTCTGGGCCCTTCATTTAATTTTCAATTCTTCAAGTCTTTGCTTCAATCATGTAAAGACAGAAGGTGAAAGGCAAAGTTTTGACAGTGACAAAAACAGTACTACTAGACAAACTCAGGAGTCAAACCAGGGGTGATGGAGATGAGGTGGTGGGAATCAGGGAAAAGAAAGTGTCCTTAAGTATCCTAAAATGCATTAGAACAGTCCTGTATGGGACAAAACTCATTAAAAAAATAACTCAGCCCTAACCAGTTTGGCTCAGTGGATACCGCGTCAGCCTGTAGACTGAAAGGTCCCAGGTTCAATTCGGGTCAAGGGCATGTACCTTGGTTGCGGGCACATCCCCACTAGGAGGTGTGCAGGAAGCAGCTGATTGAAGTTCTAACTCTCTATCCCTCTCTCTTCCTCTCCGTAAGAAATCAATAAAAATATTGTTTTTTAAAAAAACTCAACTTCTAAAACTTTTAAGAGTAAGGTTTTCATCAACTTTCATTACAATTTCCAATTTTGATAACTTAGAGATTCACAAGTAAAGAAAAGTCTGATGAAATCTGTCAAACTCATAGGCATTGTCACTTAAATAACAATCTCAGTGTGAAATTGCAGGAACACAGCATAAGAAAGATGATTTTGTGTCTTAAAACAGTAAAGGATTCAAAAAGATCATTCTTTGAATTCTTGAATGGCTTACAATTTAATTTATTTAAGTAATTTAGGATAAGATGATTAGAAATAGGAAGTTTATTTCCTCAAAATTTTATCCATTATTGATTAGTGTTGAGAAGTAATTATTTAAAATATCCCATTCATCTTTTTCTCAGAATACATAAAATTTATTGTTGAAGATTTTCTTTATTCTCAATAATGTTTTATCCTATGATTTTGGCACATAAACTCTGAAAGTAGAGACCAACAAATGCAAACCTATGATTAGTTCAGAGTCAAAACTTCCAAACTCCTGAGTCAGTATGCAAGACAGATTGTGCCATAGAAGAATGGAAAGGAAACTTGAGTGTCCTGAGGAAAAGACGTATCTATTACTAAGTGTCCCCCCCCAAAAAAATGTAAAGAAATCAGCCAGAGTCAAATATGTCCTGTGAATGCTCCCTGACATCTTAAGATTAATCATTGTTTTCTTCTTCGTTACTAGTTGCTGATGGTGACATGAAATAAAGAGATTATATCAACATCTGGGTGTTAGGAAAAAAATAATAATAACAGTAGAATGACAAAGATAAAGGGATTCAGGTGAGGACTTTGGAAAAAGAAGAGAGATTTCTGAAATAGCTAAAGGCTCTAGCTCAAATCGATCCATTCCATCTAATATGAATAGAAATAAGGTTGGAATAGAAGCTGTTTTTTAAGCACTTAACAGTTTGGTCCTCTTGAGCTTCTTTTCAGAAACAGGGTCAGAAGATTGGGTTGTAAATGGGGTCAGTGCCTTGGCCTCTTCCAATAGCCACAGTGTAATGATGTATGTGTGTCAGAGCAACAGCTTTCAAGTTTCAGACAACAATGGTCTCCTTCTGGCAGGGGCATGGGGATGACTGCTGGAGGGGGTGGGGTGCAAATAGGCTTCGTCTTTGAGTAACAAACCATCTTCTGCATCTAAAAGTAGATTTTCAAAATATCTAGAAGTAGCCACTTTCTGCCCCCTATTGCTTGTAAGATAATGTCTAGTTGTCAAGATAAGATTTCTACTTATGTATTTATTTTGTGTACAATCTGATGTTGAAATAATTAGCAATACACAGAAAGGGTCGGGCATAATCGTTCCTTCATGTATTTTATAAGTATGTTTAAATGAAATGCACCTCCACCCCTGCTGCTCCTAATAGATGTAGATGCAGAAGTGACAAATCTATACAGGAGTCAGTGTGCATATTTCCTGTGGAATTAATGGACAAAGCTGTTGCTATATTATATACACTGAGCTGTTTCTGAGCTATGGAGGTTGTGCCAATGTGTCATGTAAATGTTTCCACTTGCTAAAGATTTTAAAGGCCAAAACATGTGCTATACTATTCAAGCATATTTTTCCCCAGGATTTGAAGTAATTTTTTTGGCATAAATTTAATTAAACCCCAAATCGAAGTCTTGTGTTTTGTAGACTGTCATCGCAGCTAAATGCCTTACTTATTATTCTGAATACTGGAAAACACACCCATCCCAACATACCTGTTCTTTTATATTCCCTAAAAGTGCTTCTGAAGTAGGACTATTAGCATTTTTCACTTAGAAAATAAACAATGACCAGTTTTGTCTTGTAGCAACTTTGAAAATAAGTAAATGAGGGGATTCACAAAATAAATTACGGCTTTTGATAGGGCATGAAAACTCTACCTCAAAGCTAGAGGATATACCATTCTGTACTTGATTGGGAGTAGGTGAATGTCCAATGGCCAGATAGATACAATACCAATGAGTAGTCCCAACAGTCTTTCTCCTCCTTACAATAGTCACTTAGTCAAAACATGCCAAGTTCCACAGATATTGACAGTAGGTTGTCTGGGTGTTTATATGTATGCATTAGCCTTGGCATACACTGCATCACTGTACCTTACCTGATACCATCACTCATCTGAAAGTAAAGCAAATGGCCATCATATTCGAGTTTGGTAGAATAAATGTAGTAAGGTTGAAGGTATAAATTCTTATAAAGGATCCCTGCCTGCTTATTAAAACAATATGCAGTGCCTTTCAGAGCTGCAGGAATTCATATGCATGATGAGCAAGTGAAATTAGTTCTTCACATTTCTTTTAACTTCCTTGTTTTTGTTTTCTTAATTTGATTGTCTCATTTCTTGCTGAATATGGTTCTCAGGGATCCCTGCTCCCTATAATTTGGACTTCATACTCAGTAATAATAAACTGCCAAGAGCCAAAATTAAACAACCATAAACAACAACTGGATTCAGTGTGGGACTTTCACAGTATGGGAAAACTGCGTTTCACTAAACAAAAGGTAGATAGGTTTGTTTTGATATGAATAAGTTCAATGTACCTGAATATCAGATACATTTGCTAATCTAACCTAATAATGATGTTTTTCCTGAAATGGGGAAAAATACCATTGGTCATTAATTGATTGGTTTAGCACTCAACTCCACCTACTTGGCAAAGGTAAGAATCGTGTCATCTCCATATTTGGACAGATCCTTAAGAATGGGTTTGCCATAGGTTTAAATGTCATTAATCATCAATGAACCAATAAAAATCATATTTTCTAATACACAGTGATCCATGGTATACATATGCATGCATTTTATTTCTTTAGCTACTTTATATAAATTATTACCTGAAGCCCTTTGACAAGCATGTAAAATTTTGAGCATTTTTTAAAATTAATCAAGCATATCTAGTATAAGTCCTTTAAATTAATTATACTAATGCTCAATTAGATTCATCAAATGGTCATGCATCTTTCTCAACTTTTAATAGCATTTTCGTCCATTTTAAGGACACTAATTCATTCAAAAAACGAATTAAATGCCAACAGCGCTGAAACCATTCGCAATAAGTCTATCTATATTTCAACGTTATCAGGAGCCAGATTGATTAAAACACATAAATTTACTTTAAATGTAGAAATGTTAGATAGCAAATATTTGAGCTGCCTCAAATTTTCAAATCATTTGCTTAACCAAATAAAGCAGTGTGTCAAAGTGCAACCTTGCTACAATGGTTATTCTCAATAACATTTACTTATAGCCTCCCTATGGAATTAATAATAAAGTTGTACTGTAGGATAGATTTCAAGATAATTTCTCATCCACACTTTTTTTGGACAGTTATCTTCCTGTAGTCCTTCTTTTCCTAAGTAAAAAGAAATGTATAGCTTGTCCCTATTCCAATCATACTGACTGCTAATTGATCAGGAATATGGAAAGCCATTAAAATAAACAGCTATTGTAGCCCTATATCTTGGAATACAGATTTCATTAGTGTAAATTTTAATTAAGAGGCACAGTTGTAAACTCAATGTTAGCATTAGGAAGTCCAAATAGGTAACACAATTTTCAGGATGTAGAGATTTTGGGTGAATCCATTCTGGTTTATATGCAAGCTGAGGCAAAAGATACCCACAAGGAGATGTCTGGATAGTAGAGTAGGTATACACAGTAAAGCAGAGATAACGTAATCAAACTGCCACTGAGAGAGATGGAAAATGTGGCTTTGAACTCTTTCTTTAAGTATAATTCTTTTCTGGGAAAATAAAAATCCTAGTTAAACCCAATTCTTCTGAAATCCTTAATCTAAGTAGCTGACTACATTTATAAATATAATAGAAAAAAAGACATCCACAAAACACTACTCTAACTTTAAATTTATGAGCAGAGATACCATATGGCTTTTAAACCTGTTGGAAATTCTATTATATTCTCTTGGATTTTTCTCTCTCTTTCCTTGTTTATTATTTCATAACCTTTTTTTGGTTTGTTTTTCTCAAATCTCCATAATCATCTTCTTTGCCACCTTCAACTGATGCTTTATTTCTTATACTAGTATCACTATGAAAATATAACGAACCATATGGGAACAACACAGTTTTATATCATAAAATATATCCATCTACCTGCACCTGAAAGTGCTGATTTTCCTTCCCTTCTGAATCCACGCTCTCAAGTAACTCCATATCTGCCCCTCGTTCATTGGGTCAAGTTCTCTCTAGTCAATCCAAAGGTTCTGCTCTGGCAATTTCTTTCTTTTTTCTTGTCCTTTACATTTTCTGCTCTCTGCTTTATTATTCACATTCACATTTCTCTCTCGTGACCACTACACGTGTGTCTATACCTGCACTATATATGCCTACATATATCTGGTCTTCTTTAGAGAAACACTCCTCCAATGAGCTTCCTGTTCTTGCTATCTCACTTCCTCAGCTTCTCTACATACTCTTACCAAAGTTAACCAGGGCCTTAATCTTTTCAAATCTAATGATTATTTTCCAATCCTCATCTTATTTGATCTCAGCAACATTTTATTTAACTTGTCATTTTATCCTCTGTGGAAAACATCCGTACTAGCTTCTGTGTATCTACGTTGTGTTGGTTCCCTGCTCTATCACTGGTGACTATATATTCGTCTCCTTTGCTTGTTCTTCCTCCACCTCCTGACTGTTGAAAGTTGAAGTACAACAGAGTTCTATCCTCGGCTCTCTGCTTCCCAGTGTGCATTCATGCTAGGGCTTAGTATCTAAACTATAGAGTACCTTGCCTCATCTCTTTATTAATATACTTATAACTCCTAAATGTATGTATCCTGCTCCAAACTCTCATTTGATTTTTTGACTCATATCAAACTGCATAAAGAACATCTACCCTTGCTTGACTAAAAGGGACTCAAATTCAACTAACCTTAAATGCATATGTATAAATATTCTTTTTATATACACTTCCAAATGTATGAGTCCCCCAGTGTTTCACATTTTAGTAAATAACTCCTCAAACCTTTCCTTTCTCTTTCTTTCTTTCTTTCTTTCTTTCTTTCTTTCTTTCTTTCTTTCTTTCTTTCTTTCTTTCTTTCTCTCTTTCTCTCTTTCTCTCTTTCTCTCTTTCTCTCTTTCTCTCTTTCTCTCTTTCTCCTTCTCTCTCTCTCTCTCTCTCTCTCTCTCTCTCTCTCTCTCTCTCTCTCTCTCCTTTTTCTTAGTTTATTTCTTTAATTCCTTAAACTCTGCATCCAACTCACAGAAAATTGTTTAAGACAGACAACTTTGCATCACCACTGGAACTTCTGTCATCTTGAATCAAATCAGCATCATCTCAATCTCCCTTTAGAGCAGTGGTTCTCAACCTTCCTAATGCCACTACCCTTTAATACAGTTCCTCATGTTGTGGTGACCCCCAATTTCATTCTTACAAATTGAACATATTTAAAGCATAGTGATTAATCACAAAACAATATGTAATTATATATGTGTTTTCCAATGGTCTTAGGCAACCCCTGTGAAAGGGTCATTCGACCCCTAAAGGGGTCATGACCCACAGGTTGAGAACTGCTGCTTTAGAGCAACTGTAATAAGGTTCTAACTGACCTTATAACTTCCACTTGCTTTTCTGTACTAATAAGTTCTATTCTAATCCAACAAAAAATGTATTTGGCAAAAATTTGCCACTTACAATGTTCTATAAGTAAAACCATTTTAGTTATTTTTCTAAGAATCTACCAATATCTTTAATTTATTATTTTGAACTCATTTGTAAATTTTGATTTGGTTGCTTGCTATGTTTTAATCTACCTCTTGGTTCTCTCTGCTAATGGTAACCAAGCTGTCTCTAGCCTTTGGGTTACTCACAGATAGATTTCCACACTTTTACCTATATACTTTTGAGACACAGTATTGTGATTTAAATGAATGACAACCATCAAGAAAAACGTATCTGGCACCTAACTATTTCTGAATCCTTGGGAAGTAATTTTTTGAAACATTATCAGTTGTTTCAATAAACTATGTTTTTAAAATTATATCTCCATTTAAAATGATTATGGATTTTTTCAAGGCCTTGATTTATGGTAGAAATAAACAGTGATAATTTCCACTTAGAAATATACACTATTATTACTACAATATTTTATGATAGGACAATTTTACTGTCTTTTCTTTGTAACTTAATTTGCAGTTTATAACTCTGAAAAAAATTGGAGATAAATGTGTTCTCTGAGGTGTATGTTAAAACTATAATAAAATTTGGTTAAATATTGTTTTTACATATCATGGTCTTTTAGTTCAACCTGGCTTGGCAGGCAAATCTATTAAAGAATTTTGATGATCACATGTAAGCGCTTTAGATGTGGTCAAGAGGAAAGTTACTGACAAAATGTAATCATCACCCTTGTCTAGGTTTCAGGGTTAGGGAGCTTTAGAAAGACATTATGCAAATTACTGGAATTTCACATATTAATGAGGGAAACATAGAAATATGTTGTTGAAGTGATTATCACATAAGGGAACACATGAAATGTGTCACAACTGTTTGAGCATATACCACCCCAAAGAATGAAGCTCTATTTTAACCATGAGATTAATCAATAAATTATACCTAGATGTTGTGTTTTCATAAGCCAAAAATAGACTTATTGCATATTAATGCACTGAATTAACTTAAAATTTTAAAATTAAATAAGTTCTTTATACTTAGCTTAACTAATATTAAAAGAGCAATATTGATAATTATCTATGCATTTTATTGTGCTGGAACATGTCAAATCTCCTTTATTTAATGTGATTCCCTACCATTTTATTTTCATCACTATGAGGATGATAACCACATGCAAAACTTCTCACTTTTCCCATTTGGTTTACATTTTTTGTCATTAATAAGTTTTCAAATGTTCTCTGAAATACTGGTATGCACCTCTCAGAACGGATTTTAAAAGTGAAATATAAATCAGTCTAATAGAGAACAACTTTCAACTGCATTTTCTAGAACATTTCATCCCTAATTACATATGCTGTGTGTAATCAATGGAAAGTTTTTCATCATCCTGTTTTCCCTAATATATATCAAAGAGGAGAAGTCAACTACATTGAAAAATAATAGTTTTTTAAAAAGTTCTTCACTTTGTACGTTACAGAAATATCACATTCAGCATCTGAAAATAGGCTACTGAGCAAATAAACATGATAAGTGAAGGTGTCAGTGAGGGGTAATGACTGATACAATATTTAAACAGCTTCAAGATAGAAGACAAATTATTTGAACTAATGTTCTCATTTTTTTCTGTCACTATTGAATATTGTGCTTAATAACTATTACTGAAATATTCATATAGCCATAGAAAATATAAAATAAAATATTAAACAAAACTATTTCTTTTATAATTTGAACCTGAAGAAAAATGATATAACATGAAAATGTACAAAAACAAGATAAGACTATGTATTTGAAAGTTAAATGTATTTCCTATATATTATAAATAGGAAAATTTGACAAAAATTATGTACAAAGCACCAACTCAGTCAATACTAGTGAAGTTGTGTTTTGCTAGGGGAGAGGGGGGTGTAGAATAACATTGTTGTAGACCTAATAGGTATCATATTTAGATACTAAATGAAATAATATTTTATGATTCAAATAAATAGAATAAAGAGAAAGTTTATATATTTTTGAAGATTATAATATTTTATGAAATGATATAAAAGATTGTTTGCACATAAAATCAAAGCTTTATAAAGGTACCCTTTTAAAAAAGCAATCTAAAAGCAAATGTGGATGAGCACATTACATTTACTGATACATTTTAAAACATTATTGGCAGCCTAGTTTTTAAGCCTACATTCTACAATCCCCTTCATAAAAAAAAAAGTTCTGGTAAAAGAACCAATTTTAAAAAATGAAATATGAATGTCTATCCAAATTATACCAAAGAAAAAGAACACAATGTCAGATCTCATTCAAAGAGCACACGTATAGCCATAAAAACCATATTTCCCAAGTTGTTATTGTTGTTATTGTTTGTGATGCACATTTAAGTGCACAGAACATTTGCTTTTATGGCAGTTTTATTCTCAACATAGTAAATGGCAAAAGAGTTTTTGTTCAATTGACTTTCTCATAAAAGGTTTAATTCCCCATTTGGCACGGGTTACATCTTGACTTTCCTATTCCAGCTTATATCTGTATCCCGAGTAACTAAATTCTGCTGTGTATGACAGACTGACCTGTGTCAAAGAGAGAGGAAACCGTACCTGTTACAAGTGATGTGGGATTTTAGCAATTAGAGAGCCCTTTGGGAGTAGGGGTGAGAATAGGAAATGTCATTAAAGCAAAACTATCACTATAAGTAATAGCTAGATAACATGTAAAAGTAGAAAGTTGTATGCTATGTTAAGCATCAGTATAAACTATTTCATGTCAATAAACAAATATTACAATATTCTAATCCCATTATAGTCAGTTTCTTTATAATCAAATAAATGTGAATAGAACTAAATTAGAAAAATGTTATGTTCACAGAGGTATTATGTTTTCTCTAGAGTTCCACAAATCTTTAATCATAAAGATAATTCTTAGTGAATTCATGTCTCTATTTTACAGTAATCGTAAATGCTGAGCTTAGTACAGAAGCATTTAAATATGTAACACAAATAATAGTAAGAGGATATATAGATATAGTTATAGATACAAGTATACATATAGACATAAACACATATATACATATGTAAATATATATTTATATTTACCTATATTCTAATCTTAAATTTAAAACAATGAATTAATATATATGATTTCATAAATATAATATATTTAAATATTTAAAATATAAGTACCAAACATAAATGTGATAAATTCAATATGTGAAACAATTAAGACTTACGTTAACGTTCAAATAATTAATAATGCAAATTCTACTTTCTTTAAAATTGTTTTAAGTATCTGCTAATATTTTTCCAGCACATTTTTTTTTATTAAATACCATTATTTTGAGATAATCATTGAGTCATATGCTGTTGTATGAAATAACACAGAGAGAGTCCATGTACCTCCACCTAGTTTCTACCATGGATAACATTTTCAAAAATGATAGGGTTGAGCAAAAGTGGGTCAACAGTTGTTTGTATGCAAAAAATACAATTAATAAATAATAATACAAAAATAAAATTTGATTCGTGTACTCACAGCTGTAAACATACTTTTGCCTACCCTTGCATAGTACATCCTAAACAGGATAGCAACTATGATACTATTAATCTTGCACAGATTTCTTGTTTTACTTGTATCCATTTGTGTGTTCTACTCAATTTGTCCATGTGCTTGCCCTCCCTAGCCAACAAGATACAGAATAGTAGAGATCTGCAAACATTTTTAAAAATTAATTTTAAGGCACTTGTAATCTTTTAAAACAGAAGTTAATAAACTTTTCATCTGAAAAGATCCAGATGAAACATTTTTTAGGCTTTGCTGGCCATACTCTTGCTGTTGCAACTACTCAACTCTTCTTTTATAGTGCGAAATCCCCCCAAAATACTTCCTAAACAAATGGCTGTTGCTTACTCCAACCAAAACTTGATTTCCTTCTTCATTTATACCATCATTAGAATCTATAAATAACTGAAATGCCACAGAAAATATTATTCACAGTCACAAGAATTCATTTTAGCCATCACAACAATGTCAGGCCTTCAGCTATACAGAATCTTCTTTTACGTCCAAAACTTGGCCAATTGTACACTACAAAGACAGGGAATTTATTGTTTCTTCTATATTATTTACTTATGTTCTGCTGAAAGTGAGCCCTTTTATGAATGATATGTTAGGCGAAACATCAAAACAAATAAACCAATAAATAGCAGATGACAAATTCTGTGACCTGGGAAATGTGCTAACTAACCTCCCCAAAATAAAAGAAATTTTAATACTATATATAATGAGAACTTATTTTGAAGCAATCATAAATTTTATAACTATGCTTAGTATACATGTGAAGGACCGAAGTTCTTAAAACTATTGTCTATAAAGTCATAAGGAAGGCAACATTTTCAGCTGTATCTAGTTCATGTACCTCCATGCTGATTTACATGTGAGTTGCATTATGCCTAAACATCCAGAAATAAAGCAGAACATTAAATATGCCAGGTTTTTTCCCCACATAATACTTAATACCATATATTTCCATAATCAATTCTTTAGTGTCGGCTGGACAAAACCTCAGCTGGAGAATATGACTCTAAATAAACTTAATAGCATATATTTACATAGTTTTATGATATTATGCATCAGTGGAATAAAAAAATTCTCACTGTATCATCTCAGGTCCAAATTACAGAAAAAATACTCTTTTATGAGCTTTAAAGCAGAATGTTAATGGAATCAATTTTAGTTATTTGTAAAACAGATTTGATAGAAGAGGGGAATAAATTAAGCTTAAAACCAAAGTAGCTGCTCTTTTTTCTGTCAAGGAAGAAAATCTAATATCATAAAATTCTCAGAACATGTAGTAAAGGTGCACACAGGTCATACTGGTAAGGAGACTATTCTTTTTTCTTCATTTATATCAGAGGGCTGCTAGTAGCCACAATCACTATAAAGCATTTCATTTGTATCATTTAAAAGCTACGTAAAATTTTTCTCATCACCTGGGAAATAATACTTTATGTGTCCTACCAAGATTAAAAAAGGACAAGTTTTAACAGTCATTTTACCATAATTGGTGAGAAAAGAAAGTGTAATAACATATTTGAAATGAATGTAAACCAAAATTAAAATATCCAACAAGTTTGTAAGTGTAAATATAGTTCAGGGATATTCTGGGAAACTGGGACATGGAACCAAAGATTCATAATCAGATTGATCACCGGTCTATTCAAATAATAAAGGTTTATAAAAGGTTTATATATCCTATGTATGTATCCTATGTAATAAAAGGGTAATATGCAAAGGGACCCTAACAGCAGGACAACCAGGAATGACCGGTCACTATGACAAACACTGACCACCAGGGGGCAGATACTCAATGCAGGAGCTGCCCCTGGTGGTCAGTGCACTCCCACAGGGGGAGCTCCGCTCATCCACAAGTCAGGCTGAAGGCTGCAAGTGCAGCGGCGGTGGCAGGAGCCTCTCTCACTTCCTTGGCAGTGCTAAGGATGTCTGACTGCAGCTTAGGCCCGATCCCCTGGGGAGCAGGCCTAAGCCGGCAGGTGGACATCCCCTGAGGGGTCCCAGGTGCAAGGTGGGCTGAGGGCCCCACCCCCCGCCCAGTGCATGAATTTTCGTGCACCAGGTCTCTAGTATTTAAATAATACATTAATCCTTTAAATAAATAATATATTTAAGACCTTAGAATTTTAGTCTGTCTTATGACTATAAACAAACAAATAATTTCTCCAGTACAAAAACAATAAATCAAATAACAGGTAAGTTTACAAGTAAATAACTCATTTTAAAATGTTCAATGATTTATTTCTATAGCATGTTAAAATAATTGTCATATTACTAATTCAGCAGTACCTACCATGAAAACAAATACCAACACTAAAATTTTAAATTATGGCCATCTCAGATTTACTAAATAAGTTTAGCATGAGTTCTTCCCAATTATATCAGTAGACATCTATGGGTTCAATACCATTTGAATTATGTAGTACAAATGAAAGCATCCTTTTTAATCAGGGGGAAATGAGATGTTATCACAGTGTGACTTGGCGTTCACTATTCCCTCAGTTCCACTCCAGGTGCTCCTCACCGGCTGGATTTGGCCTGTTGACTGAATTGGCCAGCCACCCTGTGTCTCTAAGATAAGTGCATGATTGGGAAGCCATATGGTGCAATGCTGCAAGCTATATTAAATTTTGAGTCATATTTTGGCGAGCTTTGTTGTAATAACTGAGATTCAGAATTGTATCCTTGTAAATTTCTATTCACTTGCTGCTTACTGATGTAACTAAGCTCACATGTCTTTTTTCTTTCTCTTTTCAGACATTTGCTGATATAAAATTGTGTTAGTTTAAACTTAAAGGCACTAGTTGAGAGAAGAGAAAAAAAGAGAGGAAGGTGACAATTCAGGTTCACCTGGATTTACCTTTGAAGAAGCAGTCCTCATTGTGAACAATGGTGATCTTTTGTTTCTTCAGGCAAGCAGCTCTGTGCACTTCACAGTGGTTTGCATAGAATTCTCCATCAGATCCACACACAGGTTTGTAGTGCCGTTTGCAAAGGTTCATGCAGGCACATTCTGCTTGTCCTTTCTCTCTGCTGATAACACAGTGCCTTCCCAAACCACAGTATTTATTTTCGCAAGATACCAAAGGGCCTTCCTGAATATGGAATCCTGAAGATAAAAAAAGAGAAAACCACTTTGATTCATATCTCCAAATAATATATTCCTGTCAAAGTTTCAAATGAAAAAGAAATTGTCTAAGAGAAATACAGTCTAATCAGGGTTCAGCTGCTGCACTCAGTGGAGAAGGGACATAGAACTGGCAGATGAGCCCTTTCAGAATACTCTCAACATTCTTCCCTCTCTCTCTTTCTCTCCATGAGCTTTCCTCCCCATCCCCTCTATGAGTAGTGTGGTCCTTAGAACAGGTTTCCAAAGTTAAACTGCCTGAGTTCAAGTCCTGACTCTACCACTTATTAGCTTTACATCCTTGTAAAAAACTAATCTCTGTGCCTAACTGTCCATCTGTAAAAAGGGGATAATAGTGTAGACCATCTCCTAGAGTTGTACAAAATACTACCTGTAATAAGCCACAGAAAGCACATCCTTAGCACACTATAAATATTTAATAAATGTCAACTTTTACAGTAGCAGATTTCTGGATAGGGGAAATAAAATATATGCATATAAGGCAGGAAATAGGAGATAGGAATGAAAAATAGTGCCTTGAAAAACTTCTTGGCAAATTCTGACAGCTGATCATTTCTTGTTTTGACCTTTGCCACCTGACAACCACTTATACAATTCATGACTGAATTAATAAATCATGGATAATTTAAAACTTTTGTTACTCACTCTAATAATCTCCACTGGCATAAGAAAATTATAGATGGATGGATCCAGCAATCTTGAACTAAAATCAAACTTTAATCCATATGCTTTTAAAAAGTATGTTATTAGAAAATGTTAAAGGTCATTAAACTACATGTGTGTGTGTGTATATATATATATATGTATATATATATGTATATATATATATGTGTGTATATATACACACACACATATACATATAAATATGTATCTACACTAATAAAAGAGAAACATGCAATTAACCATCACTCCGCCACTCCACTACACCCACAAGCCACGCCCACCAGCCAATCAGGAGTGAGTATGCAAATTAACCCAACTAAGATGGTGGCGGCCACGGCGCTGGAGTGAGCAGGAGGCTTGGGTTGCCTCCGGAGATGGAGGAAGCCAAGCTTCCCGCTTGCCCTGGCCTGACCTGGGCTCTGCTCAGGGCTACAAAGTTTCAATTATAGAAGATAAATAAATCCCTGATACCTGCTTCTAGCCCGCCCTGGCCTCCACTCAAGGAGGAGCTGAAAAAAAGAAAAAAAGAAGAGGCTGGGAGCTTGGGCCACCAGGGGGCGTGGCCAGCCTGAAAATGGCCATCAGCCCCTCACCCAGGTTGGCCAGGCACCCCAGCGGGATCCCCTCACCCTGAAGGGGCTGTAGACAGCCTGAAAACGGCCCTCAGCCCCACACCCAGGCTGGCCACACCCACATGGGGTGAGGGTCCCCACTGGGGGGCTTGGTCAGCCTGCAAAAAGCCATCAGCCACACACCCAGGCTTGCCAGGCACCCCAGTGGGGTCCCCCAGCCTGAAGGGGTTGTGGCCAGCCTGAAAACAGCCCTCAGCCCCTCACCCAGGCTGCCCACACCCACATGGGGTGAGGGTCCCCACTGGGGGCTTGGCCAGCCTGCAAACAGCCATCAGCCCCTCACCCAGGCTGGCCAGGCATCCCAGTGGGACCCCCACCCTCATCCAGGACACCCTCAGGGCAAACCAGCCAGCCCCCTCCCGTGCACCAGGCCTCTATCTATACTAATAAAAGGGTAATATGCTAATTAGACTGGGAGACATTCCAGAAGACCTTCTGGATGTTCTTTTGGACAAAGCCATGGTGGTGGGCTGAGGTAGAAGCAGTTAGAGGCCAAGATGCGAGGGCAGTTGTGGGTGATCAGGCTGATGGGGGGCGGGGCCATTGGGGGTAAGCAGACCAGCAGGGGGGCAGTTGGGGGCAAGCAGGCCAGCAGGTGGTGGCAGTTGGGGGTGAGCAGGCCTGCAGGGGGGGCAGTGGGGTGAGCATGCTGGCAGAAGGGGGCAGTTGGGGGCAAGCACACTGGCATGGGGGGCAGTTGGGGGTGATCAGGCTGGTGGGGGTCATTTGGGGGAAAGCAGGCTGGCAGCTTGGGGCAGTTGGGTGTGAGAAGGCCTGCAGGCAGAGTGGTTAGGGGCAATCAGGCAGGCAGGCAGGCAGGTGAGTGGTTAGGAGCCAGCAGTCCTGGATTGTGAGAGGGATGTCTGACTGCCGGTTTAGGCCCGATCCCTGTAAACCATCAGTAGGACATCCTTCAAGGGTCCCAGTTTGGAAAGGGTACAGGCCAGGCTGAGGGAATTTTGTGCACTGGGCCACTAGTCCTATCTAATAAAAGAGAAACATGGTAATTAGCCATACCTCCGCTACCCTTCCCATTGGCTAATCAGGGCAATATGCAAATTAACTGCCAGCCAAGATGGCGGCTAGCAGCCAGGCTACTGACACAAACATGAGACTTGCTTGCTCCAGTGACGGAGGAAGCCAACCTTCCCCGCCTGCTGCTGCTGGTCTCTGAGCTGCTAAGAAACATTGTTACAAATATAGAAGCTAAACAAAACCCCAGAAACCTGCTCTCAGCCGGCCAGGATCTCAGAGCTGGAGTTGCAACAAAGTTTCAAATACAGAAGGTAAACAAAGCCAGAAACCTGCTTTCAGCAGCGAGGTCTCACAGCTAAAGCCGGCTCTCAGCTCCAGTGGCAGCCATAAATCCAAGAATAAAAAAAGAAAAAAGGAAAAAAGGAGCGGTTGGGAGCTTCAGTCACCCACCAGCCTGAAAACAGCCCTCAGCCCCTCAGCCAGACTGGCCAGGCACCCCAGTGGGGACCCCCACCCTGAAGGGTGTATGACCAGCTTCAAACAGCCATCATCTCCTCACCCAGACTGGCCAGGCACCCCAGTGGGGACCCCCACCCTGATCCAGGACACCCTTCAGGGAAAACCAGCCAGCCTCCACCCGTGCACCAGGCCTCTATCCTATATAGTAAAAGGGTAATATGCCTCCTAGCACCAGAATCAGTGGAGCAGCGAGGCCTCCTGGCCTCTGGATCAGCATGACAGGGGGCAGCGCCCAAACCCCCTGATCGTCCTGCGGCTCTGTGTGTGACAGGGGGCGGGGCCACAACCTCCCTATCCACCCTGCTCTGTTCATGACAGGGGAAGGCGCCCCAGCACCCTGATCAGCCCTGCTCTGTGCCTGATAGGGAGGAGCTCCCCAGTCCTGATTGGCCCTGCTCTGTGTGTGACAGGGTGTGGCGCCCCAACCCCCCCATAGGCCCTACTCTGTAGGTGACAGGGGGTGGTGCCCCAACCTCCCCATCGACCCTACCCTGAGCGTGACTGTGACAGAGGGTGGCATCACAACCTCCTGATTGGCCCTGCTCTGTGCATGACAGGGGGGAGCTCCCCAACCCCCTGATTGGCCCTGCTCTGTGTGTGACAGGGGGGAGCTCCCCACCCCCTGATCGGCCCTGCTCTGTGTGTGACAGGGGGCAGTGCCCCAACCCCCTGATCGGCCGGCTCTGTATGTGACAGGGGGCAGCACCCCAATCCCCTGATCTGCCCTGCTCTGTGCATGACAGGGGGTGGCACCGCAACCTCCCCATCAATCCTGCCTTGAGTGTGACAGGGGACGGTGCCCCAACCCTCCAATCGGCCCTAACCTGAGCGTGACTGAGGGTGGCATCGCAACCTCCCGATCCGCCCTGCTCTGTGCATGACAGGGGGAGGCACCCAAACTCCCCAATCAGCCCTGCTCTGAGCCGGACCAGGAGCTGCAGGACAGGCACCTAGGGATTGGGCCTGCCCTCTGCCACCCGGGAGCAGGTCTAAGCCAGCAGGTCATTATCTCCCGAGGGGTCCCAGACTGCGAGAGGGCACAAGTGGGGCTGAGGGACAACCCCCCCGCCCCCGCCAGTGCACAAATTTTTGTGCACCGGGCCTCTAGGATATATATAAAGAACCAGGGGCCATCACGACTGAATGGGCGACCGAACAGGCTGAGTAGGGCAACAGGCCAGCAGGGGCATTAGTGAGGGACAACCAAATGTCTGAGTAGCAGGCCATGTGGAGTGACCAAGCCAGTGGGGGTAGGGGGAACAGCGAGGGATGACCAAACAACTGAACAGAAGGCTGCATGGGGTGACCAGGCCAGCAAGGGGGGGGCAGTGAGGGGCGACCAAATGACTAAACAGCAGGCCATGTGGGGCAACCAGGCTGGCAGGGGAGGTCATGAGGGGCAACCAAACTGGCAGGGGGGGGCAGTTGGGGGTGACCAGGGCAGTAGGGGGGCAGTTGGGGTGACCAGTACGGCAGAATGGGGCAGTGAGGGGTGACCAGGCTGGCAGGAGAGGCAGTATGGGGTGACCATGCTGGTGGGGGGGCAGTTAGGGGCGACCAGGCCAGTGGGGGGAGGAATTTGGGGGGGACCAGGCCAGTGGGGGTTGGGGGTGACCAGTCCAGCAGGCAGAGGAGGTTAGAGGTGATCAGGCTGGTGGGGGGGGGGGCAGTTAGGGGCGATCAGGCAGGCAGGCAGGCAGGTGAGCAGTTAGGAGCCAGCAGTCCCAGATTGTGAGAGGGATGTCCTAACTGCTGGTTTAGGCCCGATCCCGAGGGGTCCCGGATTGGAGAGGGTGCAGGCTGGGCTGAGGGGAACCCCCCCCCAATGCATGAATTTTGTGCACTGAGCCTCTAGTATGTATATAAAGATATACACATGCATATATACTTATGCACACAGATATAATATGTATATACACATGCATACATGCACAAATATGTATGTGTATACATATATTTAACATCAAAGACACCTATATATTGCAAAAAGAAAAGGAAATATTTGAGATGTTATAAACTTAAATTACATTAATCATCATAGATACTTAGTTTATATTTTCAGCTTGTTAAATAAACAATATGAATAAATCAAATCATGTAAAATAATCCAAGTATTTCAAAGAAATAATAAAAATATATGAAAAATGATTTGGAGCAATTTTGCTTCTGTAATATTATTACTTTTTAATGTTTAATGTAAAAAAGAAAGTCCAAAATTATGTCAATCATAACTATAATGTAATGACCAATTTCAATTTGGAAAATCCTTTTCCTCATTCTTATACCAGTACGTATGCCTGTGGTTGATGTAATGTTTATAGTGTTCAAATTCCATAACAGAGGAATATGACTCACATAATTGTATTTTGTATAATTTTATAGCTTATATTTACTTTCTTTACTTATTATTTGAATAATGAAAAATTTCTTGCTATCAAATAAAGTGTTTAAGATTTATCAAGAAACAATTTATTTTTTATTATCAAAGAATGAGTTTAATGTTTATCAAGAGAATCTGGTCATTATTTATTTTAGTCACAAATTAAGTTGGCTAACTGAAACAGTACAATCAATTTCCTTTTTGGTGAGGAATGCTCGGTTGTAAAATGAAGTCATTTTTGGAATATCTAGATTGAGTATCTTTCCCAGATTCTCTCATCTTAATATTTTCCTCTTAATGCCTATACTCCAGTTCAGAGACTTGTAGTATTAGAATGCTGGCTATTTTTTTAGAAGTTAATGAACTATTTTACACTAGCTATAAGTTGTGAGTTACATGTAGCTGCTACAATTAAAGAAAATTTAATTAATTCATATGCAATCCAAAAGAAAACTTATGTTATGTAAATGAAATAACTAGACATATCCTTTCTGACTATGATTATCCATGAGTAATGCTGAACTAAAGTTTCAAATGAGAACAAATAAATTTAATCTTATCAACACATCAAAAAATTCTTTTGCATACATTCAGTCAGATAATACATTAAATGAATTTTTAATCATGACCTAATATCCTGCTATCTCATAAGTTGATAAAATAATATTTGTTCCCATAAAAGTACTATTTATTTATCAAGTACTTCATTTTATAATTTTTATACCTTCAGAGCTTCACATAAATTCCTCAAACAGATTTAAGACAAACAATTAATAGGTGCAAATTGGTAGTTACAAAATAGTTACAGGGATATAAAGCACAGGGAATATAGTAAATCATAGTGTGATAACTATACAGAGTGCCAGGTGGGTCCTGGAAATATTGAGGGGACTACTATAAGGTATATGACTGTCTAACCACTAAATTGTACACCTGAAACAAATACAAAATAATATTGAAAGTAAACTGTAATTTTAAAAAATCACCTTTAAATCATCAAAAATAAATTAAAAATGAAATGAACAAACAAAACTGTAACTTTAAAAGATGAAAGAGATCATGCCATAAAGTAAAATATTTCTATGTAATTCTAAAGATAGTACAGGTAAGTCCTCACAGACAATGTCATGTCACAGTAGAGGTGATGCTTGAGGAATGGAGTTCAGTATGAAACAAACTGATGCTGAATTTAAAACAGTAACAGCAGAGGGAAGAAATAAACAGATTTTGATTAGTGAACTACCGCTAATGATTACAGTGGTAATAAAGATACTTGATATAGAATGCCAAGTTATTTTAGATGTCACCTCATAAAAATATAGGGTAGCAAAGCAAAAAATGTAACTACTTGTTTAAAAGAACAACAGATTTCTGGTCAGAGGTTAGCAGATTACAGTCTGCTTTTCCACTTCATATTTGTCTGACCTCAACTGGGCCTGATATTCAAACAGTAAAATAAGGAGCAACTAATAAATCATCCATATTTATATTTACTTTCATCTAAACAATGCTTTCATTTAAGAATACTTGTCCTTTTTAGGTAAAGAGATTAATCAAAGAAAAAAGAACACAAAAACAAAACTCATAGATACAGACAACAGTATAGTGATTATCAGAGGGAAAGGGAGGTGGGGGTAGGTAGAAGAGGACAAAGCGGGTATAAATGGTGATGGAAGGAGACTTGAATTAGTGAACACACAACACAATATACAGATAATGTGTTATAAAATTGTACACTTGAAACCTATATAATTTCATTAATCAATATGACCCAAATAAATTCAATAAATCTATATCTATATATCTATATATCTATATATCTATATCTATATCTATCTATCTATCTATCTATCTATCTATCTATGCCTAAGCAACTGGCTGACCAGCCGGTAGCTATGATGCACACTGACCACCAGGGGGCAGATGCTCAAAGCAGGAGCCAAAACCACAGTCATAAAAACATGGAACAGACTAATGAATCTCAGAGGGAAGGGGGGGAGGAGAGAGGACAGGAAGAGATTAACCAAAGATCTTATATGCATACTAGAGTCCTGGTGCACGGATTCATGCACCGGTGGGGTCCCTCCACCTGGCCTGCAGAGATCAGGCCAAAACCAGCTCTCTGACATCCCCTGAGGGGGTCCCAGAATTTAAGAGGGCCTAGTAAATAATAAAATCATTACTTTTCAAAGCACAGTTTCCTAATAGAAGCTAATGTCTGAGAAATATATTTAGTAAACTTTCTCTAGAATGCCTAATATTTAAAGTTCATCTACACTAAACAACCACATAATCATAATTCTCTACTTCAAATATTTACATATTCTATAAGTAATTCCAGCTATACTGCATGCAACATTACTTTTTTAAATATATTTTATTGATTTTTTACAGAAAGGAAGGGAGAGAGAGAGTTAGAAACATTGATGAGAGAGAAACATTGATCAGCTGCCTCCTGCACATCTCCTACTGGGGATGTGCCCGCAACCAAGGTACATGCCCTTGACCGGAATCGAACCTGGGACCTTTCAGTCTGAAGGCTGACGCTCTATCCACTGAGCCAAACCGGTTTCGGCGCAACATTATTTTTAACTTAGATTTTTTTAATTGCTCCTTTTTCCTAAGATTTTCTCATCATTTATTTTATTTTTGTATCAGGCTAATAGCTACAAAAATGAACTTTCAAATCAGAGTCTTTTATTTGTATTCCAATTGTCACTACAAGTGTGATTATAGACAATTAGTTCAAATAATCAAGCCTCTGTTTCCCCATCTAACCAGAACATAAAGAAACTCTACATGGCCCACTGGTATGGCTCAGGGATTAAGCTTTGACCTATGAATTAGGAGGTCACAGTTTGGTTCTTGGTCAGGGCACATGCCCAGGTTGCAAGCTCAATCCCTAATGTGGGGTGTGCAGGAGGCAGCCACCTCATGATTCTATCTTACCATTAATGTTTCTATCTTTCTCTTCTCTCTTCCTTTCTAAAATCAATAAACATATATTTTTTAAACCACTAATAAAAAGGAAAGAAACTATACATGTATTATTTAGAAGAGTAAATAAAATGGAGATAATAATCATAGTATCATATGGTTGTTGAGAGGAGTATGGGTGATGATGCAATGAAAATGCCTGACATACAGTATGTGTTTAACAAATATGGTTATTATTATTAAGAATTATCATTTACTATGAATTTGGAATGTCAAATATATTGACTTAAAAGCATTGGAATAAATAAAAAACAGCTTTTGACAACTCTAGTTTTTATTACATCTACTGGAATGTATTCACAGGAGTATTAAAATGTGTGTTTCCAAATAATACACCTAAAATTTTCAAAAGTATTCACTATATAAGATTATCCTTCATTGCAAAAGAAAGAAAAGCAAATATAAGAAAAGGGTCTCCATTTATATTATTATCTATTTTGATTTAGAAGTAAGTATAATATTTTGGTAACATTTTGGTATCCACATAGGGAAAGTGTGAAATTCTACAGTAACTCTAAAACATGAATATCTGTTACACACTGCAAACTCTAACAAAACACATTCAGTCCTCACAGATTTCATGACAACCGGTAGTTCAAGTAACTACATCAATGCCTGCAGAAGACTGCGCACAGTATGATCCTTTCATGACCTTTACTGATTGGGATATGCATTGTCTGTTGCTATTTTGTATCTGTCAAAACAAGGCTGCCTTCCTAAAAGTTCCCCAGTGTGCTATTACTGAAAGACAGTTTGCATGGTACCCTATCTGTAGTTCAGTGAATTTGGAATCTTCTTCGCCATATTTCTTCTTATTATTATTTCAGATAATCCATTAGACTTCTGCAAGCACCTGCATTTTATTCTGCCATCAGAGTTATATTTTTAAAAACTAATTTTTAAAAGACATTTAAAAAAGTCGGGGATTTAGTTCAATTTCACCCATCCAAACTATATTTTGTTTAATGCAAATAAGTATTTGTCAATGAAGATGATTTTTAATGTGTCAATTCAAAAAGTTTGACAATTCAAGTTCACTATCCAATATGGCAACAGTTACTTCTCTATTATTATTCTCAACTGCAGGATTATAATGTTAATTATGACAACAGAACTGGTACTTACGTTACACACTTAGCTGGTAAAAATACTTTCATCATCTGTGTGATTTATTTAGATCAGAGAAATGTTTTGGAAACCAAAGAAATATTATTTGATAATTTTATTTAGTAACTAAGTAAAAATTATTTCATTTTATATAACTCTATGCAATCAGATGAAAGACATATACTAAATTATCTGCGATACTTAAAATATTTCAGGTTTTGGAATATATCCAAACTTTAAAACTATGTTATTTCTTATTAAAATTTAAAGCAATAGATAGAATATCCTCAAATAATAGAGATATTTTCAAACGCTAATAAAAATATTAAATAGCAAAATAAAAATTGTAAGTAAAATCAAACATTGTCATAGAAGGGTAGATTTGGCTAGATAATCTTCGGATTCATTATAATGTTGATTTTTAGAGTCAGACCAGCCATATGGCTAACGGAATCAAGAGAGAGATGAAAACATAGCAATTTCTGTTATTATTATAGGATCAAATGACAGTTCAAAGAATATTGCTTTAGAATTTAACCACTTTACTTTTAAAATCTATTTAAATTATTTTAATATGCTTTATTTCTTTTGAAAGAAGATTGATTTTTCCTTATGAAAGAGAATCATTTTAACGCCTTTTTGTGTTTTTAATTAATCAACATATCATTAATTTTTTAGCATTAATCGGTTACAGGAAAATGGAAAGGTAAGTACAGAGAGGTCCACACACCAGTCACAAAAGGACAAACACGGTATAATTTCCATTACGTGAGCTTACAGTAGTCAAGTCATACAGACATAAAGTAGAAATCAGAATGAGTTCCATCCTAAGAGTAATTCCTTCCTCTTCCTCTAACCTGAAGCAGCAGACACAGATAGGTGTTTTGCAGACAAAATGGGATACAAAATCACAAACCACAACATACATAAAGCGGGGTTACATAGCACATTCACTTTAGAGTATCCATTATTTACCCCTGGATCATGTGGCTGCCTGGGATCTGTGTCTCACTGCCACTGCCCAAAATCATGAGAGTAGTGTACCACATGTGCAAGTTCAGGAAAATATCAAATTTGAAATACGGTTTCTACTAAATGCATCTCACTTTTGTAAGGTCAAAAAACTGTAGGGAACATCTGTAAACGTATTTAAAATCTCATTTAGCCTATGTCCCACTATGATTTCTAGGTTTTTGGTATTATTGATCTATCTCTATTCTGTAGCTCTACAAACATTTTGTCACTCCATTGTTTTCCACTTTCTGAAAAGCCAACTTGGCTTTTCAAATTAGCCCATGTTTATGACATCTACATATTTGGAATCAATATTTTTAATTCATTGCTTAACCAAAATAAAGCTTTTCCTGTTATTTTAAAAGATTATTTTATTAATGTTGCTTAATTGCCTTCTCAGCATTCTGAGTATTTTGATACTGGTGTTCTTCCCATCATTAGCTTTTGGTTATTTTTAAACCATTGATAAACTCTCTACAAGTTTCAAACTCATGTTTGTTTGAGCAAAACAACACACTATAATACATAGACACATTATTATAAGTGTTTTAATTTTCATATGATTACCTTCTCTAAACTTTTATATCATGTACTAGGAGCCAAGTGTACGATTCGAAATCATGTGGCACCGCCCACCCTCAAGTCGCAGGGCTGGCCCTGCCTCACTCCCTGGGCCCCGCAGAAGTTGCGGCCACTGCTGGTCTGGCCCTGCTTCCCTCCCTGGGCCGGGCAGGAGCCACAACCGCTACCGGTGGGCTCTGCCTCGCTCTCCGGGCCCCGAAGCAGCCGCGGCTGCTGCTGATCAGGCCCTCCCTCCCCCAGCGCAGGTGCAGACATCCCTCCCGCCCCGCCCCCGATGCTGCTTGTGCAACCTCCTCCTATCTGGTTGACCCATTACAGAGTCCCGGTTAATTAGCATGTTTCTCTATTATGTGTATATATAATTTGCTTAAATAATAATATTGCCTTCTACTTTACATTGTTGGCAGGCAGATGTAACAAGTTTTGGTGTTAATGTAGAAGCTACTTCTTGGCACCTCACTCTTCCTACCTGCCAACATATCTGGCATCAAAGCTACTTTCCAGTGGTTTCTCTCATTATGCCTTTTAGGCTGCAGGGCTACTGGATCCCATCAAGCTGATATTTTGTGGAGTTGATTACTTGGTGACTATCCTTGTTTCAGTCCTCCATCCATCATTGCTTTCTTGGATGTACAGGTTGTGTTCTAGAACTCCCTACATACAAGTAGTCACCTACATACTGGCAAGTATACTAAGATGCACGTCATACGCTTAGGCTCCGAAGGGCATTATATTTTAGTAGAAATCTGAAATAATTAAAATAAGTATTTTATAAGGTAATAAAGTAACATGGAAAATACAAAGTTATGTGAATTTTAGAAGAAAAAGACATTTATATTGAAGAAAAGTGATATAATCCTAATGGAAGACAGATTTGATCAGTGTTGGTTTTTTTTTTTTTTTTTAATGGTTAGGATTTTGACAGTTGACACTTGATTGGAAAGGGAAGAGAATGGGAGGACATGAGAGCAATATTCTATGTCCCATAAAACTCAACTCTGATGTCATTTTTATAGTACCCTTACAAGGTGTTTCAGAGTGATAATTTCCTAATTTAGTAAAGCAATTTTTATTATTGTTCCAATAAAGGAAAGGAAAGCTACCTGTCATATCTCTTTTTAAAGAGTCTATTTTAAAATAATTACTTACCATATACTTTTTAATTACTAAAAAGCAGCAGCAATATACATATTTTTCTATATAGCTACTTCTTTGATTGGTAGCGCTAATGTGGAGAATAAGAAAACATCTCCAAATCAAGTTTCCCTTCTAATAATACCTTGCATTTGTGTATGCTGACTAAAGCATTTTCTTAAGCATTTTTCTACTTGGATATTTGTAACAATCATTTGAAATAAATGCTATTTGTTTCCTGATTTACAAATAAAGAAGAAACTAGCTAAAAGTGTTTTCTTGTCATGTTCTAGATAATATAATTGGTAAGTGATAGTTCTAGGCTTCAAACTTATGCTTGTTGAGCAATTAACCATTATATTATTCTGCCTGGATTTTATTCCTATTAATTCTTATAATTATGGTAGAATACACAGGAAATGTATATTATAGAAAACTGTAAATATAAAACTTGAACTTAGTAGAAAGTCTAGCAATCTGAATGTGACAACCATTTATGTAAAATAATGGATGAAGATATAAGTGAATGGTAAGAAAAACAAGGAAGGGATAGTTGAAAATATAGCAACTTAGCCTTTGGGAAAGTTTTTCAAAGGGACTGGGAGCACCTTCCTCCTTAGTTATAAAAGAAATGGTAGCTTTAAAAACTCTCATTTGCTCACTAGTAGTTAGGAGCATTGGAGCTAGAATTCTAATGCCTGGGTTTAAAACCTGGCTCCATCAGTAACTGGTTGTGTAATCTTGGAAGTTTGCTTGGTTTCTTTTTGCTATAATTTTCTCATCTGTAAAATGTAGAAAATAGTTATTACAAATTAACACCTGTAGCCCAGCCAGTGTAGCTCAGTGGTTGAGCATAGAACCATGAACCAGGAGGTCAAGGTCCGGTTCCCGGTCAGGGCACATGCCCAGGTTGCGGGCTCTATCCCCTTCATGGGGCATGCAGGAAGCAGCCGATCAATTATTCTATCATTGATGTCTCTCTTTCTCTCCCTCTCCCTTCCTCTCTGAAATCAATAAAGGTTATATATATATATATATATATATATATATATATATATATATGTTTAAAATATATATATATATATATATTTTAAACATGTATATAAATACATGCAAAGCCCTTAAAACAGTACCTGTCAGGTAATAACTGCAACATTAATGTTAGCTATTACAAAGATCAATATTATTGTTATTTTATTTCATTCTAATAAACAAAAAAAGTAGGGATTTCCAAAGGAGTTACAATCCAAAATTCATGTGCTATTTAAAACTCATTGAAACAGTATGTAATATGCTAGGCCCCCAGGTTAGCCCACAAACTGTACTGAATCCTCAACTACTCAATAGTTTGGTACCATATTGGTGATATTTTATAGAAAATAATCATTATGTATAAAATTTTCTTAAAATGTGGCCAGCCATTTTACTCTATAGCTCATTACCACATTCCTTCTATTGCAGGACATTTCCAGTGCATATTGTCAACTTAACGAGTAGTGAAAGTGACAACTCTTCCAGTTCTTACTTAATGATTGTATTTGGGACAAGAGCTCCAGCAGCGCATTTGCAGGAGGTCAGTAAAGAGAAGAATGAGAACATCAAGGTAGTAGGGGAAGAAAATTTGAAGACTAATCATTCCTCTCAATTTTGATTCCCAGAGAATTTTTGTTTCCAATTTATTCTCTGTTCTTGGGAACAAGGATTCAGTGGGGCAGAACTCGCTGCCTTTCCTCAACAAGGAGTGTACAACAAGGCCAACCATCTCATGATGTCTTTCTGAAAAAGGAAATCCTATGCTGCTTCATATGCATCTGATGACCCATGACTGTCCTCACAGACCTAAGGAAGTTGGTGGTCACTGAATGGGACTCTGTTAGCAAAATTCTGATAGACATCTAGAGCTACATAGTCAGGGCCATCTCTCTATTACCAGGAAGAGGTCAGCAAAGGCTGGACTAAACTGTTCATGGAACTCTTCTAGAGAAGAGGAGGACATTTTTTTCAAGATTCTGGGTATTGCATTCTCTCTCATTTGCTTATAACTTTGTTGCTTCTGACGTTCAGTCTTTTTTGTCCTGTATTAGTTTCCTTATATTCAACTTTTATTCAATTAGGCCCAATTAACAATTTTTCTTCATACATTTATCACTAGTTCTAATGGCAACACAGGATAAATCTGCACATCCTTCACAAATAGTCTTATGAGAAATGCATAGACTTAAAGACCCTCCCCTGAACTTTAAGAAAAAGAAAGAAACCAACAAAAACAGAAACTACCTTCCCCAACAGACAGCTTCCCTTAATGAAATATAGATTAAAGTTTATTGATGGTTGTTACTTTGCGGCACTAAGAAATTAAGAAAGCAATAAAGGCTCTTTTACAGCCCGGGCAGCAGGGCTCAGTGGTTGAGCATCAACCTATGAACCAGGTCACCATTGGATTCCCAGGTCAGGGCACATGCCCAGGTTGTGGACTCTATCCCCAGTGTGGGGCATGCGGGAGGCAGCCAATCAATGATTGTCTCTCATTATTAATGTTTCTATCTCTCTCTTCCTCTCCCTTCCTCTCTGAAATCAATAAAAAAAATTTTAAAAAAGTTTCTTTCACATGTATATTACACACATATATAATATAATCTAAGTATGTGTAAGTTTATTGCCATGTATAGACATTAAGGTACTTATAGTTTCCTAAATGCACTTCTGCTTTACTTTGGCATATTGAACACATGAACATCATTTTGCTCCCTGCTTAAATCTTTCAAAACCACCAAAAAATATATATTTTTAAAATATATTTTATTGATTTTTTTACAGAGAGGAAGGGAGAGAGATAGAGAGTTAGAAACATCGATGAGAGAGAAACATCGATCAGCTGCCTCCTGTACATCTCCTACTGGGGATGCGCCCGCAACCCAGGTACATGCCCTTGACCGGAATCAAACCTGGGACCTTTCAGTCCGCAGGCCGACACTCTATCCACTGAGCCAAACCGGTTTCGGCCCAAAAAATATTTTAACAGATATATACAAAGATCAGGAGAGCTGGAGAAAGAAAACAAAGTATTGGATGTTTGACAGCATATGGCTAAGTGGCAACTGACTTAGTAGCCCTAATCTCAAAATTCAGTAGGCAATCTCAAAAACCTTATTTATTGCACAGATTCCTAACCAAAAAAAGTGCATTAACTAGCAATACCAAGTACTTCAGGAAATGAGAATGACAGTGATTTTAAAACATGGAGGCATGCTGAAAATTGTGTGAGAAGTTGTTAAATTACTAGATCCCTTCCACTGCACAACCCTGCGAAAAGCTGGAGCTCAGTTCTGCAGAATGCTGAACGCCGAATGCATGGGGAGCAGTCCTCTTCTCCAGGGCATTCCATCCCAGAGTCCTGCAAACTCGTTGACAGTCACAGGCATAGTCTTTGAGCAGGTGATTCAAACTCTTCCCTGGGGAATGTGTAACTTAATACTGAGTTCCTTAAAAGTGATCCACCCAGGTCACCTACAGTGAGGTTTACAATTGAAAACTTTACCCAGTGCTCAGAAATTCAAAGTCAGAAATTTATGCTCCTGCTGTTAATAAAAAGCAGAAATTCAGTATTAACTGGACACCTGAAAAACTGTCCAAAATGGAAAGTAAGGCTAAAATAATCAAACAGATAAAAACCAGTATAAAATGAGGATATGCAGGGAGAAAAATAGTATAAAAATAGTAATTTATATCCATGTAGAAATAAAGATAATAGTTAATCCTTAAAATAAGAATAAGAAGATCCTTTATAAAAATTAAAAAGAACTATTGGAATTTAAAAATCTGATAGCTAAGTGAAAACTTCAACAGGAAGTCTGGGCAATAAAGTTTAAAAAAATCTTACAGAAAACATTTAAATAGAAAAAATGATAACACATCAGAAAAAAAATATAAAACAACATAGACATCATTTCAAGAATTCCAAAGTCCAAATAATAGAAGGTCCAGATGGAGAGGAAAGAAAAACAGATGGTAGGAAATAATTAATAATAATAAAATTATTAAAATATTTATCGAACTAAAGGACATGAATTACCAAATTCAGAGAGTCCATCCAGTGCCCAGTAAAATGAATTAGAATAGACTCATTCCATGACACACTGTGAAATTTTAAAATATTGAAAACAAAGAGAATTTTCCACAAGTTTCCAAAAAGGAAAACAAAATGTTCAGTTATACAAAAATGGATTAAGAAGCAGACTACTTGCTCAGATGGTGTTGTTCAGTGGTTGAACCTCAGCCTATGAACCAGGAGGTCAAGGTTCAATTCCTGATCAGGGCACATGCCCAGGTTTCTGGCTCGATCTCCAATAGGGAGTGTGCAAGAGGCAGTGAATCAATGATTCTCATCATTGATGTTTCTATCTCTCTCTCCCTCTCCCTCCCTCTCTAAATTTTAATAAGTGAATGCTTGATACAGTAGTTGATGTTGTATGCCAAAATCTCACTCATTTGTGGAATACAATGAACAACATAAACTGATGAACAAAAACAGATCCAGAGACAGAGAAGCATCGATCAGACCGTCAAACCTCAGAGGGAAGGTAGGGGAGGGTGGGGGGAAGGGGGAGAGATCAACCAAAGGACTTGTATGCATGCATATAAGCCTAACCAACCAATGGACACAGACACTAGGGGGGGGAAGGCATGAGCGGGGATGTGGGGAGACAATGAGAGGATAGGGCCACATATGTAATACCTTAATCAATAAAGAAAAAAGAAATATATATATATATATATATATATATATATATGTATATATATATACACACACACACACATATATATATATATATATATATATATATATATATATATAAAGAAAAACGGCCAAATTGCACTATATTGTTAAATGAAATATGTGTGTGTACATATATATATATATATATATATATATGTATATACATACATATATATACACATACATATTTTAAAGTGATATATACATATATAGTTATATATTCAGGAAAAAATAATTATATAAAATTTCCATAATTATGGTACAAATTTTATCTCTGAGAAAAATTACATGCGAAAATCTGTCATATAAAACATTGGGTGCATTTCATCTTTTCTGTATAGTGGTTGATTAAAATATGATGCCACTGGTAGGTTAGAGCAGTAAAATGTCCAATGTTGAGAAATAATAATTGAATAAATAAAATAATATAGAGTCTACTAACATGTTACATGATGAAAGGAATATCGTAATGATGTATATCAAAATGATCTTCCTTGATTTCCACTTTTTCTGAGAACTTTGGTTATAAGGTTTTTAGATTTAAAATGAGGAGGAGCCAGACAGTGGAGAGAGAGCATGGCCCCAAATTCCTGGGTTTTGAAGAGGGATTTTTCTGGGTGGAGACTTGCATTTGCATTCAGGGATGACTGACAGAAACTATATTTCTTCTGGGCATGCCCTTACCCATAATGCATACAGAGAACCCACAGGGGGTGGGTCAAAACTGAAGTGCAAATTTTATTATTAGTAGTCCAGTTCTCTAATAAGATCACATTGTCATTTGAGGTCATTTTGTATTCTTCTGAACTTGAGCCAACAACCTGCTCTGAACCTGCCTGCTGGCGGCCTGCTGGCTGCTGGGCTGCCCATAGAGCAGAGGTCTGAAGGCAATATCGGTCTGACCCCTGTTCAGGACCCAGGGCAGGCCCCACCCCAGCCGTTTATGTCTAACTTCCTACCTAACAATGAGATTCAATTTTTGCTCAAAATATTTCTTAAAAATTTTAAGATGCCTCTAACTGTGTTTGTCATTTATTTCTGTGAAGACCTCCTAGGAATCTCAGAGTTGATATGAAGATTATTTAAAATAAAGACATTTGAGATTCAGCAGATGTGGAAAGAAGCTTCTCTGAGTTTACTTTATCTGACTAAAATCAGGCTGCCAGAAATTTCCTCTTCAAGGCAGGTCCACTTCCAGGAAGAAAAACAAGAATAAACCTACTGCGGAGACAGAGGGAAGCTAGGTAGTCAGGAATCTGGACCATGGGGAGGAGGAGGAGGAAGTAAAACCAGGGAAGCCAGCTAGGCGACAATGCTAAGGCAACTCAGCTGGGCATGGAAAGAAGGGAATGTGTGAGAGACAAACTTTAAATGTATGGATTGTTGCTAAGACAAGCAACTTGCAGATAACCAATCACAAGGCAATAAGACATATAAACCAATCCCAAGGATGTTGCTAAGATAGAATTCTTTGAAAAGACCAATCAGGAGTTAGCAAGGCTGTATCCACAGCCTAATTAAAAAATGCACACTTCCTCCTCTCTTCACTCTCTCTCCCAGAAATGCTAGATTCTTGGGTTGATGGCAGGAGGCATGCTTCCCTGCGCCCACGTGGCTTATGGCCATGTGGGACCCTACAGATGGACTAACGGACTTCAGCACCCAACTGTAACATGGAAAGGAAGCTCTGGACACTGGCCTACTCCTGGAACCCCAGCTACACCTTTTCCAGAACTGGCTTCTCTCAATAAACTGGTTTCGCTAACTGTTTTTGTCCAGGACTTCATTCTTGATTCTGAGGTAATGAACTTGGACTTAAACACCCATGTTTTAGTTTCATTATCAGAAAACCCTGAAGGAGATGGAAAGATCATTAACCTACAGAGGCACAGTTTACAGAAACTTCCTCTCCCCTTGTTCTCCTAAAAACCTATTGGTGGTCTTTCCTAAATAAACCTTTTATTTCTTCACCTTCCCTTTTTCCTATTTCACTAAGTATGTAAAGTTCCAACTTGACTCATTTAGTTGGCTTCACGGCGCACAGTATGCATATATATACAAGCCTTTTTCTCCTATGAATCTGTCTTTGTCAGGCCCCCAGGTATGGAACACAAGAAGGCAGAGGAAAAGTTGCTTTCCTGTACTCACCTTCAAAGAAGTACTCCTATGATCACAATAAATCTAGTTAACATTATGGAGCACAAAGAAAGTCTCCTCTACCTTCAAGATTCTAATAATCAAATAGACATGAGACAGATTCATAAGAGAAAAGAGAAAATAATACACACCTACGTATGGGAACCCCACATACATGAGACTCAGAGACCCCATATTCTGGAGAAGCTTAGAGATAGAAAGGGGAATCGAGGTATATTTGCTGAAATGTTGTGAACTGTAACTGAATAGTGCCTCAATAATTTGGAAGAGCACCTGAGAAGATCCATTCTTTGATGTTTGATTCTGTTTTCATTTTAAACTTAAAGTTCTTTTAATTAAACGTTTACAGTAAGTAAATGAAAATCCTCACAGCTGACTATTAATCATGCTAGCATAACTTCTGTGGAATCCTCAAAGTGTTTAGTATATGTACACATCTGGAAAGAGGAGAAAGTGTTTGGACTGTGATTTTTACATACAATTGTAACTAATGTTTGTATTTTGAACTCTGCAATTAATGGAACCTTTAGAGGGGAACCTCTATTTCAGCCTAACAAAAATAGGAAATACGTTTATCTTGTTTTGTTTTTACAATATGATCTGGACTGTACAATTTAATTTAAGAACAGTGTAACTGTGCAGAAATGCCATTTTTTTTCACATAACCCTTTCTATTTTCTGTCTGTCCACTCTATTCCTTAATCATTAAGCCCTTAGGACATCAGATTCTGGTCAGCATCAAAATATCTTAAGAACAAAGCCTCAGGTCTATTGACCAAAGAAACCAAGTTTTGGCCAAGCTAAAGAAATCTTGACTCCAGTTGTGTTTCAGCCCCACATCCATGAAAGCTGAATGACCCTAAGGCCCACACCCTCATGAAACCAGACAGAACAAAGCCATGGCTGATATCAGAACCTGATACAATGATCATTTAGTGCCTAGTCTGGCTCCAACCATCAGTAAGCCCACGACTCCAACTCCTTTAGCCAACATGATTAATGATTTTCCCCCTATGAAACCCATCTCCTGGAAGCCACTGGGTAGCCAGGTTTTGAGCACTGGCTCACCTATGACTCTGGGCTGGATGCTATTTCTTCAATTAATAAACCCTTACTTTCTTGACTATAAACTCCTTATCTTGGGCTTTGATGCATGCAGGCAAATGGACCCCTTTAATCCTTTAACAGCAGTGGATATGTGATGCTTCACAAAGGCCTTCAAATAAGAATGCACACACCTTGACTATGGCTAATCTAATTAAGGGGAAGGATACCTGAACCACATTCTGTTGTTTACAATTTTCTTTATCTCTAATTTGAAGTTGAAACGGAGAGTCTACTAGATGGTTTCTGTATGTTGTTGAGGAATTCTAACATTTAAAATTGGAGAATGTGGGTTTGTCAGAGCTTCTATACTGTACAGAGCATGGGAAGCTTTCTGCTGAAGGAATGACCAGTGAGAAAGAAAATACTATCAGGATATTTTTTGAGTCCATGGATCCTAGTTCCTATCCCTACCTGCATTTTATGTATAGGTCTACATTATGCCTTTGGTTGGTTTCCTGAGACAAGCTCAATTATAAATTCACTTGTTCTTGTCATTATTTAAAACAATTTGATTTCTGTCCTTGCAAATACAATTATAAATAAATTAAAATTATAGTAATGACACTATGGAGAAAAAAAATATTGATGTCATACTTTAGATATAAGTAACATTCCTTGATTTCAGCATACCAACAGGAATATGGTATATAAGTGAAGATAAATGGTTGATGTCCTACTGCTTAATATACATAATGGATGTGGAATTACAGGGCACACATGCGAATGCTCAGGGACTAATGGATTACCTTTCTGTCTAAGTAATTTTGTTCCAAATATATCACAAAGCCACACATGGTAATTTTTATTACTATACCTATGTGGTTGCTTGGTCCTACTTTACATTTTTTCAATATTTACCTGCAAAAGTTCACAAAAAACATCCCAGTAATTTAGGTTCTACTGAAAAATTAAAATTCACATGTTCTTATCTGGAGAAAAGCTAACTCTATTTGTTAAACTACAGAGGACAAATGTGTTAAAACATTTTAGCATAGATGACATATATTTATTGTATACCCATATGAATGTGCATAAATACATAGACATAATGATTGTCCATACCAGTATTTTTGTATTTATTTTACTTAAAATTATTTATTAATAGCAATGTGTCTTTCTTATTTCTACAGTGAATTTATTATGAATAGCTAATGGTAATTATGACTGAAAAAAATATTAAAATTTAAGCAATTCTTTCAAGAAAAGACAGAAAATTATTAATATAAAAATGTTCATTGAATTCCTCTTGCTGTATCTTTTTCTCTTCCTTAAGTACAGGGTTTGTGCTTGTTGGAATACATGTGGGGTATGTTCATTTTATCTAACAATTAAAGGATAGATACTAGTGGGAAAGAGGAGAAAAACTCCTGAGCAAGGTTTGTGTGAAACACTGTAGGAAGGGAATTCCAGGGATGTGGGTAGTTGCCAGAAAATTTGAGGATAGGATGGTTTTGGGAAGTGTTAGTGTAGATTATGATAGATATAACATTAGCCACAATGAAACTCACTTTATACAGCAACTCAGAAACCAGGGTTGATTATGGCTTTAGGCATGGCTGAATTTATTATGAATAGCTAATGGTAATTATGGCTGAAAACCATAATTTATATGCTTAATATAAATATTGCTCACACCAAGATATATAATATTCCCATCAGCACATCAAGTTCACTCTGTACTTTTTCTATCAACTTCCAAGCTCAACTCTCCACCCCAGAGAAAGAAGCACCATTCTGATTTCTGTCCTGACAAAGTTAGTGCCCATAACATTGTTAGGGGTCCATGGGAATGTTTTAATTTAGTTTAAATCAGAAAGGAAAAATAAACTTCAGGTCTTATAATAATTTAATGTCTTATAATATTTTTCATCATTATACTAAAATAGTCATAAAGTATAATTATATGTGTGTGTGTATGTGCACGTGCATGTCCATAGGGGAAGTAGCTAATTATGGCAAACTTGCTTAAGGCTCACAGAGACATACTAGAACCCTAATTTCTATCACTATGGAAAAGTTTTGTTTGCTTTGAACCTCATGTCGGTGATATCAATGATGCAGTATGTATTAGTTTATGTCTGGCATCTTCCATTCAACATTTCTGAGATTATTCATTTTAGTATAATACTAGAGGCCTGGTGCACAAAAATTTGTGCACTCGGGGGCGGGGGCGGTCCCTCAGCCCGGCCTGTGCCCTCTCGCAGTCTGGAAACCTCCGGGGATGACCACCTGCTGGCTTAGGCCTGCTCCCTGGGGGATTGGGCCTAAGATGGCAGTCAGGCATCCCTCTGGCAGCCCGGCAGCCCTTGGGGGATGTCCACTTGCTAGCGGGGAGCAGACCCAAGCTGCAGTCAGACATCCTTAGTGCTGCTGAGGAGGCAGGAGAGGCTCCCACCACCACCGCTATACTGGCAGCCATAAGCCTGGCTTGTGGTTGAGCAGAGCTCCCCCTGTGGGAGCGACTGACCACCAGAGGGCAGCTCCTGCATTTAGCGTCTGCCCCCTGGTGGTCAGTGTGTGTCATAGTGACCAGTCATTCCCAGTCTTCCTGCTGTTAGGGTCAGTTTGCATATTACCTTTTTACTATATAGGATAGAGGCCTGGTGCATGGGTGGGGTCTGGCTGGTTTGCCCTGAAGGGTGTCCTGGATCAGGGTGGGGGTCCCGCTTGGGTGCCTGGCCAGCCTGGGTGAGGGGCTGATGACTGTTTTCAGGCTGGCAACACCCCCTTCAGGTGGGGGTCCCCACTGGGGTGTCTGGCCAGTCTGGATGAGGGGCTGAGGGCCATTTTCAGGCTGGCTGGGACTGAAGCTCCCAGCCTCTCCTTTTTTTCTTTTCTTTTTTTGGGGGGTATTTATTTACCTTCTATATTTGAAACATTGTTGCTGTCACTGGCGCTCCCAGCTGTGAGGCCGCAGCCAACTGAAAGCAGGTATCTGGGGTTTGTTTAGCTTCTATAATTGAAACATTGTTGCTTTCGGGCTCAGAGATGGGCTGCGGCAGGCGGGAAAGCTTGGCTTCCTCCATCACTGGAGAAAGCAAGCCTCATGTTCACTTCAGCTGCGTGGCTGCCGGCCACCATCTTGGGTGGCAGTTAATTTGCATATCCTGCTGATTAGCCAATGGGAAGCATAGCGGAGGTATGATTAATTACCCTTTTGTCTTTTATTAGATAGGATCTGTTCTTTCATAAAAAAATATGTTTTCTTTATTGATTTCAGAGAGAGGAAGGGAGAGGAAAAGAGATAGAAACATCAATGATGAGAGAGACTCATTGATGGCTGCCTCCTGCACACCCCCTAGTGGGGATAAAGTCTGCAACCACAAAAGGGACAAGTGCCCTGACTGGGAATTGAACCGTGACCTCCTGGTTCCTAGGTGCACAATCAACCACTGCTACTTGCTGGCCAGGCTATTATTATTACTATTTTATTATTACTGTATTTTAATTTTGGTTTGTTTCTCCTTACCCTGTTCTCTGGTGAATTCTTCCTTCTTCATCCACTCCACCAGGGATGAAAGTAGATTTAGCTCTCTTCTCTCTAAGAAGAGGCATATGGCTTCATTGGTTTTAGTTTACTAGGATATCTGAATGCATCCTCATATACCTGATGGTTGTTAAAATTATGATTTTGTCAGTTCTTTTGCTTTTATTATTATTAGAGTGAATATAATCTCTTGCAACATCCTTTGTCTCATTGAGAAATAGAAGTCTGCAAAGCTTAATGTTAAATGTGTACTAACTAATCCTGAGCCGAAGGCATATTCAAAATTAACTTAGTTATTAATATTTAAATGGTTATATCTATTATATACTTTAGAAACAATAATGTAAGCAAAGATTAAAAGTCAAATACAATAATGTGTTAAGATCCATAAGTTTTGACTAAAGAATCTTATAGCACATTTTCCTGCAAAATTAATGAAGTATATTTTGAGATTTTAAATGTATCTGTAATTTTTATATATTATTGTGTTCTCACATGGGAATGCATTTTTGTTTTTAAAATAGAATTATGTGTCTTTTACAATAATAGCAGTGGAGAAATAATTACTCTCATAGAAATGTCTTAACATAATTCTCAACTCAGTTTTGTGGATAGAAGAAAGATTTAGATATCTCTACAACCAAATTCACTAACTCATTATTTAGCTAAAATATATAGCCTTCAAGCTATTTTTATTTATTTATTTTTATTTAAGTTCTTTATTGTTTAATCTATTATATAAGTCTCCCTTTCCCCCCCACTGACCTCCCCGGCCACCCCCAATCCCCAACACATGCCCTCACCACCCCCACCCAGTCTCTGTCCATTGGTTATGCTCATATGCATGCATACAAGTCCTTTGGTTGATCTCTTACCCTCCTCACCTCCCGCCTTCCCTCATAGGTTGGACAGTCTATTTGATGCTTCTATGACTCTGGTTCTGTTTTTGTTCATCAGTTTATATTGTTCATTATATTCCAAAAGTGAGTGAGATTATGTGATATTTATCTTTCTCCCACTGTCTTATTTTGATTACCATAATGCTCTCCAGTTCCGTTCATTCTGTTGCAAATGGTAAGAATTCTTTCTGTTTTACAACAGCATAGTATTCCACTGTGCAGATGTACCACTGTTTTCAAATCCGCTCATCTGCTGATGAGTACTTAGGCTATTTCCAAATCTTAGCTATTGTAAATTGTGCTGCTATGAACATAGGGGTGCATATATCCTTTCTGATTGGTGTTTCTAGTTTCTTGGGATATAGTCCTAGAAGTGGGATTTACTGGGTCAAATGGAAGTTCCATTTTTACTTTTTTGAGGAAACACCATACTGTTTTCCACATTGGTTGCATCAGTCTGCATTCCCACCAGCAGTGCAAGAGGGTTTCTTTTTCTCTGCATCTTCTCCAGTACTTGTCTATTGTTAATTTGTTGATGATTCTGAGAGGTGTGAGATGGTACATCATTGTTGTTTTGATTTGCATCTCTCAGATGATTAGTGACTTTGAGCATGATATTGTACTTAGAAAACCCTAAAGACTCCATCATAAAACTACTAGACTTATTAAGTAAATTCGGCAATGTAGCAGAATAGAAAATTAACACACAGAAATTGATGGCTTTCTTATACACCAATAATGAACTCACAGAAAGAGAAACTAAAAAAAAAATCCCATTTACCATTGCAACACAAAAATTAAGATACCTAGGAATAAATTTAAGCAAGGAGGTAAAGGACCTGCACTCAAAAAATTACAGGACATTGAAAAAAGAAATATAGGAATACATAAACAAATGGAAGAATATTCCATGTTCATGGATTGGTAGAATCAACATCATTAAAATGCCCATACTACTCAAAGCACTCTATAGAGTCAAGGCAATCCCCGTTAAAATACCAATGGCATACTTCAAAGATCTAGAGCAAACTATCTAAAAATTCATCTGGAATAAAAAAAAAAAAGATCCTGAATAGCTGCAGCAATATTGAGAAAGAAGAACTAAGTTGGAGGGATCACAATACCAGATATCAAGCTATATTACAAAGCCAATGTTCTCAAAACTGCCTGGTACTGGCACAAGAACTGACATATAGACCAATGGAACAGAACAGAGAACCCAGAAATCGACCCAAGCCATTATGCTCAATTAATATTTGACAAAGGAGGCAAGAGCATACAATGGAGTTAAGACAGTGTCTTCAATAAATGGTGTTGGGAAAATTGGATGGATGGATACATGCAAAAAAATGAAATAGACCACCAACTTACACAATACACAAAAATAAACTCAAAATGGATAAAGGACTTAAACATAAGACAGGAAACCATAAAAATCTTAGAAGAAGCCATAGGCAGCAAAATAGCAGACATTTCTCCTAGCAATATCTTTAACAATATGGCTCCCAGGGCAATGGAAACTAAGGAGAAAAATAAACAAATGGGACTACATCAAAATAAAAAGCTTCTGCACAATAAAAGAAACCATCAACAAAACAACAAGAAAGCCCACTGCATGGGAGAACATATTTGCCAATGTTATCTCTGATAAGGGTTTAATCTCCAAAATTTATAGGGAAATCATACTACTTAACAAAAGGAAGATAAACAATCCAATCAAAAAATGGGCAAAGGACCTAAATAGACACCTTTCGAAAGAGGACATACAGAAGGCCAAGAGACATATGAAAACATGCCTTCAAGCTATTATATGTTTACTCATTGAAGGCAATAAGAGTATAAACCCTTTGATCAAACATTAAATAAAAATAATATCTGAAAAACAAAGCTTTACAGAAATATAATATAACATGACAAATAACTAAAGGTGTTTAAGAATTGAAAGTGGCTAAATAATGGATCTTCCTTTTTAATGTGACACCATTCATCTTCCTAGCTTTGATCAGACTTTTAGGTATTATTCTCTTCTCTTTCTTTTCAATAGAAAAGACTTTTGACATTTGTCAGACACAATCAATAGTTCTTTTTTGACCTTATTGAAAAATATGCCTCAGGGGAACTAGAGATGTAAAGTGAAAGATAAAAATCCAGACAAGGTAAAGAAGAATATGATGCAGTGGTTTTCAAGTGATCATTAAAGACTGATTTGAAGTCATTAAACAAAAGCTTAACTCATCATCTAATAATAATAAAATACTGTATAGTGCTTTTAGCAAAGCCATGGGAAATAGCTGAAACTTTGAGTTAAGATTTGCTTTGGATATTGAATAGCTACTTAGAAAGTATAAAAAATCATCTCATCTTTAAATTTAAACATTCTTATGTAGTGAAGGGATGCCACCTGGCTTTGAAAATAAACATGGTTAAGTTCTTAGGTTCACTGTAAAAGTCAACAAATTCATTAAATTTGTTTATTTTTAACACATAATTAAGAAAAGTCTAGGCATGGTACTAAGCTCAGAAATAAAATTATCAGTGTTAATTGATATGTTTTAGTTTCTAGCAAGGCAGATAACTGGAATCTCACTATTAACTGTTTCTGAAACTGCTGTTATATTAACTAAAATTTAGCCATTACAGTCATAACTTTAAGAACTATCATTTTATTAAAAACATAACACTGTACAAAAATATGATGGGTTTATAGAGAACTAAGCATACATTAAATTATATGACCATTTATTCTTGGCTCAAGGCAAGGTTCCTTATCTTCAATAATATAAGACAGAAATGATTTAGACATTTATCTGCCTGAAGGCCCTGAAGATAGATGGCTGATCAAAGGATTATTTTAGTTCCCTTTCTCTCCTTAAGGATGTATTATCACAGGCACTCTAAGTAGGTCCTTTAGAGCTTACTGTAAAAATATGGCTATTTGCTCTCTACATTTAGAAGATTTATATTTGAATCTACGGTATATTGCATGAGTCTGTGGATTCATTCAAGTGCAAAACTTCAAGAATAGAACTGTAGCCCTAGCTGATTTAGCTCATTGGGCAGTGTGTTTGCCTGCGGACTGAAGGGTCCCAAGTTAGATTCCAGTCAAGTGCACATGCCCAGGTTGTGGTGCTCAATCTCCAGTGGTGGGGGGTGTGCAGGAGGCAACCTATCAGTGATTCTCTCTCATCATTGATGTTTTTCTCTCTCTCTCCCTCTCTGAAATCAATAAAAATATATTTTATAAAAGAATAGAACTGTAAATCTTTCTGTTAACTTTACAATTACCTCATTTAAATCTTTGTAGGATTAGATAACTATAAAATATAAACTTTCTGAAACTTTGGGCAAAGACAGGGGACATGGGGACATGTTTAATAGCATCAACAATAAAAATAAATAAAAAACAATAGTTTTAAAAAATAAAAATAAAAAGTCTACTCTACATTTCAATAATTTGTGACAAGTTATGCTTAAACAATTTGAAAACCATTATAGAAAAACTTCCCTTATGAACAGTACATTTATTTTATAATATAGATGATTTATAAGGGACATCGCTAACTTACAAATTGTATGTGTCAAGGTGAATTCAATTGAAAAATTATTCACCTATTTCATAGAACTGAGATACTTCTTTACATAGGTAGGTTTGATAGAGACAAATAATAATCATTTTGTGTTATTTTAATAAAATTGCACAATTTTAGGTCACCATAGAATTACCAAACACATCTTTTCAAAAACTGGGTAGAAATATTCTAAATCCAGAGGGAACCACAGTGAAATTGCCTCACTTTGTATATCTCAAGCCCTGTAATTATCCCACAGAGAGCTTTTGTTTTTTGCAATGACTTTCAAATCTCTTTCTATATAATTGTAAGATATATAACTTAGATATGTAACTTTTGTAGAGTCTGGTAACAGTTTAAAATAGTACACTTACATTAGAGGTTGGTTTTGCCAAAGAAAATTATGTTCAATACAGAGAAGATAAATTCTTTTTTTAGTCTAAGAAACAGTTATGAAAATTGATTAAGGAAACTCTAATTTCAGAAGGTAGAACTTCTTGATACCACATTATTTGACCTTGAGGCAATAAAGTTTAAATAAATAATAAAAAGAATTACCTCCAAGTAAGTAATTTAAATAAAAACCAAAACACTGTTATAAATAAATGTTGTAGTACATAAAACTAAAATTAGAATTTTGAGAAAACTAACATTATAGAGCAATAGTTGGAGGATATAGAAATTTCACACAAAAAATATTTGTCCCTATATACTTCAATATTAAACAAAAATCTTGAAATAAACTAATCTAAGTATTTAATATAACAAAGTGAAATTGAGCAACAAAATACATTTAAATAGAATCTCCACATGATCCACAACTAGCATCCTACCTGAGACAGACTGAGCTGTTCTGCAAACAGAGTCTGCATTTGGAGTGTTAAAAAGAGTCCAGCTTAGGACATTCAGTATCTGTAACCTTGTACTTAAGGTGGTCATGTGACATGGTTTGATTAATAATAAGGGAAATATAAGATAATTAAAAGTTGTGACCAACAAAGCAGACCCTTTTTTTTACCTTTCTTCCTTTTTGAAGCACAGAGAGATGGCTGAAATGCATGAACCTTAAAACTCTAAGAATGAGAATCACATTCTAAATGTGGCAGAGAAAGAAAGAACAAGAGAATGGGGTGGGGGAGTGGGGTGGCATAGTGAAGTTGTACCAGTTACCTACTTTGTTATGATGAAGAAATAAAATTAAAACCAATTAATTTAAGTCTCTATGAGATTTAGTTTACAAATGGCCAATTGGATAGAGACTTAAGAAAAGACTGAATAGTAAAATAGAAACAAAGTACATCAGAGGTTGGTTTTTAATAGAATTCCAAAAGTAAATAGAACTAATACAACAGTTAGATTCTTAAAAATGTAAACATATAGTGTCTACTAAAAGTAAGAGTAGAAGGAAACATAGACAAACAAAATATTTGAAAATTGATATATGCCACACAAAATGACTTTACACCTATTATAGGGAAATACCAAAAGTAAGTAAGTAAGTAAGTAAGTAAGTAAGTAAGTAAATAAATAAATAAATACATAAATAAATAACAACAATAAAAATATTTAGGGATGCATGCCTATCCAATCTCCTTAAATTAAAAAGAATACTGGCAGATTTTATCAAGTAAAATTTATATATTTTTGGCCCAGCCAATGTGGTTCAGTAGTTGAGAACTGACCCAGGAAACAAGGGGTCACGGGTTCAATTCCTAGTCATGGCACATGCCTGGGTTGTGGGTTCCCAGTGTGGGGCATGCAGGAGGCTGCCAATCAATATTTCTCTCTCATCATTGGTGTTTCTCTCTCTCTCCGCCTTCCTCTCTGAAATCAATAATAAATCAATAATATATAAATAAAATAAAATTTATATATTTCTATATTTCCAAAAATACAAAAAGAGAAGAAAAATATTAACACATTTAACACACAAAGGATTAGTTTCTATAACATATGTCATTACAACAGACAAATAACACATAGCTTAGTGAAAAAAATGCAAATGATACTGACAAAATGTTTCATAGAAAAAACCTCAAATTAATATAAAAAAAGCTGATGCTCTCAAATGAAGGCATGCCTAGGATAGATATTGAAGGGATGAGGGAGATACGTGAAGAGAGCCATGGCCATTCTATACCAGTCAAAAAGAGTAAGTCCTCTTGCTTAAAGTAACAAATTTAAGATACTATTATATGTAATCTCTATCATTTCAAAAAAAATGTTAATACTATTAGTGAGATAGAATTGATGAATACTGAACTAAGCATATTTAAACTATACAATTTAAATTGTTCTGTAAAATTTTATACATTAAAAAGTTATAAATTCAAGTATAATTTTTAAGTCATCTCTTTTTAAATAGTATGAATTCTCATCATTGAGCTTAAAGTATGAGAACACACATTTTAAAGAATTTTTGATATACATATACACATCTTTATTTTTGTAGCTTTAAGGGATTGTTGAGCTTCATGGATATGTTAACTTATAAAATTTTATCAAAATTGAAACCTAATATTCAAGCCTTCAATTACATATGTCATTTCCAGTACTCTAGTTACACACACCATATTAGGTTGCTTGAAGTTGACCTACAGCTCACTGATGTCCTTTGATTTTTTAAACTCTTATTTCTATCTTTGTTATTATTTGGATAATTTTTATTAGTATGTCTTCAATGTTAGCAATCTTTTCTTCTGCAGTGTCTGATTCACTATTAATTCTGCCATTGTATTTAATAGCAACATTGTAGTTTTCAAAATTAAAAGTTCAATTTTGGTTTTAGTTATATCTTCCATATTTCTATTTATACCTCACATGTTTCCTATAGGTCCTTGAACTTATGGAATCTGTATATATAAAAGCCTAAGCAACTGGACGACCAGCCGGTAGCTATGATAGGCACTGACCACCAGGGGTAGACACTCAACACAGGAACTGCCCCCTGGTGGTCAGTGCACTCCCACAGCCAACCTCCCACAGTGGGCCAACCTCCTGCCCACAGCAGCCAACCTCCCATGGTCCCTCCCCGAGCCAGCCAGCCCTAATCAGCCCCAACTTCCAGCCAGGCAGAGAGATCCCATCCATGCATGAATCTGTGCACTGGGCCTCCAGTATAGTTATAATTTTCTTTTAATGCCCTTATCTAGTAACTCTATCATATCTGTCATGGGTTAATTTTAATTAGTATTTCTTCTCATTGTTGAGTTACACTTTACTGATTCTTAATCTGTCTGGTAAATTTTGATTGAATAGAAGGCATTGCGCATTTTTCCTTCTGGGGGGCTTGATATTTTTGTATTCCTATCAATATTACTGAATTTTTCTTCTGGGATGTAATGAAGTCACTTAGAAACAGGTCCTTTTGCAACTATCTTTTAAGCTTTGTATAACATAGTGCTAAATTTGGCTTATTTCTCATGCAAACCCTTTTGAGTATTCTATACAATGTTTTCCTTCTTGAATTGCAAAAGATTCTACTTTGGATGGTATGAAAAGGAACTAACCCTAGTCCTATGTGAGCTCTATAAATTGTTCTTTCTAATTTCTTCAGCTTCTTTCATCCATTACAGATCATTTTTTCACATGCTTGCACTGTTCAGAAATCAACTGAAGCCTCAAGAGAAAAATTCAGCACATATCTAGACATACAGATTTCTTCTGTGCAGTTCTATACTTTCCAGTACTTTGTCCTTTAAACTCCAGCTGTGTTAGCCTCTCCAGATTCCAGCTCTGTTTCTTCAATTCAGGGAGACTGCTAGGCTCTTTGAAAGATCTCTTCCCCTGTGCCATGGTCTAGGAACTTCCCAACCTATGACCTGGGACTAGCATAGTTACCACATTGTTGATTGCCTATCTCTCAGGAGTCATTGTCTTTTGTTCCCTGATGTCGAATGTCTTACAAAGTTTGTTTCCTATATTTTTCATTTTTTTAGATATTTCAGATAGAAGGCTAAATCATAACCCTGTCCCTTCATCTTAATTAGAAGCACAAATATTGTAATAGAGCTTGAATATATAATCTTGTATAACTACTAGAGGCCCAGTGCATGAAAATTCATGCAGTGGGGGGGGGGGGGGGGTTGTTCCTCAGCCCAGCCTCCCCCCTCTCACAATCTGGGAGCCCTCAGGGGATGTCCTTCTGATGGCTTAGGCCCGCTCCACCGGGGAGTGGGACTAAGCCACAGTCTGGCCTCCCTCTGCAGGAGGCAACCAGGCTGATCAGGGGAAGGCACAGCCCCCATCACCCCGAAGCTGTTGCCACTGCTGGACGCAGCAGCTCCAAGGCCTGAGCCCCAGGCCTCATAGCCACCAGGGCTCACGGCTGCCTGAGCTCATGGCTGCTGTGACCCCTGGGCCTCATAGCCACAGGGGCTCAAGGATGCCTGAGCCCACAGCTGGCTGAGCCTTGTGCCTTGCAGCCACTGTGGCTTTGTCCAGATGGACGTCCAGAAGACGTCCGCCCTAATTAGCATATTACCCTTTTATTAGTATAGATTATTTTATGCCAAGTGACAAGACCTTTATTTTGCAGTATGATCTGCAAAGACTAATAACTTGCAATAAAATATATCTATTTCATTACATCTAAGAATTCCCCGTATTTTAACATGGCTGTAATAACTTTAATTTACAGGATTTTATTTGTCATTTTTGTAGTATCTAAATAAAGTCTTACAATGAATGACATTCTACATTCAGTGTAAAATCATTATTTAATGCATAATAACTAAATTTTATATTCAAAATATGTAGACCCTTACATAACAGAAATTATAATAACAATTGAGATAATATTAACAATAGCAAGCTAGTGGGGCAATCTTTAAATTAGTATATTTTTGTAATGTGAATAATACCATACTACATTAAGAAAAAGTAACATATTGTGAGAAATATATTTAGATTAGAGATGTTTCTTGGTGTATAAACGATGTGGGAGATGTTGTTTTTCAATAATGTTTGTATCCTCCAGAGTTTTGTGCCCTAAAATTTATTGGGTGAGAATTGGCTGTCTGAGAAAGCTAATTCAGAGGTGTGCTATTGAATTAGCCTTTAACACAAACAGTAATTCACTAAGTGGTGTCCTGGTTGCCTAGAAGAATGAACTATGCTTTAAATTTACATCTAGGGAGCAGTTTACACAGAAGACTAATTCTGGATTCCTCTAATGCTCACCAAGACAAAGCTAGCATTTCAAAGTATTCCCAGACCCAAACTAAAACCACATGGAAACACCAAATCAAGCAAAGTAAGGTAGATATGCACTTATTATCTACAATGTAATTAAATAAAAAACAAGTTTCATGCTTGAATGTTCAGTTACCTTATTTCCCTCTTCTGTATTTATTCCTATCCTAAAACATAAGTAGGGGTTGACATATACAAAATTTAATTATTCTAACCAGTGAAATTTATATATATACATACACATATATATACTAGGGGCCCGGTGCACGAAATTCGTGCACTGGGTGTGTGTGTGGGGGGGGTGTCCCTCAGCCCAGCCTGCCCCCTCTCACATACTGGGAGCCCTCAGGCGTTGACCCCCATCACCCTCCAATCGCAGGATCGGCCCCTTGCCCAGGCCGCTGGGGTGCCTGGCCAGCCTGGGTGAGGGGCTGATAGCTGTTTGCAGGTTGGTCACAGCCCCTTAAGGGTGAGGGTCCCCACTGGGGTGCCTAGCCAGCCTGGGTGAGGGGCTGATGGCTGTTTACAGGTTGGCCACAGCCCCTTAAGGGTTGGGGTCCCCGAGGGGGTGCCTGGCCAGCCTGGGTGAGGGGCTGATGGCTATCTGCATGTTGGCCACAGCCCCTTAAGGGGGAGGGGGGCCCTGGGGTGCCTGGCAAGCCTGTGTGAGGGGCTGACGGCTGTTTGCCGGCTGCCCACAGCCCCTTCAGTTTAGGGTCCCTGCTGGGGTCCCCGGTGAGCCTGTGTTAGGGGTTGATGGCTGTTTGCTGGCTGCCCACAGCCTCTGCAGGATTGGGGTCTCCGCTGGGGTGCCTGGCCAGCCTGGATGAAGGGCTGATGGCTGTTTCAGGCTGGCCACAGCCCCTTCAGTTTAGGGTCCCTGCTGGCATCCCCGGCCAGACTGGGTGAGGGGCTGATGGCTGTTTACAGGCTGGCTAAGCTCCCCAACAGGGACCCTCACTCCATGAGGGTTTGGCCATCCTGGATGAGGGGCTGATGGCTGTTTGCAGGCTGGCTAAGCTCCCCAACAGGGACCCTCACTCCATGAGGGTTTGGCCATCCTGGATGAGGGGCTGATGGCTGTTTGCAGGCTGGCCACAGCCCCCGACCACCCAAGCTCACAGTGGAGGGTGGCTGGAAGCAGGTATCTGGGATTTATTTAGCTTCTATAATTGAAACTTTGTTGCCTTTTGCGGAGGCCACAGCCGACCAGAGCAGGCAGGAAGCCTGGCTTCCTCCATCGCTGGGGCAACCAAGACTCCTGCTTTCTCCAGCTCCATGGCTGCTGGCCGCCATCTTGGTTGGGTTAATTTGCATATAGTCGCTCTGATTGGCTTGTGGGTGTGGCTTGGGCATAGCAAAGGTATGGTCAATTAGCATCTTTTTCTTTTATTAGTGTAGATATGTATGAACACACACACATATACATGTTATTCTGAAGAGCATTCTCTCTTTATTGAATAGAACTCACTTTATATTAAATTGAAGTTCTCTTAACTTGAAAACTGTCTTTTCATTCCTCAAACTTACTGTTAGCAAAAGATAACTGTATGGAACAGCACAATATAAACACCTCCCAAGTAAAAATGAGGTGTTGATTAGCTTTTTTAAAATTGTAAAACCAAGTTAACACCTCAATAATAATAAAAAGAGATGTATTTCCTTCCAATTTCAATTCACAATAGTATCATTATTTTTATCTTTATTGCATGACCTAATTCCACCATAATTACTAAAATTCCTAAATCAGACATAATTATATATTTGCTTTATTACCCAAATTGGGTGAACTTATGTAATTTTAAACAAATTAATTATCTACCACCAGTTCAACATGTATATTAATTATGCTAAATAGATAATATGTGTTAACTATATTATAAATGTTAATATCAGATCATATTATACGTTTATTGCAATAGAATCTTTTTATTTTATAAAAATTGAGTCCCAGATACTCACAGAAAAAGTCAAACGTAAGTACAACCTAATAATCTAAATATTTATACACTCTACTTTCAAATTTAAAAACTTTCACAATATTATTTGAAAGAAAGTTACAGAATAAAATTTGATGAGTCATATAAAGATTCCTAAATTGATTGTAAGCCCCATGAGAGTAGAATCTCCCATGCTTTTAAAAATATTGTTCTCAGAACCTAGCAATTTTAATGTGTAATTATTTTTATGTAAATTAGAAAATATTTTCTGCTTGCTACTCTAGCCAAAGCTGCTCTTTTTCTAAAATTAAGTAATTCTCTTTTCTTCTATGGTAACTCTTCAGAATACTCTAATTTGTATCTTCCTGTGAACTCAAGAATAACTGCCCATTCTGCTCATTTGAAAATTGAATTACAGGCATTGTATGAGAGCATCTTCTATTATTACCTTTACTATTGGTTATCTGTCATTTAATTTTCACAATTTGATGCCCTGTCCTTTTAGTTCCTCTAAGGTAGGCACCATGAGTTATATTTAATTTTGCCACTGAGACAGCTTATTAAATGAGCCCTTAATACTTTTTAAACCACTTCTATTTAGATAATCACAAGTGCAATTTCAGGCATGTCCATAGAACTAAAGAACTTTCATTTCCTAAGGCACTTGAAGGACTCTCATTTAAACACATTCATTCTCCAGTTGAGGAAGATTGATATAAAAATTTCATATGCTAGATTTGTGATTTTGAGATCAGAATCCATTTTTACTTTCTTTCAGCTAGCTCCGTATTATTATAACCATGGATAAAGTAGCCATTCCTCTGAAAGCTGAACTTTAACAACAGTAACATTTTTATAACTAGATATATGCAATTAATAAGCATTGGTCACTTACTATATAGAAATAATTATTGGAAATACTGTTTGAATATATGTAAGTTTTACTAACAAAAACATTTAGAACCCAGTAAAAAAATATTTTAATTTATGAGAATATTTTAAAGGAAGAAAAAGGGGTGTGTGTGTGTGTGTGTGTGTGTGTGTGTGTGTGTGTGTGTGTTGGCTCTGGGGTTAGACCTCTGCCATTTGCCAGTTATAATTTGTTCAGCTCCAATTTACTACTAGTAAAAAGGAATGCAATAACTACCTCACAGACTTGTTGTAGACTGAATGAAATTATTAAAGTAAAATGTTATACAGAATACCTGAATGCAATACATGGTAATGATTTTCTTTTTTCCTTCTACTTCCTTGTAAATGGATACCAAATAACTATAAAATACAAAGACTTCCTTTGTTCTAGCAAGTTCATATAGTCACCCCAAAGACACAAATGTTCTTTATATAAAATGATATATTTTTAAATCCCCTATATATTGTATATACTTAGAAGAAGACTTTTTAAGAATTTTTTTTAAATTTCAAAACAGTAAATTAAAACAAAGCATGCACAGCTAGTCTCCTCATTTGCAGGGTTATTTATTATATACTAGAGGCCCGGTGCACGAAATTCATGCACTCGGTGGGGTCCCTCAGACCGGCCTGCACCCTCTTAGGCCTGCCTAAGCCGTCAGTCAGACATCCTTAGCACTGCCACAGAGGTGGGAGAGGCTCCCACCACTGTCACTGCCTTTGCCAGCCATGAGCTCAGCTTCTGGCTGAGCAGTGCTCCCCCTGTGGGAGCACACTGACCACCAGCAGGCAGCTCCTGCATTGAGTGTCTGCCCCTTGGTGTTCAGTGCACATCATAGCGGCCGGTCATTCTGCCATTCAGTCAATTTGCATATTAGCCTCTTATTATATAGGACTAGGGGCCCGGTGCACGAAATTCGTGCACTGGGTGTGTGTGGGGGGGGAGTGTCCCTCAGCCCAGCCTGCCCCCTCTCACATACTGGGAGCCCTCAGGCGTTGACCCCCATCACCCTCCGATCGCCTGATTGGCCCCTTGCCCAGGCCTGACACCTCGGCCAGAGGTGTCAGGCTTGGACAGGGGACCCCCATCTCCCCCCGATCACTGGCTCTGGCCCCCGCCCAGGCCTGAGGCCTCTGGCCCAGGAATCACGCCTGGGCAGGGGACCCCCATCTCCCTCTGATCGCTTGCTCCACCCCCCACCCAAGCCTGATGCCTCTGACCCAGGCTTCAGGCCTGGGCAAGGGGACCATCATATCCCCCTAATCCCCGGCTCCGCCCCCCACCCAGGCCTGATGCCTCGGCCAGAGGAGTTGACCCTCATCACCCTCCGATCACCAATCACTGGATCGGCCCCTTGACCAGGCCTGAGGCCTCCGGCAGAGGTGTCAGGCCTGGGCAGGAAACCCCCAGCTCCCTGCGGTTGCAGGCTCCGCCCCTGCCCAGGCCTAACGCCTCTGGCCTAGGCTTCCGGCCCGGGCAGCGGGGACCTGCAGTGGCAGCGGGGGGCGCCGCGATCGTGGGCTTCGCTTCAGGCCCAGGCAAGGGACCCCTAGCTCCTGGGACTGCCAGCTTCGACCGTGCCCAGCTCCCATCGCTGGCTCCACCCCTACTTCCTGCTATCACTGGCCAGGGCGGCAAAGGCGCCTGATTCTCCGATCATGGCTGGGGGGCAGGGCAAAGGCGGCCCCAGGGCCGCCTTTGCCCTGCCCCCCAGCTCTTAGCTCCCCCCTGGGTTTCCGATCACTGTCAGTGGCAGGGGGCTTCTTCCTGCTTTCCCTTTCGCCTCCCTGCATTGTGCCTACATATGCAAATTAGCCGCCATCTTGTTGGCAGTTAACTGCCAATCTTAGTTGGCAGTTAACTGCCAATATTAGTTGGCAGTTAATTTGCATATAGCCCTGATTAGCCAATGAAAAAGGTATCGCCGTACACCAATTACCATTTTCCTCTTTTATTAGTGTAGATAGTACATGTTGTGACTGAAATACTACAGCTCCTTAGATTATTGAATTCCCTTTTAATAAATGTTCAATTTTAAAGACTCAATATAGGAAAGAAATTTAAATTAGAATAGATGCTTGAACACTCATATAAAAATACCATAACACATCTGCAATAGTGTCAATAATAAAAAAATGCAATTTCTTTTAACAGTATTCATTTATGAACTGTTTGTTTCTAATGTCTGATCTTTTGTGAGAGCTTAATGCAATTTTGTAGATTTCCTAAAATTTAACTTTTCCACTGAAGTTTGCCTAACCATTGTTTTCAACATAATGTGTATACTTATAATTATCATTAATGAATGACCTTGCTTAAGTAATGTGATACTATACTATGTTTAACAATGCAAAGGGCATTTTTTTTCATTCATCCTTGACATGTGTCTAATTGTAACATATATTGAGCAGTCATTTAAACAATTTCTGAACTTTCTAAAAGACTGTGGAAATTGGTTGTAATAGTGAGTTTATGAGAATACTTGCATTTTGTAATATATCTCTGTGAATTTTGAATTATATACAAGTTTGTATTTCTGGGACAACGAATTTCAGGAAATATAAAGAAAAAAGTCAAGCAATATCCTTTTTTCTCTAGTTTCATTTAAACTGTATGAATGTTAATAGTAACTACTCATACTTGCAATGATTTAGACCCATACTGAAGTCTAATGTGGTCCGAAAATACTATTGATATCACATAAAGACGCTGTACTAAGGGTGGTTTTTATGGTAATTTGAAGAACATCCCTAAGAGTTTGTTCTGGATTGGTAGTCATCTGACTGAGGTGGAAAATTTCAGACATATTTCACCTCTAGCAGAAAATGACATCTTCACACTTCAGCTCACTGATATTGGATTTTGATTATTTAATTAACAGTCAATTTATCAACTTCTCTATGAGATTCTTCAGAGCTTTGCAGCAGCTCCTTAAACATGATTTCAAATTACAAGTGGATTGTTATGGTCTTCCTCTCAAAACCACATAATACAATGAAGCTCCATTATGTTAAAACAAATTAAAAAATACAAAGCTTTAGCTACTCCAGAAAGTAATTATTTATTATTTAACTCAAATCTCAGGTTCTGGCATATAGTAAAGTGGGAGATTCAATAATATCAAAGGTTAAGTACTTTAAAGAGCCCCCACCCCTCCTGCCCCCGGTTTTTCTTTTTCTTATTACCACAGGAAATCATCTGATGGATTTTTGGTCAGTTTACTGGGCTCTTCATTGAAAACAGGTAATATTTAATTTATAGTGTTTGCTTCATTCTTAGTCTATAAATATTAATAGCTTCCTGTGTTTGCCTTCTAGGAAGCAGCATGATAGTAATAGAAATTTGTGAAACGTGATTTTTCTAGTTGTACTAGTAAAAGTTACATTTTGGAATAAAACAATTCCTAATGTTATAAACATATGGTCACAATTCCTCAGAAAGTTTTTCTCTGAGTTCCTAAAAAAGTATAATCATTTCTTTGAAACAAATAAGGCTCTCTTTAATTGTTGGTTCATTATTATATTGCTTCATTTTTTCTATAGCACCATGAAGCTAACTTAACTAATAAGAAAGCAATCGGAGTTGATGTAAACGATTCAGATGTCTCCTAAAGCTTTTAACAGGTAAAGGAGAAATTATCAACAAGCATACATTAATTGTTCTGGGTATTTTCTTAAAAACACATGTTTATTTATAAGAATGTTTAAATTTTTACTATACCTTAATCCTTTACATCTCTAGTCCATCCCCTTTTCACTTGACCTTAAAGTCCATTGGACATTCTCGATACCTTTCAAAATTACATTCAGAATATCGGGCATATGACCACTTTCTAGACACTTTTTTAAGTGCTATAAATCCAAAGGACTAAAGATTAGGTCTACCTTGATAGATTTTAGGGACCTAGAACTTCTAGCTATCTTATTTGAACTCAAGAGAAGCTCAATGAGTTTTGATAACTTCACCTTAGAATAGTAAGTGGAATTTTTGTCTGGACTAGAGAGAGGATGACTATTAATTGGTGTCTATTATCTTTTATTTCTGATGTAATGTGTGTATGAAAAAACTTGCTAGTATGTAGGCTCCAGGTCATTAGGAAGACCAGGTGGGATTTGTCTTGAGACATAGATTGGCTATGCTCAGTAGAAATAAATTTGGGAGGAATGTGACCTACATATCTACTCTGAAGGCCATCATCATTTTTTCTTAAAATTAAATAATATGATATAAGCAAATTTCAGTGTGTTACAAAAATGTTAGGAGGAAACTGATTTAGGAAAAATATACCTTAATCATCAGTTAAGTAACTGAGTAATATCAATAAAAGTGTAAAATATAAATTCAATGTTTTTGAAAAAGTGTCATTTTTACCACTGAAATAAGTGATACAATCTATAAAAGAGATAAAAACACATGTATTTGAAAGTCTGCATATTTATAAATTAAATGGATACATGTTTTAATATATGCAGTTCTGCATATAACTTACATGGAGAAATATAGAAGAAAACGTGATTTTTCTTGTACATAAATTTAAAACAGAAATCCCCAACTTAATAATTACATAAACCATGAGGGAAGAGGATATTAAAAATAAACAGGTAATCTGGGATTTACAAGGGATCTCACAGAGATTCTAAAACAACCATTTATTTGATAGCTTAATCTTCTCAAAAGCAGTCATTCCATGTATTTTTACATAGATTTCACAACACCTGGTGTAACAAGCAACACTGCTATTTGCCTGGCAAATTCATCTCTAGCACCTCCATTATTCAACCTAATACTATTTGGTTCACATAGAGCCAAATATATTCACTTTAGCCTCTACTTATTAATCCTTTTCAATATTAAAAGAGAGGAAAAGTCACTCTTGACTCTTGTCATAACAGACTTAAAATTAGCAAATATTATTATGCCTCCCACTAATATCTACAATACAATGCACGCGCGCGCACACACACACACACACACACACACACACAGGATCTTCTCTTCAAGAGAAATGTGTAAGGACTAAGAACCTACACGTTGACTGTGAGACTTTTACCACATTGATGGTTTCCTCTACATAAGTTCTAAGGGAAGGAAGACTTTGGTTTTTGAAAGTATAGGTACAAATAGTATGTGATAAAAGTAATCCATGTTGAGTCTTAATTTAATGTAGCTATTAGTTCATCTACTCTGTAATATGATCCATTATGTGTAAGCAAGTAAGTTTAATTTATATTTTTTCTATTACTTTGCTGTTTCCTTTCCCTATATTTTTCAAGGGTTTTTTCATAACTAACATATTTCATCTGATTATACTAAAACCACTTTGCCATTTTTTTGATGTGTATGGTTTCACAATATTTACTCAGTTTATTTTCTATCAGAATTTCATGATATATAGAAATTTCACAAGCATTTTCTTAGTAACCTAAAAAGATGCAATAACATTAGAGTCACAAAGGTCCTAGCTTTATTTTGCTTTTATTTTGAAAGGAATGCATTTGTAAGAAAATAGTCTAGTGCATTTGGGCTATTTTTATCACTGGGAGAGATGGGCTAAGATTAGAGATGTAGTATATATATAATTAAATATCACAGTTCTATCAAAAACCTCAGCCTATAGGTGATTAAAAATTAACATTGTATTTCACAATAGCAAAATGGCAAGCAAATGACTGAAGTTATAAAAAGGAACAATCTGACATAAGGGTACTGTTAATAGAGATGTTGCCAAACTGGAACAAGCAGTGCAAATCTGAGAATATGATTAACATATCATATGAAAATCATCTTTCTAATATCAAAACCTTACCTTATATGGTGGTGAGTCAACCAATTGGAAAGTAGAGTGAAAAGATAATAATTAAGGTTATGTTTATAGTCTGCAGGGCAGTTCATTTAAAGGGACAAATGATAGGACCAAAAGAAACAATGTGTGTGTGTGTGTGTGTGTGTGTATAAAGCAAGTGTCTGTGACGACCAGGATGACCAAAAGACCGGTCACCATGATGTGCATTGACCACCTCTTGGTCTCTTCTCTCTTGGCCTATAGTCTCTGATCGCAGCACAGCAAAAGGGGAACGATTGCAAACAGAGAAGTGGGGCAGGACTGGTGAGCGGGCAGAACGGTGACCTCTTGGTCCCTCCCACCCGCCTACAGGCTCCAGAGAACCTGAACCATGCTGCGATCAGGGAACCACAGCGAACCAAGGTGAGTGGCAGCTGCGTGGAGTGGGACTGGCAAGCGGGCGGAATGGCGACCTCTTGGTCTCTCCCCCAAGGCCCACAGGCTCTGGGGAACCAGAGCCATGCTGTGATCCGGAACCCCCACAAACCAGGGGGTGGTGGCTGGGACTGGCTAGGGAGCAGAAGATGGCGTAGGGAACCTAACCACACACGATTTCATGCATGCTGCGCCTCTAGTCAAACAATAAAAGAATAACCAATTATACCTGGTTGCAATTTTCAGCATTTGAGGGAAGGTAAAAATGCAAGCTATGACTATATTAATGAGGACAGAAATCTGTCTATAGCAGTGGTTCTCAACCTTCCTAATGCTGCGACCCTTTAATACAGTTCCTCATGTTGTGGTGACCCCCAACCATAAAATTATTTTTGTTGCTACTTCATAACTGTAATTTTGCTACTGTTATGAATCGTAATGTAAATATCTGATATGCAGGATGTATTTTCATTGTTACAAATTGAACATAATTAAAGCATAGTGATTAATCACAAAAACAATATGTAATTATATATGTGTTTTCCAATGGTCTTAGGCGACCCCTGTGAAAGGGTCATTTGACCCCCAAAGGGATCACGACCCACAGGTTGAGAACCGCTGGTATATAGAATCATAAAAAAGAATTAGACTGTAGAAGGGTAGACTGCAGAATTGTTAGGGAGCACATAGAGATCAAAATATCAATTTAGGTATTTTGTTTTGAAAAAAAAATCAGGTTATTATACTTGAAGTTAATAAGGAAGTTAGGCTCTAGGGAAGGAAAGCACAGTGATCCAATATATTGCTCAAAACATAAAACACCTCTTCCCTCTATTTCATTGAAGCTAAAATACAACCAGTTGTATGATTCACTTTTGTTTCAGGTGCAACTAAGAAAAATAATGCCTATTCATATGGATGTAGTACAGAATCCTGTAGGGAAACAGAAGAGAGAGAACTTAGTCTCAGGATAAGTAAGAATTCTTTGGGGAGGAGGGATTGATTTATGAGGATATGATATGTGTTTGGAAAATGTAATTAGTTTATTATTCATATAGTGTAAGAGAGTGAGTTTATGAGCCAAAGAGGCTGGTGGGCACTCTTGTGTCCTGGCCTCTGAAATATGAGGTTCATTTTATGGGAATTATTTGCTTATTTTTTAAAAATTCAGCACAATTGTATTAATGTAGAAGACATTTTTGAGGAAGAAAGAGTGAAATAAAAGATTATTTTAATCTATTAAAACAGTCTAGTCCTGACCAGTGTGGCTCAGTTGGTTGGAGCATATTTCCATACACTGAAAGGGGGCAGGTTGTATTCTGGGTCAGGACACATACCCACATTGTGGGTTCAATTCCTGGTCAGTGTATGCTGGAGGAAACTGATCTGTTTCTCTCTCACATCAACATTTTTCATTCTTGCTCTTCCTCTCTCTCCAAAATAAATCAATAAAAGCATGTCCTTGGGTGAGGATTTTTTTAAAAAAAATTCCAGATGGAGATAATGAGGGCCTGAAGCAAGATCATGATACTAGGAATAAAAAGGTAAGAACAGATTTTAAAAACATGAAATATTTACAATCATAGAATTATTCCATATTTGGCAAATGTTTCTTAACTATATAAGTGAGAATATTTTCCAGAATTGGAAAGAGATTCTTTGCAGGTTGGAAAACTTAATTGATTCTGAATATTAATGAGTTTGAATTTGGGAAGTAAAAGGCAATGGGAAGAATACAGACTTGTGAACTATAGTGTTTAAGTTGCAATACTGTGATGATAACTTAAGTTTCATTAGGGCACATTACATTTCCTTCAAGACACAATTTTTTCAAAAGACTTAATTCACATAAAATTATATTGTTTTAGTTTTCAAAAGTCTAGATTAAACTAAGAGAAAAAGAGCAAAATATTGCTTATGGAGAAAGCATCTGTGCAGTGAGAAAGATATTCTCTATCTTGCACAAAATACTGTCAAACTGGAATATTGAGCAGAAACTTTTCTAAAATGTGCAAAATTTAAATCCATGTTTCAGAAAAAGGCTATTAGAAATAGAATATCAGAAGCAAAATCCTCATGATAAAGCATGCAAATATTCTGACTATAGTCTCTGAAATGCAGAAAGAATAATATGACTTCAATAGATGATTGAAAAATAATTTATATTCTAAGCAACTCTGTATTAGTTATATTTGAACAATGAAATTCAAGTGAATAATGTAGAAATTAGAGTTAATAACCGGTATGGATTTTATTTCATTTGTGTACTTTCTGTAAGTGATGTAATTGCATAAAATGAGAGCTAGCTCATCATTAAGAAATGACTTTTCCATCTAGGCCTATAAATTATTTTTCTAGGAAATGATAATAATTTTACCTTAGTGCATAGGTCAATAACTATCATAATATCATAACAACAATGGTAAATATTAAAAGCTTATTTAAATTTTATATTTTACTCATGTAAAATGATTCAGATTGGAGATTTCATGAGATAGAGTTCTCAGATTAGATAACAGGCTGTCCATCACCTCTGAAAGTGTATATATATACTTATATCTTATATAAATATCAAAATATGTATTTAAAAAAAGAATTGTGATTTTCTCAGAATTCCTGAGGAAAATATGTAAATCAATGATAAGGATTTCCTCTTTGAAAACTATAAATTTCCTTTTCTTTAAATACCAGAACATAAAATATATCAGTAATTGTCATTATTTTTTACAAAAACAATGCAAAAAAAACCTAGTTATAAACTGTGCATGTCTCAAAAAAATCCAAACAAACAATAAGATAAACACTGATTTAAATACTAAAATCTTTTTTCCAATTATTGAAAATTCTTGAAATCATTCTTTTACTCTTACCTATTCAATTAATTAGCAAACTGATGATAATTTCTAATTATCTCAAAAATCTTTCTGTACTACTTTCCATCACAGTAGCTATATCAAGTCAAATTTTCTATAATATAGATTCTAAAATGGCCCTCACTGTCCCCTGCCTGCTGGTATTCACTCACTTGTATAATTCCTCCTGTCTGCCACCTACTCTCTGCATGATTGTGGGAGGAAATTGTGACTCTCTTCTTTTTTATTTTTCTTTGTTAAAATATATTTTTATTGATTTCAGAGAGGAAGGGAGAGGAAGAGAGAGATAGAAAAAGCAATGGTGAGAGAGAATCATTTATCAACTGCCTCCTGATGCCTCCCACTGGGGATCAAGCCCACAACTAGGGCATGTGCCCAGAAAGGAATCAAACTGTGACCCCCTGTTTCATAGGTTGACACTCAACCACTGAGCCACACCAGCAGGCATCACTCTCTTCTTAACTACAGAACATGGGAAATGTACTGATATGCCCTAAGACCCTAACATCTTTCTCTTGCTGGCTCTGCTGAAGCAAGCTTCCTGTGAGCTGCCTAATGAAGAGAACCAAGTGGCAAGAAACTGAAGATGATGGCCTCTGGTCAATGGCCAACAACAACCAAGGCCCTCCATTGCACCGGCCTTTGACCCATCAGGAAACCATGTGCTGTCAGTAACCAAATGAGCTGTAAGTGAATCCCCCCCAGTTAAGGGGAGGTTCCAGCCTGGTTGACACCTTGCATGTGAGAGATCCAGAATAAGGGAATCCAGTGAAACTCTGACCAGGTTTTTGACTCACAGAAACTTAGAAAAAGAATAACTTTCATTTTAAGCTTCTATGTTTGTGGCATTTCATTACCAGAAATATAGTTAATACAGTTATCATCACTCACATGCATTTCTAATATTTTAATATCCTCTCTTTCTGGCACCACTGAAAACATTCTCCACCATTCAGCAACAGATGTTTGTACAAAATGCAAACCTAATCACAACACCATTTATTTTTTTCAAATAACATATACTATTTTAATTTCTTCCTTTAATAGTTTCTCATTGATTGTAAGAAATTGATATTTCCTTACTATTCTAAAAAAAACTTGTATGTGTGGCCCGTACCTATTTCTTCAGTCGTTGACCATTCTCTTTAGGCAATATTTTTTTTAGATCTTATTAGTCATGCTGTCAAAGCCAGGAAACCATATGCTAAATTGTCTCACCTTTTGTATTACTTAAAGAAAGTTTGTTTCATGATAGCTTTAGTTGGCAGGTATAACCGTAATAATGAAAGGTGATTTGGGCATATTTAAATATGTCAAATAAAGCTGTCTGTCTATAAAGGTATGACTGAGACCTATGATAGGCACCTATTCTGTTAGATATTTTGAGAACATGGGTAAGAAATACCAAATATAATACACGTTTACAAATTTACAAATAATTAAGGGCAGTAGTTAATACATGGAAAAATAAAGTATTTTAAAATATTCAAAATTGATCCCTAGGTGGGTGGTTCAGTTGATTGGAATGTCATCCGTACAGCTAAAGATTTCATTTTCAATTACTGGTCAGGACACATACCTAGGTTTCAGATTCGACCCCCAGTGGAGATGTGTTTGGGAGGCAACCAATTAATGTTTCTCACATCCATGTCTCTCTCTCTCTCTCTCCCAAAAATAAATAAATATATCCTTGGGTGAGGATTTAAAAATATCAAAATTGAAATAAACAAAACTGTGCTTCAGTTTCTTCACTAGCAATGAGGAATTCTGCATTAGCAACATAATTACTACTTTATATTCTATTTATATGCAACCCATAAGGTTACGATGAAGAGTAACTGAGTTTATATGGGGAAAATAGTTATATGCCTATTACAGAGTAATTATTCAAAAATGTTTTTAAAAAAGTGTTCAAATATAGCTCAGTAATATGCAAAGTACTCCCACTTGTGGTAGTGTCAGAGAAATTATACTATGGAGAGGGACCCTCCAATTCTGATGACAAGAATTGGAGGGAAATCTTAACTGTGTGTGTTTATCTTCAGACCCACCTTCTACCACTGCACAATCAAATAAAAAGAAGGGATAAATGGAGTCACTAGATTACTTCTTTGCTTTTCATTTTCATCCACATTCATCTCAAATGGAAAACTTCAAGATTATGAAGATACTATCCTATGAAATAAAGATGGGTGATTCTGGACAAGCCTGTGTAGCTCAGTGGTTGAGTGTCAACCTATGAACCAAGAGGTCATGGTTTGATTCCCTGTCAGGGCATATGTCTGGGTTGCAGGCCTCATCCCTAGTAGGTGACAGGCAGGAGGCAGCCGATCAATGATTCTCATCATTGATGTTTCTCTCTCTCCCTCTCCCTTCCTCTCTGAAATCAATTGAAAAAACAAAGGGGTAATTCTTGGGAAGAGGAATAGGTATTACTATCTCTTGCTTTGCTCACCACATCCAATCATGAAAGCCTTCTTTGATGATTTTGTAATAAGAATAATTAACACAAAATATGAATAGAGGCTGATAAAGAAGATTGAAATAATTTCTTTCTCCCAATAAATAAATATCAAAATTTCTCAGTGTGGGATGCAAGCATGAATACATTTTTTAAATGTTTATCAGGTAACTTTAAGGTTAGGTTTGAGAAATTTGCATATCTAGTTAACCCCAAGGGACCTGTGAAACAGAAGACAGTCTTCCATATTATACAAGAATTACAAATCCACCCAAGACTGAGTTTCCATGATTCAACCTTTAGTACTATCCAGATAAGTAATTTTCTCTGGAAATGAACATCATCTTTTCTATTTTCCATGGTGACTATTACAGCTAATTTATTTTATTCATTCAGAAAGAGCACTTAGAAGCTCCTGAAGTTATAAAATCCCAATCATAAATGAACTAATCATCTCTTTATAATGAGTCAGAACTCACCAAACTAGAATTAGGCTGATCAGAAAGTTTCTCTGCTACAATATTCTTTACTGATCTATATCCTAATTAGGGATCGAGAACCCATCATGCTTATATGTCTGCTGCATTACCACAGGAATTACCATATAAAATCTGTGTTATTTTGACACTGTCATCACAATGCAGAATCCATTTATTACTCATAATTGTCCTGACAGGATCAAAAGGAAATTAAATGTTATTGGTCTATCCACTTTTATTTATACTGTAAACATGCAAAGACAATCTATTGTGCCTGTTTAAGGCAGATTATATATAACAGCCATTGAAATTAATGGCTATTAAAAATTCTTATTAACAATACACAAATCATGGTAATTTTCTGGACATATATTCTGTATGCCTCATTTAAGTAAATTAAAATATAAAAGGTTCAAATGTATATGCATATACTTTATCTTGTGATGCTATTTACTATAAAGTATTATAAAATGTTAATGTTTTCAAAAGTGTTAAAAATAACCCTCAATAAAAAAATCCTTTTAGTGGACACTTATGGTTATTAATGATACATAATCTTTTGTCTAAATAATCACATTAAACTGATTTACATGCTTAATTTTCATGCAGAAAATAATGCATCACTCTTGATGTTTATTATCCTATATAATAAAAGGCTAATATGCAAATAGACCAAATGGCGGAACAACCGGTCGCTATGATGTGCACTGACTACCAGGGGGCATGCACAGAACATGGTGGGATGGTAGAGCAGGTGAGCAGGGTGCCAGACCAAGGCAGGGTGACAGTCATTGTCATCTGGATGAGCCTCTGGTGGTTACTGAAAATTCTTTGCTCCCATGCACCATGGTCCCACTCAGCTTTTGCACCTGCTGCCGGTGCTGGCCCCGCTCGCACCCGCTGCCAGCACGAGAGCTGATGCTGGCACTTACTGCTGGCATCTGGCACCGGCCCCAATCGCTCAGCGCCATTACTGGGTGCAAGCAGTGGCTGCCCACCCCAATCGCCTCTCAGGGCTTCTCAACCTCCCCCTGCTCCTGAGGGGAGATAGGGGCAGCAGCTACTGCTTGCACCCACTAACAGCGCTGGCCCTGCTCACACGTGGTGCTGGCGCAGGCCCCAAATGCTTTGTGCCTTCAGCGGGTGAGAGCAGGGCCGGCGCCATCAGTGCGTGGGAGCGGTGGCGGCAGGAGCGGGGCTGCTGGCATACAGGTGACCAGGGGACCACTGTGGGAGGGGCTGGGCAGGGATGCAGAGGATGGGCTGAGAACCACCCCTGTGCCTATCTCACAGCCCACAGTTCCTTTCAAGATGCACAAATTCGTGCACTGGACCCCTAGTCCTATATAATAAAAGCCTAATATGCAAACTGTCCTCTCGGGTGGTCGTTTGACTGGGAGACCAGGAATTCGAATGCTCACTATGATGTGCGCTGACCACCAAGGGGCAGCATGAAACATGCTGAGTGTCCGTACGCAGCATTGGCAGCGGGTGGCATTAGAGGCTCTGCTGGCCTCGATGGGCCCTGATGAGAGTGGGACCACAGTGGAGGGTGGAGCAGGTGAGCAGGTGGCACCAGGCCAAGGCCGATGCTAGCGGGGGCCTGATAGTCCTGCCGATCACCTCACAGATGGCAACCAGCAGCAGTGGCAGGGGGGCAGGGCCACCCCTGGGCTCCCAGGTGCTGAAGGAACCAGGCAGGGGACCTGATTGATTGCCCTGCAGGTGGGATAGTGGAGCAGGTGAGGGGATGGCACCAGGCCACTGTGGGGTGCCAGGACGGGCTGCGAGGCTGGGGGCATGAGCTTGGGCTATGAGCCTGGGGGCGCAAGCTGGGGCCCAATCCCCACAGGCCACCCCGAGCGACCCCACCTGTGCACAAATTTTTGCACCCGGCCTCTGGTTTTCAATTTAATAACAGTTTCAAACTGCACATCGCCCTCTTCCTTTCTTTATCCCTCCCTCCCTTCCTCCCTCCCTCTATTCTTTCCTTCTCCCTTCCCCCCTATGCATTTGAAAGTAAGGCACAGATGTCATGAATGCTACTTCTAAGTATTCTAGCATGTATCTCCTAAGAATAAGGATGGTGCTCTATGTAACAGAGCATTCTTGTAACACTACATACCACTGATATTAATTTAATATTATATACTGTATAGTCCATACTTAAATTTTCAAATTTCTATGATTTGGGGGGTCTGTATTCCAGTCAAGCTTCATACATTGCATTTGGTTGGATGGCTCCTTAGTTTCCTTTCCCCTAAAATAACACCCCTGTCTTTTAGTTTGTGTTTTGAAGCATATATGACACTTGTCTTCTAGAATATTTTACATTCTAGATTTGCCTCTTATTTTCCTCTAATCAAATTTAACTTAAAGTTAATTATTTTTGGACAATATTTCTATGGAGGCAATACTGTATACTTATTGCCTCATATTAGGATAAATATAATAGTAGGTTGTTTCATAACTGATGATTCCATTTTATTTCTTAAGTTAAATAGTAAATGAAAAATATCTTAATTGAATAGATACTATTTTTCTTTCTGAATCAAAAAGGTAATCCATATTGAAATATTTGTATATGAATATGTTGATGTCCAACAAACTTTCAGGCTATTTATTAGATGATATCTACTTAATCTGTGATAGATTAAATCATGGGAGAATGATTCATTTCTTCTTTTGGCAGCTGAACTTGGCCATGTCGCTTGCTTTGATCAAGAGATGCCAGTAGATATAATAAAAACGTCTTTATCCAATTGTGCTTCTATTTTTGCACTCCTGACTTTTACCATAAGAAGACTGTGACTTGGATAGCCACTGGTCTAGGAGAATGAGAATCTCAGGAGATATATCTGAACCCAATCTGTGGACTGGGGCAAAAACACATGAGGGAAAAATAAAAGTTCTTCGTAAATGCTACATGACCACATACACCTGAAATCTAGCACACACTGATGATCTTTATTTGATTTAGTAATTACTTTGGGGGTTAAAAACATAATGATTCTCTAATTTTTATTTCCCTTCCATATTTATTAACATGCCTTAAAACCTCTCTCTCTCTCTCTCTCTCTCTCTCTCTCTCTCTCTCTCTCTCTCTCTCTCTCTTTCTCTCTAGTAAATATGTCCTCAGGTGAGGATAAAAACAAAAAGCAAAACAGCATCCAGTGAAGACAGAGGAAGACAGAATCCACAACAATATTCCAACAAATTCTAAGCTTGCAGGATGAAAGTCTTCAGTGGAAGATTTCACACCTGAGCATACCTTCAATTAAAATGCCCCCTGAGCTAAAGATTTGCCACATTTAGCTTGATTTTGAGAGATTAATAAGGCTCAGACCACTAAACATAATCAAATTTAAAGTTTACCAAGTCCAACTTTGTCATCATTTTACAGACTAAAAAGTGAGTCTCAGAGAAGAAAGAACCTTACCTTAAGTTATTTCAGTTTGAAACTTCAAATTGAGGTACAAAGAGCCACTGCAAATTTTATGGTTGAGAAAATAAATGAGTGAACTTAAAAACTGCTAAAAGAACAACAGAGGAAACTCATGAGAGTTCAAAGATGGTTCCAGTAAGCTGTAGCATTTTCTTTGATTTCACAAAATTGGAAAGGGAAATAGGATCTGAGGAAGTAGAAAAGTTCATTCTCATGAGGTAATTAGCAAGATTCCTTGGTTTCACAGACACAAATCACAAAGCAAGAGGGTTAAAATGGGGAAGGCACTGACAGCCAAGCAGATATAGGCATCCCCACTGTATTTCAGCTAACAGAATCACTGAAAACAGAAGATGGGTCATTTACAAACAAAAAGGTGATGTAGGGCAAAATTGCAACAAATCAGGAATATGTGTAAATGAATTTTAGTGACAGGTAATACTTCTCACAAAGAAGAAATTTTGATTTAGATTAAAGCTTAGAAAATTTTTACCAATTAAAAATTGCCACATTGTAATTTTTATTAGAAGCTAGTTGGGTTTATTAAAATATGAGAAACCCCCAGGAAAGACAAACTCCTTTATTGCATGTACTTTACAGATTTAAAAAAAAATTCAGGAGTACGATGACATTTTGAAAATACCTATCCATATACACATCCAACAATTTATGAACAAAGAAGTTATTTCTAAGATTTTTTTTCCCTTTTCTGGTGATTTATTTTAAATTCAAGCAATGTAAAATGCAAAGTCTGTTACATTTAAAGTTGCAGCAGAACTAATTCTAATAATGAAATAACCACTTACATCAAGTCTTTGAATCATTAGAGGATTTTCTGATAATTTCTTCTAAATACAATCAAGATCATCATATAAGTGTGTATATCAAGTAGCCCTTTCTGGTTATCATAATCAAAAGAATGCAAATATTGACTTTTCTGATAACAAGTGGGTCAGATTGATAAGCGTCTGATGGGAAGCTATAATCATGTTGTGGAATGTGGCAATAACCTTCATTCCCCTATACCAACAGTGTATTCCAATTGAATCTCTGATTCTGCTAACCTTTACACAGTTCCAGAACTTGAGAAATAAAAGACACATCTGGAAAGGGCAGCCTCTGCCAGTACAATTAAGGCTTGGAAGAAATAAACAAGCCTCGTGTCTCATGTTCCTCAGGAGATCCTAGGTAAGAAAGCCTAAGGTTGCAATTGACTTCTCAAAAAGACAAACTAGTACATGAAATGCTTCCTCCTTCAGAATAAATGGAGAAGAAAATAGAAAAGGTCAGCCAACTGTATACCAAATAATCACTATGCCCTGGAAATATAATACATAAAGTAGATCTTAGTATTTAATGTTTTAAGGAGGAAAATATCCCAGTACCTTTCAATCAATATATTGTTAAAAATATTACAGCATGTTTTGATTTCATGCATGTAGCTTATCATGCTTCAAATACCTACCAAAAACATAGCTATAGAATCAAAGCTTTAAAAATATGGCTAACTATAAATTGACTTTTATATGAACTCTAACAACTTAAAAACAAATGCCACTTTGTTGAAATATTAAATGCACTAGATAGAGTAAAAATGCCAGCCCCAAAGGTTACATACTACATAATTTCATTTATATGTTACTCTGGAAAAGGTGAAACTATAAGAACAGAAAACAGATCAGTAGTTGACAGAGGTTGAGGGGGGTGGGGATTTGACTGTAGAGAATAGGCATTAAAAAGTATTATTGGGTGATGGATCTGTTCAGTACCTTGATTTTGGTGGTGATTACTAGATGTTAAACAGCTCTTAAAATTCACAGATCTGTGCATGAAAATAGGAAATAATAATACATTTCATATATGTAGATTGAAATATATATAGGTATAGAGAAATATATACAGGTATAGAGACTGATATAGTTAAAAGTAGATATATATTCACATATATATTTTTATTATATTGGTGTTGGTTGTATGTGTGGATATGTCATCAAACTCACAGAACAAAACTTGCACATAAATATTTAGGAGAGTTTCATTCAAAATAGCCAAAACTTATAATCAACTAATATATCTCCATTAGATGCATGGGAAAATGTGGTACATACAGTGAGTGGAATATCATTCAGTCTTAAAAAGAAATGAGCTACCGCCCTGGCTGGTATTGCTCAGTGATTAGAGTGTCTGCCTGCTCACTGAAAGGTCTGGGTTCAATTCCTGGTCAAGGGCAAATACCTGGATTGCAGGTTCAATCCCTGGCTCCAGTATTGTACTTGTGGGAGGCAACCAATCAATGTGTCCCACATTGATGTATCTCTATCTTCCCCCTCCCCTTCCCCATCCTCCCTTTCACTCCCTAAAAAGCAATGGAATAAATAGATACTTTTTGAAAGAAGACAGAAGAAAGGCCAAAAGACATATGAAAACATGTTCAAAGTCACTGATCATCCGAGAGATGCAAATCAAAACGACAATAAGGTACCATCTCACACCTGTCAGAATGGCTATCATCAACAAATCAATAAATGACAAGTGCTGGCGAGGATGTGGAGAAAAAGGAACCCTTGTGCACTGCTGGTGGGAATGCAGACTGGTGCAGCCACTGTGGAGAACAGTATGGAGTTTCCTCAAAAAACTAAAAATGGAACTCCCATTTGACCCAGTGATCCCACTTCTAGGAATATATCCCAAGAAACTAGAAATACCAATTAGAAAAGATATATGTACCCCTATGTTCATAGCAGCACAATTCACCATAGCTAAGATTTGGAAACAGCCTAAGTGCCCATCAGTAGATGAATGGATTAAAAAACTGTGGTACACCTACACAATGGAATACTATGCTGCAGTAAAAAAGGAGTTCTTACCATTTGCAACAGCATGGATGGAACTGGAAAGCATTATGCTAAGTGAAATAAGCCAGTCAGAGAAAGATAAATATCACATGATCTCACTCATTTTTGAAATATAATGAACAACATAAACTGATGAACAAAAACAGATCCAGAGACAGAGAAGCATCGATCAGACTGTCAAACCTCAGAGGGAAGTTAGGGGAGGGTGGGGGTAAAAGGCAGAGATCAGCCAACGGACTTATATGCAAGCATATAGGCCTAACAAATGGACACAGACAACAGGGGGGTGAGGGCATGACTAGGGAAGATGGGAGGCAATGTGGGGAAAAGGACACATGTAATAACTTAATCAATAAAAAATTTAAAAAAAGAAATCAGAAACTAGGCAAAAAATTAGTAAAAATTGAAAATAAACTCAGATCTGATAAAATGGTAAAAAATAAAAAAATAAAAAGCAATGGACAAATATCCCCAGGTGAGGATTAACAACAACAAATTAAAAAGAAATGAACTATCAAACCATGAAAGGACATGGAGAAAACTTAAATGCATATCTCTTAAGTAAAAGAGGTCCGTTTAAAAGGACTATATGCTATATGATTCCAACTACATGACATTATGGGAAAGGCAAAACTATAGAGACAGTAAAAAGATCATTGATTGTCAAGGGTTAGAGGGGAAGGAGAAATGAATAGGCAGAGCACAAAAAAATTTTAGGGCAGTGAAACTACTGTGTATAATACTATAGTGATGAATACATGTCATTATAAAACACTCATGTAACACCTATAATTTAATTATGCTTCAATAAAGTTGTTTTTAAAATTATATTAAATAAATTTAGATATTTAGAAAATATCTTTGGAGTAGCTATTCTCATAATTTTAACTAAAGTGAAATTTAAATACTCAAAATAAAACAAGATGACATTTAGATACTAAACAGTCTGGTGGCTTCTATTCAAACTAGGGAGGGTGGGTCCTTATTTAGACAACTCTATTTTAGGAAATTATACTATATAAAAAATATTAACATAATTTTTATGTGAGCATATTACAATAAGATTATAAAGTATGCTGAATATTTGGCAAAAAAGATATATTAGACTCTCTCTCTCTCTCTCTCTCTCTCATATATAAATATCCTATCTAATAAAAGAAAACATGGTAATTAGCATACCTCCGCTACCCTTCCCATTAGCTAATCAGCGAGATATGCAAATTAACTGCCAGCCAAGATGGCAGCCGGCAGCCAGGCAGCTTGAAGCTAATATGAGGATTGCTTGCTTCAGTGACGGAGGACTCCAACGTTCCCCTCCTGCCTTGCTGGCGTCTGAGCTTGCAGTTTGAAACATTGTTACAAATATAGAAGCTAAACAAAAGCCCAGAAACCTGCTTTCAGCCCACCGGGATCTCAGAGCTGGAGTTGAAACAGTGTTTCGATTATAGAACCCAAACAAACCAGATACCTACTTTCAGCAGCAGAGGCCTCAGAGCTGGAGCCAGAGCTAAAGCTGGCCCAAAATAAAAAAGAAAAAGAAAAAAAAGGAGCAGTTGAGAGCTTCAGACACCCGCCAGCCTGAAAACAGCCTTCAACCCCTCACCCAGACTGGCCAGGCACCCCAGTGGGGACCCCCATCCTGATCCAGGACACCCTTCAGGGCAAACCAGCCGGCCCCCACCCATGCGCCCGGCCTCTATCCTATATAGTAAAAGGGTAATATGCCTCCCAGCACCGGGATCAGTGGAGCTGAGAGGCCTCCCGGCACTGGGATCAGTGTGACAGGGGGCAGCACCAAAACCCCCTGATCGCCCTGCGGCTCTGTGTGTGACAGGGCGCGAGGCCACAACCTACCTATCCGCCCTGCTCTGTTCATGACAGGGAAAGGCGCCCCAACCCCCTAATCAGCCCTGCTCTGTGCCTGATAGGGGGGAGCTCCCCAACCCCCTGATCACCCTGTGGCTCTGTGTGTGACAGGGTGCGGCGACCCAACCATCCCCCACGGGCCCTGCTCTGTGTGTGACGGGGTAGAGCCATAACCTCCCCATCGGCCCTGTCCTGAGTGTGAGAGTGGCGGCGCCCCAACCCCCTGAATGGCCCTGCTCTGTGGGTGATAGAGGGCGGCACCCCAACCCCCTGATCTGCCCTGCTCTGTGCGTGATAGGGGGGAGCTCCCCAACCCCCTGATCTGCCCTGCTCTGTGCGTGACAGGGGGGAGCTCCCCGACCCCCTGATTGACCCTGCTCTGTGCATGACAGGGTACAGAGCCCCAACCCCCCTGATGGGCCCTGCTCTGTGCGTGACAGGGGGTGGCACTGCAACCTCCCCATCGACCCTGCCTTGAGTGTGACAGGGGGTGGTGCCCCAACCCCCCAATCGGCCCTACCCTGAGTGTGACTGAGGGTGGCATCGCAACCTCCCGATCCGCCCTGCTCTGTGCATGACAGGGGGCAGTGCCCCAACTCCCCAATCGGCCCTGCTCTGAGCCCAACCAGGGGCTGCACCTAGGGATTGGGCCTGCCCTCTGCCACCTGGGAGCGGGCCTAAGCCAGCAGGTCGTTATCTCCCGAGGGGTCCTAGACTGCGAGAGGCACAGGCCGGAGTGATGGACCCACACCCTTGCCGAATGCACAAATTTTTGTGCACGGGGCCTCTAGTACACATATATAAAGCTTTTCCCCCTAAACACTCTTGAAATAAAAGTCACACAATATTGTCTATATTTAGGTTCTCTTTTGCATTTGAGAAGAAAATGGTGTTAGAAAATCATGATCAATAAAGTCAATCTAATTTTAAATACTTTTAAATATGAATGAACCATTAAATACTACTACTTTTTAAAGAATATATATATAATGAAAAATAAGGTAATATTCGTGAAATATAAGTATATCAATTCTTTTATAAATTTATTATATACAGAAAGAATGTAATTCATATTATAGATATACTAGTACATTATATTATCATGTTATGAATTTATTTCCATTGCAACTCATTAAGAAATACAAAGGGAAATACAATTAAGATATGAAAATTCTCAGGATGATAAGAACTTAAGACATTACACTAAAAAGCTATTTATCTTTTATCTTAAAGTGCAATCTTGTTCCTTTCCTGTGTAAACACTTTTAGCTTAATTCCCTCTGAGGCATCATAACTTTTGTTACAAATGGACTGAATCAACAGCTCACTCCTCAACTACTCCAGTGAATGCAATACATGAGATACCACAAAAAGTTTAGCTATCTAATAATCACTCTCTCAAGTTAGGTGCTAGGTCTGCATGCCCAAACTTGCTGTCTTCACCACCTGGCAATGAACACATAGCAGCTACTAGCAGCATGTTAATAATAGGGTCCCAGAAGTGAGTGAATGAAAATAGAATTTGTGATAAAAAAAATAATAATAATTCTCTAGATGTTGGCCAAATTCCTAAGACAAATTTCCTAACAAAAGTTACTGTCATTGATTTGGAAATACCATCAAGACATAACAATGAAAAGGCTATTACAATATTCAAATTGGAAATACCATGTTTTAATTTCATATATTTTTGCATTTTGTTTTCATGTAAATTAGTTCACAAGATGCATTGTGAACTACGTTTGCTTTATAATTTCCATACAATTTTATATCAGATAATTAAACTTGGGAAGCAGAGAGAACTGAGTGCCAAGAGAACTAGGAGCACTGACGCTATGAAACCATGTTGGTGCCCTCGGGACCAACTATCCTCAACTCTGTAAGTCCTTTCTCTCACATGGTCCGTTTGATATTTATGCTGGAAGGTAATTATTTGGAGAAACTTCCTTGTGTATTCTCTTAAACAACACTTTAAGATATAAATACAAGTCAAACCTTCATATTATTACCTCATTAAAAACTATTTATCAAATATATATTATATACTAATATTCTATAGCCAGGGTGAAGGGCAGTGACCCAAACTGGTAAAATCCCTGTCCTCAAATAGCTCAAATAGCAGACAATAAACAGGATAAATACAGAAATTATCAATTTTGTGGAAAGGGATAAGGCCACGAAGAAAGAGAAAGCAGGGGTAGAAGAGAGGAATGTTAGGAGAATGAAAATTTCTAGAGTTTTTTGTTTGTTTGTTTGTGTTTTGTTGTTGTTTAGAAATTTCACTGTTTAATATGGGGGTCAGGGTAGACCTCATGGAGAAGATGGCCTTTAAGCATGAACATCAAGGATATAAGGGTATAAACAAGGTTCACAACTGAGGAAATAGGTTTTAGAAAGAGGGATGATGAAGTGCAAAACCCCCTGAAAAAGACCACCTGATGTGTTCTTATTCAAGGAGCAGCCAGGGGGTGGTGCAGTAGGAGCAACATGAATGAAAGAAAGTGAGGAGGAGGGCAGAGAGTGAAGCAGCAGAAACATGTTCTTGTGAGCAATTTTAAGGCCTTTCATCTTCCTGCATGTGAAGTAGAGAGCCGTAGAATGTGAGCGGAAGAATGGCTTTATCCGAATCACTGCTGGGCTGAAAAGATTTTGAAGGGAGGAAAGGGCAGGGCACAAGGAGCCTAACTGGGATACAGGTAATCTAAGCAAGGAGAATAGTGGCTTGAAGGTGAGGGTGTGGGGACACAGAGCTATGAATAGAGTGACTAAGGGTTCTTGAGAGAACGGTTGAGTGAAAGAGAAGGGTTAGAGTTGACTGCAAGATTTGACTGAGGTCATGGGAGGAAAGAGTAGCCATTAATTGAGAAGAGGAAGGTAGAGGGAGGAGGAGGAAGTATTTTGATTCGGATTGAAAAAGTTTGAGATGTCATGCTATTCAAGTAGAAATATGTTTCAATATATTTCATAGGTGGTGTGTGTCCATGTGTGTGTGTGTTTCTTTATAAAAATCTGTGTAATGCCTTATATAATATCTAGTGGTCAATCCCATGGCTTTAAATGTCAACTGTAAATGAAGATTTTAAAAAACAAGTATTTGTCAATAATTATTTATTTTTCAATAATTCCGTAATATGGTTGGTGCACAAACTGAAAAAGTGATGATACTGTTTTTCAACTGAACTCCTTCCTGAAGGCTCTTAAGAGATTGTGTTATAGTGTTAAAATATTAAAAGGCCTATGAGTTAACTTTACTACTGAATGACAACAAGATCAACTTAAGAAAAGGAACATCTGACAGTTACTTAGGAGGCATAAGATAAATGGTACATAATTTTTTTTAAAAAAAATTAGAATTTATAACTGGAAATGCATGTCCTCAAAATGATAAAATAAAATTTCTCTTTACATGAGTTTTAATCACAATGTAAAAGTACATGGGAAAACAATATACTCTTTGCTGTTGCTGTATATTGAAATTAAAGGCTTTAAAGCTACATAATCATAGGACTTTCATACCTTATTAAAGGCTCATCAAAGACAGACTTTTTCAAGAAACAGGCTTTTAAATTAAGAATACCTTTATTGGAATGCCTTTTCATGTAGATTATGATGAGGAGGGAGTGATAGTGAATAAAACCAACAGCAAAAAGGATTTTTATCTGATTTTCAGCTTTTGTGAATATGAATACGTGTGTGTGTGTGTGTACATGTGTGTGTATAAGATAGTTTTATAAAGTATAATTGACTTAAAATAATTTGTGCAATAAAATTAAAGGTCATTAAAAGAGGACGAGTCTGATAGCATAGCATGCAAATTTAGGGAAGAAAATCAAATGCTCACTTTTAACTTCAAAACAATGATAAAATAATGATGTTTTGTTTGCCATATATAGGCAAATTGCCTAAAATTTTGCATACTTTTACAAGCACAGCATTGGTTACTCATAATCACTCTTCCAGATAAATCTAGAATTATTTCTTTTTACAAATAAGAAATCTAAGAAGGGAAGTGACTTGCTTAACTTCACATAGTGAGGTAGCAATAGAATCAGGGTTTCAAAACAGACAGTCTAACACTAGAGCCTGTGCTTGGCTTGCTATTAATGCATCAAACCTTTATGCATCACTTGTGCCCTTTGGGTGAGCAATCTCCTTTGAATGAATGCTCTCCAGTATATAAAGGGAAGATTGTTCTTATCAGCCTTAAGCAGATGGACCAGAGTTATTAATTTTTCAACTCTTAAGAATACAATAATTAGCATTTTCATACAAAAGATACTGTATCACATCAAAAATATAAATTAGGATACAGACCATTACATTGTTAATGAATTATTAATTTATATTCTCTATTTCCCTAAATATGTTGAAATCGTTACCCGAAGTATTTATTAACATATAATGAGCTTTTTTTATATTTGTATTTATATTTATCTAATGAAAACACATGACTTCTTGGAGTCAGCCAGAAGAACTCTCTGAAGACCCACACGACTCTTCAGATCACCTCTCAGAATCTTAAGGCCTGCTGCTGTCAAAAACAAAACAAAACAAAAACAAACTGGTTCTCTTAAACGGCAGTCACCTCACATGGACAAAAACTACTTTCTTAGTGAGACACTGGAGTTAATGCAGTAACACAACCATTGGCTAATCATGACTCCAAACAACAGAGAAGCAAAGGCTAGTGCGAGAAAAAGGTAACTTTGCTTATAAATTTAATACCGAGAATAACTTTATGAATTAGTGGTTATAAAAGCTCCATGATACATCAAGGAAGTGAAGCTCAAGATATTAAATAAGTTGCCCAAGGCAATATATCCTGTATATGTCCAAAACACATTTTAACAATGATCAATGAGGTTTTAGTGGATGGCTTACAGGTGCCTGAAACTAAGGATGCTCACCAGTAAAATGATTTTAATCTCTAGAACTTTATTTTCTTTCAGATTCACCTTCAGAATGCATGGCAAACATCAAGGCCCTTGTAAGTCATTTATAACATCTCTTCCTATCCCCTAATATCCAAATGTTCACCAATGACTCAAACTTTTTCATATATCTTCTAAAAAAATAATTTCAGAGAGGAAGGGAGAGGGAGAGATAGAAATATCAATGACGTGAGAGAATCATTGATCAGCTGTCCCCTGCATACTCTATACTGGGGACTGAGCCTGCAACCTGGCATGTGCCCTGACCAGGAATTGAACTGTGACCGCCTGGTTCATAGGCTGGGCTCCTTCATATACCTTAACAGCGCCCCCCCCCCCACACACACACACACGCACACAAACTTTATTGCTATTGCCGTAACTTAGACATTCATATTTCTTAAGCAACCCCCCTCACTTGCCTTTTCTGCTTCATTTGCTTAATCTATGCTCCACATAGTTGCTGATATATTTATTCTAATACTAGTATATAACACTAATCATATTTAGGATCATTCAATAGCCTTTGCCTACAGCATCATTTTTCCCCTTTATGTACCACCCAGTGTACCTTCTTCCCACTTTGGAACCAGTGGCCCAGATTACTGTTGGATAAGTCTGCCAAGTTTATTCGCTTCCTACAATTATTGCATTATATGGCTATATTTTATCATGCCTTGAAGGTTTGATTATAAATAAGAAATGCATGTATATTTTAAGAATATCTATTGCTAATTAGAAGATACTTTTAAACATCACAAAAATCACTCTTAGTATAGATGTTATCACAGGGGAATCTTATTTTTATAGTTAAAAATATGTTCCACATTTCAGTAGGCATTTATATTTAAAGTGTGAAATCACTCCAATAAAATTTATGAGTACAGCCAAAACACATGTTAATTAGATCTTTCCTAGGATGAGTCAGACAGATGTATATTGTGGTTTTATTTTATAGTTTTGTAATGTTTTATTTAACTTTTTATTATTACCTTGATAAGAGAAGCAAATGACATAGTTACATTAAATTTTAGAGTTATTTTGAATGCATAAGGTCCTCAGAAATTGAAAGAATAAATATACTTATTATTATTTTTAATCTTCTCTCTAGGATATTTTTTCCATTAATTTTTTTAGAGAGAACAGAGGGGTGGGGTTGGGGGGAGAGAGAGAAACATCTTTGTGAGAGAGACACATCTATTGGTTTCCTCCTGTCTGTACACCAGACCAGGGTCAGGGGCCAAGCCTGCAATTTACATACTTGCCCTTGACTGGGAATTGAATCTGCAACTGTGCAATCTGCAGGCCTATTCTCTAACCACAGAGAAAAACCGGCCAGGGCAAGAATAAATATATTTAAAAACATACTTTTATCACATTATTTATTTGACAAAGTAAACACAATTTACTTTTTATATAAAAGTTTGATGTTTTAATATATATTTTCTTATTATTTCTAGAATACATTTTAAGATGTGTAGCCTAAATAGATATAATTGATGAAATGTTAATTTATCTGAAGTATTTAGTAGGGAATGTGAAATAAACACATATCCATTACACAACCTATGCAAAATCCTTAAATATCTTCTGCATATAGAGCAGTACTAAATATGAGTGATTGTATATATACTCTTTACAATAAATATTTCCTTTAATTGAAGGCAAGTCAAATATACCATAATATAAATGACAAAGTTTTTTAAGTCTCTTTAATGTGTGTGTGTGTGTGTGTGTGTGTGTGTGTGCGCGCGCGCGCACGTGAATGTGAATGTAGATCACGTGCGGGTGTGTGAATGTGAGTGTAGATCACAAGGTCTGTACCACCCAGAACAGTTCGGACTGAAGCAACAGTGGCCTCAGTTAGACCATGCACCACAGAGTTGGACGTCTATAACAATCCTTCACCTAAAGCTACTCAAAGGCAGAAATTCTGTCAACCCTTTTAAGAATTTCCACAACCGATCCTGGTGACTAAGATAGCATTACAATTCCTCTCAGCTTGACTAAATTTTAGACAGGCTTTTTCCTGACTACAGATCTCTGGCCTCCCTTTTCTTAATGCATTTACTTTAGAAAAACTTCACTTATAAATTCTTTCCTTTTGGTTCTTTTGAGGTATAATTCTTTTACAACCTAAGAATGTTTTTCTTTTCTTTTTCTTAAGTGTACTTTTATTGATTTCAGAGAGAAAGGGAGAGGGAGAGAGAGATAGAGATTTCAGTGATGAGAGAGAATCATTGATCAGCCACTTCCTGCATGCCCCCCACCGGGGATCGAGCCCACAACCTGGGCATATTCCTGGACTGGGAATCGAACAGCGATCTCCTGGTTCATAGATCCATGCTCAATCACTGAGCCATGCCAGTCAGACTGGAATTTTTTTCTTAAGGACTCTGGGAGCCATTTCTTGAAAATATAGTCATCAAGACAGTGCCCTTACCTTCAGGTTTCTGTGGGTGGTGGGCACACATGCAATTTACAGATGATGTATCAAAGGATTATACACTTGAAACCGATATAATCTTATTAACCACTGTCACCCCAATAAATTTAACTAAAAAATTAAAATCAAAATAAAGAAATATATTTAGCTTAAGATAGTGTAAAAAAGAATATTAACTTTAATTTTGTAATATAAATTGATATTGATGAGAAAACAAATTCATTTTGAAATCTTGTTTTGTGTACAGTAAAACTCTAACTATGGATAGTAAACACTTCACAGTGCCACTAAAATATTTGGACTTATCAGCAAATAGACTGCCTAAAATAGTCTAATAAGAAGAGAATCACTCTATTCTGGAAAAATAACTATACAATATGTTTGCACAAATAATCATTTGATTAAGACACTTTAATGTGGCTGATTTATGACCAAGATAGTCAACAAATTTTATTTATGCCTGAATTATATCATAATTTTAGGAATAGAAATTCAAGTATAATCTCTAAGTTATTTAAATTTAATAGCCTACATAAAATAATGATGACAAAAGCATATATGTTGCCATTCCTTCTTAAACAATTCCTGTGAAAACCATCAAAAACATCTCTCTAGTCTAGTCAAAAGTCAGAAAAGGTTTTCAGAGGACAATTCAGCTTTGATTTCCCAGGTAAAACACAAGTAGATTTTAAAATACAAGTAACGTTTTTTGCTGGATTTTTCAGGCATCATAAGGTCAGCTGGTTCTAACTGATTGAAAATTGAAATTGATTGTGACGAGCTGATCTGATATATCAGACTTGAAGCTCTTTTGCTTTGGGGCTATCAGAAGAACAGATGTCAAGAAGTTTGACTTCTGGCAGCATCAGCCAAAATCTCTGTGCTTACACTCATGCCTACCAGGCACAAAGATACGAGTATCCATAAGGATGAATAGTTCATGCCTTAAAATTGAAGATTAAATATTTTCCTTTTACATCATACTACTGTCTTCAAAGAACTAAAAATACAATTATATATATATATACTGTGAAATAAAATAGCGAAGCTAAGAGTAGAGTATTCTTGGATGATTGCACAAAATCACCTCTGTACAATGAGCTTTCTATTCTAATGGGAGATTGAAAAGTGATATTAGTAAAATAAATGCTATTATTTTCTAGAGAGATGGTCATAATTTTAAACTACCTTAGAGAGGTGTGGGATTAGATGCAATATATGAACCACAGGAATCATAGGCCTTAGTTTAAAATAAGAAAACAGTAAAGAGAGAGGGAGAGAGGAAGAGAGAGGGAGAGAGAAAGAGAGAATGTGCCTGGGAATGTTTGTCAAGTTATTAAAATTATAAGTATTGGAAATGGATTACTAAATGTAGCAAGAATTGTGTGAAATCAATGATAATTGCTATTCCATTGATTCAGATCTTTTAGAAACTAGGTATCTTAGACTAAGTGGATCCACAAACATGGTTGGTTTTTAATTTTATTTCCAAAATATATACACACAACAGCAATTATGATAAGAAGTCCTGAGATTTTGTCATTTTGATTTAGTTTCATAATAGTAAAAAAATAAGAATTAGCAGCTACCAATTATTATTTACCTCCTATGAGCCAGGAACTAAAAATATTGCATTTAATATTGCTATCAAATTATTTTACTTTAAAGAGGAAAACTACTCAGAAAATTCTTTAGTGTATTGGATGCAGTGTAAGATAGTAATCTAGCAAAACATTATTAATGTTATATTCCCTCTAGGGGAAAAAAAAGTGTTTTATAAGTTTGTGTATGAAGAACATCATGGAGTGGAATTAAGGAGACGTTTAGGAACATTTAAGGACTAGTATGAACTATGAAAATAAGTCATTCTTGAATAGCATTTAAGAGTCATGAAATCATGAATTTGAATCACAACTCTAACCATGAGAATTGGAAAAGGTGCTAATTGGTTGGTTGGTTGGCTGAAACAAGGACCAGAAGGTGGTCCACTGTGAGTGAATCAGAAACATCACACATGTCTTGGTTTAATGTAGAGGAAGGGATTCAAAGGCTCTGGGAGATTAAAATATTATAATGAAGAGAGTCCAGAATACATAGACACCATGTTATCTATAAATACAGTTTTGCTTCTTTCTTTCTACTTGGATAGTTTTAATTTTTTTATGTCAGTTGTCCTACTTAGAATTCCCAGTACTGTGCTGAATAAAAGTGGTGAGAGAGGCATCCTTATCTTAGAGAAAAAGCTTTCATCTTTCCACCGGTGAGTATAAAGATAGCTGTGGGCTTTCATAGATAGCCTTTATGACACTGAGGTGCATTCCCTCTATATCACTTATATAACTTTAATCATAAGTTTCACACAGAAGCATTCCATTCACTGATTAGGTAAGGCTCTCGTGTTTGTGATTCATGTTCCCATAACTCCCTCTGCTTATATGTGTATTTTCTGTCCTTAAACCATAACTCCAATGAGTCACGTTCTATTATTGTATCCTCAGGGGTCTCCTCCTTTCTGAATTATTTAATTATTTAATGCTTTATTAAACAGGTGAGTGATAGGTAAACACAGGTGATGGAATATGGTTACGAGAGAGAACGAGTAAAATGAGAAATCCAGTGAGATGGGAGTCAAATCCTAAGAAACTTCAGAGTTTGAGAGTGAAAGGAGTTTTTAAGGGTAAAATAGGCAGGTTTAGGAAATTTGAGGAATGAAAGGGTCCACTGAAGAAGCGCAGGGCTGCAGAGCGGCAGAAGATACATTCCCTAGAATAAGGGGCTGGGAGCTGCAGAAGATACATTCCCTAGAATAAGGGGCTGGGAGCTGCAGAAGGTACATTCCCTAGAATAAGGGGCTGGGAGCTGCAGAAGATACATTCCCTAGAATAAGGGGCTGGGAGCTGCAGAAGGTACATTCCCTAGAATAAGGGGCTGGGAGCTGCAGAAGGTACATTCCCTAGAATAAGGGGCTGGGAGCTGCAGAAGGTACATTCCCTAGAATAAGGGGCTGGGAGCTGCAGAAGGTACATTCCATAGAATAAGGGGCTGGGAGCTGCAGAAGGTACATTCCATAGAATAAGGGGCTGGGAGCTGCAGAAGATACATTCCATAGAATAAGGGGCTGGGAGCTGCAGAAGGTACATTCCGTAGAATAAGGGGCTGGGAGCTGCAGAAGGTACATTCCATAGAATAAGGGGCTGGGAGCTGCAGAAGGTACATTCCATAGAATAAGGGGCTGGGAGCTGCAGAAGGTACATTCCATAGAATAAGGGGCTGGGAGCTGCAGAAGATACATTCCATAGAATAAGGGGCTGGGTGCTGCAGAAGATACATTCCCTAGAATAAGGGGCTGGGAGCTGCAGAAGGTACATTCCATAGAATAAGGGGCTGGGAGCTGCAGAAGATACATTCCATAGAATAAGGGGCTGGGTGCTGCAGAAGATACATTCCCTAGAATAAGGGGCTGGGAGCTGCAGAAGGTGTACATTTACAGAATAAAGGGAGAGGATCCCCTCATTCCGAAAGAAAAGGGGAAGATCAAAGGAAATAGGAAAACAATAAGGGAGAAGAAGAGGAGAACCTCACTACCTCACACAAGGTTTGAGCTCTGGAGTTGCTATAGTGACCACATCAGAGGGGATAGTGACCAGTCAGAGGAGATGTCAAGGCACAAAGAACTGCAGCCTTTATAAACCGTGGAAAAAAGGGACTTAGTGGGACTCTCTCCCCCTCCCCATGTGGGAGTCTGTACTTATTTCTCAATAAATTTCCGTGTTTAACTATACCACCTTCTGTCCGTGGTCTCATTCTTTGACCCCACCTGGACAAGAACCCGGGAACCATCCTGTGCAGAAGAAGACCACGAGTTCCAGTCCAAATTTCACGTTTCAAGAGGAATGTAAAGCCAGTGAAAGAGGGGAGAAGTAAAGAAAACAACGGAGCTGGAGGAGAATAGTTACAAACATATGTTTTTTCTCTTTCAGTTCCTTCACTCATTTGTTTTGGTAAATTGAGGAACAATGATATAGGTAATAAGTGTGAGGCAAAATTCTGTTTCTATACATCATCGCATTTATTCCTCAGTATAACACTCTGGGATAGGGTCTATTTACAACCCCACTCAGTCAGAGAGAGGGTCAGCAACTGTTCTAAGGAAATATTGCTAGTAACTGCACAATACCCAGCTCATACACATACCCAATTAATGGGAGGTAGCTATTTACATAACCTAAGCCTTACCAAATTTCATTGGATAAATCAAATTTAACATGATTTTATTTTTGAATAATATAAGTAAGAACTATAAAAGAGAGTGAGATGCTGTAGTGTCCCAATATAAAAACTGCATTACATTTATATTTGCATTCTAATTTATATTTGTTTGGGGAGATTCCTGCAACTTTTATCCCACCACATGTAATTTCATGATTGATAATACTTATATTTCTATAAATGTAAAAAAAGTTTTTCCTGCTTTATTTTAAACATAAAGACCTAGCTCCTCTGTAAATTCAGAGAAATAATGAAAGTATTTGGGGTAGTAATAGTATATAAAAAATCAATTTCAGACCAGTTAGAATTAACCTGGCAAATACCCAGTCATTATAAGGCTTAAAAAATTAGAACCAGAGAAATGAATAAATAATGTAAAAATTAGATAATCTATGTCCTCTGTGTTTCTTACAAGGAGAAACTTTATATATTTTTAGTATATCAGTTTAAGAAACTGTGATTAATGTCAACTGCCCCATGTTTCTATAGTAGAATGATTATTCAAGAATTAGAACTTATATTCTTTAGAAATAAGAAGAAAATCATATTTCCTGATTCCCAGTATTATTTATTGCTCTAAATGGCTTAGTAATAAGCCAACACAATTTCTTTTATTTTGCTAAGCTTGCATTGTTTTCCAAGTAGGATTTCCTGCTTTGACAATTACTCAAGTCCTATGGACCCTATTCAATATCATAATTTTCTATTTTAGTGATAGACTTTTTAAAAAAATAATGTACAGTGACAAAAGTAGTAAAATATTCTCATGGCTTTGGGATTGCCCAAATCTTTAAATTATTCAATCAGTAAATATTATTTTTATTAAAAAAATAGATGCATAGCCAGACCAGGTGTGACTCAGTAGTTGAGCATCAGCCCATGAACCAGGAAGTCATGGTTCAATTCATTCCTGGGATTGTGGTTCCATTTTTAGTGGGGGACATGCAGGAGGCAACAATTGGTGATTCTCCCTTATCATTGATGTTTCTATCTCTCTCTCCCTTTCCCTTCCTCTTTCTGAAATCAACAAAAACATATTAAAAAAATAAATGCATAAGGTATCTGTTACCATCAGATTGTTACTGTTGTATCTAACTGGCTAATATTAATAATAGGGAAGGAGTATAGAGGAGGGCAGACATTATAAGCATGGCCACCTGGGCAGCTATACTAGGAGGCTGCAATTTCTCTATAGCTCAGTGGGGAAAAGGGTCCAACAAAAAGGAAGATGGATGCATGTGCAATGAAGTCAGGATGATATAGGGATGGTGCTTGCCTCTTAGTCTAACCTGGGAAAAGATAATTGGCTAGCTAGGGCAGAGCCATTGCAAGCATGTAAAATCTTAAAAGGGTAAGGTCCCCCAAACAAAGGAATTCTCTCTCTCTTGTTCCTTTTGTTTTGCTCCGGCTTCTTTGCACTCACCCTTGCTCCCTCTATAGCCATGTGGCTCTAGAAGCCACATGACCCATGACCATATGGACCACACATGCAATACAATGCAGCCAAGAACAAAAGCTAACCTAGCCAGATGCTGAACTGTACTGTGCAAATATGGAGCAGATACTCTGTGCAATGGTTTTACTCCTAGCTCTGCTGGAGACACCCTCCTGTGGGGGCCTCAGGACATTCTTATTCCAGTGGCACCCTAAGAATCCCACTTCCAGCAGTGACCATGGGGACACAGAGAGCACCCCACAGATAACACTTTGTTAGTCCTTGCGATATTTTGACTTTTAATATATTATCAAAATCTTATTTTCAGGTGGTTAGGCTCTAAGGGATTTAAGGAGGTGGCCCCCTTTACCTGTAACTTTTCAGGCCCACAATTAAGGAACAGGATTTCACCAGTGGTTGATAACCTATTAGTTATTATACCGATGAAAAAAATAAGATAATTATATAACTCAACAATCTAAATTTATTATGTGGGAGAACTACAAGGAACCATAGTATATACAAGTATTATATTTACCAAAATCAAGAAGATGTATTTTTCAAATAAAAATTGTAACATATAAAAATGTACAATAAAAATGTATAAAGCCACTACCCTTTTGAATATTTTGATTTTTAGGAAAAAAGTTGGAAATAAAATATTGTATGTGATTTGGTACAATGTGCATTATAATTAAGTATATCTCCTTCTGTAAACTTTGAAGCACCTGGGACACAGTATTGCAGTATATTCAACTCATTAAAAAAAAGTGGTAGAAATAGTCCAGGCTCAACCATAGTAAAAACTGGGTATGAATCTCTGCTCTGTATTAGCCATATACTGGCTAACCACACATGGGTAAGTTCATTGTAGTGTATTCATTCAGTAGAATACTATATAGCAATAAAAATGAATAAACTGCAGCTTCAAGCAATTAGAAACAGGTAAAATTAAACTTATTTTCAGAAGTTATCATAGTGGTTAACTTCTGAAGCTTCTATGAAAGAGACTGCAAAGGGATTGATAATATTCCATTTAGTGATCTGGTATACTTCCAATTTATTTATTTTCTTATATAAAGATGATTTAATAGGAAAGTCATCTTTAATTTTTTTTCTATTTTAATCTAGAGATGGTTTATAACTCATGCATCATTCTGACAGGGACAGAAAACTTATTTGAGTTCCATAGAAACAATGACATAATCATTGTGATGTTTGCTCATATTATACAGGCATAAACAATGAGTTATTAAATACAATTTCCAGGAGATAGACATCATTATCCAAAAGACAATGAACTCTATAGAAAAAAAAAATGATGGGCTCTGTCTCCTTTAGCATGAATGACTTTAGATCATTCTTTTTCTTAATATTTAATATGGAGGATGAATTTCCTAAATGTGGGCTTTATTTACATAGTCTTTCTCTAAGATAGTAATTTGCATTATAGTATTTTAAATTAAACAGGTTTAGTTACTCAAGAAGCTATTGAAATGCAAGAAATTTTCTCTTCTATCTATTTAGCTGACATAAAGGGATTTGATTTTGTAGAGAAATTAAATTGAGAAGACAAAAACGAAATAAAAAAGATGAAATGAAAAATTGACCTTTGATTGACAGTTGCTTCTAACATTCTGCAAAAAGTGTCTGATAAGTACATACATACATTTAAACCACTATAGCAAGAGATGTGTGTTCTTTTAGTAAAGCTTTCTAGAAATGTCATTTCTTTAACAATAATGAGAACTGACAGCATAGGCCACCTTTTATGATAATGTGGCATGCAGCCTTGTTAATCTGACCCATTGAAATAAATGAAAAAATGTACTCGTTCCCCAGTATAATTGTTGGCAGCAGCATTTTAGCAGGCTTTAATTTGCACTTCACGGTAACATCTCCTCTCCAGCTGATGTAAATGTTAACCAGAGCTGGCACTAATAATAGCTTGCTAGGATCTGGGGTAGGGGCAAAGGAGTATACTTGGAGTGAACAGGAACATAACCTTAATTGTTAATGAAATGCAGCAATTCTATGAAAAGGCAAAAGCATAAAATAAATACAATAATTGTTTCGGTAGAAACCAGCATAATGCAAAAGGCTACAATTATAAGCACTCCTTAGATTCATAGATCAAGGTTGTAGGGCTCTGACTGTCCTTTAAATTATCAGTAGACAATATAAAAGAGAATAATACATCTTAATATATAATTAATATTTAAAAGCATTAACTCATAGACTAGAAGCTAATAGCTGGCATGAAAATAAAAATAATAAACTGACATACACAAAAAGTAAATATTACTTTTTTTTAATCCTACATTATTCTGTGCATGCATAAAGATTTCATTATCATTCAGTATTCTGTGTTACATCTTATGTACCTTATATAAATAATTGTTCAACTCAAGGCACTTCTGACCATTGTTCTACAAATTAGGTGGCATAGTGGCAGGCTATAAAGAGAAAAAGTGCCATGGTACTGTTAGTGTTTGTTTTTCCATGTGTAATTTTAAGCAAATTTTCTTGTTATTTTTTGTTTGCTCTTGTTTTAAGAAGTAGAACCAATTACATTTTTTATACTGTTCTTATCTCTTTCCTAGTACAGAATATATACATAAGTGGTGATTCTGAAGCATTTCTTGAGTCTTTGTTTCTACTTGCAGGTTAATCTGCTTTTTATAGAGTTCAGCACACTGAACCTAGGAGCTTAGGATACAACACTATTTCAAAATAACAAGGTTGCATCATACAATATATCTAAACCCGTTTTCCCATTCCCTAATGCACTCGTACACCTATAAAGTCATACATTTTTTCAAAGCTCCCTGAGGTGGTAAGGCATTATTGCTAAAGATCACAGAGAAGTTAAATAGGCTGTAAAATAATATGATAGTTACGCTAAAGATAAAAAGTTATGAAGAAACATATGAGAAACAATTCACATACCATGCTATTCATGTAGAATTTAATGAAGAATATAATGACTTTCAGTGTATTCACAAGGTTTTACAACCATCACTACATTCTAATTTTAGAACATTTTTATCACTCCAAAAAGAAACTCCCTACCCACTATACATCTTTCTTCTACCCCCTCTTGCCCTAGGCAACCACTAATATACTTTCTGTATTTATGGATGTGCTAATTCTGGACATTTCATATAAATGCAACAATACAATACATGGCCTATTGTGTCTGGATTCTTTCACTTAGTATGTTTTCAAGTCTCAACCACCCATGTTGTGGCATGTAGCTGTACTTCATTTATTTTTTTATTACAGAATAATATTCCATCGTGTTATACCAATTTTATCCACCTATTCATCAGATGATGAACATTTAGATTGTTTCCTTTTTTGGCTATTGTGAGAAATACCACTATGAACATTTGTGTACAAGTTTTGTCTGGACATATGTCTTTTATTTCTCTTGGGCATATACCAAGGAGTTGTATTGCTGGGCCATATGGTAATTTGGTGTTTAAGCTAATTAGATTTTGAATGCTATGTAGCACAATAGAAGCCGGGAACACTAGAACAATTTATAGAGGCCCCCAGGAAGGAAGAGCACATTTGCTTCACTGCCTTCTTCCTTGGCTATACTGTTATGGGGAGTGTGTATGACAGTGAAAACTAGGATGCAATAGTGCCTAGGAGAGTGGGGGTTCAGAGTTAGAGGAACTCTCACGTCAGATATTCAATGCAATGCTTGTGCTGAACTATCATTCTTTTTATCACCAAATCATTAAGATTTCTATCCCCAGGCACATAAAGGTTATATGCCAAAATATCTGACTTGAATTTCTGGTACAAATTAGGCCCAAGACCAGAGACCATATTTTCCAAATAAAACCAAGACCAAAGGTTTGACATATGGACCAACAGCAGGACAGAATGTTTAAAAATATTTTTTATAAAATTTTGAATATAATTTTTCCTGTGTTTCCAGTCTTGTCTCTGTTCAGCCCACTCAAAGAACTTGTAGTTGTCATTTTACTATATTAACACCTAGACTGAGTTTAAGTTGTGTCAATTGCTTGGAACAGGTGTCCCTTTGATAAGTAATTACCAAACCTTGCCCAATTTCCCAGCACTGTATCAAATGGCCTTCTGCTATTTGTTATTTCTAGTGTCTTGTTTATTCTGTTGCAATATTCCTTTATATATATATATACATATATATATATATATATATATATATATATATATATATATATATATAGACTTCAGAGGAAGGGAGAGGGAGAGAGAGATAGAAACATAAATGATGAGAGAAAATAATTGATCAGCTGCCTCCTGCATGACCCCTACTGGGGATCGGGCCCTCAACCCATGTTTGTGCCCTAACTGGTATTGGTCCATGCCCTCCTGGTTCATAAGTTGATGTTCAACCACTGAGCCACACCAGCAGGGCTCTCCATGTGTATTTTTGACTTTTCTAATAGATCACAAGCTTCTATCGGACAGGTACAATATTTCATGAGTTTTCTCTTTGCTATATAGCCAACTAGGCAAGTACTTTGCATTTATAATGGTGTTCTATTAATGTATAGACTTTAAGTCCCTATGTGATGCACCTGGTTTGAAGGCAATAACCAGGAATGCACGACCTAGTGCACATCAAATATGGATACGCAATTTGCATGAACTCTCAGTGGGGGTATCTCTGGAAGGGAGCAGACAGAAGTTAAATGTAAATTCCAATATCACCTTCCAGGTTAAGGCAATAAAAATATATTTATCCTGAGAAGATGCTACACACAGGAATCTTGATGATTTTGCAAAGGTGAAAGTATTGAGTTTTAATAAGCATTATTCCAACTCTTCAGGTTAACAACACTTGATTATCTTGCATTGATGTAATTTTGGGTATGTTGATACAATTTTAAATATCTAACTTCTTCAAGTAAGTAAGCACTATTAGCAAAAACAAAAAATATCACAGTTAAAATGAAACAACATGACCCAAATTTTATTTCAGTCATAGCTAAAAATATTCCATTTATTTCTTCATATAAAATCTGTGGCAAAATATTAATTAAAAAGAAATAGTCCGAAGCATATGCATTTTAATCCTACTCTACTAAGGAATTTTGGTAGAAAAATTCCCATTTGGCAAAACTTGAAAGTTACATAGATAGCTTTATTTTATCTTTTACGTAAATTAGATAAGACATTTAGATATAGCAAATGCATTTCAAATGAGTAGCACATATATGAGTGTTTAATATTATTAAACTGAGGGTTTATAGGCTTTTTTCCAGGATCATGCTCCCACCCCTTCGTCTGTACAGTATTATATTTCATTGGAACTATAGTATTATAACTTTTACTCAGTACAACAGAACCTCTCAGAAAAGCTTCACCAGTATCTATTATAGTTCAAACATTCCCTGTGACCACTAGAATAGTTCTCCTGAGATTTGGGGAATAAGAGTCTTGAAGATCAAGGAATAAAGATGAAGTGGAGAAAGCTTGTGCCTTTCCTGACCTTCCCTTCCACTTGGAGAAACTCCAGTAGTATAATACATACCTCTCCCGTCTGCATTCCTCCCTCGGGAGAAGGCAGGACTAATGTGAGAGTTGAATTAGGGGAAGAACAAAACACAACAGTGTCCTTGTTCTGCTTAATTCCTTTATATACTTTTTGTATAAATAAAAGATTCTTCTCCACTTCCCATGATTTAGGTTTTATAGGTCAGGATCATGGCACATGGCTCTACTTCAGGAATTACTAAGCAAGAGTCTTTTTTTTTTTTTTTTTGGAAAGGCTTAGTTTAGGTCATGTAAATGAATTTTAGGTTGTCATAAAGCCTTAACTCCAACATTAGTGATTTATTTTTCTGCCTTGGCTGGTCACTGCAGCATAGGAAGGAATTGTCCATGGGCAATTTTTAAAAGAGATATAAAGATAGGTTTGCAAACAGCAGGCCTTAAGCAAAAGTGTTCTGATCTTGGCAATGGCACTTGGCATCTTGAATTTAAACAAAATAGAAGCCATGTGGATCTCAGAAAACAAAATGCACTGTTTGTGGGCAGAAATTTCATAGCACACTCAAAAGCCTCCTAGGGGCAATCCTCGGGAATCCGGGTTCTCAGTGCATTCGGAGGGAGCTTGACTTGCACTATCTCAGGCAAGTGTGGAGGCTGCCAATGAACTGCCCAGACCTGAGTCATCAGATTTAACTAAAGCAAGAGTCCAATTTTATGGAAAATGGAATCTTCCTATATACCTACATTTGAGACTTTAAAGAGCTGACTAGTTCTGTGCCATTTGCATTTTGATTTTCAACCTTGGCTACAGGGAATGGCTTTTATACTTCGAGGCAGCTGGATTCCAAGCACCCTACATAATACTAAAGAGGTTCTGGTTTGAAATTATTATTGTCAGGCTTAGGTTTGATGCTTCAATTTTCAATTTGCATTCAAAGCTAAAGAGGAAACAGTGGAGGAATTAGGCTTGAATTCATGGAGTCAGTCCACAAGCCTGAGATTTAAAAAGTAACAGTAATTTTAGGTGATGAAATTACATTTAGTTAGCTATACAAAAATTTCCTGTGCCTTGAGAGAACGTGTTAGGTAAATTTGTGGAACTGAGACCATAATAAAAGCACAGCATAGAAGAGACGTATGTCAAGAAAGCAGATGGGATGATGACAGATTCAGTCCATGCTGTGGCTAAACGTCAGTATCTCCTGGAGAGGATTACCTAAGCCAAGAAAGTGAAGGTGCACAGGATTTGTTTGAACACTAGATATATTTGACAGACACAGAACAATATACTGAATCTAAAACCTTAAAAACAAAAGCATGGACAGGAACATAAGGATGTTAAGAGGAGAAAGGCATTTGGATCTAAGGCATAGATTTTCTTTTATATAGTAGAGAAGGAAAGAGAGCAACTTTATAAACAGGTTATCAATGAGTTTTCTAAAAAGAGTGGGAAAATAAAACAATGGAAGTTATTTTCCATTATAGCCTAAAAAACACCATGTAGACATATTATTCAAGATCTGACACACTCAAAGTATGAGCGATAATGACTTGAAGAACTCACAGCAGACCTAATGCCTTCACTGTGTTCTTAATGCAAACTCTCTAAGCCAATAATACCAGGTTAAAGTTAGGAATCTTTTGAGAGTGATTAATCCACAAATATCTAAATAGTTTTATCCTAATCAAAGATTTAAAACATTTCCTATTGTTGGTTCTCTACCCTTTAATTATGTCCCTCAAGTTATTTTGGCCTGTAAAATTGACTTTGTCAGTCAGCATTTAAAAACTTTTCTCTCTGAATCTAAAATTTGGTATTTTTACAATATGGCACACATTTTACCTCAACTGTGAAAATGGAATTTTGGTAATACATGTATAATCCTTAAAGCTTCTTATGAAATAAAAACAGTTTGTACTGATCAGAATTTATGTATATTTTCATTAGAAGATTATCTGAACATAACATATGATCCAGATACTAATTCATGTTTAATTCATAATGAAAATATATGTTTCCACATTGCAATCCTTAAGTCTTAATATTAAATAAAATTTTTATGTACAGCAATAAATGTAAAAATTAATAATAGACTTCACCATATTGTATTTCTAGATTATGCATATAAAAAGATGACTCAAAGGGCAAGTCTTTGCTATTGTTAAAATATAGAACACAGGTAAAATAATTCATTTGTGAATAAATGTTTCACATTTCTACTTGGAATTAGTCTAAAAAATTCTTCCTGGACTGCATTAATTGCTTTCATGTGAAGGTATAATGACACTTTTGTAACTAAATATGTTTTCTAGCTTATTCTTCATTTATTCACAAACATTTTTAAATACCTTTTATGAACAACACACCTGCCAATGCACCTGTTATGAATACATTTTTTAAAGGATAACTATAAAGAAACTGGTTGACTGTGTATGTGTTTTATAAACATAGTAGCTTTTTGAAAGGTGAAAAGTAACTTAATTTACATATCCAAGGATGTAAGAAGATGTGTAAATTTATTTTAAATATATTTCATACATACATTTATAGAAAGTATTATGAATTGCATATAATCTTTAATATTCTATATAATATTAGCATATATATGAGTACCTATACAAAAATTTGCATATATTTATAAACAGAAATTTGATTATAATTAATTAACATCCTATGAATACCTATGTGATTCAAGGTAACATGCTCAGTATTTCTCATATATTATCGTATTTGACTCTCACCCCCCAAAATAATACCAACATTGTAAATGAGAAAATTTATAAATAAGTGAAGAAATATATGATTCATATATTTTTGTTTCCAATTTCAGTAAGTAACACTGCACATTTATCTCTTGATTAACCAGGGTCATGAGACACATGTCCTGTGCATAAACTCACACTGTGGATAAAGCTAATCACTTTGGTTGTGGAACAAATTGAATTTAAGGTAAATCTGTTTAATCAAAACTATGTCCAATATTTATAAAAATAGGCAATTAAGTTTAGTGCTGTGAATGATATTGACATTGAAGGGTATCCTTCTCCTTACTACAGATATCTTTCTGATCTTATCCAAGATAATTCACGATATAGTTATCAAATAATTCCCCAAACCTTAATTCACATGTCAAATAGTAATGAACCTGTTCCAAACTCTTCTATATGTAATCATAGTTAGTCCTCACAACAGCTCAATTACATGGATGCTATTGGTTGTCTCTCACTCAGAGCAGAGAAAATTGTGGCTCAGAATAATGGTATAACTTGCCTACAGTTACATAGCTTGTGAATATCAAAGGCAGTATTTAACACAGGCAGATTAACTTATCACATGTCTAATTGATTCTGTTTAACCAGGCAGAAAAGAAAGACAATATTTCCTATTAAATAATAAATTTAAAAGTGTTTTAATTAAAAATTATGCTTTTTCCACACATATTTATCTTGTGCCCTTTGCCTATTGAACCAAATGATTACCAGGCCATTTATAAGACTCAATATAATGTTTTAATTTCATTTATTTTACTTTCTAATTTGTGTTGAAAATAAAATGAATCTTTCAATTGTTTAAATCATAGAGCAATTAAGTTCTTTATGTTAGGGCAAAGGCTTAAGTTTTTAATCCCATTTAAAGTTTTTAATTTGTTCCCATTTTTATTAGCTATGAAGCATTAACTTTAAAAATATATATATTTTTATTGATTTCAGAGAGAGGAAGAGAGAGGGAGAAAGGGACAGAAACATCAATGATGAGAGAGAATCATTGGTTGGCTGCCTCCTGCATGACCTGCACTGGGGATTGAGCCCACAACCTTGGCATGTGCTCTGACCAAAATGGAACCACGACCTGTGCCGGGAGCCGGTCCATCCTTGCTGTTTCAAAGGACCTGGCATATATGGCATACTGTTCTTAATATGTTTGCTCACCTTCTTGGCACTATGTGTTTTAACCAAGGTCTCTGAGAAAGGCTGTTTCCCCAGGTAGGGATTTTCCCCTGAAGTTAGGGAGGGAATAAAACCCCTCAACTAAGTGCCAGGCGGGTAATTAATCACTTTAACTATGAACAATCATGCTTAAGCTACATAATCTTTACTCCCTGGAATGGAGATAAGAAACGCCCTAACCTTTGTAATAGAGATTGATAGGATTGAATCAACTGGTATAAATACAGATGTAACAAGACAGCAAGACACAGAACTTAGGACACAGAACTTAGAAGACAGAACCTACACAGAACCTACAGACAGAAGAACTTCGCTGGAGAGAACATGGCAAAAGATCCTGGACTGAACCTGACTACAGAAATTGGCAAGAGAACCTGACTAGAACCTGGTGACTGAACCTGTCTGGAGAACCTGGACAGAACCTGGCTGGAGAACCTAGCGAGGGAACATGGCTACAGAACCTGACTGGAGATCCTAAGCAGAACCTCTCTGGAGATCCAGACCAGAACTTGGCTAGAGATCCTGGCTGGAGATCCTGGCTAGGCTGCTGATCAACTGAACGCTGACTCCGTGTCATTCCTTCTTCGCCGACTCCGTCCACACCTTTGGGGACCCCTGGACCCGCTGGGGTTGATGGGTCAACGCCCAACCACTGAGCCATACCTGCTAGGCAAGCATGATTTTTTCATTTTGATTCTGACATTTAAATAACTAACGTATTTATTCAATTGTTGAGAAGGCAGAACTTTTCCATTTTGCAATTGGCACGTCATTTACATTGGTTACTATTCAGTTCCAAACAATGAATATATTCATATATATATATATATATATATATATATATATATATATAGACTTATTCAAAAAAGAGAAATATTTCACATGCACTAGGATTCATAGAGAAAGTTCTGAAAATTACAAGTCCAAGTGAAAGCAGTAAGTTTATTTTAAATTTAGCTTTAGGCATTTATTAGCTGTGTAATCTTGGGTTAGTTACTTACTAACCTTCAAGATTCATTTCCTTACATATAAAATTGTGCCTACTTCTCAGAGTTTTTAAGAAGATATACTACGCCAAAGAAGGAAAGTAAATAAATGGATATGTTGATAAATATTAGCTCGTCTTCTGAGCCTTTACAACAAACATAAACAAAAAAACAAAAATACACAAACAGAAAGTAAATCACATATATAATCATTTAATATTGTGATTATATTTTATTTACACAATATATATTATATACTATAACATATATTGTACAATTTATAATATTTTAACATCATATATAATTTACACAATAACCTCCATACCAGGATTCTTTTAAAGGAGAAACTTAAAACACCATTTATTAAAAATTACCGTGGAATAATAATGTCTACCATGCCTGTGAGAGGAGAGCAATTTAAATAATAAAGAAGTAGGATTACTATATAGAAAATCAAGAAAACTACCTATGCCTTTTGAGGTAAACCTTAAACTCGACCTCTGTGCTCTTAGTCTCCCTATGAAAGCAATGCGCTCCATTGCCCTGAGAGGATAAAATGTTGATGAAGACCAAATAGGGACAATACATGACATGGAGTCCTTTCCTATTAGTTTTTTCTGAGAATTATATCCTGAAAATTAGAGCTAGCAGCAGTTTAACTTCTTAGAGTGGTAGTTTGTCCTTTTCTCAGGATGATTCTAATTGATCAGTTCTGTTAACTCTCTTGCCTCCACCACCCTTTACTACTAGTGTCTCACCCTATATTTCAGACCGGAGCCTACGTAAAGTACAAAAAGGGGATAGTCAAAGGAGGAAGAGAAGAAAATTTGCGTGAACTCTTTTGGGATTTTCACTGGTTTTGGTAAACAGCTGGTATCCTATGGTGTGGACAGATTTTCTAGGAGCTCCGATCTAAGATTCCAGGAAGGCAGAACATTTTTTCCTGTTGTGACCACTACTATATCTCCAGTGCCTACAATTGTATTTGGAACATAACAGATGCTCAACACAAAAGTTTGAATAAGTGACTGCATGAATCATCACTGCATCTTAAAACCCTACCGGACCGCTGTACTGATTTTTAGGTAATCTCCACACAAAGGTGGAATACTGGCACTAGATGAAAGGTAGATGAAAGGTAGACCTATTTTCTACAATGTCTCCAAGTCCCATCTTATTCTAACCACTTATTTGCATGTAACTAACATTTTTCTATATCATGTTCTTTTTTTCTCTTTAATGCTCAGGAGCCCAGGTACAGGGGACAGTTAGGTTCAGGGCCTCAGGACTAGTAGACTTAAGAATGTCCCACTGCTATACTTGCAAGGTGTAACATGTGGCTGAACACCACCTGTGTTTGCTCTATAATTGGAGCTCAACACCTGGTACCTCCAGGCTGTCCTAGTCTGCACCAGCCTTGCAGGTATGTGTCCTTCCTAGACTCTTTCCCAAAGATCTGCTACATAGGTCTTTGATAATCCCTTGGCTGCTTACTTCTTCCATACCCGATCCTTCTCCCTGGTAGTCCCAGAATGGATGGATGGCAGCTCTTTGTTACAAATAATAGAATGTGCACTATTTAAGTAAAGGATACCTATTAAAATAAATAGAAAGTAACTCATGGTATTGAATAAAAGGGCTGTATACACTGCTCTTAGAAACAACAAAAACCGCACCACAGACTGGAATATCAAAGAGTTTACTGCTTCTGCCATTATCAGGACAGACTGCATAAGGAAGCTGTTACCCTAGTTGTTGGATTCAGATCTACACTGTCTTGCTGCTATTATCCAAGAAAGAAATTTTCTTTTCCCAAAACTGTACTTGTTTTCCAAAAAGAATTTAATAAAAGACATGCTTGCTTGAATCTGATAGGAGAAACCTAAAACATATCCAGAAGTCTAGCTGCAGGGGAATCTGGGAATGTAACTTTTAAATGACAACTCCAGAAAAAGTCTATAAAGAGGAAGCATGCTAATGGTGTTTGAAATGGTTGTTGAGTGAATATTTGAGAACCAATGATATCCATAAACATTTCCAAGAAAAGAATACTGACATTTTTTTTGCAGAAATATATGCATATACATTTATTAAAAATTCACATATGCCCAAAGAGTAATGATTGTTAATATAAAGGTATTGGCAAAAGTAGGCTAATAGTTGTGAGCATGAAACACAAAGTTTATTCTTGTATTCTTATTTATTAATTGTCGTATTATTTTCCATATGAACCACTATAAACCTATTTTTACCCAGCTCTTTAAAAAGATTGACAGTAAAATTTACTCTTTTTTTGTATAAGTAAAATTCTTCTAAGGATTATATAAGATAAGGCATGGGAAGCACTTAGTGGAAAAACTGGCAATAAAGAAGTGCTCATAAATGTTAAATATTCATATGTAAAATCAAGATAAATCAAGTGAAGTGCCTTACATAGGGCCTGGCACTTATTAATTAGACAGAAATTGTGAATTGCTACAATTAATCTTTTTAACTCTCTGAATTTATTTGACTTTTCAAATGACTACACATTAACATTATAGAAAGAAAAGAAATTATGTCTTTCTCTCTGCATCTATCTATATGTTGTATATTTATTGCTCTTTTACCATAGAAGCAAAATTAGAAACATCTCCCCTTCCATGAAACATTAACTTGAGGCCATGAACAGGAGAAGCCTATAGGTGCTTTATTCTAATTTCACTTGCACCCCCAAGGATAAGCTAGGAAAAAACACTCTCTGATCTTGGTTGTGGTGATGGTGGTGGAGTGGAGGCAATTATAAATGTTTACTGAGAAGGTATTATTTTGTTGTTGTTCCCCTACTATTCTAAGTGTTCTGAGACAAATCTCCATGGGTCGCTTGCATTTCTGCAAGTCTTAAGACAAGAAACACTGAATGTTGTTGTTTTTTAATCCCAGGCTTTCTTTTCAGGGATTCTGTATAGTTAATATCGTTGGAAGACAGAAAAAATGCCTCCCTCTGAAGCAAGGGCCAAATAGCTTTGTAATAGAGCAAATGTAATAAAGAAAAGTTTTCTGGCCCTAGCAGGTTTGCTCAGTGTATAGAGCGTCAGCCTGTGGACTGAAGGGTCCCTGGTTCGATTGTGGTGAAGGGAACATGCCTAGGTTGTGGGCTCGATCCAGGGGGTGTGTACGAGGCAGCCAATCAATAATTCTCTCTCATCATTGATGTTTCTCTCTCTCTCTCCCTCTCCCTTCCTCTCTGAAATCAATAAAATAAAATTAAAAAGTTATCAGGACAGGGCAAATGTGTTTCCTGTTCATTAGAAAATATTTCATTCCTTAAGCTGAGTGGGTGGAGGGAGGGGAGTGGTCCTATCTTATAATGCAAACTGCTTCATAGGCAGGTATCATCTGGCCCTCTTCCCATAATCCTGTGGGAATTGCCACAAATGCTGGTACACTCCTTACTGCTATAGCTATGAGTAATAAACTTCTTTGTCTCTGACATGGGAGCCTCATGTCTTTTGCCAGTATCCAGGCAACTATGAGGCTCACTTGCTAGGTTGTGAAAAGAGTAAAATATCAGATACCGCATCATTTTTGCTATGTTCTCTGCATTTAATCAGAAAACCAACCTATCAAGAAGGAACTATAATTACACACATTTTATACAGATGAGGATATCACTACACTAATTTGTACTAGTCTTCCATATGTTTATGTTCAAAGCAACATCCACTACATCGTATTATAGCCTTTGTTTCGTGAAGCTGCATACATCATGATAGGAGCATAATAAGAATAATGTGAGCATAAGAATAAATATGCAAACACCTCAAGCTTATCTAATATCAGTAGGTCAGATGTCTCCAAGTTTGGAAAATAATGTGGATTATAACCTTGAAATATGCAAAATGATGAGGCAAAGTAAAATCAACAGAAAGAAAGAAAGAAAGAGAGAGAGAGAGAGAGAGAGAGAGAGAGAGAGAGAGAGAGAGAGAGGAAGGAAGGAAGGAAGGAAGGAAGGAAGGAAGGAAGGAAGGAAGGAAGGAAGGAAGGAAGGAAGAAAATCAACATGTCTTGGCCTCTGATATTAACATTTCATGAAATTAAAGCTTATTTTTTCATAAATATGTTTCTGCCATAAATGTATTAAAAATGGTTGCAGATATTTCAAAGCATATTGAAATAAAACTCACATAAACCAAGAGTTTTCATTCTACTCAGAGGATCATATACTTTATATCATTTAATCCTTAAAACAGAATTTTGTGCTTTATTATATCCATATTATAAGTGATAAAAGGAGATTGAATTCTTAAGTAGGGATAAAAAAAATGGAGCCTAAGCATGCTGAGTCCACACCCTATGATATATCTTGAGAAGTGTTATATAAATTAGTGCTTCTCAGTGGAACTCTCCTGCTTTGAACAAGAACAGCTGTTTCCTGAAAGGGGAATAATGGAAGGAAAGAGATCCTTGGTTAGCATCTCATACCCTTTTGAGACAGCATGGAGTGACTGGCAGAATATTATGCTAAGGGAAATAAGGCAGTCAGAGAAAGACAAGTATCACATGATCTCACTCATACATGGAATCTAATGAAGGAAATAAACTGGTGAACAAAATAGATCCAGAAACATGGAACAGACTAAAAAATCTGAGAGGAAAGGTGGGGGTGGGTGGGTGGGGAGAGAATAACTGGGGAAATTATATGCATATATGCATAGCCAATGGACAAAGACAATAGTGTGGTAAAGGTTTGGGGATGGAAGTGCATATGGGATGGAGGGGGTCAACAAAGAAGATATCTGTAATACTTTCAACAATCAAGATACATTTAAAAATTACGATATATGTTTAATAAAGCAAAGGTAACCCTCATCAGAGGATTAGATAGAGATTTTTGCAATACCACAGTCCGTATGTAACCATTTTTCTCTTACTTTCCAATATCCAATGAATGAGGATTCCATGTACCAGTAACTTAAGAAACAATGATATTAAATTTAGAATGATATAAAATTTTCCAGTAAAAACACTTACATCTTATCATCTAAGTAATTAAACAGATTGTTACCCATATAATGAGTTACAAGTATGAAATACACACTAGCTAGTGTGGCTCAGTGGTTGATCATCAACCTATGAACCACGAGGTCACAATTCTATTCCAGTCAAGGCAAACTGCCAGGATTGTGGGCTCAACCCAACTCCCAGTGGGGGCCTGCATGAGGCAGCGAGAGCAATGACTCCCTCTCATCATTGATGTTTCTATCTCTCTCTCTCTCTCCCCCTCCCTTCTCTTCTGAAATCAATTTTTTAAAGTATGAAATGTATCCTGCAATTATTTACAAGTGAAATTATTTTATCTTTGACATAATGGGTAAAATTCCAAGTTAACTAACTCATCAGAGTAGCACAAAGGTACATCTACTTTGTCTCATATTAAGCCACTAAATATAATACTACTTACAGTCACAAATCCTTGTTATAGAAAATGTATATCCTTCATAGTTCAAAAAATTCAAATAACTTACAAAATACTTAAATAGTATTACATTAAATGCTAACTTAAGAACTTTGATTAAAAGGCAGAAATATTTATTTAAAAAGCAACTAAATATATTTTCTTTAATATAGTCAAAATTTTATGTTGAAAGTGCTTGGGGACACAAAGCAAAAAGGGAAAACTGGTAAACCATTTAATTTTTTATTGGCAGATAAAATAAGAACTTGTGACAAAAAAAATTGTAATTTTTACATGACCATTTCAAGAACTGCTGTATCATAAAGACTAACCACTGCAAGTGAAGTTATTTTGTAAAGCTAAATAAATGATGCCATCAAACACCTATTGGTTAATAATACATGACATTTTTTGAAATATGGCATTCAACTGTTTTAGGAGAAAGCTTTTGAAATATTTAGAAAACATTTTGGAAACAATTTTAGCTCTGTTAAAAGTCGAGAATAAATATATTCTATATTGTTGATTGAAGGAAGATCACTATTGAACAGTGCAGGTAAGAAACAATTGAATTATTTAAAGAAAAGCCACAAAAATATTCATTTGATATTACACACAGCATTAAATTATTATTTATTCAGAGAAAAAATCCAATTATTCTGGGTTTTCCCCAAATCACCAAACCTATTATGCCTTCATTTATTTTAGATAGCACTGCCTCCTGGTGCAAAGTAAGCTTCACAATTAATCACCCTGAAACCAAAATATGGGGGTTGGCAAAAGTAGTTTTACAATTGTGTGTATGAGAAACAGAATTAAAGTTATTGTAATAATCAGAACCAGCCTGTCTTTTCCAAACAAACAACCTTAATTCTACCTTTGCCCATCCCTGTAAGTGACCCATTGGAGATGATTTATTGGTATGCTTTGGAAAACTAGAGAATATATACAAAATGCAGGGAGAACAATGATGTGTTTGGCATAATATAAATTGAGCCCTTCTTGGCACAAGTGAAAAACACATTCAGATTCTTTTTGAAACCTCTTCAGGTGAATGAGAATAGCATCATTAGGTAGAGGAGGATGTTTGTCTTCCTGTTTGCTGCAGCATAAAGACATGCATCAGGATCATCTCAACTTGTACCAAGTTTTTAAATAAAAATTTAAAGAATGGATAATAAATATTACCTTAATTCTCAGAGAAAAGTTATTACTTTCAATGAAATCCATACTTAAAAGTTATTGAATAAGGCATTCGGAGACATCATTTAGATTATGCCCAGTGAATATAATTCTATTAATTTACTTTTACTTTATGGAGTTATACTTGATAACATAAATTGTTATATATCCTATCTAATAAAAGAGAAACATGGTAATTGGCGTATGACTGCTACCCTTCCCATTGGCTAATAAGGGCAATATGCAAATTAACTGCCAGCCAAGATGGCGGCCGGCAGCCAGTGAGCTTGAAACTAACATGAGGCTTGCTTGCTTCAGTGAGGGAGGACTCCAACGTTCCACGCCTGCCGCTGCAGGCTTCTGAGCTGCAACTCTAAGCAACTATGTAACAAATATAGAAGCTAAACAAAACCCCAGAAACCTGTTTTAGTCCGCCGGGCTTCAGCCAGCAGGATCGCAACATTTTAAGCAAAGGCCAGAATTCCCCTGGCTTCAGCCAGCAGGATTGCAACATTGTAAGCAAAGGCCAGAAACCTACTTTCAGCAGCAGAGGCCTAAGAGCTGGAGCCAAGCCTTAAAGCTAAAGCTGGCCCAGAATAAAAAAAGAAAAGAAAAGAAAAAAAGGAGCGGTTGGGAGCTTCAGTCACCCACAGCCTGAAAACAGCCCTCAGCCCCTCACCCAGACTGGCCAGGCACCCCAGTGGGGACCCCCACCCTGAAGGGTGTGTGACCAGCTGCAAAGAGCCATCATCCCCTCACCCAGGCTGGCCAGGCACCCCAGTGGGGACCCCCACCCTGATCCAGGACACCCTTCAGGGCAAACCAGCTGGCACCCACCCGTGCACCAGGCCTCTACCCTATATAGTAAAAGGGTAATATGCCTCCCAGCACCGGGATCAGCGGAACCGCGAGGCCTCCCGGCACCTGGATCAGCGTGACAGGGGGCAGCGCCCAAACCCCCTGATCACCCTGCGGCTCTGTGTGTGACAGGGAGCGGGGCCACAACCTCCCTATCCACCCTGCTCTGTTCGTGACAGGGGAAGGCGCCCCAACCCCCTGATCAGCCCTGCTCTGTGCCTGATGGGGGGGCGCTCCCCAACCCCCTGAACGCCCTGCGGCTCTGTGTGTGACAGGGTGCGGCGCCCCAACCCCCTGATCGGCCCTGCTCTGTGTGTGACAGGGTGTGGCACCCCAACCCCTTCCCCGCCCCCCATGGGCCCTGCTCTGTGTGTGAAGGGGTAGAGCCATAACCTCCCCATCGGCCCTGCTCTGTGGGTGATAGAGGGCAGCGCCCCAACCTCCTGATGGGCCCTGCTCTGTGCGTGACAGGGTACAGAGCCCCAACCCTCCTGATGGGCCCTGCTCTGTGAGTGATAGTGGGCAGTGCCCCAACCCCTGATTGGCCCTGCTCTGTGCATGACAGGGGATGGCGCCGCAACCTCCCCATCGACCCTGCTCTGTGCATTACAGGGCGCGGCGCCTCAACTCCCCTATCCGCCCTGCTCTGAGCCCAACCAGGGGCTGCACCTAGGGATTGGGCCTGCCCTCTGCCACCCGTGAGCAGGCCTAAGCCAGAAGGTCGTTATCTCCCGAGGGGTACCAGACTGTGAGAGGGCACAAGACGGGCTGAGGGACTCCCATCTCACCCGAGTGCACAAATTTTTGTGCACCGGGCCTCTAGTATACATATAATAACAATTAATATATATTAATTTTTATTGATTTCAAAGAGGAAGGGAAGGGGAGAGAGAGATAGAAACATCAGTGATGAGAGGAATCATTGAACAGCTGCCTCCTGCATACCCCCTACTGGGGCTGGAGCCCCCAACCCTGGCATGTGCTCTTGACTGGAATTGAACCTGGGACCCTCAGTCTGCAGGCCAACATTCTATCCACTGAGCCAAACCAGTAGGGTATAAATTGTTATATTTTTGAAAGTCTGCCAAAGTATCAATTACTATCCAAGTAATATTATACTTAGTGACTTTCAAAATTTGCAAATATCAATTTTTTAAAAACTCACATTACCACAAAAATTCACAAAACATCACTTGCATGAAGAAATGTTACCATATTTTAGCAGTAAAAGGCCATAAATGGAACAGATGTCAGCTAATAAAATCAGAAAAGTCTGACAATGTGTTCATAATAATTGAGAATTATATTTCTAATTAATTAGTTACTCAACAATGAATTTATATTCCTATTGTTAAGTTAGGTGTATAGTAAAATGTATTGAAGTATTTGAGATACTCATATTCTAATTAAAGACTTTCCAGTTAGTCATATGTTATTAAGTTGTACATATACTATATTGGCCTTTTTTTCTTCAAGGTAATCAATAATAACTCATAGAATACATTTTGCCCTCATTTAATTTACAAAGTATGTTTTTAATAAAACAAATAGAGTAAAAAATAGAACTGTTCTGATATAATGCAATTGTTAAGGTAAAAACTCTAAATTATTGCTCTCACGTTCTTTTCAACATTTAATTGTTTTTTAAGAATAATTTTCACAAATCTGCCATAAGTACACTTATCTTGGGTTTATTTAGAATTATTGTTTACCAAAGCAAACAAATAAATAAAACTGTCAATCCTTTTGTTGACATTTTCTAGAGGTGAATTTACTTGTTTTTACAGTACTTGGACTTCCTAAGGATTGTAACTATGGAATGCGATAGACAAACCCACATTTTTCACAAATCCTGCAAACAAATGTTTGCCTCAGCAATAGTTTTCTAAATTGAAATGCCAAGGAACTAAACATTCATAATGTATAACATTGTAATCTGTTAAAAATATAGTAACTCAATTTCATATAACGGTAAGAATTTCCATTTCAGGTATTACTTATTGTACCAGCTATATTTTATTTCTTAAACATAAAGACATGGAAACAATTAGACAAAGAGTCTAATAGAGGGCTCATATATATGACTTACCATCTTTTAGTTTTACATAATACTTTCATTTGTTAGTGTAATATGTCCAATGGCATTTAGAAATAAGAATTTGACAGTCCATTCCTATCCACTCACTATTCCCAACTAGCTACCTGACCTAATTTTTAGAGACGTACCCAAAATATAGCTAGGAATGAAAGAGGAATGTACTTTATTTTTATCATGTTTGAATGGGAAGTGTGAAGAATATCCACTTGAAAGAGAGAAGGGAAAAATTGTGTGATGAATGCAGCTGGGTCTTTCAACTGAATGCAAAGTTAAGTAACTTTTTTTTTTTCAACTGAGCAAGGGGAAAGCTGATATTTTAGGAGCTTGCTACAGCATAACCATATGCAAACTCTCCACGATGATATTATCCTTCTGATTGTAGTAAATATTTTAAACTATTTTGGAAAATTAAAAACTCAACTAAGGTGACGGAATTTTAAGCCATTTTCTTAAAATGTTATTATTTCATCACTGAGAACTGTAGAATGATTATCTTAAATATACATGAATAAAGCAATCACAAATTAAAATAGTCCCCTGAATAATATTGGGAGAGATTGATTTTTTGGGATCCTTATATTAGAACTATTCTTCAAAGGAAATTAATTCCTAGTAATACTTATAAAATTTCCAATCAATATTAAAAGCATAATGAATCCTATTTTAACATAGCCATAGTGTCACTGAAGAACAGTGTGAAATATGACTTCCTAAATAGTTGATCCTTTTTCAAAACTGTCGGACTGTCTTCACTTCTCTGCTATTATCTTCAATGAACTTCATGGAAGGATATCAAAATACTGTAAACCTCAAAATTATGTACTAAAAATATTAGGCTTTAACTCATCTAAAAATAGGCAATTTAAGCACAAAAATCAATTGAGAAACCAATAGCATATTAACAATTGAATCAAAATTCATTTTATCAGGCAAATTTCGTATAAATGTAATCTTGGAATATATAAAATATGGATTTCAATGGTATTTCAAAATAATTTTAGAATAAGAACTTGTGTGAATGTCAAATAATTAAAGATACAATTGAAAGTTTCAAAATATTTCAATATACATCTCTAATGCATGGAGAAAAGAGGGTTCTATTTTCATTAGAGTGCTTTGGTGTTAATGTAATTCTAAGTTATGAGTATTATGAGGTTGCGATTGCTGTCATATCAGAAAAAAAGCATAGAACACAGGAAATTAGAAGATTAAAGACTTCCTCTGTAGGCATACCTGGTAATGTAATAAACAAGATCTGCCAAATGAGATTTCCAATTTGTCAGAAAGGCCTGAAATTCCCTAACTGATAATTGGTTACTAACATCACATGAAGACATAGCTTACATTTCAAAAATTAGTTATCAAAAAAGGTACAATATTTGATTTTTAGAATTTTTGTCATCTACCAATGGGTAAACTATAGCTTCAATGGCTTAAATGTCTCTTAATATTGATATTCAAAAATATTTTAATGGGTTATCCATAATTTCTAGTAAGATAACATTCCAGATGATTCCTATAAACTGTCAAAACTGTAGAGTTCTTTAAAATAGAGCTAAGCAACAAGTCCTGATGTGACCATGCATCTCTGACTTAGAATACAGTACTCTAGAAGCCATAGTGTGACAGTTCAAAACCATGTGTCAGCCAGTAACAGTAAAAGCAGTGACAAGCATCATCTTAAAAATTGTGTTACATTATAAAAGAAAACATGTTCCTAGACAGCAGTTGGAAAATAATTTCCACTACTTAGGATGGTATGATTTATGTACCCCAAGGCAATAAAGCATCAAGAAGAAAGCTACACTAAACCTGTTTCAATATAACAGAATTATAAATGTGATTTAAGATTCACCTAAAACACTAGGATGTTTCATGAGAAGGAAGATGTGCGCTCAGTATGCTTACAATGCTTACAGAATCTAAATGCACACCATCCAGCACATCTTGGAACAGAAATTCCCTTTTGCAACACAAAAGCATAAAAAATTGAGTTAATATGAGTGTTTCGGGGATAAATAAGTGTAATAATTTCACATATAAAATAACAAACCTATCTATAGTTTGCTGAAAAACAACACAAACAGTCAGGTAAGATTACCATCTTCCTAGAATCATTTATTAGCTCAATGGCCAAACTTCAAAACTTAACAATGTCTTTATGGTGAAACATGTCTCCCTATGTCTGACTAGAGTTGACTATGCCACAGTAAAAACTATCACTGATTTTAATATAGAAATAAGTATTTTCTTGCTTTTTAATCCTATATATTAAAAGCCTAATATGCCAAGTGTCTAGTCATCCTTTCAACCAATCAAAGAGTAATATGCTAATGATATGCTAAGGCTGCTCAATCGCTCGCTATGACGTGCACTGACCACCAGGGAGCAGACACTCTGACCGTTAGGCTAGCTTGATGCTGGGGTCCTGCCAATTGGGACTGAGTGAGATGGGTTGGACACGCCCTGGAGCCCTCCCACAGTCCCTCCCCGGCTGGCCAACCTCCCGCGTCCCTCCCCAGCCACAATCGTGCACTAGTGGGGTCCCTTGGCCTGGCCTGTGCTCTCTCGCAATCCAGAACCCCTCAGGGGATGTCAGAGAGCTGGTACCACAGGCCAGGCTGAGGGACCCCACTGGTGCACAAATTCGTGCACTGGGCCTCTAGTAGAAAATAAAAAGAGACAGCAGTGACTAAATAATTGGTTGTCCATGAAATATATTAGAAAAAGTTCATCTGCTAAATCATGGATGTGACAGAACACCAACTCTTATGGACAATGCTTGATGGAGGAATTCCATGAGAACAAATGAGGGATCACAGAAAACTGTGTTAAAGTTTCCCCAAACGGTTCACACTGGTTTTAAAACCACATTGAAGATGAATTCTGTTTCCCAATTTTAACTAAATTTCCAAAGAAACATCAAATCTTTTATAGTTCTTCTCCTATGCTTACATGAATTTATGAGACTATAATCTTAAAACAATTATTCCTTACCTTTGATTCTTGAACTTTCTTGACTTTTTTCCTGCTGGAATTAAAACAGAAGTAGATCAAAATCTGTATATATGTGTTCAACAGCCTGCTATAAAGCATTAATATAATTAAAGACTTCTCTAAATGTTTTGTTGTACATATACCCAGGAATAATTGTAATACAATTCTCACCTTAACAAATACTTATGCCAAATCTTTTATTAGAGTACTAATCATTCTTAGTGGACATAAATTTCTCTAAGAACCCAATACATTATATGAATATAAATGCATAAATAAATGAATAAATGGTTAATGAATAAAAAATAGTTTGTCATGCCTCTCAATGCCTTAGGCTATTCCATTTAATTCAAACATTATGAATGATGTATTCAGAATTTGTCTTCAACATCTCTACATTAATCATAAGTTGTTGGTGAGGGGAAGAGTTTAAGAGCAAACAGTGGAGACTTCACTAAAAAACACAAAAGACATTTCAACTGTCTTTCCTTCAATTTAACTTAGACTTGGTCCCTATCTCACTCTCTGAGGCTAAAGTTGACAACAAATTCTATTACTTATTCAAGGGCTGCTTCAGTCAGACCTGTCTTTCAATTTGACATACTCCGTATTAGTTACCAGGCAACTCCAAAAGAATTAGCTTGTGTTCAGTTTTTAAGTAGAAATTGTGCACTCTATGACTTCTCAATTAATATTCATGCACAGTTTACTCTGTCTAAAAGTTTCAGGGTTGCCAACTAAAAATAACCTTGAATATATTTCTAATAAAAAGTGACAATTGCATATATGTATACACACACATACACACACTGAACTGCAGAACTGTATTAATTCCAAGAAATTTTGGTAAAATGTACATACTTAAGAAAAAATATAAATAATTTATGTTGCTATAAACATTAATGCCAGAGTCAAATTTTCATGAAGTGCATATTGACAAACTTACATTTACTGGGCCAGCTAACCCAATGTCTGATTCTATTAGACTTTAGCACTTTTGTGCTCTAAGTCTCTTATCCTAACTCTTCCAGCTTTTGTGTTTGAATGCTAGTCTGTCCTTTGTTAATTAACTGAGTTTCCAGTTATATTTATTTTTTAATATAGAGTATCTGTTGTTTATTTAAATTAAAATTTAAATATAAATTACTTGTTTTAAATATAGATTATTCTTTCATAATTATAGGACAAGCAGGCTTACATTTTTCAAAGAGGTATTTATTAATGAAAATACTCTGTCACTCCTCTTTTACTATTCATTTATTTATTTAGTCATTTATTATTTCAACACATATGTATAAAGGACTTTTATGTGCCAGACACTGCTCCAGATGACAGGATATAAAGGATGAACAAAACGATTTACAACAATAAAAAAACTCATACAAGTGAAAAAAAAAAAAAGGATGAACGAAACAAAAAATAATGTCATTATTAAACATACTGGAAAATGATAATAAGTATTATTTATTTATTTTATTTTTAAATTAAATGTATTGTGGTAGCATTGTTTAATAAGATTATATAGGTTTCAATAGCCTTAACACATTATTATATTTTATTTGTTTCTTAAAATCCAATTCTCTACTAATACATTTGTATATGCTTAAAATTACCAATGAAAATACCTTTAAATATCCTACAAACTAGAAATGTTTAAGAAGAATGTACTTAAAGAACATAAATTAGCTATTAATTTATTGGGCTGGGATATAAGAAAACACATAAAGTGTATGATAAGATCACTTAAATATTTTAAAAAGAACAGCATAATAAATGGAATTTAGGTAAACCAGCATAAAATTAAGTTAAGTTGAGGCACACAGTAGTTTTTAAATGATGTGGTAACTAGACAAACTAAAGTCTAGCCAAATAATATAAATGACTTTAAATTGGCAGAATGTTATCACTCTGCAAGATATTATTAAGGAATTTTTAAACCTTAGTAATTGAATTTAATGGAATAGCACTTAATAGAATCTGATGATGGGTATAACATAATAATAACTATCTTATGATCAAATATTAAACTAGATAACAGGCCAGAATATTGTCAAACATAGTTTACCTCATTTATTCTTTTTCACTAAGAAGCACATACTCTCTAGGAAGAGATGCAACCATCTGAATGCTAAGTGCATCATCTCCACCAACACAACATTGAGTTATAAACATTAGGCCACCAGTGAATTGTCCTCCCATTCTATATGGTAAAGCTTAAATCACTCTAAAGAAAAGGCATCAACCCCAAACAGATGTTCCCCACTAATACCCTTGTTTTAAATTCATACACAATGAATATATATATATATATATATATATACACTTTGGTGGCAAATATGCATAAAGGTAAAGGTTACTAATTTTAGAAGTCTGCCTAGTTTAAATTGCTTCTCAGAACTCTTTCCTTCTCTTTATTGTTTGCTAGCCAAATACCACCCAACAAAAATTACAAAGTACTAATTTGCAGTAGAATAGTCATGTTCAGTATATATACATAAAATTTCCATGTGCTAGGTGATGAAACTATTAAAGTTTTATATTTATTAGAAATATTAAGTAATATGGATTATAAATTCATAAAAGTTGGGAATAAGAGACTATTTTAGTAGAGCCTTTCCACTGTAAGATACTTCTATGCCATTCTGATGCACGAATTCCCATGAATATATGAGCTCCTTTCCTCAGGCCCTACACACACACACACACACACACACACACACACACACACACACAGGCAAACACTTAAAAAAAAACCCATACTTTCCTGTGCCTATTTCATCATGAAATGCCTGGAAAATAAGAGATATTGGCAATCATAATGCAGAATATCTAGCCTCCTAAATCTTGGGTATATACTAGTAGATATATTTTCAGAAAATTGGAATGGTGAATTTGGTCTACCCAATTTAACCACAATCTTCTTAATGTTTATTTAACACAATTTCCCTTGTAATTTAAACCATGTTCTTGATTCATTATCACTTCCACAACAAGCCTCAACTCTGATCATTCTATCTAAAATAGCACCCTTGTTACTATTTGATTTCCTTGTTTTATTCATTCTTAGCATAATTACTACTTCCAACAATAATATATATTTATATGTACATGGTATGCTCCCTTTGCTGGAATGTATGTTCCAGAACTAGAGACTCTGCAGTCCTAACTGTATCTGGAAGAGCATTTTCAAGAGAGTAGGCACTATTCCTAACCAAATCTCTGAACTCTAGAATTTAACAACCTGATGGAGGGACAGGCACACACATGAAATATTTGAAATCAAATGTGACATTCAATAATAAAATTATACATACAATCTAGAGAGCATAGTCAAGGAAAAAAATACATTTTTCCTTAACTGAGGCAAGGAAAGGGAAGCTTTGAGAATGTGGATAACTGGAAAACACATCGAGAGTTGGGAATGTAAGGATAACTAATTGATCTCTATAGCAAAGGGAAGGAGGGGATTCTATGCGAAATATACAGCATGAGCAACATAACCAATGCATGAGCGTGCATACAACAAAACAGCAAACAGTGTGAGTGGTAGTGCAGAGTTGGGATAGTAAAGATAGGATGGTAAAGAGACATACACTAGACTTTTATGAAGGAATCTCAAACTAGAACTAAATTTACTCATAAAATATCTTCTATATTCAATAATATCTATATTTTCTTACATAAATATTATATATTTTTTAATTTTTTTATTTAAATTCTTTACTTTTTGAAGTATTAGATATGTCTCCTCCCTCCCCCCAACCTCTCCCTGGCCGCTCCTACCCCCCAGCACATACCCTCACCTCCTACCCCCCTACTGTCTGTGTCCAATGATTATGCTTGTATGCATGCTTGGTTGATCTCTTACCTCCTCCATTCCCCAACCCTCCCCTGCCTTCCCTATGAGGTTTGATGGTTTGTTCCATGCTTCTATGTCTTAGGATCTATTTTTGTTAATCAGGTTACATTGTTCATTATATTCCACAAATGAGTGGGATCATGTGTTATCCTTCTCTGACTGGCTTATTTCGCTTAGCATAATGCTTTCCAGGTCCATCCATGCTGTTGCAAATGGTAAGAGTTCTTTTTGTTTTATAGCAGCATAGTATTCCATTGTGTAGATGTACCACAGTTTTCTAATCCACTCATCCGCTGATGGGCACTTAGGCTGTTTCCAAATCTTAGCTGTTGTGAATTGTGCTGCTATGAACATAGGGGTACATATGTCCCTTCTGATTGGTATTTCTGATTTCATGGGATATATTCCTAGAAGTGGGATTACTGGGTCAAATGGGAGTTCCATTTTTAATTCTCCGAGGAAACTCCAAACTGTTTTCCACAGGGGCTACACCAGTCTGCATTCCCACCAGCAGTGCACGAGAGTTCCTTTTTCTCCACATCCTCTCTAGCATTTGTCGTTTGTTGATTTGTTGATGATAGCCATTCTGACAAGTGTGAGATGGTACTTTATTTTCATTTTGATTTGCATCTCTTGGGTGACTAGCGACTTTGAGCATTTTTTATAATTTTAAGTATTATTTTTTTAAGTTTTATTATGTAAATTTATTTGTATTTACATTTAAAATAAAAATCAGTGATTATTATGGGTAATGTATAATTACATTCATCATTTAAATATAGTCTTAAACATCAAATAGATTTTTTTTTTTAACCAGGAGTGTGAGAGTTCAAGTTAAATTGATAAAACATATGCAAAAACAATCACTATGTAGTGTGTCAAATACAATCAAGAAGCATTTGTCTAAAGTGTCACAAAGGACGATTTTGGTTGATTTTGGTTGATGGACTCATGAAAGTCATAAGCAAACTGGATCTTAAAAGGTGAACAGCATTTAACTAGCTAAACAAATTAAAAACATCCAGGGCAGAAAAAATAACTTGTAGAAACAAGGAGTTAGGTACTGAGATATCTTAGATAGAAAATAATACAGAGTCATTAGCATAGCATATAATTAAAATAATCAACGGGAAATTAAAAACCCCATACCTGGTGCCCATGAGGAGACAGAAAGAAGCTAGGTAGACAGGGGCCGGAGACAGTAGAATCCGGGAACCCAACTGAGAGGAATTACTAGGACAACACAATTGGGCGGGGAAGGAAGGGTGTGTGTGGGAGACAAACTTTAAAATGTCTGAATACTGCTAGGCATCATGCAGATAACCAATCACAAGGCAGTAAGGCGTGTAAACCAATCCCAAGGATGTTGCTAAGGCAAAATTATTTGAAAAGATCAATCAGGAGCTAGTAAGGCTGTCTCCAATGCCTCAATTAAAAGGCCTGCCCTAACCAATTTGGCTCAGTGGATAGAGCGTCGGCCTGCGGACTCAAAGGTCCCAGGTTCGATGCTGGTCAGGGTCATGTACCTTGGTTGCAGGCACAACCCCAGTAGGGGGTGTGCAGGAAGCAGCTGATTGATGTGTCTCTCTCATTGATGTTTCTAACTCTCTATCCCTCTCTCTTCCTCTCTGTAAAAAATCAATAAAATATATATTTTTTAAAAGGCCTGTGCTTCCTTTAGCTCTCTTTCTCTTCTCCCTTGAACTCAGTGGGTTCCTGATGATTGTTCCTGTGGGGGGGAGCACTTCCCTGCACCCACATGGCTTATGGTCATGTGGGCCTCCGCACATGGACTATTAGACTTTATTTTCTTTCTTTTTTTTAAATATCTTGAAGGACTCAGGCCCCATCTCTTGGCTCTCATTCTTTTGTTGTTGTTCTTTAATATATTTTTATTGACTTCAGAGAGGAAGGGAGGGGGGAAAAAGAAGTGAGAGATAGAAACATCAATGATGAGAGTGATAGGCTGCCTTCTGCACTCCCCACACCAGGGATCGAGCCTGCAACCAAGGCATGTGCCCTGACTGGGAACTGAATCTTGACTTTCTGGTACATAGGTCTATGCTCAACCACTGAGCCACGCGGGCCTGGCAGACTATTAGACTTTAATTAGCTTGGATAATAAGCTACTCTTGACTGTAACATGGAAAGGAAACTCTGGACACTGGCTGCTCCTGGAACCCCAGCTGCACCTTTTCTAGGACTGGCTTCTCCCAATAAACTTTGGTTCCATTAATAGCTTTTGTTGGCAACTTCATTCTTTGATTTCAAGAGACAACAACTCAGACTCAAACACCCACATTTTGGTTTCACACACATATATGAGCCCTCCTTTCCATAACAAAGTACAAATTATTTATTTGTTTGCAATGCATACAGATTTGAAGATTTAAAATAATGCTAGGAAAAAAGAAATGTTTGTGTTTTTTACCTAATATATAATCTTAAGATAAAAAAATGAAAATTCTATAGGCCTTTCTAATACCATTATTGTTTTATAATATTAGACTTTATTAGAGTTGAAATACGAGAAAATCCTAAAACAAATGTTGATTGGCTACTTTTTTGAAACTATGCATTTGAAAAGGAAAGAAAATTCAATAAAATAAATGAAAATAATTTTTGGCGATTTTATTTATGCATTTCTATATTTCAAAGAATATATTTGGAAATATTTAAAAGAAATACTTAATTTTTGAAATATTATTTATGATTTTCTCTTAAAAAGGGGAGATTGCATTTTTAAAATTGATAATAGACATTGTAATTAGCTTTCAGATACTTTATCCATTTATCTTATTTTTATGTAAATAAATTTGAAATATGGCCCTGGCCAGTGTTGCTCAGTTAGTTAGAGGGTCATCCCATGCACCAAAAGATGGCGGGTTTGATTCCTGGTCAGGACACATACCCAGGTTACAGGTTTGATTCCTGGTCAGGGCGAGTACAGGAGGCAACCAATAAATGTCTCTCTCTCATTCTCTCTCTCTCTCTCTCTCTCTCTCTCTCTCTCTCTCTCTCTCTCTCTCCCCCCACCCCTTTGACTCTAAAATTTAAAAAATATTTTGAGATATGATTGGAAGGTATTTATATTCTATTATCATGTTACTACTTTAATAAGGTGTTGATGTACAAATTACTCACTTCTAGAATACAGGTTTGCTTGGAATATACATGGCCAACACTGTGCTTGAAGACAGGAATTAACTATGGATAATATGAATTTCTATCTCAGAATTCCAAATTCTAACTAGAGAAACTGATAGGTACTAATTACAAAATAATAATAAAGAATTTATAGTATGATGAAGAAACAAGAATGAGAAGAGTGTCTATGCTAAGTGTGGGACAAAGGAAGAATTCACAGTGTCCCTTGAACTAAAAATTAAAGGATGGTCTCTCTCTCTCTTTTCTTTTCTTTTCTTTTCTTTTCTTTCTCTTCTTTCTCTTCTTTCTCTTCTTTCTCTTCTTTCTCTTCTTTCTCTTCTTTCTCTTCTCTTCTCTTCTCTTCTCTTCTCTTCTCTTCTCTTCTCTTCTCTTCTCTTCTCTTCTTTTCTTTTTTTCTCAGAGAGAGAGAGAATGGACATGGACAGCAGTGTGGCAATTGTAGAGGTTAGGCCACAGCCGTGGGCAAACTACAGCCTGCGGGCCGGATCCGGCCCGTTTGAAATGAATAAAACTAAAAAAAAAAAAAAAGACCGTACCCTTTTATGTAATGATGTTTACTTTGAATTTATATTAGTTCACACAAACACTCCATCCATGCTTTTGTTCCGGTCCTCCAGTCCAGTTTAAGAACCCATTGTGGCCCTCGAGTCAAAAAGTTTGCCCACCCCTGGGTTAGGGGGTAGCTGGAGGGGATAAATGGTGATGGATAAAATAAAATAATTAAAGGACAGCAAAATAATTTGCTGTGGAAAGGGTATTAGATTGTGCAAAGTTACAGAATTATAAAAATTTTAATCCTTTAGGAGAAACTGTGAATAGTTAAGTATTCAACTGTATACTTCTTTAGACATGAGGATTATATAAAAATATATTCAAGAAAGTTTTCTTACTTCTCCAGTAGAAAAGTTATGCCCCCTTTCATATTATAGCTGAAGCTATTTGTGAAAGAGCCATATGCATTCAATAAACATCCCAATTATTATAATAGTTTTTATAGTGTGTTTTTGGAGTGTGGAAATAATGATTTTCCCAATACAAATCACTAATGAAATAAATTGGAAAAATATAAATATAAGTCACAAATTAATGATTTTGACATGGGAATTAGTGAAGTAGTATGATTTAAATTTCAGGTTTTTAAATGAAAATTCATTTCATGTTTATCCCTCAAAAATTTAGATTTGAAATTCATTAAGTCTGTAAGTAGGCCAAAAGTAAAAGGAACCTAATGGTATCTCAGGTATAGTATGCTTTTTCTAGTATAAAAATTTTACAGAGGCTACCAATAAATAACATTTATTATTGAGAATATACTTTGTATTAAAAAAACACACTATTTTCTGCAATTAGAAAATATAAAGACTTATAGCCAGGTATCCAAAATACACGTAAACTACTGAAAGCTACTGAAAGCTATTCTAGGTCAGGCAATCGGAGGTTTAGGGGAGAAATAAGTACAACAGAGGTGAACAGCATGGAGTCTAAGCATAAACACAGTCAGTGCCTTTCCCAGTAGGCAGAGAGATTCATCACAGGGGTTTATAACAAGATGATTGAGGCTTGGGGAATAAAAATAAAAGAGGAAGAAGAAATTAGGAAAGGGGAAGGAGGGAGAAGGAGGAGAAGCAGGAGAAGGGAAAGAAGAAGGAGGAAGAAAGAAAGATTAAAACACATAACAGTCTTATTAGTTGGCAAGCAAATTTGAAGTTCTTTACACATATTATCTTATTCGAGGTGACCACTAGTCATGTCTAGCTTTCCCTGCGTACATTCTCAACTTGCGGGTTCATGGAGGTCTCTAGGATGATGACCATTGAAGCACTGTTTGTGGTAAAAGGTATTGGTAAAAATTGAAGTGGTCATTCTTAGGAGAATAGATTTATATGTTGGGATTCAACAATGGAAGCTATAATAAAATGACATGCAGAGATCTTTAAAACAAAGTACTAGTGAAAAATTAATCAATTAGATCAAAGCAATAATACTATTTATGAAAATCTAAACACAAAAATATAATAAAATACATTTCATAGGAACATATCCAAATGAAAATTAGTCATAAAAAAATAAAATGGTTGACCCTAAGGGAAAGAGTTAAGTAGAGAATGAGAATAAAAAACAGAATAGTGAAATAAATGGAATGGTAGATAGACAATTGGTAAGCAGGTAAATAAGTAGACAGACAGATGCATACATACATAGATAAATATACATATAAATATACACATAAATAAAAATAAAATATACATATATAAATATACATATAAATAAAAATAAAATAGATAATTCATTTCACCAGATGATGATAACAGATTCTTAAAAATGTATCTTAAATAACTGCCTTGTATGAAATTCAAACAAAAGATGTATACACTTACATACCTATATATATATTTTTTTTAAATAACATTTGTGACAAATGGAGGCAGTAAGGGAAAATGTCATTTCTAGCCTGAGCTCCAGTTGAGGGGAAAGGCACGGGGAGGAGTAAAAGTACTTTTGCAATTGTCAGTATGGAAAACAATACAATAATTAATAAGTAATAATATAAGAGTAAACTCTGTTTCGTGTATTCACAACTGTAAATCTATTTTTGCCACACCCTGTATTTCCCTTAGTATCTGTCACCAAGGGCATGTTCTCGTGAGGATTTGGAGTACAAATTTATACTACTGATATGAGCACAAAATCTCAAGAAATAAACTTAAAATATTTCCACTTTGATAGTGCTTTAAGACCCTTCATTGCTCAGAAAGTTTCATCTCCACAAATATACCCTCAACTCATGCCTCACAAGGTTCCCAAAGAAATAAACAAAACACATCTAACTCCAAACTTATGAAGTACACACAAATGTCAAAGGAAGCAATAAGTGAACAATTATGCGGACCCAAATTTCAAATATTGGCATTACTGGATTTAGAATAAAAATTTAAGAGATTAAAAATATGTAAGGAGACACAGAGAATTATGAGTACATTAGTAAGGTTTGAGACCTTTTCAAGTACCATGACTAGGATAGTTCAAAACAATGTAACCAGTTAGCAACCGAACAGCAGTAAGCTGAATAAAGTTAGAGAACTGGAAGACAAATCTGAATGGGTCCACCAGAGAAACTGGAATCAATCAATGCAATTGCTTTTCACCAGATGATCAGAAATGTTTGAGAACATCACTAACACATCAGCTACGCTTGGATATGCAGAAATCCATAAGATACCAAACCTACTTTTGATAATGTGTCCTAGAATAATTGATGTGTTATGGGCACTTTGAAAAATGTGTAAGAATGCTCCTACCAGCACTATTCACACTAACAAAAATTGGGGGAAATCTATCCTTCATATGATGAATGTGGCGATTTATAAGTGGGTCATTAATTATAGAGAAAATAAAGTGAAGCTATTGGAAACACTATAAATAAATAAAATATGTGCCCTAGCTGGTTTGGTTTTGTGGATAAAGCATTGGTCTGTGGACTGAAGGGTCCTGGGTTCTATTCCAGTCAAGGGCATGTACCTTGATTGCAGGTTTGATCCCCAGCCTGGTCGGGGCTCCTGTGGGAGGCAACCAATCAATGTGTTTCTCTCACGTGGATGTTTCTCCGTCTTTCCTCCTCCCCTCTACTCTCTCTAAAAGAATCAACAGAAAAATATTCTCCGGTGAGCATTAACACAAAAAAGTATCTAACAAACACATTCTATTTTATAACATGAAAAAAATCACTATTTATTGTTCATCAACATAGCCATATATACTATACTTATAATGACATACTTATCACAAAATTCAAGCAAATATTTACTTTTATTTATCTTCATTGTTTAAAGTATTACAGATGTCCCATTTTCCCCCACTGACACCCTCCTCCACAGCTTTCCCTCTCCCCAGACCTTCACTGCACTAATGTCTGTGTCCATTTATGTTTGAAGAGGTGGTCAGGAAAAGAATATTGGGGAGAGATACAGAAGGGCTTGAAAAATATTTTTAACATCTTTTTTTCTTACTCTGGTGTTAGATTTGTAGAGGTGTATTAAATTATCTCTGTATGTTAGTGTTTATCAGAAATATTTTCTAATAAATTAAAGGAAAAAGAAATTTATTTAAATGCCAAATTCCAACAAACTACTAAAAAGACTTACTTAAAACATCTGCTATTAATTTCATTAGCACAGAGAAAATACGTTGGTAAGTGAAGACATTTGATACTGTGTGTCTGCACAGGCATATGATTTCAACTGCTGCTTAATATAAAAAGACGTGTGCAGCAGGTTGTAAATAGGTCCTGAGGGATGAAACAACCCAGCTGGAGTGTGTGGCCCACCTGCCCAGTTAGCACTATGGCTGAAGCTGCTGACAAGCAGTTTCTATTTTTATCTAATCTTTAAGTTTCAGGAACCTCATTTCACTAAATCATAGCTTTCCAGTAGGATTGTAAAAGCTTTCCCTCTGCTTATTCATTTTTAATCTAGATTTCCCTGAAGAGCTGTCTGTACTTATAGATGGCAACTATCCTGATAAACTCTCCACATCCTCTGCCATTACGTCATTGGGAAAATAAACCAAAACCACACACACAACAAACAACTCCCCAGCTAAACTTTAACAAAAAAGAATGAAGGAATAATTTACTGATTTTCATTATATTAAAACTTAAATTGTAAAAAAGATTTAAGAATTAATAATTTTCTATTGTTTTAATATTGTTGCTTTATGCATAAATCTATTTACAACTACTTGATCAAGTTTGCTTAAAAAGGCAATAAAATGCACCCATGAGTTTGTTAAACATTTCTACAATTGCTCTTTAAACATTAGCTTTATTTCTCTTTATAGTTAATGTATTTTTATATTTAAAAGATAAAGTGCTGTGGTGTTGGCAATGTCAAGATAATAGTATAAATAGTATAACGAGTGCACTCTGAAACAGTGTGACATATTATGAGAACATTTTGTATTTAACAAATTACACATGTGTGTGCATTCTTAAATGATTCCATTCATAGTTGGCAGATAAGACAGATATATACAATGATTGTGAGGATTCATGTAAGTAATGAGTGAGATACAAGAAGATGAGAAAACAGTGATGGATGAAGAACTCATATGATTTGTTCTTAAATATAAGTGATGAGGAGGCCAGCTCATTTCCAAGAGTTAGGAATAAGACTAGACTGGGAATATGGAAGTTATGTCTCAACTGGTCACCTTTAAGAAAGCAAGGATATCAAATGACAGGGAAATATATCAGACTATATGCCAGTTTTCCATAAGTGAGAATGAATTTGATCAACTTTAGATTTGCAATGTGTCTTCTATTTAGGTAGAATATTTTTATATTGACATACAATTTAAATGGAGCTAGATATCTAAAATAATACAAGGAGGATTTACTATTGCGTAGAGCAGTGATGGAGAACCTATGATACACATGTCATTTTTTGGTTGATTTTTCTTTGTTAAATGGCATTTAAATATGTAAAATAAATATCAAAAATATAAATCTTTGTTTTACTATGGTTGCAAATATCAAAACATTTCTATATGTGACACAGCACCAGAGTTAAGTTAGGGTTATTCAAAATGCTGACACGACTAGCTCAAAAAGTTCATCATCACTGGCTTAGAGCAAAAGAATAATGTAAAAACATGTGGTAAATTCACACTATTAACTCAGTAAGAAGGAAAAAATCAATGAGTTTGCAGACTTTCAATTATATCAATTCATGATTACATCCAAAACAATAGCATAATTGTATTAGCAAGTTCACAAATTCTTTGTTCTTTGAACAGATATGATTCAATTAATTTCTAATTAAAGAGAAGAAATAACATTTCAAAATAATGGAGGAAATCTTTTTAAATAAAGTAGAAAATTCATAATATTTAAACTTATGAAACAGAGTGCTATGTCCATATCTTTACCATAATAGTCAAAATTTCTAAAAGTCTGAGAAAGCATGAGCGTCTGAGACAATCTAAAACTATTTGATATTTAAATCTCAACAGGTGTTGAGTGACTATGACTTGTGATACAACAGAGTTGAAGGAAAAGAGAAAACCTTAGGAGTCATGTGTAATTTCTTATACTTACTGATAGTCAAAATTTTTCAGTTATCACTACTGAAATATTAGCCCTAGAACATCATGCATAATAGAAGTAATATATTCTTATATATTAGTGCTGTCATTGTTTTAAACATCTAAATATTAAACTGATTTCAGACTCAAATAAAAATTAAATAGCAATAGGATAATATTGTTAAATTCAAAGCTCTAGTTTATACCCTTATTTTGGAAATTGAGAAGAAAAATAAAATAAGTTCAATTATTACCAGTTCTATTAAATATAATTACTATTTTCAAGTGCAATTGGACACCACATTCTGTCAGATTATTATAATATCATATTAATCAGCCAAGTCAGTGCACAAATAATCACAAAGGTCAGAAGAAGTCAAGAGTCACATGGAATAGGAATACTAATAATAGTCTATAAATAGTTTAATCTATAACTCAAACCAAGGAGAAAGATATGTGTATTAACATGAGGAAGACAGGGCAGGAACATGTTCAAAATTTAAGTGAACTTGGGGGAAAGCTGGGCTGCAAAGAAGATCAAGTTTAAGAGATCAGAAACTTAAACACAGATATCTGACTTCTGGATAAAGAAGTGGTACATGAGTCTACTTAAATGAATTTGTAGTTTGCTACCTAAAAAACTAGCATTGTTTCTGGCATAAAAACCATTGAGAGCTGACATACTCCCCTTTTAAATACTCATAAGTTAACTATTGGTTTATATTTATCTAGGGGATCACTTAAAATTCAATTTATGCCTCTGTAACAAAGTAACTTTTCTATGATTAAATTGGGTCTTGAGTTTATTGGAAGATTGAAGATGAGCAATGTTCCTCCACTTCTAAACATCTATTTCACATGAGGTTAGTTTTCATATATGCTTTGTGGTTTGCAAATAGTTATTTTGCTTGCTTATTTGTTTATTGGCTGCAAGTAAAATGAAGGGTTCTGCTTCAAGATAAAAGGGAAGAAGATACTACTATTTAAAAAAAAAAGGAAGAGAAAAATCAAAGAAACAGAAGAAGAGGATAAAAATGGATAAGGACGATGAATATATAAGAAATAACAAGCTTCTGCACCACTATGTTCATACCAATGTTATTTGCCACTAGAGGCCCAATGCACAAAATTTGTGCAAGGTTAGGCCTTCCTTTTTGGCTGCTGGCTTCGCAGCCTTGGCTTTGTAGCCCCAGCCCCACCCTCCGCTCGCACTCGCCTTGGCCTGGTGCTGCCCATGTCCGCTGCTCCCTTGGTTCCTCAGTTCCACGGAGGGCCCCCCCACCCCAATCAATCGCCCAACAGAGGGTGGCCTGGGCCTCCCTCTTTAGGGCCATCACGGAGCCCCCTGATCAATTGCATCGCACCTGCCTTGGCTGGCCTGGTGACAGTGCATGTCATAGTATGGTCGTCTGGACGGTCGTTCTGCTGTTCGGCCATTTGGTCGATTTGCATATTACGCTTTTATTACTATAGATAGCCAAGACCAGGAAATAGGCAAAGTGCCCGTCAGTAGGTGAATGGATAAAAAAAAAACAAAAAAAAAAAACTGCGGTACATTTATATAATGAGGTACTACTCAGCCATAACAAAAAAAAAAAAAAGGAACTCTTACATTTTGTGACAGCATTTATGGAGATTATTATGCTTAGTGAAATAAGCCAATCAGAGAAAGATAAATACCTTATGATCTCAGTTACATGTGGAATCTAATGAACAAAATAAACTGAGGAACAAAATAGAACCAAAGGCATGGATACATGGAAAAGACAGGCAGCTTTCAGAGGAGAGAGGGTAGGGGAAGAAAATGCAAATTCCACACAGACAGTGGCCCAAAACAGGAATCCAATTTTTTTCTCATCAATGTTATCACAAAACAATATTGAAGGAAACAACATTTTTCAAGAATCTGCCATATATATTTTTACTCACAAATCCGAGCTGGAAACTCAGTTCTTTTGCTCACTCTAAGCCTCATTTTCTAATTTCTTTATGTTTTCTAAAAAATATGCAATAATAACAATAATAAAGGCATATGATTATCTTCTTATAGATATTTTAAGCAGAAAACAACTCAGGCCAGTTTTTTTCTTCTTAGAATAGGGAAGTCATATACGGCTGAAGAATTCTTGATCAAAATTAACCTTTGCATACCTGCATGATGTTTTGCTAATTGCATCTGGGGCTAGAAGGGGTGAACTTTTATCAACAGATGGTATATGTGATGGTAAATTACTATGCCACAGGGTGCCCAGACATTTGTTCATACAGTATTCTCTGTTTGTCTGTAAGACTGTTTCTGGATAAGATTAACCTTTGAATCAGTAGGCTAAGTACAGCAGATTTCACTTCCCAACGTGGATAAGCTTTATCCAAATAGTTTGAGGCCTAACCAGAACAAAAAGTCTAACTATCCCTGAAAAAGACATTATTCCTTTTGTCAGACTCCCTGACATCTGGACATCCACTTTGGCTTTTTCCTGCCTTTTGGAGTTCAACTGAAACACTGGCTCCTACTGTTGTCAAGCTTTCCAACATTTGGACTCTAACTACACCATTAGTTCTGGTGTTCAGACTTTCAACTCTCCACGGTCTCCAGCCTGCTGACTCACCTGGATATTTTGGGACTTATCAGCCCCATAATCATGTGAATCAATGCTTTGTAATAAATCATACATATATATGATTATATAACCTACTAGAGGCCCGGTGTACAACATTTGTGCACTGGGCGGGGGGGGAGGGGGAGGGGGAGGATCCCTCAGCCCTGTTTGCGCCCTCTCACAGTCTGGGACCCCGCAGGGAATATCTGCCTGCCAGCTTAGGCATGCTCACCCTGGGGATTGGGCCTAAGCCGGCAGTCAGACATCCCTCTTGCATTCCAGGGCTCTCGCAGTTTTGGATCCCTCTCTCCTTACCATCCACCTGCAGTGGAAGTGGGATAGGCTCCCGCCACCACTGCTGTGCTCGCCAGCCATGAGCCCGGCTTCTGGCTGAGCAGTGTTGCTCCTGTGAGAGTGTACTGATTACCAGGGGGCAGCTCCTGCATTGAGTGTTTGCCCCCTGGTAGTCTGTGCATGTCATAGCAACTAGTAATTCTGACATTCAGTCAATTTGCATATTAGGGTTTTATTATATAGGATTATTCACTTTTTGTGGAGAAGTATGACAAATTCAGAATGTAAAAATGTACCTTAATAACAAATCGGTATTAATCCTTATGCTACTATTTGTGTATATGGCTATAACTCAACGTAATTCACATTGACCAGCTTAGAAAATTTGTTTCTTGAGTTTTGCTTTAGCAAATTATCTGACTGATGAAATTATAAATAACACAGTAAAGCTGTTGATATAAAGACAACTATGATGTACTTTATTGTGCTATTATCTTTAATCTTTACAAAAGTAGAAACATTCTACATAAAAAAAAAATATATTTCAAGAAGAAAATGTAGGACCTAAGCAGCTATAGTTTGAAAATATGCTTTTGATTAAAAAGTAAACATATATTTGACTATAATAGCAAGTGTAAAAAATAAATAATTGTTGTACAGCATTTACAGTTTATTTTGGTTAATTACTTTTTGTCAAAATAGTATGTAATGGGGAAATTATAGGAAAGTTAGTGGATCTAAATAAAAACCTACTTTTTAGTTTGAATGTTTGGTTTAATAAAATCTGACAATTGTATACACCTTTGTAACCACCACATGAAACAAAATAGAGAGCATTTTCATCATCCCAAAAAGTTGTCTCATGTCACTGTCTGGTCAATGTCACCACCACCACCACCACCCCCACCACACACACACACACACACACACACACACACACACACACACACACACCAGATAATCATTACTCAGGTTAGGTCAATAAGCCACTGGCCTGAGTTTCCTTGACATATCCTGCTAGAATTTACAAAGGAAGGTTTATGCTTTAAAAAATATATGATGAGTCCTAACCGGTTTGGCTCAGTAGATAGAGCGTCGGCCTGCGGACTCAAGGGTCCCAGGTTCGATTCTGGTCAAGGGCATGTACCTTGGTTGCGGGCACATCCCCAGTAGGGAGTGTGCAGGAGGCAGCTGATCAATGTTTCTCTCTCATCGATGTTTCTAACTCTCTATCCCTCTCCCTTCCTCTCTATAAAAATTCAATAAAATATATTTAAAAAAATGTATATGATGAAAATATAAAACCTGCTTGATCAGGGAGAAGAGGTTTAGGTCTTTTTTCTGCTGAGCAAAGCTGTGGAAACCTACTTATTTTGGAGTTTTTGCATGCAATACTGAAATTCTTGCTGTACTCCTCTTACAGAAATAAAGTAGTATTAATCAGAAAATATTTGTAGTAGTTGCAAGTTTTTGTCAAAGCAATGCAGATGTGATCTCCAGAGAATTTTGAGATTTTTGAGTCAAGGAATTTTAAAAACAAATGTGATGCATTTTATTGCTTCAGCTTGTCAGTGAGAAAGCCCCCTATGCTAACATATACTTTTTTACTTGCATTTCTAATCTTAGTTGTTCTTTGCTTCTGAAAACTATTATTCTATTATAAAAGGAAATTAAATTAGTTCAGTCCAATTAGCCTATAACAAAGTCAGCTGGATTATATACCACTACTTTCTAATTTTAGGTAATTCTAAATTATGCCTTTTGTTATTCAAGTAATTATCCAGGCATAAGTATTTTGTTCACCAGTTAGTAATTTATAGATTTATCATTTCCCCTTTTCTAAGGAGATTTTAAAGTCCTTTTCTACTAGCTAAATTAACTTTTATTTCATGATCATGCAGTTTCCTTTGAATATTTCTTATTGTTTAATAGATGGTATTCTTAGTAACGCTTGCTAAGTTTTATTTACTTTTAATTTGATTCTTCTGTTTAGTCTTAATTTATCCATATTCATTTGCAAGTGTGACCAAAGAATTTTTTTAACTATATACTGTAAATTTTAATATGGAATATTAATGGCACTATGTACCATGGGCTTAATAAATATCTGCTGAACTGACATGAATACATCCTATCTAATAAAAGAGAAACATGATAATTAGCCGTATGTCCGCTACCCTTCCCATTGGCTAATAGGGCAATATGCAAATTAACTTCTAGCCAAGATGGCAGCCGGCAGCCAGGCAGCTTGAAGCAAACATGAGGCTTGCTTGCTTCAGTGACGGAGGACTCCAACGTTACCCGCATGCCGCTCCCGGCCTCTGAGCATGCAGTTTGAAACATTGTTACCAATATAGAAGCTAAACAAAACCCCAGAAACCTGCTTTCAGCCAGCCGAGATCTCAGAGCTGGAGTTGAAACAGTGTTTCGATTATAGAACCCAAACAAACCAGATACCTGCTTTCAGCAGCTGAGGCCTAAGAGCTGGAGCCAAGCCTCAGAGCTAAAGCTGGCCCAGAATAAAAAAAGAAAAAAAAAGAAAAAAAGGAGTGGTTGGGAGCTTTTGTCACCTGCCAGCCTGAAAACAGCCCTCAGCCCCTCACCCAGACTGGCCAGGCACCCCAGTGGGGACCCCCACCCTGAAGGGTGTGTGACCAGCTGCAAACAGCCATCATCCCCACACCCAGGCTGGCCAGGAACCCCAGTGAAGACCCCCACTCTGATCCAGGACATCCTTCAGGGCAAACCAGCTGGCCCCCACCCGTGCACCAGGCCTCTATCCTATATAGTAAAAGGGTAATATGCCTCCCAGCACCGGGATCAGTGGAGCCGCGAGGCCTCCCAGCACCCAGATCAGCATGACAGGGGGCAGCGCCCAAACCCCCTGATCACCCTGCAGCTCTGTGTGTGACAGAGGGTGTGGCCACAACCTCCCTATCTGCCCTGCTCTCTTCGTGACAGGGGAAGGCGCCCCAACCCCCTCATCAGCCCTGCTCTGTGCCTGATAGGGGGAGCTCCCCAACCCCCTGATCGCCCTGCAGCTCTGTGTGTGACAGGGTGAGGCACTCCACTGCCCCCTACCCCCCACGGGCCCTGCTCTGTGTGTGACGGGGTAGAGCCATAACCTCCCCATCGGCCCTGACCTGAGTGTGACAGGGTGTGGCGCCCCAACTCCCTGATCCGCCCTGCTCTGTGTGTGACAGGGGGCGGTGCTTCAACTCCCCTATCGGCCCTACTCTGTGAGTGACAGGGTGGAGCTCCCCAACCCCCTGATGGTCCCTGCTCTGTGTGTGACAGGGGGGGAGCTCCCCAACCCCCTGATCGACCCTGCTCTGTGCGTGAGAGGGTACGGAGCCCCAACCCCCCTGATGGGCCCTGCTCTGTGAGTGGCAGGGGATGTTGCCGCAACCTCCCCATTGACCCTGCCTTGAGTGTGACAGGGGGTGGTGCCCCAACCACCCAATCGGCTCTACCCTGAGTGTGACTGAGGGTGGCATTGCAACCTCCCAATCCGCCCTGCTCTGTGCATGACAGGGGGCGGCGCCCCAACTCCCCAATCGGCCCTGCTCTGAGCCCGACCCGGGGCTGCACCTAGGGATTGGGCCTGCCCTCTTCCACCCGTGAGCAGGCCTAAGCCAGCAGGTCGTTATCTCCTGAGGGGTCCCAGACAGCAAGAGGGCAAACGCCGGGCCTCTAGTGTATGTATGTATGTGTGTGTGTGTGTGTGTGTGTATGTGTGTGTATATATATATATATATATATATATATATATATATATATATATGCAAAGCTGTGAAAACCTACTTATTTTGGAATACTTGCATGCAATATTGAAATTCTTGATATAATTAAGTAAATATGTATTTACTTAATTATTAACATATTAAATTCTGTAAAATATATCAGACTTGTTTCTCCTACTATGTACACATTGCATAATTGTTGAAATCAGTGTCTATGTTACCATAATATGAACTTCCTATAAACAAGTCCCATGTTTTCTTCTTTTATCTTTTATTTAGTGCATATGCTAATAAAAGGAAGATATTATTTTCATTTTTAGATATATGGGAAATTATCTCATCATAACATTTCCACGGAATTCATGTTCCAAGTAAGTCTTTTCAGAGCTAACCTCACTGCTTTCCTTTGATTTGTTCCTTATCTTGGTAAAAATTGTCCAAAGCTGATCAGGAGAGTTGTTTGTTATGAAGATCAACATCAAATAATCTAGTAATAAAAATAAGGAAACATTTTAAAAAAGAAAAGTAGGGAGAAACTATCAATTTAACATCAAGTAATCTAGTGAGAAAATAAAACATTTTGAAGTAGAAAAGAAGGGAGAAATGATAAATTTCCCACCAGACAAAATTGAGTATCTATAAATAAGTACGAGAAAAGAAATATACCATGCATACTAAATGGAGTGAAATGATTGAAATAAAGGTAATGTGGCTCCTAGCTTCAGATCTTTTGGAAACTAGTCCTCCCTGCTTCCCTCCCTCCCTCCCTTCTTTCCTCCCTTCCTCCTTTCTTCCAGAATCACATAAAACTTCTGGTAAAAGTTTTCATTGAAATGCATATCTGAGCTTTCAAGAAAGAAAAAAACAAAAGGTACTAGAAAAAAATAAAAAAGTGAAAATTAAGGTGCCAGAGTCAAAACTAATAGCGCACATTTCATTAGCTGCTGCTACAGCAATTCCTGGCCTTGAGATATATTGCTCACATGAAGCAGGAGATTCAACCTTGAGCCTCCAAAAGGAGGTTTAGATCTGTGATAATTGCCGAAAATCTGCACCTTCACTGGGCTGTACGCTTAGTGGAAGTTTGACTAGGAACACGGAACAAGAAGAAAACTCTCTCTGCTTAATTTCTGGAGGACTAGGGAAATCTCTAAAAACACACAAAATTAACCACAAGCCCACCAGGGTAGTTTTAAATATGAAATATCTGTGCTATAGAAAACCTGGGAAAGACATTAACATAAAATTTGATTCTGGCTGAATATATTTCTATAGCCCCAGGTACAATCAAAACCAAGTTCTTTCTGGAGGGACACACCCTAGGACAGGGGTGGGCAACCTTTTTGTGAGTGCGTGCCAAAACCAGCAAAATCTCTGACTCAAAATTCTTCTGAGTGCCAACCCTAATTTTTTGAGAACACGTTACGCCTACTTGATATCTCTTAAGGTGTACGTATGTGAAGAACCTTGAAGAAATAATAAAATTCATTTGAGCGACAAAACCACAGTATATGATGATAAAAAATACATTTATTTTTTAATGTATACATGTACACTGATAGTCCGACAGAAAACTTTAGGACTCCGTTTGATATTATCAGTGGGACTTTTGCTGCTGCATCACTGATGACAGAGATTTTACATCAGGTTTCTATTTCGTGACCTTCAGAGACATGTACGAGCTACTACTTTCATCCGTCAGGCTACTCCTATTATGAGACTTAACAAAATTCATCACTGAGAACAAAGATTCACAAGCGTATGTGGATGAAACCAAAACACTGGTCGGATCTAGGAAGGCAGGGAGAGTTAAGGCAAAGGCATAGAAATTGCTCTTCCCCTCTCTTGTCAATCCATGTCTATAGTCTTTAAGATAACTTGTTATGTAAAATTATTTATTTATCTAAGATGCACCTACACTGAATTTATCTGAAAAATAAAAAAGTCGATATTAAGAAAAAAATGTAAATGGAAGATTGTAAGAGAGGGTTTCGCGTGCCAGCAAAAGTTACTGGCGTGCCATGTTTGGCACGTGTGCCAGGGGTTGCCCACCCCTGCCCTAGGATGTACCCCATAGATTGTATTCCTCAACTTTCTGATCTCCAACCTCTTGTCCATACTGTTGGTTAGATAGGCTGAAATGAAAGATTTATAATTCTCAAACTTCCTTTTCCATGAGCGTTCGAATGTGATACACTTGCATGAAATTTGGAATACAATTATTGAGGCAGTGGTTACCTTTCTGATGCTATTGCTGCTAGAAAGCAGTTACACTGAGTGTTTGAGGCACCAGAATTAGCATTCCAGTATCCCGCTGTCGTCTCCATGAGGATCTGAGGCAGAAGCAACAGACTGATGCCGTGTTCCAGTGCCTGATCATCAGGTTCATGGGTATGAGAGTCAGCTGGAGTGATAGCACCATTAACATCCTGATGTCAAGAATTAAGAAATATCTGAAAATTTACACAATTTGCAAGCTAACAAGTTTGTGCCCCACAGTATAATAGATGCTGGCATAAGATCCCAGTTTCCTGGATTCTAGGCAAATTACTGTAAAACTATGACACAGCTCAAAGCATGAACCTCATTACATTCCAGTTCCCATTTTTGCTCATGTCCCACTAGAGCAATGGGGAGACACCCATGCAGATGCTGCACACCCTCCTTAGTTAGATATGGCCACACGCGGAGACAGATAGGTTAATAGGGATACAGAGGCTGCCCCCCTTGTCTCAAATTGGCCATCCCCGAAAGACCATCCCAGCTCCAGAGCTCCCTGTGGGATTGGCTGGGATCTCTGCTGCAACTTAATTGTAGTTAGTTCCTTCCTCTGCCTGATCCTGCTTCCCTGATTTCTTGAACTTGGTTCACCTAAGAGAATGCCCCAACTGGACACCTGTACCACAGTCTGTACCCCAGCTCCTGTTTCTAGGACACCAAATTATAAGACATACACTGTAGGAGGCAGGAAACTATTCTTGGTATTTTCAAGCATCAATACTTGAATATAGGTATTAGAAGCTTACACAATAATTAGGTCTGAAGGAGTAAAAGTCTGAAGCCCCAACTGGGCTATTAAATCAAGGAACACCACCCTACTGTAGCACAAATAGCAAAGTCTATTGTTGGGAAACAGTTTCTATGGGTTTCTGATGTTGTTACACATTTTGTGAGCAAGACATATACTGCCTTCTTTTTCTGAACTATCTTGTCAAAGATGTATGTCTAGTGCACAGTTTGGTAATTTAGAGATACTCATTCTCTCCAGAGTAGAGAACAGGATTGTTTTCTTTTCAATATAATAAAGATAATGGTCATTGCCTTTTGGAGAACATCCATAGGTTTGCTGAAGCCCATTGTAAAACATACAGGACCTCTAATTTCTGGGATCCTGTGAGACAAATCCACAAGTGTTCTAGGTGGATGGGGTAGGGGTGAAAGAATACTTAAGTTATCACCAGAGATCACGTGGAATGAGGTGCTAGTCAAAGGCAAGTCTTTGGTGGATAAAATAGCTGCTCAGATACAACATTGTGAAGGGAAAGAAGAATATAAAAATGAGATTGAAGCAGTGGCTGCCCTGGAATAAATAGTGAACATTATAATGTAAGCGTTTCCTGCACTCAGATGAGAGGACCATAAGGTTATATAATTGCGCTTAACAAAATCTAGACGTTGTAGACACAAAGTCTGATGTAGCCAAAAATTAACTGCAGAATCTAACCTTATAGATTGCTGAATTACAACCTAAGTTGAATGGTTTACTTCTCCCTTTCTCCTGTATATGAGACCAATGAGATGAAATAGATTCCTGAACATTAGAATGAATACTTGGAGATGCCAGTACAATCAACTCTACATGCCTGATCAAAGTACTCCTGACATGCTTAAAAACATTATAATAATCGCACTTGCAATAATTACCTAACAACGACATGCCAATATTCCCTGCCCCAATCCTACCCATTGATCCAATATGCCCTAGAGAACAATTTGACTGAGAAGGAAATAGCTAACACACCAAAATAATTTCAACAAGTTTATAATTTATAGCAGCAAAAACCTGAAGAACATGCATGGGTATAAATTCTAAGAGTAATGAACTAGATAGGAAACAAAATGACTTTAGGTTAGGCCATATTTACAATACTGGTGTGAATATGAGCATTCTGGATTTATTAGACTAGTTTTAGAATATGATAGTTGATCATTTTGCTTGATTTTTTTTTTTTTACCGAAACTAGAATACTCAGTAGTACCCTGTGTTAAAGAATGTTGAGAATTCTAAACTTCTTTGATATAGTGCAAAAAATTAAACTGGAATAAAATAGTTAGAATAGACTTATCGTAAACTACATACTCAGTTTCTTTAATGATGTTCCCTGAAAGACCAGAGTGTCTTTATAAATGTACTGCTGAGTTGATCACCAGAATCTTTGAAAAGTACTGTGGTTATGCCAACAGCAAAGATCAACTCTAAATCTCTGATATGGCGTGTGTACTTAGAGGGACCAGCCGATTACCTGTGGCAGGTTGATTACACCGGTCACATTGCACATGGAATGTTAGGTATTTTCCACACTAGAATAGGCAATCATCCAGTATGGATTTACCTTTCCCGTCAGCAATATTTCTGAAATTGTCACTTTTTTTTTTGATTCACCAAATGCCTTATCTCCTGCTATATACCCCACACAATTTTGTTTTGGAGCGCATAACTTATTTTCATATGAAATAAATAATCAAGATGGCCATGAAATTCACTAGTCTTATCACAAACCCCCATATCCAGAAACAGCTGGCTTTACAGATAAGTGTAATAGTATATTTTATTGAGTACTTAGTTATGTTGCCAGCTAGTATAAACAATGGCTTGTGAACTGATGGTACAAGAAGAGGTAGATATGATAAACTGGTAAGTAATATATAATGCTGTTCTCCTATAATATCAAGGAACAAAGAGATAAAAGCAGAAGTATTTCTTACTATTTTACTTAATAACCTGCTCACAAAATATTACTCATTCTCCAACTTAGAATTCTGTTACTTTAGTATTTAAAAGAGGACTTTTCCTACTAAGGCACTTACAAAAATTTCTTCCATTGAATTGGATGTTCAAATTGCCACTGACAACTGTATATCTTTATGCAATTGAAAGGAAGGAAATTGGAAGATTGATTATTATTCTCAGAAGAATAGGTTTGTGGGCACAGGCATCTCTCTTGAACTCAGAAGACACTGTGGACTAGTTCATAGTATAGTCACATGCTTTGGTAAATACAGACAGAAGGTTATAGCAACCCAATGCAGAAAAATAAATTACAAAAGACTCAGGAAATTCAGAAAAGAAATGTGAACCCACCATACTGGGGAAAACATTAACAACAGACCTCTCTGATGGCCGAGGCATTCTCGAAGGATCCAGAAAACATGAAATAGTGGGGGAGAGATGTTATATCACCAGGTTGAGAATCACAGACTACATAAAATACCAGTGTTTTCTAATTTTCTGTATTCTGTGTCTAATATAAATTTCAACCAATTTGCTTACATATGAGTCTACTGTCTTCTATGGTTTTAAACAAGGTATCGCAGGTGGTGGTTAACATACTAATTTAGCTTTGGGTTAGAGCATATCAAGCTGAGATTATGAGTGAATTAGTGCAATGAATATCATCCCAAGATACATACCATGACAAATATAACTCAGTGTGCCTCTTTCTGAGTAAATGGACTTGTGTTGTCAGAGAGATGGCTGCAGTACACTGTAGTGAAAATGACTTCTGAAGATGGAGAAGAGGGTAGGAGTGGAGGATTTTTAAGTATATCTGCCAACTCCCCCACCCCCGATTTTCCACAATAAAAAAATATGAAACAAACCTGGAAAATTTTAATGTCTCTTTAAATGGTTCAGAGCACAGAGTTTCTATTATATATTCTGTTCCATCACATGTATTTAAAGGTTTATTAAAATCCACTAAAAAGACAAATGTAATTAGGGTGGATTTATATTTATTTGTTCCTAAAGTGCAAGTGTAAATACTTGGATATGGTGCAATCACCATTCTTTAGAATAGAGGCAAGGCAACTTCAAAGCCCTTTAATTCCCAAAGAGAAAAATTGTATTTATGAGAATGGGAGCAGGATTTAAGAAAGTTTAATTTATTTAAAGAAAATGGAAGAATAGAAGAAAAATTGCATAATAAGAGCATGCAATACAATTGAATTCATAAGAACGTTTAAGATAATAAAGGATACTTTAGATTTGACATAATGCTAGTGTGTGGTATGAGGGGAAAATTATTATTGGTTTTAGGAACACAATAGACTGGTTGAAGAGATAAGATTATAGTGTACATTTTAAGAAAATAATAAGGGATTATAGCAGACTAGACATGATATTAATTGAATGGAAAAGAAAATGTGTACCTTCCTGAAGGTATTATCACTTTTTCTAAAAGTAAAACAACACAAACTACAATCATGAAAATTATACCACTCTCCCCCTAAATGATACTTCCTGTGCTTTGCCACATGAAACTTTAAATACTCTGTCTTTTTAAATCACTCACTGAGCACATTTCTTGAAACAACATAGTATTGAGATTATTTGTGTGTCAGGTGCTCATTCCCCTTCAGATATAATTTACTTCAAGTACTTTTGGGTACACTTTTACTTATGTTTTTTTTATTATATTCATTTTTGACTGCAAATTATGTAAGGATTTATTTGGAGCATATTTAATGTGTGTCCTAATATATAAATAATTAAATCTCATGCTGCAGGGCATAAGTTGGTTGCAAGAGGGTTTTCAGGAGGTATTTTGCCTCAGCACAAAATTGTGTAATGACAAATGAAAAGAGACAAAGGGGCTGGATTGAGAGTCTGCTGTCTATTACTCTATACGTACTAAAATACAGCACCAATCTCGAAAATTCTACCAAAGTGGATCATTCTAAAAATCATAGGTTGATATTTTTCCTACAATAATTATAAAAGAATCATTTTCCAAAGTTTTTTTTTATTTTATTTTATTGTCTGATATATTTCATTTCATTATCTTGTCTCTAAATTATTACTTTTAAATTGTTTATCTTGTTGCAATTATTACAGATACCCCCCAACCCCCAACTGAGCCCCTCCACTCCACTCCTACACCTCCTCGGGCCTTCACTGCACTATCGTCTGTGTCCATGGATTATGCATATGTGCATGTGAGTTCTTTAGTTAATCTCTCCCGACCCAAACCCCTTCCCTCTAAGATTTGTCAGCCTTTTTCTTGCTTATATGTCTCTGAATCTATTTGTTCATCAGTTTATTTTGTTCATTAGATTCCACATAGAAAAAAGAATATCTATATTTTTAAATTTAATTTGAACCAACTCCCCCATGCTTATAAATTTGCACATGTCCTATTTGTTTTTAAAATTGTTTTATGTGAACTTGAAAAACTTTGTGCAGTAGATCAAATATGAATTTCTAAAGTACATCTTGTTCAATTGAAAGTTCTAAATAAATTGACCAAAAGGGCCTTAGGGTATTTAATTTGCCAATATTTGAAAACATTACTGTGACCTAAGAATAAATAAGCTTTGTTGTTTTAGATAAAATTATTCTGTGTAAATGATGTCCAATGGATTGATGTTTTTCAAAAAGAGAATTAAAATTCCCAGACTGAAAGATAAGATTAGGTTGATTAAGCTGAAAAGTGCATGTTTTTATTCCTACCCTTTAAATAATTTTCACTTTAGGAAGCATTCTCCTTTTTTTAAGGCAAATATTTAATCACCCCTCATCTAATGCCAACATCTCAAGGACTAGCAAATTTGGAGTTTACACAAAATAAGAGTTTCCCTGGTCAATGGCACCAAAATGCTTTTAACAAGCAAAGTTTCCCACAGAGCAGATCACAGCAGACACCACATAATGGATCACAGTGAAACTGGGAGTTCAAAGGACCACTGGGGAAAGGCCCTGTGCTAATGAAGCAGATCAGAGGCAATATCCAGTCAGAACAATTTAATTCTCATTTATTTCTGGCCTGCCATTTGGTTAGTCAAAGGCCAATTTGTAAAGTCATTCTCTGTCAGTGAACAGAACCCAAATAAATCAAACAATATCTGGGAAATGAAACACAGCCAATCTTTTGTCTTTGCCCTCCCAAAGGCAAAATGCATACCTATAAGTAGGAAACAAACCTCATGCTTTTCTCAGGGGAGGCGGTGACTGCCAAAAGTATTCCATTTATTATTTAACTAGAGGCCCAGTACATGACATCCGTGCACTCGGGAGGTGTAGGGTTAGAGGAGGTTTGGGGGGTCCCCTCAGCTTGGCCTGTGCCCATTTGCCCAGTTCCCGCCACCGCCACTATGCTTGCCAGCTGTCAGTCCAGGTCTGGCTGAGTGGCGCTCCCCCTGTGGGAGCACACTGACCACCAGGGGGGCAGCTCCTGCGTTGAGCATCTTCCCCCTGGTGGCCAGTGCGTGTCATAGCAACCGGTCATTCCGCTGTTTGGTAGATTTGCATATTATCCTTTTATTATATTACTAGGGGCCCGGTGCACGAAATTCGTGCACTGGGTGTGGGGGGGGGGGGAGTGTCCCTCAGCCCAGCCTGCCCCCTCTCACATACTGGGAGCCCTCAGGCGTTGACCCCCATCACCCTCCGATCGCCTGATCGGCCCCTTGCCCAGGCCTGACGCCTCCGCCAGAGGTGTCAGGCTTGGACAGGGGACCCCCATCTCCCCCCGATCATTGGCTCTGGCCCCCGCCCAGGCCTGAGGCCTCTGGCCCAGGAATCATGCCTGGGCAGGGGACCCCCATCTCCCTCTGATCGCTTGCTCCACCCCTCGCCCAAGCCTGACGCCTCTGACCCAGGCTTCAGGCCTGGGCAAGGGGACCATCATATCCCTCCAATCCCCGGCTCCGCCCTCCATCCAGGCCTGATGCCTCGGCCAGAGGAGTTGACCCTCATCACCCTCTGATCACCAATCACCGGATCGGCCCCTTGACCAGGCCTGAGGCCTCCAGCAGAGGTGTCAGGCCTGGGCAGGGGACCCCCAGCTCCCTGCGGTTGCAGGCTCCACCCCTGCCCAGGCCTAATGCCTCTGGCCTAGGCGTCCGGCCCAAGCAGCAGGGACCTGCAGTGGCAGCGGGGGGCGCCACGATTGTGGGCTCTGCTTTAGGCCCAGGCAAGGGACCCCTAGCTCCTGGGACTGCCAGCTTCGACCGTGCCCAGCTCCCATTGCTGGCTCCACCCCTACTTCCTGCTATCACTGGCCAGGGTGGCAAAGGCGCCTGATTCTCCGATCATGGCTGAGGGGCAGGGCAAAGGCGGCCCCAGGGCCGCCTTTGCCCTGCCCCCCAGCTCTTAGCTCCCCCCTGGGTTTCAGATCACTGTCAGTGGCAGGGGGCTTCTTTGCATTTCTCCTGGTATCGCCTATGATTGTTCACACATTTTATTGGTCAGCCTTAAAAAAGGATTACACATTTCATTAGCAAGTTAAGGAAACAGCTTTTGAAAATGTTTACCTGTTCTATTAATTTTTCTCTAGCATATTAATTTCTGCTTTGACTTTGTCAATTCCTTATTCCTGATTTTATTTGATGTATTCCTTGTCCAATTTTAGGATAAACAATTAAGTTTTTATCTTTTCAAATATATAATAAAGAAGGTATTTAATTATATATTTTTTCCTCTATGTAATCAAGTTTCTCACAATACTCATCAGGTCCAGTTTCTTCATTTAAATCACTTATCTAGTTTTCAGAATCATTTGAATTTGCAATCACAAAACATCAACACATTAACTAGGGGAACTCACAGATTACAGCATATTAAAAAAATTTCAAATCTATATCTTTTGATGCCATAGTCATATTAAATTTAACCCATACCAACTCAAGTCCAAGACTTGTAGTATATAATTTTTCTTTTTTTTAAGACAAAGTGAAATGTATTTTCACCTACTCAACTTCATATGTCATCCAAACATACTCAGAAACTAACCAATGAAGCAATGCTTTTGTCAGTACATACTACAATCTAAATCAGTATCAAATACAAAGCTAAATGGCAATTTTGGAGGCACCTCACAGTGAGATTTTTATAAGGTTGCTAAATGGACACTATCACTGTTTTGTGAAACATTTATTTGGAAAAGAACTTATTACAAATACCCATGTCAGAAGTAATATACTATTTCATCCTTTTTTATACTTTGAACAAAGTGGTGGACATGATTTTTTGCAATATTGAATTAATGTAGTTCTATTGGAAACATGCAGGGAACATGTGGCTACTAACATTTACTTGATGATTGTCTTGTATTTAATGGCTAAGCAAGTTTAATGAAAGTCTTTAAAATGTTGAGGTCATAAAAACCAATAAAGAATCATTACCTGCCCAGCCAGTGCTTCAGCATCAACTTATGAACCAGGTTTGATTCCCTGTCAGGGCATATGTCCCCATTACAGCTCAATCCCCAGTGGGGGGGGGGGTGCAGGGAGAACATATGGGAGGCAACCAATCAATAATACTCTCTCATCATTGATGTTTATATCTCTCTCTCCCTTCCTCTCTGAAATCAATAAAAATGTATTTAAAAAAATAACAAAAAAAAACCTTTGAAGCTCTGACAGATTGGAAAAAAATGTTTGTAATAAGTAGAACTCAAGTGTTAATGAATTTAATATATGAATCAATACTATATATTAATATAAGTTAACATATCTACAGAGAAAAAGGAGCAAAAAAATTCAAGCATCTGTCAAGCATTAAAAATATCGCTGAAAACATTATTTCAGCTTCACTATAAGGAAACTGGAGGAAGATAATTTTTGAAAAAAAAAATTAAATATGCCTGGCTGGTGTGGCTGCCATAGTACTTGTGTTGTATGGAGTGGAGCACAAGAATTCCTGCCTTGTCATGGTGTCTCTGCTGTTAAATAGTTCTGTCATTTGAATGATGGTTCATCCTACTTCTAAGTATTCAGTCTCCTGGAAACTAAAATACAGGGCTTTGAATTTGTTACCTTTGAAATATCCACTACCTGCTGTGTGATTTTGTTCTAAAAAATTGCATAATTTGCATCACAAATTGTCTTAGTTACATTAGGTAGAGGCCCCTGAAGCTAAGTTTAAAAAAAGTAAATGTAATCACTGTTTTTCAAAACATTACAGCATGTTAAGCAGGTGATCTCTGAAATTGAATATGTTATTAGCCTCAGGGCATTGTCAATGTAGTTGCTAGATACAATATTTAATAATCTTTTCCCCAATTCTCTTAATATTTAATAAATTCAATACATTCTTACTCAATCATTATCAAAATACAAGCTTTAGGTATTTAATTTCTCAAGACACCAGGCTAAATCTAGAACTTACATAATATATTAAGAGAATGTACTCTCACAACTTTTCTTTTTTTTTCACATTGTTTCTAGCTCACATTGCATTACTTTTATATTTCTTCTCTCCTACCCCACTCTCCCTCTTCTTGCCTCCCTTTATTTTTGCTATTCTTTCTCAAATTTAAATATTGAAAATAGTATTTGTTTACTCATTTATGTCCTGGACTTATTTATATTACACTGGCAACATTAACAATATATAGGGTATTTATAAAATTTTCAGTTCTGGCAGAATGGATATGTAGCATGCTATTATTTTTTTAAAGCATGCTGGCTCTGTGGGACTTTTAAAAATTGACACTGCTAAAAAGTAATTCCCTTTTTGTTACTTTTTTAGTGCTGAATTTCTGGCAATCTTTGTGGTTTAATTCAAATGTATTTTGCCTGGGGACTTTCTTTTCCCTCCTTTGCTTTCCTTTTGTCTTTCAAAATGTTTATCAAAATGAGAGCTATAGATTTCTATCTTTTTTCAGACTTCAAAACTTTATTTCTAGGCACTCAACAAATACTTCCATTTTGGAAAATAACAATTTTAGATTTTGAAAGATGAAGTATGTTCTATGGTTAAATGGAATAATGTCTATTTGAATATTTGGTTAAATCCAAGAGTATAAGTAATATCTTAGCATTATTCATTATCTAGTGAATTCCCAAGGCAGGACTATTTTATATATATATATATATATATATATATATATATATATATATATTTTAAAGTGATAACTTGTTTGTTATAGGGAGCAGCTATAGGGTTAAGCCTTGGACTGACCTGTTGGCAAAGCCACAAACAAGTCCCAGCTTAGAGGGCACAGCCTTCTTAGATAATTAACCTTGACCTTATGACACTCCCTAGATCTTATCTGGGAAGCTAATGGGCTGTGGGAGGTGCAGCAAGTGCTGCCAAAACAAGTGAAACTCACAAGAACATTATAACCACTACCTTGTTTACCTCTGGCTATAAAATAAAGGCTCAGCTTGCTGTCTGGGTCGCTCGCTGTGGCCTCAGCCAGGCACAGGAGATCCACCTAGACCCAGCTTATTCTCTATGTCTGTCTTTTCTAAATCCTTTGCTCCACCCCTCCCACCCCCCACCCCCACCCCCAGGCTCACAGAACCCTTGGCTGTGCTGGCCTGGCACAATTTGTGATAGAATTTCCTTTTTTTATTTTGTATCCACAAAGACTTAATTTTTCTGGTGCACCAAATCTGAGGAACTCTATGAAGAAATGCAACAGTGTGCATGTATAAAATACAGCAATTCAGAGTTTGGAACTCTGTAGAGTTCCTGTTCTTCACCATCATGACTGCCTTACCTTTAAATGAAAAGAAGTAATTCAAATTCTGCCCAAATGAAACACTGCAATGATATTTTCTTATATTGGCTTGTATAAGATTACTTAATTAATGAAAGTTAAGGTGAGCCTAAATCTCTTTGGCTATATACTAGTATATAACTTTACTTGCAATTGGGGAAAATCTACTAGATAACAGGCCTACTATTTCATCATGATTGTCATGAAGAAAGAAAAAAAAATCTTCGATGTTCTTTTGCTTTTCTTAGAATTCCATTAAGAGAATAAAATCTTAGAAAAAATATTGGTAAAGGTAGACAAAAGGGATTATAATGACTAAATATCCCCATTACAATCACATTCAAATCCACTGCTTCAGTGAACTCCATCCTCCCCTTTCCACACTTCTCCCTCTCCAAAAAAGGAAAGCATGGATTAATAAAAAACACAAAGAAGAAGAGTTCAAGTTTATGCCTGAACAATTTTCAAAAGAAGTATGTTTTGTACACCTACAAGCTGAGCATCTATAGAAAGCAGAATGGGTTGGTTAAGTACTAGTAAAAGTCAGCATATACTATTTTTTATTTCCCCTTTTGAAGGTTATCACAAGAGATGAGTAGATCTTCACTTCACATTTTATAATATTGTTATGGAATGTGGAATTACCTAGTTTTATTCTAGAACAAGTGTGTCCTTGCATCTATTTGAATAATCATTCATATTCTCAATGTATCTATAATTACGTCAACATTTTCTAAATTGTGGTCATCTTAAATAATTATATACCAAATGATGTTATTTTGAAAAAAAACAAATATAAATGGCAAAAATGAATAAAACAGGAATGTTTAACATTTAATAAGACAGCAGTATAATGATTACCAGAAGGAAAGGAGAGTGAGTGGCCATAGGAGAGAATAAAGAAAGGATAAATGGTGATGGAAGGAGACTTGACTTGTGGTGGTGAACACACAATACAATGCACAGATGATACATTATAGAATTGTACCCCTAAAACCTATATACTTTTATTAACCAATGTCACCCCAATAAATTCAATAAAAAATAAAAAAATACATAAAGAAATGAGTGAATGCACACAATATAATACTACTAAATAACAACAACAACAACAAAACAAACAAACAAAAACAGTAAGATACTGGTTTAACTCTCAATACACAGAGTCTGTCAAATTCATAAGAAAATTGCCTGACTTAACAAGGTAGGAAAGAACAACATCTCCATCCTGCTTCCCCAAAAAAGAACCCAGAAAAAAACAACAACACATAATCTGATTCTAGATTGTTGATTCCAGAGTACCTAATAAGAGTCATCTTTAATAAGACTGAAAACAAGAGAAAAGGAACAACTAATTTATTATTAATAAGTTAAGTACTTTGATACAAATGTCATATTCAGAAGGAAGTTTGAGTTTACTTGGGGGAAGATTATACCTAGAGAACTGGGTTGTATCTCAGGCATCATCTCAATTCACAGGGAAGGAGTAAAGTAGACTGCATTCAATGAAGTATGAAGGCAGAGCACTTGAAGCCAAGTCATATAAATAATGGTTAATAAAACTAGAGATTTTCAGCTTGAGGAGCAGAGCATTTTGGGAAATCTGATAGCCATGTTCAAATATTTCCAGAGTTTCTCTGTGGAAAGAATTTTAGCTATCTCTTATATAAAAGGCCCATGCCATGACGCCATAGTGCCATCACAAACCAGCAGAGGCTCTTGTGGCGGGTGGGGCAGGGCACGAGCTGTGAGCCGTGGAGGGCTATGAGCAGCAGAGGACTGAGCAGCGAGCTACAAGCAGCGATGGATGGAGGCAAGTGGAAGCAAGCTACTCACGCACGATTTTGTGCGCGCTGGGCCTCTAGTGCTATATTCGGTCCACAGGGCAGAGTGAGCATCAGTAATTGAAAGCTTCAAGGACATAGATTTTAGTTCAAAATAGCATGTTTTCAAAGCTGCAATGAAGAGTTTTATCCACTTATGATGGTTGCAAGTTATTCAGAGTAACTTACTCTAAATTGAAAGACTAACAGGCATACGTGAAAATATTTAATAAAAAAAGAATGATTATCCAGCAAACTAGATGATTTTTAATATATCAAAACACAAAACATACTGTAACATCTAAAGAGAAGGAACAATTATTATTTAAATGCATGGATACTTATATTTTGAAATTTTGATTTAATTTGGTTGTAAAAGGGGAATTGTTTTTTCTTTTTATTTATTTCAGAGAGAGGGAGTGTGAGGTAGAGAGAGAGCTATAGAAACATCCATGAGAGAGAAATATCTATCGGCTGTCTCCTGCATGCCCTGTACTGGGAATCAAGCCTGCAACCCTGGCATGTGCCCTGACTTGGAATCGAACTGGCAACCTCAGGATGCATGGGAGAGAGCTCAACCAACTGAGCTACACCAGCCAGACAAGAAGAATTACTTTTTATGTTAAAATCTTTAAGTGAGGAAGACTGAAATATTTTGATGCACGCTTTTCCTTTAAGGTAACAGTTCTTAAATGTTAACAGGAGTCAGAAGTATCAAAAAGGTCAATTAGTCCTCGCCGGATTGGCTCAGTGGAGAGAGCATCAGCCTGTGGACTGAAGGGTCTCAGGTTCAATTCTGGTCAAGGGCACATGCCTAGGTTGCAGGCTCCATCCCCCGTAGGGGCGTGGAGGAGGCAGCGGATCAATGAGTTTCATCATTGATGTTTCTATCTCTCATCTTTCTCTCTGAAATCAATAAAAGATATATTTTTTAAAAAAGGCCAATTAGTTGATTTGTGTGGGACCTGAGAATTCCCATTTCTAAAAAATTCCCATAGGATGTTGATGGGGTTAATTCTCCAATCACACTTTCTGAACCATAGCCTTAAGGAAATGGGTTTGTAGTATTACTGCTAACTTTCAACCCCATTAACCTTCTAACAAGACAACAGTGCAATGTGAGCCTCAGATTATTGTTCACAACAACCAGCCTTTCCAGAGTATGAGGAACTAAAATAAAGTCTGATAAAAAAAAAAAAAAAGCTCTACAAAATGATGTTTTATAAAAAATTATCAAAATATTTTATTAACCTTTAAGGTATATGAAATTACCAACATTTGATTATGTCTTCTTCTTAAGCCCCTTTCATTGACTTCTCAAGCCTAGGATAATATTCAAAGGTTTTACTATTATTCACAGTACTTTCCCATTACCTCCATGCTTCTCATCTCTTTAAACTGAGGCACTGCCTCTGCCCGTTTTCCTACATGTTAAAAACATTTAATCTTTGAAAATTAAACTCGTTTTAATACAGTTATCTTTTCTCTGCATAGAACACATTTCCCCCTTCTTTTTACCAAGTAACGCCAACATTTTTCTTCTGACTGTCCACTAAGTGGTTTCTTCACTTACCCCACTGCCAAAACCAGGTTCAATGACCATTCTATGCATTTCCATTGCACCCTGCAGTTGCTTCAATTTTTGCTTGACAAATTACCTATCTCTTTGAATGTATAAGGGCTATCTATCTGCTGTTGAAATCTCTGCACTAATACATACTTAAATAAAGGTACATTAATATTGGGAGATTTTAAAGGCAAATTAATATTGGAGATTTAATTGGGAGATAGGCATCCTGCTTAATAATCTTAAACTACTATCAGTAATGGTTAAAAGCAAATATATTTTCTTAATTATGAACGGGACCAGTCTGTCCTGAACAAAGGTGTTGCCTCCTTCTGGGATTTCTTTCACCATAAGTTGTCATTAAAAGTTTATATGCATCTTTCCCCAGCCAACCTGCAATTTAAAGGGATAATTCAAATATTCCCTCTAGAAATTCTGTTCTTATTTGTTTGGAGTTCATTCTCCCAGACCCTGTCTGTGGCTTCACATATTTTAAATTTAATTTTCCTCTGCCAATATCATGGGCATATTATAGTCAACCACCCATCCTATGCATCACACATTTACATTATATCTGGTTACTGTTGCTGCATTATTATTTTCTTTGACCTTTCAACATTTGCAATCAAATAGTTACTAAAGTGAGTTTCCCTTTATATGGAACCATTTTCTTTATTAGTTATTAGAGGCCCGATGCATGAAATTCATGCGCTGGGGGGGGGGGGGGTCCCTCAGCCCAGCCTGCACCCTCTCCAATCTAAGACCCCTCAAGGGATGTCTGACTGCTGGATGTCTGACTAAACTGGCAGTCAGTCATCCCTCTCACAATCCAGGACTGCTGGCTTCCAACTGCTCACCTGCCTGCCTGCTTGATTCCCCGTAACCGTTTTTGCCTGCCAGCCTGATGACCCGCTAATCACTCCCCTGCCAACCTGATCGATACCTAACCACTCCCCTGCTGGCCTGATTGCCCCAAACTGCCCTTCCCTGCCAGCCCAATCACCCCCAACTGCCCTCCCCTGCCGGCCTGGTCGCCTCTAACTTCCCTCCCCTGCAGGCCTGGTAGCCCCCAACTGCCCTTCCCTGCTTTCCTGATCACCCACAACTGCCCTCCCCTGCCAGCTATCTTGTGGCTGTGGGTGCTGCCATCTTTGAGGGTGGGGCAGTCAATTAGTATATTCCCTTCTTATTGGCTGTGGGTGCCTCCATCTCTGAGTGTGGGGCAGTAAATTAGCATATTCCCTCCTTATTGGCTGTGGGTGCCACCATTTTTGAGGGTGGGACAATAAATTAGCATATTCCATCCTTATTGGCTATGACACTGCCATCTTTGAGGGTGGGGCAGTCAATTAGCATATTCCCTCCTTATTGGCTGTGGGCGCCACCATCTTTGTGACATCACTAGGGTAATTAGTATATTTCCTCTTTATTAGATAGGATATTCAAATTATATATATTTCATGGAAACATATATATACTTTATACATATATGCATAACTTATACTTATGTAACTTTATATATGTATATCTTATACATATATGTCTATTTTATTCAAATATATGTATATTTTATGCATACATTGTAAAATTTTAAAGTATTAAAAATTCTATACATATTTGATAATTCTACATTATCTCTTCATATAATCTTATTACATATAATTTCTAAGTTAAACATATATTTGTACTTTTTAAACTGAACTTTAGTTCATACAGGAAGCAAAAGCTCTAATTTAATTTTTTAAGGAAATGGACCAGACATCTGCAATTTTATATGTCCCAGATGATTCTGAAAATCTGTCAATATTTAATTTTTTAAATTCTCACCCAAGGACATATGGAGAAAGAGAGAGAGAGGGAGAGAGAGAAAAACATTGATTGGCTGCCTTCCATTCATGCCCCCGACTGGGGGCTCAAACCTGACATTCAGGTATGTGCCCAGATCAGGAATTGAACCGGCAACCTTTCGGTGCACAGGATGATGTTCAACCAATTGAGACACTCTGAGCTGGCAATCTGTCAAGATTTATAACCACTATTTTAGAGGCCCTTAGAGTCACTATACAGCTATAATTCTTGAAGTATTCTTAAATCTTAAAAAGAAACAAGTCTGACAAATACAAAATATTTTTTCTGCAGGTTTATGCAATGTTTTACCATGAAGACACTAAATATGAGTTTTGTGTTGAAAGTCAATAGTAGTTGTTATCCTTTGTGGCAGGTAATAGGTAAAATTCCCAATAGATGATCATTTTCTTTGCTAGAAATCATTTTTCCTGGTTTATATTACTAATAACAGCAATAAAACAGTGATGGAAGTAATTTTGAAATTATTGTTAGGGACTGAATGTTTGTATCCCTCAATATTCATATGTTGATGACTAATCTCTGCTAATAACATGTAGACAGTCTAGTCATTTGGAGGTGCAGTGTTTGGTGGATAATGAGGTCATAAGAATGGAGTCCCATAAATGGGATCAGTGCCCTTATAAGAAAAAAACTGGGAGAGCTACTGTCCTCTTTGTCCCTTGAACATGTGGTGAAATAACAGGAATACTGCCATCTATGGACGAGTGAGAGTGCTCTCATCAGACATCAGATCTGCTGGCACCTTGATGTTTGAATTCCCAACCTTCAAAGTGTGATAAATAAATGGTTATGACTTAAATCAACCTATCTATGGCATCTATTATAGCAGCCCATACTGATTAATACTATCATTTTCCTAGAGTTTGAAAAGGAAAAAAGGAAGCTACATTAGCTTCATTTAGAAACTTGGTGATACTAGCAGTTGGCACATAATTCAAAAAATAGGTAAGCCTATGTCTTCCAGAAGCATAGGGGTCTATACCTTGTAGCTCAGGTAATTTTAGTAAACATCTAGGTTTAGCAAGTCTCTACAATCTACTAATATAAAAACCATGGGTGTTGTTCATCACCGCCTGAACCCCTGAGCTGCTACAAAGCGGAAGGAAGTCAGTCCTGCAGGGGTTGTCTTGGCAACAGCTGTGCCCTCCCCAAGCTGTATCCCTGAGCTGTTTCCAGCAAGGGCGGGGTTTGAGGCAGGAACCCGCCCTCGGAGCATGGACCCACTGAATCCTGGGTTGTTTTGCCAAGAGCTGCGCCCTCCCCAGCTGTTTCCCGTGTGGCCTGAGGGAAGAACCCACCCTCAGAGCACCAAGAGTGCCCAGCAAGCAGTCAATCCTGGGTTGCTGAGGTGGAGGCCACAGCCTGGTAGAACTCTGGGTCTCTAGCCCAACAGGAGGCATGGCCGACCTTCAAACCAGACCCTGACAGTAGAAAGGAGGGAGCCCCATTCCTTACAGAATCCGCTGTTGGATAACTTGCTGTCAGTGGCCTGTCAGCCAGGAATCCCATTCTCCTGCACCCTGGACCCTGACAGGAGGGAGGAGGGAGCCCCTTTCCTCACAGAATTGACAGGTGGCCAGTTTGCTGTCAGGGGCCTGCCAGCTAGCAATCCTATTCACCTGCACCCTGGCCCCTGACAGCAGGGAGGAGAGAATATGTTTGATGATTCCATTGATTCCACAGATGATGCTGAAAAAGAAAATTTTCCCATAGAATTTCTTAATCGTATTACTCCTTCGGGAATGCCGGGTCATAAATTAAAATTGAAAGTGGGTGCAATCATCATGCTATTGAGAAATCTCAATTGTAAATGGGGTCTTTGTAATGGTACCAGATTTATTATCAAAAGACTATGACCTAACATTATCGAAGCTGAAGTATTAACAGGATCTGCAGAGGGAGAGGTTCCAAAAATTAATTTGTCCCCATCTGACACTGGCCTCCCATTTAATTTGATTCCACGATGGTTTCCCGTGATGCAAGCATTTGTGATGACTATTGATAAATCATAAGGACAAACTCTAGACAAAGTAGGCATATTCCTACCTGAACCTGTTTTTGCACATGGTCAGTTATATGTTGCTTTCTCTTGAGTTTGAAGAGCATGTGATGTTACAATTAAAGTTCTAAGTACTTCATCACATGAAAAAATTAGTCAAGCACTTTGAAAGTGTTTTCACTCTTAATGTGGTGTACAGGGAGATATTAGAATAAGTTTAATCACTTTATTAGTCATTGTTTGCATCACTGTTATTTTTATATCATGTTTTTGTTGTTTTCATATCATGTTTTTGTCATTTTTATATCATGCCTATGTTGTTGTTCTACCCTTTTGTTACTGTTTATTTATTAATAAATAAATGTTATATTTATTTATAATATATAATATTTATTTATTATATATATTTATATAATATATTATATATATTATATATAATATATAATGTATTATATATAATAGTAATATATAATATATATAATATATAATATTTATTTATTATAATATATTTATAATAATATATTATTATATTATTTTTATATACATTTTACTAATTTCCTTTTATCTCTCACACTTCTATTATAGAGAAAGGGCAAATAGCAATATTGAAATATCTTTGCTAATTAATTCCCTTTTTTTAAAAAATATATTTTATTGATTTTTTACAGAGAGGAGGGGAGAGGATACAGAGTTAGAAACATCAATGAGAGAGAAACATCGATCAGCTGCCTCCTGCACAATCCCCACTGGGGATGTGCCCACAACCAAGGTACATGCCCTTGACTGGAATCGAATCTGGGACCCTTGAGTCTGCAGGCCGATGCTCTATCCACTGAGCCAAACCAGTTAGGTGCCGGGAGCTGGTCCATGCTTGCTGTTTCAAGGGACCTGGCATATATGGCATACTGTTCTTAATATGTTTGCTCACCTTCTTGGCACTATGTGTTTTAACCAAGGTCTCTGAGAAAGGTTGTTTCCCCAGGTAGGGATTTTCCCCTGAAGTTAGGGAGGGAATAAAACCTCTTAACTAAGTGCCAGGTGGGTAATTAATCACTTTAACTAAGAACAATCATGCTTAAGCTACATAATCTTTACTCACTGGAATGGAGATAAGAAACGCCCTAACCTTTGAAATAGAGATTGATAGGATTGGAATCAACTGGTATAAATACAGATGTAAGAAGACAGAACGAAGAGAGACAGAAATTGGCACAGAACCTACACAGAACGTTCTCTAGAGACAGAAGAACTTTGCTGGAGAGAACATGGCAAAAGATCCTGGACAGAAACTGGCCTCAGAACCTAGAGACAGAACCTAGGGAGAGAACATGGCAAAAGATCCTGGACTGAACCTGACTACAGAAATTGGCAAGAGAACCTGACTAGAACCTGGTGACTGAACCTGGCTGGAGAACCTGGACAGAACCTGGCTGGAGAACCTAGCGAGGAAACATGGCTACAGAACCTGGCTGGAGAACCTGGAGAACCTGGCTGGAGAACCTAGCAAGAGACCATGGACACAGAACCTGGCTGGAGATCCTAAACAGAACTTCACTGGAGATCCAGACCAGAACTTGGCTGGAGATCCTGGCTAGGCTGCTGATCAACTGAACACTGTCTCCATGTCCTTCCTTCTTCGCCGACTCCGTCCACACCTTTGGGGACCCCTGGACCTGCTGGGGTTGGACCCCGGCAGTTAGGGCAATTAATTCCCTTTAAATGTGCACAAATTTCATGCACCGGGCTACTAGTTAATAATAATAACATTATAAGAAAAATAAGATATTCACAAGTTGAATATTAAGTAGCACTTAACACTAGAAGGCACTAGGAGTGCAGGTGGGAAAACATGGCAGTAACATAAGACTTTGGTGTTCCAATTAATACAAATGAAAACCACCAACCCTGTCAGTGTGCCTCAGTGGTTGAGCATCCAGCCATGAACCAGGAGGTCATGGTTTGATTTCTTATCAGGACACATGCCTGAGTTATGGCTTGATCCCCAGTAGGGGGCATGAAGGAGGCAACTAACTAATGATTCTCATCATTGATATTTCTACCTCTCTCCCTCTCTCTTCCTCTCTCTGAAATCAATAAAAGCACATTTTAAAAAAAGAAAACCACTGAAGTATGGCAGTGCTCTTTATTTATTTATCTATTTATTTATTTATTTTGTTTGTTGATTTTGTCATTGCTTTATTATGTTCAGCTAATTCTTCACTTTTGGAAAATTTGGACTAGACTAAAACTACTAGGTCATTCAAAATGCCAGTTCAAAAATCCAAAACTTCTCTTAGATAAAGTATCATGCTTTCCAGTGGCAGGCCATCTTTCAGAGAAATGTTTTCTATAGTAAAATCTTGTTTTGCTAATTATCAGAAAACATTACAAAAAGAAAATGTTGAATTTAATCCTAGTAGGGTCTGAGGATAGAAGCTGCTTCAATGTCCTATCTTAAAGACTACAATTATGCAATACCATATCTAAGAGACTTTTATATTAAACTAGAGGCCCGATGCACAAAGTTCATGCAAGGGCCTCGGCCCTCAAAGCCCCAGCTTCGTCCAAAGGCCATCCGGAAGGACATCCAGAAGGTCGTTTGGGCTGTCCAGTCTAATTAGCATATTATGCTTTTATTATTATAGATTATTATAAATAATTAATTAGGACCTTTGTTGTTTATAATAGGTACAAAATCTATGTGAAGTTTAAATTGATAGTCACTGTTTCCTTACATGTCAAAAGAGGAATATATCTCCAGAAAATCTTAAACTATAAAGTTATGGGATTTGTTTATCATTAGGGTAAATTCATAATTGAAGAATGACTTTTTCTGAGTCAGATATTGCATATTAAGTTCCATTGTATTATACTTTCACAAAGGGACTTAGTAAGAAATTTTGGAGCCTGAATTGTAGTATTTTTTCATTGAAAGATAAATACTCAGTCATTTAATCATACTGAAATTATTCTACTCAACATTTGTCAGCAGCAGCAATAATATATCATCTGCTCACATCTCATTTCTTTCCATCAATGTAGACAAAAGGAAGATCTGGAATTAAGATAATTCCTAAAAGCAACTCTGAAATATTTTATAAAAACAGATATGCTGGCACAAACACTTTGAAATTACATATTCAAGTTAAATATATGGCAGCCCTATGACCTCACAATTATACTCCAAGAGAAATGAATGTACATGTCTAATAAAAGGCATGCACAAGAAAGTCACAATAACCCCCAAATGAAAACAATTCAAATATCTATCAATAGTGGAATGCGTAACCAATTGTTATTTTTGTGTAATAGGATATTGCAGAGTAATAAAAACAACACATTTCTGCCACCTTCAACTTGAACATTGTTAGCTTCAAGAGAATCCCAAGTCCTCTGGTGTGTGCAGCAGAAATAATTCTAAAAGCCACTAGAGCAGAGTTTCCCGAATTGTGTTTCCCAGAACATCAGAAGGTATTCAAAAATTTCAATAGTCCATTTAGTTGGGAAATTCTAGGTTAAGCAAAGTTTAGAATATTTCTCGGGCTTTAATATACTTTTGTGCATTGTGGATTTCCACAGAAGCATAATAGGCAGTTTTCTCCAAATGACTTGGTCATTAGAATCCATTTTCAGCAGAACATTTCAGAGAAATAATGTTCTCAGGGGCAATGAATATAGTCTTCTCTGTGGTGAATAAGAGACTTTATTATAACCTTCAAAAGGACAAAAATTATAAGATTTTGAGGAACAGTTACCAAAGAGAGGAACATTGAACACAACAATAGGTTCTGAAGTATAGCTTAAAAAAATTATTTATGTTTTAAAGGAGGTGCATTTTATTATACAGTAAAGGACTTAAATAATGGCTGGGATTTCACAGTGAGAATTTCAAAGGTATTGTGTTTCGGGGAAAACATATTGCTATTTGGAATATTAAGTATTGAAGAAAAGTTTCTATATGGGAGTTGTAAATCCAGTAGACTTGGTAGAAATATACTTGTGATGGAAATATTTCTACATATAATACCTATCTATCCTACATATATATAAGTCCTATGATAGAGTGCTTTAAACAAATATATCAGAGAAGATATTAATGTGTTAGGTCCCCATCTACTCTTTATTAGGAAACAGAATTTTATTCCAAAATCTATTATTACTTGATTTTGAAACTTGGGCACATAACAATTAGGACCTAAATTTTTATTAGCAAAATGAAGGTATTAGACATATAGACAGATAAGGTACATTTTAACTTTAACTTTCACTAATGCTTTTGTAACAAATGTATAAATAAATACAATTATACTTCTAAAACATTTAATTCATCTCCGAGAAAGGGGTGTTATTTATCCTTGATGCTTAAAATATATATTTAGTTTTAGCTACTCTTTATCCTTTCGAGATAATTTGATTTTTGAAACTAGCTAAACCATTTGAAATCATAATTCTCAAAATTACTAGGTAATTGAGACCACTCAGTCCCATAATTTAATTTTTACTAAGCAGCAGAAATATTTTATTCAAACACATTTTATGAATCAAAATATATCAAAAATAAATCAGAGATGCTCTAGGTGAAGTGGGAGTAGAATCAAAATGCTTTTTGCTTAACTTTCTGCTTGCCTTCCATTTTCTTATATTATTATTTTTTGTTGTCATTGTTATACCCATGTACTAGTAACCTTAAAGCTAAGAATAAAATAGAATAGAAACTAGTAATCTGGTGCAGTAACTCACAGATGCCTGCATACTAGTACTCTGTTAGGATCTTCAATATTTGATTAATGTATGTTCCCCATTTGTAGGAAAGAAATAGTTCTGTGAACAAGCAAGGTAGCCTTAAATTCTTTTCAATATAATATTGTTTAAATATAACAAGCTTAGTAAGAGTTGTAAAATGTATTCACATATATCTCTTAAGTATCTATCTATAAATCCAAAATAAAATCTATATATATAAAAGGGTAATATGCAGGTGTTCTCATGGGAGTTCGACCAGGAGATTGGGAGTTCTATCGCTCGCTATGATGTGTGCTTACCGCCAGGGGGCAGCGCAGAATGAAGGAAGGCCCCGGGTGGTAACTGGAAGCCAGGGAAAGGAGGCCCCAGCCAGCAGCAGGAAGGCCCCGATCAGGACTGATTGCTGGCCAGACCTAGGGACCCTACCCATGCACAAAGTTCATGCAGCAGGCCTCTAGTCCAAATATAAAAAACTAACACAATTTAATTAAAATGGAATTGGTACAGAAAATAGTATTTTGTTGAAACTATATTAACACTTGCCACATACCTACCTTACCAATAGAAATGTAGAACTTAGTAGAATGAATCTCTTTTATTTTCTTATTTTTCAAAAATGAAATAGTACTTTATTTTAAAGACTTATTAAAACTCTAATACAATGCAATAATACAAGATAATTTCTTTCACTACAATAGTTGTATGTTCTTTCGCTCTTTCCTTTCCTAACTGAAGTCTTAATTCCTTCTTTTCAATGTTATTTCTACCATTTCTGGTCTGCATATCATTAATCCTCTCAGAGAAGTGAGTTATAGAGATGATATACCAGGGAAATACTGTTTTAGACCTTAAATTGGGTGTGACTGATTAACTTTAGCAGCTCAAACTAATTGCTATAGATGAATGCCTATTTTTAACAATGAAACATCAGTAAAATAAATATGGTGCTTTAGAATAAAATATATTAATTCTAAATATATACATGATAGAAATATATAATATATAAATATACATACATATATCTTCAGATATATTATAATAAAATATAGCATTATTTTAGTCATATCTAATTTGCATTAGAAGTTATACCTTTTAATTACTATTTAAACATTCAAACTTTTGCCCAAATGTGGACTTATTTTATTGTCTTCATGATGTTTTTTAAAAAATCTCATCAAAGAGGCTAACAGTAACTCTATATTGTTTGAAATTTTACAATGACATAAATATTTTCATAAATAATTATATTTCTCTGAAGCACCTATGAAAAAATAACGCACTTAAACAACTGAATTAAAAAATTACAATAGTACTCTCTTCGGCAGCACATATACTAAAATTGGAATGATACAGAGAAGATTAACATGACCCTGCACAAGGATGAAACACAAATTCCTGAAGCATTCCATCTTTTAAAAATATATTACAAATAATGGGCAAAATATTTGAACAGATAAATCACAAAACAAAATTTGTAAATAACCAGTATACAATGATCATCAAGGAAATTCAAATAAACACTATATTGGATACCAACCTTCAGAATGGCTAAAATTAAAAACATAGAGAACAGAAAATATTACAAAAATGGGAAATAACTGAATATTTCATGCATTACTGCTGGGAAGATAAAATTATATACCTAATTCAGAAAAAAGTTCTGGTAATTTCTTATTTAAGAATACTGCTGCTAGTTATTGACCCATAGGAAATGAGAATATATACCCCTCCCTCCAAAAAAAGTCTTAAACAAGTATGCAAGTATGTTCATAGCAGCTTTATTTATGAAAGTTTCAACAGGTTTCTATCAATAGAAATATGGATTAAAAACAAAGCTAAATAATGTGGCATATTCATATGGAGGGATACTAGTCACTAATAATAGGGAATAAACTATTGAGAGACACAATAACAAAATGAACTAACAAGCAAAATAGGCACTAACTCAGAGAGAGCAGGCTGACAGCTGTCGGGGCTGGGCATTGGAAGGCTGGGTGGGGGTGGGGTGGTGGGATTGAGAAAAAAGAAAAAAGAGAGAGAAAAATGCTCATGGACATGGACAACAGTATGTGATTGCTGGGAAGAGCAGGGTGAGGAGAAGTGGAGTAGGGTATAGAGCGAATAAATGGTGATGGAAAGAGATGTGACTTGGGGTGGTGAACACACAATACAGAAAAATAAAATATGAGATAGGTAATTCCCCTCAAAAGTTTCCTAAACCTTCCCACAACTAAGAAAAATGTTTACAATACTTTAAAATATGTATTTTTAATATGTATGTTGTTATATTTTGCGTTTATTTGTTTTAGTATTGTTTATTTGTAGTATTGTCAGAACTCTTGCTTTTTTGAGGTCTTTATGGAAGACTTATAGAAACTTAACTGATAAAATATGCTGAGAAACTATGTAAATTGGGCTAGAAAATAGAACTATAGTCTTTTGAAATTTTATATTACTTGGCTCTTCCAATGACTGACCTTAATTTAACTTATAAATCTTTTTAAAAATTCAAATAACTGAGGTCATTAAGAAATTTATCAAAATAAAGAAAAATTTTAAATGATTGAAAGATCTCATAGACATCAAAAATGATAAATACCATAAACAACTCTATGCCTACACATTCAATAATTTAGATGATATATTCGAATTCCTTGAAATACACAATCTACCAATACATGAAAAGAAATAGACAATATGAAGAGATCTATGTATGTTAATGAAATGTTATCAATAATCAAAACAAAAAGTCCCACGCCCACCCTGATGGGTTCACTGGTAAATTCTACCAAACATTTGAGGAAGAAATTATACCAGTTCTTTATAATCTATTCTAGAAGATAGAAGCAGAAAAAATACTTCCTAAATCATCCTATGAGGCCATCATTACCCTAATATCAAAACCAAAGACATTACAAGAAAACTAAATACCAATATCTCATGTGAATATAGTTGCAAAAATCCTCAATAAAATATTAGCAAATGGAATTTTAAAATGTATAAAAAGAATTATGCACCATGAACAAGTGGGATTTATAACACCTATGCAAACTGATCCAACATTAAAAAATTTAATAATGTAATCCATCACATCTGTAGGCTAAAAAAGAAAAATCACATGATCATATCAACAGATGCAGAAAAAGCACTTGACAAAATTCAACACCTATTCATGACAAAAACTCTCTCCATCTAAAACAAACAAAACAAAAATACCTACAGCTAATGTTACACTTAAGGGTAAAGAACTAGAAGCCTTAGAGCAAATATCAAAAACAAGGCAAAGGTATCTTCTCTGACCACTCCTGTTCAACATCATATCAGAAGAATTAACTAATGCAATAATGCAAGAAAAGAAAATAAAACATATGCAAATTGGAAAGAAAGAAAACTGTCTTTGCTTGCAGATGACAACTATGTCAGAAATTTGAGAGATTTGACGTAACTCCTAGAACCAATACGTAATTTACAGCAAGTCTGCAAGAGAGCTGAAAATGTGTGTCCACATAGAAATGTGCACACAGGTTAATATACAGAAATAAATAAAATGTCCTTTATACTAGCAATGAGCAAGTTGAATTTGAAATTGTAAACACAATGCCATTTTCATAACCTCCCCAAAATAAAATCTGTAAGTATAAATCTGACAAAATATGAAGATGTATATGAGGAAAACTATCTAAACTAATAAAAGACAAATATGCAAATTGACCGGTACTTTGTTATGCCTTAAGCCACGCCCACCAGCCAATCAGAGCGACTATATGCAAATTAACCCAACCAAGATGGCGGCTGGCAGCCACATTGCTACAGCAAGCAGGAGGCTTGGTTGCTCCAATGATGGAGGAAGCCAAGCTTCCCGGCTGGCTCTGAGCAACACTCAAAGCAACAAAGTTTCAATTATAGAAGGTAAATAAACCCCAGATTAAAATTTTTAAAAAAAGGAATGAAGGAGAGGCTGGGAGCTTCCGTCGCTGGGGGAAGGGGGGCTTGGCCAACCTGAAAACGGCCCTCAGCCCCTCACCCAGATTGACCAAGCACCCCAGTGGGGACCCTCCCACCCTAAAGGGGGTGTGGCCAGCCTGAAAACAGCCATCAGCCCCTCATCCAGGCTGGCCAGGTACCCAAGCAGGACCCCCACCCTGATCTGGGACACCCTTCAGGGCAAACCAGCTGGCCCCAATCCATTCACCAGGCCTCTATCCTACATAATATAAGGGTAATATGCAAACTGACCCAAACAGCAGAAGGACTGGGAATGACTGGTCACCATGACACACACTGACCATCAGGGGGCAGACGCTCAATGCAGGAGCTGCCCCCTGGTGGTCAGTGCACTCCCACAGGGGGAGTTCTGCTCAGCCACAAGCCAGGCTGATGGCTGCCAGTACAGCGGTGGTGGTGGGAGCCTCTCCCGCCTCCTCAGCAGCACTAAGGATGTCCGACTGTAGCTTAGGCCTGCTCCCTGCTGGCAAGTGGACATCCCCCGAGGGCTGCCGGGCTGCCAGAGGAATGTCTGATTGCCAGCTTAGTCCCAATCCCCTGGGGAGCGGACTTAAGTCAGCAGGTGGTCATCCCTTGAGGGGTCCCAGACTGCGAGAGGGCACAGGCCGGGCTGAGGGACACCCCCCACCCTGAGTGCACAAATTTTTGTGCACTGGGCCTCTAGTGTACTCTATAAAAACAGTCTATTAAAACATCCAGAAAGAGAAAAGAGACCCCTACCTCAAGAGAAAACAAACCACATTGCCAGCATTTCTGATAGCATAGGTAAGCAAACTTCTAGCAGCATATTTAATAAAGCATTTCTGTTGGATGTTTCCACTCATTGGTAGTATAGTGATTGACAGCCCACACAGCTGGTAAACTTGCAATCACCTTCAGACAACCTGGCGGTTACTTCAACGTTGTAACTAAGCATGTGTTTCTAGTGCCTAGCCCAGCAAATATACTTAGTCACCCCCATTTATTTTCCTGTCGTCTAGGGCCTATAAAGCAAACTTTGCACTGGCTCTCCCTGAAGCATTGTCCCCTGGTTGCACATTTAAATAAGGTCTTGAAAAGTGTTTTCAATCAATTCATTTGAGATGTTTGCTTCACTAATAATCACAGGCAAATCAATATGTGCATTTAAGGACTCAATTTGAATTATTTTGCTCAGTGCCTTGTGTGTAGTAGGTACTTAATAAATATTTGTTGAAATAATGTCTGAACATACCCTTTTGTTGATAAAAACTGAACTTAAAGAAAAGCCTTAATTTAGGGGGCAGTGTGTTAAAGAAAAAGAGAACTGTTCTGGAAGACAGGAAATCAAATCTTAGCTGAGCAACACCTAGCTGCGTGACCTTTACCAAAGAACTTTGCCTTGTTTTTGTTTTGTTTTATTTTGTTTCCCTAGGTTCTCAGTTTTCTAATCATATATATATATATATATATATATATATATATATATATATATATAGAGAGAGAGAGAGAGAGAGAGAGAGAGAGAGAGAGAGAGAGAATTTTCTATTGTCGTGTGGCTCCAAAAACACTAACTCTCAGTTTACATAGAGGGGAACTGATGCCAGCAATCAGCAGTGAGTTACACTAGTTAAAAACAATACCTATCTTTTCAGTTGTAGCTTATATACTATAAAGTTCTTATCTCTTAACCATGCTAAATGTCAAGCTCATAAATCAGGATATTTCTTTCATCTATAATACAGAGCTTTGCTAATTGAATTCACAATAGAATTTTAATAATAAAAGATATACAGGACAACTTATAATTAATTTATACATTGGAGTAGTGAATGCAAATGCTAGATTGCCAATGCATTAATATTAATGATTAGGTAAATGTATTTTTACTTAATTCATGTGTTCAAAACAACCACACTTTTATATTTTGATTATGCCTTAGCTTAACACACTTAATTAATGTAGATTTGGGTGAATTAATAGTTTGTTTTTCTTTAGCAAACTGATATGATCCAGCACTATCCTTCCCAGAGACATGGTGAGAAAATATAAGCATACTTAAACACAAGAAGGCTTTCTTTGGAAGTCAATCAAAAGAAAATGAACAGTAAAAAAATATATATATATATATTTGTCTAGGTCTTAATATTCTGGTGCTTCTGCATTAGTAAAAGCATCAGGGACTCTTCAGGGAAACAAATCAAACTATATATTTTTTCAACTATCAAGGTCATTTTTGTTTTTAATTACTGAGTTGGGTATGAGGAGGCTCTGTGACTTGGGTCACCTAAAAATCCATATTCCAGTGGTGGGAGCATCATATTTGCCCACACCTAGGAAAGAGCTAGAGTTTTCTGGAATCTGACAAGCCTGACTTTAATTTACTAAATGAATTTTTACTTTATTTGACTACTTTGTCATATTTTTTTTTAAAAAAATAGATGTAAAGAGAATGCTAATGCATCACATTTTTAACATTTCAAAACTTCAAATCTTCACCAGAAAGCAGCTGTATATTTTCTAAATTACAGCCACTTTTAAAGCTTTAATGAAAGTGTTTTAAAGTAGTGTCAAAAAGGTATACAGGAGCATCATTTTTGCATACCATCTTACACATCTGCAGTAACTGTACCACTTTGAGATCCATTCTCAAAGGGATCAAATGATTATCTGTAGTAGATCCTTATCTTAACGATTTTACAAGTCAGACACATCCTGATTCAGTCCACAGCGTGCTAATTTTACCCATTAGAAAATATACCCTGTTTTGAAGGAATAAACATGCATCCAGCTTGTTCAATGGTCAAGAAAACTTCTTTTTTCTCTTAAAGTTCTTGAATGGACAAAGTTAACCAGGAAACAGGTAGGAGGGAGCTATCATCATGAAAACTTTTCTAAGTTTCCAAATCAACTTTGAAACCCACACAGCATTTAGTTTTGGCGTTTGGCAAATTTAGTGGCAATTCCGCCCTCCATTCACTGTTAACGGTGGTACTCTCAACGTGTTTGGGAGACAGTCTTCCATGGGTCCCTCATGTTTCCACATCCCATGAGCAGAGTCACTGACTGAAAACTGCTCTGGAATATCTGTTCAAAAATGTTTGTACAGTAAACAGCATTGGAACATAAAAATAATGTCTCCCTCTGGAACTAGGGCAAGTGCATTTACAACCTTAGAAAACAGAGACTGTATCTTCATTCAGAGCAGAGGGCAGGACTACTTGCTATCCAGTCTGATAAAGAACATGCTTTCTTCTTGTGCAACGAATGGGCATCCTTACCGCCCATACAATAGAACTGGCATCCTTCAACTCATAGATCTCTCATGTAACTTACTCATGGTGTGTGCTGTTACTACCTGGTGCTCTTTGCTTCGGGCTCCAGGAAATAGCTTAAACTCTGGCTACTGCTATGAGCAATAAACCATCTTTTATCTCTGACCCAGGAGTCTTGTGTCTTCTGTCACTGTTCATGAAACTATGTATGACAGGCTACCATACTAGCTTACAAATAGTATGCTATCTTTCACACCATTCACACTGAAACAAAGGTTACTCACAGATTTCTCTATCCTACTAGTTTTTGGAAGGTGAAATAGAACCAGAGAAGCTTAAAATAGCCCCTTGTCAAGAGAATCATCATTATAATATAGAACATCCCTTTTAGGCATTTAGGTTGAGAATTATAACATTAAGAAAGTATCTACATCATGGGTAATGTAAATGCAGGGCATTTCTGATCAAAAGAGTTTAACAGCCATATTTGTGTTTTGATTTTTGCCTGGGACTCTTAAAAAAATATTGAAGTATTTTTGTTAAAACTCATGAAATTTCTTGGATTCATTCTTCCTAGTTATAAAGAATTTAGAACTATTATGTTCTCTTTGATGTTATTAACCTCAGATTCCAATTTTTAAATTATTCTTCAATAGTTCTTGCACAATCTCAAAATGAGGACTGGATGGGATACATTATTACTGGGATCTCATTTCTCAGAAAAATATTTTCAAAAATATTCTTTTTTTCAAAAATAACTTACTCTATTAGAAAACCATTTGAGATGTATTAATAATATTCAGACACTATGATATATGCAGAATAAATATATCAACATACAGTAATTAGTACATTCCTTAACATTTAATTAATTGATTTTTCCCATGATCCCCTTTACTCCTGTCTTCACCACCAATTTTGCTCTTAAATAATAGTCTGAATTGCTTCCTGAGCTGTGAAAAGACATATGACTATTTTAAAGGCCTTCCCTTGAGCATCCTTGAAGCAGTCAGATATTTCAGATGGAATGGCACCAATTTCCCTCAGTCAGGAAATAATGCCCCCAGGTTTGCCTGAAGGTTCCCAGCCTCTAAGCAGTCATGGCTTTGATGGCTTGTTTAATGTTTGTCTCCTTCCCTAGAGTTGTCTCTTGCCACTCTTCATGAATCCACATCTACCTTTTTTTAAATACTAAGAGTAAAAATCACCTCCCACAAATGACATTTGAATTACACTGTATTACTGTGCATAGTGACACTCTCTGGACTTATTAAACCAAGCAAACTCTTTGGCCCACTTGTAACTACTCTCACAGGTAAGCAATTCGATTTAGGTAGTAAAGGAATCATGAGGCCATTTTTGTTTGCAGGAGTAGCTCTGCATTGTAAAGCTAGACATAGTGTTCTCCAGTCACATAAAAATGTCAGCATGTTAAGTTCTTTAAGTGGTCCCAGTAGGTATTGTCAAAGAGCATTCCTACTGTCCTAAGATTTTTCCCTCAAGCGTGACTTTGATGATGGTCTTCAGCAAGCAATGTAGCAGTGTGATCAGTACAGCAGGTAAGAAAAGGGATGTAAGATACGGTACCAACCCTGACAGGATTTATAGTCAGTCAATGAAAGTATATGGTAATAAGCTGAAATATTAATACACACATATTACAGGGTTATAAAAACAATAGGAAGTTAAATTGGGATGGGAAATTATGACCCAGAAAAAAAATAGAAGAAATAAATAATCCTATCTAATAAAAAGACAATACGCTAATTGACTGCCCCACACTCAAAGATGGCAGCACCCACAGCCAATAAGGAGGAAATATGCTAACTGACTTCCCTGACCTCAAAGATGGCGGCACCCACAGCCACAAGATGGCAGCGCCCAGTGCCCTCAGCCCTGCCAGGTCAGCAGGCGCGTGGCAAGGCCAAGCCCACCCTCAGGCCCGAAGCACAGGCAAGTTTTGGATGGCGGCTGCCCAGCCACCAGGGCCGCCCGAGGCTCAGGTAACCAGGGCCGGCCGAGGCTTGTGCTGCAGGCAGTGGCAGCAGCAGAGGTGTGATGGGGCCATTGCTTTCCCCTGATTGCCAGGTCGCCTCCCACCCCTGAGGGCTCCCAAACTGTGAGAGGGGGCAGGCCAGGCTGAGGGACCCCCCTCCAGTGCATGAATTTTCATGCACTGGGCCTCTGGTGTTTATATATGTGTGTGTGTGTGTGTGTGTGTGCGTGTGTGTGTGTGTGTGTGTGTGTTTATATATATATCTCCCTATTATGAAAATAGACCGAACAACAGAACAACCAAAAAAACCAAATAACCGGTCACTATGATGTGTGCTGACCACCAGGGGGTGCATGTGGAACATGGTGGACATTGGCAGTAGCAGGATGGTGAAGCAGATGAGCAGGAGTGCCAGATCAAGGTGGGGCACCAGTGGCTGTCATCGGGGTGAGCTTCTGGTGATTACTGAAAATTCTTTGCTCCTGCACACTGCGGTCCCACCGGGCACTCACACCTGCTGCCAGTGCCCACACCTGCTGCTGGCACCAGCACCGCTTGCACACACTGCCGAGGCCAGCACCAGCCCCAATTGCTCAGCGCTGTCAGTGGGTGTGAGTGGTGGCTGCCAACCTGATCGCCCTTCAGGGTTACTCCACCCCCCCCCCCCGATCCTGAGGGGTGATCAGGGCTGGCAGCCGCCTCTTGCATCCTCTGCCAGCGATGGCCCCGCTTGCACCTGCTGCCAGTGCTGGAGCCACCACTTGCACCCACTGCCAGTCCCTGGTACTGGTCCCTATCACTTGGTGCCATCAGCAGGTCCAAGTGGCAGCTGCTGGCCCCAGTCATCCCTGAGGGCCCCCTGTTCCTGAGGGGCAAATGGGGCAGCAGCCACAGCTTGCACCCGCTGCTGGCGCCAGACCCAATCGCTCCGCGCCATCAGTGGGCATGAGCGGGGCCAGCGCCGTCAGCACGTGGGAGCGGCAGCGGCAGGAATGAGGCTGCCAGCAGATAGGGGCCAGGGGCTTTGACAGGAGGGGATAGGCGGAGGCGCAGACAAAGGGCCAAGACCTGCCCCTGTACCCACCACAGCCTCACAGCCCATAGTTCCTTTCAGGGTGCACGAAATCATGCACTGGGATCCTAGTAGAGAATAAAACAGTAATAACATCCCAAAGAGTGGAAGTGAAACAGAAAGTCAAGATGGTACAGCGAAAGGAGCCCAGGATTTGTGATTAGGTGATATGAATTTAAATTCTAGTTCTGTCTTTATTGATGAGAATAGACTATGGTTATGTTGAGATAACAACTCCCAAATCTCAGTGGTTTAAAACAGAAGTTCTCCCACCCCACCCACCTCCCCTGCTCCTTTCACATTACAAGAGAATCACTAATTAACCACATGTTTGTTTCATCCTAGTTGTTTAGACTTGGGATATTTAAGTTGCCACTACCTTGATCAGATCCGTTTGCCATGCTGGAGGCAAAAGAGAGTTCAGGGAGATTTTACAGTGATAATGTTCAGCCCAGATGCATTGCATGGCAGTGCTCACAACTCATTGGCCAGAACTAGACACCAAGTCTCATCCAACCACAAAGCGTCGCACACAAAGCGACCAATTAATAAAATTCTTATTAATATGTGAACAGAATGAGGGAAGAATAGGAAATGTATGACCTATCGGTCAAATTACTACCAAAAGTATTCATCGGGTAATGTATGTATTAAATCCTGAATCCTGCTTCCTAATTTGCTCAGTATGTGAAATTAAATGATTACTAAACATTTGTGAACCCCAATTTCCTCAACTATAATACAGTAATAAAACTACTTACCACATAGGAATACTCAAAATTAAATGACCAAATGTATAGAATAAACCTAACAGAGAAGTTAACATATACTAAATGCCTAAGGAGATTAAGTTCTGTAAAGACCTCTCTGCAAACACCAATACTGCTGATGGTTCAAAATTTGGGAGACTTCAGAAAGTTCATTATTCATGCACATGACAATGAGACCAGCAGTTAAGCATCCCACTGAGTCTTCATGGAGAAGTTGGCCCTAAACCAGAACTACAGCAACAGTTAGCAGAAGACATTCATGTCAGTCTGGCTAAGAAATGGACATGGGAACACTGGTTGTGTGTATGGAGGGGCAGAGAGAACAATCTGAAAGAGCATTAGATGTTTTTTCTCAAGGTCAGTGTAATGCTGCTTTACCTTCATCATCCTCTTTATTTTTTTTGTGGTTCCTTTTCCCCGTCTCAGTGATTCTGTCTGTTCCCTCTCTTGTCCTTGGGAAAGTTACTTTAGTTCTCCGAGTTTTAATGATATCATTTGGATAAACAGAAATAACATTCCCTGTATCCCAAGACTATTTTAAGTTTCAACAATTAGTTTCAACATGAAAGTACCTAACACAATGTAAGTATGCACTGTTTACTTTAAAATAATAATAAATAAGATAACCATTTTGAGGAGTTGAATTTAGTGACTCTATTTTACAATTCTAGAGTGCTAATGAATTCCTGCATTTGATATTTCATAAATGCTTGTTGGAGAAACACATTGTATGAAATACATGGTTAGCTCTCTCAGACATATACTGTAGACTATAATTAAGATTTATATAATCAGAATGATGAATTTATGCTACTTGTGTTTATCTTGAAACACAAATATATTTTCAATCACACTTATGTGTATTTGTAAAACTGATAAATATGCACATGTATTTATATTTAGATCTACAATATGTCCATGTAATCTCAGAAGTCTCACATTTCACTTTTTGGTCCCAAGAAGGGATTCATTACACAGTTGGTACACAAATATTTGGTAAATATGAGGTCTATACATATTATTTGTTTAGATTCAATGTACTAAAAGTCCTCTGGGGAAAATATGGAAAATGGCTAATCAGAACTGGAGATTGATTTTATTGATTACCCATGTTTTAGTTGTCTAGTCAATAACTAATACTTAATATTAGTGAAAGATAATCCAAATAGAAAACCTCTTATGCATTACCTCAGTCTTACAGACATGTAGAATTTATATTTTTTGCAATTTAAATAAAACTATGTAGGCGAAAAAAAAATTGGAGGAAATTGTGTAACAATATTAAAATACTTTATATACAGTTTTAAAGCACTGTTTTGTTGATTTTACTCTGATTAAATGATAAAAAAATAAAATTATATCTAATTAATTTACTAATCATAATTAATGAAATAATTATAATGAACTAAATAATTATGTAGAATTCACTGCATTATACAAATACATGTATCATCCTAATTTGTCTTATTCTAGTCAGCAGATGGATTCATTCATTTCTTAGCTATTTGTTGAGTGTTTACCACCTGCCAAACACTGTTGTAGGTGCAGGAGTACAGCAAGATGTAGAGTAGTTTACAACCTAATGGAGCAAAACATTAAAAAAAAAATAAATCAATGAAATATTTATCTTGAGGAAGAGTGATGAGTTCTTTGGATGAAATTAGATATAAAAAGTTGGAGATAGGGAATGGTTATGGTTATTCCATTTTCAATTATGGTTTTGGAAAGCCTCAGCAATCAAGTGGCATATATGTCTAATTGCAATGAGAGTCAGTGGAAAAAAGGATGACCAGGTATTTCTAGAATCTAAATAATGAATGACACAGACAAAATAAAAGACTCTAAGGGGAAGGAAAGGTAGTTCCCAGTGGTCAGGTGGGAGTTGGGTGTGAGTGGAAACTATCTGGTGGTTCTTACAGGGGCTTGCACAACTCAGGATGCCTCTCTGTTCCTGTCAAATACACACTTCCACATGGTCACACACACACACACACACACACACACACACACACACACACACACTCACTCACAAAATGCCTTCTGTAGCTTAATTTCACTTCTCTCCCAAGTTGTTTCAAAAGTAAGTACCACCATGACGTTCTCTGTCTCTCTGTTTTAAATACCAGCAATCAAGTATTATTTCTAGTTAAAGACTCTCAGAGATTCAATTAAATAGTCTCTACTGTGTTCATGGCACAGGAATAACAGGATTAGAAAGTCATAGTTTTGACCTCAACATGCATAACTTAGGGCAGACACACAGTACAAAATAAATATTTATTGGGAATGTTGGAGTATGAGCCAATATGTTGTATTAACAATGTGTTTTGACAATATTCACAAAGGTGTTATTATTTCTAAGTATTGGGATAGGATAAAACTGATTATTAGTCCCTGAGGTGGAGGACATGAATAATAATTTAAAGATAGTGGAATAAGGTCAATCCTTTCCTTGTATTTACCCAGACCAGAAACTTTAAGAACATATTTACTTTTACATGTGACTAAATTTCTACAATGATATTTGGCATTAAAGTATACGTTTACATTTTTTCTTATTTTATTTTTTATTTTTCTGGCTATCAAACCTATCCTGAATGTTATCCCTAGCTAATTAATATATTTAAAAAATTTATGTATTCAGAAAAATCCTTAACATTTCTATGAATTTTGATTTATTTATAAGATGAAAACAGGTACATCTTCATAAGATTGTTTTGAAGATAAAATAATACAATTCAGATCTCAGCTTAGTGTCTGCCACATAAAAATCCCAGTAAAGCTTAGTCACTCTATTAAAATACTAGAGGCCTGGTGCACGAATTTGTGCAAGGGTGGGGGGTTACTTGGCCTGGCTGGGGATCAGGCAATTGGGGCCACTAGGGGCCGATCAGGCCATCTAGCCCAGTCCCAATCAGGGCTTATCAGGGCTGATCGGAGCTGGTCTGCCAGGGGCAGGGACTGTGGGAGGTTGGCTGTGGGAACGCACTGACCACCAGGGGGCAGCTCCTGCATTGAGCATCTGCCCCTGGTGGTCAGTGTGCGTCATAGTGACCGGTCGACCGGCTGTTTGGTCAACCAGTATATTTGGTCGACCAGTCTTAACGGTCACTTAGGCTTTTCTATAGAGAGATTATAATATTACGAAAGAATTTAGCAAATATATATATATATATATATATATATATATATATATATATATATATATATATATAATGTAAGTGCCAAAGATGTGTGTTGAATGTAAGGGAAAATTGATATATATTTATTTTATTTTATTTTTAAACTCTATTGTTGAAAGTATTACATAGGTCTTCCTTTTACCCCATTAACCTCTTCCCTCATGCTTCCCACTCAGGCCCTCACCACCCATTGTCTGTGTCCACAGGTTATGCATATATGCATACAAGTTCATTGGTTGATCTCTTCCTACCTACCCTCCCCTGCCTTCCCTTCTATGTCTCTGGGTCTATTTTTGATCATCAGTTTATTTGGTTCATTAGATTCCACATATGAGTGAGATCATGTGATACTTACCTTTCTCTGATTGGCTTATATGTTTATTTTGAAAGTTTTTTTAAGACAAGTAGTATAAGACATTTAAAAATATTTTTTCTCTCATAATTAGTATGTTTTTTGTCTTTTTCTACTTTCTATGTAAACCAAAATGTATTATAAACTTTTATTTGATTTAATATTTACTTAAGTTTGTTATTTATACTATCATGATCTGTTATTACAATAAAACCACTAGCTTAATTTATTATGAGTAATCTATGTAATTTATATTATAACTAAATGTCTATTTATTTTATACTTGAATATATTTAACGTAAAGAAGTATTTATTGCCAAAAACTATTTTTTATAAAATTAAAATGTTTCATTATTTCTACAAAAATGAATCCTTTACCAACCTATGTATTTCCCCATAGTATAAAAATCCTTTCTTAGTTTACCTTTATAACAAATTTAGGAACATAACACTTTTGCTTTAGTTTTACAAGTTTTAAACTTAAAATTAATGTGGACATAATCTGGTTGATTGAATCTTAACACATTTAATTATTTTATAAAACTATTACTACTTGTTAACTTTAATAATATATTTTTAAATGAGCCATCTCTATGCTTTATCAAAATTTTCAAAATTCTAAATTTATACAATTTTATAAATTACTACTATTTTATGTTTTAAAATGTATATTTTTCATAATATGAAAATTATATTCTGAAAGCATATTCTTAAGTAAGTGCTCTTGAATGAATAAGAAATCAAATAACTAATAGTTTAGCTCCTAATTACTAGGACCTATGAGAAAATTCAGAATGGTGACTGTACCTTGTGTCGCAGTCTTATTAGAGGTTGATAAGACTTAAGGCCATATCCTACTTCTTTGCTTGGCCTTCCTTCTGACTCCAAAAATATGAATCCAAGAAACAAAACAGCTGACCAGTACTTAAACATCCTTTTTGCTTTTCACCTGTGAAAATTAACATTGCAAGCAATCAGAAAATGCATTATATATTGAACAAACATATTAAAAGGTATTAAATAGTGGAAAGAAATCTCCACCGACCAAATAAAAAATTATCAGAAATTGCCAACTGAATCCATAATAGATAAGCATCTCCAAATATAAATTAATATCCCCTTACCATAACAAATACAGTTTGTTTGTTTTTTTCATTCATATAGCCCTTACAACATTTATTAAGTAGAATATAGGGGCCAACAAAAATGCATTGAGGAGAAAATTAATAAAAGCAGGTTGAAAAAATTGAAAAAGAAAAAGAAAACAGTGAACCATGCATAAATTTCTAAGCATCCATACAGAATACAATTATCAACATATTTATAAATCTTGAATTCCTCTTTGAGTTCGTTTGGTGAATAATGCTTAATAAAACTATAGTTATTATAATTCACTGGTAAAGACTGGTAAGAGATTAAGAAGACAGTCTATTATAGTAGTACTTAATAAACTGAGGTACTACAGAAACTATGCAAATGGGTTATATTAAGTTATGAATACATTTTTCCAATAGTATTAAAAAGGGCATTTAAGTAAAACAAAATAAATTAAAAAATAAAAAATACAAAGAAATCTCCTAGAAAATTATTTTATAAGTGCTTTCAACAAAAATTCCTATGACTCTTTTCAATGTTCTATGTTTTCAGATATACCAGAATATTGTAAAATGGCATTTATTATTATATAAACACTAAGCCCTTTTACAAACAGTTCAATTAAATTTCACTGCACCACTTTCACCAACACATCTTTGTACGTATTGTGGCAATAGAAGAGCTCTTTCTCCTCTTCAGTGAATCTGTACATTTGACTTCTTGAGCAACTTAACCAATTGACTAACCCTGTTAGTAAAGAGTTGTATATTTCAGTCTGACTATGGTCTGACCATAGTATACTTCAGTCATGTTTCTATGTCACTACCAAAGTAACAGTTCATTTTTCAAGAAACGGTCATTTTACTTGATGTCTATGACACCCCTCTCTTCTATTTCTATAGATTTTATGACAATTCTTCAGTTCTTTTTGTGAGTTAATCCTACTCCTTTACTTTGTTCTTAAATACTATCGTTTATCAAATCTCACTGCTAGCCATTTATCTTACTCCATTCACTCAGCCTAGGCGTTTTCAACATAGTCTATAGTTTCAAATACATGTACTGCTTCCCACGAACCCAATCTCCTGATTGGTATAGTTAGCCTACTTCACAGCTCCATCTTCATGTTTCAAAAGCATCTCCTCATAGCATACATCCCCACATGTGAAGTCATGCTTTCCCAGATTTTCATTCATCCATGTACTCAAACAGAAACAAAGAGGACATCTTTGACATTTCGGGTTCCCTTACCTTCATACTAAACACACCAGTAAGTTCTGTTATTTCTACCTTCAGAATATATCTCTCACATATCAGTTTCTCGCCAAGTCTACAGTCACAACCCTAGCGCATGCTATCAGCACCACTTCTTCCTAATCTGCCCCAATCACTTCCCTGCTGTCCTTCCACATTTATGTACATGAATCTTCAAGCCATTCTCCACACAACAGTCCCAGTGATTACAAAAAATCCAACAATTACGTTATTGCCCTTGTCAGTAATTTTAAAATATACTAATTTACCTTTAAGGTAAAAACAAAATTACTAACATAGCCTGCAAATTCTCACAAGTCCAGGCTCAGCATGTCTTTCTCTTTCTCTAAATAACTGCTTTTCTGACACACTAATCTTCACTCAGTTCTTTGAACTTATTTGTTCAATTCCTACTATTGGCTTTTGTATGCTATTTCTTCCACATGAAATTCAATCTTTTCTTTCCCAATTATTATACAAATGCCTTCACACATCAAACAAATCCTTCAAAGATCCTATCCATAATACTAAGCCTGAGTTAGAGTTACTAGTCACTCACAATCATAAGTCGGTTTTCCTTTACTTCAGAACATCTGTTTATAATTATACAATATTAATATGATTACTTGAATGTTGGCCTGCTTCACTAGACTATAGATTTATCTGTTTTCTTCTTTAAACTTCATAAATTCAGGGATATGGGGTGATATTTTCAGCATTATATCATGTGGGTCTAGCAAATCACCTGACCCTTATTAGACATCCTATCTAATAAAAGAGTAATATGCAAATTGACCATCACTCCAACACACATGATGGTAGCCCCCATGTGGACACAAGATGGCCAGCAGGGGAAGGCAGTTGGGAGGGACCACGCCTGCAAGGGAGGGCTGTTGGGGGTGATCAGGCCAGCAAGGGAGGGCAGTTAGGGGCAATCAGGCCGGCAGAGGGGAAGTTAGGTGTCAATCAGACTGGCAAGGGAGTGGTTAGGGGCAATCAGGCAGGCGGGCAGGCGAGTGGTTGGGAGCCAGCAGTTCTGGACTGGCAGTCGGACATCCCTCAAGGAGTCCCAGATTAGAGAGGGTACAGGCTGGGCTGAGGGACAACCCCTCCCCGCCCCCCTGAGGATGAATTTCGTGCACCGGGCCTCTAGTTCTATAAATAAATGCATAAATGAATGAATGTCATCCTGCATTCAAGGGTAAAAGAAGGATCCTGTTTTCTTGCATTCTGTCAATGCTGAATGGAATCCCTATTTTCACTACTGCTACAAAACTAACCTGAGAAAAACAAATATTTTCATTTGTATTCCATCACTTTGCTGTCATTTTTATGTACAGTCTAATCACTTGTTCAGATGTAAATATGAGCTTTTAAGACCAATCAATGGAATATTTTAAATCCAAGGTAGAGTCCAAGAATAAAGCAAATGGAACCTGCTCAATAAAGGTATATATTTCTCAGATATTTGAATATTATGCTCCTTTTGTGATCAACCAGGAGAGGTGGGAAATAAGCATGACAACAATCTGTTCCTTCATAACTCTGGGTAAAGGTGTTGTCATACATTTCTTAAAAGTGCTCATATTGCTCATATAAGGGTTTCTTTTCCTCTTTTCTCTTTTTCCTTCCTTCTCTCCCTCTCTCTCTTCCTCTCCTTCTTTTCTACACACACACATACACGCACACACTTACATATATAACTTTGGGACACCCTGTATTTGCATACACATATATGGCTACAATTATTTCATCTACTATAAAATATAAAGCAAGTTAACAATTAATTTTAAAAAATGGCCAAAAATCTCATAAACCTTGTGTGATTCCACTTCAACTAACTACTGAAATATCTTCTCTGCTAAAGGCAATAGGCTAGGAATCTCTGCTTTTAAGAAATTTTACAAAGAGTTTCTAAAAACAACTCAGTGTGCTGATGCAGAACATGCAACCTCTTTGTACTATTTTAAGTCACTTCTCTTATATTGTTAACACTGATTAATTTCTTCATTGATAGTGTTATGAATTTCAAGTCTAAATTTTCTTAATAATAAAAAGCACAAAAATAAAGATATAATATAAATAATTTATTTCAGCAAAAGCTTTCAAACAACTGAAGTAATTTACTTGGTATCACAACTAAAGTGAAAGGGAACTAATATTAAAAGTCAAATAACTTTTTTTAAAGGGAACTCTGATTTCTATTGCAGATAGGCATTTGAGCTCAGCAGTGCAGTGTTAGACAAGACAAAGGACAAAGAATAGTTTCTGTGTTCATCTTATGCAAACAGCTACCTTGTAATAGTGTCTCAATAGAAATATTACCAAGAAAAATAATTGAATCCAATTATATAGTTATAAAATAACAACCTAAACAAAAAGATAGCTCTTCTTTATAGAGGCTCAGAAACTAATTGTCATCTTCTGAGTTTTCTTCAGCTACACGTTCCAAAGATGTCATTATTATGTCTTTAAAAGTTTACCCACCCACAGAAGGTGTTCTGGAAATTGTTTCTAAATCAGCAGTAATCAGTCCCATGATATACTGCCTGGTGAGCTCACTTTCTCAGTATAGTAACCTCTGACAACCTGTTAGGTTTTCATAATTAATTGGCAGATTGTTGTCAGCTCAGTAAGAACACAGAAAGCACTTGACTGAAACAAACCGGCTAGAACAGATGGTACAATAATGATCCTATGACTTTTCCTTGTAACCTCAACATTTATATGGAAGCATCAAAAAACAACCTCATTATTAACTTTGAGAAAACAAAATGCACATGTACCTAAAAAAGTATCTGCCTAACATTAGATTTAACAAATTTAGACTTATAGATGTTAAAGGAGATGGACAGAGGTTTCGCTTCTTAAAAATTTATGTAGTTCCCTGAGTCAAACTTTTATCATACAGTGTGCTGCTTATGGCAGTAGGATTTAGAATAAGGTAGTTATGTCATTTAGTAGATTCAAATTTGAGACATTTTTATTTGTTTACACATTCTCTAGAATCTTACTTTTAATCACACGAGAAAACAAACTGAGATAGTGAAAGTATTGCCTTAGGAACAAAATGTAGCATTTGAGATGGGGAAAAATGCTGTGGATTTGTGCCTTTGATTAGAAAGAATGTCAAGATGAAGCAAAGTCCTCACATCATCAACATTATTACATGTTGCAGAGAAACCAAGTGTCCTGAGGGTTTCATATGGAGTTTCCTCACTGGCTCTCACCCTTCTCTGAAAAACTACCACAAGTTTTCAAGAGAAGACGTCCAAAGACTAAGCCGTTGGGCAGCTTCAGTTGAAATAGAAGAAGAGTACATGCAGCTAGGAAGTAGAAAAAATAAAAACAGGGAAATGGTCAATCTGAAAAACAGAATGATAGAAATTTTCTTGGGGACGGGATGACAGAAGCCACTGCTCTTGTCATCACCTGATCTGCTATATTTTTACCAGTTTGTTTGCTGTTCTCGGCATCCATCCAGAATGTTAACTCCATAAAAGAAGACTCTGTTAATCACTTGTGTCAGTTAGAGCAGTACCTAGCACACATCATGAGCTCAATAAATATTTTTGATAAATAGATGAATCAATAAATTAATGACGATAAGTAATTAATTTGAAATAGCAGGTATACATGAAGGGATTCTTAATATTCTTCATGTAATTGAAAAATAATCATTAAAACTGACTGAGAAATCAAGTTAGAAATGAAGTTGTGGTTATCACAAAAGTTTTTTCGTTTACACCTGGATCAAAATTGGGCTTTCAATGGGTAGTTCCTCTGAAAAAGCCTCCTTTGTCAAGGACAGACAACCTTGTCATTCCTTAGAGCAACTGAAATTGAAAGGACCACAGAGACATCTCTTACATCGATCAGGCAAGTCAATTATAGCAGCTGTGTCCGTCTTTGATCCACTCTAACTTCATACCCACCCTTTGAACTCTGTGGATGAATTCTAAAGTAATATTTCTCTTAGAAAAACTGTTCCCCAAAGAATCCAGTTTAACTATGGGCAGTGGATTCTCTCCATTAATGTACTAACTTCAGATACTCATTCTAATTAAAGAGCAAAACAAAACAAAAGCTAAGAGTCATTGCCTGCATGTTGAATAACCATTAGGGAGAACAGCAAATGAAAGAAGGTCACATATACCCCACTAGACATATGGGGATGGTACCTTGTGGTATTTACTTATGCCAAAATAGTTTCTAATTGTATTATTACTTACACTGAACCAATATATAAAGAGAAACATATTAAATAAAGTGTCCAAGTTTAGAAAGCTGGTTAGTGTCACAACTGGTATCTGAACCCAAGGCTGATTCCAATCAAATTTAGCCCATTGTTCTGTTATTTAATTCTACTTTTAAAACACACATAATGCACAGCACAGGAAATATAGTCAATAATATTGTAATAATTATGTATGGTGCTGGCTGGGTACTTGAAATATCAGGGGACCATTTTGAAAAATATACGATTGTCTAACCACTATGCTGTACATCTTAAACTACAAAACAATACTGAATATAAAGTGCAATAAAAAATTAAACAAAAAAGACATATATAATGATGCAGAAATAAAGAGACAGCTTGTAAAGAAGTAGCCATAGAGAAAAATAGCTAATTTTTCTGGCTGAATCCTACTGAAAAAGAGAATCTTTTACTTATATTCTCTCTAGATCAAGGTAAGTGAAGATAGGGGATAAACAAATGCAGTGATATGAGAGAGCAATGGCTATGTGACTTCTATGTCCTGGCTACCTGGAGAAGGGTCTTTCAAATCTCTGTGGAGCCACTAGCAAACATGGAAGTTTCTTCAGTTCTTAATTATATGATTAATGGTTCATGTTGTGAAGGTGTCCAAAACTTTTAAACGTAATGCTCTATGTTGAAAGATTGTAACATGCAGTACAACTTTTTTCTCAGCATCTGGGGTAAGAATAGAATTAAATGTGTTAAATAATAAGAACTGTGATCATTAAATTAATTTCACTCTTTCAAAGAAGAATGAACTTTAATTCAATGACATCTGAATCCTCAATTTGGATGAACAAAACTGTCCAGATTTTAATCAATCATACCTTTCAAACGCCAGCTTAATTTGAAACTGAGAGAGAAGCTCAGTGTACATGAAATATATTCATGCCATTTTAGAGGAACTGCAGTGTGAAATGTACATTGTAAGCTTGCACTGGGAGAAAGAATTTATGCTGAATTGTATTTAATTTTTTTAAGATTTATATACTCTGCTTTTAACAAGTGAAAATTCCACATTATGGAAAGCATTTTATGTGGGAAATACCTGTTTTCTAAAACCATCCCTGCTTTGCACAACTATTGATGCTGCAGCTATATTAATTCCTCATATTGAAAATTTTTAAATAAAATATTTAAGTACACTATGGAACACAAATAACAACTGAAAAACATATTAGAGACCTAGTGTAACCTCTTCTTCGAGGAAAATGAGAATCAGTGAGAATAAAAGTTGCACCTGTAATGAAAATAGGAGAAGGCCTAGAATGCAGCTGTCCTGATCCCAAGCTCAGTATTTAAAAAAAATACTGAAAAATGCCTGACTTGAATCTATTCACTATGGAAAGACAAAGCACACATGTGCAAATGCTTTAGTGTCTAAGGGACCACTCAGAGGCTACGTCTCTTTAAGCCCCAACAACTTTGTACTTACTACTCACTAGAGTTTCCAAAAGTCCACTGAAAGGACATCAGTGTCGACATCTTTACAGAATCATATTATTTAAGTGCAATTTGGGGGGAAAAATTGTCTATATGTTTCTTCATCATAATGATCTCCACTGGGAAGACAGTTCTATATATTTATTATTAAAGTTATAATATAGATGGTTACAGTTGTGATTATATAATTGCAGTTATACAGAAGTTTTATATATTTATATAAAATATAGTATTATATACATTTTACATATATTATATATATATACACATTTATATATATAAAACTTGGAAGATAAAGATATGGTTATATAATCATCTAGATGTTTATGGTTATACTTATGAACAGGATAGATAGATAGATAGATAGATAGATAGATAGATAGATAGATAGATATAGATAGACAGATAAGTGATATAGATATACACTGAGTGGCCAGATTATTATGACCACCCCATCAGTACTTCATTGGGCCACTTTTTGCCTTCAATACTGCAGCGATTCTTCTTGGCAGTGACTCCATAAGATGTTGAAAGGTGATGCGAGGAATCTGACACCATGCCTGATGAATAGCCCTGTTCAGTTCTGTGAGATTTGATGGTTGTGGAACCAGTTGCCTGATGGCTCTTTTAACTTCGTCCCACAAATGCTCAATTGGAATGAGATGTGGTGGTTGTGGGGGCCACCTAAACAAGGTAAAGTCTCCCTCATGTCCTTGAAACCGCTCCTGCACAATATGAGCACTGTGGCATGGTGCATCGTCTTGTTGGAAGAAGCCATCTCCATTGGGATACACCATCAACATGATAGGATGATCTTGATCGGCAATGATACCTAGGTATTTTGTGCTATTCAGACGTTGTTCCACACGAATTAAAGGGAAATCATGCCAGGAAAACATGCCCCAAACCATAACACTGCCCCCACCAGCTTGAAGGGTTGTACTCATGCATGTGGGGTGCATGCTTTCATGCTGTTTCCGCCAAATTCTCAATCTGCCATCTGCATGATGTGACAGGAAACGTGATTCATCGGACCACATTACTTTTTTCCAATGCTTGACTGTCCAATCCTTGTGTTCCTGTGTAAATTGGAGATGTTTTATCTTGGTAACTGCAGACAGCAAAGGTGTTCGAACAGCCCTTTGGCTTCCATATCCTATATGATGCAGTGTACGGCTAATTTGCCTATAAACGTCAGGTGGTCATAATAATCTGGCCACTCAGTGTATATTTTTAACACAACTTTGAGAACTATAAAACAGAATGAAACTTTGAGTCTAGCTGACTTAATCAAAACATTTCTTTAAATTTTATAACCTTACAATAGGATGAACTTCAAATGCTCTGCGCTGGTACCTAACACTTAGACAGAACAATCCAAAATACAGTGACTCATATTCATTCTCCCTAAGGACTTTATAGTCAAAGATATGTTATGTGTAGCCTGAAACTAAATTAAATACGTATGTCCATTTTTATGATGACCTTTAATAGAAATTAAAAATATACTTTATTCAATTCTTTTTATACAGTTTATTAAATCATCTGCTGTCAGTTTCTTCTTCACATGAATAATCTGAGTTATTTAAAAATATATTTGATCTTAATACTCTGGATTATATATGTTGGTACATATACATAATGGACCATCAATCTTCCACCCTACTGAAAGCCATGGTCTATGACACTGTGCAAAATAACTGCTTAAAACTATGTTCTTATATGGACAAGATAATGTGATATATCTCAGCACGCTGCATGTAGCTTTTCTTTATGGTATGTCCGCCTGGCTTATGTGTGAAAGGTAAAAAAATGAAGCAACTTCAATATTCTTCTCATATTTTTGGATGAAATTTATTTCACATGTTGAAAAAAATACTGAGTTTGGACTAATTTTCACAGAAATCTGACAACAAAACAGGCATTTTTTCTTCTTGTGGTTGATAAGCTGAAAATATGTCTCTTTAAAAAGTGTACCAAAAGTCTTTTTAATGCTGAACAGCAGCATGCTTTGGTAGAAAGAACAATAGATTAAAAGTCAAAATAGATTTTACTAGTGGTTATATCCTTAAAATGATCTTAACACTTGCATTATAGTTCTCCACCTCCTGTAATCCAGCTTCTACCAACTAATCTATTAAGACTGTTCAGACAGAAGTGACCCACTTACTTAACCTTTTCTCCATTTAGTTTCAATCACAATATTTTCATGATTTAATTTCACCTTTCCGGCCATCTTCTTACAGTCTCCTTTTCCACTTTCTTTCATTTGCCTGATCTTTTAAAGCTATATCACAGGCTTAGTATGTTATAATAAAAAAAGAAAATTTTAATCAGTATAATAAAGTTCATTTTTTCTTTATTTTTAATATTATAGTCAAGAACAACTTAAGGAACATCTATAGTCATGGGAATGGAAAGTTATAAAAATTACTTAATTCTTTTCAAAGTAAGTAACAAATGGAAGTAATTATGCAAAATAAAAGTAATCAATGAAATTGATCTTAGTTTTTGTGGATTTTAAAAATTATTTCCTCCTAAACATGATGAGTGTAACTTATAGCACACTGCAAAATTTTAGCTAAAGAAGACCAACTTAATATATGGTTTGTGTGAAATATCTATTACCCTACTTCGTATCTAAACTGCAATAAGTTGGCTTGATATAATATGAAAAAAAAATGAAGCTTTAAAAGGTTAAAAATAATAATATATTGTATGACCTTGAAGATATTGCCCTAGTTCAAGAGAAGAGAAAATCATTACAGGTTCTGTCTTCTGAATTCATTGCCATCTACCTCTCTGAGCACTTAAAATGTAAATTAAAGAAGAATGCAGCTCTTAGAATGAACTCTGACTAAAATCCCAAAGGTACTATGTTACAGACTTTATTTGCTATTAAAAAAATTATTGCAATTTTGTCAATGTCAGGCAGATTTTAAATTCAACCTATTCCATACCAAGGTTTCTAGCAGCCTAAGTTCTTTAAAGGGAGACTACATTTATTGTACAAGGGAAAAAGTATTCTGTCACAGTTTAACAATGTAGTGCTACTACACAGGGAACAACTTAATGGGCCCTACATTTAAAACTGAAATACCTTGGGGAAAACTGCCCATTCGTTTAGGTCAAGAGTCTCAGAGGTATTCTAGCTCATATTTAGAAAAGTGTGAGGAGACTCCAAGGATGGAGTCCACCGTTAGTAATAAAAGTCATTGGGACCCAGGGTATTTTCCAGAATGACCTCATGCCTCCCCCAAAGAGAGATCTGGGCCACCCTGGTGTACAGGGAAAATAGATTAATGTTATCTAGTTCCATATGAAGATTTTCATAAGGTTTTTCACAATCAAAACCTCCATGTTTTCATGCACAATCCTACTTTTTGAACCAAAACAGACAAGTAGTTAAACTTTCCAGTAAATGCCTAATGAGAATGCAAAGCAATCATTTCATCTAGTTCTGTGGCCAGTGATTAAAACACAGCAAATGTCAAGTTAGTTTTCGGCAATTGACACAAAAAAACTTGAATTTTATTTTATACAGTTTAAATTTAAAATATAAACTACAAGTTAAAGGTTGAATGAATATTTTTAAAACAAATTTATCATATTTGGAAAGAAAAAACTGAAGAAAAACAAAGAGCAGTAACATGATGATTTGTAATGCTAAAAATATTTATTGGATATTTACCCTGCTTCAGGCACAAGTATACCATATACTTTCACATTCTTGATAACAAGATATCAACACAAAATCTATTAATTTAGGTAGACTATACATGTGAGTCCAGGCAATATAACCATAACAACTTTTTTAAAATGTTACACCTTTTGAAGCAAATGTTTCAAGAGGAAAATAAATTCAAGGACAGGTAGAGTTTGATCTCTGAGAATCTCAGATATGAGGTCTTTTGGGGTAACTCCTAATTAAGTAGGGGGAAATACCACATGGAAATTAACCATATAGTTAGTATTTATAACAAAAATTTAGTAGCATCATCCCAAACCACAGATGATCTGCTTCAGGACCCTTGTAATTCTGCAAAATCCACAGTATCCCTGAAAAATACATACACACATACACACACACACTAGAGGCCCAGTGCACAAAATTTGTGCACTGGAGGGGAGGGGCCTTCAGCCCAGCCTGCACCCTCTAGCAGTCCAGGTCCCCTCGGGGGATGTCCGACTGCCGGCTTAGGCCCATTCCCCACCACCACACCTCCACTTGCCAGCTCTTCCACTGTGGGAGCGTACTTACCACCAAGGGGCAGCTCCTGTGTTGAGCATTTGCCCCCTGTTGGTCAGTGCGCATCATAGTGACCATTCATTCTGGTGTTCCACCATAAGGGTTGCTGGGCTCTTATAAATTAGAGGTGTGAGTGTTTTTTTCCAGAACATCAGTTCCTTAATTCTTCTTATTCTCTGGGTAATGAATATAAACTCCCAAAAGAACTGGGTGGGCTTAATATTGCTAGTAAATTTTATTTCCCTTTCCTTGTTCTTATGGAATTAGAACCAGAAATGACTGTGGTGATTCCTTGCATCCTGAGGCTAAAAGAAACGTCTCTCAAGGTTCTTTAATAAGGGAATCTATTGCAAAATGGGTCCTTGAACACCCAGATAATGGCCAAGAAAATCCTGAATACTACCTTGAAAATCTATCAAACTTTCCCTCAGGCACACTAAAAATTCTTCTTTCATTTTTTTTAAAAATTTATTTATTTAAATTTAATTTTAAATGCTATGTAATATTATATTGGTTATAGCAGTTTCACGTGTACAACATAATGATTTCACATTTTTATAACTTACAATGTGAACACCCCACTAATCCTATGAATTGTCCGCTTCTTTTATTTCTTTACTTTTCTAGAAAAAGCAAACTACAAGCTTGACTCTGCCCACTAACTATCCTATGGTAAACACAAAAATAAGTGAGGCCAACATTAGGGAGTGGAATTGCATCTGAAGCATGGAGGAAAACTAGCTCAGGGGACACCACTTCCATTCCTCAACTTTGGCTTCTAACATCTTTTTTCTTTCTTTTTATTCCTTTTTATTTTATTTTCTTTATTGATTAAGGTATTACATATGTGTCCTTATTCCCCCATTGCCCCCCCCCCCCACCCCAGCCCATGCCCTCAACATCCTAGTGTCTGTGTCCATTGGTTATGCTTATATGCAAGCACACAGTCCTTTGGTTGATCTCTCCCCTCCACCGTCTCCTGCCTTCCCTCTGAGGTTTATCAGTCTGATCAATGCTTCTCTGTCTCTGGATCTGTTTTTGTTCATCAGTTTATGTTGTTCAGTGTATTCCACAAATGAGTGAGATCATGTGATATTTATCTTCCTCCAACTGACTTATTTTGCTTAGCATCATGCTCTCCAGGTCCATCCATGCTGTTGCAAATGGTAGGAGTTCCTTCCTTTTTTAGCAGCATATTATTCCATTGTGTAGATGTACCAAAGTTTTCTAATTCACTATCTGCTGAAGGGCATTTAGGCTATTTCCAAATCTTAGCTATTGTAAATTGTGCTTTTATGAACATAGGGTGCATATATCCTTTCTGATTGGTGTTTCTAGTATAGAAACCATCAACAAAACAACAAGAAAGCCTCCTACATGGGAGAACATATTTTCCAAAGTTATCTCCAATAACGGTTTAACTTTCAACATTTACAGGGAACTCATACAATTTAACAAGAGAAAGATAAACAATCCAATCAAAAAATTGGCAACGTACCTAAATAGACCCTTTCAAAAGAGGACATACAGAAGACCAAGAGACATATGAAAACATGCTCAAAGTCACTAATCATACGAGAGATGCAAATCAAAACGACAATGCTGTACCATCTCACACCTGTTAGAATGGCTATCATTAACAAATCAACAAACGACAAGTGCTGGCGAGGATGTGGAGAAAAAGGAACCCTTGTGCACTGCCGGTGGGAATGCAGACTGGTGCAGCCACTGTGGAGCACAGAATGGAGTTTCTTAAAAAAAAAAAAAAACAACTAAAAATGGAACTCCCATTTGACCCAGTGATCCCACTTCTAGGAATATATCCCAAGAAATTAGAAACCAATCTTTTTTCTTTTAAATAAAATTTGAGTATATTTTCTACTTTTAATTATAATGTATTCAATTTATTGAATTTTTAATGGTTTGGAATAAACTGTAATGTTTAAGAAAACACCTCTCCTTCACAAAAATCCAAAGGTCTTCAGTTTAGTTTTCAATTGATTTAAAAAGATTTTAGTTGTAAATTTTTATTTTATTTTTACTTTTGTTCTAGTAGGTTGCAATTTTTGAAAATGTTTATCTAATTTAGAATTCTGTCTTGGTCAAATGTTTTATGTTTCCTTGTATCTGTTTTAATTTTTAAAGTTCTCTATTTTATTTCCTTAACCTATCTATACCTATAGAACTACCACAGATTATAACCACTAGAGTTTGACAATAATCTTTGATATTCAGATAGAAACACCTTAGATGCTTTTCTCTACCATGTACATTTTGAAGGAGCACATAAAGTTCTTCATCAGAGCTTATTGTGATTTATATCTGGAATTTATATAATCCAAAGTCATTTATCACAGTTGAGGGACAGCAGTCAGTGTGACACAGAGCTGAACTCTGATGGTACTTAGATAATTACTTCTAGTATTATGTCTAGAATATTTCTAGACACATGTATGGGAATATTGCTGGACATAAAATTTCCTAATACCTAGAGAGTTCTTTCCAGGATTTATTGAAGATTCTAATCAAATAACTCTATATAACTATCCTATTATAAAATATGTAGTAAAATAAAGATACCTAGCTTTAGAAAATGGGATAAAGCTACTGGTATTTTTTTTATACTGCTCTAACAATGTGTTTTAATACTTAGTTTGCATACTCCTGTAAGAACATTTGCAAATTACATCTTTTTCTCATTGTGAAAATGACTTATATACAAGAGATTGGTCACACTTTGGCAGTATGTCATCTTCAAGTTAAATTTAGCTTTCAAACCTCATTGCTTAAGACTTTATCTGTTTTACGTTTAATTAACTCATTTGTTTCATTCAAATCATTTTACATGAAGTATAATGCTTTGAATATTGTAGTAGTAACTTATTATCATTTGGATTTTAACTTTAAGAAAATGTCTCCCAGAGAACTCAGCTTAAATTTAATATTCCCAAATAAATCTCAGCAAGCGTTCATATTCTTCATAAAAATAAGTTTTAAAAAAACTTTTATGGTGTACTTGATGTTACATAGCAAATTCTTAATTAAATCATAGTATTCAAAAACATCAAGAGAGCAGTATATGCAGTCTGCCTCAGAGAAGTCTTAAAACAATGCTGTGTAATTGTGAAACCTTTTAAAAATGCCACTGAATTGTATGACAGCATTAAGAGAAGGCATCTCTCAACTCCATTTCAAAAACAAAATAAAATTAAAACAAAAAATAAACAATTATATTTAAATCAAATAATAATTTATCTTAAATTATTTTTAAGATAAAAATTATATTTAAGATAAAAATTATTTTTAAGATAAAAATTATCTTAAATTTATATTTTATATAAAACCCATTTTATATAAATATCTTATGCAAATGCTAAATTTAAATAACTAGTAAAACACAATTTTCCAAATTTAATAGCTTCGGGAATAGTACTCAGAAATATATCTGCTATGAAGGAAAGAGAGGAAAAGTTTGATCAAACAACCATCAAATCCATTCAGATTTACTCATCACAAGATTTAGAATGTGCCCTTTATAAGAGGCAACATGCTAGTACTATAAGTATATTTTAAGAAGAAAATACAGTAAGATAACAAATATGAAGCAATAGAATTCTTTCTAAGAACCTAGAGGAATAAAGTCCACACAGGTATTGAACATTTTTTCATTTTCTGAAATCTCACTGCCATTTTAAGTAACAAACTGACGGTCGTGTATGTAAACTGACTGTATTCTGCTAACCCTGAACACTTGATTGAGTGTTTGGTCAAAAAAATCACTTGCGTCAGTCTTTGATAAACTTTCACTTTGTTTTATGTTCTCACTGTTATGAATTCATTCTTAGGAAAAAAGAATTTCCCTATATCCGTAACTTTAAAATCACCTGTATAACATTTTTCATCATAACTATAAATTCACCCCTCATCAAGTGCATAATAAAGAGATTCAGGGGTTTGAAAATTATAGTCTTTCCAAACAAGCTCAATCAAGCTTGAACACTATGAGCACTTTCTATGCAACTGATTAGGAGAACTTGTGAGCTAAATATATATGACCTATGTAAACAGAAGCTTATTATATTTACAATCATATTTTAAATGACTGATAGTCTATATAAAATTTAAAAAAGCTCCAAGTGCATGTGATTATTTTTTCTTCCTAGCTTTTTGTGTTTATATAAGCTGTGTTAGCTCAAAGAGCACTATAGAAAAAGCTCTTCCAGATATGTCAAGCCCTACAGAGTTAAAACAATATAATAATAAAAATAGCAAATGTGTGGTCAGTTATTACCTTATTGAAATATCTATGTTAAGTAGGTATGAATAACTCAGTTTAATGCTATGAAAATAACAAGAACAACCAACTTAGACTGATGTGTTGTGATTTGGCTAATATGACCACACTGATAAAAGATTTGAATCCTTTTTAGTCACGATGACCAAAAGTCAATAATTTTAACTAATTATCAATTTACTATAGAAGAGGCACTGGTTATATATATATATATTAAATGTTCACCTTATCAGTTTACCATATCAACATTTTCCTGGTCTAGATACCTTATGAAGTATTAAATATGATCAATAATTATGTCATAATAATTTATATGTTACTTAGATTATTTATTTCCTTAGACAAATTATTCCTTGTTGATATATGAATGTGAATCCTAATGGTGGTATCTTCAAACCACATTATTCATTAGATATGTAAGTAATATTAAATGATAAAGAAAATTACTTTTAATCATGTTATTTTAGAGAGTGATCTTGTCTAAACCAAAGATATGTAACCAATGCAAAGATACCATTTGAATTAGAATAACTTGTCTTATACTTACAGCAAATGTAGTGATTTAATGAGCTTACATACCATTGTCTGTTGTGTTCACCAAAACATAACACCATTAAAAGACATAAGAATTTACTTAAATAAGCAGAAACACATTACCACACAGCAGTCAGCCCTTAAATTAAATAGAATTAGAATCTCAGGTGATATGTGGGTAATTGAATGATCATGGAACATGCTTTCTCTTTAGAGAGAGTAGGATGTTCTGTTATGTGTGGACTAATAAAGCTTTATTAATATCTTACATTTAATAAATTAATCTACAACAGTATTTGAACTTCCACAGTGAAAAATATTGATTGTGGTTATAACATGGTCACAATTGTTCAATGTCAAAATCAACTAGGTCAGCGGTTCTCAACCTGTGGGTCGCGACCCCTTTGGCGGTTGAACGACCCTTTCACAGGGGTCGCCTAAGACCATCCTGCATATCAGATATTTACATTATGATTCATAATAGTAGCAACATTACAGTTATGAAGTAGCAACAAAAATAATTTTATGGTTGGGTCACAACATGAGGAACTGTATTTAAAGGGCCAGAAGGTTGAGAAACACTGAACTAGGTTTTAGAATGTGGGGATCCTTTGGCCACTTAGAGACAAGTTCATCTTCTCTAAAATTGATTACCTGGTGACATCACTTTAAATTGAAATATGTTCCAAAAGATATTCCCTGGTTATCTAGAAGACATGGCTAAGCCATTCAACTCGCTTTACTGAGATTACAGTAATGAACTGTCACAATGATATAAAATTATTCCATGGAATTGGAGACTACCTCCAATATCAGGGTGTTCTCACTAAGATTCCCTGGCTGGAAAGACACCAGAAGAATCTGAATGAAAGTCAAAAGCTTTGGGGACACTGCTCTACACCATTACCACATAACTGCCTCCCCTAGTCTTTGCCTTACCTTTCTTCCCATTCAAACCAGCAGACCTATGCCCAAAATGATCAGATTTGGGTGGCCAAGAGAATTTAAGGTAAGGCGTGCTTATTAAAGGTTCTTAGGCCCAACCAAAGAGATTCTGATTCCAGGGTTCTTGTATGAGATCCAAGAATTGGCATTTTAAACAGGCATCGTAAGATGATTCCAATATTAGTGGGACAAGCCCTATACTTGTAAAAAACTACTCTGTACTATTTGCTATACTCACATACGAAATACATTAACCTCTAAGTACATATATTAAGCTTGCATACTAAGGTCTAGCAAAATATTTGTGGGTGATTATTTTGCTTCGATGAAACTGAGTGTGAGGTTTCAGTGCCTAAATATCGGTTTTGTTCTTGATCTAAGCAGGAGCAGGCGGACTTGTATCTATTTAAAGTACCTTCATTTACAGAAGTAGGGGAGAGAAAAAAATTAGGGTTACAGTGCTCCCTTAGTGGTAAAATATTGCACGCTTTAGAATTTGAAAAATCTACTCTTTACAACCTGAGATAATATTGTTAGTGTTAGTGGCATCAACAATACCTACCCTGCAAATGTTTTTCAGAGTTTAGCAATAAGGCATCTCTGCTATAGGTGACATATGAAATAATCTTCAGAGGCATGAAGGAAAAGTTGCAATCAAGAAAATTGTGGGTATTTATATTTCTTATTGGAATTTTGCCATCTGCTCTCTGTGAGGAGCTAATTCCATCTTATCTTCTAGAGGAGGTTGTTTGGCTCCCCAAAGATTATCAACCTGTGAACTCTTATATGCTATTAAGTGATTATAACAATTTTTTTTAAAGTCTGAATTTTTTAATAATATTAGAAATAGATCAAAACCATTTCAGTGTGCAGCAGGGAAGTGGCAGTAAGTAATTCTAAGGTATTTTCAGAAGCTTAGAGTGTTAGTTAACCTAAGTATTTTTATATGCATTTGAGCTTTTAACAAGATTCATGCTACTCAAAAACACTAAAAGGAGGGGAGGAATGAAAGTCTGGTCTGTAGTTGAGCCACTGAGACAGAGCAGGTAAATGCCTTCTCCAAGGTCACACACAGTTGAAGGTCACGCACTAAATTTCAGCTCCTCTGGTTCCTACTCCAGGACACGAAGCAGAAGAGGTAGGTGTGCACCGTGCGGACTGATGGCTTTTTCCTCAACCCCCGGTGCTTCCTTTCCTTCTTCTCGCCTCCTCTTGTTTTAAAGGCATTTTATGTAACATCTTATTTTAATATAAATATTGAAAATATCCAGACACTTTAAAGTGCAGCCCTTCTCTCAGACTCATCATTTGTTTCAGTGAGTGTGAGGCATTTGGTAGACCTGATAAATATATGTAGAGTGAAGGCATAAAGCTCTGTCATAGGTAGTTCCCTTGAAATTATGAACCTTTCTAAATTTGTGATAATTGGTACTATAAAGAGATGCTTCATTTCTTCTGCTTCTGCTTTAAGGAACATTAAGTAAGCAGCTCTAAAATATAAAGGACAGAGATCGGAATGCACATTTATCACTTCTTTTCCGTCAGGATCCTAACTACCAGGGCGCCTTGCACCAGTTCTCAGAGGGTCTCTGACTGTTTTGCCTCTTCCAAAAGAAACTAGACTCAGCCCTCAGCCCATTTGGTGAGAACACCATCCCTATATACCACAATTGTGGGTTCAATCCCTCATCAGGGCACATAAAAGAATATACCAATAACGCATAAATAAGTAAACAAATTCTCTCATTCTTTCTCTCTCTCTCTCTCTCTCTCTCTCTCTCTCTCTCTCTCTCTCTCTCTCTATCACTTTAAGGATGTTAACTGGACTAGTTCTTCATTGGACTCACACCGAATCCTGGGAGCTGGGGAACTGAGATCTGCTCCCAACTTGGTACCACATTGGGTAAATCACGGAAATTGTTTTGGTGTGTTTCAGCCAATCTAGGCTGAATGACCTTCATGGCTTCTTAAAGCTCAGAACTCTCTTTCCTGTATAGTTTATTTTCTCTCATATTGACCTATGGGCCCCCACATTGTAAAATGTTGAGGAATAAGAATTATCCTGGACATTTTAAGCATAGTGATATCTCAGGCGACGGAGGCTTGATCCAAGTGTGCTGTCAGAGAATAATTTTAGGCAGATGACCTAGAGCTATGCTCAGGAATGCAAAATATCCTATTTTAAAATATGTGATTACACTGTCCCTGTAGTGTCTCATCTTGCAACGTGTATTTTTATCTGTAATTGGTTAATGGACTTCAGGCTAGCAATTACACTTTTCTGTTACATGACATAGGGGACTACCTGAGAATATTTTAAAAATGTTTTAATTTGTTTATGAAATGTATCTGAAAGAAGGAAAAAAGGTCTTAGTAGCTCATGGGTTTCCAAGATGAATTATTTAACAATGCAAACACATTAGAAGAAATCTACAATTTAACCCCTTCTCATTTGGCTCCTGGAGATCATCATTCCATAGTCCCTTTCACATGCTGGAAAGAAGGGCGAACAGCAAAGGTATTATCCTGCAAAGGCCTCGGAGGAGTTATTTTAATAAAATGGAATCATGACTGCTGATCTCATTTTCCCATAAATGTTCACAGCTCAAACTCAAGGAATGGCTGTTCACCCTCACTGATGTTTATAATCAGTGTTAACATGGGAAACTTAGACAGTCAGCCAGGCAGTCCTTTTCTTCCCTTGTTAGCTGGGCTTGTTATTCCTGTTTCCTCCAATTCCTGGAGGATTCATGTACATAATCATGTCAGCTGCTAAACTGGTGGGAATTGAAGCTATTATACATTTTGAAAGCAAGCATTAGCATGTGCTAACTTAAAAGGTACATAAATTAATGCCTTGCACTCCACTTTTTAAAAAACTTATAGCAGCTCTAGTGTTTTGGTGGATGTGTGTTGTCAGCATAGTACAAGTTGAGTTTTAGCAATTACCTATTTAATTAGATCATTATGAAGCCAATCGGAATAATAAAGTCTTTAAAATGGATTTACTCAGATTTTGTTAATGTTATTATTTGTTGAAATTATTTTGTTAAGCTCTTTATATTTGTCATACTATTATTCAGAGAAAAATAACACTTCCATTTCATTTATATTTGTAATGTAATTAATAAGTATTTATTAGAACAGAGCATTTTTATTGTTCACATATTTGTATTATAAAAAGGATATATCTTCATTGTAGTCATTTATTAAAAAAAATGAGTAAAAAATGCAATAAAAATTACTTGTGAATCCAAAGTCCTGTCAATGATATGTAGTATTTTGGTGGATCTCCGTTTTTTTTTCCTTATGCATACTGCCTAAAATAAATGCCTTATAGTTCAACCCATTTTAATATGGCTTCATCCACCACTGCTTCACAAAACATTATTTCACTGAGTCATTTACATACTCATTGTTAAATTTAATGAAAATCTCTAAATACTTTATCTGTCTTGGCTTTCCCTAAGTACGTGGCTATCACTGTGTGTTTCAAGCTCTATGAAGTCAGGGATCAAACCTGCCCTGTTTCTAACTGGCCAGTGCTAGTTAACAGTGTTTGGCACGTAGCATGGCTCCTTGGGTATTTTGTTAAAAAATGGTCATGTTCTTCATCTTCAAACAATACTTCCATTTTAGTGCCTGGCAATGAACCTGTGGATTTTCCATCTGAAAGGGTGTTTAAGATCTCTTTTATATTCTGTTGCTCCTATCTGTATATTTTTAATGGTAGTGACTTTCTGTTCTAAGACTTCATATCTTTCATGCTTTCCCTGGCTTTCCATGCATTCTTGTTATTTCAATTGTCATCTAGAGGGTTAACTTTTCTAAATCAAAATCTCTTCCCAGATTTAGAAATGTGACAGCTTATTGTAGTTTTTCTCTTTGACAACTGCATACATATCTCAGAAAGAATATGTCGTAAGTCAAAAGCTTACCCTCTCACCTCAAATAACTATATCTCTCTGTGGTGTCTCTAAGGAACTGTTATAACTGAAATGGGCTTGGCTGCAAGGGATGACAAGACCCCAGTTGCAAGTGAAAAAAGAGAGGGACTGAAGGCAATCTGGAGGAACAACATGCCCGTGGTGATTACTTTCGATATAAATGCATCAGCAAACCAAATAATTTACTAAGCATGTGTCAAATGTAGGATTCATATATACAGTTTTGGATGGGATATAAGAACTCCTGCCAAATGGGTTGGGATTGAGAAGGAGACTTGGTTAGAGTATTTACCAAAAACCTAGACAGAATTCTGAAACAGTAGACTGAATCAATGAGCCAAATAAGTTGTAACTCTGTACCAGAAAATCTAGCCTGTGAATATAGCCATTTTTATACCAAATAAAGTTAATCCAATTCACAGTATTATTGCAGAATTATGTATTTCTTACATAAAGATATATTTTCCAAAGTGCATTCCACAGAGCATTAGTGATATATTAACTGTATTTATATAGGAAGGAAACAGACTTAAAGGTCAAATAAAACTTAGGACAGGTGGGATAAAAACAATTTAGTAAAATACTTCCCAGATACTTCAATGTGATAATGGGTAATGGAAACACCAAGAGGAAGCTGTAGTATGCAGGGTCCTAAAAAATATTTAACAAAAATTCCTATTTTGTTTTCAAAAAACATATTAAGTGATAAATGTTCCTGTGGTTACACTTTGAAATAAACTGTGATAAATAAATGCAGGCATCCTAGTGGCATATAGTGAGTTCTAAGTAAAATAAGATTTTTAAAATGCAGTATATTGAACAATGAAGAAAACATGCTTAAAATAGACTTTAACTTTTTCTCAGCTATTTTACTATGTTGGCTATGAATCCAGTTATCAAAATTCTCCAAGCGAAAACTTAATTAGAGATGGTAGATATTTTGTACCATAATGAATGATCGTTACAAGTGCCCTCAAATTTCAACATGAATATTTAATTGTTCATAAATACCAAATCTCTCTCAGGCATTATCTGGTTCACAGCCTAGCAAAGTCCACTATTTAAAGCTTGAAGATTGTCCAGTCATCCAACAGGCTAGGGTCTGGGGAATTGTTCACAGAAACCATAGTGAGAATATAACTTTTGCTTTAGGAGCAAGGAATCACAGCTAGATTTGGACAAAGACAATAGCTACTAGCCAGACATCATTGACACATATACCTAAAAGTTTCATAATCTATGGAACCACGCCTGAAATGTGTCTCCTTACTACATTAGAATCTCTTTGAAGAGGGCTGTCCCTCCCTTTTCTTTTCTTGCTCCAATTACTGGTTCAGAGCTTATAACAATAAATCAATCAACACTTTGGGGCAGTTCAACATGGTTGAAAAAATATTGTTTTGTTTCTCTAAAGCTGGTGTTAATTTACTAGATTAAAAATAGTATATATTGTAGTAGAAAAGTAAAATAATAGCTAACAGAAATTAACATATTTGCTCTCAAGTAAAATTAATCCACATAGATTTTCAAGAAAGACAAAAAACACATTTAGGGATAATGGATGTTTAAAACATGTATCAGCGACCAAAGTATCCTGGTAAACAGGTGATTCTCTGTTTCAGTGAACACTCAGAGGGCTAGGAGGGAAGTCTACCCCACTAAAAAGGGAAGCAAAGACAAGACCTGATGCAAACTTTCAATATTGTATTTAGGTCTCTGATAGCCAAGAAGCACCATTATGAGGGCAGAAATTATACAAGCACATAGTAGATATACTAGTAAATATAACTAAATATAAGATGAGCTTCCTCTCTCTTCAAATGTACTAGGTAAAATATGTAGTTCAACAATCCAGCTCTAATATAAATATAAAGCTTTTTTTTTTTTTGAGAGATCAGTATCATGAAAAGAATACTCCACAGTATTCAATTAAATAATTAACTGAATTAATTAATTTGATTGGTATTTATTATAATAGCACATTTACAGATTAAAAGAGAATAGTGTTAATACTGAAGGTCATCTTTGCACATGCAAGTATAAGTCCCTTGATTAAATTTAAGGTAAAGTATGATAAAAAAAAAACAAAAAAACTTTTAGCAAACTAAGAATAGAAGGGAACTATTTAATCTAAGGTGTGGCTCATTGGTCGATCACTGACCTATGAAGCAAAAGGGCACAGCTCAATTCCCTGTCAGGACTGCATGCTCAATCCCCAGTAGGGGCATGCAGAAGGCAGCCACTCAATGATTCTCTCTCATCATTGATGTTTCTCTCTCTCTCTCTCCCCCTCTCTCTTCCTCTCTGAAATCAATAAAAATATTTTTTAAATGACATCTGTTTTAAAAATTAAAAGAAAATTATTAACAATATCATTAGTATTGAAATAATGCTAAATAAACCTAGCACCCCCCCCCCCAATTAAAAACAAAGAAATAATAAAATTAAATATGTAATTTGAAAGTTTAGGGAAAATTTTGTATTTAATGATGTGCATTTTTGTTACTAGAATGAAAAACAGTTGTTGAAACAAAGAAAAGTTGGTATGTAACACACAATTGCACTTCTTTAGGCCACAACATTTAGTTAGAAAATGTGTTTTTTAATTAACATACAGAGTGTCAATTAAAAATACATTAAAGCCCCTTATAGAATAGACTAAAACATTTCATTGAAAACATTAAACAATATTAGATAAATTATGACATTGACTACATTTTGGAGAGTAGAACTCTCCATCATAAATATATCATCATTCTTCAAACTAAGCTATAGAATCAGTGCAATTCCAATCAAAATCCCAGTGGGATTCTTTTCATTTGATAAGCTGCTTTAAATTGCATATGAAAAAAAAAAAAGCCAAGACTTTTGAGAGATCCCTGAAAAGGACCAGGTGGGGAAATTGGCAAGTGTAGAAAACATTTGAAGGGTGAAGTGACAGGCTATAGCAAATCATCTAACAGTTTGAGCACACTGAGAACTTAAAACTGAACAATGTACTTAGTAATGAGCAGGATATTGCTCAATAGGATTAGTAAAATGAATTCAAAAGAAGATATATTTGACCCAGCCGGTGTGGTTAAATGTTTGAGAACTAAGAGGTCACTGGCTCAATTTCCAGTCAGGGCATATGCCCAGAGTGTAGGCAAGATCCACAGTGGTGAGTGTGCTGGAAGTAGATGATCAATGATGTTTCTCTCTCTTCAATTTTTCTCTATCGTCACCCTTCCTCTCTCTCTAAAATCAATAAAAACACACTAGTATTTTATGAAAGAAGATATATTTGAAGAGAGAAAGTAGAGATTGCTTTTCAAGGAGTTTGCCATAAAACTGAAAGAAATGGAATGATGGCTGATGGATAATCATAATCAAAAGAGTTCTCATTATTTGTTGGGTTTACAGAAGGGAAAAAATGCAACATTCTTTTATGCTGATGAAAATAGTCTAGCAGAGCAGAACAAACTGATGAGGCAGAAAGGGAGGAGAGAATTCTTGGAGCAATGTCCTTGAGAAGCTAAGAGAAAATGTGATACAGTAAATGATATGTTCCAAAGTTTTTTCAAAAGTAGATGATGAAAGAACAAGAAAGCATTCTCAATCATATGCATGCATACCCGCATGAGCTTTATAATATAATTAGAGGCCTGGTGCACAAATTTGTCCACGGGTGGGGTCCTTCAGCCTGGATGGAAACCATGGCCAATCAGGGCTGATGGGGGAATGGACCGTGGGAGGTTGCCCAGCCATGGGAGGTTGGCTGTGGGAGTGTACTAACCACCAGGGGCAGTTCCTGCATTTAGCATCTACCCCCTGGTGGTCACTGTGTCATCATAGCGACCAGTCCACCGGTCATTTGGTCAACTGGCCATAACTGTCACTTAGGCTTTTATATATATATCTACAGTTGATTAACAATTTCTTAAAATAAAATGTGATCTGCTTAAAAAACTCTGATGTCTAATGGTAGATAACATGAGAAAAATTAAAGACCATTTAATTTTCCTAGGTAATAATCTGCTATTCGTATTTAATTTTGTTTCTAGTATAAGATATTAAATCACAATAATTCAAAAATCAGTTTAAAGCCTATTGTCAGTAGCTTGATTTGTATTAAGACATTTACATATACTTTCTAAATTTAAATTAGATTTGTTTCAATTGCATTTTATTTTAAAATTTTAATTATGAATTCATATTACCACATACCAATATTCTCTATATACTTTAAATATGAGAGAAAATTGTTGTTTTTCAAGATCAGTATTAGTACCAGAGACAATATATCTATGTTTAGTGGTCAACATAATTGTTATGCTCCTTGTTAAAAGCATATATAATTGACATCATCTATATATATATAAATGTCCAAAGCAAATTATTTTCTTACCATTTTTTTTCTTTTAACTGAAATAGTTCCGTGGCTTGCATAACTGTTATAAGTTGTACATTTTTGGAGTACTAGGATCTTTAAGTGATCATACACAGTTTAAAAAACTGAGGCTTTGAATCTCAGGTCCTAACAGCTAAAGTGACATTGTTACATTTTACTCTTACCTCTAATAATATCTTACACTATACACACACATACACACACACACACACACACACACACACGGAAGCATGCTTTTACAGAGTTTCTAAGCATAATTTTTGCTGAAGTTCTTCTGTTTTCTCTCTGGAGTATGAACATTACTATTCTCACAATATTGTATTTTTACAGTCAAAATTATTTACTGGAAAAATTCAAGTCATTGAAAATCCCAGGATGATGCCCCAATTTCAGTGCTCCCATAATTATGTCTAAGACAAAACCTGCTAGCAGAATTGAAAGCTTTAGTTATAGTATTGTGAATGCAGTGAATGCAGTGAAGAGTGGTGATGGGCCTTCATTGGTCTCAGTGGGAAAAAGGACTTTCCTAGTGACTGGTCTGTGGGAGATAAACAAAACATATTCAAATGTGATCCAAAGTTAATGAACTTTCAAGCATGCAGGAAAGGAATAAAATTCAAATACACACACCAGTGATTTATACAGCTATAACTTAATTATTTGGGAGGAATTTCTATTTGTGTTATACCTTCTAATATGGATGTAATTCAATTGGATTGCCTTCTTATATTTGCATTTTAATGCACTAAGAGGATTTAATTTGAACTTTTTCCCAACAAGACTATTCCAAATGGAAATTTATTTCTAGGTTACTCTTTAAGCTGTATCCCATTCATTATAAGCAAACATGTCAGAGTATGCTATGTTGCATGTAATCACTCAGAGTATGTGATTAGTAGGGAATCAAACTCAACTTAATTTTTTAAACAACCTTGTGAGATCTGGAGGCACAATCCAAAGTTTTGCTTCATCGTCAGGTTTTAAACATCAAGATTTAAATATCATGGTTATTTTGCCCTAACCGGTTTGGCTCTCTGGATACAGCATTGGCCTGCGGACTCAGGGGTCCCAGGTTCGATTCCGGTCAAGGGCATGTACCTTGGTTGCGGGCACATCCCCAGTGGGGGGTGTGCAGGAGGCAGCTGATCGATGTTTCTCTCTCATCGATGTTTCTAACTCTCTGTCCCTCTCCCTTCCTCTCTGTAAAAAATCAATAAAGTATATATTTAAAAAAATATATCATGGTTATTTTGAACCTTTGATTAGACAAATATAACAATCAATAAGAAAAAAGTGATTATTGCATCAAGGAACTACTAACAAGGTGATTTTAGTCAAATGATTTAAACTCCATCTATTTCAGTTTTTGTGGAATTATTTTAAAAACTGGTAAAGCAGCCTCACTTTATGATGTCCTCATCCCAACATAGGCATCAGAATGTGCCCATAGCAAGGGAAGAAAACATAGATGATCAAACGCCAGCTTTTAAGGACTTCCAGAAGGAAGTGGCGCTATTGTGCTTCCTCTTTTCACTGGCCAACCAGGTCACATGATCACATCTAACTTCAGGAAGATAAGCCAGTGCAATATTCCTGTATGCACAGATGGTGAAGAGAATTTTAAAAAATGGTGTAAAATAATTTATACCACAGTCCATGTCCTATAATATTGTGAAGCTTGTAATGATCTTATTATGTATATTATGATTTTTCAAGGCTGGTGTGAGACTATATTGAATTTTCTAACTCATTGTACACCTTTAAGTGGGTTATGTTAGCACTAAATTTCTATTAACATACCTTAAAATATTTTATGATACATGTTAACTTAGGAACAGATAAACTAAAAATATTTCACAATTGCACTATAGTAATTAAGATTTTGATGTTCGTTTATTACCAAAAGATATCTAATTATGGCAATTTCTTATTTATATACTAGAGGCCTGGTGCACAATATTTGTGCATGGAGGGGGGTTCCCTCAGCCCAGCCTGCACCTTCTCCAATAGGGGACCCTTTGGGGGATGTCTGATTGCCGGTTTAGGACATCCCTCTCACAATCTGGGACCACTGGCTCCTAACTGCTCACTTGTCTGCCTGCCTGATCGCCCCTAACTACCCTCCCCGCCTGGCCTGGTTGCCCCCAACTGCCCTCCCCTGCTGGCCTGATCTTGCCCCCAACTGCCCTCCTCTTCTGGCCAATTTGGTTATGATTGGTTGGTTTCTATGCCAGTCAGCATCAAAGCTCCGCCTCCTAGGCAGCCATTGATACCCCACAGCACCCAGATTTGGTTCTGATTGGTCAGTTCCTATGCCAGTCAGCATCAGAAGTTCCACCTACTAGACAGCCATTGGTTCTTCACAGCACCCACATTTGATTCTGATTGGTCAGTTCCTATGCCAGTCAGCATCTCTGGGCCTATATTTGGGCGTGATCAGAGAGGCAGGACTGAACAGCAGCCCCGGATGGGCTGGGAGATAAAGAAAGGCCCGGCTGCTGGCGAAGCCTGGAAAGAAAGAGGGAGAGAAAAAGAGAGGCAAGTACTGATCAACAGCTGCCACTGAGGCTGCGGATCAGACCCTGCCTCTTTCTCTGGGTCTCAGCCCCCTGGGCAATCAGTGCTCGGTTGCCAGGCTATAGTGGGGCAGTCAGTGCTGGGTCGCCACAGCAACACAGCACTGACTGAAGAACTTCTGGGTTGGTCAGCCTTCGGTCATGATCGGTTGTTACGACCCTGGGCTTTTATATATTGGGATAATAGTGATGACGGAAATAATGATTTTTGGAATCCAGACCTTATCCCTTTCAGTATAAAATGTTCTTTCTAACACTTGAATGCAGATATTTAAAAATCAATGTCATGTCTACCTATATCTCTATCTGTATCTTTATCATCTATCGATCTATCTATCTAAAGAATAGTTCCTTTTCATTGAAATAGGCTTTGGAATGAATCTATTCTAATGGAACGATCAAATAGAGAACTTCCTTTCTAGGATAAATTCCTTAATATTAACGTTCTGTCATATGTTTGTAAATGTATGTACAAATCTATGATTTTCAGATTAGTATATGATTACTCATCATCCACAAAATAAATTACTATATCTACAGCTCAAGGAGCTTTATTATCACATATTATTTAGCTAGCTCATTTTAAAATATTTTTGTAATTTTCTGATTTACAGAAAAGTTGCAAAGGTAGTACATATACCTGATGCTAATTGGTAACCATATATCCCACACCTAGCATCCTGGCTGTAAACATTTTACATTACTATGATACATTTGTCACAATAAATACATCAACACAAATAAATTATTATTAACAAAAGTCCATACTTTCTTATAAGTTCCTTAGTTTTACCTAATGAGTTATTTGTTTTCCAAGATCTCATTGAAGACATCACACAAGATTTAGTCATCACATTTCTATGGGTTCTTAACTGCCATCTCATCGTTTCCCAATTTTTACCTTTTCAAAATTTTGTAAGTACTTTTCTTTGAAAATTAGTTTCCAAATTTATGTATTTCTTTTTAGGTCACTGTTGCTAAATTAAATCAGAAATGTTGCTTTTCAAATAATGCCAATTTAGTCCAACATCAAGAAACATTTCACAAGAAGCTTTTTGACAACAGGAAAATAATGAATTTTAAATCTATGAAAGTTCTTTGATGTTTGGATTTCTAAGCATGTCCTATAATATGCTTGTAAGGATGTTCTGTAGTATAGAATACAAGGACTTTCTGTAGTACAGAATTACACATTCACTCCATTGCTGAGAAAATACACAATAGAGTGAAAAATTCAAGTTGGATTCACAGTTTTGTACACCATTTAAGTTAAAGTTCTACTTGAGATCAATTCACTATACTTTTCCTGGATGAAGAGGTATTTCAGAAGCACTTTTTATTGTTTTAATTGTTTCCTTAGTTTCTCATTTTTTAATTAATTTGTATCTACAGAATTTATGTTCTAAATATATGGACAACATAGGTAATTTATGGTCACTTATACCGATCTGACAGACTCACCTTCATTACATAAACCACAGTCTGTGTTACCTAGAACTTTTAGATGACTGGCCAATATTTAGTACAATTTTATATTTAAAAATAATAAATACTTCAATGTTGAGTCTCTCAGAACCATCCTTATTAGATGAGCTTATGAACAAATTAAACTACTCCACATTTTTAAAATTAATTATACAGGTTTCAAGTGTACAATCCTGCTACATCATCTGTAAATTGCATTGTGTGACCAACACCCAAAGAAAAATATTCTTGCATTACTAATAGTTGACACCCTTTATCCTTTACTATCTCCCCACACTCCTTCCCTCTGGTAACCACCACACTGTTATCTGTGTCTATGAGTTTTTGTTGGTCTTATTTGTTCATCTGCTACTTTCAGTTTTATATCCCACATATGAATGAAATCATAAGGTTCTTGACTTTTTCTAACTTATTCCACTGGCATGATATTCTCAAGATCCACCCATGTTTTCAGTATTTCATCTTTTCTTTTCCCCCCCTACATTTTTAATGATTTCAGAGAGGAAGAGAGAGGAGAGAAATATAGAAACATCAACGATGAGAGAGAATCATTGATTGGCTGCCTCCTGCACATCCCTACTAGAGATCAAGCCCACAACTGGGAATCAAACCTCGACCTCCCACCTCACAGGGTTGAGCCCAAGCATTGAGCCTGCCAGCTGGGCAGTATTTCATCTTTTTTATGGCTGTGTAGCATTCCATTGTATAAATGCACCACAATGAAATTTCAGAAAAAGAAGTGGAAAACAGTTCCTTTCACAAATGCAACAAACAATAAAATACATAGGAATAAAATTGACAAAGATTGTGAAGGACCTAAACAATGAAAACTATAAACTATTATTAAAAGAGATTGAAAAAAGCACAATAGTTAATATGTCCAGATTACCCAAAGCAATATACAGATTTGATGCAATTCCCATCAGAATCCAAATGAAATTTTTAAAAACAATAGATCAAAACATCATCAGAGTTGTATGGAATCATAAAAGACCCCAGAATGCAATCCTGAGAAAAAAGAACAAAGCCAGAGATATCACACTCTCTGATTTCAAATTATATTACAAAAATCGAAACAGCATAGTACTGGCAGGAAAACAGACACAGAGCAATAGAAGAGGACTTAGAGGCCAGAAATAAACCCACTTGTGAATGGGAAACTTATTTTTGCAAAAATCCAAAAACATAAAATGGGGGGGCGGCGGGGGGGGGGGGGGAAGAAAGCCTCTTTAATAAATGTGCTGGCAAAATTAGAAAGCCCCATGAAAAAAGAATGAAACTAGACTACTGTTTGTCCCTATATACAAAAATTAACTTAAAATGGATCAAATACTAATTCTTTTCTCTAGTATCCCCAACTATAATTTAAAAATCTATCATTAAAAATTCTTCAAACCCAATTCAAAATAAAGTGAACAAAATGCACTATTTGTATTTTTTGTTAGATAATTATTGTGTTATCCTAAATTCCTTCTGTGTCTTGAATCTGGAGCTTTAATGCATTTTCATCCATCACATATGATATATGAAATATATATATATATATATATATATATATATATATATATATGTATATATATATATATATATATAAATGTAATTCTAGTGAATCTTAAACTTAAAATATATCAACATAATACTCGATTGTATGTATACATAACTGTATATTAATAAGTATGGTAATTACAACTGATTTAAATGTTTTAGACGATTTACATTATACATTATTAAAATAGAATAGTACATATTTCAAGGTAAACATGATTAAAGTTAATTACTATCAATAATAAATTATCATAGATGTAGTTTGACCCCCCTCAAAAAATAATTGTGGTCACAGTAAACATGAAATTTTTCTACAATGTAGCTAAAAAATAATATTCAACTTATTGTAATACATATGATTTATCACCATTCTTTGTCTTTCTGAATCAGGCATCATTAACTTGCATTTCCAAAAGGAAAAATCTACCCAAACCATTTTATACATTAATACAGCTTATATAATTGGAAATGAATTTTAAGTGCTATAATGATTATAAGAATTAAACTCTTTAGAAGTACTCAACCTTAAAAGAATATACATAAAAAGAAAACAAACAAAACAATGTTTGATGTTACTCTATACAAGTTTTTGTGAGGAAAAATATTACAAAGTAAAAATCAAAGCCTTTTGTTTGTATAATAAGCCATGTAATCATAGTTAGGAAGCTCATAAATGCAGTTTTGTGTTCAAAAGTTATTATAATTACAAACCCCCAATATGAAGTGTCTAAATATATCTGCTCAGGATTATACATAAAAATCTGGAAGTGTGAAGTAATGTTTATTCTTAGTTTCTCCTTATCAAATTAGGTAATAATAAAGATTTCTGCCACTAAAAATTCAATGTAGATTCATTCAATTTGTATATGTATTTACATTAACATTGTTACAAATACATATAAATCTAAATATTAATAGGAAAAATAAGATTATTTTTTGAAAATATTTTTGTTCCTGATAAAAAATGCTACCTTATCACTCTACTTAATTTGTAAGTCAGTTTCAATATGTAGTTCAGTTCAATATCTGTTTCTAAAGTAAAAGGTAAAAGTTTTGGAGATTTTCAGAAATAGAAGTTCTGATATTGGACCATTTAGTGATAAGACATGCATGGAAAACAAGGAGATAAAATTGCACTAATAAAATTAGTTTTATCTCCTCTCTAAATTAGGGAATGTTTTCACTTATGGTGCTTTTGCCTTAAGCTAACAAGTTAGAATTTCTCAATTAAAAATAATGACTAACAAGGGTTGCTTTGGAATAGTATATCTTTGTTTAGAATCTTAGATACTCAAAAATGAGTCACATTAAAGAAATACTCATGTAGTTGAGAAACCCGAGTGCTTTCTAAGAAACCATATGTATTTTTTAAAATATATTTTTATTGATTTCAGAGAAGAAAGGAGAGGGAGAGAGATAGAAACATCAATAAGAATCATTGTTCTGGCTGCCTCCTGCACGCCCCCTACTGGGGACCAAGCCCAGTAGGCATGTGCCCTTGACAATAATCAAACCCAGGGCCCTTCAGTCCGCAGGAGGATGCTCTATCCACCAAGCCAAACCAGCGGGGGCAAACCGTGTACTTTTATTGAAGGCTTTAGAATTGAAAAAAAACTTGCATGGAAAATATGACACTAAAATTACAGGGTATTAAACATGTAGACACGCAGCATTGATGCCTGAGCTTGGGAGGCCCATATGTGATTCCTTCCTGTCTGTGACAGCGCGGCCTTTAACTTTTCCAGAAGCCTTGGGCTTAGCATGGGTTCCATCTTAAAAGCTCTTCAAAGTTTTAGTGACATAACTGCTCAGTAAATAATTATCACTATTTTGTAGAATCTAATTTTCTTTGACTATATAAAATCAAAGTAAGGTTCTCTTAGGTCAGTGGTCGGCAAACTTATTAGTCAACAGAGCAAAATATCATCAGTACAACAACTGAAATGTCTTTTGAGAGCAACATTTTTTATACTTAAACTATATAGGTAGGTACGATGTTATTAACTTAATTAGGGTACTCCTAAGGCTTAGGAAGAGCCACACTCAAGGGGCCAAAGAGCCGCATATGGCTCGCGAGCCGCAGTTCGCCAACCACGGTCTTAGGTTAATGGTCAAAGGATATACAGAGAAAATGTATAATAGAATTATTTATAAGAAGCATACAAAACATCATTTTCAATAATAAGCTAATATAAATAAAATTCTAAAAGTGCAGTTTTGACTTTGTTAAATTAACAAAATCAAAACACATAACACTATGGTCAAATATCTCAAACATTACTAGCTTAAGTGGAGTGATGTAATCATTATGGAAAATAATACCACAATAGCTATTTCTGCTCTTAAGAACAATCCAGGGATCATACTAAGTAATTTAACTTCTGGGAAATGTTATAATAATAAATTTGAATGGATTTCAAATATACATTTCAAAAATTTGTAGATCGCTCAGCATTAATATAAAAAGTGCATGTCAAACAATAGTAAATAATGTACAAGTTTTACTAAAATGCAAATTTAATATGATCATAATAAGTCACATATGCTACTATTGAATTTAAGTGTCATATAAAAAGGCAATTAAATTAGAAAATGATTATGCAAGGAAAGAATATATTAATTTAGTTTAAATCAATGTTAAGACAATATCCTATATAATAAAAGGCTAATATGCAAACAGACCAAATGGCGAATGACTGGTCATTATGACATGGACTGACCACCAGAGGGCAGCTGCTCAACACAGGTGCCGCCCCGTGGTGGTCAGTGCTCTCCCAGAGGGGGAGCGCAGCTCAGCCTGAAGCCGGGTTCACAGCTGCTGAGTGAAGCGGAGGTGGCAGAAGCCTCTCCTGCCTTCACAACAGCACTAAGGATGTCCTAAGCCGTCAGTCAGACATCCCGGGCTGTGAGAGATCACAGGCCAGGCTGAGGGATTCCGCCCCCCGCCCTGAGTGCATGAATTTTGTGCACTGGGCCTCTAGTTAGTAAAAAAGTGCTCTCTTTTAAAAAATGTTGCAATTTCACAGGTCATTCTTACAGCATAGTAGGTTTGCATCTGAAACTTTAATGTATGTTTGATACTCTCTGGCTCCGTTGGTTGGAGTGTCCTCCTGTACACCAAAAGATTGCAGATTCGATTCCCAATCAGGGTATATGCCTATCTAGGTTTCAGATTCAATGCCCAGTCAGGTGCATATGGGAGGCAACCAATCAATCTCTATCAATCTCTCTCTCTCTCTCTCTCTCTCTCTCTCTCTCTCTCTCTCCCTCCCTCTCTCTCTCTCTCTCTCTCTCTCTCTCTCTCTCTCTCTCTCTCTATATATATATATATATATATATATATATATATGTATATATATGTATATATATGTATATATATATATACACTCCTTTCTCTCTCTCTCTCTCTCTCTCTCTCTCTCTCTCTCTCTCTCTCATCAATGAAGACATATCCTGGGATGAGGATTTTTTTAAGTGTTTAAATTAACATGTTTTATATTTTCAGCAAGACTGAAAAATAAGCAACAAAATCCTAATAAAAATGAACAGAGATAGTTGTTATTTTCAGGTTTATAGGATATAAAATATGAGACATAGCTCATAGTATGAAGTTACTAACTGAAAACATTAAGAGTTTCTGAGGACTGATGGCTTTAGTTCTGTGCTAATTTTTAAACATTTGGAAGAATGTTGCTACAGCGGCTGGAATAAAACAAAAACCTATGTTTAAGTCCAGTATGATTAAGCTAACCAGCAAAATTTTACAGTATGGTCTGTTATAATCTTAGAACTATCACATATTTAAGGCTAATGTTGTTTTATATAAGTCTCTTGAATACTAGATATCCACTTTTTAAAAATTTATCTTTATTGTTGAAAGTATTACAGATCTCCCCTTTTATCCTCATTGACCCCTTCTAGCTCGAACCCACCCCCCACCCCAGGCCTTCGCCACTCTATTTTCTGTGCCCACTGGTTATGCATATATGCATGTTATATCATGTTTTCTTTCCTGTATCAAGAACCCTGTACCAAGACCTAAAAACTAAGGCAGTAAAAGCCTCAATATCACAGAGTGGGATCTTCACAGTGTTTAAACAATCTATATAAATGGAACCCATTTACCTTCTGTAATGAATAGGACAAAACAATTTAAAGAGAAATGGTGAAGCTTCTTCAACTATTTAAATAGTCATGAATTTCCAAACTTATAAAAAGGTTATCTTGCACTTAAAATATCTTCATTTCCTCTACAGAAATAAGACTGCTTTTGAAGGGAAGCATGGTGACATTAGAAAGCTAGTATCACCATATCCTTAATGCCCTCTTGAGCTCCCTCTACTGATTTTTAACCTAACCGAGATGTTCAACAAAACATGTAATTAATGAGATGTCCAGTCGAGTGCTAGCATCGAGAGCAATTTTCACAGCTGGGCACACAGTTCTACTCCAGACATTATCAATTAAGTTGTACAACTTGTGCAAAGACAGGGAAACAAACTCAATGAAAGCCTTTCACCTTCCTCAGGCCTCAGGACACAGAGAGAAATGAGACATTTGCCAAACAAAAGTATAAATTGTTGTAGACGGTATTTACTGGACATTTTGTTGTCATGAACTATAAATATGTAGACTTAGCATGCAAAGCATTTTTTAGAAAATTTTCTCCTTCACCTTTTAATTAATTATGGCTTCACGAGAAATGTCACCAAAGAAAATAATTCAGGCAAAGCACTGGCACACTGTGCAAGTTCCTTCAGGACTTACTTTTTTGTGAATGTGCTAACTTTTGAGACTCTGCCAAGGGACTGAGATATTGTGCATCTAATAGCATTTATTTCCTAAAGTTGTGCATATATTTTATTACATTCATTTTCTTTTGATTCTGCCTTAGATGGTCCCATGATGTCAGTTTTTGTAAAAAGGGTGTAATTACATAATAACTAATAAACATTGTGGTTTCTCAAGCATGTGCACAAACCCAAAAGGCATTCTAAGCATTTCTCGTTCCCTAACAATGCCACAGTGTCTGGGATAATGGATCATTTGATGTAAATGCAAGCTCACTGGATCACTTCCTCAAAGTAACGTAGATTTTAGAGCACTTAAGTTTTATATGAAAGAATGTGAAGATCTGAACAAATAAACTGTACAATGCACAAAGATAAAAACTAAGTTCTGGAAATTAGCTTGAAGTCCCGATATTTAGTTGCAACATGCTTGGTATACTGTGTTTAAAAATGAAAATTAATTTAATCTAATCTAAATAACATAGATTAAATACATGGTGTGACAAACAAAGTGGGAAGCCAGCCTGGCCTGTATAGCTCAGTGGTTGAGCATCGACCTATGAACCAGGAGGTCATGGTTCGATTCCTGGTCAGGGCCTAGGTTATGTGCTTGATCCCCAGTGTGGGGCATGCAGGAGACAACCAATCAGTGATTCCCTCTCATCATTGATGTTTCTATCTCTCTCTCTGTCTCCCTTCCTCTCTGAAATCAATAATATATATATATATATATATATATATATATATATATATACATATATATGTAGATGATAGATAGATAGATAAAATATATTTTTATTGATTTCAGACAGGAAGGGAGAGGCAGAGAGAGATCGAAACATCAATAATGAGAGAGAATCATTGATCCGCTGGCTCCTGCACACTTCCCACTGGGGATTGAGCCCACAACCTAGGCATGTGTCCTTCACCAGAATCGAACATGTGACCCTTCAGTACACAGGCTGACACTCTATCCACTGAGCCAAACCAGCTAGCAGTGGTCGGCAAACTGTGGCTCACGAGCCACATGCGGCTCTTTGGCCCCTTGAGTGTGGCTCTTCCACAAAATACCGACTTCTGCTCATGGGCCACAAAGTTTCAACCGGACTGTACATGCGCGCCCACACGTGGTATTTTGTGGAAGAGCCACACTCAAGGGACCAAAGAGCCGCATGTGGCTTGTGAGCTGCAGTTTGCCGACCACTGGGCTAGGGCAACAAAATATATTTTTTTAAAAGGGGGAAGCTATACCGAAACTGGTTTGGCTCAGTGGATAGAGCGTCGGCCTGTGGACTGAAAGGTCCCAGGTTTGATTCTGGTCAAGGGCATGTACTTTGGTTGTGGGCACATCCCCAGTGGGAGATGTGCAGGAAGCAGCTGATCGATGTTTCTCTCTCATCGATGTTTCTAACTCTCTATCTCTACCCCTTCCTCTCTGTAAAAAAATCAATAAAATATATTTTAAATAAATAAATAAATAAATAAATAAAAATTAAAAATAAAAGAGGGAAGCTAATATTATTTAATGAGAAAATCACAACTAATCATCTCTTGTCATGATGGAAGCCTTTCCATTTTTGCCAATAATTAAATTAAAAAACCAAGAAAATTACTCTAAACAACACATACAGATGGCCAAGAGGTATATGAAAAGTTGCTCAACATTACTAATCATAAGTGAAATGCAAAGCAAAATCACACTGAGATGTTACCTCACACCTGTGAGGATGGCGTTCCTTACAAAAAAAGATAATGTGTTGCTGAGAATGTAGGAAAATTGGATCCCTAGTGCTGTGTTGATAAAAATGTAAATTGATACAGTCACTGTAGAAAACAGTATGAATGTTCCTTAAAAAAATACAAAGAAAACTACTGTATGACCAATCAATCCCACTTCTGGCTATATATCTAAAAGAATCGAGACAGAATCTCAAAAAGATATTTTCATTCCCATGTTTATTGCAGCATTATTCTCAATAGCCATAAGTAATGTTAACGTATCAGAAATTACTTAATGGGTCCTTCAGAATAACTAAGTTGGCACCTAAGATAATCTGACTCTTTTTTTTTAAGTTCTTCATTTTGGATACTGACTTTAATATTGCTCCTTCTTTTTTAAAAAAAAATATTTTACTGATTTTTTACAGAAAGGAAGGGAGAATGATAGAGAGTCAGAAACATCGATGAGAGAGAAACATGGATCAACTGCCTCCTGCACACTCCCCACTGGGTATGTGCCTGCAACCAAGGTACATGCCCTTGACCGAAATGGAACCTGGGACCCTTGAGTCTACAGGCTGACGCTCTATCCACTGAGCCAAACCTGCCAGGGCATAACCTGACTCTTTAGTAGCACTCTTATCCTTTAGTAATTTTTTACCTGTTCTACTTTTCCTCATAACAGATATCAATGTCAGACATTACCCTTTGCTTTATTGATTGGTTATTGTCTATCTTTTCACACAGAAAGAATAGAGAGGTAACGTTGTCTATCATTACTGCTTAATCCCCATCACCTAATAGGGCACCTGCAGCATAGAAGGTACTTAATACTTACTGAATTAATACTCTATTTTATAATAAATAAGAACTGAATAATTTTAAATATTGTTTATTAAAATGAAAATTTTAATTTATACATTTGTTAAGTTTTTCAGGTTTCAAATAAACAAGAACAAAATTATTAATGTTATATATGTAATCTTTTGAAAATGACATTCTTTTAAAATGTGAAGTTTTTCTTTCAAAGTAAATATAAAATAAATTTCATGTGCTTTCTAAATAGTAAAAATAAGTAACATGTCACCTTCTGTATAACTTCATCATTTATAAAGCATAACATTAAATATAAATTCCTGATTTGCATGAAAGTATTCTATGTTGCATGAAATCCTCCTATATAATAAAGAGGTGATATGCAAATTAACCCTAACACCATCACAAGATGGCTGTGCCACAGTAGATGCTGTGTTCCCGTAACACAAGATGGCTGCACCCACAGCAGAAGTCGGGTTCCTGTAACAAGCCGTAATGAGTGATCAACAGGGCCCTGAGGATGTGTGGCGCTGGGGCAGGAGATCTGAGGCTGTTCCCCCCACCCAGCAGGGCTTGACGGGGGACCTCAGGCCGCACCTCCACCCCAGGCTGGGGGACTTGAGGCCACGCCCCCCATCACAGCACCGGGCCAGGGGACCTGAGGCTGTGCCCCCCACATGGCAGGGCTTGACGGGGGTGGGGCCAGCCAGGTCTGGATCTCCCCCAAAGGTGGTAGGGCCGGCCGGGCCTGGGTCTCATGTGATTTCAAGGCATGCGCAGGTGGACGGGGACTCAACTCTGAATCCTGCAGCACACCCCACACTCTGTCAGGAGGTAGATTTTCATATAGATTTTACTAATTTTCTTTCATCTCTGACATTTCTATTATAAAGAAAGGGCAAATAGCAATATTAAAATATTTCCTCTAATTAATTCCCTTTTAATGTGCACAAACTTCATGCACTGGGCCACTAGTAAGATAGTAAAATTCCTTTGCATGGTTTGCAATTAGTCAGAAACCAAAAAAAAAAAAAATGTAAAATCTGAATAAATTAACAAAATCAAAAATCTAGAAACATTTATCAATCCACAAGCACATATCTACTAAATTCTTACATGTATAAAACACTGCATGATAGAAGCAAACAAAAAATAATAAACTTCAATGAGAATTAAATAATATGTATGTGAATAAATTCTAAATCACAAAGTTTTGTATGCAAGAAAGGAATTCCTAGGCCTTTTCCTTTAAAAGGAGTTTAAGATTAATTAGGAAAAACAGCCTAAGACACATTTTTAAAAATCCAGATTGTCCACTGCATAGTTCAGGTCATTAATGCTACAGAGGAAAGAAATGAGCTCATTTGCACTATAGCAGTGAAGACAGACTCTGAGGTTCAAGTAGAATTTGAAGCAGGTATGCAGGCAGAATTCTAACATGAATCTCAGTGACCCACACTTACCTTATCTGTAGGCAGACCCTTTAACTTTCTTTTGACCAATAGAATATTACTAGGTGATGTAATATTGCTCTTGTGGTTATGTAATGTTGTATAATAAAGAGGAGAGATTTTAGGATATAATTAAGGTTCCAAATCAGTTGACTTTATGTACATTCAAAAGGAGCTTATCAGAACTGGACTTGACCTAATGAGGTGAGTCTTTCAGAAGCTGATCTAGAAGTCAGAAACTGAAGGAGTCAGTACGATTATTATCTGACCTTGAAGAAACATTCTTCCATGAATTCTGGGCTGCAAAGAAAGACATCCTGCCAAAAGCCAGTGATCTTGGAGAACCTTGAGTCTCAAAGAAGATCCCAGCGCTGGCTGAAAACTGATGTGAGATCCTGAGCAGAGGACCTAGCTAATCTGTATCCAGACTTGTGATCCATGAAAATTATGAGCTAATAAATGTTTAAGCCACTAAAGTTACATTGATTCTTATGCAATAATAAAAAAGAAATAGACACATGTAAAGAATGGACATTTTAGTGATGTCCACAATGACACTGACATGCCATTTATTGAAACAAAAGTATAGACTCTGAAAAGTACATATGAGCACATTGTGATCTTATACTATGAGAAAACATGGCGGGACACAGAGGAGTGGAGTGTAGGCCGAATTCTTGCAGACATGACAGTCCAGGTAGGGCATTGTGTTTGTATAGAAAGGACGAATCAGACTTAATATTTTGACCCATTTGTGCATTGCACAAATGAGAAATTTAAAAATCAGATTGATTATTTGCAAGGTGTAGGATCAATTAGAATGATCTTAAGAACAAGCAGAGAATTTCAACTTACAGTAAAAATTAAAGAGCCACTGATGATTTCTGAACACAGTGACATTTGAAAGCTTACTTTAATCAAGAGGAATTTATAAGAGGTTCGAAGTCTGTATCAGCAGAGCATAATAATTATGATCATGCAGCTGGTTTCAGACAGAGCTTGGTCTGAGTCCCAGCTCTGTGGGCAACATAACTCTTTTAAGATTTGGTCTCTCAACCTCATAAGGTGCTGTGCAAATAAAACAAAATAATGTTTATACATACTGAACACCTTTCATGGCATATATGAATTATCAAAACTTTAGTGGCTATTATTATCATTTATTAGTACAGCAGAAGAAACCAGAGCTAGGGAGATCAATGTAGAGAATGTGGAAATAATTCTGGCTGAGCTAGAACAGTCTGAGTCAAGGTAAACTTATAGGAGAAGAGTATAGAAATAACGAATTAGCTAAAGCGACATTATAAAGGGATGAATTTCAGAGCTTTGGGACTCATTATATATAGTATAGTAAGCATTATGATGTAGGTTTCAAACACCTATGAATTTTTAGACCTGGGTAAATAAAAGAGTGTGTCATAAAATGATGGGCAGAAAAATTAGAATTGGGGGCCATGTCAAGGATAAGATGAATTCATGGAGTTTGTGCTATCACCATCAAATCAGAGTTAAAATGTCTAGCAGACCTTTGTAAATACATTAATGGAGTTCAACTCTGGGCCAGAGCTATAGAATTAGAAGGTATCTGTGAAGAGAGAGTAATTGTAGCTGTTGGAGTGAACGGACTTCCTGCAGGGCTCCACAGAGAATGAGGAACTCTGAGTTAAATAAAATGTATACAAAGTGGTGCAGAAAATTCAAGATTAAAAATGTTTATACCACTTTGGAGAAGTGTCTGCTTAGGTCCTTTGCCCGTTTTTTAATTGGATTGTTTGTTGGGATTTTTTTATGTTGTTTTTATAAGTTCTTTGTAAACTTTGGATATTAACACCTTCTTAGATGTATCATTGGTGAATAATATGCTCTCCCATACAGTGAGCTCCCTTTTCATTTGTTGATGGTTTCTTTTGCTGTGCAGAAGCTTTTTAGTTTGATGTAGTCCCATTTGTTTATTTTTCCTTTTGTTCGCCTTGCCATAGGAGATATATCAGAAAAATATATTGTAAAAAAGAAAAAAAGAGAGGAAAAAACTCAAACTCATAGACAAAGACAACAGTGAGGTGCTTGCTGGGGATGAAAGGGGTCACAGGAGTTGGAGGAGGGTATAGAGGGGATAAATGGTGACGGAAGGAAATGACTTGGGGTAGTCAACACACAATATAGATGATGTGTTGTAGAACTGTTCACCTGAAACCTATATAACTGTTAACCAGTGTCACCACAATAAATTCAATAAAAAATGTTTATATCAGAGTTCATTTCAAAAGTAAAAACAGGGTATTGCTAAGCAAAATGTAAAATATAGAGTGTCCCAAATATGAGTATACATTTTAACAGCTGATAACTCAATTATCACAATAAACTGTATGTCAATAAAAGCTGACTTTATAATAATTCAAAGTGCATATACATTTAGGGGTGACACAATGTTAATAAAAGCCCTATAAACTTTCTCCACAAATCAAACTTTTCTATGTCCTTTGGGATCCATTTAATAAGGACAACCCAAAACTTGGATAATGAGGATTCACTAGGGGATGTGATGCAACTCTGTGGCTCACCCAGAAGCTGTTATAATTACTGCCACCAGGGCTCACCTATTCTACTCAGACTAAATACTATACAAAAACAAACACATAAAACTCTTAAGACACTTGAACTACTCTATTATGTTGTTTTTCATTCTACTTGAAATACAAAAATAAATATTGTCTGTTGCTAATATTTTGAATAGCCTATGACAATGGTTCTCAACCTTCCTAATGCCGCGACCCTTTAGTACAGTTCCTCATGTTGTGGTAATCTGCAATTTCATTGTTACAAATTGAACATAATTAAAGCACAGTGATTAATCACAAAAACAATATGTAATTATATATGTGTTTTCCGATGGTCTTAGGCAACCCCTGTGAAAGGGTCGTTCAACCCCCATGTGGGTCGTAACCCACAGGTTGAGAACTGCTGGCCTATGAGATCAAATAAAATAACACCTCTCTAACATTAAATACGGAGGAAAAACTTTTTCTTCTTTTTTTGTTACTCCTCACCCGAGTAGAGAGAGGAACATTGATGTGAGAGAGACGCATTGATTGGTTGCCTCCTGAACATGCCCCAACCAGGATTGAGGCTCGAGAACTGGCAAACCGAGATATGCACCCTTGACCTGAATTGAACTCAGGACCCATCAGTCTGCAGGTCTATGCTCTATCCACTAAGCCAAACCTGCTAGAGTGGAAAAATGTCTTAAAACTTTGGAATTATGCACTCTAAAGAATATATGCTATTAAATAATTTTAATACAACAATAATTAAGGAAAAGATTTGGGAATATTCACATTTAGTAAAAATAGTATCACCAAAAATAAAGTTTTAAGACACACACAATTGACTATTTGACCTAAACAGAGGTTCTAGAACACTGTAGGTTAAAGAGGATTGAACCTGGCTTAATTGATTAATTCACCTATTCCTGGTTGTGTGACCATGGGCTAGAGAGGTGGAGAGCTTTGATCCGAGTTTCCGTTTTCTTATATCTAAAATGAAGATAATATTAATTTTACATGGTTATGTAAATGTTAAATGACTTAATATGAATGATATGGCCTAATATGAATAAATAGTAATACATTGGATGGGATTTCTTTTCTGTCTTCTTCCTCGCTTAAATGTATAAGCAAATCAACACTCAAAGACCTTATGCTTAAATATCTATGGTATTCTATCATGAAACCTCAAACGTGTTTAATAGTAACAACGCACTGACTCTCTTTCTTTAGAAAGTTGAATGGGACCACCTTCTGAAACCTCAATGAGGCAGCGCAGAGTCTGGTTGACACCAAGGTCACAGCAATTATGGTGGCTTTGAGAAAAAGGGCCACATTACCATAGAGTGCAAGGGGGCATTTGTCTCTGCATGAGAGCAAGAACCTTCACTTTTGGGGTTTTAGAAATTAGGAAAAATAAGTCCCTGGTGGTCATTAAAACACTATCTAATGTGTTCCGCAGAAGTGGTCCAACCATGTAAGGTAAATTACTTCCATTTCATCATCATCTTTGGGGAACATAGTTCAGGTTTGTATGTTTTAGGAGGCCAATGCCTTATCCATTAGGCAACTGGGGCTTCTAAGGTTTGTATGTTTTAATTGCTATTGTACGAATATTTTAATTACTACCTTGGTGATACACAGAGAAAATATATCATTAAAGTAACTTTCTCTTAACTGTCAATTACAATGAACATATATAAATAAAACTTAATTAAAAAGTATTGTCAAATCTTTTGCATTGTGCTTGAGAATTGCTGGCAATGCTAAGAACTAGTTATGAGTTGGAAAAATATTCTCTGTATTGACATTCAAATGAACTCACTGAGCAACCACTTTGCTTTAGAGATTTACATAATTTGATATCAAAACTCACATTAAATTAATATTAATTACTTGGTTTTAAATAAAGAGAGTTCAGAGTTAAGCTGTTCTTCGAAATAAAAATGTTTTAGGTGTAGGAATATCCAGGCTTTGTCCCTTAGAAGTTATATGGCTTATTACCCAAAAAGGTGTAGGAAGTAAACCTGAAATGTCTTTTTTAGAGAATAACTTTCAGAATTCATATTTTCTCAGAATCAGTGTAGCACTCTAAACTCTTTGTTATGTACACATCTATTTTCTTTCTAATTCCTGGCAAATTTTCATTTCTAATTGCCCCTTCCCTTGTCAATCAGCATGAGAGCTCCTGAATGATACTTTCATGTCAAAAAATTGTGCACGCTCAAGCATACTAGCCTAAATAAAAAATAACAATATTTTTGATGACATATTTGCTACTAAAATGTATATATTATATGATAGCTTATTATGTAAATTATTGTTATATTAAGCAGCTATTGTTGAACTTAATATTCCATATCATTCTCATGGCATGTTATTGGTAGAGGAGAATCTACCAAAATTATACTCACACATGCATACACTTTCATGCTTATACTATTGTTTAATTCCTTTTTCAGAAAACCCGTTGGAATCCTGGAATTCTGAATTTACCAAAAACACTATCTCATCCATTACAATAATATTAACTTCCTTGATATAAAGGTGATTAAAGCTCAAAGGGATTAATTGTCTTGTTGTGGTGACCTATTTGATGGAAAAGTTAGGATATTCCACTAGGGATTCTACAGCTCACCTCAAGTAGACTATACCCAAAGGACAGTGGAGGTGTTGAAGCAGAAGTGATTAAGTCTGTTTGGCAAAAGATAATTGTTCAAAGAGCTATTACAATGATATTAACAACAGGAAGTACTTTTTTCTAGCCTATTTATTCATAAGGGTCTTTTGAACTTGGTAATATATTAAGTAATAAAAATATTAAAGTTAGTATGGTGATTTTGATCAAATATGAACGACGAATAGGAACCTACTATTCAGGGTCTTTGGTCGCATTGATAAATGAGCATTAAGGAAAGAAAATTGTCAATAAACTATTATTTGCATAATTTCCTGAATGTAATTTAATGTTACTTTTAAAAAGTCAATTCACCCAAACTTTTTAGCATATTTTAGGCATATTATTATTTTCTGTATTTCTCTATTGAACATGTTAGTACATAAAAAAGAAATAAATATGTAGCCTTGATAACTTACAACCCAAACTGTTTCAACTTTAGATTAAATCCCACCAAACACAGTTATCTTATTTGTAAGAAAGAAAGACATCTGTCCAGCCATACTTCTTAATTTTACTTTTGTCTATCTCAATGTGCTTTAAGAAACTGAGAAACCACTAAGAAATACAACTTGAGCATGTCATATAACATAACTGAATTATTTCAGTAATTTTTCTATGCACTTTGTAAAAGTTCATCATCTTGAAGTAAAAAGTGTTATATACACTTGCAGTGCCTATGTAAGGAAATGAATTAGTGCTTTAGCAGGCTATCCATTACTGGATTGAACATTCCTTTGAATTTTACATGGACAGCTTATAACACCAAAACATGGTCATTTTTGTGGAACAAAGAACTAATGAAGGGCCATATTTGAATATATTTCATAGGTGTCTTCAAAGATGGTAATTTTATTTGTTTACAGTAGGAATCATATGCTGTTACCAAATAGTATTTCCTATATGCTAAATTTGGGCTAATTATGGTAAACTAATTTTATCTCTTCAGAAATAAGATACAAAGGCCAAATATGTTAAAAAAAATTCAATTTAATTGAATCTACCTTTGGCTGATTTCATTATTGCCAGTCAAATATTTTGCTTTCAGCATTTAAGCATCCAACTCTGACAATATGAAACTTCATCTGAAAGAATTCCAGGTATTGGTTGTTCAAGATAACCATTCATACTCAAACAAAGACATATATCTTGGAAAACTTTATGCAAAAAGAAGTCAATGAGATACTCATACAGTTGGGTGAATAGTGTGTGTGTGTGTGTGTGTGTGTGTGTGTGTGTGTGTGTTACTGCCTTTCAAGTAAGTTACAAAGTAAAATATATGTTGATGTTTCAATATAAGAAAATAAAACTAAAATTAAAAGAAGCCACGATTCTGTTTGAAATTCCACAGTCTAAATATATATATACCAAGATAATTAGTTTTAAAACAAAATGAAAAATGTACAGAAGAATGATGCTACATAAATTTATAGAAGTCTGTTTGGTATCAGCTCCATGGCTCAGTGTTTCACATACTCTGCTTTGCTCCTCTACCTGCCTTGTTTTTAAAAATTTGTAGCAATATTTAATGTAAGATCCCATGACTGGCATAAATCCTACAAAGAACATCTGCTTAGGGCAAAACATGAAAAACCTTTAAGGGATTTACATTTGACCTCTAGTGTTTGCAATAATATTCATTCCTTGTAAAAATCACTCTTGTGTAGGACTGTGCTGTAAATAAAATAAAAAAATCTCTACCCAGAGGAATTATTTTAAATTATAAACTCTAAAGCTAAAGTTCATCCCTGTAAGTATAATGCAACTAGAGTAGAAATTTTTATAATTAAAAATATAAAAATACTTAAACTCAGTGTAATCTTTAATTGCTGAAACTGCCTTAGTCAGTTAAGCAATAATTACTAACTCTGCAACAGCTTTTATTTTACCCATTCCTATAAATATAGCACACTGGTTGCAATGTGAACTCTCTCCCATGAAACGCAAAGAAACCCCTACTCCAATCATTTCCCAGCCATCATTTACACTTAATCTGATGTCACTAAATGTCATAAATGAAAGATCATAATTCTATCTATCAAACAAGCCATCATGTGTTTCAAAGTCTGAACAGTAATGAAAAACACACAGCACCAGCTAACTTCTATTATTTAATAATCATTCACTGTGAGAAGTACTATTTGGTGGTTTTCTGTACTGAATTCTTTCTCCAAACACACTCAAAACACACTGCCAATTGACAAAAGAAAAATAGCTTCAAAAGAAAATCTTCTAAGTAGAGAAAAGCTCTCTGTTAAGCATGCAAGAGGTTAAACATTGCTGAAATAGCGAGACATTTTCTCAACCCACACTTCTGAGTTCCATTCAATTACCAACAGCAATAGCAACTATAATACAAGCTAAAACTGTATTATTAAATCAGAGCTTCCCATTTACATCCAACTGTAACCTGAGGGGATGGGAGGGGATGACATTTACTAGTCAACAGCAGAACAAACAGCTCCCAACTTGGAAATGCACATGACCTTGGGGTATAGAATTTTCAGAGACTGAGTTTCACAAGTTTTATTTGGATCTGCTGCATAACAATACATTTAAATAAACCCAGCATGGTATAAATGCTCCTATTCCTAGCACCTCTCCTCCAAACATGTTAAGAGAGCTCTGCACTTTGTAGTCTATGCTTTAGATACCAGAGGTAATGTTAATAAATCAGAAATTAGTCCACTCACATATGTCTTTAAGAATACATTTGTTTTAAACAACTTGTTGGTTGATTTATTTACTGTAATTTATTAACATAGTTGGGGGCTTGCATTGAATTGTTCCCGCTCCTTGAGCCATGCTGGAAGTGTTGCTCTACAAATGTTTATATTTATAAAGCAGGATGTAACATGATGACATTAACTTCACACAAAAAGCAAAGCCCTCAATTTCCCCTCTAGAATCCAGTGCATAATTACCAATAGATGTTCTTTTAATAATAATGATAAAAAAATCATTTAAATAATTATTGCAATCATTGCCAAAAGTACCATTTCAAATTATAAAAATAATCGCTACTTGCTTTTAAATTTTGTATGGCAGTCTGAAACCCCCCCCTTTATAATAATTTATAACAATATTTTTCTTACCTTATTTTAACAGTCAAAAAAAGTCTCCCAGAAAGATCCCTAAAAGGTGTGGAAATAGAAATCACAATAAAAATAATAATTAAAAAAAACTAAAAAGATCCTCTTAGCTGGGAAAAGATGAAAATAGTTTGGTCTAAAACTATAGAAATCTCCAAAGTCACGCCTGAATGAGCGCCCAGGTGGCAAAGAGAGGACTCTCTCCCACGTCCGCAACCACACTCCTTTGTCAAGTTGATATAGTCCTGCTGGCGAAGCGGTCGGGCAGGGCACAGAGGGTGCAAGAGGGCGTTGCCTCGAGATGCCTGAGCAACTGGTCTGCTCGCGTCCCAGGTTCAGCACCCACAGCACAGCGGACAGCACCAGTTCCTCTCCCCTCCAGGTTTGTCTCAGTCACTGAACCAGGCTGATTCTAGCACCTCCTCCCTAAGCAAGAGCTGCTGCCACTCAACCGGGCGTGCCCCGCCCCCACAGCTGACGTAACTATTTTGCATATCAACTCACGGAGAGGTGCGGGGCCACCCCTGTGACTTGGCTTCTGCTGGGGTCAGCTGAGGCATTCCGGGCGAGAAATTCCAGACTTCTGATCAGCGTGGGCATCATTGGACCTCACGCGCCATTCACAAGCAGTCCTGAAGAAACTGAATGCTCTCGGTGTCGCAACAGCCTCTGCTTTCCCTGGGACTGCCGGTCCGAGCATCCGAAGCCCTCCGCGGGCACAGCAGCTCCCGCAGGAAGACGCGAGCAGGGAGGAGGCGGTGCCGCCGGGAGAGGAGAGGCTGGGCGGGGGTGGGAAGCCACTGGGGAACAGAACGAATCTGTTCAGCCACTCCAAAACAGTTCCCTGATCCTTTTGATCTTCGTGGTCAAACTTTCCTGCTTTTCCCTCCATTTGTTTACTGGGAATGTGTTTGGTGTTCCGTTCCCTTTTCCTCGGTTCACGGAACTGCTAGAGGGAGTCGCTGCAGCAGAAACTTGTTCTGGAGAAAAACATGCTTTGAGCACCAGGAGAAAATGAGAAAGCTGGCAGTGCTTATCATCATTCGTAAACAGAATCTTCTCTTAGTGTTTGCTATGAGGGCTGCATAACATAGATCAGACTTCATGTATTTTCCTGTAAAATGTCAGCACTCTCCCTCCTTATTCTCATGGTTTAACTGTATCGTCCAGCTAAATGGAGTTGGAGATTCCAGGGTTAAAAATAAAAATCATTTAGTGATGAAAACAGTGAAAGTTCTCAGCTTCCCCTTCCACTGCCAAAATCCTGACGGTTATGCAATATTTATTAGGTCTAATATATCAAATTGTTCTATGAAAGATGGGGTATGCCGGAAGCATTTCATAGCCTTTAGCAATCCTCTCAGTATATGTGAGGTTTCTTATCCCAGTGAGGCTTGAAGGGCCTTCACAGCAAAGAAAGAGGGGATGCCATGCCAGCCGATTCCTGACTGCTTGAACTTGTAAACAAACAGCGAACTGAACTGGCCAACTATCCAAAAGGCTTGTTATTCACATATCCCCATGTCCCACCTACAGCCATCAGGACTTACTTGTATAAAAAAAGGGGGGGGGGCAATTAAAATTAAGCCTAAATTTTACCAAATTGGTTAAAACTTCTTTCATTAAAAAGTTTATTCAAGAATTTTTATAGCATTCAAAACATTGTTTTCCACCAAAATGCATACATACTGATAGGTGCTATATTCCTGGAGAGTAATATAATTTTGCACTGGATCTACTCATGAGTTTTCAGGGACTCTGTTGAAATGAATACACTTGTTTATTTTTCCTGTGAGGAAAATAATTAATAAATTGGATGTTCTGCAGTGTTCAAGGAATTGTTTAAGGAAGCAGATCTGCTTTGTGGGCATATATATCCAATTTTTTTCTTAAGATTCACTTAAATAGGAGCAAAATTGAGTGGGGGAAGTATTTTTGCTTTTGAGGGAATTTTCTCTTCTCTGCATTACATTAATTTTCTACATAAACCTTTCTTTTCAGCTTTCTTATAGAATTTGTCGATTTCTTTCCCAAATATGAAATTTTCTGGGTACATCACTCCAACACGTCTAGGCCATATTACATCCAGGTAATTTGCAATGTTTGATTTTCTCTGACAACTATTGATTTTATGTAAATGTATAAATGATAAGTGCCATGCCTTTCTGCTCTGCTTATTACATAAATGTACACACACACAGACATTCTAAAAGCTCCTCAATTCCCCAAGTGATTCTAATACTGGTTTCAGACACCAGGGTAGGGCATGAAAACTGACTTTTAGAGGCAGACAGTCCTTCTGCAGTTACAATAACAATAGAGCCAACTGTATAACCTGTACTTAGGCTGATCAAAGCACATTATCTCATGCTTCTTTTGGAAATGTCACATGGCATCTTTTGTTCTGCTTAATGACAACATGCCAGAATGTCAGCAAAGACTTAAAAGTTCAAGGTAGAAATATATAGTGTGTTACAAAAATTCTTATAAAATTCTACCAAAGTCTGTGTCAGACGTCGTTTAGTAGACACCAATATGCAGTTCACTTCAGTGATCATATTGTTTTGGGCTATGGATTCAATTAAAGCAGGCAAAAAATTATTCAAAAGCCCAAGGGGATGAAACTGAGAACAAAACTATGCTTTAAATATGAAAATTTTTTTTTTTTAAAAAAAAAACATTTTCTCATCTCTAAGAGAGAGAGAGATGACAAAAAAAAAGAAGACAAAGAAAACAGGGGAACTAATACAGCTTAAAAAAAAAAAAGAAGATAAACAATCCAATCAAAAAAGGGGCAAAGCACCTAAATAGACACTTGTCAAAAGAGGACATACAGAAGGCCAAAAGCCATATGAAAACATGCTCAAAGTCACTAATCATCTGAGAGATGCAAATCAAAACAGCATCTCACACCTGTAAGAATGGCTATCATCAACAAATCAACAAACAAGTGCTGGAGAGGATGCGGGAGAAAAAGAAACCCTCCTGCACTGCTGGTGGGAATGCAGACTGGTGCAGCCACCATGGAAAACAATATGGAATTTCCTCAATTTCTAGGAATATATCCCAAGAAAACAGAAACACCAATCAGAAAGCATAGTATATGCACCCCTATGTTCATAGCAGCACAATTTACCATAGCTAAGATTTGGAAACAGCCTAAGTGCCTATTAGCAGATGAGTGGATTAGAAAATGTGGTACATCTACACAATGGAATACTATGCTGCTGTAAAAAAGAAGGAGTTCTTACCATTTACAACAGCATGGATGGAACTGGAAAGCATTATGCTAAGCCAGTTAGAGAAAGGTAAATATCACAAGATCTCACTCACCTGTGGAATATAATGAACAACATAAACTGATGAACAAAAATAGAACCAGAGTCATAGAAGCATCGAACAGACTTTCCAAACTATGAGGGAAGGAGGAGGGTGAGGGAGTAAGAGATCAACCAAAGGACTTGTATGCATGCATATGGGCCTAACCAATGGACACAGACAGTGTGTGTGTGTGTGGGGGGGGGGGCGAGGGGGAGGGCATGTGCTGGGGGGAAAGGGGGGTAGGGAGAAGTCAATGGGGGAAAAGGAGACTCATGTAATACTTTAAACAATAAAAATTTTATAGATTAAAAATAAGAAAAGCAATAGAACTATGTGTGATATGTTCATGAAGATGCACACATTCAGAAAGGTATTGGGACAACTGAACCTTCTTAGGGGATTCAGGCTTTGTTCTGTCCTAATTGGCTCTTGGGGACTGCACTAAATTATCTCTAAAGTCCCTTACTTTAATATCATTCTGTTACTATATATTAGAATTAGAAAACTTTAGAAAATTGTAGATTAGAATGAAAGATTTTAAGAACATTCCCCTAAGGTGCAATAAGTTGGCATCTGTTACTCAGACTGTGAAAACGGTACCTGAGGGCAAGTAGTTTGGGAAGTGTGGAAAGGGGACCAGTGACTAGTACCAAGGGATAGGTTAATGAGGTCAAAAAATAAATTTTATCTACCAAGAATGAAATTAAGAGATGACTGAATGAGTCTATTCCAGTATTTACTTGTTTTTATATAAGCAATATTTTAATCGTCTCATACATTTAATTACTGTTCAGGATATTTAAAGTAATTGTAAAGTAACAATAAAATGTAAGGCATGCAGAAAGTGATTAAATGGATTTTTAGTTGTAAATTGCCACTGGAAAGATGACAAAAATATTAAGTAAATATACTCAAGGAAAATATGTTTAAAGTGAATAACCAATATCTACTTAAGGATTTTAATTTAGGTAACTTACATGAACATCTTAAAATGTAATAGAAATTATAAAGATCATTGTGTTATTATCTTGAATGTGTTTACTTATACTTGTATGAAAGACTTAGTTTTTAATCATATTTCCTTCCAATTCTCTATACTTGGACTCCTGTAGTGGCATCAGATTTTACAAGCTCCTCTCAAATAATAACTATTATAATGTATTTGTAGTACATGAGTAATTAGAATTACTCCAAAGATAATAACAGGGTATACTTCGTTAATTTTTTAAGTCAATTATGAGAAGGTTTGCTTCAAATTCAGAACATGATTACTTTTAAAAGCAAATATTCACTACATTTTAAAAGAAATTTTCATTCTTAATTTTGAAAGATTAAAATAAAGCAGAACAGGGAAAAAGTCATAGCCATAAATGACCAACCCTTCCTTAATTAAAAAGAGTAAAAACAATTACAATATAAGCATAAAATATGTCTATTAGAGATCTCAACTCCTGCAAATGAGCTTCTTCTATATGATTTGCTTTCTCATGACACATACTGAACACAGTGTTTTTAAAGAGTGAATGCTTCATTTAATAGTTCTCATGAAAAAAAAAATAATTTCTCAAAATAATTTATGTTCTTGCTTTTTTAGGTTTTTAATGGCAATTCCAAATGCTAAATACGCAAAGTTTTACAAAATTTTTAGAATATTTGATACTTGAGTATTCATTTTCCTCTCTTTAACTTCCTCTTTTGTTTTACTTTCTTACTTCCATCATTTCTTTCCTTCTTCCTTTCTAACTCTTGCTTCTTCAGGGCCTTTCTCTTTACTGATCTTTTATTTTAATATTCTATTAATAAAACATTTATTAATGATATGTCTGCCATGTCATGGAATATTTATGTGCAGTATTATATTATTGAGTGGAATTCTGATGCACTGCATTTACTAGTAAGTCTAAATTTCTTAGCTAACCCAGAATTGTGATCTTAAATGCACTTTGTGTGTATGGCAGTGGGAGTGGGATCAGGAGAGAAGCATTCACTAAAGAGGACTTTCAAATATGTTTTCTTTAAAATATGGACATAAGGTTTAGGATATGAGTCAAAACTTAAATACGAATATATAAAGCTACAGACTGAAGAATACTATTAAGTTTCTCTCTCTCTCTCTCTCTCTCTCTCTCTCTCTCTCTCTCTCTCTCTGTGTGTGTGTTTTGCCTGTTATTTGCAATAAACCACAGTTTTTATGAGACTGTTAAATTTTAAAATCTCTTAATATATGTTGAACAATGAGATTATGTTTATTTTTTGTCTCCACTGTCTATCATAGTGTAGGTAATGTGTTAGTTTTGAATAAGAAATGGTTACATTTTTCACCAGTAATATGAAAGTCTACTTTTCTTACTAATATTTATTACACAGGGAGACACACTAAGGGAGATTTTTTTTTTTTAATAATTTTAACTCATGACTACACCATCAAAATAGTACATTTCATAACGGACCTACAGTCTTTTTCAGAAATAACATGCTAAAACTTGCATATAACTCTTTATCCTCTCCATCAAATTCTCAGATCAATGGACACATGAACTGTTTAGTTCCCACTGTGCAAATAGGCTTTTCAAATTCCACAAGAACCTTGGCAAGTGTATAACATGATAAAAGTTATTGGTTCAAGAAACTGGTTGATGTATATCTGTATGGAGATAATATTAAATACAGAAATGATTGCCCTAGCTGGTTTGGCTTGGTGGATAGAGCATCTGCCTGCAGACCAAAGGGTCCCAGGTTTGATTCCAGTCGAGGGCACATGCCCAGGGTTGTGGGCTCGGTCCCCAATAGGGGGCGTGCAGGAGGCAGCCAAACAATGATTCTCTCTCATCATCAATGTTTCTATCTCTCTCTCCCTTCGTCTCTGAAATCAATAAAAATATATTTTAAAAAAATACAGAATCAATAGAACATGTTTCAGGAAATGCTATTTAACTGGAAAGCTAAATCCTACAGCATTAAATAGAACAATCTAGGTTGGGTTTTAAGGAACAGTTTTGCTCATATCATCAATAATCTGGGGTTCATTGTTGTCAATAATTATCATCAATAATTTGGAATCGAATTGAAATTCTGAATTTGGATTAAAAAGTAAACACTGATGGCTATTCACAGGACTACTATAGACTATAATGAAAAGTAGTACAAAAAATGGTAGTACAGAGTTTGGAAGACCTACTAATCTAACATGTTTTTCTTATGATAAACATGGATCCTTAACTTTTTAAGTTTTATATTCTAAATTGAAGTAAAAAATAAAACTGGATCTTTACCTAGCCTATTAAGGGAAATTAACATTAACAGGCAGATTTACCAGACTCAGTTTTGTGTTATCTAATCTAATTTTCAATATTCCATGGCTTTGCCCAGATGGCGTGGCTCAGTGGTTGAGCACTGACCTATGAACCAGGAGGTCCGTTCTGGGTCAGGGCACATGCCTGAGTTGTGCTTGATCCCCAGTGTGCAGCCTACAGGAGACAGTCGATCAATGACTCTCTCTCATCATTGATGTTACTCTCTCTCTCTCCCTCTCCCTTCCTATCTAAAGTCAATAAAAATATATTTTAAAAAATAGTCCATACACTTTTATCTTCTTTTAATAACTCCTTTTTAAACATACTTCTTCCAAGTTATAAAACTATGAATTTTCCCCAGAGCTATATTTTGCCTTTTTGGTTTGGCTTGTTAAAGAATATTTTTTATTTCTTTTTAGTCAGGAAACAATGTGAATAAGCTTTTAATAAAAGCTGTCATCCATCAATATGTCCATGCACAGAATTCTCATCTCTTATGCATTGTGTCAAAATGTGTGTTTCTATAAAAGGGAGGTTCAAATGAAATGAAGAATTAAGAAGATATTTTTGTAGAAAGTATAATTGAATAAATTAAAAAGTGTTTTTCTGTAGCCACCTGTCTATACAATTTGAGATTGCTTCATTAGGAAGATGACAGATATAGACATGAGCCTACAAGAAAATCATTTGGTCCTTAGTAGAAAAGAAAACATCTAGAGGAAATTTTGTATGAACTAAAAGTAAATAAAAAATAATCTAGTTCTATTTTCCCAGATTTATATAACAAATATATCTGAGTAATTTTTTCTATAAATAAACCTTAATGTTAAAAAATCTAGAAGTAGACAACTATAGTAAAATAGTTCCCATTGGTAGAACGCAATGCACTCCCTGCTAATAGCTATGTTATAGAAAATGATAGGAACTGTAGTAAAATCAGAAAAACCTAAATGCATCAGCTTATTCAAGCAAACTCTTTATAAGTCAATCTTCTCTTTTTCTGTGATTATCATTAGAATTATATTTACACACTATAGTTTTGGCTGAATTTACTAAAATTAGAAATAATCAATTTAAGTGGTTTAGATGTGTCACTGCTTTCACTGTAGTTTTTTTTAAGTCAATTCTGGATTTTTTTTTCTTGTCTTCTATTATTTTAATAATCATTGTTTGGGGGAGGTAATTTGTTATTTGGTAATCTTAAGAGTCTTTGGAATCTAAAAACGTGCCTTTTCACAAGTGTAACTGAACTATGAAAATAAAGCATAAGAATTTCCTGATGCTTCAACAGATAATTTGACTTCTTAGAGTTTTTGTGTTTAAGAGATCTCTTAGGACATCTATTGGCCAATGTTAGTACTGCATATGAAAATTATAGCACAGCAGTGTAAATCCTAGAATTCTGTGTCTGAAAACAATGATTTGAATACATGATAATAAAGAAATCTGTGATGGAAAATTTTCATGTGTACTGTTGAATTTAAAGTGTTAATCAAATACATGAAAAGAAATATGGTATGGAACTCAGTCTTATAAACTTGTAACATAATATTTTCATTTCAACATTCTCAAAATTCACATTGTCTCTTAGAATCTGTATATCATTCTTCGGATTAGCTGCTTTCAGTTTTTAATTTAAACTTAGGAATTTTTCAGGAATGTCAAAATAATTGTGTTTTTACATTCAAAAGAAGTACACAGTAACATTTTACATGGTAATCTTTGAGTAGAATGTATAAGGATATTGAGAATATGGCTATAAATCTAAAGTTCAGAAAGATTATATTGTGTAAGATTATATACTGTTAGAAGTGGAAATAATTTGTATATCTGGCAAGATATAGAGGTAATTTTGCAAAAATATCATAGGCACTTGCTAAACATTTGGCACAACAATGAGAAAGGATGAAGAAAAAATCTGGATTTTAAAGTCCAGCATCTGTGTATGTTTGTGTAATATGTAATATAAATATAATATAAATATGTGTAATATATAATATAGCATATAAATTAATAACTATATAACTAAATTTATGATAGGTATAATTAACATAAAATAAACAATATTAGAAGTATATATGAAAGATCACAGGTGGAAATTAGTAGGGAAATATCACAAGTAGAAAAATGATAATCCTGAAAGAGGAGTAAGGACAAGTTTGGTGAAGTGAGCAATTATTACTTGTGTTTTCTTGTTCATTTTAGCCTTCCTTGTATGTAACATCTTTCCGGAGCATATGGGCCAAAGCAGCTATCCCAGTTTGTTCTGAAGAATGGTACTAGCAGGGTCTGGAGAAAAATATGCTAAGGGCCAAACAGACACACTTTTCTTGCAGTTTCAATCCATTAGTGTCCATTTCTATATTTATTAAGCTTATACAGAAATAATTTAAAACTTACTAGTAAGTCCTAGCCAGTTTTGCTCAGTGGATAGAGCATTGGCCTGCAGACTGAAGGATCCTGGGTTTCATTCTGGTCAAGGGCACATACCTGGGTTGCAGGCTTGATTCCCAGTAGGGGGCATGCAGGAGGCAGCTGATCAATGATTCTCTCATCATTGATGGTTCTGTATCTCTCTCCCTCTTTCTTCCTCTCTGAAATCAATAAAAATATTTTTTAAAATAAATAAAACTCATAAAAGCAAACAATGCCCATATAGAAACTTAAGAACAATTCTATGTAATGTATTAGGATTTCACAATATTCTTCTGTATTCATTAATGCTACTCTGCATAATTCCAATTTTCCTCCTGTTAATGTGTTTGAATCACACTTTGTGGTCTAGAGTGGGTGAGTGTAGACATGTGCCCACTTTTGTAGAAAGAATTGTAAGTAGAAGTGACACTGACTTATGATGGATATAGAGCATGAGCAAGAAATAAACCTTGGTGGTTTTAAGCCACTAAAATTTGACATTTGTTTTAGGCCTTTGAGATTTGAGGTTTGTTAATATGATACCACAGCATACACAGATTAAACTCATTGATAAATATCAGCAACCGAGTTCATTTTGGAATAGTTATATATGTACCTTAGTTACATATTAGCTATTTTCTCTAGCTTCCTAAATGAAATATGTAACTGATCTCCTCATAGAGAGGCTTATATATTCCTTAGGTTTCATCTGTACCTGGAATTTAGTAAAATAAATCTCATCCTCTTAAAACCCACTCTAAAATAAGCTTAGATTAGATTGGCAAAATAAGATTCCCCTGCATTGACCTGAACCAAGTTAGCTTTTCTACCATTCTGACCAGATGAATTACTCTAGAGCTAAAGAGTTAGCTTCTTTTCTAGACTTTCTGTAATGGTTAACTATCCTTTAGTTAAGGAGTTCATTTTCACCTACTCACATTTACCCAAAATAAGAACCAACCCTCTTTCTAGGTGGTTCTTTCTAAGTATTCCTTCAGCAATAGAAATCAGGTCTGAAACAGTAGGGCGTTCAAATTAGATACACAAACAATAAATATATAATACCTCAAATAAGACCAACCTAAAACATTATAATACAATTGCAATAAAATAATTAACAGGCATCTATAGCAAAACATGTCCCAAATTTAATCCATCTACCACACGGAAAACTTCTCCTTTTTTGTGCCTTTTCTTATTGAACACACCTCCATCTATCATAGTTAGAGCTCAAAACTTCATTGTAATTTTTTAGTTCTTTGTAGGACAGCTTAAATGTAACTTGCTTCAGGAAGATTTACTGATTCCACTCTTTGTAGTCTTAATTATGCACCTCAACATTATTGTCAATGCATCTTTAATTTCTTAGAATTACTGCTTTTATTACATTATGTGTAACTACATATATAAGCATGTATCCTGTCTGCAACACTATAAGCTCCACGAAAAATTTCATTATAGGATCTCTAATCTTAGCCCATACCTGGCCAACAGTATAGAATCAATACTTAATAACAGTTATATTGAATATACTGAATTTTATAAGTCCAGAAAAAAAGTTGGGTAGCAATACTTATATCAGACAAATTAGGCTTTAAAACAAAGGCTATAATAGATAAAGAACATTACATAATGATAAAGAAACCAATCCAAAAGAAGGATATAAGCTTTGTAACACATTAATGCACCCAAGATAGGAGCACCTAAATTTATAAGGCAAATCTTGATAGACAAAAATGGAGAGAATGACAGTAATACAGCCATAGTAGAAGATTTTAACATCCCATTGACATCAATGGATAGAGTTTTCCCAACAGAAAATCAATAAGGAAATAGCACCCTTAAATGACATATTATACCACATGGATTTAGTTGATACTTTCAGAGCATTTGAACCCAAAACAGCAGAATATATATTTTTTTTCAAGTGCACATAAGACATTTTCTAGACTATACCATATGTTAGAAAAAAATAAATATAAATAAATTGAAGAAAATCAAAATTATATCAAGCATTTTCTCTGACCACAACGGTATGAAACAAGAAATCAATTACAAGAAAATAAAACCTGAAAAATACACAAACACACAGAGAGTAAATAACACGTTACTAAAAGGTGAATGGTTAACAATGAGATAAAAAAAATCAAAATTCACCTTGAGAAAAGAGAAAATGAAAACAAAACAACACAACATTTATGAGACAGAGCAAAAGCAGTTTTAAGAGGGAAGTTAATAGCAATACCAGCCACCTCTATAAACAAGAAAAATCTCAAACAAACTAAAAAGCCCACAGTGAGAAGGAAGGAAACAATAGATAACAGAGCAAAATAAACAAAATGAAGTCTAAAAAAAATAATAATACAAAAGATCAGTGAAAGCAAGAGATGGTTCTTTGAAAAGATAAAGATTGATAAATCTTTAACAAGATTCATCAAGAACAGGACACAAATAAATAAAATCAGAAATTAAATAGAAGAAGTAACAGAAATAAAAAAGTATAAGAAAATACTACAAACAACAATGTGCCAACAAATTGGACAATCTGGAAGAAATGGATAAATTCCTAGAAACAATCTTCCAAGTCTGAATCCAGAAAAATCAGAAAATCTCAGCAGACCATTTAGAACCAACAAAAGTAAAGCAGTAATTTTAAAACTCCCAACAAACAAAAGTCCTGAACCAGGTGGTTTTACAGGTGAATTTACCAAACATTCAAAGAAGGACCAACACTTATCCTTCTCAACTGTAACAAAAAATTAAAGAGGAAAAAAGACTCCCAAGGTCATTTTACAAGGCCAGCATTATTCTGCTTCCAAAGCCAGATAAAGAAATAAACTTCTAGGCCAATATCCTTGATGTAAATAGATGCAAATATCCTCAACAAAATGTTTGCAACCCAAATAAAAGGACCCTGCATTATGATCAAGTGGGCTTTATTTCTGGAATGCATGGTTAATTCAATATCTGCAAGTTAATAAATATGATATATCACATAAATACATAATAAAAATCATAGAATCATATCAATAGATGCAGAGAAATAGCAGTTTAAAATGAGTCTTGAAGCTTAATATGTTGTATCTGCTTTGTTTCCTATCCATAATAATAAAAGCATAATAAGCCAATTGCACCGGACGTCCTTCTGGATGACCTTCCGGATGAAGCTGGGGCTGCGAGGGCTGAGCCCTTTGCACGAATTTCGTGAATCGGGCCTCTAGTTGAATATAAAACATCAAGACAAACAAGTAAAGAAAATGTATGTAAAAAACATTAATCAGAAACCTTAGATTTAAGAAACACCTCAGTGCACATGCAATGCAATATTTTGTTTGGTTATTAATTTATTTTTACTTCAAATTAGGCACTATTCCTGACAGCCTATTTTATACACTTTAGGCACGTGACAAGATTCTCTTAGCTGTGTAATATATATACCAGAATAATCTTAGGTGACTTCACAGAGCTGCTTCTTCAGTTTCAGTTCACAGACAACCTACCTTATTATCTATCTTTGTGTTCAATTAATAGTTCCAGTTCCCTTGTTTCATTATCATTTTAACATCTAATCGATCCTAATTAAGACACAGCTGTGGATTCTCAACATTCTCAACCTCATATATTACAGAAGTTCATATTTTTTCCTACAAATGTTCATTGCATTTGCTCCAAACTTAACATTTGCATAAAATATTTTGACATAGATGTATGACTAGATAGTAATTCAACTTTAACCAAGTTTAAGTCCATTTCCAAATATGAAAGTGAATATCTTACAAATCTTAGAATGTGTTTCTAAACTACATTACAGTTATAAATTCCTAAACTATACACATTAATTCCATTGACTAATATTGCCATATAAGTAAAGCTAATATAAGCAAGTTGTAGATTTTAGAAATAGATTTTGATATGAAATGTTGAGAGATATTATTACTTGATGTATCATTTTAATTTAATTGTTACAGAAATATTCTGGAGTATCTTTTGACCAGGTGCTATAATAGGCACGGGGGATACAGCAGTGACAAAAGAGAAAAAACAGTCCTAATTTTAGGGAACTTATTTTATAGTAGGAGAAAACCTTAGTTAAAAATATGTATTGTTGTAATGTGATATATTTTTCTATAGTTATAAAAAGTTGATATAGGGAGCAGGGTGGAAGGGGTCAATGGGTAAAAGCTTCTGCACATCAAAAGAAAAGATCAACTGAGTGTAAAGACAATCTATGGAATGGGAAAGAAATTTTGAAAATCATAAATCTAACAAGAGTTTAATATCCAGAAAGTATAAATAGTCCTTTCAACAACGACAACAAAACTTGACTAAAAAATGGGCAAAGTACTTGAATAGATACTTTGGTGATTAAGATATAGAAATCGCTCAACATCACAATCCATTGAAGAAATGCAAATAAAAACTATAATTTCACCTCACACCCATTAAGATAATCACTATAAAAAAATAAAAACCAAAACTAAAAATAAAAGCAAGACCAAAACAGAATATGTGTTGCCAAAGTTGTGAAAAAATTTTAATCCTTGTTGGAACCATTGTACACTGTTGATAGGAATGTAAATGGTACATCTGCTCTGGAATGCAGAATTGAGGTCCCTCAGCAAATTAAATATGGAATCACCATATTACCTAACAATTCCTCCTTCAGCTATATACCCCAAATAATCTCAAAGTGATATTGATATCTATGTTTACCGCAGCATTATTCACAACAGCTAAGAGGTAGAAGCAACTTAAATATTGATCAATGAATGATGCCATTAAAAAGACCTCACTATACTTCACAACTCCAAGTTTTCACTGACCTCATAATTACACTCTAATTAGGTAAGATTTTCTTCAGGTGTCAGTTTTTCATATAAATTTTTTCAGAAGAACATAATGTCTATTTTCAGAATTACCTATTGATAAATCTGGCATTTCAGTAATATTAACCTGTGAGTGTGTTAGTATGATTATCCTAAATTTTCAACAAAATGTGAAATATTTTAGCACATTTCTTTTGAGGACTTGATTGTTGTAAACTAGGACTTATATTCTCCATTATATATAATGTTAATAATGTGGGAACATCTGATAGACACCAGAACAACTTTTTAAATAATACCATTTGTACTGGGGAGAGAGGCTTGCTATAATATAAACAGAGAAGGGAGAAAAACCAATTGTGAAAATATTGTAGCATATGATTTTCCATGGTATTATAGTTTTTAAAATCAACTTTATACTTCACAGTGACCAACAGAGCTAGAAATTCTTCAGATAAATATAAACTGGCATCTTAAAGTGGCATAATTTACAGGAAAATATTAACTGAGAAAATCCATAATAGTTCAAGCAGCTTTCTCAAAAAGTAAATAAATAAAAATGCTGTCAGACCAAGAACGAAGTCGAGATGACTTCCACATATTAGTGGCATCATATTCCCAGGCATTCAGGATCCAAACCTGCAATCACTGTTAATGCCTCACTCTCCCTCATAATAAGTACTTAGACTCCAAGTCCTGTTTATTTTATACCTGTAACATTGCTCCATTTGGCTTGTACTGTATATTTTCCTTTCCTTTCCATTGTCACTGTCCCAGTCCAGATTTTCAGTATATTTCCTGAGATGATTGAAATAGGCACCTAATTGGTTTCTCTGCTTCAGGTCTTTTGTATCTTCATTCCTCTCTACACATTTATTTCAGGCTAATCTTTCTAAAACTTTGCCCACATCATGTCATTATCCCACTAAAAAGCCTGTCACGGTTCCACATTGCTCCAGTGATCGTACAATTTGTCACCCAAACTGGAAGACATTTGAGAGTGAAAGAGGCATAATGAATAATCACCCTCACTTAACAGGTGGAAACCAGGATTATTCTGGCTGATGGAAAAGTCTGGACATTCTACCCATTGACATAAACCACCATGATTTTCTGCATCCTATTTTTCTATTCAAAAGTTCCACATACTCTTTAGACAAACTGAATTACTCAATATCCTACCCACCTCACTTTTCACATTAGTAAATTGTGGGTTTGTAGCTCAGTTTTTATGAGAATGCAATGAAGAGTATACAAATGCCTGGAACATATCAGGCACTCAAATAATGTTCTTGTCCATCTTATCTACTGCTACTGTCCGTCATTAAAAAAATACAGAATATCTACTATCAACATACTTTCAACACAGAATATTGCTAATCAATGCCATGCAGGTAATTTTACTTTTATTGACTCTAATAGACTGTAATTAATTAGTATGTAGTGTAAAGTTGTTGAAAGAAGCCTCTGTAGACTTTAATTATCTAATTGTACCTTTTCACTATGGTAAATCTCAAATTAGATCAATTAAATGGTTATTTTGGACTAGTGAACCAGTGCACAGATTTGTGCACATTGAAAGGAAATGAATTAACAGGTGGCCGGCAGGGGAGGACTGTGCTAGACGGGCCAGACACACCCTGGAGCCAACCTTCCAAGGTACAGGTCCCTCAGGCAGGTGGGGTCCCTTGGCATGGCCTGTGGGGATCAGGCCAAAACTGGCTCTCCAACATCCCCCAAGGGGTTCCAGAGTGTGAGCGAGCACTCTGAAAAGTTGTTGTAGTACAGGGTGTGGAATGCAAATGCAAGTGTGCAGTAAACCAAATTTGGGGCCTACGGTGCCTCAGCAGCAACATAATCCATAGCCAAAGGTAGAATTGCACAGCCCCATGAGGAATCAGGCTCTGTCCCCTCTGGTTTTTTGGTGCGACACCCGAGAACTGCTGCTGCCAAGTCACTGAAGCTCAGCAGCTCCTGCATTGAGCATCTGCCCCCTGATGGTCAGTGCGACTGGTCAGATGGTTGGATACTTAGCATATTAGCCATTTATTCTATATCATCCTATATGATAAATGGCTAATATGCAAATTGTCCCCTTGACCAGGAGTTCGACCAGGAGTTTGACCACAGGGCAGGGCTGGCCGGCCAACTGCCCGCAGCCCCTCCCCTTGGATGGCCCCACCCATGATTATTCCCTCACCCTGATCAGGAGTGGGGCCCGCCATCCAACCTCCCATGTCCCCTCCCCCTGGCCAGCCCAGCCCAATCAGCCCCAATTGGGGACGGCTGGCCGGATCTCACCAGTGCACTAATTTGTGCACCATGTCTCTAGTATATATAGATGGGTACAAATAATCCTATTCTAATTCACTGAGATATTTGTTGTTGTTCATACAATATTGGAACATGCATACATAACACTATCTTGAACAGTGTTGTATCTATAAGGTAAAATGTAAATTTTCATATAAATTTAGTTATAACATAATGTTTTTCTTAAGAATTTAGGATTTGGTTTTCCTGAGGATCTATCTTGTAAATTAGGTCTGACATTTGATATCTCCCTCCTTGAACTATTACAGACATGTTACATTATATCTTGATTAGGAAGGAAAAAATAAACCCTTGTCTACCGGAATGTTTCTGGCATATCTCAGAAAGATATGTTTCTACTTATCCTATAATCAATTCATTATTTCATAAATAGATTTATTGAATAGTCTCCAAGAAATAACTTTTATTTAATTTGAAGTACATTATCAGGGTGTTATGAATCTGGCCTATATTCAGACTTCATTCTCCTCAGATTAAAATCAAATTAGTGAGAGTCTGTTTCCTATATTTCAATTTATCAAGTTATATTTGGTAGTAATGGCATTTTTTATCATGTCCTCTTTCCAAAGACATTTGATATAGTAGAATAAAATTTACTTCTAGTATCTTGTTTTCCTCTTTTTAATTTTTAACTCAATATGTTCATATTAATGACACTTTATTTCATAATGATATTGAATTCCTCATTTCTGTAGAAAAAATATTTTTATGTATTTTGTTATCTTTGTTTATTATTTCAATTATATTTGTTTAGATTTAGTAAATTGCAATATTTTAATTTAGTAAAATTTACCACTATTTATTTCATGATGGGTATTTTCCTTAAGTATTCATATAAAATTATAAATAGGTATATTTTTATATGTATTAAGCTGTATCAACCTTTAGAACCCACTCAAACATGTGCTCTTCTTCACTAAAAAGAAATATAATCCTATATAACAAAAGCCTAATATGGACATTGTCCCCTCAAGTAAAAGTTCAACCGGGAGTCTGACTGCTCACTATGATGTGCGCTGACCACCAGGGGGCAGCGTGGAACATGGTGGACAGCAGGGACACAGCGTTGGCAGCAGGCGGTAGTGGAGATGCTGTAGGCCCCAATGGGCCCAGAGGAGAGCGGGACCATGGAGGGATGGTGGAGCAGGTGAGCAGGTGGTGAGAGGACAAGGCGGGTGTGAGCAGGGCCCAATCGCCCTGCTGATCACCCCACAGATGGCGGGGCCCAATGATTCAGGCGGAGGGGAGTGGGCGGCGACTTGGGGGCCCAGGTGTTGCCAAGGGCCCAGAGGTCAGCTGGTACCTGCCCTTCCACACCAGACGCTCACACTTCGATCACTGGCCAGGCTTAGGGACTGCATCAGTGCACGAATTTCATGCACCAGGCCTTTAGACTATTATAATTTCTTGTTATATCTACTCTACTGTACATGTAGAGATTTTTTTTTACATTACTCTGTCAGAGAGTGATGTTATAAAAAACCACAAGTCTCTTAGCAGTGTGCAATTGATGTACTGTATATAAACCAAGTCTCATTAACATTGCATTTCTTAAAAAAAAAGAAAAAAAGAAAAGGATTATTTTCTTTTGTTTAGACCCTCAATCAGTTTTTGAATCTGTGACCTGTCTTTGCTGCCTCCACTACAGTTCCAATGAGATTTTGGATATACCATGATGCTCAATCACAAACATTTCTTTATAAGTAATTTCGATATTCAATTCCCTTCTACACAAAGCCTACAAGCTATAAGAATCAATACAGCACTGTGAAGGAAACTGGTCTAGCCAGGCTCACATCACCTGACTTTCTCAGATAAAGGATATCAAAAGGTTCCTCTTGGAATTTTATAAATAATATTTAATTAGACAGTTACTTTATAAATTATAGTAAATAATACTTTCTAGGAACCTATTTTCTAGAAATCCTTTATATAAAAAGAAAGGTAGCTCAAACCGGTTTGGCTCAGTGGATAGAGTTTCGGCCTGCGGATTGAAGGGTCCTGGGTTCGATTCCAGTCAAGGGCATGTACCTTGGTTGCAGGCACATCCCCAGTAGGGGGTTTGAAGGAGGCAGCTGATTGATGTTTCTCTCTCACTGACGTTTCTAACTTCTATTCCTCTCCCTTCCTCTCTGTAAAAAATCAATAAAATATTTTTTAAATAAATAAAATAAAAAGAAAGGTAATATTACTAGTTTTTACTACCTTATGTTCAGAAAAATATATGTGGTGGTACTTTAAACAAGGTGTGATATAAAGAGGAAAACCAATATTCATGCCCAGACAGGTGGCTCAGTGGTTGAGTGTCAACTCATGCACCAAGAGGTTACTGGTTTGATTGATTCCTGTTCAGGGCACATGCCTGGGTTGGGGACTGGATCCCCAGAAGGGGCAGTGCAGGAGGCAGCCAATCAATGTTGATGTTTCTTTCTCAATGATATTTCTCTCTCTCTCTCTTTTCCTCTGTCTCTAAAATCAATAAAAACATATTTAAGAGTTGAACCAAGACGGCTGCATAGGCAAACACCTGTACTTGCTGCCTCCCACAAGTACAGGAAAATTACAACTAAAATACAGAACAACCATCATCCAGAACCACCGGAAAACTGTCTGAATGGAAGTCCTACAACTAGAGAAGTAAAGAAGAAAGCACACTGAAACTGGTAGTAGTTGCAGAGGTGAGGAATGGGCAGGTCCAGCACCAACATGTGCCCCTTTTTTAATCGGGAGGGAGAGCTCCTCTGTGGAGGCTGCCTGGAAGAGCAAGGAGTGCCAGCCCCACACCAGGCACCCAGCCCAGGGTCCCAAAACTGGGAAAAGAATTCCCTATGAGCAGTAAGAAATACGGGCTGTAAAAACCAGTGCGGATTGGGACTCAGTGGCACAGAGGGTGCTGAAGACCCAGCTGCTCCTCTTAAAAGTCCTGCACACGAACTGAACTTATAAGCTCCTGCTTCCTCTGAGCTCCATGCCAGGTGAGGCTCTGTGGGACAAAGAAACATACGAGGAGAAACTGGACTGTGTGACATCAGTGTAGGAACTCGCGGGCAGCTTTCTTCCAGATGGTCATTGTTCCCATGCTGGGACCTCCATGGTGCAGAGCTGACTGGCAACCATTTCTCTGTGCTTTGCCCTAGTGATTCCTTGAAACTCCACCCCATCCAATTTACAACCCCACTCAAGTTGTGTGCAGCAGCTTTTGCATATGAATGGCCTGTCCTTGCTCAGGCTAAAACCTGCCAAACAAGCTGCAGCTGGGTCAGGGAGCCCAAAATCTATCAATAAAAGGGCCCAAACCCTGTACCAGAACCAGCCTGCCTTGCTTCATAGCTGGGCCTCATCTGGGCACTTCCAAACCAGACATAAAGAGGAGGAATCTGAAGATCTCTCTATAGCTCCTGTTGGGTGGCCCCAGGCAGTGGCTGATTTTGCAATTCCATGGAGACCCAAGAGCCAGTGTACCAAGGGGTAAGTGTCAGACCATACCAGATTACAACTCTACACATCCATAAGAGATACACTCAAGGGGCAGACTCAGTGAGCACCAAAGCCCCACTGAAGCAAGTCCTGCGTCATAAGGGTGTCTCCTGCACAGGAGTTCTCCCACTGTAGTCACAGCTGATCCCCACAGCCAATTGGTCTGGAGGTCAATTCCTCCCAGTGACATCAACAGCAATCAAGGCTCAACTACAATAAGACTGTGCACACAGCCCACAAAGAGATACACCTGGAGGGTCCACTTCAGATAATTGGGAAGGCTGAGCCACTGGGCTCTATAGGACACCTACTACACAAGGCCACTCTATCAGCTATGGGGACTTAGCAGCTCTACCCAATACATGGAAACAAACACAGGGAAGCAGCCAAAATGCGGAGACAAGAAACATGTCAAATGAAAGAAATGGAAGAAAGCAAATAACAGGATATAGAATTCAAAACCATGGTTATAAGGTTACTTAAGAATCTTCTAGAAGATTTAGCAAGACTTTCAAGAATCTTAGTGAGAATGCCAAAAAAAAAAAATGGAAAAGGACCAGTTATAAATTAAGCATACACTAACTAAAATAATGAATAACATATAGGGATTCAACCATAGACTAGAGCAGTAATGGCGAACCTATGACACGCATGTCAGAGGTGACATGTGAACTCATTTTTTTGGTTGATTTTTCTTTGTTAAGTGGCATTTAAATATATAAAATAAATATCAAAAATATAAGTCTTTGTTTTACTATGGTTGCACATATCAAAAAATTTCTATTTGTGACACAGCACCAGAGTTAAGTTAGGGTTTTTCAAAATGCTGACACGCCGAGCTAAAAAGGTTCACCATCACTGGACTAGAGGATCCCAAGAATCAAATCAATGAATTGAAATATGAGGAAGCACAATAACCCAACCAGAAAAGCAAAAAAAAAAAAAAAATAATCTACACTAATAAAAGAGAAACATGATAATTGGTGTACGACTGCTACTCTTTTCATTGGCTAATCAGTGAGATATGCAAATTAACTGTCAGCCAAGATGGCGGCCGGCAGCCAGGCAGCTTGAAACTAACATGAGGCTTGCTTGCCTCAGTGACGGAGGATCGTTGGAGGAAACCAACGTTCCCTGCCTGTGGCTGCAGGCCTCTGAGCCGGCAGTTTAAGAAACATTGTAACAAATACCGCCAGACTTCAGCCAGCAGATTCGCAACATTGTAAGCAAAGGCCAGAAACCTACTTTCAGCCGCGGAGGCCTAAGAGCTGGAGCCAAGCCTCAAGGTAAAGCTGGACCAGAATAAAAAAGAAAAAAGAAAAAAAGGAGCGGCTGGGAACTTCAGTCACTCCCAGCCTGAAAACATCCCTCAGCCCCTCACCCAGACTGGCCAGAAACCCCAGTGGGGACCCCCACCCTGATACAGGACATCCTTCAGGGCAAACCAGCCGGCCCCACCCACGCACCAGGCCTCTACCCTATATAGTAAAAGGGTAATATGCCTCCTGGCACCGGGATCAGCGTGACAGGGGGCAGCGCACAAACCCCCTGATCGCCCTGCGGCTCTGTGTGTGACAGGGGGCGGGGCCCCAACTCCCTGAGCAGCCCTGCTCTGTGCCTGATAGGGGGGAGCTCCCCAACCCCCCCTCCCCCCAGGCCCTGCTCTGTGTGTGATGGGGTAGAGCCATAACCTCCCCATCGGCCCTGCCCTGAGTTTGAGAGTGGCGGCGCCCCAACCCCCTGATCGGCCCTGCTCTGTGGGTGATAGAGGGCGGTGCCCCAACCCCCTGATGGGCTCTGCTCTGTGTGTGATGGGGGCAGCGCCCCAACCCCCTGATTGGCCCTGCTCTGTGCGTGACAGGGGGTGGCACCACAACCTCCCCATCGACCCTGTCTTGAGTGTGACAGGGGACGGTGCCCCAACCCCCAAATTGGCCCTACCCTGAGCGTGACTGAGGGTGGCATCAAAACCTCCCAATCTGTCCTGCTCTGTGCATGACGGGGCGGCACCCCAACTCCCCAATCGGCCCTGCTCTGAGCCCGACTAGGGGCTGCACCTAAGGATTGGGCCTGCCCTCTGCCACACGGGAGCAGGCCTAAGCCAGCAGGTCGTTATCTCCTGAGGGGTCCCAGACTGCGAGAGGGCACAGGCCTGGTTGAAGGACCCCCCCGCTCCCCCCCCCCCCGAGTGCACAAATTTTTGTGCACCGGGCCTCTAGTAATAATAATAAATATGAAGATAGTATAAGGAGCCTCTGGGACAACTTCAAGTGTACCAACATCAGTATTAAGGGGGTGCCAGAAGAAGAGAAAGAGCAAGATATTGAAAACCTATTTGAAGAAATAATGACAGAAAACTTCCCCTACCTGGTGAAAGAAATAGATTTACAAGTCCAGAAGCACAGAAAACACCCAAAAAGAGGATCCCAAAGAGGACCACAAGACACATCATAATTAAAATGCCAAGGGCTAAAGACAAAGAGAGAATCTTAAAAGCAACAAGAGAAAAGCAGTTAGTTAGCTACAAGGGAGTGCCCATACAACTGTCAGCTGATTTCTCAACAGAAACTATGCAGGCCAGAAGGAAGTGGCAAGAAATATTCAAAGTGATGAATAGCAAGGACCTACAACCAAGATTACTCTACCCAGTGAAGCTATCATTTATAACTGAAGGTCAGATAAAGATCTTCACAGTCAAGAAAAAGCTAAAGGAGTTCATCACCACCAAACCAGTATTATATGAAATGCTGAAGGGTATTCTTTAAGAAGAAGAAAAAGATAAAGATAAAAAAATATGAACAACAAAGTGGCAACAAACACATACTAGTATCTATCAATAATTGAATCTAAAAATCAAACTAATAAAAAATCTGATGAACAGAATAAACTGATGAATGGAATAGAACCAGGGGCATGAAAATGAAACAGACTGATGATTCTCAGAAGGAAGGGGGTCTGAGGGGGGCGGGAAGAGATTAGACAAAGATCTTATATGCATGTATGCATTACCTATGGACACAGGTAATGGGTGGTGAGGGCTTTGGGTGGGGCAGGAGCCACCTGGAAGGGAGTGATGAGGGGGAAAAAGAAGGACATATGTAATAATCTCAACAATAAAGATTAAAAATTTATATTTTTTTAAAAAAGAGGACCAATATTTGTAGGTAGACTCTGCAGACACTAGTGGGTCTAACTACTTTATTTGATATTACTACTTTTATATTACTACTACCAAATTTACTAAAAACAGTATTTTAAAAAAAAACATTTTTAGTAAATAAAGGTATTACTACTATATTTACTAAATTGATATAAACATACAATGATAATATTAGACATTTTTGATGTTAGTGGGTAAAGAGAAATGCATTCATTAAGGATATTATGTTTGTGATGAATTTTCTTATATTGGTATATTATTCACAACATTCAATAATAAGTAGCTCAAAAATTTGAATTTTTAATAGAACAAGAGCAATATAAAAATTACTGTTGAGGTTATCTTTAAAATTAACAAATGATTTCACTTATGAAGTAACAAAAATGTCACCTTTAACCTTTTATTATTTTCATTCTCAATGTTTATTCATTAACATTCAAAATATTGAATATTTGTGAAACATACTGATTACCTGAAAAGGAATTAACGTCTTTAAGTGGATCAATATAGGGTGAGGACAAGTAGTGATATTTTTGCTGTCTCAATGTGCATTCTATTACTGATTTTATTAGTATAGTTTGCCCTTTTGGCACTTAAATAAAGAGTGATGTTTCAACTCATTTGTTTGTATGCTATATGATTATTTTGTTCATTTGGAGATTGCTTGGTGAATAACTAAAATGTTTATATAGTCTTATGATATCTCTATCAAGGTGACTATTTAAATTTTTCAGCTGTGAATATATATGACCTTTGTGTGCCTGCTGCTGATGTTGAAATATTCCTATTTTGACCTAAGTTTACTTAGAGAGGAACTGTGCCAGTGTAGATAGGCATTGGGGAGTGCATGGAACCACATGCACAAACTTGATTGTTGGGAATTGTACTTTGTAGGAAGGTCATACATTGCATTCAAACATTAATTTTATATTCATTCAAAATTTCCTGAGGAATGGTGTGATCATTTTAATATCTAATATTAAGAAACCACCTCAATGTATTCTGTGTGGTTAGAGCAAATACACCCAGAAGAACTAATAAATCATTTATTAAACAAACATTTAACAAACGCATTTCCTTTTTTAAGCAATGTGCTATGCTAAAAAGATTACATTTGCACTCATCAGATAAAAGAAAAAAGGGCAATAATGCAATATTTTTATGGAATAATACGTGTGTGCATTTAAACCTAACAAAAACTAAAATATTTTATTGTTTTTCCCCTGTGGATACTAATCTACCCCATTTATACAGATGAGGAAGCTGAGGTTAAATAATCTGTTTAAGTTCAAAATTCACACAATGGGTAGCTGAGATATGTGTCCATACTCCATGCACTGTCTACTTATACTTTAGCAAGTGGCAAATAGAATCACAGGTCAATAAATCACATTATTATGACTGATAGACTGTAAGTCCATGAGTAACACATCTCATTTGCATATAGTGGTCAATATAAACTAAATTAATTTAAAAACAAATACATATTAACTCTACAATATCTTTTGACCATAAAGTCAGTAAGAAAACATAATTTTTAACTTTTCCAAATTAGTGTCTGGAAATTATACATAATAAAACATATGTATACTAAATTTGTATAGCATCAAATATAAAATATATATATATATAATTATTTGTACACATAATTATTTTTCTATTCCCTCTACATAACCTGGAAATTGAAAGCATCTAGCCTATATCCCTGCAGAAATTGGAATAAAGTAGTATTTGGCAAAAAGAGATGTATGGATATTTTAAATCACTCATCATTCTGTGCTTAATAGCCAATGTTGTTTCTATCTTTTTTTTTTCTAATTAGGTTGCAATGCACTAATAACAACTTATTAAGCAACACATGTTTTAAATAATAAATTATCCTTTTTTTCTGTGCCTTTTATTCTGTAGTCTTAGATATTATGTCAGCTTTCATTCAATTGCTTTACAAGCCATATTGTAACACTCTATGGCTGTGAAGAAAATATTATTAATATTGTTATCTTCTTAAAAATAATAACATTAAATTATATAATATATATATATAGGCAAGTTAAATTCAATCATTTTTAAAGTTATGAAAGGTATATTAAATTATAATATTTTAGCTGGTTTTCCCTTTACTATTTAATCCGTCTTTCTTTATAAAGTTATCAATGAACATCTTACATTAATAGAAATCAGCGGATTAATTGGTCTTAACCAGAATGTTTCCTCCTCTTTGTCCTTATTTGTGACTTGAAAGAAAAATTATATTTTTTTCTTTTGGTATGGAACAATAAACTGTATTTTCCAGGCCTCCATTTAATGAGTTTCAATTATACTTAATGTTTGTGTTATGTGGTTTATGTGCTGTGGAGAGTATTTTGTTACTGTTTTTAAATGTGCTAAGTTATGTAACTGCTTTCAAAAAGGTGCTACTTTTGGTTAAGAAAAAAAGACAAAACATGAAATAATTTGCTTCATTTTTATCTGAGTCCTTGTGAGTTCTAAATAAACAGCATAAACCATAGCTTTAGTTGTAAATGCTGATTGCCTTACAAGAGTGAATATGAAAGCTAAAAATACTTCCTCTGCTTGAGCTTCTTCTTCCATTTAGTGATTCAAGTTATTATAGAGTCAGGAAGAAAAGGAGAAACACCTTTATTCTCAAGAAACTCACGCGCGCGCATCTGCACGCGCACAAACACACACACACACACACACACACACACACACACACACGATTGGTGCTGATGAATGCTGTGACTAAAAATAAAACAGGGAGAAAGATTACTTCACACAGGGTAATGAGGAAAAACCACTTGAATATGAAACACACTATTGGAGATCTGAAAGTTGTGAGGGAGAAAGCCAGATAGTCTCTTCCAGGCAGAGAGAACAGTAAGTGTGGAGGTTCCAAGGTAGAGTCAACTTAGCAAGTTTAGAAATAGAAGAGGCCACTATGACTGAAATGTGGGAGAGAAGACAGTGAAGGAGACAAAATCTGAGCCACAAAAAAACTGGGAGGTGGGAGGTGGAGGATAAGCACAATAAGATGTAGGACATTTTTTACCACCCCAAAAAGTTTCCTCAGGCCAGATCTCAAAGTTTATACCAAAAAAGATTATGAAATAGTAAATCTTTTTTCTGGTCTCTTTTCCTCATCATAGTTTTTTTGAGATTAGCCCTCACCAGAAATTGAACCGTAACTTCCTGGTTCGTAGATCAATGCTCAACCACTGAGCCATGTGGGCTAGGGTATAATGCCTTTCTTAATGATGGGTAGTGTATTATGTTGTTGTATATCATACTTGTTTTCTATTTTATTTATCATTACTTGTGTTCATTGTTTACTTTCCAAGGTTTGTCATGAATAAAGCTGACATAAACGTTCTTGTTCTAATCTGTTTGCTGACAGGTTTTTTTTTTGTTTTTTTAATTAAATACTGTATTTAATTTCTAGGGCTGTCATAACAAAGTACCATGTACTAGGTGGCTTAAAATAACAGAAATTTATTTGTTTCACAGTTCTGGAAGCCAGAAGTTCAAAATCAAAGTGTCATTGGCAGCACCATGCCTTCTCTAAAAACTGTAGGGGAATCCTTGTCTCTTCCAAGCTTCTGGTGGTGTGCTACGAATATTTGGCATAACTTGGCATACATTTACTTACCTCTAATCTCTGCCTTCCATCATCATGGGGTATGTCTCAGTGTGTCTTTGTCTTCATAAGTCATCTTCTCATAACATCTTTAATCTCATTGGCTTAGGGAACCACTGTCCTCCGGTATGACTTCATCTAGACTTAATTAATTTCATCTGCAACATCTAAATTTCCTAATAAAGTCAAATTCTGAGATACTTGGAGTCAGAATCTCAATGTAACTTTTTTCTGGAGAGAAACAATCCAACCCATAACAAACACCTAAGCGTAGAATTGCCGGCTCACATGGTATAAATATGTATGTGTGTGTAACTTTATATAGACAGCCAAGTTGTACCACTTTACACTCCCACTTCCATGAAAAATGAATAAGAGTTCCAATTTCACACAGCTGTTATAGAAAGGGTAAATTTATATTTAATGTTGGTTTTCTCTCCAGTATACTGGTATATTCTTTAATTTCTTGTAGCAAAGTTTTGTTTTTAGTATAAAAATCACGCACATGTGACTAAAAATTGCCATAGTGATGTCACTTATGTCAAGGAAATTAAAATGAAGGTGGGATCTCATAAAGAAGTTTGCCTTATGCTCATCCCAATCATGGAACTTTTGGACTTTTGAACCAGCAGTGAAATCACATCAAGAACTTCAGTTCTTCCTCATGATAGCAACCAGACCATCTGCACTCTTCACCTTGAACACAGCCAATCTGTTTTACTAGTCGGTATCCTTCACTCGCATACAGGACCCAAATGAAGTTTGAACTCTGGGACTTTTGTGCTTGCTGTAGAAATATACATTGGAAATTGCTTACCTTACAGATTCATCACCTGGACCTGACCAATCCTTTTTTCCCCCTTTGGTTGACAACATATTGTATTAAATATTAGCTAAGTGGGGACAAAGTTTAGCTGTGGAGTTTGATACTATTATAAACAGAACTATTTTATTTCAAATGTTTGTTGGTAACATATAGGAATACAGTTGATTATTTTGTATGCTGACTTAATATCCTAAACTATTGATAAATTTACTCTTTAATTGTAGCAAATTTGTGCAAGTATTTAGGATATTCAATATAAACAATCATGTCACTTTTTATTCATTTTAATTATTTTTTGTGTTATTTCTAGTAAATCATTGAACAGAAAATGTGAAGGTAAACATTATAGCATTTCCCCCCTGATATTATAGGGGTAGTGTCTAAGTATTGTACCATTAGGCTTAATATTGGCTATAAGATCTTGTAGATGCCCTTTGGAAAATATAGGATATTCTTTTCTATTCATAGTTTACTGGTTTTTTTGAAATAATAAATGGATGAGGGTTTTTGTCACATAATTTTTATGTACCAATTGAAAGGATTATACAGTTTTTATTCTTTATTCTATTAGTGGAGTGAAATATTTCAATTACATTTGAAATGTCAAAATACCACTTGATCCCTGGATAAACCTCATTTTTCCAAGTTTTATCACACTTTTTAGTATAGTTGAATTTCATTTGTTATTTTGTGGTGAAAAATTCTGAATCAGAGTTTATAAGAGATATGTTTTTCCTCTCCTTTTCTTGTAATACCTGAACCAGCTTTGAAAAGAGGGTGTTCATTGTAGAATTATTTATAATAGCCAAGATATGGAAACAATGTAAGTGTCCATCAGTGGGTTAATGGGCAAAAACATTGTGGTATATATACACAATGGAATATTATTCAGTCATAAAAATATTGAATCTTGTAATATACAATAACATGGATGAGGGTATTATGCTAAATGAAATGAAACAACATAAAGACAAATACCATGTTGTCTCACTTATATGTAGACTCTGAACAAACAAACAAAAAACAAAGCTCAAAGATACAGAGAACAGATTGGTGGTTGTCAGAGATGGGAGAGGCAGTAAGGCAAAATGAGTGAAAGGGCTCAAAAGATACAAGTTTCCTATTACAAAATAAGTCATGGGGATGTAACATACTACATGGTGACTACAGTTAATAGCAGTGTATTGTGTATTTGGAAGTTGCTAAGAGAATAGATCTTAAAAGTTCTCATCACAAGAAAAAAAATTGTAACTGTATGGCAATGGATGTTAACTAGACATATTATGGTGAAATATATACAAATATCAAATCACTATGTTGTACACCTGAAACTAATATAATGTTATATATCAACTAAAGGACCAGTGCACGGATTCGTGCACCAGTGGGGTCCCTCAGCCTGGCTTATGGGGATCGGACCGAAACTGGCTCTCCATCATCCTCTGAGGGGTCCCGGAATATGAATCCATGAACCAGGCCTCTAGAATGCATATAAGATCTTTGGTTAATCTCTTCCCACCCACTCCTCTTCCCACTTCCCTCTGAGATTCAAACATGTTCCATGTTTCCATGCTGGTGGTTTCGCTCCTGTGTTGAGCATCTGCCCCCTGGTGGTCAGTGTGCATCATAACTACTGGTCGGATGGTCAAATGGTCAGATGGTCACTTAGGCTTTTATATATATAGACTAGGAGCCTGGTGCACCAGTGGGGTCCCTCAGCCTGGCCTGCGGGATTGGGCTGAAACCAGCAGTCCAACATCCCACAAGGGGTCCTGGAGTGCAAGAGGGGACTCTGCAAAGTTGCTGCCACTTGGCAGCTCCTGTGTTGAGCATCTGCCCCCTGGTGGTCAGTGTGCATCATAGCTACCAGTCAGTCAGCCAGTTGCTTAGATATATATATATATATATATATATATATATATATATATATACATATATATATATATATATATAGATTGACTATATGTCAATTAAAAACAAAACATCTCATTTGTTTGCTTCCTGCCAGAAAAACTACTGTTCATGGTATACCCACCTATGCATCACTTTTTTAAGTGTTTCTGGCTTTACATGTTTCTCCCTTGACCCATTTAATTTGATTTTTAATTTAAGCCATTTCAAGGGAACTATACATGAATCAAATGCCATCCCCATTCTCCTGTCCCCAGAGCTCCCTCTGCTGTCCAGTGTGGCTGTAAGAGGCAGCCTTCCTGAAAATGGTTGTGAGGTTGTTCCTGCTGCTGCCAGTGTTTGGACAAAACCTAAATTCTTTATTTTTGGTAAGATGTTACGCTTTCCTTGTACTCAAGAAAAATGTGCGTGTTGTTTTTTGTTTTTGTTCTATAAAGGTTGAGTTTGTATCTGTTCTTACCAGTTCTGTATACCTGAGAACGTGTGCTGTTTTTTAACCAAAACGGGAAAGGAAAAAAAAATGCTCATACATGTGAAAAAACAAAACAAAAAGAACCTCAATGAGTTGCCACTTAACACTAGGGTGATATTTTTTAAAAGCAAGGCACTAAGTGTTGTTGAGGATGTAGACAAATTACAAACCTCATACATTGCTGAAAGGAATGTAAATTGTCCAACCACTTTGGAAGATAGGTTAGTAGTTGCACAAAAAAGTTAAATATACTGTTACCATATGACTTCCACTCTAAGCTACATAATCAAGAGAACTGAAAACATCTACCTAGGCAAAAACTTGTACACACATGTCAAATCAGAATTATTCATAATAACCTAAAAGCAGAGTCAAGCCAAATGTTCATATGTGATGAGTATATTAAAAACTATGGTATATCGATATGACAGAATAATATTTGAAAATAAAAAATTAAAGAGGGGTACATTCTATGAGGATGAATCTTGAAACTATTATGCTAAGTGAAAGAAACCAGTCACAAAAAAAACACAAATATTGTACAGTTAAATTTATATGATATCTATCTAGAAAAGGAAACTCATAAAGACAAAAAATAGAATTAGAGGTTACTAGGGGCTCAGAGAGGGGGAAACAGGGATAGCCCACCCTTACAAACAAGGTTTCCTTTTGGAGTGATGAAATGTTATAAAATTAGTAATAATGTAGTAAAATTATGAATATACTCAAAGCTACTGAATTGTACACATTTAAAGGAAAATTATGTATCATGTAAATTGTACCTCAAAGCTTTTAGGGAAAATACTATAGGCAAAGACATGACTCTAGGAAATAAAGTGGATTTGAAAAAATGAAGTTTTAACTGATTATCCTATCTAATAAAAGAGAAACATTGTAATTGGCGTACAACCGCTACCCTTCCCATTGGCTAATCAGGGCAATATGCAAATTAATTGCCAGCCAAGATGGCGGCCGGCAGCCAGGCAGCTTGAAACTAACATGAGGCTTGCTTGCTTCAGTGACGGAGGACTCCAACGTTCCCCGCCTGCCGCTGCAGGCCTCTGAGCTGCAACTCTAAGCAACTATGTAACAAATATAGAAGCTAAACAAAACCCCAGAAACCTGCTTTAGTCCACCGGGCTTCAGCCAGCAGGATCGCAACACTGTAAGCAAAGGCCAGAAACCTACTTTCAGCAGCGGAGGCCTAAGAGCTGAAGCCAAGCCTTAAAGCTAAAGCTGGCCCAGAATAAAAAAAAAAAAAGAAAGAAAAAAAGGAGCGGTTGGGAGCTTCAGTCACCCACAGCCTAAAAACAGCCCTCAGCCTCTCACCCAGACGTGTGTGACCAGCTGCAAACAGCCATCATCCCCTCACCCAGGCTGGCCAGGCACCCCAGTGGGGACCCCCACCCTGATCCAGGACACTCTTCAGGGCAAACCAGCAAGCACCCACCCGTGCACCAGGCCTCTACCCTAAATAGTAAAAGGGCAATATGCCTCCCAGCACCGGGATCAGCAGAGCCGCGAGGCCCCCCGGCACCGGGATCAGTGTGACAGGGGACAGCGTCCAAACCCCCTGATCGCCCTGCGGCTCTGTGTGTGACAGTGAGCGGGGCCACAACCTCCCTATCCACCCTGCTCTGTTCGTGACAGGGGAAGGTGCCCCAACCCCCTGATCAGCCCTGCTCTGTGGGTGATAGAGGGCGGCACCCCAAACCCCTAATGGGCCCTGCTCTGTGCGTGACAGGGGGCAGCGCCCCAACCCACTGATTGGCCCTGCTCTGTGAGTGACAGGGGGCAGTGCCGCAACCCCGATTGGCCCTGCTCTGTGCATGACAGGCGGTGGCGCTGCAACCTCCCCATCGACCCTGCCTTGAGTGTGACAGAGGACAGTGCCCCAACCCCCCAATCGGCCCTACCCTGAGCGTGACTGAGGGTGGCATCACAACCTCCCGATCGCCCTGCTCTGTGCATGACAGGGGGCGGCGCCCCAACTCCCCAATCGGCCCTGTTCTGAGCCCGACTAGGGGCTGCACCTAGGGATTGGGCCTGCCCTCTGCCACCCGGGAGCAGGCCTAAGCCAGCAGGTCGTTATCTCCCAAGGGGTCCCAGACTGCGAGAGGGCACAGGCTGGGCTGAGGGACCCCCCCTTCCCCACCGAGTGCACAAATTTTTGTGCACCGGGCCTCTAGTCCTATATAATAAAAGGCTAATATGAAAATCGACCAAATGGCAGAAAGACCGGTTGCTATGACATGCACTGACCACCAGGTGGCAGACGCTCAACACAGGAGCCGCCCCCTGGTGGTTAGTGTGCCCTCACAGGGGAAGTGCTGCTCAACCAGAAGCCAGGCTCATGGCTGGTGAGCAGAGTGGCATTGATGGGAGCCTCTCTTGCCTCCTCAATAGTCAGACATCACCGAGGGCTCCCGGACTGCGAGAGGATGCAGGCCGGGCTGAGGGTGCAGGCCAAATTTCGTGCACTGGGCCTCTAGTGTAAACATATTTTCAAAGAATAGAAAAAGACAAATTTCCTTATATTGATCAGGAGGAAATTTGAATGGATCTATATAAGTGATGTATGTAAGGCAATAATCAAACTATTTTTCCTTGTTTTTTTTTAATGCCCTTTTCTGTTTTATTTAAAGCTGCTTACACAAGGATTTTGTTATTGCTAATGAGTGTTTTGCTCATATTGATTTTTCAGAGATGGTATTTTATTCAACATATCAAAGCCTTATTTAGGTCTTCATGCTCCCAAGGTTGTTGTAATGCAAGCTCAAAAGCCCAGGAGTGTTTTATGAATCTTTTCTTTTTCTCTTTGTCTGATATAATGTTAATTATGCTTATCAGTGATTGGCATGTATATGTGTATTCTGTACACAGGCTACAAATTCTGGCATTAGTTTGAATTTATTAAAGATAAAAAGGTTAGTCAGTTACATAACATATTTATTTAATCATTCTGAAAAAAAATTGGCAGTACAAATATGTATGAAAAATCAGTTAAGTTTTTGTGATTAAAAGTGTTTCCTTTTAGCTGTTTTAAACATGTAATACATTGTGCCCAGCTGGTGTTGTTCAATGGTTAAGCATCATCCTAAAAACCAGGAGGTCACTGTGTGATTCCTGGTCAGGCACACGCCTGGGTTTCAGGCCCAGTACCCAATAGGGGGCGTTCAAGAGGCAGTTGACCAATAATTCACTCTCATCATTAATATTTCTCACCTTTCCTCTCTGAAATCAATAAAAGTATATTTTTAAAAAAAACATGTAATACATTGTGATGTATTGATACAATTCTTGAATGAGGACATTTTCTTAAATTCAAAACAAAAAACACTTACATTTCAGAACTTAGTCTATGGTTAACATGTAATACAATAAAATGAGGTATCCTACAAGAAATTGAAAATTTCCATGTATATCAATGACTGCCAAATTTTAGTCTTCATTATGCAGTTCATGTCATTAAAATTAGTATTTACCTTTGCCTAATATCCATGTCCCTCAATGTTGTCCTATAGGAAACTCAAACAATTATATCCACAAGCAGTGATGATCTCTGCCTACCTGGTTCTCTATCCCTCCTATGCCAAATAGGATATCACTTGTTTATCCATTCCCTCATGTACTATTATTTACATAATGGTACAACGGTTCTTAGTCTTTTCTAGGTAGTCATTACATTGAAAATAAAAATACTTATGGACATTTCTCAAGAAATAAAAATGTATACTCTCAGGTACACAGACATACACAAATGTGTACACACACATTCATAAGCCTAAACCCAGAGGTACCACAGTATCTCTATATTGCCTTGTATAGAATTACTTTAAGAGTCCTGATATATTCATCTGTACCTCTTTCTTTCTTATTGCTCATATTTATTTTTATAAAACAAATCATATAGATTCTACTTCCCAACATCTCTCAAACCTGCCATTTCACTGCTTTTTTACACCTTGCCTACATTATCTCTTAACTTGTTATCATCTTGACTTATAATAATGTCCTAGTTGATTTTTCCTGCCTTTCTATCTTTCATTTCTAATAATTTTTATTTTTAATGTATATATCAGACAATATCCTTGCACTTAAGACCTCCAAAGGTTATTTTTATTCTATCTACCAGACAAAGGTCAAAAACCAATCAAGATACCTTCTCAATCCAGATATGCCTCATCATCTCCCAAAATTCCCTTACACAAAATTCATGTTAAACTCCTTAACACATAAGTTTTTCATTGTTTGGGCTTTAAAATTTTTTTTTTAACTTCAGGATTAATGTAACGCTTTTTTTAAAAAAAAGTCCCTTATTGTTTAATTGATCACAATGGCATTAAAGTAGAAACATTAGTTAACCTGTTGAAATTTACAATTGTGATTAAGTTTTAAAGGAAAAAATATGCTACTCACTGTTTTGGCGGGGCACATCTTTATTAAATCTCTACTTTGGCTTTGCACTCTTCTTGGCACTAGGCTTATCTATAGACAAGGCAGACAAAAATACGTGCCTTCATGGAGCTTAAATTCTAGTACAAGTAAGAGACTATAATCAAAAGAAATAAGTAATGTCTGTATAGCAAGATAGATTATGCACTGTGTTACTGAGAACAAAAATACATCACTATTCAACCACTTCCCAGCCCTTCTGTGTTAACTATGGTTAAAGCCATATTATCTAATTCTTATATTCGCTTTCTAATTGGTTTTCCATTCTCTGAGTTCTGCAACTGCAGTCTACTCTACACAACATTTAGTATAATCTGTAAAATATAAATTATAATATTATCAATTCTCTGCTCAACACTATATATATAATCACACTAGTAAGGCATTTATCATCAATGAAAGATTTATTTAGCTTGCCACATTATGAGTAAGTGTACATCAGAAGATGCCTGGGAAATCTCTGTAAGCAAGGGTTTACAGGGAGGACCTTATAAAATTCTAAGGAGGAATAAGGGAAGCAAGGTCTTTTTTATATTGGATATTGTTAAACAGCAGGGAAGTTCAACAATTGGGTTTCTTAGTAATTTTTGTTCAGAAACCAAAAAGAATTATTTGGGGCTAATAAGAAAGCAATCATGTTTAAGAATGTAATTTAAGCTTTAAATTGAGCATAGACTCAGTATTCCCTCTCTACCTTGCATATTGTGGGGATTGTCATTTTTTTTCGCTCAAACTTCTTAATAATGCAGATAGTTATTTTCATTCAGTTAATTTAAATAAGGAAACTCAATGCCATAAAACATAAGCAATTTGTTCAAGGTTAACCTACTAATGAAAGCCATAACAGATATTTAACTTAGAATCAGCCTGATCAGGAGTTAATTCCCTATACCTTTTGTGAATGGCCTGTTTCAATTTGTAAGATTAGGTATATTCTAAGTTGTTTTACCTAATTTAAAAAAAAATGTGTTTTTCTGAAAAACACATCTTTATGAAGCTAGCTATTCACTGATTCAGTCAGAAAGCATTTATTGAGTGACTACCCAATTGGCTAGATGCTGGAAATATCAAGTAAAATCAAACATTATCCCTGGTCTTAAAAAGCACACTTTTAAAGGGAGAGACCTCATAACTCAACAATATGCATAGAGGTATCCATAAAATTCTACTCTGGAATCAGAAAAATGATAATTAAGTTAAAATTCAAAGCAGTAGAAACATTCAAAGGGTAAATTAATCTGTTAAATATTTATAAATCATCCAGATAAAGAAATGGAAAATAAAGTCATTGCATTCAAAAGGAATAGCATGTGTGAAGACATATATGGAAGCATTTGATGGAAAATCTAAGTTGGGCAGCCATAAGTAGTATAAGAGGGCTGGCTATAAATGCATAACTATGAACTAAAGCAGACCATGAGGCTTGAGATCTGGACATGGGCCAGATGACAAAAAGCTTGGGTCCTAAGCCAGAGGCTATAAAGATATGCTTATATAAGTAACTGATCTTTGAAAAGTGAGAATATGTAATACTTAGAACTACAGGGTTGTAAAGACTGACTCTAAAACAAATCCTAACTGTCAAGAGAAGACTCGTCAATAATTTCAAACTGTTTTTCAATGTCTGCTTGTTATTGCTAAACACTCTTATGGAGTAGTATTTGTACTGGGAAAAGAAGTTATCTGAGTAAAATATATTTGACATACTGGATTGCCCTGAATGCACATGAAATTCTAAATAATAATCAGATCTATATTTAGAATTACAATTATTATTTCACACAATCAACATCTCTATGTAGGTATTCAGAGAAAATAATTTTAAAACAAAAGGAATTATTACATTTTTCTTCTAGTATTTTTATGGTTTCCCGTCGTATCTTTAAGTCCTTTATCCATTTTGAGTTTATTTTTGTGTATGGTGTAAGTTGGTGGTCTAGTTTCATTTTCTTGCATGTATCTGTCCAATTTTCCCAACACCATTTATTGAAGAGACTATCTTGGCTCCATTGTATGTTCTTTCCTCCTTTGTCAAATATTAATTGAGCGTATTGGTTGGGGCTGATTTCTGGGCTCTCTATTCTATTCCATTGATCTATATGTCGGTTCTTGTGCCAGTACCAGGCAGTTTTGAGAACAGTGGCTTTGTAATACAGCTTGATATCTGGTATTGAGACCCCACCTACTTTGTTCTTTCTCAGGATCGCTGCAGCTATTCGGGGTCGTTTTTTATTCCAGATGAATTTTTGGAGAGTTCGTTCTAGGTCTGTGAAATATGCCGTTGGTATTTTAATGGGAAGTGCGTTGAATTTATAGATTGCTTTGGGCAGTATGGACATTTTAATGATGTTGATTCTACCAATCCAAGGACATGGTATGAATTATTACATTTTTATTCATCTGCTTTCTAATATTATTTTGTTCTGAGCAGCCATGTTACAAGTTATAAGCATTTATGGTGTTATTATAAGAACACAGAATGTCACATGTGATTTTTTAATTAGAAAAATCATGTCACACTTATATTAGAGCATTCATTAGAGTACCTTTAAACTAAATAACTTTTCAATGAGGGACTGGTGACACAAAGTGTTAAGGGGAGGGCTCAAGACCATAAACAATTTAGTGAAAAATTCAGGTTTAGAATACATATCTTCTCAGATTTATGGTCAGGGTTTTATTTCCCCCCATGCTTTAGTTTGATTTCTGTGTATCTTACCCTAGATATTGTTTTTGAGAAAATTAGTAAGATTTCAACAGAGTCATCTATCAAAGATGGGTACAGTGAGGAGGATTTTTATGCTACTGAGAGCAGCAAATCTCACAGTGCGCTCAAATGCCTAAAATCATATTATATTCAGTTTCAAAATATTCTTGTTAGGAGAGAACTTGAAAGATATTAAGAAATGATAAAGTATGTATTTTTTCTTCATTGTATTATAAGACTATGTTAGCAGTTCACTCGGAAAGAACTTTGTACACACTGGGATGTTATTTGATTAATTTTGGTTGTGCAATCTCAAAAGATTCACAGTTTGTTTAGTTTGTCCAAAATGTTGGCTGATAATCTAAACAAATGGGATACGTAAAAGTTGCCTGGAGACATCACAAATTGCTTTGCTTTTCTCAAGATAGTTGGTATTTTATTTTTAGTTGTAGTAAACTCCAGAAATGTATAGAAAGGTTGACATAAAAACTAAGTCCCTATTGCCTTCTTTAAATATTTTTGAAAAATACTTTGGATAATTCTTACTTAACTAAAATAATTACAGAATTACTTTTTTACCACCAAAAACAATTTAAATGTAATACTAAATGAGCATAGTATAGGAATAATTAAAAAGTACCTTTTTGCCTTCATAAAGAACATCATTTTATAATTACACCTATTCAAACTTATTGATTATCAACAAATATTTTCCATTTAAAAATATTAATCCTTTGTATGTGTATCTAAAATTATTTTTAAATCATGTTTGTTAAAATTTTAAAGTGCATAACAAATATATAAAATGAAAAGATTTGGGAAAAGGTGTTAACCTAAGTAATTTTGTGTTGCTGTTTTTTAAATATATTTTATTGATTTCAGAAAGAGGGAGAGAGATATGAATATCAATGTTGAGAGAGAATCATTGATTGGCTGCCTCCTGCACACCCCTCACTGGGGATTGAACCTGCAATCCAGGCATGTGCTCTGACCGGGAGTCAAACCATGACCCCCTGGTTCATGGGTTGATTCTCAGCCACTGAGCAACACCGACCGGGCGTAACCTAAGTAATTTTGGATGCAATTGAAATATGTTAAAATAAAGGCAAAAGGAATTGTACAAAGGCACATTACTTTCCTTGACATATTGGTTTTCCACAGGGTTTCAGGTTAATAATTCTGATACTACTGTACATGTATACTGAACTTGAACAATCATGTAGGTGGCTGGTGGATAGTGAGAGCCAGATTTCTCATTGTTGGATTGAGAGATTACAGAAAAATAAAAAATAAAAAATAAAGGAGGCTCCAATAATCTATGTGGTAATGAATTAGAGTTGGAGGTATCACTAGAACTCATGTTTAGCTTAATAGAGATACAATAATTACACATAAGAGTACTTATACACACTTATATACATTTATATACACAGAAAGTAAGCACATATTTTGTTGTTCTGTTATCTAACAGGGTGTAGAAGCAATGACACTCATATAACAATAAGCACACAAAGCACTCAGAATTGGTTTCCATACTATTCTCCAATAAAAGAAGGCAGGGATCCCTGGGAAATGGCTGTTTTTAGGACTGAGGGAGGAAATACACATGAAAAGGCTGGAGCATCCTATAGTGCCAGAAAGAAGAGACAAGCTAAAAACAAAACGAAACAAAACCCACAACTGAGTCTATACTGAGATAGATAATGATTAGATGAATAAGTGAATGGGGAGAAAAGACCAGTGTCTCATGCAGAATTCCATATGATTTATGTAGATATGCTGCTCTCAAGAAGGAGACACATAATTCCCACTCCTAAGTGTGGGCTTTGCATAGTGACTTTTGCATAGTTACTTTCCTCTAGTTTTCATAGGAGGAAAATAAAAAGTTACACTGATCAAAGTCAACATCCGACAACGACAATCATGCTGAGAATATGTATTCTTAATATGAGGAATGCAGCAGTTTATCTCAATGTAATCATAACTTCAATGTAATCATGAAAAATGTATCAAAAAAGTCCCAACTGATGGATGTTCTGCAAGATATCTGATCAGCATACCTCAAATGGCCTTGGTTATTAGAAATAATAAAGTCTGAGAAAATTTCCCAGGTAAGAGGTGCCCAAGAAAATGTGACTACATTAAAAGGATACTAGGGAAAATTTAAGAAAACTTTTTAAATTATGAATTTTAATTAAGGATGTAGCAATATTGGTTCACTTAGGATGACAGATATACCATACTAATGTAAGATTTAATAATGGGGGATAGTGAGTATAAAATATATAGAAACTCTTTGTACAATTTTTACATATTTTTTCTCTAAATCTAAAATAACTAAAATAAAACCTTTGTTTTAAATATGTGATAGTCTAGCAACCTAAAACCCAAGCATGTGTATTTCATTTACATAATGATTATATTAATGATAGCAAATACTTAATAAAACATTTTTGTCAGCCACAATTCTAAATGATTTAAATGTTTTGTTTCACTTTAATTCTGTAAAATTGTTTAAGTAGAGTTGTATGCCAGGGAATTATGATAATGTTTTATTTGATACAGTGTTGAGTTTTTCCCAAGACTTATGTCTCTACTTCACTCTTCTTCTCCCATCCCAGCAAAACCTAGCAATACCTTTGAATTCCCAAGGTTTCAATCATCATTTATATCTGATGACATCATTTTAGCAACTAACCCTATCCTGAATTCTGGGTTGGGATTTACAATTGCCCACAAAATATTTTTTAGTTGCATATACCCCCAAATCTCAAGTTTTCCTTATAGAAAAGTAAAACCAAACTAATTTTCTTCTTCCCCATTCCCTTCCCAAAACCTCCTCTTCTTTATTCTCCCACTGTATATGAACATTGCCTTCCAAATTACCAAAGTCACAAACTTTTGCATCAAGTTTTCATCCTTTTTCTTCCTCCACATAGCTCACACTCATTTCATCACCGTTAAGAGTTTAGGTAAGTTGTCCAGCCAGCATGGCTCATTGGTTGAGCCTTAAGCTATGAACCAGGAGGTCATGGTTCAATTCCAGGTCAGGGCATATGCCTGGGTTGCAGGCTAGATCCCCTGTAGAAGCATGCAGGAGACAGCTGATCAATGATTCTCTCTTATCATTGACTAGAGGCAGAGTGCACAAAATTCGTGCACTGAGGGAGGGTGTCCCTCAGCCTAACCTGCACCCTCTCTAATCTGGTACCCCTCGGGGGATGTCTGACTGCCAGTTTAGGCCAACAGGGATCGGGCTTAAACTGGCAGTTGGACATCCCTCTCACAATCCAGAACTTCTGGCTCCCAACCGCTCGCCTGCCTGCCTGCCTACCTGATTGCCCCTAACCACTCTCCTGCCATGCTGATTGATGCCTAAGTGATCCGCTGCCAGCCAGATTGCCCCCAACTGCCCTCCCTTACCAGCCTGGTCACCCCCAACTGCCCTCCCCTACAGGCCTGGTCCCACCAAACTGCCCTCCCCTGCAGGCCTGGTCACCCCCAACTGCCCTCCCCTGCTGGCCTGGTTGCCCCTAACTGCCCGCCCCTGCAGGCCTGGTCCCCCCAACTGCCCTCCCCTGCTGGCCTGGTCGCCCCTAACTGCCCACCCCTGCAGGCCTGATCACCTACAACTGCCCTCCCCTCCTGGCCATCTTGTGACCACATGGGGGTGGCCATCTTGCTTGAGGCTGTGGTGATCAATTTGCATACTACCTCTTTATTATATAGGATATTTCTAGCTCTCTCTCCCTCTCCCCTTCTCTCTGAAAGCTTCCTCTCTGGAGCTACTCACTCCATGGTATTGTGCCTCCATGTTGTTTGGTTAAGCAGCCTGCAAGAACTTTAAAATGATCCCAGTCCCTCCTGCAAACACAGCCCTAAATAGATTGAGTCACAGAAAATGTAAATTCCTGCTATGACTTTCCCAAAGGCTCTTGTTTAAGTGTAAATTCACCCTATAAGTTCGCATTATGCACTCCTTAGATAAGACTCTGTGAGGCTCACCAAATTCTCACTTTTTTGTTTGAATTGACCAATCTGGCCTTAGCCTGGGAACCCAGAAGCACTCCCACCAAGGACCCTAATAAAACCATGTCTCTCTCCCTGCCTGCACTCTGCATTTCCCTCCTATGACCCCTGGATGTATGTCAGGTACTTCCTCCAGGACCTGGGAGTAATAAACTTCTCTATTTCAATGCCCCTTGCAGTCTGTTGATAAACTGGGTTTTATCACCTGGTACTCTGTGCTCCACTTAATAAGTGTTAATTTGATAAATTGATAACAGTCACCTAGAACCATTTTTTCAATTTTTTTTCCTACACTTGCCAGGTTTTGGTAGCCCTTTCTTAGCTTAAGTCTATGCACTTGCATCTTGCTATTTATCTTCCTCTGATCCAACATTTAGTTTTCTTAAATACAAATGAGAACCTTAACAGATATCTCTATGATTCCTTAATGCCTCAAATCCAGACTATTTAGTATGTCCTATCAGCTGCATTAAACTTGTTTTCAGAGAATCCTTGGAGGGATTTGGTTATGGGTCACATTGTGTCTCCCAAAAAGGTATGTTCAAATCCTAATCCTGGTACCTATAAAGGTAATATTATCAGGGACTTTGCATATGTAATCAAATTGAGATGAAGTCATGGAGGATTAGGGTGGGCCTTAAATCCAATGACTGGTGTCCTTAAAAGGATTAAAAGATTGGAAGATAGAAAAGGAGAAGACACAGAGGAATGATAGTCATGTGGTTACAGAAGCAGAGATTGGCTATAGGCCAAGGATTGCTGGCTACCTCCAGAAGCTGGAAGAGGTAAGAAAGGATTCTTTCCCAGAGGTTTTGGAGGGGACATAGTCCTTCCTTGATTTCAGACTTCAAGCCTCAAGAAATGTCGGAGCAAATTTCTACTGTTTTAAGCTACTCAGTCTCTTGAATTTTGTTAAGGCAGCCCTAGGAAGCTAATACAGGCTTCTGCCCATTCCCAAGGCATACTATGTGCTTTACATGTCTTAGATTCTGGTTCCTTATAGAAATGCCACACTTCATATTCTCCACATCATACCTTAGTTATTTGCCTTGAACAATTTTCCATTATTTTTTTAGGTAGAATTATTGCATGTATCTGTGTTTCTTTGGAAACATTTACAATAATTTACTAAACAATATAAAATATATACATATATATATATATACATATATATATATATATATATATGTATATTCCACTGTTAAATTGTCACCTTCGCAAGGAAATATTTCATGTCTAATGCTTACACTATATATTATGTAAAAAATAACTATCCAATAAATTTTAATTAGTGACTAAATGAATGGCATTTCCATATTCTCTATGTTTTCATATGCTTCATATGAAATGACCATCTACACAGGCACTTAATATTTTGAAATAAATACTCATGTATAATTTATAAAACATCAATGTAACACATTTTAAAAGATTACATGCTACTTGTTTGAAATAGTAGAATCTATAATTTAATATTTGTTAAGTACTATTTAATATTTAATATTGAATTTATTAGGGCATTTGCTATATCCATCCCATTAAAATTCATGGATTTTGTATAGTAAAGGTCTGACTCTTTTTCTCAGTTTAAACATGAAATGACATATGTTTGCATGAATAATATTGAACTTCTTATTGGAATTGTCAAGAGAAGTAAAAAACTTCCAGTCTAATAAAACACATTAACATATAACTGTAAACAGATGTGAAAAGAAGCCACAGAAAGATAATTGCACTGTCTTACCAATTTAACAATCTTTCCTGCATAATTAAAGAGGGAAATAAACAATCCTTTGAGGGCAATACCCAAAGTATTAATAGTGCAAATGCCTAATTTAAATTATTTAGAATATGTTTTATTCCACATCTCATTAAACAATCATCACAAGTTTAGACAGAATCAAAATAGTTTTAGGGAAATCACACACACAAAAAAATACTGTTTACTATTAATTAAGGAGGAAAGTGAGAGGAGTAAATTATGTGAAATTTTTAAATTATCTTCTGTTCCTAATCTAAATAATAATGAAAAAGAGAATGGAACTAATAGAACCGAGACACAATTTGTCAAACGTTTCATCAACAAGAATAGAAAGACAGTGATACAAGGACATTCTTGAGATAATCAGCCAAATGTCAGATATAGGAGGAGCATGGCTAGTCTCAATGCAGCAATGAACAATTGATTGTTCAGGACTCTGCAGGGAATAGCTCAGCACAAGAGGAATACAAATTAGATCTCTCCATAGTTCGGACATCTACAAGTCCCTCTCTCACATAAAAGAAGAAGCTGTAAATTTTAAAATGTCTTTCAATCTGTTATTTCATTCTATACCCATCAGTAAAGCAAAACAGGAAACAACACCAACCCCAGCACCTGGAGTAGGTAAATAAAATAATAGCAGTGGGTGGTGGTTAGAGAACCAATTAGAATGATGAGCAAGACACTGATAAACAGTGAATAGCAGGGATATGAATCACCAGAATCTTAGGAAAGTAAGCAGTAATTGGAAGAAAATGCAGAACTCTAATGTGAGTTTGATGTTTAGCGATCTAGTTGTTTTCCCTCTAGCCTAAAAGTTAGATGTGTGAGGAAAAGACCAATAAAAAATTTATCGGCCCTCTCTTGTATGGCTGTTCCTTTCTCTTATGTAAACTATAGAAGAAGTATTAGGGGACGTATGCCAGAAGGTGATTTTCTTGGTACATCAAAGACAGGAGGGTCCCTGGCTAAATACCCTGCCTACACCTAGTTGGTCTGTTGGGAAACTTCAGGTGATCCAGTTTGTGAATATCACTGATGGCATCTTGTACACACTTGTGAAAAGTTATTTATCTCAACTACGTTTATAATATTAGAGAAATTGAGAAAAGTGTTGTTTTAATCTACAGTAGTTTTGATTCCTATACACACATTCCCTCTATGTGAGATATAGGGTGGTAGCAGAAAAAAAACATCTGAATTAGACCAGGATTTGAACACAAATTCCATTATTAACTGGCTATGGTCCTAGTCCAGTGGTTGGCAAACTGCAGCTCATGAGACACATGTGGCTCTTTGGTACCTTGAGTGTGGCTCTCCCACAAAATACCATGTGTGAGCACGCATGTACAGTGCGATTGAAACTTCGTGGCCCATGCACAGAAGTCAGGCCAGCAGGGGAAGGCAGTTGGGGCGACCAGGCCTGCAGGAGAGGGAAATTGGGGGGGATCAGGCCTGCAGGAGAGGGAAATTGGGGGAATCAGGCCTGCAGGGAAGGGCAGTTAGGGCAGTTAGGCCTGTGGGACTGGGCCTGAACTGGCAATCGGACATCCCTCTCACAATCTGGGACTGCTGGCTCCCAACCGCTTGCCTGTCTGCCTGCCTGATTGCCCCTAAGTGCCTCTGCCTGCCTGATTACCCCTTAGCCACTCCCCAGCCAGGCTGATCACCCCTTAACTACTTCCCAGCCAGCCTGATTGATGCCTAACTGCTCCCCTGCTGGCCTGATTGCCGCCAACAGCCCTCCCTTGCCATCCCGTTCACCTCCAACTACCTTCCCCTGCTGGCCGGTTGCCCCTAACTGCCCTCCCCTGCTGACCTGGTCGCTCCCAACTGCCCTCCTCTGCTGGCCTGATTGCCCACAATTACCCTCTCCTGCCGGCCATCTTGTGGCTGTGAGTGTCGCCATCTTTAAGAGTGCGGCAGTCAATTAGCATATTCCTCTTTATTAGATAGGATTAAAATTCACTTCAAAATATTATTGAATATATATTGCTTAATTTCTAAGTATTGAATATTTTCTAGGTGTTTTTTTGTTGTTGTTGTTCCCGGTTCTAACTTACTTCTACTGCAAAGACATGCTATGTATGCTTTATATCCTTTAAATTTGGTTGAGAAAATGAACTTGGGAAAATAAAATTCCATGGAAACAATCAGCTTATATCTGACTTCTCAAGAGAAGAAAACAGAGTATAAGACTTTAAAAATGCTAAAAGGAAATAAGCTACCATCCCAGAATTCTTGTTCCAGTGAAAATATCTTTCAGACAAAAACCAAACAAAATTCATCAGAAATAGACCTACACTAAAGTAAATTCTAGAGACTACCTCAGATAGAAGAAAACAGTGGGTGTAGAGTGCCTAATGCATTTGCAAGTTGCATGTTTTAAGTATTTCTGGTTGTACTTATTCTGGCATTGCAAGAATGGGATTTAGGGTCTCCTTGCATTTTGGATATCCCCCTATTCTATTTCTGGCCAAGATATGTGAGCAGAAAGTATGTGTATCACTTTGCTGAAGAGAGCATATATTTGATAGGTAATAAGACCTCATATGGCTTTTTTAATGCTTTATACAAAAGCTATTGGAAATAAGTGAGATGGTGTCTTCTTAATTAGCTTGTGTCTAAGTGATTTTTTTGTGTGAGTGTAGAGCTTTTCATAATGTTGGGTTTTTTTAATAGCTTTGACAATCATGATTTTCTCTCTAAAAATTGCTGAATTTTTAAAAAGTGAATCAAATGTTTCAAATAAGGCATCTAATCAGTGATTTCTGTTTTAAGGTTAACTTTAACAGCTATAATCACTGATTTCGTGGTTATTTTCTTTTCTTTTAAATGCAAAATGCTTCAGTGATACATCCTTAATAGTCTATTCTCAGCAATTTTTAGTGGTCTCTCATTTTGCTGATTCTTAGTTCACTTAATTTTGTAAATAAATTTCAGACTTAATGGTTGTATAGTAGATGCATCAATCTTGAGCTGTAATTTTGGAAAATGATCAGACCAGGACAATAAAAAGAGACTTTGTCCTTTTTGTTTACATGCCTGGTACCTTTGTCTGTTCCACAGGTAAAGGTAGCTTGTTATGCAGAATAATTATGATTGTTTTGGACATAAGAAACAAACTAACTTGTATTCTACATTTTCTATTGCTTATATTAATTAGGCTTTGTTCCAAGAATCAAAACTAATCTAGACATTTCAAACATAAAGATAATTAATCCAGGAATTTTACAAAACTTTTGGAAACGTTAGATGAGTGAGAAGCAGGTGGCCACTGCTGAAGCTACTCATCTTGGGATAAGAAAGCCAGGATCAGGAGGCTGCCACTGAGCCTACAATTTTCTTACACATCCCATGCAGGTGTCAACTGAAATAGGAGACACCTGTGTCCGCATAGGCTTTCCTTGCTACATTAAAAAGGAAAACACCAGTAAGATGGCATCAGCTTCCCTTCTACCTCATAAATCTTTAAGTTCATAACATTGTAAAAACCTAATTTGCACCTAGAACATTTAGTAAGAGAAATGTAGTTTTCACATTACTGTTTCTGCACTACAGCAAGGCACATAGGTGGAGCAAATGGATGTAGAGAACTGAGCAAACACACCTAACATGGTCAAAATGTCTTAACTTTAATGAGGAATAGTTTCATTTTAACAACTTTTGTTAGTCATTTTTTTTTCCATTTTGGAGGATAAAAGCATACTTGAGGGTGATGATTATTTTATTTTTGTTAATCACAAAATCTAATCTTAGATACATACTGGACTTTGGTCTAATTGCTAGGCACATGCTTGTTATATCCTGGTTGCAATATCATTAACTCTGTGCTCTACTCAAGTCAGAGGCTCATGGTTAAGTTTATGTTTTGATTAATACACAGTACTGTTACAATCTTCATGCAAACCACCAATGGCTCTGAGTGCAAATATAGTTGAGACAATTCGATCTTATTCCTAGTCTGGCTACATGTCCTTGTTTTTCATGGTATAATAGATTTTTAAATGAAAATACAATGGCTATTTTTATGAACACTAAAGCCAGGGTCTGTGTGATTCATTGTCTTTTTTCCTTAAACCCACTTTGCTGGTTTTGAGCAACTATTAGGATGACTCCATGGATTTGATAGCTCAAGATACGGAAAAAGTATAGTTAAGTCTTTCACTTAACATTGTCAATAAGTCCTTGGAACTGTAGAGAAACAATATATAACAGAACCAATTTTACCATAGTCTAATTGATATACACAGTCAAGTTCCTCTGGCATTTCATCAATGCTATAACAAAACATCATTGAACGATATGACATTGTTTGAGGACCTGCTGTATGTCACTCGGAGGACAGATAAACCTATCATGCTTGGAATAATATAGACCACTCCCAAGAGCCTACACTGTTAACTGGGCTATGTGACTTTTCCAGATATTTATAAAATCTTTCTCCATCCAGTCTTTCAATGATTAGTTTTCTTCTAACTGGAAAGTTTATGAACTAAAGGTGATAGCTCCTGGGATAATGGACCTCACTAATGGAGAGTGGCTTAAGCTCAGGCTCAAATTCTCCACCTAAGCCTTTAATCACAGTTCTATGCTTTTTGCCATCTCCATGAATTCTGCAAAAAATACTGGGATAAGGAGCTTACTTTGAATTTACTTTACAAATTTGTAAATCAGTGCATGATCATACATTGTTTAATAATATCTCATTAGCATATTTCCCATGTAGGTTGTGTTACAATAATATCAGAGAGGGAACAAATGTAAAAATAATATTCTTCCTCTAATTTATAATGTAGCATAATATGCAAGGAATATGACTTGCAACACCTAATTTTACTTGCTATATTTCTTTTATATATTCTTTATCACGTTAGCTTTCTTTTGGGCTTTCTATCCTACACCAATAATAAATGACAGGGGAAGGTAGTAATGGAAATCTGGCAATGACTGTGAATGCACATATCAACCTCAGCAAAAAGTAATGTGAAGTGACTGACTTAGGACTGTAATGAGGATGGTGTAATTTAATATTACCTCCTAGCCTTGTTAAAAGAGATAGATTTTGTACCATACTTAGCTTATTATAATTTTTGTCATAAAAATGATTCACTGAATCATAGCACCTAGAAACATAGCTTGATTTTGAATTATACTTCTCCTGCATGCTGTCCTACTCTCAAGTTTAAAATAAAATACCTGGTTGATGTGCAAATAAGTCTTTGTCATTCAGATAATCGAGAATAAATTTCCTAGGCATACAATTTCAACTTAAATACTCTCTTTAAAAATTTTTCATGCTTTTAAAAAATTGAACTTGATTGAAAATGCCTGAAGTATAGTTTTTTACCTAATTGTTCAAATCTATTCAAATATACATACAGCTAGATAACTATAATTTAATTTAATTTCTTGGAAATTGCATATATAGTGATCTATTGTGATATATATCTATATATGTGTGTATATATAGCCATTTTTATGTTTGACAGAGGCTTCCTTATGATTTTTGATATTTGAAAAGATGACACTTTTTATTCATTTACTCATTCAAGTTATATAATAGTGAAGAATTTCTTAGTACATGGCTGTGAAAAATGTGCTAGCATGGCTATAGAGATGATTTTTGACATAAAGCCAGCTCTGAAAGAATTTATAGTTCAGGAAAGAACTTATAGCTGAATAGAAGAGTTTAAATAAGCTTTAAGTGTATAATTGATAAAATACCTTTCCAAGTTGTACAGCCAACTTGCTATAAAATATCTTACCATAGCTTTTCTAATTTTAATATTTGAAGGCATTCCTCTAGTATATTTTAAAATCATTATAAATTTAAATCAAATATGTCATAAATAGAAACTTAAAATATAAAATTTATAAATTCATAAGGTCATGATTTTTCTCTTTCTATGTCATAAGGAAATCAGTTTGCTTTCTAGTCATTTTTACATAGTCTCGGACCCAGACACAATTTTCTCTTTAGCTTTCAAACAAATGAACTGCAGTTTTTTTATATTAACGGTTTTCATCCTAACTCTGAAAATGACAATGGTTTACCAATTATAAGGAACTATGAATAGTGATATTTTTTAATATTCCACACATTCCTCAGGCTTATTATTGCCATATCCCTTAGAGAAAGGCTGTTGTAACTTTACACTCTCTTATCATTTTAGTACGAAAGTCTTCCCTCTTCCAGCTGTTTTAGACTGTGGGCTTTTGATGCCTCACATTCCAGTTCTTCCCTGAGATTTCATTTTTTATAAGAGAAGAATGCCTCATCAAGTAATTTAAGGGCTTTGTAAGACACAGCTGCTTCAAATTATAGGAGACTGAGCTCTATGAAGGTTTGGAAGCTCAGATCCCATCAGATCAGTAGAGCTGTTCAGAGTCTAATGATAAAAGTAATGCCAGGATCCCCTCCAATGCAAGAGACCAATTGCTACATAGCTTCCAACCCAACATTAAAAAGGAAACACAATGTCAGACAGTTCTTTTCAGCTCTTGAAGGCAAAGTATTCTGAAGCTGTGAATATACCGTATCCCATTTACCAACTGACATAGAAAGCGTCTACATTTGAATTGGGGTCAGAGTAGGGAAAGGCTACAGCAGGCCTAGATAGGCTATAGTGATAGCAGCCTAGCCATTTGGTCCTAATGATCTGGCATACCTTATATCACTACAGCCATCTCTACTGGGAAAAGAAGCTATGTGGACTTTACAGAAAGGCACAATAGAAGACTTGCCTAGGTTCTGGACCAAGGCCATGCCATCTGAAAACACACACACACACACACACACACACACGCACGCACGCACGCACTCACACACACCAGCTTTTATCACTCTAATATTCCCTGGTAGCCCCATAGGACATCAAGTGACAGTAGAACAAGGGCCGTCCATCATGAGCTGTATTTAACAGGTCTCTCAACTCAGAAGATATAGTGAGTCTAACAAAAATCCATCCCAAAATTAAAGTGAAACATCCACAATGCACAAATTGCACTAAAATGCACAGGTATATTGCATGAGTTGGTTGCCTCCATCCTGTGTCACCCACTATACTTGTGCCAGAGCCTCTTCTGTAGCTCAAACTCTTAGCCACATTGGAGTATGTCCCTTGAAAAGATTATAGAGGAGTAAAATTCTTGAGCTGCTTTACAGATGGGTCAGTTCTGAAAGGAATAACTTCCCAATGACTAAAGCTTTGGGTCTTTCACCTAATCATCCACTTTTCACAGAAAAGGACAAGGTAAGAATAAACATCTACTTTTGGGAAATGGCAAATAATGTGGATGGTTAGATGGTCATGGGAGAGAAAGATTGGAAGATCATAGGCAATGAGATCTATGAAAAAGGCATGCAGTTGGATTTAAGATAGTAACTTGAAATCTGAAGATCTCTTGTCTTTCTGAGAGCATCCACTACATATGAAACACTAGAGAGATAAGTACCAGCCAGTCTAAGGAGTTTAGACTGGTTAGGGCAGGGTTAAGACACTGAAATCAGCCAGCCTTTGATATCAGCCCCCAAAATCTTGCCACACAAAAGCTCACAGAAGGAGTAGAAATTATGAAAGGGATGAGAACTATACATAATCTCAATAGTCTATGTTCACACTCACCAAGGCTACTCTACCTACTGCCATAGTTAAATGCCCAACCTACCAGCAAGAATTCAACACTGAATAATCACTAGAACATCATCTCTCAAGGTGACCCACCATCTTCTTTGTATCAAGTAGGTTTTAACCCTGGAATAGCCAGCATTTCATCTTAGCTGGAATCAATATATATTCTAGCCATGTTTGCTTTTCCTGCATATACTATCCTTAACAGTACTATCATGGAATTTATAGAATACTAGAGGCCCAATGCACGAAATTCGTGTAAGGGTAGGTCCTCACAGCCCTGGCTGCCTCAGCCCTCGCAACCCCCACTGCCTTGGCTGCCTCACAGCCCCAGCTGCCTTGGCCATTACGTCCCCAGCTGCCTCGCGGCCCCACCCACTGGTCATTCCAGAAGGTCGTTCTGGGAGGTCATTTTGCTGTCCAGTATAATTAGCATATTAGCTCTTTATTATATAGGATGCCAGCCTGATAGAAAATGAATATATATATATATCTAAGAAAACAATTGGGAGATGATATCTATCTATATAATAGAGGGATATGCAAATTAGTCAGGATGCCGTAACATCACGACCGAACAGCAGGAACCTGAGGCTGGCTCCTGGCCGGTGCAAGGGACCTCAGGCAGCACCCCCCGCCCCAAAGCTGGGCCAGGGATCTCAGGCTGCGTACCCCCTGCCCAGAGGGACTTAATGGGGATGGGGCAGCTGGGTCTAGGTCTCACCCAATGGGGGTGTGGCTGACTGGTTCTGGGTCTTCTTTTCGAAGCGCGTGCAAGTGGTGGGCAGGGACTTGACTCTAGGTCCTGCAGCGAGCCCCAGACTCTGACAGGAGGGAGATTTTCATATACATTTTACTAATTTTCTTTCATCTCTGACACCTCTATTATAGAGTAAGGGCAAATCGCAATATTAAAATATTTCCTCTAATTAATTCCCTTTTAATGTGCATGAATTTCATGCACCGGGCCACTAGTAATATTATAATTATGGGGTTTCATTATTTAAGTTATAATATATATCCTAAATCAATAATAACCATAAGTGTTTTGTGTCCAATAATGGGGATACACAGAACCTGAAGGCAAAAGTAGTCTCAGTTACCATCACTTCAGTACGCAATATGGGTAACTCATGCTTTCTATCTCCACACACTCATGTGCTTTATGTCTAAAGAGCATGGATCCTCAGGGGAGGACCACTTGCTTACACCTGGAAACATATAAAATATCCTATTAAACTTTAAGCTATAACTGACACCTATTCACTTCAGGACTCTGTGCCAGCAGGTGAGCAGACAAGGAAATGAGTCACCAAACTGGAAGGGTAATTGACGCTGATAATTATGAGTTGGGAGGGCTGCAATTACTCAATGGCAACAGGAAACAATACACTTTGCAGCCAGGTGATCTCTTATGTAGTCTTTTGGCACCTCCTCTCCCAATTGTGATTGCAAAGGGATTAGTGCTGCAGTCACCATCTGAAAAGTGATGATGCCCAGTAGTGCAGAAGCCTTCAAATGAAAGTCTGGATCACCGTGCCAGCTACACATAGGGATAAGGAGTCTAGATTGGTTAGGGCAGGGTTAAGACACTGAATATCAATTGTGGCCTTGAAGCCAACACCAATGTCATGTATCATGGTGTTATCACACTAACCTACTTTTGTGAGTTTCTTTAAGGGAAGAAACATGAGAATCTTGAAAGAGCTTTTCTTATATTGTGTGAATTCACTTTTGGAAGTAATACAGATGCAAGCAGTGCCAGGGATAACCTGTACTGAGTGCTGTAGTAAGCTGCCCAAATATCCCATTTATGAGTAAGGAACTCTTTTTTGTTTGTTTGTTTTTGTTGTTTGATTTTTTTGTAGGGTTTATTTTCCTGCTGAAAATGTTGGTTTCTAATGACTTATAGCTGAATTTTTCACCGGAAATGTGCCTTGAAAAAAGTGATGTCTTCAGGAAGCTGATAACCAAACACTGAATGATATGAAAGTACAAAGCCTGGCTCCTTCCCTTATCTTTGGGACAACTCTGAAGGGCCGATTCCATTCCGGAGCTCACCTAAGGCATCTGTTGCAGGTCCATTGCTGTTCACCTTCTCTGACCAATTCTGCTTCCCTCATTCCTTTCCAGGTATTATTCCTAAAGCATCTCCCCAAAATAAACAAACAAACAAACAAACTTCAAGTAAATTTCTGCCTCAGAGATTGTATCTTAGATGTCTTAATCTAATAAATTTAGTGAATAACACTTTTTTGGTTTATAATATTGTCTCATTTTATAGTTTTGAAACAATGACATCCCAAAGGGTTTACATAAATCATTCAAATAATTCTTAGAGACTTATATATACAATGTTTTAGCTAAACTAAAAGCACAATCAACATTTTTCAAGACTATTCCCATCTTATTTCAAAACAATTCAACAAGTTTTTTTTTTTATAATGTGTGTAAAGCATAATGATGTAGCCTTATGTTCTGCAACCTACTTTCATGTCTACTTAATATTTTATTCTATATTTATTCATTTAAAATTATATACAATAAATTATAATATGTGTGGAGGTGAAATTATTAAGATACTAAAGGCCCGGTGCACAAAATTTGTTCACGGGGGGCATTCCCCTCAGCCCAACCTGCACCCTCTCCAATACGGGACCCCTTGGGGGATGTCCAACTGATGGTTTTGGGCCTAAACCGGCAGTCGGGCATCCCTCTCACAATCTGGGACCGCTGGCTCCTAACTGCTCACCTGCCTGCCTGCCTGGTCGCCTCTAACTGCCCCACCTGCCGGCTTGGTCTCCCCACACAGCCTGCTTGTTCAGTCATTTGGTCGTCCCTCACTAGTCCCCCTCCCGGCCTGGTCGCCCTATGCAGCCTGCCAGCTTGCTGTTCAGTCGATACTGTTATTGCAACAGTGTCCCAGACAATTTGCATATTCCTTTATTATTAGTATAGATTTTTATAATTATGGGTTTTTGTTACTTTAATTTCATGCAGAATAATGCATTTTAGCTTGATATCTAAGACCTGAAAGAATACTACTGCCTAGAATGCATTTTAAAACTTATTGTAATTTATGGGCATTACTGAATAATACTTAGCTGATGCATGCTTTGTATTTCACATTGGCTTCTTTTTTTCTTTTCTAAATTATAATGCATGAGTCTTCCCCTCAACACACAACTTTTGCTTCCTCTTGAGCTGGCTAACGCCTGTGTGTGATTATAGATGCTGTCAAGGTGACAACTTTTTCAGGAAATGTTCCCAGATAACTCATTTTCTTCATGCTGGGTCAATTACCTTAGTCTCTGCCTATCTTTTCTTAGCAGAAGTTATAATATGTAATAAAATGATCTGTTAATATCTACGCCTTCCTCACAACACAATGAATTGTGGTTTATTCACTTGTGCTCACTCTTCCCCCCTCAAATTTAGTGCTATGATCTTCCTACAATCGATATTAAGTAGCTTAGATAGGAATGGCCTGGCCCAATTCTTAAGTAGCATCGGGTTATCATGGACTAGAGTTACTAAATCCTACAGTAAATATGTCTTATGTTTTCTTGGGTTATGTAATATTATACTTGTCAGTCAACCTGGATTTTTAAATAATTAATAAGCACACCCATTCAATGACAACCTGAATTCTTACCAACTATAAATATTTTTACTTTTTCTTAGGGCGATAAAACATTTATATTTGTGAGAATTTGTCTGAATTATTCATCTGGAACCCAGGGGAGAAAAACAAGTGTTAAGCTGTGGAACTAAATTTATAAGATTCTCACAGAGATAGAGAAAAACATGTATGAGAGAGAAGACCTTCTGGAACAAACATCTCTAAGTACAGGCAAAGTTTTACAGATAATTCACCTTCTTTCTGATTATGTTTCTGGTTGTTAATGGAGGTTCGTAAACTAGTACATAGGATATGGTTATTTTCTAATTTATATAAAAATCATAAAATGGTATACTTTAAAATAGGCTGGGAAAATTAAAGAACTCCCCACTAGCTATGGATGAAGAGGTAACAATATATTTAAAAATACTTTATACATGTAATGCTAGGGTATTATTAAAGTTTTATATTAATAACATCCTATGAAGTATTAATGAACCAGGAAATGCAGGAATGCCTAAACCTAAGATAGTCCAACCACCACCTCCCCCAATGTAGTTGTCAAATAAATGGAAATAAATAAGGAAAATCAAACAAAGTAATACCTTATTAGTTGAGGATCCAGCACCAAACTTTAATACCAGAATATAAAAATAGCTGATTCACAAATATAGTCAAGTAATTTCTTCTTCTTGACCCATACCCACTACAAGCATAATTATATAAATTCAAATAATAGAAATTAACAGTCCAGGCAAGAACATCATCAATAGCCAACAGAAAAGTAAATAAATAAAATAAATTAAGCAACAAAAATAGCAACATTTGTCCCTGAAGTCTACCACAGAGCATGCTGACACTATTCACCTTAGACCTCAGGTTACAGCAGAAATCCCTTGACTTGATGCTAAAAGTGGGAATAAAATATTCATAGAGAAATTACCCTGAGCTACTAAAAAAGTAGTACTGCTTTTTTACTATCTTAACCATTAAAAGCAGAGAAAGAGGCCAATCTCAGGAGGACTGACAGTCTAGCCTTATTAAAAGTTTTAATACTCAAAACATTTAGACCAACATAATGTCCTTCAAACTAATCGATTCATAGCAACCCTTCTTCTTTGTGCATGTAGAAGTGATATGGCAAGAGAAATATAAAATCTCTTTTTCCCTGGGTGCAATTTTTCAGCACTCAATATTTGTTAGCTAAGCAGAATAGATATATTAAGTCTTCTAAATATACAGAAAAAAGATAGACGGAAGGCACATTATAGCCAGTTCTATGGTAGAAATGGTGTAGAAACAGTGCTGGGTTTTCCACTGCAGTTTAATATTGTTGTGCTCCTTATGATGTGGATGCATAGCTAGCAATACTTCAAGAGTTGTGTCAACTGAAGGTAATAATAACAACCTTAAGATCAAAATGATATCTTCTATTGATGTACTCCTCCAGCAGTTTCACATCTGAGAATTTCATTTGGAGCGTTCACTTGTCAGAAACCTCAGGTACTTTATTTTCCCCTTGTCAAAATCTGATGTCCACTCTAGTACTCATCTCCAAAGACTATTTATTTAGTAACCTTGATCAATTTTAAGCTTGTTGAGCACATTGCACATTAAAGGTGGAAATCAAGAAGATAAATGGTAAGTAAGAGTTCAGTGAAGCTGATGGGAATCATTTATCTTAACAGCATGATAGTATAATCACTTTCTGATAGAGCCTAAGAGATTCTAGAAGATGACTTTAAGGACAAAGTTCAGAAAACCTGACCCAAAGATCTTTTCAAACTTGTACATATTCTTCCAAATAGTTGATGTTTCTTCTTTAGAAATATATAAAATATCTTTTGTGCCCAATAATGTATGAAGTATTACACAGAAGTTAACTAATAATATTAGGAGGTACTAAAGATTATCTATATATATAAAACCCTAATATGCAAATAGACCGAATGGCGGAACAACCAAACAACCAAACAACCGAACAACTGGTCGCTTGACGTGCGCTGACCACCAGGGGGCATGTATAGAACATGGCGGACATCGGCAGCAGGTGGCAGAGCGCAGAACATGGCAGGTGTCGGCCACGGCAGGATGGTGGAGCAGGTGAGTTGGGGTGTCAGAACAAGGCGGGGCAAGCCTCTGGTGGTTACTGAAAATTCTTTACTCCTGTGTGCTGCGGTCCTGCCCAGCACATGCACCTGCTGCCAGCACCGGCCCTGCTCACACCTGTAGCCGGCACCAGAGCTGCCACGTGCATCGGCTATTGGTGCCGGGCGCCAGACCCGATTGCTCAGCGCCATGAGCAGGAGCAAGCAGCAGCTGAGGGCCCTGATCACCCCTGAGGGCTTCTCAACCTCCCCCTGCTCCTGAGGGGTGATTAGGGCAGCAGCTGCTGCTCACAACCTCTGACAGCCCCAATCACTCTGTGTCATCAGTACATGGGAGCAGTGGTGGCAGGAGTAGGGCTGCCAGCAGACAGGGGACCAGGGGCTGTGGCAGAAAGGGCTGGGCAGGGGTGCAGAGGATGGGCCGAGACCCGCCCCTGTGCCCACTGCAGCCTCACAGCCCACAGTTCCTTTCAAGGTGCACAAATTCGTGCATTGAGCCCCTAGTATGCAATAATGTTCTTCCAAAAAAGCAATGTACAATACAGGATCTCTATATACATCTATATTGCAGGAATATTTTATGTCACAACTCTATATTATTTTTATTTTCTTTCTTGTTTCTGTGTGTTTTTGTTTGTTTATTTTTTGCTACATTGTTTATAGAGCATTATAACTCTGTTGCATTGGATAATTACATCAGAATAAGCATATGGGTAAAATTGTTTATATAATTTACCATGTTATTTTCAGTATAATTTCCTTTGGAACTTCCTAACAGGCAAAATATTTAGTTCCATTTGTTTAAAGATGCAGAAGTATATGGCTATCCCATTTAAAATACTAAATTTATAAAAAATGAAAAAGCCACATTTTCTATGATTTGAGGGCAAATAAATATAGAAATAGGTAATATTTAGAATTAGCATATAATTAATTCAAGAAAATAAATATTTAAAAGATTTAAATATTTGAAATGGACACAAAATTTCATAAATAAGCAATATATTGGGGTGATGGTTCATAAATACAGTCTTTTCCCCTTTTTAAATTTTTAATTTAAGAGCTTTATTTTCCGACTAGAGGCCTGGTGCACAAATTCATGCATGGATAGGGTCTCTCATCCCGACCTGCATCCTCTCACAGTCCAGGATCCCTCGGGGGATGTCTGCCTGCTGGCTTAGTCCCTCTCACAGTCCGGGGTTCTCATAGTCTGGGACCCCAGCTCCTTACTGCCTGCCTCCAGTGGAGGTGAGAGAGGCTCCTGCCATTGCTGCTGCACTTGCCAGCCATGAGCCCAGCTTCTGGCTGAGTAGTACTCCCCCTTTGGGAGCGCAATGACCACCAGGGGGCAGCTCCTGTGTTGAGCATCTGCTCCCTGGTGGTCAGTGCATGTCATAGTGAGTAGTCGTTCCACTGTTCGGTCGATTTGCATATTTGGGTTTTATTATATAGGATGTCTTTCCTGTTCTTTACTGGTACCAGGGTTATTTTGTACATTTGTACATTATATAATATGACAACATGAACTGTGATTTTTAAATATTGTCATTTATATTTTGATCTTTTGTTGAACAAATGATTAACAATTTGTAATAATAATATGTAATTTTAAAAAAGGTTTTTCTATTCTTTCACTCTCCTCCCACCCCCCACCTTTCAAATGCAAAAAGTGGAGCAAGTTCTTTGCTCCACTTCATCTTCTCTTGGGAGAAGATTTCTGTGCCTTCCCTGGTCACTCATGATTAATACAAAGTGGTTTATGATAACTTTAAGACATATATGGATCTGATTCAGTACTAATCATAATTACTAGTCAAGAGTATAAGTTTATATAAGTAGCTACTCTTGCGGATGCAAAGAGGGCTTGCTTCAGGTAAGAACATTCTAAAATACATCTTTGGTCTGTCTAGTTTCTTACTCTCACCCTTCCTCTCTAATTTGTGTTCTCATAGTCTCTGACCCTTCTGAGATGAAGCAAGAGAGAGAGGAAAGGTAAGGGGAGCAGAGAAGTTCTTAAGCAGTACTTCCATAAATTTACTGCTCACTCTTTGGAACTGACTGACACTTTCTTTCTAGGGGCTTGTTCTAGATTGAGTCAGCAACACCTTTTTGTTTGGCTTCCTGTACCACTTTAATTATTGCGTTTTTTGGTAATCCATTTCACCCATGAACTATGTTAAGAACTCATGCTCACTTCTGGTGATCTTGTTGGATATAATTTAAAATAACCCATGCTGGAGATCATTTTGTGTCTAGAAAATATCCATTTTCTCTTTATTCTTTCTTTATTTTCTCCTTTAATCCTCACCTGAGGATATTTTTCCATTGATTTTTTGAGGATATTTTTCCAGAGAGAGGAAAAGACAGAGAGAAATATCGATGTGAGAGAAAGACATCAATTGGTTGACTCCTACAGCGCCCAGGCCGGGGAGGAGCATGCAACAAAAGTACGTGACCTTGACCAGAATTGAACCTGGGACCCTTCAGTCTGCAATTCGAGGCTCTATCCACTGAGCAAAACTGGTTAGGGTTTTGCATTCTTTCTATGGATAAACTATGGGAGTGCAGGCTGACCATACATGCAAACCTCTTTCAAAACTGTTCAAAAAATAATTACCAGTCTTAGAAGATGCTCAAAAACTAAAACAAATTTTGTAGACATTAAAGAAAATTATATAGGAGCAGAATGAAAATATCAACAAACAGATAGAAAACCTAAAGAGAAACCAAAAAGATATTCTCAACCTTAAAATTACAATAACTGAAATGAAAAGTTAACTAGAGGGATTCAAAGGCAGATTTTAGAATGCGGAAAAAGAATCAGTACACTTTAAGATAGTACAATGGAAATTACTGAGTTTGGGAAAAGGAAAAGAAAACAATAAAGTAGCGAACAAAGCCTAGTGGTCGTGTGGGGCACCATCAAGGTGATCAATATATGAACTGTAGGAGTCAATGAGTAATAACAACAAGAAGGAGGAGAAGGAGGACGAGGAGGACGAGGAGGAGGAGAGGGTACAAGGAAATATTTGAAGAAATAATGACTGGAAACTTTACCCACTTTGATGAAAGGCACGAATATATGCCTTCAGCAAGTTCAATGCATAAACTCAAAGATACCCACACCAAGACATTATAATCAAGCTCTCAAAAGGTAAAGGAAAAGAGAATCTTAAAAGCGGCAAGACAGAAGTGACTAATCACATACAAGGGATCCTTAATAAGATTATGAGCAGACTTTACATTAGAAATATTGGAAGCCAAAGGAAATTGACTGATAGATGTCGAGTGCTAAAAGAATAAGACTGTCAACCAACAACCTTATATCTAGAAAAACCATTCTCCTGAAGTGAGGGAGAAATTAAAACATTCCAAGATAAACAAAAACTGAGAGAGCCTGTTACCTTTAGATTTAAAGGGGTTCTGCTGGTTAAAATAAAAGGACATTAGTAACGTGTGCTTATGAAGAAGATCGAAGTAAAGGTACATACATAGGCAATTACAAAAGTTATTCTATGTCACTCCACTTTTTGTTTCCTACATGATATAAAAACTAATACATAAAAATAATTATTATTCTAAAAGCTGGTATGGCAACTTGGTTTATAATTTCACATTTTGTTCTCTTCATAATGCAAGTATCCAGATTCTCAACTTTCAGAGAAAAAAAGGCATCCCTCACTTGCATACAGGCACATGCTAAAATGCATTTTCCTGTCAAAACTTTCAGATTACAAAACCAAGGACAATATATCTTATGAAAGAATATTTGAGTTTAAAGAAAGAATTGGGGCCTAGGGTGCCACTTCTTTTATTGAGGCTACTTCTATTTTATTGGAATGAAAATCTCAAAGTAATAAGGTTGTCTAAAGGATGCCTATTAGCAGGTTTATTTGGATTTAAAATAAGTTTAGATTTTTTTTCCTCATGACATAAAGGTTAGTTGGATTTGGTTGGTTTGTTTGAGAATGAGAGTTAACTTTGCCAATTAAGTAACACTATAACTTTATAAATTCAATAAGACAAATCCACAGCTTCGGAATTTCAAGGAAAATATTTTTAATGCATATATACAATGCATGTATACGTAGTATGCTAGGAAAATTCTTTTGCAAGTATTTACACTTATGATTAAAAAATTATAGATGTCAATTTGTCAATTTAAAAAATATATGAGATGCTTCACACTTTCATAAAATTCTTATAAGTTGTTAGTAAACAGAATATTTGAAGACCAATATTATAATACATAAACAGTTGAATATTACATGAAAGCTAGTATTCAAATATAACAGTATCCAAATATAAATATTAGTATTTAGTCCTAGCCATGTAGCTCAGGTGGTTGTAGCATCATCCCATTACATGAAGGTTATGGGTTCAATCCCCGGTCAGTACACATACAAGAATCAAACAATGAATGCATAACGGATGGAGTGACAAATTGGTTTCTCTCTCTCTCCAAATCAATTTTTAAAATTTATTATTCATATTAATCAAGAATACTATCATTATAAACTAATAATAGGTATAACTTTCTATTACATTTCCAGGGAATTTGTTAAAAGTATCAATACCACATCTATAAAATTGGCACAATAATATTTATTTACTGGCACAGGATTCTCTAAAAGTTATGGTTGCTGTTTATTTTTTGAGATTTGTGATTAATAAAATTATTTTTTTAAATTAATAAAACTGAGCTTTCTCTATGTGACAGAAATCATCCCAGCTTTGGGGACTTAGAAATTATTTACATATATATTTTTCTCTCATTGAGGTTGCATTCTAGTAGAACATCTGGCTGCAAGCCCCTTGAATGGGTTAGAGATCAGGTCAGTTGAAATAAAAGACCCTGGTCCTGGGCCCCCCACACCTGGGAGAGCAGTGTAGTTTTCACTACAGTTACATACTCACTGACACAAGGGAAGACACCAGTTCTTTCACCAAAAGCATTATGATTGGTTAATATTTTTCACTATGGAACTTTTTTTGTTTGTTTTGTTACTGAATCAGGCAACAGTATTACCTCAAACACTGAATTAATCTTTCCCTGGAACCCTGGGACTAACATGGAAATGGTATCCTCCAAGTTGAATATGGATATGGGAATTAACAAATACGGTATAGAAGGGATTCAAACACAGAAAACAGTGAGGTTCTTCACAATTAAGATGAGGAATACACCGGACAGAGGAGAGAAAAAATGATGTACCTATAATCTCATTTCTGGGATGTAAAAAAAAATCAAGTACATAAAATACCCAGTAAAAAGACTTGGAATTTGCCGAAACTGGTTTGGCTCAGTGGATAGAGCGTCGGCCTGCGGACTGAAAGGTCCCAGATTCGATTCCAGTCAAGGGCATGTACCTGGGTTGTGGGCACATCCCCAGTAGGAGTTGTGCAGGAGGCAGCTGATTGATGTTTCTCTTTCATCGATGTTTCTAACTCTCTATCTCTCTCCCTTCCTCTCTGTAAAAAATCAATAAAATATATTTTTTTTTAAAAAAAAGACTTGGAATTTGAATATAGGGAAATTTTGGTTCCTAATTAGTAGACTCCTAAATAAGTGAAATAATGTTAAAAGGAAAGGGGCTGATTTTAGGTGACACTAATATTGAAGTATTTAATGTTATAATTTATTTTTAATTGAGTCCTGAAAAAACATATAGGTAAGTTAATAGCATAGTATTGTTGACATAGTAGCCACTCTAGATATGTATTGTCCATTGAAAATAGATGACAATCATCAAACTTATTACTCTGATAATAGAGGTGGAGGTCCCAAAATAGAACTAGGAAAACTTACTATTTAAGTGGACTTTTGTCTAGGGATCTCTTCACAAAACTATGGTAATAGATTTTCCCCATAAAGTCTTGGTGTTTATGCTTTTGGTATAAATACAAAACTATAATGAATTATTTTGTCATGAAACTAAACCATAGTTATTTCAATATAGACAATGAAAATAAAGATACATAAAATGATATAAAAAATTTCTTTCCTAATAGCTTCCAAAATATGTTTATCATATTGGTAAAGAAGGCAAGATAAATCAGAAACACTATTGTTGAGAAATGAGAAAAAGGAGCAATATTTTTTGAATTAAAGTGTTAGAATTTTTAGTGCATGAATCTCTGTATCTCTAACAACTATAATTTCAGGATTATTATAAAATCAACTTCCTTAGGTGTCGGACATATTAACTAAGCTTGAAGTTTGAGAATTAGATTTGCTACTCTAACAGTTTGATTTTTCTTAGTTTGGGGAAGAAAGTAACCCTCTATTTTTATCTTTATCCGTTTGATCTTTGGAAGAGCAAATACACTCAAGATTCATAAAATAAAACAGCACTGAGAAAAATTCATTGAAATTTATGTAGTATGACTCTATTGCCATAAAAATTAAAATTTACTTTCCCAAAGTCTTTAAAAATTACCTCTGAATTCTGGGATGTGACAGATATGTATTCATATAACAAACAAAACAAACTGCAGCTAACTAGATCTTTCATGTACATATGCATCAGGTTCCAAATGTACCTTGGGAATTATTAATCCTTTTCCCCCAAAATCACAAGTAATTATGCTAAATATGAAAATACAGATATCTTTTGCTGGTATCCACATATTTTAACATGTTTCTTAGAAATATTCATGATCATAACTAAAAATTAGAAACATACATTTATACAACCTATATTTTCATGGATACCAATGCACTTACAAACATTTGGTTATTTTTAAATTTATAAATAAAATGTATCACTGATTTAGTGAAATTTCTTATTCATGAATTCATGCGGCCCTCTGAATATTTCCTGGGGAAAAGAAAAATGTAGGAAAGAAGGGAGGCTGCTAATGATGTTCCCATATGCCTATAGTCAAGTTTTACATAGAAAACTTAATAAAAATTTTCAAAGTTTCTATTTCATTCTGGATGACTTCACAGCAACAGATTTCACTTGATTTTATAATGCTTTCCAGAAAATGTCTTTACTTAGATTAAGTGCTATGGATTTCTTTTGCAGATATGCATTTAATGTTCCTTTTGAGACAAAGATGTATGCCCTGCGACAGAATACTTGGGACTGGTAAGCATTTTGTTTGATGTTATTTTTTGAAGTGCAGTAACTCTAACTTGTAATTTTAGGGCATTTGTTTGGTGGGAGATAATTGATATTATATACCTGTCATATCTTTGTCATTAAAGAATAGAAGACTTCTGCTTTTATGTTACATTTTAGCTTATTAATAGCTCATTTTAGAAAGTAATAAAAGAATCTTATCATGTCAGAATCATGAAAAATTATGTCAAAGCAGCAATTTGTTAAAATACATCATGTAACCATTCTAATGGAAAGCTATGCTGAGAGATGCAGGATATACCGGTTTTGCTCTTGGAGTAGAAAGAAATGATTCAAATAGAAAAAAAATGTGAAAAAAATATTATGTGCTATTTTGGATGATTCATGAATTTTCCTTTAAATAATACTGCAGCTCTTTGTCGAACTATAGCATGGTATTTTACCACTTTATGCACAGAAATGTGCTCTATTCATGTCATAAAATGAGAATTTAAATTGCAGCAATATTATTCAGGAGAATATATCCATTATCCATTTTATTATGTTTTATGATATACATGAAGACAGTAAAGTATATTAGTCATTCAGATAATGACTAGATATTTTGCTTTGTAGAATTTTAATGAATAAATGGCATTTACATTGGTTATTTATCTACTCTTTTATCTCAGGAAAGTATATCTGTATTAGTTACCAAGGGCTCATGCTGTATCACTTGATACAGACATAGTGAAGGCTTTGGCAGGTTAACAGGACAATTCAGAATTCTTATACCAGCCTCTCTACTTCACTTCTGAAGACTTAAAGGGTTAGAAATACTGCTGAATTTGTAAGAAATCAAAGAAAGGTGGGTCCTACACATACACATTTGCTTGGAAGCTTAAACAACATTGGTTCAAAACCTGACTCTGACTTTTAAGAGTTCTTGGGCATATTACTTCCTTCTTCAGTCTCTCCAATTTCTTCTCTGTAAAACGTCAATGACAGTAACTAAATAACTAGTTTGTATATGAAGCATTTAGGAAGTACTTGGCATATGGTACATGATGTATAGAGTGCTATTATTACTACTATTATCAAGATTGGCTGGAATAGCACACTAGTTTCCCCATACTTTTCTCTTTTTAAAAAATATGTTTTTTTTAATGATTTTAGAGAGAGAGGAAGGGAAAGGGAGAGAGAGTAACATCAATGATGAGAAAGAACAGGTGATCAGCTGCTTCCTGCACACCCCACATTGGAAGAGAGAAAGAGAAACATTAATGTGAGAAACATTGATTGGCTGCCTGCTGTGCGCCCCTTACTGGAGATCAAGCTAACAGGGACATGTACCCTGACTAGAAATGGAACAGGGAGCCCTGTGGTGCATGGGACCACTCTCAACCAACTGAGCCACAGAGGCCAGAGCTCCCCATACTTTTCATTGTCCTAATTTTGCATATATCGTATTCCATTAACACTGTTCAAAGTAGGCGTAGGTACAACTAGAAAGCAGATTAAGATAACCTCTGCACCACTAGCTAGGCTTGTCAGAGCAAATTTCCTCCATGGCGCCTCTTTGATTCTGGTTACCCACTGCCGTTTTATTGCCCTATTGCTGCTCTGTGCCTCTCCACATACCAAAGGCAATTCTGAATTGAGCTCTGAGTGTAAGTAAGCCAAAAACCCAAAACACATTTTACCACAGTTTTTGCAAGGATAATAAGAGTGGATCCTAACATGGAAATATCACATAGCCTAACAACTAGCAAAAAAGAAACATAAAACCTAAATTACATTAAGAAGCAGCAAATGACAAGTATAAGTGAGAAGATGCCAGGGGTTATAGGAGCTTAGAGAAGGGAAGGATCACTCTTCACAAAATGTCATGGAGAGAATAAAAACTACAAGAAATGAGTATGACTCAGGTAAAAGGAGAAGTAGGAGATGGTGCTTCATACAAGGGGAAAGAATGTTGTGAAGGAGAACAGCATGTGAAGGGGGTACTTCTATATAGATCAGTTTATATGGAATGGAAGTGATCATTGGAAATTGTGGGTTTGTTTATTTTCCAACTTATGTATTCATGCCAAGTAGATTTGTAAGCACTTTCCAATTATAAACTAATATATTCTTTAATAACAAGCACAAGAAAGCTGGTATGATTATATAAATATCATATAAAATAAACATCAAGACAACAAAGGCTACTGAGGAAGGCATCATCGTGTCAAATTATAAAGTCATCAGGAAGAGAAAATCATCAATGTGAATGTCTACTGTGACTGAAAATCCAATTAATGAGGAAAAGCTGAAAGAATCAAGGTTGAAACAGACAACTCTACAATTCCAACTGGAGATTTCAATCACTCCTCTCCCATTAATTGAGAGAATAAGGAGGGAAAATTTTAGTAGGGATATTGAACAAATTAGCAACTAACTTTATCTAATTTATATGTACAGAACACAACACACAATAATAACAGAACAACATTTTAACAAGTGCATATTGATTATTCTCTAAGATAGACCATATGCTAGGCCATTAAATAAGCCTGAATAAATTTTACAAGATTGAAATCTTACAGAGCATGTTTTCTGAGCACAATAGAATTAAATTAGAGATCAATAACAATAAGGTATCTAGAAAACCCAAGTATATTTGGAAATGAGCTACATATTTCTAGATAAATAAAATTTCAAAGAATATAACAAGGACAAATAGAAGTTATTTTAAACTAAAAAGAAATTTAAATGAAAAAATATAAAATGTATAAGATGCAGTAAGAGATCAACCAAAGGACTTGTATGCAGGCATATAAGCATAACCAATGGACATAAGACACTGGGGGGTAGGGGAGGCCAGGGGATTGTCAAGGGCAGGGGGAAAAAAGGGACACATATGTAATACCCTTTGTAAGACTGTAAGCAATAAAAAAATAAAAATAAAAAAAATAAAAAAATTTTAGTAGTAAATGGAATTCTTATATTAGGAAAAAAGACTAATATTAGTGATATAATCCCCCACTTTAAGACACTAGAAAAAGATAAAATTATTTCCATTATCAAGAATGAAATAAATAACTCTTACTAGAGACACAAAAGCAAAAACACAAGGATAAAAGGAGAACTTTAAGAACAATTTTATGTCAATATATTTTAACAATTTAGATGAAATCAGTAATTATTTTTAGAAAAAAAATATCAAAACTAACACTTGAAAAATTTGAAATAGCCATACTTCTAATAAAGAAATTCAATTGTCAAATTAAAAACAAGCAACTAAAATCAAAGTAAAGAGAAACTTCTTTTGAAGAAAATTTCAGGCCCAGTTGGCGTCACTAGTTGTCTTCTAAGTATCTATGAAAAAACTAATAGTTTTTGCACAAAATCTTTGACTAATAGAGGAGAAGGAAACAACTGCCAACTTACTGAAGAGACCACTATAATGCCAGGAGGACACCAGAAGAAAAAAATTTACATGTCAATATCCCTTACAAAGAGGTCAAAATCCTCTATTAGATATTAGCAAACAAAGTCCAGCAATATATAAAGAGTTTCACATCATGAACAAGTGAGTTTATATCTGTAATGATGTCTGTTTAGGCAGTCAAAATCAATGTAATTAATCACATTAGCAAATTTAAAAAAATCATTTGATCCAATACCTGCAAAAAATGAAAAATTTACCACCCAATTAATAGGAAACTGTCAGCAAAGTAGGAACAGAGTACATGCTCAATCTGATAAAGTACACATATTTAAAAAAACAAACAACTCAAATCAACATTTTACTTAATGGTGAAATATAGAATGTTTTCTCCCTTACAATGAGAAAAAGGCAAGTATACCTTTTTTTAACATTTCTGATCCTCAATGTACTAGAATCCAGCCAATACAATACGGCAAAAATAAACATTTAAAATGTACAAAAAGGTCCCAGCCAGTTTGGTTCAATGGATAGAGGGCCGGCCTGCAGAAAGAAGGGTCCCGAGTTTGATTCAGTCAAGGGCATGTACCTTGACTGCAGGCTCCTCTCCGGCCCAGGCCCTGATCAGTGCACATGCAGGAGGCAACCAATTGATGTGAATCTCTCACACTGATGTTTCTCTCTGCTTTCCCTCTCTCTTCCACTCTCTCTAAAAGAAGCAATGGAAGAGTATCCTCAGGTAAGGATTTAAAAAAATAATAAAATGTACAAAAGGGACAAATTTAATTGTGTTTATTCATAGTTAATAAAATTATATAGAAAATTCCAATAAATCAACAAAAATGTACCAAAATTAAAAAGAGAAATTATCTAGGTAGCAGCACCTAAGATCAATATACAAATGTCAACAACATGATGACAAAACAACAATAATAATATTAACTTTATATCTTTGTATCTGCAAACAATATTTCTATAAAAAAAACTCTGTAAGCAAATAATTATTAGCGTCTAATTTAAAATAATTTACTAAAGCTTTCCAAACCATAATGTAATTATGAATAAATGTGCCAAAATATGTTGCAGGCCTCTACAATGAAAACTACAGATTATTGACACTACTGAGAGAAATCAATGAAAAACTAAAACAAATTGGGAGATAAATTATGTTCATGAGTAGAACTATAAAGTCTAGTTTAGATTTAGTTCTCCTAAAATTCATCTATAGAGTGAACACAATGCCAATCAGATCCCAACAATTTTTTTCCTTTTCTTTTCATTAGTAAAACTTAACAAGGTGACTCAAAAATTAATAATAAAATAAACACACCTTTGTTTAGCATGAGCATCAGCAACAAGTTAAGACCTACTCTCAGGTTGTTAAGGACTGTAGGACTTCTAAGGCTTTCCTGCCTGCTAGAGGGTCAAGGGAATCTGTTCCTTTTCATGCTGAGTATCTTCTATTGAATGTGATTTGAGAGTTAGGAAACAAAGATGAATAAAGTCTGTCCCTCTCTTGAAGCATTAATAGTCTAGTAAAGTGAGCATTAATAAAGTTTTATAGGAAATTATCTTTGGAGCACAGGTAAGAACGAGTTATCATAGCTACCAGGATATTATCATTTACTTCAATCTTTTGTTGTTGTTAATCCGAGGATATTTTTCCATTGATTTTTAGAAAGAATAGAAGGGATACGGAGAGACAGAAACATCAATGTGAAAGAGACACATCGATTAGCTGCCTCCTGCACGCACCCTGACCAGGGCCAGAGAACCTGCAAGGGACATACATGCCACTGACCAGAATCTAACCTGGGACCTTTCAGTCTGCAGACTCTCTATCCACTGCGCCAAACCAGCTAGGGCCATTTACTTCAATCTTAATACAGTAGAGTGAACTCTGCAGGTGAGAACACATTACAGGCAAAGAGATCAACCAGTGTAAAAACAGGAAGTGAGTTTGTTTTAAGTGTAGGGAGAAATATATGTATATATGCTAAGGAATGCTACAAGAGATTGTGGAACTGAGACCAAGTTGGGGAAATAATGGTTCTTCTTTCCTCATGTTGGATATTGACAATTGGTTATCCCTGGGCTGAATTTTGACTACAGATATTTTACTGCCTTATGAAATGCGTTCAACAATTTCTAAATTAGTTGTGAACATTTAGACATTGGGAAATTTCTCATAAAAATTAAAATGCCAATCTGTGTTGAAAAATTAGAAGATCTAGTGGCAACACTATTTTCCCACAGTTTGGCTCTAGAAGCTGAATAATGCTCTCTCTATTAAATGGATCTTATTACTCACTTATAGCCCAGCTTTTATTGGCATTTGTGTCAGTGTTCCTCACTGTGCATGACAGGTAGGTAAGCAAGCTAGTCGATCCATTGTTTAGTAAACAGATGCATTTAGAAGTAGATTGGTGACAATATTTTTCATTAAGACCTAATTCAGGCTTGTGATAAGGTAATGACAGTGAGGATAAAATGGAGCAAATGGACCTCCAGAGTTACATACAATATAGAATAAATAGAATATCATATCTCATGGGTAAAGAGAAATTGCTTGGTGAAGACTCTTTCACAGATATCTGCAGTAGTAAGGATAACTATGGTTAGGTTAATGCTATGTTTAGACACGTCCTTAGACACGTACATTAGATATTTCACCATTAAATATATGCTGTCAGTCTTAACAACCCTGCAAAAAGGAATAGATAAGATAGAGAAGAAACTTCCAAAGGGAAAATAAATACGGAGTGAAGAGGAAATGAAGGCATCACAAAAATGTAAGATACTGTACCTTTTTCTTCACCACCAACAACCTATGTCTTGGTCTCTCCTCTAGGTCCTAAACTTGGAAATGATGAGATATTTGGGGACTGCCAGTCTGCTCCCCTACCCGCAGCTGGAAGGGATTGCAAGGCCCCTGGAGGAGACTGGTGTTGGCTGTGCTAACAATCCTGTGTCCAGTAAACATATGCATACTATTGCTTAAGGTTTTCTATGGTGGATGTGTAATGTGCAGGGGATCTGGAATTTTCAGATTGCCTTTCTGTAAGGGTGTAAAGATGATGTGAATGTCTGTGGACTTGCAAATGTCTGAGACGGTAGGAAGCAGCTTCAATGAGTGGGGGCTTCTATGACAAAAATAAATATAATGCTCTTCTACCATGGGTGCAGCATAGCACCCCAAAAGCCAGATGGAACCAGTTGTATCTTAGCAGCTGGCAGTGCAAAGATGATCACAGATAACACAATTCTTAAAGGATGATAGCACAAATCCTGTGTAATCAGCATACCTGCCTCCTTTTCGCCGTTGCCACCATAATAAATATCTCAGATATACACTGGCCATTCTGGGAATAGGAAGGAGGAAAGAAAGCAAACTCTGATATTTGAAAGATGCTGAGCTATTTATGTAAGTCTATGTATAATCAGAAAAGGACAAGGAAGTATTCATTAACTTTTAAAGTTAAATAGAAGGCAACAAACATTTATTTATTACCATTTTCCCTACAATAACCAGGATGGGAAATTGGAAGGGTGACATGTGAGAAAGGTAACATTAATTGCAGAAAATAAACAAGCTATAATTTCTTTGCACATCAGGTAGAACATACATCTTTAATCCACTAGGATTAAAGTGTTGATAATGATGCTATATATTTGATTAATGCTTACTATGTCTAAATATATACAAATTAACTTATTTGCTCCTTGTAAGGGGAAAAAGAAACCTTTGATATAGATCCTGTTATTATCAGTGCTTATGGATAAAACTACAGTGAAAAAAAGAAAATAAGTAGCTTGTTAACAGACAACTAATTTTGAATATTAACAGCTGGAATTGAGTGCCTACCTTTTTGTTTATTCTGTTAATTTATTCCTCTACGTCAGTGAACAAAAGATGAGTGCCATTTGTAAGGAACAAGAAATGGGTCTTGTTTTCACTGACTGGGTTTAAATTAACTCCCTTACCTACAAACACGGATGTACATTAAATATTTGCAAAATATTTTCTTCATTAGAATATAACTGAGGCTGAGGCCATGGAGACGTAAATACAGGAGAGCAGAAAGATTTCTCTCCCTTGTTCCTGTGTCAGATGGCAATCCCATATTAAGAATATCAAGTTATATAGAAAGGTTTCTATGAATATGTATCAACATTCAGGTAAAGCAGTAATATGTTTGTTTTTTAAGAACTTTAATAAATTGATCATCTCTTCCCTGAAAATAATAATTAAAGAGCAACATCATTTTATAGAAAAACATTGATTTAGCCACAAACCAAATATAGCATAATTTATAGTCATACATGTTGTTTCTTAATAAACAATCTAAAAATGTAGAACCATAAAATGTTAGTACCGGAATAGACTTTAGAGAACCTTTCATTCTAAGACAAGTTTAGGGCTTAGAAATAAATGCACAAAATAAATCTGACTCCACATACTCCGAGGGATTTTGGCCAAGTAATTAAAAACTAAACAGGGAACTACAGAGACATCCAAATGAAATAACAAAAATACATCCTGCTCAGAGATTTACAGTGTATGAAGGAAAAGAGTAATTAGGATTTTCAGGAATTCAAGATGAGATCGATTGCCTTATCCTTTCAGGCAAAAGAATGGCCTGGAAAACTTCCCAATCAGCCAGCATTCTCAACTCAGGTAAAACCAAGCATAAACTCAGAAACCCAAGACAAAAATTGGAAAACAATTACACCGTAAAATGTGTGTTCCTGGTTGTGCTAATGTGTGTGTGTGTGTGTGTGTGTGTGTGCGTGTTTAAATAAAAACTGAAAATATTTAATTAGCCATCCAAAACATACAATAATATAAACTGGGAAACCCTCTTAAGGACTGCAATAAAAATATTTCAAAGAGAACTTAAGGACAAAATAACTAAGTATCACAGTCTATTACTTTTTCACTCTAACTTTCACAAGATTTTGGGATCATTCTGTTTCCTTAACTCAGCTGACTGAGCTAAGCTCCATGTTCTGTGCTTGCAGATGCATTTGGCTGGAGAAGGAGTGGAGAGAAAGGGTGAGAAGATGAGATTTTGTGTCCATCCTGACCACTATCTTAAACCATTGCAGTCCCAAGTTGATGTAATTTTATGTTTATCCTTTTCCATAATGTTTACTTTAAGAAAAGATTTCATAGACAAAAAACTCAGGAAAATGAGAGAATTGAGTCAACTGCCACTCAACCAACAATGTAAATTTCATCACCCAGTGCTTTACAACTGCCCCCTTTGCTTTTACTGTCTTACATTTCAAGTAACACTCTACTGAAAAAGACACATGGACCTGCCCCACCCTCACACACATTTTTCACCATTCAGGGACATATAAAGATTTCTGATGTCCATGCTTGTGAAGTATAAAAAAGTATATATTTTCCCCCTTCATTTACAGTACTCTGTACTTTTTTAAAAATATTTTTTTGTTTATTTCAGAAAGGAAAGGAAAAGGGTGAGAGAGATAGAAACATCAATGATGAGAGAGAATCGTTGGTTGGCTGCCTCCTACACACCCCCTACTGGGAATCTCGCAACCCCAGCATGTGCCCTTGACAGAATCAAAACTGGGACCCCTCAATCCATAGGCCAATGCTCTATACACTGAGCCAAACTAGCCAAGGCAGTCATTTGTACTTTAAATCAATATTAGCTTTCAATTTGGAAAGCATTTTAAGAATTGCAGTGTTTGGTTGTGTGTGTGTGTGTGTGTGTGTGTGTGTGTGTGTGTGTGGTGGGGGGGGGGTTGTGTTTTTTGTTTTGTTTTGTTTTTTATAACTAGCAATCTGAAGTCAGGTAAAGAATTTTTAAGGTAACTGCAAAAATTATATGAAAATCTTAAGTTCATGTACAGATGGACCCATTAATAAATGGGAAATATTAAACTAAACTCATTCATTTCCTCAAATTAAATTTAATGTAATCAGTTACATCTGATTTAATAGTGTGACATATGTAAATATAAAAATATATATTATATAATAAAATACATATTATATAATAAAAGCATATATTTGGGTGCCTCTAAGGAATTCAAAGCTACAGAGAATGTCAGGTCAAGGAGCCCCCTTGGAAATTATTGATTGTCAAATAAGCAAAGTTTTCTCCTGGCTGCCACACACACTCCAGAATTACAAGTACTTACATATGGGCATTGTGTTGTCTTTTACAAACATTATTTAATTTAAAAAGCATAAAACCTTATAAGGTAGATGCAACTATATGGTACTCATTCTACATACAAGAAAAGTAAGGCCCACAGATTGAATTGTCCAAGATCATCCAGCTAGAAAATGGCAGAGCCAGAAATCCAAATGAATCTGATTCCATTATCCAGACACCCTTACTACGCTTATGTCCTTCCTCTCATCCAACCAACTTCTAAAAGAAATGCAAGCTAGTTTCAAAAACTAAAACAAGTAAGAAAAAAATTAGTTTCTCTCTTTATGATTTTATAATTCTTCATTTTCAACCAGTTGTTGAATGTTGTACATTTGTGGTAAATAAAATTTCTTGAAACAGAAAAGATGTCTCATTCCATTCATAGATAAGTTAATTAAGAATGATTAGGAAGCATTCCAGAAAAAAAATCTAAGCAAATGACTTGAATGAATTTTAAAAATTATATGAAACGGTATCACTGAAATATCGTGACACTATTTTGGAAAATACACACATAAAACTGCTCCAATTACTATCATTTAAACAGTTTCATTTACTGAATTGGTAATTCTATGGTTAAGCATAAACAACCCATGAATTATGAAAGATTTCCTAGGAAAAGAGGTCAGCATATTGGATAAAGGGAAAAAATAAATTTAGAAGTTGCTGGAAATAATACTGGCTAGCAGAAAGTGTTATGATGGACAAAGTGAAGGGATAAAGTTGACAGTGACCCAAAGAAAATAAGTTAGAGTTACCCTTCCTGCTTCAGTCCCTGGAGAAGCATGTGAGCATGTATGTTTAGGGAGGACTGAGTGTGAAACACATGCTATGTTGATATGACAATCTGAGCCACAAGAAACAAAACCACTGGAGGTGATGCTGATAAATCTGACATTTATTGAACAATTAGTATATGCCAGGGTCTATGTTAAGCTTTCACATGACTTTTTACAAATTTAAAAAGAATAGAGTTCAAAATAAATAACACTGCTTTGGGGATAAAGATGCTGTCATTGGAATTAGGGAGAAAATTTTTAAAAAATATATATTTATATTGTTTGTATAAAACATATATTTACATGTAAATATAACATAAAATATATATAAAACAAAACAGCATAATAATAACGAACCTATGCATATATTTTGTGTGCTTATTCCTTGTCAGGTATTGGTCCTCATAGATTTAAATATATGATTAATTTAATGATTATAATAATTCCACAAGGTGAGGTTTTACTTATTCCTCTTTTACCTATGAGTCAACTAAAGCTTAGAAAATTTAAGAAGATCAGGCAGCTAATTGCCATGTCCACAAGCAATCTATAAAACTAGCCAAGGAATGATCACCTCTTTTACTTTAGGGCCATTCCTATTAAAATTTCATTTCCCTCAGTCACTTCAGTCACCTGAACAGATTTTTAAAGAATCTAGCAGTTTCAGAGTGAGACAATAAGTAAAAGTCATTTTAATTAGAAGATAGCCAATGCTCATTACACAAAGTAATATTTATCTAACTATCAACAACACATTCCATTAAAGCAATATCTTTTTATGGAAGTTATAGCTTTCTTGTTACAGAAATGGAGATTACTCTAATAACCTATGAACAAAGTGGAGGGGTTATCGACAACAATGAAAAATGGACTATACATTTGATTAAATGTTCTATTCTTACATGACTTTTTGTGTTTTGTGTTTGTTTGTTGTTTTTCTTTTTGCTAAGAAGCCAATTATTGAGCAAAACTAAAATAAAACTGTTATTCCTTTAAACAATTTTATAAAACTTAGCAAAAAGTAACAATTAGATTCTTCATAAACAAAGGGACCATTTATAAAACCTCATTTTTTTCTGCCACTTGGAGAACTCAATTCAATGCATATATATTTTATGTATAAGTAATATGTAATTCATAGAAATATATTCTAAACAATGGTATATGTTAGGTAATGTTACATATATCTTCCAGGCTTTTAAATATTTAACATTTAATGGGTCTTGTAGTTTTTCAATTTTCTAAAAGATAAGTTTTCATAATTATTAGAAGAACTATAGAGTAAAACATGCTCACAAGACAAGAAGGAAAATTGAATCTCAGTCATTATTGCTGGAAGTGAAAACTCTTGCAATCTATTGGAATAGAAAAATAATGCAGAAAAAATTCTCCCTATAAGACAATTTTAAAAAATGTTATCAAACTGGTATCAACAAAAATAACTTGACCTTCTCTGGCATCTCTATCGAGACTTGATGTATCATTTCTAAAGGGGTAAAATATTATAAAGTAAGGGACGTTAATTTATGGTCCCATCTTCTCTCCAACTCTTCAGACCTTTCCTTTTTCTTTTTCTCTCTTTTTTTTTTCTGTTCAGCCATTTCATATAGGAGGAGGACACAAATAAATCCTCCCTCTTCAGATCATGGCAATTTTAATCTATCCTATAAGCATAGCCACTAGACGTTTCCTTTTTCTTACTGACATAATCATCACTTATTACAGAAACATCTAAAATTATAAATATAAACAGGATGAAACCCAGATTAGTCTATATATCAGGAAATACAAATGGGAAATGGCCTATATTATGAATTAATCCAGAAAACAAAAATTAGATGATGATGATGATGATGATGATACACTAATGTCATTTTTAGATGCCATGTGGTAGTAACAAAACTTGGTGGCAATATGCCAGAAAGATATGTATATAAATTTGTCTCTAAAAGGGATGAACATAGCTCTGTCTCAAAAGGCTCAGCAAACACCTCATAATTTCTCACAGCTTTGCTTTGGAAGTTTTTCCTTCCATGAATCTCTCTTTCTAGCTAAGGAAAGGTGATATGCTGATTGGTTAAGATCAATCACTGCCCTTCTGGGGAATGGCAGGGTGGGAAATTACCATCCAAATTAAATGGGTTGTTTCCCAAAGGCAATTAGGTCACAAAAATAGCAATTATTATTAATAAATTTATATAGATTAAAAACTATTTGAGAAATAATGGTATTTATGAAGAAATGTTTAAAAGACATTCAGTAAACATCTACATCATAATTTAATAAGGTCAATAGAGAGCTTAGATTTTGCATGTAGGATCGCCCTTCGAAAATGTTTTTGTCAAATATAACAAGTCCTATTAATATTTTATTGAGGAAAGTTAGAAAAAAAATGTTTACTATAATCCTACCATTAAAGACATTGGTAAATACAATATTATATTTTTGACTGATAACTTCTAAAAAAATGTCCCCACCTTAAGATGAGTAATTGTTTTATACTTTATTGCCATTATTGAATTATTAATCTGCTCAATTTCTCATTTCATTATAATATCCAAAACTTAGTGCTAAATCTATGGTCCATTCTTTGTTTATATTGGATTTATATTACACCATTTGTGTTGTCTTAATTGATGTACCATGTAAACCCCTACTCGTCTTTTGATGATTACTTTATGTTACCTACATTTTTCATATATTTTATGATCACTTTGGGAAATGCAGAATGTAAGAATGCAGTCCAAGTATAGGATGTTTGAAATCTAAGATATTCTGTTGAACGTGGCCTCAGTTTAGGGTCACATGCTTCTGCTATCATAACACAAAAAGCTAGATTATTATGATCTCTGTGATTAACCCAAGATAATGGAACAATTTAGTAAGAACAATATGTTTTCTCATGAATATAAGTACTCTAAAAACCCTTCATTATGTTCTTTCTACAAGAATTTTACCAATGATAGAAGCTAAAATAATGAAAAAACATGGGCCTTAATATTTATTTCCGAACTACCATTATTTGCTTCTTACAGATTTGGCATTATATGAGCTACATGAAAACATGCTTTCAAATAGGTAGTAAATCCAAAGATTCATATATATATATAAAATCTCCTTAAACAAATACACACACAATGGAAATTTCAATTTGAATGATTCAGTATGCATCATAAAATCAGGTGTATGTAAGTGGCAGAATTTAAAATAGTTCAGTACAAATTATACAAATCCCATCTTATTTTCCACAAATCATAGTAGTATGCTGGCATATAATTGCCCATATTCACATTTAATTAGCTGTCAAAACACCTATGGCTGCATTTATCCAATTTACAAGTGTAAAGGGAAAGCATATGAAAAAGGGATTGTGCACCACGCTTGTAGAATACATGCTGTAGCTGCTTTTGCCATTTAATATTCATGTTCTTAACAATAAAACTGAAATATATGATGCTTATTATTTGTTTGTTCCAACGCATAAAGAACATGTTTTATGGTAATTGCTAGGGACTGCGATAAGGAGAGTAATGATCAAGGTGGAGGAATAATAGATGTATTGTTGCTTTTATTTTTTAAAGATCTCTACTTTATTTCATTGCAGGACAAAAGTAAAAGGGAGAGAGAAAAATAGAGAAAATTAAATGTAGATAATATAGGATATAGAAAATAGTGTATAATGGTAAGAGACTTAAACAGAACTAATTTAATCTTTAGAATTAATTTATTTATATCTTGTATTACTTCTTCTTAACCATTTATTTAAACTGCAACTTCCAAAATTTGAAATAAATATAAAGGCATATATTCAGTAATGTGAGAAAAGAGAGTATTATGATATCTATAAGCACTATAAAATAAAAGTATTAGTATTTTTTTACTGAAATATAATCAACTTGAATTTCCTCATTGTATGCAAATTAAAGTTACATTTTATAATCCAAATGTATATAAGTGAATTTTAACTCTTTATCAATTATAATTTGTATGTTTATTTACTTATACAGTTTTCTCTGTTCACTGTCCTCTTGAAATGTCCTATTTTAAACTATACTTTTTTATGCTTTTGTTTTTTATATTTTATTTATGATAGAGAAACTCCTCAATTATAATGGGTATATTTGAAGAAGGGATAAGTAGTGAACACTAAAGCTTGTTAAGTTAAAAGACAGGAATTTACGAACTTTTGAACCAGAGATCATGTAATGATTTTTCCATGTATTACTACATCCTTTTCTGGAAAAACTCTCTAAATCATACTGTATTGTAACATGCCATATTTTAATGATAAACCAAAACTAAACATTTAGAAACATAATGTTTTTTCTCTTTTTCTTGTTTATCCATACACAGACACAGACAAATCATTTCTAAATTCTTGGTGCCAGTTGATTAGCTGGCCATTTGCCCCTTCTCCGGCAGGTAGAAAAAAAAACCAGGTGTAGCACCTTGACCTCCCCAGCAGAGAGACACAGAGGCTGCCTACACATCAGATTAGCAATATATAGACTATAATCACATTACCAAGTGGTTTTATTAATGTTTCTTTCTCTATGGATATTAATGTCCATAGAATTTTAAATGCTATGTAAAATATGACCTCAAATTTCTACGTTATTCACATGATTCTACAGGATTGCCTTCCTACATTTATAACAACTATTTTTTCTATTTGTGTTGCTACTATGCGCAGATCTGTCCTCACCACTCTAGTAATCTGGGTTAAATTGTATTGCAATATATTATTCCTACATTAAAAAATGAATGAAAATTTTGCAAAATGGCACGCTGCTATATATATTCTCTAGGCCAGCGTTTCTCAACCTGTGGGTCACGACCCCTTTGGGGGTCGAACGACCCTTTCACAGGGGTCGCCTAAGACCATCAGAAAACACATATATAATTACATATTGTTTTTGTGATTAATCACTATGCTTTAATTAAGTTCAATTTGTAACAATGAAATTGGGGGTCACCACAACATGAGGAACTGTATTAAAGGGTCGCGGCATTAGGAAGGTTGAGAACCACTGCTCTAAGCTTTACTCATTATTCGATACTAGAGGCCTGGTGCACAAAAATTTGTGCACTTGGGGGTAGGGGAGTCCCTCAACCTGGTCTGTGCCCTCTCCCAGTCTGGGACCCCTCAGGGGATGACCACCTGCTGGCTTAGGCCTGCTCCCTGGGGGGAATGGGCCTAAGATGGCAATCAGACATCCCTCTGGCAGCCCGGCAGCCCTCGGGGGATGTCCATTTGCCAGCGGGGAGCAGACCTAAGCTGCAGTCAGACATCCTCAGCACTGCTGAGGAGGCAGGAAAGGCTTCCACCACCACTGCTGTACTGGCAGCCATCAGCCTGGCTTGTGGCTGAACAGAGCTCCCCCCTGTGAGAGCGCACTAACCACCAAAGGGCAGCTCCTGCATTGAGCGTCTGCCCCCTGGTGGTCAGTGTGTGTCATAGTGACCAGTCATTCCTAGTCTTTCTGCTGTTAGGGTCAGTTTGCATATTACCCTTTTACTATATAGGATAGAGGCCTGGTGCACGGGAGGGGGCCGGCTGGTTTGCTCTGAAGGGTGTCTCAGATCAGGGTGGAGGTCCTGCTTGGGTGCCTGGCCAGCCTGGGTGAGGGGCTGATGGCTGTATGCAGCTGGTCACACCCCCTTCAGGGTGAGGGTCCCCACTGGGGTGCCTGGCCAACCTGGATGAGGGGCTGATGGCTGTTTGCAGCTGGTCACACCCCCTTCAGGGTGGTGGTTCCCACTAGAGTGCCTCGCCTGTCTGGGTGAGAGGCTGAGGGCCGTTTTCAGGCTGGCAGGCGACTGAAGCTCCCAGCCACTTTTTTTTTTAATCTGGGATTTATTTACCTGGCTCCAGCTCTGAGGCCATGGCTGGCTGAAAGCAAGTATCTGGGTTTGTTTAGCTTCTATAATTGAGACTCTGTTGCCATCACTGGCACTCTAAGCTCTGAGCCCGCTGCCAGCTGAAAGCAGGTACCTGGGGTTTGTTTAGCTTCTATAATTGCAACATTGTTGCATCCAGAGCTCAGAGCTAGTCGCGGCAGGCAGGGAACCTTGGCTTCCTCCATCACTGGAGCAAGCAAGCCTCATGTTCGCTTCAGCTGTGTGGCTGCCAGCCACCATCTTTGTTGCCAGTTAATTTGCATATCCTGCTGATTAGCCAATGGGAAGCGTAGCGGAGGTATGGTTAATTACCATGTTTGACTATTATTAGATAGGATTTTAGCATGTACCTTACAATTGTTTTAAAAGATCACTTTGTTAATCTTATAGAAGTTGTGTGGTAATCTAGTATAGAAGATATGGTTGTGAACACACAAAACAAAGTATTTATTCTTGTTTTATTATTTATAAACTAGAGACCCTGTGTACAAATTTGTGCACCAGTGGGGTCCCTCAGCCAGGTCTGCAGGATAGGGCCGAAACCGGCTCTCCAACATCCCCCAAGGGGTCCCGGATTGCAAGAGGGCGCAAGCCAAGCAGGGAGACCTCACCGGTGCACAATTGGGGCCAGGGAGGGACTAGGGAGGGCTCCAGAGCGTGTCTGGCCCATCTCATTCAGTCCCGATCAGCTGGACCCCAGCAGCAAGCTATCCTACCAGTCAGAGCATCTGCCCCCTGGTGGTCAGTGCATGTCATAGTGACTGGTCGACTGACCCATGGTGGTCAGTGCACATTATAGCAAGCGGTTGAGCAGCCTTAGCATATCATTAGCATAGTATACTTTGATTGGCTGAATGGATGATTGGATGGTCAAACACTTAGCATATTAGGCTTTTATTATATAGGACAAGAGGCACAGTGCACAAAATTCATGCACAGAGGGGTGGGGATGTCCCTCAGCCCGGCCTGCACCCTATCCAACCTGGGACCCCATCACAATCCAGGACTACTGGCTCCTTACCACTTGCCTGCCTGCCTGCCTGCCTGATCACCCCTAACCGCCTCTACCTGCCTGCCTAATTGCTCCCTAACCACTCCCCTGATCTCACCCCTAACTGCTTGCTCCCTTGCGCTGGCCTGATCTTACCTGATCTTGCTCCTAACTGCTAGCTCCCCCAGCGCTGGCCTGATCGTGCCCCTAACTGCTTGCTACCCCGCGCACCGATTGCACCCCTACCTTCTTGCTCCCCCGAGCTGGCCTAATCGTGCCAATAACCGCTTGCTCCCCCATGTGCTCTGATCATGTCCCTAATTGCTTGCTCCCCCAGTGCTGGCCTGATCATGCCCCTAACCACTTGCTCCCCTGCGCCGGCCTGATCGTACCCCTAACTGCCTGCTCCCCTGCACTGGCCTGGTAGCTCCCTAACTGCTCGCTCCCCTGCTGGCCTGATTGGCCCTAACCACCCCTGCCTCGGCCCTCACAACTGTGCCTAACCACCTCTGCATCAGCCCCCGCCACTGTGGCTTTGTGAAGAAGTGGGATGTCCGGAAGACAGCTAGTTGACCCAGTCTAATTAGCACATTGCCCTTTTATTAGTATAGATTAGAGGCCCGGTACATGAAATTCGTTCACTCAGAGCAGGGGTAGGGGTCCCTCAGCCCAGATTGCGAGAGGGCACAGGCCAGGACTAGGGACCCCACCAGTGCATAATTGGGGCTGGGGAGGGAAATGGGAGGTTGGCCATCCAGGGAGGGACTGCAGGAGGGCTCCAGGATGTGTCCAGTTGGTCTCGCTCAGTCCCGATTTGCCGGATCACAGCAGCAAGATAACCTACCAGTCGGAGTGTCTGCCCCCTGGTGGTCAGTGCATATCATAGCGAGCAGTTGAGCGGCCTTAGCATATCATTAGCATATTATGCTTTGATTGGTTGAATGGCCGAGCAGCCGACTGGACACTTGGCATATTAGGCTTTTATTATATAGGATTATTGTATTATTTTCCATACAAACAACTGTCAACCTACTTCCCCCCTCCCCATATATTATTCAGAGTGATTGGCTTTTCTATGACAGTTCCTTGGCAAGAATAGATTATATTTTAAGACTGTGATTTTTCTCATGCCCAACCTCTAACATTGTATCTCAGTCATTCTTTGTTCTCCTTAGACTAGCTATTGTAAGACATATGGAGGGAATGAAGGGGAAAGCCCTAGCTTCAGTGAAGAATATCTAAAAACTTTCAGTCCTTCAGCTTAAAGATTTCCTACATCCAACTGGACTTATAATGTTACTCCACATTACTTTCTAGACGTATATTTATTTTGGCCTGGGGAAGATTAAGAAGCAGAAGGTGAAAAGGAAAAAAAAAACGCACATGTTGATTAATAAATTTTACTTTTTTATTCTGGTAAAATATACATAACACAACATTTACCATTTTCAGTGTTCAATTAAGTGATATTAAATATATTCACATTGTGCACCCATCACTGAGCCCCATCACTTTCCCACACACACCAGCCCCTGGTAGCCACTGTTCTACCTTCTGTCTCTATGAATCATGCAATATTTGCCGCTTTTGTTTGGCTTGTTTCATTTACATAATGACCTCAAGTTTCATCCCTATTTCAAACATGCTGCAGCTAGTTTCAGAATTTCATTCATTCACGAATATACATTTGATTTGTTTTCAGCTTTTGGCTGCTATGAAAATGCTGTTGTGCACACTGATGCACAGATATTTCAGTCCCTGTTTGCATTTTTTTTTTTGCATAAATGCCTGGAGGTGGAATTGCTGAATGACATGAAAGTTCTGTGATCAACTGTTTGAGGAACCACATTTTAATGCTATCAGCTTGTCTAATATTAAACAATAAATTCTGATAAAAAAATTTTAAATATATAATATTATAATTGAATTTCTTCAAAGTAATTACATATGGTGTCAACACATACTTAATACTATGGGGCCAATAAATATTTTTATAAAACTGAATGGAGTTTTTGTTGAACTTGCCTAACAAACTTTTTTGTGTGTATTAATACAGGCAGAACAGAGTTGAAGAGGACATGATACAGTGCAGTTTGTATTTGGATCCAACTTACAGATTGCATGGGATAAGAGGGTGGCAAAAAATAAGCAAGAATTGAGTAGCTATTTTGAAGAACAAAATGCATAATATAAACAAGCGTGTAAAGTGAACAATATTGACGATTTTAAGCAAATCATGCTTTACATTTCATATTGACAACCGCAGGAAAACTTCCCGCTGTTTATCTAGCTGACTTACTGTGTGATTGTTTTTATGTACCACTCAGAACAGTATCCTTACATACAAGAGATTTTATTATGCTCCAGAATTCAAACAAATTGGCACATAATAAATGGAAGGTATATGATTAGTTGGTAAATTACTTTCTTGATTTCTCTTTGTATTGAGTGCTATAAAACTCATTTCACAATTTCTTTATAAAATATTCAATATTTAAATAACTGCCTTTTATTTAAATATTTTATGTAAATACTATCTAAAACTATATGTGACAGTAATTTTGTGGTACCTGAAAATAAGATTGTTCATTAAAAAATAACAATGAACATTGCAAATGCATGATCTTTACTTTGCATTCTGCAAGTTTTTAGGCAAAAAATTGTTGTATAAACATTGCTATGATTGCTTACAAATCATTTTAGTTAGGCAGATTAATTAAGGCCTATATTTGCATTCATATATTAGGAAATATATATTAAATTTATATGCTGTCAGTTACACTCATATTTAATAATTATAAAATATTAATGAACAGTTTCCATAATTTTTGATACAAGTATGCTGCCAACAGCATATTTACTGATCATCAATTCTCTTCCCTACTGCATGTTTGCCATACTTGACATGTTAATCAATTATGTTCAGATATGTACCATCAACTTGGTATTGTTTCTAAGTTTGAGTAACATCATGAATAAACAAGTGCTTTACAGATAGCCATTATTTCTCTCATGATTAGTAACTGATACTTTGAAGAATATAGAATATTGGTTAAATTAAGAATAAATCAAGTGCAAAAAAAAACACACAAAGCAAAACCATAAATAAAAATCTTCTTTCCCTGTATTAAAGAAAAATCATAAAATTTCATTCAAATTGTAAGACACATAACTTCTAAGATTTCTTATTTGCCACCATAGCCTCTGTTCATTTTTTTTCATATAAAACATTAGATAGTGAAGGGTATTTTTGGTTAAACAATAGCAAGTGAAAAGTAATAACTTAACTTTTCTATTCATCAAAACATATTTAGCACTGACCGGTTTGGCTCAGTGGATAGAGCATCGGCCTGTGGGCTGAAGGGTCCCGGGTTCGATTCCGGTCAAGGGCATGTGCCTTGGTTGCGGGCATATCCCCAGTGGGGGGTATGCAAGAGGCAGCTGATCCATGTTTCTCTCTCATCGATGTTTCTAACTCTCTATCCCTCTCCCTTCCTCTCTGTAAAAAATCAATAAGATACATTAAAAAAAAAAACATATTTAGAAACTCTGGTCACTAAATTCTATCACAACATAAAGTTAATATAATTGCATCTAAAAATGAATAAAACTGTAAAAGCCTTTATAACAATATTGTGCTTTATATTATGCTTACTTAAGTATCAACAGGAGGTTTAAGAATACAGTACCTATTACTCATGTGAATGAACAATAGGAATGTGAAGGCTCCAAGCTGGAAATCAGAGATCAGGGACATCTACTTGCACCAGCAGTTCAAACTTTTAAGTTCTGTTATTAATTCCCCATTGCTTTTATAAATTCCTGAACCAATTACACCAATTAGAGCATGCACATACAGAGAAAACATGTGTTTAAGGTTTTAAATAAATACACAGAAACAACAGCGAGTAAGTCCAAGTTAAACTGGGATTCTAGATATATAGATTCTTGATTTTACCAATCCTTCATTCTTGTTTATACTCTCAACAGCCACCACTTTTACTTTAATTTCTTCTACCACTTTTCTTCACATCTTTTTTCTTTTTATTAAATAGAACTTTATTGAGGTATACTGTACATACCATAAATTTACCCATTTAATTATATGATTCAGTGATTATTAGTAAATTTGAAGATTTGTGCAATCATCAAAATGATCCAATCTGAAAACATTTCCATCACCTGGAAGATATTCTTTCTGCTCATTTGCAGACAATCCAGATTCTCACTGACCACCTCTCCAGGAAACCACAAATCTACTTTCTGCTCCTATAATTAGGCCTTTCATATAAATGGAATCTCGTACAATACTAGTATGTGATCTTTTGAGTGTGGATTCTATTAGCATAGTATTTTGAAATTCATTCATGCTTTTGACAAGGACAGAATTCTGAGATGTCCTAAATTAAATTACAGCAGGTCTTAGGGTAGAAGAAAGAGACAAGATAGGTTAATCTGTTAACCACTAGAGGGCAAAACCAACAAATGACTGTTGGTATTTCAGAATGTATGTTGCAATGTTGAATTAACTTCCAGGTGGCTACTTCCACATTTACCTAAAGAGAACAGCCAAGTGCCACCGACCACTTGCTTACCTACACACTTACCTACACACTTTCTAGACTCTGCACCTATTCCAGAACTAGCCCAGCTTCACCCTCTCCCACCACTTTTATTAATAGCCAATATAAATATTTTCACAACTTACATCCCTCTTTCCTTTGTTCATGTACAAAAAAAGCCCATCAACTTCAGAGTGGGAGATGTGTTGCCTTCTCAACTCAGGCCTGCTGCTGGTTGGTTAGACTACTTGCCCCAGAACCTGGCCCTTTTCTGGCATTTGGTTCAATAAACCCTTTCTTTTAGAAAACCTTTATGCAGTGAAATTTTTTGTTTATACTTTATTATATTTCAGAAGTGTATTTCTTTTGCTATCTGAATGGAGTTGGATTGTACCATATTGTCTGGATTTTCTAGAGCTCCAATAACTAAGTACCACACCCTAGGTCAGTGATGGCGAACCTATGACATGCGTGCCAGCGGTGACACGCAAACTCATTTTTTTGGTTGATTTTTCTTTGTTAAATGGCATTTAAATATATAAAATAAATATCAAAAATATAAGTGTTTGTTTTACTATGGTTGCAAAGATCAAAAAATTTCTATATGTGACACGGCACCAGAGTTAAGTTAGGGTTTTTCAAAATGCTGGCACGCCGAGCTCAAAAGGTTCGCCATCACTGCCCTAGGTGACTTAAAACAACAAATATTTAGTCTCTTACAGTCCTGGAGGCTAGAAACCTAAAATCCAGGTGATGACAGAGCCATGCTCTCTCTGAAAGTTCCGGGAAAGATCCTCCCTTGTCTCTTCCTAGCTTCTAATGGCTGTCAGCAATCCCTGATGTTCAGTGGTTTGTAGAAACACCACTCCAATCTCTGCCTCTGTTGTCCCATGGCATTCTTCCTGTTTGTCTCCATGTCTCCTCTGTTCTCTCTTAGTATAAAGATACTGGTCATTGAATGAGAGCTCACCTAACCCAGCACGACCTCATTTAATGAATTACATCTGCAAAAACCCTGTTTCCAAATCAGGTCACCTTCTAAGTTTCCAAATGGACATGGATTTTGCGGGGAGACATATGCAAACTGTCTCTGGAAAGGGACTAGGCTGAGGCGGGTCTGTTCTGGCACAGTCTGGGATGTGTGGGTTCCTGACTTCATGCAGGAAAGATTTCAAGAGATGAGTCCAGGTGATTTGGAGAGTACGCTTATTAAAACTGGGGACAGTGAGACAAAAGAGGAGCTTGGGATAGAAGCAAGATCAGAGCAACAAGACTGAGCCAAGGCAGGGCTGCTTAGATTCAAGAAAAAGGTTACAGTGACAAAAGGAGTGAGCCACAGTGGGGCTGCTTTGACTCTTCAAGAACATCACAGAGGTCAGAAGCAGGACCCTTGGAGACAGGATCAGGGGTTAGCCCTGGATTAGCTGCTGCTGCCCACTGCTCCTCTGGTTGCAAGTCTCCTCAGAACCCTTAGAGCTTAGGAAAAAGAAGGAAAAGTGCACACCTCAAGAAAGGTTGCGGGCGGTTGCAGGCATGCTCAAGGGAGAGTGTGCTCTGGTGTCCTATGTCCTGAGGTTTTTATCTGTTTTTTTGCAGGTGGGAATTTTAGAGGAAATCTCAATCAGAATATTCATCAAATTTTCACGTGTGTCTTTTGATAAGCTGATGCAGAAAAATGAGCATATAATGGGGTTTTAGATCATTTTATGGTCAGCTTCATCTCTACCTTGGATTTGTCTGGCTCTAATTGTTTTTCTTATTTATTCTCTGACATCACTTCTTGGGTTTGCCTGGCACTAATGTCCCTAACTGGGTCTCTGTTTTCTACCTCTCTGACTAGAGTGATTTAAGCTCCTCACTCTGTGGTTGGGGAGGAGAGATGTAAACCATTTACTCCTAAGTGTCTTTGATTAGGGAAGTTGAGATATTGTAATGTATTATCTGGCATCTAAGGCCCATTTTTTTTTTTTTAACAATTTGCTTCAGTTTCCCCATTCCACATACTGGAAAATTTTCCTAACTTTTTCTATCCTGCCTCACAACCAGTAATACATTTTGTTTATCCATTCACCAGTTAATGGACATGTGGGTATTTCTAGCTTTGGACTATCATTAATAATGCTGCTTGAATAGTTGTATACATGTGGTTATGTAGATATATATTTCCATTTCTCTTAAATAGATATCTAGGTGTGGGATTGTAGGGTGGTATGAGAAATTGATGTTTGATTTTAAAACTTTAAGGTGTACAAAGAGCATCTAATGAACAGATATTTCATATGCTAATTCTCCATGTTCATTATCTCATTTAATTCCCATGGAAACTCCATGCAGTAGACTGTTGATTAATAAAAGGTAACAGCCAAGTTCTTATTTTTACTCCAGCAAAAGAAGGAGAGATAACTAATTGAGAACTTCTTTACCCCTAGGATCACACCAGGCAGACAGAAAAGAGAAACTTAGCAGAATGCAACTTACTATAACAAGTCAAAACCAAATTGGAAAACTATAAACTATAGTTTTAGACTATAGATGAGAATGAGAGAGACTCCATTTTAAGGAGGAGAAATTGTATAGATGTTGGAAATAAGGGTGAGACTGGGCTAAGGGGAGGCATCTGAGGCAGAAAAGATCAGGCAACTTTCACAGGTATGGGCCAATAGGGATAGAGATTTTTATATAACACACTAGTGGCCCGGTGCACGAAATCTGTGCATGGGGGGAGGAGGTTCCCTCAGGCCAGCCTGCACCCTCTCCAATCAGGGACCCCTTGGGAGATGTCTGACTGCCTGTTTAGGCCCGATCCCTGTGGGCATTCCTCTCACAATCTGGTATTGCTGGCTTCTAACCGCTCACCTGCCTGCCTGCCTGATTGCCCCTAACTGCCTCTGCCTGCCTGCCTCATCTCCCCTAACCTCTCTGCCTGCCTGCCTGATCACCCCTAACTGCCTCTGCCTGCCTGCCTGATCTCCCCTAACCTCTCTGCCTGCCTGCCTGATCACCCCTAACTGCCTCTGCCTGCCTGCCTAATCGCCCATAACTGCCCTCCCCTGCCGGTCTGGTTGCCTCCAACTGCCCTCCCCCGCCAGCCTGATCTCGCCCCCAATGGCCCTCCTATGCCACCCTGTTTGCTCCCAACTGCCCTCCTCTGCCGGCCTGATCTCGCCCCCAACTGCCCTCCCTGCCAGCCTGATTGCCCCTAACCCCCTGCCGGCCCGATCGCCCCTAACTTCCTCTGCCTCGGCTCCTATCACCATGGCTTTGTCCGGAAGGAAGTCGGACATCAGGAAGATGGTCGGTCGACCCAGTCTAATTAGCATATTACCCTTTTATTAGTATAGATTAATGAGAATAAGGCAGAAAAGTCAGCACTAACACAAGCAAAATGAAGGTTTTCTATTCTCTTTAAAAGACCCAGAGTTCAGAAGTTTATACTTGCTTCATTTTCCAGTGACTTCTCATGAATAGCTGGCTGCTGATTAAAAAGTACCAGAAGCTTCTCATTATATTTGTCTAAACTTCCTGGAAACCAATAGAAAAATTAATATTTTTAAAGGTAACTTGACTGTGTACTGCCTGTACCTTAGTCACAATACCTTTTGTTCTAATATCTTATATCTGTACTCTTACTATGTAAAATAATCAATCATATCATATCATGGCCTTTTATTCTGAAGTTCTAAGATTTCCAGTTTCTTGCATAATCCACCTACCATTTCAGCATCCTGATTTCTTATCTACATACTATTGCACCGGTGCACGGATTCATGCACATTGAAAGGAAATTAATTAGAAGGTGGCCAGTGGGGTGGGACTGGGCGAGAGCAGCCGGACACATCCTGGAGCCAAACTCCCATGGTCCCTCCCCTTCCAGCTGCAACTGGGGTAGTGCCATGGCTCGAAGGTCATTTGTGGAGTGAGTGGGGTCTCTCTGGCAGGTGGGGTCCCTCGGCCTTGCCTGCAGGGATTGGGCCAAAACTGGCTCTCTGACATCCCCCGAGGGGTCTCGGATTATGAGAGGGTGGTTCTTGAGTGACTCACCCCAGAATCAGGCTTCCTCCTCTCTGGTTCCAGGTTTGTCACCTGAGAACCACCACTGCCAAGTCACCACAGCTCCGCAGCTTCTGTGCTGAGCGTCTGCCCCCTCGTGGTCAGTGTGTGTCATACCTACTGGCCGGTGAGACAGTCAGACAGTTTCTTAGCCTTTCATATATATAGATACTATCTTCAAGCTAAAAAGTATCAGTAGAAGATATTAACAAATAAGAAATTAAGTTTATACATTTAAACCACAAACTCATGGTAATTCAGGTTTCTATTTTACTAACAAAGTATTTTATTTAATTCACAAATTCAGGGTGCTAAGTAGGTTGATTAAAATTACAATTTGCATGTTGATATAGATTTTCTTCCTTATAGAAATCATCAACAAAATGTACTTAGTTTAAAAATTCCAAAACTTTGACCTTAAAACTTATAACTGAAGAAAATAAATCACACAAAAGCAAAACTTGGCTAAGACTCAAAATATGTACATGTAGCAAGTAGTATGAAAGCATTTCCCCATTGATTCCTACTGTATCAGATGGAGTACATTGGGAGATTAATTTGAAAATAAGAATAGTCCAATATAATGTAATAGAAACTGAAACAGAAATGAAGTGTTTTTATCTAAAAACAAAATCATGGCTTATCTGTGGATCTTAACTATCCATCTTCTCTGTACCATTTGTGATATTGAGGATCATGTGTTTTCAAAGAGAAGGGGGTAGTGTTTTTCAGAGAGGAATAGCTAAAAAGAAGTCTATGGTAATTAACTCTATATATTAAATACCATAAATGCTTACAGTGATTTGGAAGCTTTAATAAACACTAGCTTAGCTTAAATAACATTTTCTTAGCTCAATGTAATAAGCCCCTCATTTTATGTATCTAGGGAATTTTTATGACTACTCTCTTCAATGCCTATGACTTTACCTATACCATAATCATTCCATATCTGAGAAAGTACACAAAACAAAAGAAACGAACAAAATGTTTATCAGGGCAATTCAAACCTATCCGCCCTCCCCAGCTCCTTCAGAAACCTCAGGAATATATTCTTAAGGATCCAGTGATCTACTTTCTCTTATTTGCTTAATGTCTCCTAACCCGCAAATATTTTCAAATTGTCTTACTCATCTCTCATTTACCGTTTCTCTCTTTCTTAACCTATAATAATCACCACTTAAAAAACCCCTCAGTGTTAAAAAGAACAGGTATTGTCAAGATTTATACTAATGTTTTTGAGTGGCCTATCCACATACTAACTCATTTGGTTTTCATGAGATCTATGTATAGTTTATATCTAGGAGGAAAAACAAACAAGCACAAAACATCGAAGAGTAGAAAACGGGATATTTTTCCATATCATTAATTTAATAACTGAAACTAGACTTGAAACCACCAGTATTTTGATTTTTTTATTCTTTCATGTATCCCCAATGCTTAGCACAGTGCCCAGTGTACAAGAAAAGCTTAAATACATAGTTTGGTAAGTGATTAAATAGATGTATGGTTGAGTAAATATTTTTGAAGTTGTTAGTTTTCCATGAAAAAATGCTGCAAGTCTTTGTATTACATACATTTCTAGAGATTCATAAATGGCCAATTCATAGTGGCCAATTTGGTTAGTGGCATAATGGAACCCTAAATTAAGTCAGTAGAAACTCTCAAAAACAATTTCAAGTAAAATGATTTTGCCATTTTTACCACTATTCAACTACTGACTATAATGACTGATACTTAATGCTGACATTCTCTAGCTTCAGTGTGCTCATGAAAAACTGTTCTTTCTGATGAAATATATGCTTATAACAATTCTGTTTTTTTATATCATTTAAACTAGTTGTAATTATAACTGTAATTTCAAGAATACCATATAAGCCAGTGGAGGGAGTAAAAAAACAAAAGAATACAATTATTTATTTAAAACTCTGTGAGTTTTATACATCTGATTAGCTCTGTATTTATTTTATAAATAAAGATATACAAATAATAACTAAATTTAAATGGGAGACACAAATTATAAAATACTAGAAATACAGCTGTATTTCTATTGGCATTTTAGCCACCTGTTCCCTAAAACAGGAAACATAGGCATGTGGTTACTTCCTTTAAGGCTAAACTCCTTCCTAAATTCTCCCTATACTTTTATTCACTCATTATAGCCCTCAGGTAGTTTCATTTTATATTTTGAAGAGAGTTTATAATTTTTTGTGGTTGTCCAAAATGATCATGACATTTTAAATGCTAGGATTATACATGATCATTTTAGACAACAATACAGTTAAAGTTTATATGAAGCAACAAATGATCATTGATTTCTTCACAACCAATGAAGAATATTTACTTTAAAAGTAATATACTTGCTTAATATTAGTGACCTAAGAAATGTTCACAATGACAATATAGTAGATATAGAATGCTCATCTTGGCATATTTCTATTAAATTCATATGTAAACTTGTAAGTCTGACTCTTCTATATTTATTATTCATTCAGAATTCCTACATATTTTAGTCTAAATTTTATTTTCTTATAAGTAATTTATTAATAGTCATTTAAGTTAAATATATAATTCATATTGAATTATATGTTTTATTGAAAGCAATTAAGCTGTTAGATGTGCATCTACTTTTGTTTTGAAAATCCTAACTTGTTAAAATAATGTTTTAGTAGAATACATATCAAATGGTATAAAGGAAATATTTTCATTTCAAGACTTTATTGTGAAAAAACCTAATAATATAGAACTCTCTCACTTGCTGTATGTTACATTATTTTTAAGAGAAAGGCATATAAGATTTGTACTTGATACTGATTCTAAATAGTGTGCACATTTTCATAGCCTTTTATATTTTACTGTAGCTCCGAAATATATAACCTTTGCCAAATACCAAGCTCAGTTCAACATCTCTGAGTGGTAACACTAAACTCTCTTTCCCTAACCTAATTCCTTAAACTGTATCATGATATCTTTCTGGACCTGCTTTTCTGCACCTGTTGGTAATTTCCATACATTCAAATGTCAGGTGGTTGGGTTTGTTAGCTGGGAGAGCTTTTCATCTTACCTTGGATAGCATTTTGCCCATTACTAGGCGTGCTTTTTTTTATGGGCAGGATAATGATATTCATGGGAAACTGTGGGCCAGAGAACTAAGCTGAACTTGCAGCAAATCTGCATCACAATGCACTGCCCACTTTTTATTACAGAGAGAGAGAGAAGTAGAGATGTAAGGACATTTTCTAAGGCCTTACTGTGTATTCCATGTAGAAAATTGGTTTGGGATCTGATTATTTAGAAAGATATCTCACAAGAATATTAACCAAGTAATAGGATGCACAATTTGTAACTTGCCCTTTTTATTCCTTACCAACTCTCAGCTTTTTTTGTTTCTTTTAAAATTTTCTTTTCAATTTAAAAGTTACATGAAAGAAATAGACAGGTACAAAATGATAACTTTTACAGGGACATATGGTTCCATGCTGACATAAAAGGGATAAAATAGTGACTTTAGAAGGAGGCAATGTGAAAGAAAAAAAAACCTTCTGATCATATTCTGACCTGGTACAAGCATAGGTGAATAATATGATAATTCTGTGTGTTATTTGGAGATCCACACACCAGTTTCAGAACCACTGTCATAAACAGTATGGATACCACGGTATATGGGTGGCTGTGAACGTGTACCAAACCAGCAAATCTCAAGATTATTTTTCAGAAAAAACACCTGTCAGGCAACATATATTTATTGATTTCCAGGCAATTAATTATAACCAGAAATTCAGTGGTGGAAAAACAAATATGATCCCAGGACATATAAGGCTTACAGTCATGTGTAATAAGCAGAGAGTAATTAAATAATGCCAAATTTTAAATTATGCTAAGTCCTAAGGAGGAAATGCACAGGGATCTAGGCTTAATGAAGGTTCCTTTGAGGAAGTAACATTTGAGGTAACATTGAGCTGTGAACTGAAAGGTCAGGTAGGAATTAGCCAGGAGAAAGGGCAAAAGTAGCCATCCATGTAGAGGAAGTAGCAGTTTTATAAGGACTTGAAGCGACACTAATCACAACACATTTGAAAAACTGCTCAGGTAGTTATAACTAAAAATGAAGGGAGCACAACCTATATAATAAAAGCCTAATAGGCAAGTCAACCGAACGGCGGAAGGACCAATGGAATGACCTGTTGCTATGATACACACTGACCACCAGGGGGCAGATGCTCAACACAGGAGCTGCCCCCAGCTCACAGGCCCAGGCCAGGCAAGAGGGATGTCAGCAGGGCCCCTTCTCCCTTATCTCCTCACCAGTAGCCCCACAGATTGGCCTTTATCGCCAGGCCAGGCCTAGGGACCCTACTCATGTATGAATTTTGTGCATCAGGCCTCTAGTGAAAAATAAACTCAAATTGGACTTTGAAACCATATTAAGGTTTATAACTTTATCCAATGAGCCATGAGAGTTTTGAGGAGTTAAGAGTAATGCATTGCCATGTTTACATGTGCAGTTTTGATGTGATCTCTGTGGTATGAGTGTGGTGACCACATTGAATGAAACATAGATATGGGGACACTAATCAGTAGATTATTAGCTCTAGAACGTGATCTGCCTTTCTGATACATTGGATTAGCATGGTGGAACTATAAGTGGAAAGAAGTTGTTTATCTGCAAGATATTTAGTAAATTAAATACAGTGGGCTTGATGACTGACTACATGTTCTTTAAGCAGACCATCACCAAGATGACCAGGTTAGTTAAGGACACTATCACTGAAATGGGAAACACTCTCTCAGTTTCCCTTATTCATGGGTAGTGTTTTGGCTACAGTGGATGTGAGGTAGTGTTGAAATATTCTAGAGATAAGGTATGGCTATGCAGGTATGGGACTCAAGAGGGAAATCTGGAGTGGAGATATAAATATGAGACTGATCAGAGTATAAGTGGTAACTAAAATCATGAATATGAATGGAATCTACTTGAACATCCTGTCTCAGATTTTAAAACAAGCCAGTCCTTGAAAGGAATTTAAAGAAAGAAACCGGTAAAGAGGAACACGTGCTGTTGTTAATATATAGTAAATAATTTTATTTTCTTGAAACTATGTGTAGTAAGCTGAAGAAGCTGATACCAAGGATTTAAAACTCAATAACATTTCTTCCTCATAAAATATTGTAGTCTAGTGTAATATATAGTGTAATAAATATTCATAAAGCATTTTTTCTGTTTTATTAGAAAATATTTGCATTTGAAATGTTGGACATATTAAAACACTTTTTGAGTTTTCAACATTGAATTTTGAGATCTTTTTCAAAGAATAAGTATATACAACAAAAACACTGTATCTTCTTAGAGCTCTCTGTAACAAGTTTAAAAGGTGGCTTACAAATATTCTTAAAGGAGATATAGGTATAAACTCTGCTGTTTAATCCAATTTTGCAAGCAGTGACAAATTTCCAAAGGAAGTATAGCTATAGCACTGTCCAAAGAAACCCAAGGAACAGCTAAGAGTGTAGGTAGCAGTGTGATTTCCATGAGGGGGCGAAGTTTCACAAGTAGTGATGTTGAAGCCGATATAAGCACATTGTATTACACATTGCACTTTACCTGTGACCACCATACTGACAGAAATTATAGGTTGGTTTATCTACAGTCAGAACTATCTATACTGCTAGGCCACTATGTGGGTTTATATAACAATCCAAAATTAATGTTTTAAGTGAATGCAATTGCATTCAACTTCAAACAAGCTAGATGTGTCTCAAAAAGTAAGGTACAAACAGGGACATCTAATTATAGATATGGGTTTCTGCCTGACCCCAGACTTGATAAAACTGGTTAGCACTTTATCAGCATATCAGAAATTCAATTTAAGCCTAAAATTGTTCTAACTTTGATGGACAGTGATAAAGTGTAAAGACATCTGTGGACTCAATCTTAATGATATTAAGTCTTATTTGAAAGCAGTTTTGTTTTGTTTTTTTGTAACAGGATATCCACTTCCCTGGAATTTTTATTTAATGTATTACTAATGATGTGAAGGAAAAAATACTGAGAACCTACTACCTTCATTGTTTTTACCAACATCAGCAGTAATGGGATAGCATTAGCTGACCAATTTTAAGTTACAATAAAAACAAACTGGAAATTAAACTAGAATGTAACCATTTAAAAAGCCTCACTATATAAACATAAAATCAATAGCCAAGTTTTTTTTGTAGGTATGTGCACAACACTATTAAGAAGAGCAAACAAAAAGTGACATTCTTGAATTATAGTAGATATGATTTTTATCAGTTCAGCGTTTTCTCCAGGGAGGAGTGAAATACAGTGGGGCCTTGACTTACGAGTTTAATTCCTACCGAGACCGAGCTCATTAAGGAGCTCGTTAAGGAGCTCGTTAACTCAAATTACTCTATCAACTCAATGCAAAAAATCGGCAGAGAGACAGCTGGTATCTCAAAAAACTCGTTAGTCGGGACACTAATAAGTCAAGGCCCCACTGTACACAGCTTAGTCTTTGTCATCTCACACCACAAAATAAAACCACCTAGAAAGTAAGGGATAAAATCTCCCCATAGGCACAGATAGATAAATAGATAGACAAAATGGTAATGTTACTAGCACCTCCAGAGTAGCTTTAGAAATATTTAAAATAAAGGGCTGATTTCCTGTTATGACTTGGTCCATTCAACAGGCTGTTGAACTACAGTATGAATGCTTACAGATTCAATGCTTATGCTGGTAATTGGTAAATAGAATATTTCCATTTTGTTCACACTTTCCATTAGCTCATTCATTTATCTTCCTTCTTCTGCTTAGAAACGTATAATAGCGTTCCTAAAATGAAAATCTATGATAATGAATCAATCAATAATTGAGCACTAAATTATCTTGATACTTATTGTATTTAACAAAAAGCTTCCATTATTTTCACTATAACTAAATTAATAGGTATCAAATCTAATTAGTAATTTTAAAATTTAATATAAATTGGCAGATTATCAGTGTCAAAGTTTTTAAATAGGTCTGTGGTAAGTCATAGAAAGTCAAGTCAAAAATGCAATTTGATTATTTTTATTGTATTTAACTTAACTGCAGAAATTATGTTACTTCTAGTTTACAAATTTAAAGATTTTAAAACTATGTTCAAATGTTGAGATATATTTGCTACAAATATTTGCCTTGATTATAAGAAAAGAACAATTTTCATGCCAGGTAAATATTTCACACTTGTCAAATTGTCAAATGTTTTTTATTATGAGGGGGGGAAAAAAAGAGTCTGTCCTCTATGACATTATAGGAAAACAACAACATATAATTATTTCCTTTGTTAACCTAGAATTGATTTATTATTTTGGCAACTTGCTGAATATAAGCAGACAATAGATTAATGTCAATAATCTAAAAACCAGAAGCACTATTCAAAACACCAACCACAGCTATTTGTCATTATTTCATTGGGGGAGTGGGCAGTGGATTATATTACACTAAAGGCCCGATGCACGAAATTTGTGCAAGGGGCTCAGCCCTCCCAGCTGCCTCGTGTCCCTGCCTCCCACCCACTGATCCTTCAGGAAGGTCATTCTGCCATCCGGTCTAATTACCTATTAGCTCTTTATTATATAGGTTGTTTAAGTAAAGCACAATAAACACCCATATATAACATCTATCATACCAGGATGAAAAACACTTTAAAAAATGAATATTTTCTATTCACTACGTATTCTGTATAAAATTAACAAACTCTTGCTTTTTTAAAAAAATATTTTTATTTATTTCAGAGAGGAAGGGAAAGGGAGAGATAGAAACATCAATGATAAGAGATAATCATCGATAGGCTCCCTCCTACACACCCCCTACTAGGGATGCAGCCTGCAAACTTGGCATGTGCTGCCGGGGTCCAACCCCAGCAGGTCCAGGGGTTCCCAAAGGTGTAGACGGAGTCGGCGAAGAAGGAATGACACGGAGACAGTGTTCAGCTGATCAGCAGCCTAGCCAGGATCTCCAGCCAAGTTCTGGTCTCGATCTCCAGAGAGGTTCTGCTGTTTATTGTTTTGTTACATCCGTATTTATACCAGTTGATTTTAATCCTGTCAATTTCTATTACAAAGGTTAGGGCGTTTCTTATCTCCATTCCAGGGAGTAAAGATTATGTAGCTTAAGCATGATTGTTTGTAGTGATTAACTACCCGCCTGGCACTTAGTTAAGGAGTTTCATCCCCTCCCTAACTTCAGGGAAAAGTTCCTACCTGGGGAAACAACCTTTCTAGGAGAAGCATCCCCTCCCTGACTTCAGGGAAAAATTCCTACCTGGGGAAACAAACTTTCTAGGAGAGGCATCCCCTCCCTGACTTCAGGGAAAAGTTCCTACCTGGGGAAACAACCTTTCTCGGAGAGGTGACCTTGGTTAAAACACACAGCGCTAAGGGGAGCAAACATATTAAGAACAGTATGCTATATACGCCAGGTCCCTTGAAGCATATGCTGTGCAGATGTTTCTTTCCTGCAGCGACTGTGTCAAGCAGCGAGGATGGACCGGCTTCCGGCAATGTGCCCTGGCCAGGAATGAACCATGACTTCCTGGATCATGTATCAATGCTCAACCACTGAGACATGCTGACCAGCAAACTACTGCTTTTCATGCAGTAAAGCTGGTGATTTTCTGCTAACAATGTCAGACAATAAGTAAATTATACAAATTAAATAATTACAAGGAATAGTAAGCCTTATAAGAAAACAGAATTGGTTAGTGAATGAAGAAATGATAAAGACACAGAAGTGCTAAGAGAGATGTTACCATTATATGAGGAGGACATTTTTTGCTTTTAATCAGAACTTAAAGAATTTGTCAGGAACACATTTTTCACTGAACCATCTAAATGATGCTCTTCTGGAAGCAGGGAAATGAACACAGAGAAAAGTACATATAATAATAATGATTAAGTCAGAAAAAAAATTAGATGTTGAATTAAGATATTGGAAAACAATAGCAATAAATGGCAACAGAGTGATCTCATTTATTGGTAATTGATGCTAAAATCTATGTTACTCAGGTGGAAGAAATAGTGATTAACTTTCAACTATATTGTTGAGAAAATCTTATATACATATTAATAATAAAATCTGAGAGAGAGAGAGAGAGAAACATGGATGTGAAAAACACTGATCCGCTTGCCTTCCACACATGCCTCGACTGTGGCTTGAACCCGCAACCTGGGTATATGCCCTGACAGGGAATCAAACTCACAACCTTTTGGTGTACAGGACAACACCCCAACCAACTGAGCCATGCTGGCCAAGGCTCTAAATTATAATTCCTAAAATTAAATAATGTAAATGACTTGCTCTTTTATAACATTTAATAGTTCTTTTCAAAATGATTTGTCATAATCCCTTGTCTAATCACATGAATATAAAAACATTTATAGAAAAATATTGTCAGCTACCTTACAAAGTATGTGGCAGAAAATCTATGTGTATATACTTTTTAAAGTATTTGTATGTGTATATAAAGTTACTAATTTGGCATTTCCAGAAGTGACAAATATTTATAGGAATGTCATTTAGGGGAAAACAAGTGGATCTGAATCTGGCCTCTTTGAAAGGACAGTTGATAAATTAAATCAAAAATAGAAATACTGCAAGTACTAGTATATACTGTATACATTTTTGCTTGTTAATAATATATAAATCCATTGTCACCATTTTGACCAATACAGTTTCCCTTTTAATATCATGATTACTTTAACCAGTCTCCTACTAAACACTTAAATTTCTTTTTGACTGGTATAAACTGCTTAATACATCTTTATAGCCAGACCTTTACAAATTTGCCCTTCATTAGCTGAAGGTAAACTGCTGGAAGTGGATTGCTAAAACAAAGGCCATTAAATTTGAAGGTTTTCGATGATAAAAAGACAGTTTATGTTTCTGCACTGTAATCTATTATAGTGTTACTCCTCATTCATAACAGAAATTTAGCAAGTAAAATTATATTTTCATTTGATTTGCTTGTTTCTCTACAAGTGAGCTCAAATATGTTACATGTGTTTATTTGCCTTTTATGTTTTTGTTTTTCATTAATCTATTTTTTCTGTCATTTTTCTCATCACTTAAGCATTTAATATTAAATCATAAAAATCTTATTTGTTAAAGATATTAATCTGACCTTTCTCCTGTGATACTGGCTGTGATACTTTGTTTTCTTTCGTTTTTCCTATTTTACCTTTGATTTGCCTTCATGCATTTTGATTATAGTAGCTTTCTGTTGTCAAATGTACTGCTTTTATTCATTATGTATTTTCTGTTGTTTTGCTAAGAAAAAGTTCCATAGCGTAGTAACAATAACAAAAATACATCAAAAACTTTTTCTGATGATTATGTATTCCTTTACATTTTATAAATATTTTTGTTTTAACTTTTATTCATACTGAATTCATTTTGGTGAAGTTGAGAAAAAAGCATATAGCTTTGTTTTAGATGCCAGTATCTAACAATTGTCCCAGTTCATTTTTAAATGACTAATTCTTTTTCTATGAATATCAGACTTGTGGTTTACAGAATCCCATTTGTTTCTTTTATCTGAGTTTTTATTCAAGGGCCGATACCACACTGGTTTAATATTGTAGGGGTATATTTTAATATCTGCTAGGACAATCTCCCTCTTATTTCTCTACTCATAAACAATAAGCTTGGCTAATCCTTTCCATTTACATTTCCAACCTATTGGCAGAAAGAGCTCATCTTTCTTAGCACACCTTTTAAGAGGTGAAAATATAAGAGTCCCCAAGACTCTTTGCCAGAGCAATTTTAAAATTCCACTCATATGGGACTAAACATTATAATAACATAAATTCTTCCTAAATTAATTTTAGTTCCAACATGCTTCTAATCAATATAAATGGACTATTTTAGAGATAAAGATGTAATTCTAATGTTCATATGAAAAATAAGTTAAGCATTTCTTTTATATTTTACAAAAATGTGTTGAGCTGAGTTTAATACAGGGGTAAAAAATGTTAATTACAGAGAAACAACATTTAGGAAATACTCTATGCCAATAAATAATCTCAACGAAACTCAGACACTATTTATAAAAGCCTCACTGGTAAAGTTAGTCAAGTATATGGAATTAATCTGTGTAATTTTTACCTAGCTTCAGATCACTTGGAAACAAGATAACATCAACTGAGAAATGTATTCCCTCTACAGATAAATTAAAAATTTCAGAGTGAAAATTACTCTTTGAGATAAATGATAAGATGAGGAACTAGAGGTCTAGAGAATTTAAGTGACTCTCCCCAGGGCACAAAACTATTTAAGTGCTCAACAGGGAGTAGCAACCAATTCCCTAAATCCAGGTGCAATTTCTGTTGCACTCCCTAGGCCGTTTCTACTTGATCTTTTATATTACTCCTTCCCTCCCCCTAGTTTTACTGCAGCCATGCTCAGAACAGTATTTTTTTTCTAACCAAGATAATTCAGATATAGCTGGGCAAAGAGGGTAGACACATGTGTGATTACATGCCTCAGGTGCTATGATAGTGCTATTATAATTGCTTACTAGATATTAAAAAAACTGCCCAGTGAAAAACAGAACCTTGGGGAACTAGAAAACCAATCTTAAAGAAGGGTGATGAAGTCTCTTGAGGAATATGTTAAGAAGAATTCCCACTGCTCTCATATATCAACACCTTGAATCCTTCTAAAATATATTCTCAGTTGTTTAAAAGTATTAGTTTTCACCTTAACCGGTTTGGCTCAGTGGATAGAGCGTTGGGTCCCAGGTTTGATTCTGAAGGGTCCCAGGTTTGATTCTGGTCAAGGGCATGTACCTTGGTTGTGGGCATATCCTCGGTGGGGGGTGTGCAGGAGGCAGCTGATCGATGTTTCTCTCTCATCAATGTTTCTAGCTCTCTATCCCTCTCCCTTCCTCTCTGTAAAAAATCAATAAAATATATATTTAAAAAATAAAAGTATTAGTTTTCATCCTTTATAATTTCAATGGCAGGAAAATAATTGAATGAAATCTAGTATACACATTTTTAGGAATACTGTATAGTTTCTAAAATTATGTTTTGAACACACATCTAATTTTTTATAAAAACCTTAAATAAAATAATGTCACAAAATATTTTATTTCTCAAAAAAATATATCTATATTTATATATCTACTAGAGGCCCAGTGCACAGATTCGTGGACCAGTGGGGTCCATTGGCTTGGCCTATGGGGATCAGGCTGAAACCGGCTCTCTGACAACCCCTGAGGGGTTCCAGATTGCGAGAGGGCACAGGCCAGGGCCAAGGGACTCCACTGGTGCATGATAGATCGGAACTACGAGGGACTGCGGGAGGGCTCCAGGGCATGTCAGTTCCACCCAGTCCCGATTTGACGGACCCCAGCCACAAGCTAACCTACCTGTCGGAACATCTGCCCCCTGGTGGTCAGTGCACATCATAGTGACTAGTCAAACGGTTGAATTGTCAGACATTTAGCATGTTAGGCTTTCATTATATAAAATATCCTATCGAATAAAAGAGAAACATGGTAATTAGCCATAACTTCGCTACCTTTCCCATTGGCTAATCAGGGCGATATGCAAATTAACTGCCAAACAAGATGGCAGCCGGCAGCCAGGCAACTGATGCGTACAGGAGGCTTGCTTGCTCCAGTGACTGAGGAAGCCAAGGTTCCCCGCCTGCTGCTGCTGGGCTCTGAGCTGCTAAGAAACACTGTTGCAGATATAGAAGCTAAACAAAACCCAGAAACCTGCTTTCAGCTGGCGGGGATCACAGAGCTGGAGTTTCAACAAAGTTTCAAATACAGAAGGTAAACAAAGCCCAGAAACCTGCTTTCAGCAGCCGAGATCTCACAGCTAAAGCCGGCTCTCAGCTCCAGTGACAGACATAGAAGGCAAATAAATCCCAGAATAAAAAAAAAAGGAAAAAAGGAGAGGTTGGGAGCTTCAGTCACCTGCCAGCCCGAAAATGGCCTTCAGCCCCTCACCAGACTGGCCAGGCACCCCAGTGGGGACCCCCACCCTGAAGGGGGTGTGATCAGCTGCAAACAGCCATCATCTCCTCATCCAGGCTGGCCAGGCACCCCAGTGGGGACCCCCACCCTGAAGGGGGTGTGACCAGCTGCAAACAGCCATCATCCCCTAACCCAGGCTGGCCAGGCACCCAAGCGGGACCCCCACCCTGATCCAGGACACCCTTCAGGGAAAACCAGCCGGCCCCCACCCGTGCACCAGGCCTCTATCCTATACAGTAAAAGGGTAGTATGCCTCCCAGCACCGGGATCAGCGGAGCAGCGAGGCCTCCCAGCACCGGGATCAGCGGAGCCGCGAGGCCTCCCGGCACTGGATCAGTGGATCCACAAGGCCTCCTGAATCCAGGATCAGGGGAGCCGCGAGGCCTCCCAGCAATGGGATCAGCAGAGCAGCAAGGCCTCCTAGCACTGGGATCAGCGGAGCCACGAGGCCTCCTGGCCCCTGGAGCAGAGTGACAGGGGGCAGCGCCCAAACCCCCTGATCACCCTGCAGCTCTGTGTGACAGGGGGCGGGGCCACAACCTCCCTATCCACCCTGCTCTGTTCATGAAAGGGGAAGGCGCCCCAACCCCCTGATCGGCCCTGCTCTGTGCCTGATAGGGTGGAGCTCCCCAACCCCCCAATTGGCCCTACCCTGAGCATGACTGAGGGTGGCATCGCAACCTCCTGATTGGCCCTGCTCTGTGCGTGACAGGGGGGAGCTCCCCAACCCCCTGATTGGCCCTGCTCTGTGTGTGACAGGGGGGCAACGCCCCAACCCCCTGATCGGCCGGCTCTGTATGTAACAGGGGTGGCACCACAACCCTGTGATCCACCCTGCTCTGTGTGTGACAGGGGGTGGCATACATTTACCATTTATAAGAAAAACAGTATTGAAAAAAATATTTTCTCAGTTGTGTCACAGCAGAGCTACACTAACACATTAACAGCGCTTTATATTTTAAAAATATTATAAAGTCTTTTATATGTCCCATATATTATAGAGTTTAAGAAAGATTAGTCTTGTAACAAATGGCACTCTCATTGCTTCAGGTCAGTGAATTTCAACTGGTGTGCCACAGGAATTTTAAAACATGCAATATCTGACTATTTAGTCAGGGGCACTGACCTCTTTTTCCTTAGATTGGCAAATAAAAATAAAATGACAAGATCCAACACAACAATAGCTGTCCAGTGTAAATAAATCAAAATTACACCCATTTTTTTGTCAGCTGGCAAGAAAACATATTTTGGTAATTAGAATTTTAGTAATTAGTTTATGTGTGCCATGAGATGAAAAATATTGAAAAGCATTGTTTAAATTAAATCAGCTAAGTATTAGTTAATAAACTGAAAATAGTAAGAAAAATGTAACCTTTATAGGGAAAACTAGATGTGAATTAAGAAAGATAGTTTAATTGTATGCGGCTTAAACACCAGAAATGTAAAATTCCTCCTCTCTTTGTATAAACACTTTGCATAATTGTTTTATTTTACTGCCTGAAATGATGGAAATTAGTTTTCTTAAAGTATAGTTGGTAAATGTAAAAGCTAGATAATTCTTAAAAATCATCATACTTAAAATCAATTAAAGAATTAATAAAGAAGTAGAAAATCAATCAGAAAACCCAGTGCTCACACAAACTTCAAGGGAGTTGGATTCATATCAATGTATATTAACTTAGCCCAGAATGTAATTCTCCTAAGGAAAATAATTGCTTCCTTGTTTCATCAATCACATGATCTAGGGATAATTAAATCAAACAGTGCATATAAATTGCTTATCAGAGTACCTGGTACATAAGTATTCATCTTAATATTTTAGGTTATCTCTGTATGGGTAATCATATGGATAATAATCATGTGGATAATACTGTTTTTACTCAAACCATAATAATCTTGGCTGTTTCACTGTTCATATGAAACTTTTGGAAGATGTGAATCATGTAAAATAGTCTTTACAAAATGCACAGTATTTATCCCAACAGATTTTGGTTCTTAATATAATTTTCTGTATGTTTTACTTTTATTCTTTTTTCTGTGTTATCTTTTATTTAATGACTAGAGACTCGATACACGACATTCATGCACTGGGTGTGTGGGGGAGGGGATCCCTCAGCCTGGCCTACACCCTCTCACAGTCCAGGATCCCTCGGGGGATGTCCAACTGCTGGGGAGCGGGCCTAAGCCGGCGGTCGGACATCCCCCGAGGAGTCCTTAGTGCTGCCTCAGAAGCAGGAGAGGCTCCCGCCACCACCGCTGTGCTCACCAGCCCTGATCCCAGCTTCTGGCTGAGTGGCACTCCCCCTGTAGGAGCCCACTGACCACCCGGGGGGCAGCTCCTGCATTGAGCATCTGCCCCCTGATGGTCAGTGCGCATCATTGCAACTGGTCATTCTGCTGTTCGATCAATTTGCATATTAGGGTTTTATTATATAGGATGTATTTGAGCATAAGAGAAATTTAAGATGAAAAAGAGAAAACATGTTTTTCTCCAGCATGAGCTGCTCATTTCATAAAACAAGTAGTTGAAGTGATTTCAGGGACTTGCAATATATTTTAAGGACTTGAACTAAAATAATGTTTATTTTTCAATGCCCAGTTTATTGTCTACCACAAAACTCTCCTACCTAGTTTGGAAGTTTTCATATATTAATATGGCACCTCCCAAGCTAAGTGAACTCTTATCTGTATGGTCATATTACTCTATCAAGAGGTAGCCCTGACATTTCTGCCACAGCACTCAATTTGTTGAGAATATATGAAAAAAAGTTTACCTTCTGCCTTGTGATTTTAAAATATGTCCACAAATTATTTGAATCTTCCCATCAATAGGTGACACTGAATTCCTCTCCCTTTGTGGACACTGACTCAATGATTGGCTTCTAATGAATAAAATATGGTGTTAGTAATTATGTGTCACTGGAGGTAAAGTCATGAAAGGCATTGTAGCATTCTCCTTTCTCTCTTTCAGATCACTCACTTTTTAGAAAGCCAATTATCATGTCATGAGGTCAACCAATCAGACATTTGATTAAAGATGGCTAGCAAAGAACTGATGCTTCCTGCCAAGTGCCATATAAGTGAGCTTGGAAAAGAATCCTTGAGTCCATCCTTCAGATGACTCCACCCCTGGTCACCACCCTATCTGCCACCACATGTGAGACCTGAGTCAAAATCAGTCAAGTTTTTTCTAAATTTCTGAACTACAGAAATCTTAGATAATCAGTATTTTCTGTCTTAAGTTGCTATATTTTGAAGCAATTGTTTTCACAGTTGCCTAATACCTGTTTTGATGCTGGGATCTGATATTATGGCAGCATACCAAAAACTTAAGTTGTTGTAGTGAATTTAGAAGCTAAAAGATATGTGAGGCAAATGTTTGTGGAAGTATCAACAGCCTAAAAAAATTGTAAAATTTTACAAACTTTGAGAAAGCTGCAATTGAGGGTTTATAGGAAAACATAAAAAATCTTACTGGGAATGGGAGGAAGGGGGATCTTTGCTTTGCAGTAATGGAATAATTAGCAAAAATAGCATCTATAGTAATATGAAAAGTAGAAAATATACTTATTGAACTCAGCTAGCTTAGGAGATTTCTAGGCAGGGTATTAAGGTGCCACCTGGTTTGGCAACCTGGGCATGTGCCTTGACTGGGAATTAAACTGGCAACCTTTTGGTGCATGGGACAATGCTAAACCAACTAAGCCACACTGGCTGGGCTTAAACTATATTAACACAAACTTGAAATAAGTATTAAACTTCCTAGTGTTTTTATTCTATTTCTCCTTGCACATACTTTTATTTAACAATAAAAAGTTACTGTGTTACTTGGTACACAGATATAACTGTGAAATACTTATGTCAATAAAAGCATTTTGCACCATAAAGAAGTTTCTTTGTCTAATTTAATGTATTCAGGCCTGAATACTACCGTGTTTGATATAAGACGGCAATTCTGCTTGCTCAGTATTTTCATTTGCCTTGTATCTCTGCTCCCCAACCCTTCTTCCTCTCTCTCCTCCCCTTCCGCACACTCTCCCTCTGTGTCATTTCTGAATCACATTTTTAAAATAGGTGTTTCTCATATTTTACTCTGGAAGCAAATCTCTGACTAATCTTTTGTTAGCTTTCCTTTTACTATTCTCTCAAATCCATTTGTGCTTACTAATATGTCTAGTATAAACACACTCAACACTGTCATATCTTTTTGACTTTACACTTACAATGTCTATCATTTTATATGTAAGATGTGTGTGAAAGAGAGATATGTGTGAGGTATGTGTGTCTGAGCGTGTGTGTGTGAGGGAGAGAGAAATGGAGGGAGAGAAAGGGACATTTTCTTCTAGGTGATATATCACTTTTGTATTATTATTTTGGGATACTTATGTTCCAACTAATGAAGTTTTATTATTTTTATCAGTTATTTTATTTTATTTATTTATTTTTAAAATATATTTTATTGATTTTTTTACAGAGAGGGAGAGGGATAGAGAGCTAGAAATATCAATGAGAGAGAAACATCAATCAGCTGCCTCCTACACACTCCCCACTGGGGATGTGCCCGCAAATAAGGTACATGCCTTTGGCCGGAATCAAATCTGGGACTCTTCAGTCCGCAGGCCGACACTCTATCCACTGAGCCAAACCAGTTAGGGCAGTTATTTTATTTTTAATATTTTATAATGCCCTTAATTCCGTTTTTCTCCTTTGGTAAAGTTTCTACTAGTTGGTTTAGGCTTTAAAATAAATTATGTAACTCTCATCTATTAACTCTCTTTGTGTTCTCCTTAGATAAACTCCTGTTAGTTGACTTGACTTTCATCTATTCAACAATCAATATGGTTTTCTACTTTCCTAGTTTCTTATTTTCTTCCATTCCCACTTTCTGGCATAATATATGGCAGTTAGGTTTTGTCACAACCTTGTTTTTATTCTAGATTATAATTAACACGTTAAGCGCCCAGCCTGTTTTGTCTTCCGGACGGAAAGTATAGTGTCAGTCATGGGTGACTAACAGGGCACTTAATGTGTTAAACTAGAGGTCCAGTGCGAGATCGACCTGAAACTGGCTCTCTGACATCCCCTGAGGGGTCCCAGATTGCAAAAGGGCACTGGCCAGGCCGAGGGATCCCACCAGTGCAGGATCAGGGGTGGGAAGGGACCCGGGAAGTTGGCCAGCAAGGGAAGGACCGCAGGAGGGCTCCAGGGCATATCCTGGCCATATCACTCAGTCCCATTCAGCCAAACCCCAGCAGCAAGCTAACCTACTGGTCAGCGCATCTGCCCCCTGATGGTCAGTGCACATGATAGTGAGTGGTTGAGTGGCCTTAGCATATTATTAGCATATTATGCTTTGATTGGTTGAACGGCCAACTGGTCAACCGGATACTTAGCATATTAGGCTTTTATTATATAGACTATGTTCACTTCTTGCAGACAGTCCTTTTGCTAATGTTTACTTCATCACCTTTTGGTTAGATGAAATCCATCCCTTAGTATATTGCTCAAGGAAGTTTCAGGCTTACACTATTACAGGAGTTTTTGCAGATATAAACCTTTTTCTATAGCATTTATAGGCTGACTATAAAATTACCTATTCGCATTACCTTTCCTTGAGTTACATACACAATATTTCACTGCTGACTTAATTTTTCCATTGCTTTGTAGGTGTCTGATTTCAAGTGTTCTATTTTTTCTCAATACATAATTTGATTTTTGGTGTGTTTTTTAATAGAGGTTTCCTAGATATTATTCTTCATTTCTTTAAAGTCTAACAATATACTAGAATATGTTGCAGAGTTGATTGTTCTATATCAATTTCTTCAGGTGCATATTAGGTAGGTTCAATTAGTAGTTTCAGGAATTTTCAGGATTTTCTTGGATCATAGTTTAAAATATTAATTCTCTTTAATGTCTTGTCTTTTTTTGAGATTCCAATTATATATATATATATATATATATATATATATATATATATATACATATATATATATATATATATATATATCAGAATTTGCCTCTCTTCGATACCTATATCTTTTGAGCCTTATACTTCTTTTAATTTAATTTTTGTTTTTTGACTGCTTTAATTTCTCAATGTCTCATGATATATTCAGTAAATTTTACTCTCTGTTGTGCATCATAATTTAATGACTACTCATAATATTGTCTTCTACTCCTCATTCTTTACTAAGTTTGTATTTTAATATTTTCATTTTCTGTCCATTTTTATGCTAACCTTTTGACTTAAGGAGTTCTTTTATTTCTATAAATGAAATTCAATGTTATTTAATTCATATTTAGTATACTAAGTTACACTTTTTCCCTGTTTCATGCTTGATTTATCATTGTAAGCTTTTTACTCATATATATCTGTTCACTTTATGCTATTTTTAAATTTTCTGAACTGACAATAACAGATATGTCTTCACTGGAGGAGGCTTGAAGTGTTTGACTATGTGGCTTTCTGGGATTCTTCTTGCAAGATGACTCTTTTGGTAAAGTGAAATGTGGTTTATTAAGAGGTGCCTTTTTATTTTTTATTTTTAGAAAACAAGAGTGATTTCTGATTCTGTAATTTTTTCTCATCTCTGTAAGACCCATAATTTTCTCTGCTTACTTTCTCCCATTCCAAATGCTTTCCTGAATTCCAAATGCCTTTCTGAGATTGTTACCTCTGGTCATGGGCAATTTCAAACCTGCTTCCCTGTAGTACCCAGAAGCCAGCCTGCTGATCTGCCATTTCTCATTTCTACTTTGAGTTTTACCCTATTCACAGGGGATCTGACAAATTACTTTTCCTCTGTCCCTGCTAGGTCACTGATCCCTTGATTCTTTAATAGTCATTGCCTGACTCTCCACATGAGTCTGAACTGCAGGCAGGTTCAGATAGTTTGAAGTTATATTTCCCTGTTTACATTAAGTTCACATTTGTATCTTTATGTCCTGGTCATCTTTCAGGCATAAACTATTGTTTTAAATTCTCTTCCCCTTTGTTTATCTATATGATTTTGGAAAATGTGTAGATGTATTTGGTATTGTAGGCCTCATTTTCTATTTATTTTGTTTTTTTCTTATATTTTCTAACTACTTAGTTTAATATTCATTTACTTTATTTTCACTTTCTTATATAATAACTAGAGGCCCAGTGCACAAATTCATGCACAGGTGGGGTCCCCCTCAGTGGCCTGCAGGGTTCAGGTCAAAACCCGCAGTCCAACACTGCCTGCAGCTCCTACCTGCTGCTCCCAGTCATCCCGGCCCCACTGTGCCTGCCGCAGGTTCGCACCCAATCAGTTCCAATCGGGAGAGGCTCACGCTGCCACAGCAATGCTCACCAGCTATAAGCCCTGCATGTGGAACCCTCCCAAGAGGAGTGGCCTTCAAGATAGGGCTGAAACTGGCTCTTTGACATCCCCCAAGGGGTCTTGGATTGCAAGAGGGTGCAGGTCAGACTGAGCGACCTCAATGGTGCACGACTGGGCCAGGGAGGGACCGCGGGAGGGCTTCAAGGCTTGCCTGGCCCATCTTGCTCAGTGCTGATTGGCCAGACCCCCAGCAGCAAGTTAACCTACCGGTCAGAGTATCTATCCACTGGTGGTCAGTGCACGTCATAGTGACTGGTCGACCAGTTGACTGTCTGCCCCTGGTGGTCTGTGTACGTCATAGTGAGTGGTTGAGCAGCCTTAGCATTCATTAGCATATTACATTCTGATTGGCTTGTTCAGTTATTCTGCCATTTGGTCTATTTGCATGTTACCCTTTTATTATATAGGATAACTAGGGGTCCCTCAGCCTGGCCTGCACCCTCTCAAAATCCAGGACCTCTGGGGTGATGTCACACTGCTGGTTTCAGCCTGGTACCCACATGCCAGGCTGACGGACCCCACCAGTGCACGAACACCCTTCCCTCTGAGATTCATCAGTCAGTTCCATGTTTCCATGCCTATGCATTGAGTGTCTGCCCCCGGTAGTCAGTATGCATCATAGCTACAGGTCGAACAAATGATCGAATGGTCACTTAGGCTTTTATATATATAGATGTTTGTAGTGCAACATTTTTCATAGGCACATTTTTTCTACAAGCTGAAACATGATGTGTTTTTCCTATTATTTTCTAGATAGCTAATAAATTCCATAACGTAAGTAGCAGATTTAAAAATACTTTAGTAACTTTTCTTTTTCCTCAGTTGAAGGGTAGCTTGAGATATCTAGTTATAGCAATAAAAACAGAAACCATAAACTAAAGTTTAAACAATGCTATGTTTTTGTAAAAATATTTTACCACCAGAACAATATAATTGTATTATGTAGAGTTTGCCATTTTTATTCATTCTATTTTTCCTTTCAAGAAGCTCTGATTTCAATAAGATATTTTAATAAGACAGCCCTCAGATAAGTGAACTGCACCTATATTTTGTCCAAAAATTTTAGCCTACATAAATAAGCAAAATTTTTAATGCTACTTTTCTCAATATGAAATCTGTGTAGAAAAGACATCAAAATCTGAAGTGTTGAGCTGCACATTCATAGCATCTACCTCAGCGGTTCTCAACCTGTGGGTCACGACCCCTTTGGTGGTTGAACGACCCTTTCACAGGGGTCGCCTAAGACCATCCTGCATATTAGATATTTACATTACGATTCATAACAGTAGCAACATTATAGTTATGAAGTAGCAACGAAAATAATTTTATGGTTGGATCACAACATGGGGAACTGTATTTAAAGGGCCAGAAGGTTGAGAACCACTGATCTACCTTTTTCTTTTTTAAAAAGATGTTTTATTGGTTTTAGAAAGAGAGAAAGGAAGAAGAAGAGAGAGAAACATCCATCAGCTCTGGAACACTCCCTACTGGGGATTGAGCTGGCAACCTGCGCATGTGCCCTGACCAGGAATCCAACCAGTGATCTCTCAGTGCACAGGATGATGCCCCAACTAAGCCACACCCACCATGGCAAACTTTTTCTTAATCAAAATCTCTGGGATCAGGTCTAGAATTTTTATTACATTTAATATCTAAAATGGAATTATATTTATTGAAAGTTAAGGACCACAATGTAAGATTTCATGGAACAATAATAAGGTATGACAATAAAGTGTAAATGGTGCAGTACAGCAAGTAATAATATTCTTTCCTTTGATTCATTCCCTCAGCAATAGCTCATCCAATTTTCTTTTAATCCTTATCCAGAACAATGATATCCCGATGTGCCCCTGAACACTCTCCCATCTCCATTTCTTTTTTTTTATTGATTTTTTACAGAGAGGAAGGTAGAGGTATAGAGTTAGAAACATCGATGAGAGAGAAACATTAATCGGCTGCCTCCTGCACACCCCCTACTGGGGATGTGCCCAAAACCAAGGTACATGCCCTTGACTGGAATTGAACACAGGACCCTTCAGTCCACAGGCCAACGCTCTATCCACTGAGCCAAACTGGGCAGGGCCCATCTCCATTTCTTCATCTGTGTACCAGTAAGCACAGGTAGGCTTGGCACTCAGGCCAACTGCCTGCTGCTGGCAACATCAGGCACAACTATAATCTTCATGCTGCTCAGCATGCACACAGCTTACCATTATGTGACCAGTTCTCCACTAACAACCACAGATGGAGCCTGGCAGGCATGGCTCAGTAGCTGAGCATCGACCTACGAACCAGGAGGTCATGATTCGATTCCCAGTCAAGGCACGTGCCCAGGTTGCGGGCTTGATCCCCAGTGGGGGCCATGCAGGAGGCAGCCTATCAATAATTCTCTCTCATCATTGATGTTTCTATCTGTCTCTCTCTCTCCTTCCTCTCTGCAATGAATAAAAATATGTGGAAAAAAAAAAGAACCACAGTTGGAGACTTGCCATTAATGCCAGCTTTGACAGCAGTGAGAAAACAATTCAAACCTGGGTAATAGTCCTCATCTTGATGGTAGTATTGATATCTTTGGGTTCCACATTGTGAAGAAATAATAGGCAGTAAGTAATGCACTTACCATAGCAAAAGTTAAATATCACCACCTAGTTTACTGGCTCAAAGCAAATGCTTGTTGTTGCTGTTTCAATCAACAGTTTATTGTAAGCTTCTCCAGCAGATATACCAGGGACTTACATGCTTGTGGGAAATGATACAGGAATTATATACCAGATAGTGGTGAAACTGTTAGATCTGCACTAAGGGCACCATCATATCTGAATGAAGCATATTCTGGTTAATGAGGCAGTTAACACTAGTGCAGCCTGTGTAAACTTAGTGTAAAATTGGGTTCTATAATATTGGCAAAATGGCCACATTCCCGTACCATAAAGAAAAAATCAAATTTCTATAAAATAGTGTGGATGGTGAAGACTGAGTTGTTGATTGGAAATGTGGAGAACTGGGTAATAATTTCAGCTTGCGCTTCTTGCTGTAATCAACAGTGAAAAGTTTTAATCAGCAGGAAGGCAAACCTAGGACCCTTTCTCCCACTAAAACTGTATCTGACCAGACACTAAACAGGCTAGCACCTTGGCTTTGGATCTCTTAACCTCCAGAACTGTGAAAAATAAATGTCTGTTAATTAATCCACCCAGTCTATGGTATTTTGTTATAGTATCCTGAACAAGCTAAGCCAATATAGTTGAAGTAGCCAAATTTCAAATAATCCAGTCCTATAGTTTGGTGAATTTAAAAACTCTGCCCCAGGGGCAATGGAATACATTTCCTGATTAGTAAATTAGGGAACAATGAATATTGTATGTTCTGATCAGTTTCTCATAAATTTCCTTTCTTGAGTGGTAGTACATGTGAGCTCATTTGCTTCTCAAAGCAAGGCTCCTAAATGGTTGGATGTTTGACTGATGACAGAAGCCAATAGTTGATTTGTCACCTCTCAAAATGTCCTGAACAGCAGAAGAATCACAAGTATTTTCTAATATATATGAAGAATATATTGGGGGCCTTTTCTAAGATTATTAGATTAGACCATATTTGTGGATAGAGTGGCCAATAAAAGAAACCTTGAATTCTTGTATGGTCTGGTAGTCCTTTTTTCAGTTGAGTAGCACTTGGATTTCAGGTTGACCTATGGTAAAATTGAACTTGGACGCTAAAAATTAATCTATATTATGTAATGGGAATGATCAAAGGAGCTAGAAATTTTACATGAAATTATCATGGGAATCCTATTCAATCATAGTCTCCAATGTTCCCTTAGAATCCTCTTAGATATCTTTTTTGAAAACTTGGTATAGGTGAGTGGCAATATGAGAAAACATGCCTTTAGTAGTTGTTATGTGTAGTCTAAAGATGTAGGTGGGAAATTATGCCACTGAATAAGGCTTTTTGATTTCAATGAAAATAATGAGATTTTCAGGTGCCTAAGGCAGTTATTTACCAGAGGCAATTAAGAACAGAAAAATAGCAATAAAAATATAATCACAGGACACATTTTAAGAGAAAGTCAATGGCATCCTTAGGATAGTTTCTGCTAGGCTCATAAACTGAGAAAACTCTAAGTCTGGGGGTTACATGGCCAATGAAGGCCACTATTAATAGTCAGAACCCTACCCTTTGTCCAAATGTAAACTAAAACCACAGTGTGAGATGTGAAGGAAATGGAGTGTGCATACTCTTGAGAAAGGACCCTACTATCAAGTGTGTGTGTGTGTGTGTGTGTGTGTGTGTATCTTGATATGTTAATAAATGAATTTTAGGTCTGAATCTGCCTCTTTATCAGTACTGCAGGACCCCAAACCCAGAGAATGGCTAACCTTCCATCTCTGAGAATGTAGTTGGAATAGATATTTGGGGAAAGTGTAGAATCCACTCATTGTTTCCATGGTCATTGGCATAAAGGCTTTTCTTCATTTAAAGAGCCAGGATGATGTACTCAGAAATTATCTTCCATATCAAAAGAGTAAGGAAAAGCAGCTTCATATTCTGGAGAAGCATAGTGTTAGAACCATATCAAAGATTTAAAAATTTCAGAGGTGATTATGGCTAACATATCACCATTTAACCTACCTGAAAAAGATGGATAAGTCTTAAAATTAATAGTGGATTATTATAAACTTAATAAGGTGGGTTTATAATTGCAATTTTTTCAGATATTGTCTCTTTATTGGAGCAGAGAGCATATGCCTTAACACCTGACATAACACTATCTACCAAAAATAACTAAGCAACAAACTAAAGAAATATTTTTCTTTCTCCTAGGAAAAATAGTGATGCACATACTCTACCCTGTCTCAGGGATATATCAATTCTCTATATGTGTACCATAATTTAGTCTAAGTAGATACTTATTCTCATCAATCCACAAGATTTCACTATGTAGAGTAAGTACCCAAACATAGATGCAGATACACAGTAATATACTTCATCATAAGATAGAAGTAGTAGAGATAAGGATTATCTTCACACAGGCCCTAAAGGAACACATTCCCAATGTGCCTCTTCTTACTTCACCATTATACTTCCCTCATTTCACTTCTAGGGTCTTATGAAGAAGATGCTTGTGATCTGCTGACTGAGTAAAATGATAGTTCCAAGTGGCTCTGCACAGCATGTTGGCCACAACCAGAAATAATTTCTGGAGCATCTTAGCCCTGCTCACTGTAGCTTGAAAGGCAATGGTGAAGACAAATTATTGCAGGGAATTCAAATACATTCCATGGTCTACCCTATTTGAAAAGCTGAGCATCTAAATCATTTTGGACACTAAGTTCCACCCCTACTGGGGATTTTTCTAAATATATTGATGTGGCCATCTCATCTTCAAAGAGTATATATAAAAATAATACTAAATATGTTTAATATTTATATTGAGTTGATACTAAAAAGTAGATTAGAAGCAGTACAACATGGATAATGAAGATTTGACTTTATATAGTTTTAAATTATTCTGGTGAATATTTTAATCTTGGTTATGTACTGAAAAGATTAAGTTATATTCAATTTTAGCAATTTTCTTTAGAATGCCATTTAAAATTGTTGCCTTTATATATATTATTAAAGGAACATAGAATCATGTTGAATATCACTTATATCTCAACTATTTTTTTAATATTCAATGTTACTAACAGTGTTAAGTATAAGTATAAAATAAATAAAGCCAGTAATGAGAGTTTACAAAGGCATAATTTTACCTGATTAAATACTGTAGGTTTAAAAAATCAGCAGAGAACAATTCTTTTTTTTAAAGAGGTGATCCAACATAGAAAAAGAAATACATTCATTATTACTAAGCTTTAACATCATTCACTCTTGTTCAACATTGAAAACAATTTTTAGAATTTTATGCCAAAGAACATTCTTTCAATTCTCAATGTAAAAAAGAGAATTATTTGTTCTTATTAAGCTTTGATTGTTAAGACAAAATTATTCATAGTATATTATTATAAGGCACCTCAGGGGCATCTGTGACACATAAGCAACAGGATAAACTTACTTTGCTTGTTTCTGGCTTCTCTGTTATGTTCCCATAGAAGCAAATAAAAAGCTTTCAAATCACTTGTTTTTCAGAATTCATTCAGCCTATTTTCATAAATCACATGTAAGAGGCCAGGGCCAGATACTTTTAAACATATGGAGGAAAATCCTTTCATAGGTTTACATAAGGCCCAGAAGGAAGGCAATGTATTTGTGCCCTAAGTGAACTATTGTTTTCTTTCTTTCACATAACTCTACTCTTACCCTCATGATATACAATAAGCTACAAACCATACACAGCTTTCAATCACTGACAGGAATACCAATAGCCTCATATTCGAGCACTATATTTGGCCAAGGCATAACCTCAATTTAAAGGAAGCATGAGGAAATCTCTTGGAGAAGTCAGTAGGGCACAGTTGTTAAGTGAGCAAGCATTACAGATAGAATTCCTGATGCCCATCTGTCCTCACTACCAACTAGCTTCACTAGTTCAGGCCGGTCATTATTCTTCTCAGTTTTGATCTCCTCTTCTTAAAGTAAGAAAAGTAATAACTCTTATTTCAAGGGGTGGTTATGAGGATTAAATGAGATCATGTCTACTAACAACTTCAGACAGAGGTCAATAATCATTAGAAATTGGTTTGGTATTTCATTACATTTTGTAGAATGGGACATACAAAAGAAATCACAGTCTCCTTTAAAAACTTAATAATATATCAGCATGCTACCTAAGGATCCTGATACAGGTATAATCTACTGACATTCTTTAATTATAAGATTTGCCACAAAAGTTAACATTTAAAGTCCGTTTACTGTTTATGGGCATGCTTAGTTAAAAAAAACACACTGAATTATTCTAAATAATTAAAGTCATTGAGGCTTTGTTAAAATTTGAATACATCATAATTTTATAGTAATCGGTAGAGCTTTGTTATTTACTAGTCAAACTTTGTAAAATGGCCTAGTTTTGGTCTGATTGAGCAAACAAATTAAAATAAGGAAAACTACATAATAGACTTAGTACACATTTCATGACCCTGAAGATTGTGCCACAATTACCAAACTATCAGTAAGTGACTGAGAATGATTGCAGAAAGTCCTACCTTCATCATCTGAATATACTACTCACTGAAATCTTTGTTTTGTAGATCTCTGATTATACTCATTATATACATATATATATACAAAAGTGATACTTGTCTTAGAGATATTTCTTGGCTAAGTTGTTTTTATGGATAGAGAGGTGACAGTGTAGTTTCAGTAAGAGGGAAAATGGGGGAGGGGAAGAATTCATGTTCACCAGCAATATTGATAAATAATAACCTATAGTAGATAACCTCAAGGTTTTTCATATCTTCCCAATCACTAACCTTGTAATAGTCTGGCAGGCCAAACTCAACTCTTTGCAAGACTTGGAGGAAACTTCAGAAGTGTTCGTATTCTGTAATGTCCAACTTTTAAAAAATGATCATTGTAGGCTGTGTTGTAAGAAGTATGTAGAATAAATGCAGGTAGAGTGTTCTTGAGACATACACTGCCTTATTCAGCAAGTAGGAAAATAATTGGAGATGAGTTTAAGGACTAACTGGGCTCTCTGTGAATTGTAAGTAGGCTAAAATTCCATCAATCTTCTATAAAATCCCACTGGCGTTTGTGAGAAGACTAGCTTTTTATCAGTCCTTTGTTATAAAAAATTAGAATCACAATCTAATTACTTGTTATTTTCTACTTTGCCTATTTAATTGGCTAAGAGCAACAGTTTGATATGTGAACTACTGAACTATGCTGCACAGAGGACATCATTATATTATTTTTATCTTTAATGAGAAAAATTCCAGTATTTCACCACTAAGTGTGGTATTTCTGAAAGGTGTCTGGTAGATATTGTTTGCCAAGGTGAGGATTCTTTCTTTCTATACTAAAAGTGCTGCAGTGCTACATAATTTTACAAACATTACTTCACTTACTTATTGCAGCAATTAGTATCATTATCCCTAATTTCAGATGAAAAATATGAGACTCAGACTTAATGAGCATCAAGTTCGTGAAACTAATTAGTGGGGCCAGAAATCAAACACTTCCCTACTAAATTTTTCTGTTTTTAGTTTCTCTCTTTTACAACCTATCCCACAACTCATAATCATAGAGAGCTTTCAAATATAGCAGTTTCATAATTTCATTACTTGTTTTCAGAAATCACCAGTGAATTTTGTTACCTTTTATAATAACACTAGAGGCTCAGTGCACAAAAATTTGTGCACTGGCGGGGGGGGGGGGGAGTGTCCCTCAGGCAGACCTGTGCCCTCTCACAGTCTGGGACCCCTCGGGAGATAACCACCTGCTGGCTTAGGCCCACTCCCCGGGTGGCAGATGGCAGGCCCTATCCCACAGTGCCTTCCCCGCCTCCCCGGGTTGCCCATGGAGGCCCGATCCCGCGGTGGGGCGGGCAGCGAATGGCACTGCCCCACCCCGCTGCTCCGGGTCGCCCATAGCAGGCCCGGATGGCGGCGGGGCAGGCCGCAGATGGCGCTGCCCCGCCCCGCCTGCAGTATGCAAATTCAACGGCCATCTTTGTTGGATTAATTTGCATACTCTTCTGATTGGCTGATGGGCATAGCGAAGGCACAGTCAATTAGCATCTTTGTCTTTTATTAGTGTAGATATTTTATTATGATATCAACAAATCTACTTGCTATTGTGTGTCTCAGGCACTAAAATCTATTCTTTTTTAGTCCCTATTAGAAATGCTCGGCCCATTAGATCTAAATAGCATGCATAAATAAGCTCTTTATTGGACACACATTTACAATGACATTCCCTATAATTTTCGTCTATTGTATAGGGTCACAAGTTCAAATATTTGATGTTCCAAGTGTCCTCACAGCTAAAGGTAGCCATATGACATAGTTTTGGAAGATAAGATATAATCAAAAGTGTTTGAGTGGGTCTTCTTGGAAACGTTTTAAAAAGACAGACCCAAGATGTTTTGGCATCTCTTTCTTGTGTTTGGTCTCTAGGTCTTACCCTTCTTCCCAATTGAAATGCAAGTACCAAACCCAGAGGTGAAACAGACATATTGTGCCATAATGAACACAGTTACATGCTCTAAGTAGAAAGGATTTGCTAAATTGATAATATATGAGCTGCTACACTAACTCAGCTCTATCTAATTCTGTACTCTACATTAAAATAATGAGTTTATTATCATAGAGATTTCTGATATAAACATTCTTGTCTTATTTTCTCCTTTCTTCTTAATACCCATTACTTTAAAAAATATTTTCTTATTGATTTTTTTTTTTTTTTTTAGAGAGTGAGGGAGCCAAACCACAACCCAGGACATGTGTCTTGACCGGGAATTGAACCTTCAATCTTTCAATGCATGGGATGATGATGTCCAACCAACTGAGCCACACTGGCCAGGGATTAATACACATTTCTATCCCGCTCTTCCATAGGTACCAATCCAGTATGTTTAATATCTGTCCTTAATATGCAAATGATATTATAAAATATGTACTGTTGTTTCTTGAATATGTCATTCTAATTTACACAAATGGTACTAAGCTGTAATACCTATTTACTATTTTTCTCATTCATCTTCATATTTTTGAAATTTATCCATGGCACTGTATGTATTTTAGTCCCTTCCCTCTTACTCCTTCTAGCTTTCTTTAATATTTCCATTTTCCTTATCTATATACCTGCCATGCCAAACAAAGTTTCATATATACCTTGTTACATGTCGTCTCAGGTCCTTGGAGAATATTTTTTTTTCCCTATGGGAACATATTTCTCAGGAGTAGAATCAGTTCATCATAAGTATACACATACTGAGTTTCCCTAAATACTGTCAAGCATTCCTTTTCTTCACAACATGGTTATCAGTAGATTGTATCCACATTTCTAACTTTTTCACTCTGATGTTTTAATTTGCATTTTTTTCTGATTGCTACAGAAGTTTGCTCAGTCACAGGCTACAACTTCCTATTCATTTCTTTGTCAGTTTTACTACTGAAATATTTACCTTTTTACTTTCCCATATTTAGAGCTCTTTCTCATTTATATTATTAATCTATTTTTTAATTTTTATATAGTGAAAAGATATTTAGAATTTTTTTCACTGCTTACCTAGCTGTGATTATAGAAATTGTTAGTAAAGATAATTCTTTAATTATTTTTGTGTTTTCAAATCTACCTTTTCATTATCTTATTTGTGCATTTTAGATCTCATTTAAGATGTTTTCCCCACTCCTTGGAGAAAGTATTATCTTTATACTTTTTATTTTTTTGTATATTTAAAAACATTAATACATTTTGAGTGCAATGCTGTTTGGAATAAAGTAGTGATATAGCTATGTTCTTTTCCATAGATTGGGCCATTAGTTTTCTCAACACTACCTACTAAAATAAATAATTCTTTCCCTATTTGTAATAAATCATTTCTCATTTTCATATAAATACACATAGAAATATATACTTATAAATAAATAATACAAGAATAAATTGTGTTTCACATACTCACAACTGTAATCATACTTTTCTAACTCCTGTATATACAGGGGTTCTTTTTTGTTCTCTTAGTCAAATTCCTTTTCATGTAGTTTAGAACTATGGTTTATTAGAACATATCAATATTTGTCAATGAGAATACACTTATCTTCTTTATCAAAGTTGACTTAGCCATTTCTGCAACTGAATGCATTCATGTCCACTTTAGAAAAAGATGATCAATTGTTTCAGAGTGTACAGATGGAAATATTGCTTTTATTGTAGTGATAATATGTCTTATTTTAGAGGAAATTGACATACTAGATATATACATGTCGCTATTTATCCTTGCATATACGTTTTTCCATTTATTAAATCTATTTTATTACTTAATTTTTCACTTTACTATTTTATTAGAGCTGTAATTTAAACTATAAAAATGTTAACTTTTTATTTTGGTTCTTAGGTATTTTAATTTTTGATTGTTATTAAGAGCACTGTTTATTATTATAATGTTTATTAGTTATTGCTGCTGCCATAGAGGTGCTATTGATGTCCATTAGCTAGCTGATTCTTTATCCAGCCACCTTAATAAACTTTTTTTAAATTTTTTCATTGATTAAGTTATTACATATGTGTCCTTATCCTCACATTACCCCCCATTACCCCCACTCATGCCCTCACTTCCCCTGTTGTCTGTGTCCATTTGTTAGGCCTATATGCTTGCATATAAGTCCTTTGGTTGATCTCTCTCCCTTACCCCCACCCGCCACTACCTTCCCTCTGAGGTTTTGATGGTCTGATTGATGCTTCTCTGTCTCTGGAACTTTTTAATCTGTTAATCCTTTTGAGTTTTCTGTTTAGATGATCACATTAGTCTTCATGCTTCTTATATATTTTCTTATAGCTTGACCTATCTCTTCCAGTAATATTAAATATTATAAGAGACTAGAGGCCCGGTGCATGAAATTCACGCACTTGGGGGTGTTCCTCAGCCAGGTCTGCACCCTCTCACAGTCCAGGAGCCCTCAGGGAATGTCCGACTGACAGCTTAGGTCTACTCCTCATGGGAAGAGGGCCTAAGCCAGCAGTCAAATATCCTTAGCACCGCCATGGAGGCATGAGCCTGGCTTCTGGTTGAGCAGCACTCCCCCTGTGGGAGCACACCAACCACCAGGGGGCAGATCCTGTGTTGAGCATCTGCCCCCTGGTGGTCAGTGTGTGTCATAAGGGCTGGTCATTCCTCCGTTGGGTCAAAACCAGCTCTCTGACATCCCCTTAGGGGTCCCAGATTGTGAGAGGGTGCAGGCCAGGCCGAGGGACCCCACTGGTGCACGATCTGGGCCAGAAATGGGCATGGGAGTTTGGCCAGCCAGGGAGGGACTGCAGGAGGGCTCCAGGGCAAGTCCGGCCCATCTCACTCAATCCCTATTGACCAGACCCCAGCAGCAAGCTAACCTACCAGTCAGAGCATCTGCCCCCGGTGGTCAGTGCATGTCATAGTGACTGGTCGACCAGTAAACTGTCTGCCCCCTGGTGGTCAATGCACATCATAGCAAGCAGTTGAGTGGCCTTAGCATATTCATTAGCACATTACACTTTGATTGGTTGAATGGCCAACTGGACAACCAGACACTTAGCATATTAGGCTTTTATTATATAGGATGGTGTCAATGGTAATATATTAATATCTTAATAGAAATGTGCCAACAACCTCTCTATTAAATATAATATTTGCTGTTTCTGTCAGTGATAAGTTTTTACAAAATTAGATACCATACATTTCTAATATTCATAAATTAAATGGTTGTTTTTCTCTTAGCATACTTAATAAAATCAGTTAATCAGTTTATTTTTTTCCTATAATTAAACTCCTTTTAGAACATAATGATTATGTTTATTACAAACTTGATAGATTTTAACTATAACACTATGAACAATAAATCATATAGACTATAAATATTAAAGTAATAAGATATTATATTATGCTTGTTATCTCTCTTAAAAGTTGATAGGTAAAGAAGATAATAAACCCAAATACATAAAACTTGAATAATCTAATTTTTTAAACTTTAATTAATAGCCTTATAGAGTACCATATACATCTAAACAAAAAAATGCATGTTTATATTAATCACCAATAAAAAATGTAAATGTTTACCATTAAATAATGTACAGAAAATAATCTTATTTTTCCCAAAGAATCAGATCAAATAAAATGTGTTTTCCACTTAATAATGCAATAAAATAGAAGTTAAAAATTTTTGTTTAAATAAGGCAAAAATTACTAAATGTTTGCATACTAAATAAAATACAACTTACTCTTTGATCAAAAGAAGGAAAAAATAAGAAAAATTAAAAACATTTACAACTGAATGCCAATAAAAACATTAGATGCCAAAATTTGTGGGATACAGAAAAAGGTACATAGAGAGAATTTATAGTTTAGACACACTTGTGAGCAAATAAATTAGAAAAATACAATTAAGGAGCTACAAACCATTTCAAGAAGCTGGGAAAAATAAAAATTGAGAAAACTGAAAATAAGGAATGCAATAGTAAAAATAAGCATAAAATTAGTAATATAGGAAAAATAATATATAAATAAGGCTTACAGAACCAACAGAAACTTTTTAGAAAAGATGAATGGGCAGTGCAAACTTCTAGTGATGTTGGTCAAGGAGAAAAAAGTGAAAACATATGAATAAAAGTGTTAAACATGAACTAACGCAAGAGATATTTAATTAATAATTAAATAATATGCTAGAACTGGGCATGAATTAAGAAACTTGAATAGACATACATACACTAAAGAATCTGAAATGAAGTAAAAGACAACCCTCTTTATTTTTTAAACACATGTGACACATTCATGGTAGACAGAATAAGAGCTCCCCTAAAGATGTCTAAGCCCTAATCCCTGGAACCTGTGAATATGTTGCACATGAAACCAATGAAATTTAATGGGTTGTAAAAGTGGAAGAGGAGGCAGAAGAGTCAATGAGAGGCATGTGGCAATAGAAGTAAAAACAGAGATTCTAAGCATGGCAGGGTCTCGGCCCATCATTGCTGGGTTTGAGCTGGAGAAAGTACTTCTGAGTCAAGGAGTGTGGGCAGCCTCTAGATCTGACAGCCATCCAGCAAACAGGGACCCACAATCCTAAAGGGTAAGTAACCATACCTGCCAACAACTGAAATGAACAAAGGAATGGATTCAACCCTAGAGCCTCCACAAAAGAAAGCAGACTTGCTGAAACCTTGAAGTTACTCACTATCAGACTTCCTAACTACAGAATTCTAAGATAATTCTGTGTTAAGTTTCTGATAATATTTTACAGGTGCAGTAACACACTAATATATGATCTGAATTATTTCAGCCTTTATTTCCTGCCTCTCCTCAAAAATCTTGTGAGCCAATTATATTAATTTACTTGCAGTACCACAGATACCCATAGATAATGAATTTAAAGCTTGGACAATTAAAATTTTTTTCTGTAGAATTTTCTTTTTTATGTAAAATTCTTATTTATTGAACTTACTGGGATGACAGCGGTTAACAAAAACAAGGAGTCCTGATTAATTAACAAGCAGAACAAAAAGAACTCTTCTCTGTAAAGACTTCTCTAACTCTCTTGTTTGCAATTCTATCGCCTCCCTTCTTTGCTCTTTGGAAAAAATAATAAATCTGTTGAGTGTGATAGGACAAAAGCTGTATTTTATTTAACTTTAAATTTCTGGCTCAGAGTCTCACAAATAGGAAGAAGTAACAAATGCTTGTGGTATGAATGAATGGCACATTGGCAGGAAATCCCTGACCTCATAAATCTAGGCAGTCAATTAGCATACAAAATAGGAAATAAATTTCAGGATAGACAGAGAGAGAGAGACATAGAAATGAGGCTTTGGAAAACATTTTGTAACTACCCAACACTAAAGGAAAAAAAAAGAAAAAAAGGATAATGCTTGGATGTGCATTTCCTCCCTGGAAATGGTCTTTCTGTTGATCCCTGCTTCAGTCAATTCACTTTGACTAATAGCCTCCTGCATCAATAGTGACATATCACTAAACTCTGCTACATATTTTGGGCCAGAGGAAACATCTTTGAAATTGTTTCCAGGATTGCCTGACTGCCTACATGTCCTCATCTTTTAAATATTTTATTTTTGGTATCTGCACAAATGTTATCTAATCTAAAGGAAAATTCTCAAGGGTAAACACCAGGTCTATATTTGATTTACCTCTCAAAACCTACTTCTTTTTTTATAGCATGTAGAAGAGTATTCTGCACATTCTGTACATTCAAATAATTTAAAGCATTTTTTTTAATTTAGAAAATGAAATAAGCATGATTTCACTTCTCCCTAGATTTTTCCACACTAGCCAAGTGAGTCAATCTGCCCCTCTCTGTACTGTGCACCTAAGTACAGGGACTGGCAGTCATTGTTCAATACTCAGAGTCCTCCAGATGGCTTTCCATTTGTGCAACCTGCATCCAGAAGTCTGGTCAAGCTTATCTCTTGATTATCTTCATTCTGGGCTGCCAACATACTCAAATGACTGAGTATTGCACATGGATACCTTGGTGTACATATCGTGTGCTCTGGTTTTAAAAATATCATATATTTTGTTGAAAGTAACACCTTAGTTGAAATAAAATAGAATCAATATTAACCTCAAAAGTATTTCAATTTCTACCTCCATTTTTCTCTGATCATTCAAAAAGATGTTTTAAATGGCTGTTTACATGAATTTGATAAATCACTAAAGAATGAATTAACAAATAAAAATCTATTTTAATGTCAAATGTGCAGAAATGAATTGAAAACTACCATTGATTTCAAATAAAACTGCCCATCTTAAGCAATTTATCACATGAAAAAATTACATTTTCAAAAATTTAAAAATAAGATACATACTAAAAAATCAGTACAACAGTGATTTTTGACTTTCCCAGTGTTTCAAAAACTAGAACCTGAAAATAACTTATTTACATAAAACAAATATTTATTTTGAATCCTTATGACAATATTATAAAAGAACAATATTATAAAGATCATGCGACATTAGCTACTATTATTCATCTTTTGGAAGTAGGAAAAATGAGGCTTACAGAGGTTAGTTTAAAATAACCTAGTATATTTCAGAGTAGAATTCAAATCCTATCAATTTACTCTAAAGCTAAATAACATAGCTTCTATTGTACCTCTCTTTTCTCAAATTGATAAAAATAAATGTTACTGTCTTTCATTTAGCATGTACAAGTATCAGAGTATAGTAAATATTTTATTTATAAAATATTCTTCTTTCTGCACAACCCGGTACAGGAGTACTCCTACAGAAAGCTCTGAATACAGTGCCTACTGTAATTAGCACTCACTGTTAGTTTCTCACACTATATGTATTATTGTTATCCTTTTTTATTTAAATTTTTATTGTTTAAGTATTACATAAGTCTCCTTTTCCCCCCATTGACCTCTCCCCGGTCACCCCAACCCCTCAGCACATGCCTCACCTCTCCCCCACATCTGTGTCCATTGGATAGGCTCATATGCATGCATACAAATGCTTTGGTTGATCTCTTATCTCCTCACCCCACATCTTCCCTCAAAGGTTGGACAGTCTGTTCAATGCTTTTATGACTATGGTTCTATTGTTGTTCATCAGTTTATGTTGTTCATTATATTCCACAAATGAGTGAGATCTTGTGATGTTTTATCTTTCTCTGACTGGCTTATTTCGCTTAGCATAATGCTCTCCAGTCCCATCCATGCTGTTGCAAAGAAGAAGAATTCTTTTTTATAGCAGTGTACTATTCCATTGTGAAGATGTACCACAGTTTTCTAATCCACTCATCTGCTGATGGGCACTTCGGCTATTTCCAAATCTTAGCTATGGTGAATTGTGCTGCTATGCACACAGGGTTCATCTATCCGTTCTGACTGGTGTTTCTATTTTCTTGGGATATATATTCCTAGAAGTGGGATTACTGGATCAAATGGAAGTCCAATTTTTAATTTTTTGAGGAAATGCCATACTGTTCTCCACAGTGGCTGCACCAGTCTGCATTCCCACTAGCAGAGCATGAAGGCTTCTTTTTCTCGGCATCCTCGCCAGCACTTGTTGTTTGTTGATTTGTTGATGATAGCCATTCTGACAGGTGTGAGATGTTATTCTTGTTACCATCTCTATTTTAGAGATTTAAAAAACTGAACTCAGGAACAGAATATTTTTCCCCGAAGTCATACTTACAATGAATGGCTGAGTAAAAATGTGAAAGCAAATTTGTTTCTTGCTCTATTTATTAGAATCTACCATACCAAATCTGCCAGCTATCAAGTGTGCTGGGAGCCGGTCCATCCTTGCTGTTTCAAAGGACCTGGCATATATGGCATACTGTTCTTAATATGTTAGCTCACCTTCTTGGCGCTGTGTTTTAACCAAGGTCACCTCTCCGAGAAAGGTTGAATCCCCAGGTAGGGATTTTCCGCTGAAGTTAGGGAGGGAATAAAACCTCTTTACTAAGTGCCAGGCGGGTAATTAATCATTTTAACTACGAATAATCATGCTTAAGCTACATAATCTTTACTCCCTGGAATGGAGATAAGAAACGCCCTAACCTTTGGAATAGAGATTGATAGGATTGGAATCAACTGGTATAAATACAGATGCAACAAGACAGCAAGAGACAGAACTCAGAACACAGAACTTAGAAGACAGAACCTACACAGAACCTAGAGACAGAAGAACTTCGCTGGAGAGAACATGGCAAAAGATCCTGGACAGAAACTGGCCACAGAACCCAGAGACAGAACCTAGCGAGAGAACATGGCAAAAGATCCTGGACTGAACCTGACTACAGAAATTGTCAAGAGAACCTGACTAGAACCTGGTGACTGAACCTGGCTGGAGAACCTAGCAAGAGAACATGGACACAGAACCTGGCTGGAGATCCTAACCAGAACCTCTCTGGAGATCCAGACCAGAACTTGGCTGGAGATCCTGGCTAGGCTGCTGATGAACTGAACGCTATCTCCGTGTCATTCCTTCTTCGCCGACTCCGTCCACACCTTTGGGGACCCCTGGACCTGCTGGGGTTGGACCCCAGCACAAGTGTATATGCTAAAGAACAGCATCCTAAAACATTCTTGTTTCTCTGATCTTCAGCATCCTGATAGCAATATAGGTGTCACTCTAGTGGTGCATCTGCCCCTTAATAAAATCTCCTAGACATGATTTAATACAAATTTCTCCCTTATCTATTTATTTTGCAAAAGTAACCCACTAACCCCCACAACTTTGTTCCTGAGCATGTATTTTACTTTTGTGTATTCATCATGTCATCAGAAATGCATGTGATTGAAATTATAATATTAAGTTCTACTTGTACAAAACACTGTATCGCTTTCACAATATGCTGACATTTCCATATAAATATTCATTGAAGCCTAATAAAAATCATCTGGGGGAAAAACATGAGGTAAGACAAAAATATTTTACTGCATTTATCGATTAAGTAAGTGTAGAGGAGATTAACAATATGCAAAATTATATAGCTAAAAAGTGTCAGAGCAGCAACTGGAATCAGACCTTGTCTGTGTGATTCCCGGGCTTTTTCATCTCACCACATTCTTCTCAGGGATTCCAGATTCCAAAACTTACACTAAAGCTGCTCAAAAAGAGATGATGGAGACAGAATAGATGTTTAACACAGCCCACTTCTGAAATTGTTGGCTTATAATTTTTTCTTTCATAGGGAACATATTAAATTTGTGAGAAACAAAGTATTAAATTATTTTTGTGGTTATTTTATACTCATTATAGAATAAAAATTTTGTAGAACATTAAAATTTCCATGAGAAAAATTCATTCTATGAAGTAATACCACAATTGAAAATACTGATGATGTAGTTTCTTATTAATGTATATCGTTTTCCACCTATAACGTTAAAAATGGAAACACTATTTTGTTCTTTTCATGGTAGTATTAAAAGTGAAATTGCTAAGAATAATGGTATCTAATTATCTTTTCTTATTTGAGGTCTGCTGGACTTTTTGCATCACTATCATTTAATTTATCAGTCTTATTTTCGAAATTATTGACAATTTTAGCCTTTTATTTAAATAGATTGAAAGTCTTATCTTCAAATGAAGAGCATGTGATTTAAATTTAGTGTAATGCCATTTGACTTTTATATTGAAAGTCATATTAAACCACATTTGTATGGAACAGAAAAGAAATATTGTATGTGTCATTGGCTACTGTTTTATTAACTTCCATTCATTTAAAATGTCAAAAGTAAAGGAGGCAGTTAATCTAAAGCACAAAGTTAAGTTCAAGAACCTAATGAGGTATGATGTGATATTATTTAGGAAAAGTTTTATTATATAAATCTATAGAAGTATTTGCAATGGCTTTACAACCGTTATTCTAAAATTTATAACACCTTAATTTCCTAAATTCTTGGGTGGTAAATTTAAAGAACCAAAATATTTTTCTGACAATTAAAAAATGCATTTTCTATTTCACAGTTTTCTTTTGACCGAGCCTCTGAAATTAACTATTCAAGAATGTATGTGAGCCCATGTAAATTGACTGCATATTCTTTATTCTTTGTGACACCTGTTCTTCTATGCCATGTTATGGCCTCCCTCATCTGAGCACATATTTGATTCTTAAATTTCTTACTATTTGTGATTCAAAATTGAGAATTAAAATGTCACTGGATGCTGATTGGGTTGAACCATTTTTTATTTGTTTCTGTTCTGGTTTGTATCATATATATATATTTAAAATATTTCATCTATATGTATAAGTCAGTTGAACAAAGCCCATGTACCTACATTCAGGTTAATTGCTTGTTAACATTTGTCATATTTGATCAAATTGCTTTTTGAAAACAAAAATATTATAGACACAGTTGAAGTTCTATGTAATGCTCCACCATGCAGTTATTCTCACCAGACTACATGCAGTAACAAACTCTAACCAAAAGATGTTGTGTTTTTCCATATCCATGTATTTTAGAATTATATTACATATGCTTGAGTTCACCAACAGAATGTGCCAATTGTAGTGTTTATTTTATTTTATTTTTAATCAAGTTTATTGGGCTGACATTGGTTAATAAGATCATAAAGCTTTCAACTGTATCCATGATACATGATCTGTCTACTGTATTGTGTAACCACCAAAAGTCAAATCATCCTCCATCACCATATATTTGTCCCCCTATACCCTTTTAGACCTCTGCCTCCCTTCTCTCTGGTAAGCACCATATTGTTGTCTGTGTCTATGAGTTTCAGGTTTATATCCCACATATAAGTAGCATTATATAGTTCTTAGTTTTTTCTGACTGAATTATTTCACATAGTATAATATTCTCAAAATCCATTCATGTTATCACAAATGGCAGTATTTCATTTTTTCTTATAGTGGAGTAGTATTCTATTGTATATATGCACCCATCTTCTTTATCCAATCCTCTATTGAAGGACTCTGGTTCCTTCCATGTCTTGGCCATGGTGAATAACGCTGCAAGGAATATAGGGATGCATATATCTTTCCTAATCGACATTTTTAAAGTTTACATACATCGTATCTGTGATACTATGCTGCAATTTGCTTTTTTTTTAAAAAAAAAAACCCACATTCTTTCAGATTTATCCATTTGGTGGATGTAGATAGCACATGTTCATTCTTTTTTACTTTTCTATATATTTAATCGTGTAAATACATATGCCCAGATATACTTATTCCCATATCGTAGTTGCTTCCAAATTTCAGTTACAAACAAATCTGCAGTAAACATTAGAAATATCTTCTAAGTAAATGTATGCTTGTTATGTAAGTGTAGTCAAACATATCCGATTTTATTTGTACTACATATTTTAAAAATACTCTCAAAGGTAGCTGAACCAATTTCTTCTGCAACCAAGAGTGAATATTTCTTTAGTTATGTTCTCACCAACACTTCATATTGGCATATTTTACATATTCTCCAATCTGTTATATGATAAATTATATCTTACTCTTATTTAATACTAGAGGCCCAGTGCACAAAAATTTGTGCACCTGGGGGGGGGGGATGTGGGGTCCCTCAGCCCGGCCTGTGCCCTCTCGCAGTCTGGGACCCCTCAGGGGATGAACACCTGCTGGCTTAGGCCTGCTCCCCAGGGGACTGGGCCTAAGATGGCAAACAGACATCCCTCTGGCAGTCCGGCAGCCCTTGGGATGTCCACTTGCCAGTGGGGAGCAGGCCTAAACTGCAGTCGGACATCCTTAGTGCTGCTAAGGAGGCAGGAGAGGCTCCCACCACCACCACTGTACTGGCAGTCGTCAGCCTGGCTTGTGGCTGAGCAGAGCTCCTCCCATGTGAGAGTGCCCTGACCACCAGAGGGCAACTCCTGCATTGAGCGTCTGCCCCCTGGTGGTCAGTGTGTGTCATAGTGACCAGTCATTCCCAGTCTTTCTGCTGTTAGGGTAAGTTTCCATATTACCCATTTACTATATAGGATAGAGGCCTAGTGCACGGGTGGGGGCCGGCTGGTTTGCCCTGAAGGGTGTCCCGGATCAGGGTGGGGGTCCTGCTTGGGTGCCTGGCCAGCCTGGATGAGGGGATGATGGCTGTTTGCAGCTGGTCACACACCCTTCAGGGTGGGAGTCCCCACTGGGGTGCCTGGCCAGTCCCCACTGGGGTGATGGGATGATGGCTGTTTGCAGCGGGTCACACCCCCTTCAGGGTGGGGGTCCTCACTGGGGTGCCTGGCCAATCTGGGTGAGGGGCTGAGGGCTGTTTTCAGGCTGGTGGGCGACTAAAGCTCCCAGCCTCTCCTTTTTTCTTTTTTTCTTTTTTATTCTGGGATTAATTTACCTTCTATAGCTGTCACTGGAGCTGAGAGCAGGCTCCAGCTCTGAGGCCGTTGCCGGCTGAAAGCAGGTACCTGGGTTTGTTTAGATTCTATAATTGAAACTCTGTTGCCATCACTGGCCGCTCTAAGCTCTTAGGCCGCGTGGCTGAAAGCAGGTTTCTGGGGTTTGTTTAGGTTCTATAATTGCAACATTGTTTCATCCGGAGCTCAGAGCTGAGCTGCGGCAGGCGGGGAACGTTGACTTCCTCCATCACTAGAGTAAGCAAGCCTCATGTTCATGTTCGCTTCAGCTGCCTGGCTGTCGGCCGCCATCTTGGCTGGTAGTTAATTTGCATATCTCGCTGATTAGCCAATGGGAAGGGTAGCGAAGTTATGGTTAATTACCATGCTTTTCTATTATTAGATAGCATTCATTTTAGTGATTATTCATAGGCTGAACATCTTATGTTATTTAGTCACTTTGTGAGTTGATTTTTAACAATCTTTATCCATTTTCTATTTGTTATTTTTTATTTGTTTGAATTTTTAAAAACACATTCTGTACATCCATCCATTGTTAGTTATGTATGTCACAAATATATTTCCAGAGTCCATGGTTATGCATTACCTTGCACAGAAGTTCTTCCTTTTAACCTAGTCAGATTCTTTAAACTATTTCTTACCGGTTTATCCACTTAACAGGGGATAGGGTAGAGATCGGCTCTTTGCTTTTATTCTAAAGTGTAAAATTTTGTTTTGTCTCTAAGTGTTTTATACCTAAGTGTTGAATATACCTAAAATAGACTTTCTGGCACGGGTGAAGAAATGATCCAATTCTATATCTTTTTTACATAAGAATAAGCAATTTCCCAAGCATTTTTCTTCTTTGTGTGAAGTAATTCCATTGATCTCACTCTGAACTATAGATTCAGAAGTAGTTGGGAGGTGTCTCTTTCCAGTCAATAATCTGCTAACAGAAACCATTGTTTTTATTTTTATTGATGACTTTTAAATATCCTTTGGGGTAATTTTTCCCTTGTGTTGAGGAATAGCACATGTTCACAGTTGAATAGCTCTACTATCATATCCTGTCAAATCCAGAAATTTCAACAATTACCCTTCATCGTGTCCCATTTAGTTCCCTTTATTTCCAACTGCTTTTATAGTCCCATAAAATCATTATTGTAAGATGGTGCAGCCACACCCTTGCTTTTCTTTTCAGAATAAGCTTTCTCATTTTTTTGCAATCAGACCAAAATTATTCTCAATCCTTTTAGTTCTGGTTCCTTTGTTTTAAATATTTTTATTGATTTCAGAGCAGAAGGGAGAGGGAGAGAGAGAGATAGAAGCATCAATGATGAGAGAGAATCATGAATCAGCTGCCTCCTGTACACCCTGCACTGGAGATCAAGCCCACAACCCAGGTATGTGCCCTGAACGGAAATTGAACCATGACCTACTGGTTCATAGGTCGACGTTCAACCACTGAGCCATGCTGGCCAGACAGACATGGTATCTTTTTATTTAAAAATTTCTTTTTCAGTGCATTTCACTATAAGCAGTCAGGAGGAACCAAAGAACTCCAACATCTTTCTTAGAAATCTCCTCAGCTAAATATGCAATGTTATTACTCAAAAGTCCCTCCTTCTACAAAACATTAGAACACCGTTCAAAGGACATAAAGAAGGCCAAGGGACACATGAAAACATGCTCAAAGTCACTAATCATCCGAGAGATGCAAATCAAAATAACAATGTGGTACCATCTCACACCTGTCAGAATGGTTATCATCAACAAATCAACAAATGACAAGTGCTGGCGAGGATGTGGAGAAAAAGGAACCCTCCTTCACTGCTGGTGGGAATGCAGACTGGTACAGCCACTGTGAAGAACAGTGTGGATTTTCCTCAAAAAAACTAAAAATGGAACTCCCATTTGCCCCAGTAATCCCACTTCTAGGAATATATCCCAAGAAAATAGAAACACCAATCATAAAGGATACATGCACCCCTATATTCATAGTAGCACAATTTACCATAGCTAAGATCTGGAAACAGCCTAAGTGCCCATCAGCAGATGAGTGGATTAGAAAACTGTGGTACATCTACACAATGGAATACTATGCTGCTGTAAAAAGGAAGGAATTCCTACCATTTGCAACAGCAGGTATGAACCTGGAGAGCATTATGCTAAGCGAAATAAGTCAGTCAGAGAAAGATACACGATCTCACTCATTTGTGGAATATAATGAACAACATAAACTGATGAACAACAACAGATCCAGAGACAGAAAGCATCAATCATATCGTCAAACCTCAGAGGGAAGATAGGGGAGGGTGGGGGTAAGGAGGAGAGATCAACCAAAGGACTTGTATGCATACATATAAGCATACCAATGGACACCAACACCAGGGGGTGAAGGCATGAGTGGGAGGGGCGGGGGGGGGGGAAAGACACATGTAATATCTTAATCAATAAAGAAAATAAAAAATAATAATGAGCATATATTATCTTACTTAATATGCAACTCTATAGAATAGTATACCAACAGCTTTTAAAAAATATCTCTCATACTTATTATTCTGCTTAGGACTTATTTTATATTCAAATTTTCTGTTGAGGTTGCAAAATGGATGCTCATGATCCCAATCCTATCAATAAATGAGAATTCTGTTTTGGCAGAAAAATAACAAAACAACAACAAAAAACAAACAAACACAGTTCAGACTAGTGACTTGCCACTTTATACAAATATCATCTTTCCTTCAGTATCCAATATCATGTTCCTCACTTCTGTTTTAGACTTCACTAAAATTCCCCTTAATGGACATATTTCTACAATGCATCTAAATTTTGTTTTGCCAGTCTCTACCCATACCCAGTTTGAAACTGCTTTCACATTTTTAGGTATTTATTATAAGAGCACCCCACTCTTAGTACCAAAATCTGTCTTAGCTTGACAGATTTTGTCAAGTACCATTGACTGGGTGGCTAAACAACAGAAATTTATTTTCTCATAATTCTGAAGACTGGAAGTGTATGATCAAGGTACTAGCATAGTCTATTTCTGGTGAGAGCTCTCTCTCTCTCTGTCTGTTATAGATGGCTGCCTTCTGGCGTGTTCTCTCACAGCAGAAAGAACAAGCAAGGTCTCTGGTGTCTCTTCTTATTATGGCACTAACCTCAGCATGAGGGCCCCAGCCTCGTAATCCTATATAAATCAAATTATAGCCCAATGTCCCTTTCTCAAAATGCCATCACAACGGGGTTAGGGTTTCAACATATGAATATGGGAGGTTCACAGTTCAGGTCATGGCACTGGGTACTGAGGAATGGGAAATAATTAGGTATCTGGGGGACTGCTATACACTGTCTCTAACTTACACAGATTTTTGGACACCAAAATATCACTGTGGCCTGCTAGTCAGGGTTGGGGCAGATGACTTTCAGGTAATCAATCTAAGTTTTGTCTGAAGTTTGTCTCTCAGTCAGTTGAATGCATCTCTGATCCTATTCTGTGGTTATCCCACTTCTAAAATGCTTAATAGGAATAGCAGTACGCAGCAACTATCAAAAATTTTATATCAGTTCCTTGACACATGGCATGAAGCTAATCTTGTAGTGCAAACTCAACAGATGCCATTACAACTTCCTCAATCTACCAAACTAGTAAGTTAAAGCTGATCTGCATTACTGAAAAAAAATAGATACTAATGCCACCATCAAGGTCTTGAAAGAGGCAGTGGGTAGTAATTCCTATCCCTTCATATTTAATATGCCTATTTGAACTATGCAGAAGAGAAATGAATTCTGGATAATGATAGCTAATTATTATAAACTTAAACAGGCAATCACTTCTAGTACAGTTGCTAATCCAGATGTAGTTTCATTGCTTGAACACATCCTCAAGAACAGTGGTTCTCAACCTTCTGGCCCTTTAAATACAGTTCCTCATGTTGTGACCCAACCATAAAATTATTTTCGTTGCTACTTCATAACTGTAATGTTGCTACTGTTATGAATCATAATGTAAATATCTGATATGCAGGATAGTCTCATTTGACCGCCAAAGGGGTCGCGACCCACAGGTTGAGAACCGCTGCTCCAGAACATGTATGCAGCTCTAGAACGCAAAAACATTTTTTCCCCTCTATACTTGTGAATAAACACCATCAGAAACAATTTCCTTTCAGTTGGTATGGACAGCAGAACATCTTCACTATTGTGCCTCAGTGTTATAGCAACAGACAAAGCCTATAGCATAACACAGTCATAAGGAATTAAATCATACCTCCACTCTATAGGGCACCAAGTTGGCTTATTAAAATTTATGGTATTATGCTGATTGGATCCTGATGAGCAGGAAGTAGCAACTACAATATTAATAAGACACATTCATCCCAGAATGTGGGAAATAAATACCACAAAAAAACAATGACCTGTCACTCAGTAAAATTTCTAGGTGACCATTGGTCTTGGGCAAGGTTTTTTAAAAGGGGCAAATGGTAAATATTTTAGTCTTTGCCATACAATTTTATCACAACTACTCAATTCTTCCATTACAACACGAAACAGCCATAGGGAATATGTAAAGAAATAAATGTAGCTGTTTTCCAACAAAACTCTACAAAGTAGGCAGTGAACTGGATTTGGCCCACAGGCTGTGGTTTACTGATACTTGGTACAGGGCTTGTGACATCCCTTCCAAAAGAAAAGATAAGTTACTAAAATTTTGTCCTTTCTGCAACTAATAATGCCTGTGGCCTCTTTGCATTTTTGAGGCAACATATAACTCATTTGGGCACACTCACACAATCTATTTTTTAATATCCTGAGAAGCAGCTAGTTTAGAGGAACTCACAAAGAGAATATCTGCTTCAGTTCCAGACTGCCATGAACACTGATTGGCCACGTGGGCCATATGACTCAGCAGATACATTACCTGAAATTTATATGGCAGACAAGAATGCCATAGAGCTTTGTGAAAAACACTGTAGGTGAATCACAGCACATATAACACAAACCCTTAAGGTGTTGAAACAAAACAATTCTATCCTCTGAAGTTAACTTTCCTCATTTTGAGAAGGCTTAATACCAGGCCTTAGTAAACACTAAATACTTGGCTAGGGGAAAACAAGCTGCAATGCATCCTGAGTTGCCCATCATAAATAAGTGGCATCTTACCCAATGAGCTATAAATTTGGACATCCCTTATTATATGAAAATAGACTAAATAGATAAGAATGACATCAAGAATGATCTGGAAAAACAAGTAAGTTGCATGATCAAGTGACAAAAGATGTGATTCAACTGTATGAATGGTCAGAAATGGATTCCCAACAAAAATTAAGACATCTGAATCTGATATTGGTGGTAATCATTTTGGTATTTTATGTAAATGTACCCTTTTTTGGATATATCTAGAATCTACCATCTCTCATCACCTTTAATACTGCTATTCTATGCCAGGCTGTCTTTCAAATAAATTAATTTACTAAACTTCTAACTAGTTTCCCTTATTCCCATGGAATTAATTTTCCACCCAGCAGCCTGAGTGTTTTGTTTTAATGTATGCCACAATACATCAATTCTCTGATAAAACTCACAGATTACTTTTTTTTTCACTTAGTGCATTATAATATCATATGTGGCTTATAACAGTCTACTGGTTCTACTAGTACTAATATTTCACCACTTTAAGTGAAGTATGGAAACCTCACTTCCATTTAGTTCATTTTACTTTCTCCACTATTATTAGTGTATTAAGGATCACAATGAGAATACAATAATCAAATATGACTTATACATTATTTATTCACATATTCATATATAATTTTTATATAATGACTCATAAAATGTAAAAACAATAGTCTATTGTATGCATCCATATTCTGTTCTTTCCACTGCTTACACTTCCTCCCTGATGCTCCTACAATTCTTTTATCATTGCTTTTCTGTTTGATGAGCATCCTGTAGCCAGTTAATAAGGGTAAGTCTGCTAGTCACAAATGATCTCCATTTTCCTCTGTGTGAAAATGTTCTTGTATCTTTCACTCTTAAAAGATAACTTTACCAGAGGTAGAATTCATAGCTGACAATTCTTTTCTTTCAGCTGATAGACAAATAATATGCCTCCATGGTTTCACATGAGAAATTGAATTTCATTTGAATTGGTTTTTCTTGCAAATAATGTATCATTTCTTCCTTACTGCTTTCAATAATTTATGTTTGTGATTGGTTACTTTTTCTATTTCTTTAATTAATGATTTTTATCTTTAATTACAGTTGACATACAATATCATATTTTTCAGATATACAACATAATGATTAAATATTTATATAACTTATGATCCCCCTGATCAATCTATTACCCTTTTGGTATTAAGTTTGCAGTAGTGTAATTATGAAGTGTTATAATGTGTTTTTTTTATTTTATCTTATTTGTTGTATAAATAGTGAAGATGTTATCTTCTAGGAAACTAACAATTTACAACATGGTAGCACAATTGGTTTGAGAGAAATAAGATAATAAAAAAATATAATGTAGAAATCAAAAAAGATGTTTGAGGCAGTTTAATATAAAAATGTAGTAAATTTAACATGAATAAAGTAATTTACTATACAGCAAGAAGCAATTCAAAATTGCAGGGATAAAGAAATTTTAAAAAGGCTAAATAAAAGAAATAAATGTCAGCCTCTGTTTCTGGTTCAGGATAGGGGGCCTCTAAATCTTTGAGATTTCCCAAATGTTAGAAGTGTCTTTGTTATTCATGGTGTCCTCTAATTATTTATGTAAATAAGGTGACTCATGGTAGAACCTTAATAGATTATGATAATGAGATGACTCAAGATGTGGGCTAGCCCTGCCGCAGAGATCAATAATGTGATGGATTAGAAGAATGGGGCTTTGAGCCATTTGGTATGGGCCCCACTTCAAGTGAAGGGCATATGGATTGTGTTTAATTATATGCCAATGATTTAATCAATCATATATACATAATGAAAATATCTAGGCACCTACACTCAGATGAGCTTCTCTGGTGAACAATACTCTGTCCATATTGCTACATTTTTAAATGGGAAAAGGATGACACATTCCTGAGGACATGAATGCTTCATGTTTGGGACCCTTGCTCCATGTATCTCTTCTTTGGCTGATTCTGATTTCTGTCCTTTTTGCTCTAATAAACTGCATTTGTAAGTATAGTTCTTTCAGCAAATTCTGAGTCATTCTAGCAATTTATTGAACATGAGGGTATAACAGAAACTCTCAAATGTATGGCCAGCTGGTCAGAAGTATGGGTACTTAGGAATCCCCAAACTTCCATCTGATGTCTGAATTGAGGCAAGCCTTGTGAAGGAATGTGACCTAACTCTAGGTAGTGACCTAAGTCATTGAGCTTTGGTTGATGCTGTTTTTGTCAATGCTATTAAGATATATCCTGAGGTTAGATTATTACATATTCCCATCTGTAGGTCAAGAAAATTCTTAGTAATTAATATTTTTGTTTATTTTGCAGCATAGCATAGGACTTTTATTTTGTCTTAAGGGAATTTATGTACTTTTAAAATGCTGATTGTGAGTGTAACAATCAATAAATGAATAGTAACAATCATTATATTTCACAATTTATATAAATTGCTATTTTCTCTTTTCAATCAAAGTTTTCAACTGTGCTAAAGCAGTGGTCGGCACACTGCGGCTCTTTGGCCCCTTGAGTGTGGCTCTTCCACAAAATACCATGTGCGGGCGCACATGTACAGTGTGATTGAAACTTCGTGGCCCATGAGCAGAAGTCGGTTTTCAGCCTGGGTGAGTCTATTTTGAAGAAGTGGTATTAGAAGAAGTGGGGGGTGTCGATCAGTCAGTCAGGAGAAGGGAGACGCAGCGCAGGCGGCCTTGGGATGGGAGAGTTGGAAGAGGTCGACCTCAGCGAACGTACCTCAATCAGATTAAGGACGTTTTTAGCAAAGGCCAGCTTAGGAGTACCCTAATTAAGTTAATAACAATGTACCTACCTATATAGTTTAAGTTTAAAAAATTTGGCTCTCAAAAGAAATTTCAATCGTACTGTTGGTATTTGGGTCTGTTGACTAACGAGTTTGCCGATCACTGTGCTAAAGGACAAGAGACAAAGAAGTCTTCATTTGATTTTCAAGATCAGTTTATATGAAATAAATTGCATTATAAGATACACAGATTTTGATTTATTTTTGTGTTCCAAAGTGGATTACCTTGTGCCCTCTGTTTTTCTTAACCAATGTTGTATTTTATGGAACAGGGTATTTCTATTCAGTACTGTTATTTTTATTTATTTATTTATTTATTTATTATTATTAGTTAAGGTATTACAAATGTGTCCTCATCCCCCCCCATTAACCCCCAACCTCCCCCCCCCACACACACACACACTCATTCTCCCATCCCCCTGTTGTCCATGTCCATTGGTTTGGCTTATATACATGTATACAAGTCCTTCGGTTGATCTCTTCCCCTTACCCCCGCCCTCCTCTACTTTCCTTCTGGGGATTGATAGCCTGATCGCTGTTTCTCAGTCTTTGGGTCTGTCCCTTTTCATCAGTCTATGTTGTTATCTATATTCCACAAATGAGTGAGATCATGTGGTATTTATCTTTCTCTGACTGGCTTATTTCATTTAGCATAATGCTCTCCAGTTCCATCCATGCTGTTGCAAAAGGCAAGAGTTCCCTTTTTTTTTACCGCAGCATAGTATTCCATTGTGTATATGTACCACAGTTTTCTAATCCACTCATCTGCTGATGGGCACTTAGGCTGTTTCCAAATCTTAGCTATGGTGAATTGTGCTGCTATGAACATAGGGGTGCATATATCCTTTCTGATTGGCGTTTCTGGTTTCTTGGGATATATTCCTAGTAGTGGGATCACTGGGTCAAATGGGAGTTCCATTTTTAGTCTTCTGAGGTAGCTCCATACTGTTCTCCACAGTGGCTGCACCAGTCTGCATTCCCACCAGCAGTGCAGAAGGGTTCCTTTTTCTCCACATCCTCTCCAACACTTGTTGTTTGCTGATTTGTTGATGATAGCCATTCTGACAGGTGTGAGATGATAACGCATTGTCGTTTTGATTTGCATCTCTCGTATAATTAGTGACTTTGAGCATGTTTTCATATGTCTTTCAGCCTTCTGTATGTCCTCTTTCGAAAAGTGTCTATCTAGGTCCGTTGCCCATTTTTTTATTGGATTGTTTATCTTCCTTTTGTTAAGTTTCATGAGATCCCTGTAAATGTTGGAAATTAAACCCTTATTGGTGGTATCATTGGCAAATATGTTCTCCCATGTAGTGAATCTTCTTGTTTTGTTGATGGTTTCCTTTGCTGTGCAAAAGCTTTTTATTTTGATGTAGTCCCATTTGTTTATTTTCTCTTTAGTTTCCATTGCCCTAGGAGCATTATTAGAGAAGAAATTTCTTCAGCATATGTTTGCGATTTCGCTGCCTGTGGATTCCTCTAGTATTTTTATGGTTTCCCGTCTTACGTTTAAGTCTTTTATCCATTTTGAGTTTATTTTTGTATATGGTGTGAGTTGGTAATCTAGTTTCATCCTTTTGCATGTATCTGTCCAATTTTCCCAACACCATTTATTGAAAAGACTGTCTTGACTCCATTGTATGCTCTTGCCTCCTTTGTCGAATATTAATTGGGCATAGTGGTTTGGGTCGATTTCTGGGGTCTCTATTCTATTCCATTGATCTATATGTCTGTTCTTGTGCCAGTACCAAGCTGTTTTAAGAACAGTGGCTTTGTAATACAGTTTGATATCTGGAATTGAGATCCGACCTACTTTGTTCTTTCTCAGGATTGCTGCAGCTATTCGGGGTCTTTTTTTATTCCAGATGAATTTTTGGAACGTTCGTTCTAGATTTGTCATCATAATCAATGGGCAAAAACTAAAACCATTCCCCCTAAAAACAGGAACAAGACAGGGATGCCCCCTCTCACCACTCCTGTTCAACATAGTACTGGAAGTACTAGCCGTTGCGATCAGACACGAAGAAGAAATAAAAGGCATCCAGATTGGAAAAGAAGAAGTAAAACTGTCCTTATTTGCAGATGACATGATACTGTACATACAGAACCCTAAAGACTCCATCAAAAAATTATTAGACTTAATAAATGAATTCGGCAATGTAGCAGGATACAAAATTAATGCTAAGAAATCCATGGCATTTCTTTACACCAATAGTGAACTTACAGAAAGTGAAACTACAGAAGCAATCCCATTTACCATTGCACCAAAAAAATTAAAATACCTAGGAATAAACTTAACTAAGGAGGTAAAAGACTTATATGCTGAAAACTACAGGACACTGAAAAAAAGAAATAGAGGAAGACATAAACAGATGGAAGAATATACCGTGTTCATGGTTTGGTAGAATCAACATCATCAAAATGTCCATACTACCCAAAGCAATTTATAGATTCAATGCAATCCCCAGTACTGTTATTTTTAAAAAGCTTGGAAATTAGAGAACTTTCTAAATGTTATTCTTCCTGCAAATTGATTACAATTGTGGTGTGGGTTTTGAGTATGTACTGGATGATTCAAGTAGAATTTGAAGACATGCTATGCATGCTTATACCAAAAGCTTTTTGCTTTAAGAGCATGATCGGAGGAAGCATTACTTGTCAGAAAAGCTGACATTTGTATCATAGCCTAATTCCTAATGGATTCGTGCTTGAGAACTATAGAAAATAGGTAGCTTATATAGTCATATAAAATAAGATAAATACAGGAAAGATTATCTGCCTAAAACTATCTAAGGCAAGGTACAAGAAGTACTTCTTGTGAAAGTCTCTAAGTCTAAGAGAATGTATCATCAGAAAGAGAGAACAATTTTGCACTTTGCCAGGGCTAGAGTGAAACAGCTTTGGAACCACCACTAACTCGATGCATTTCTGGGGTGCACAAGGGGTGCATGAGCAGCAGAAGCAGCAGTACTCAGGGCAGTGGCAGCAGCTGTTCAAAGCTGACCTACCTAATATGCCAGCAATGGTGTCTGAGTGGAGGAGTTGATAGGGACAAAAATACTCAGGATGGTGCCATTTCTGCCAGGTAGAACACTGCCCTGACTGCTAAAAATGGTGAAACTGGTATGGAGTTGGAAGAATAGCACCTATCAGAATAAATATACTTTAAAAAGACAAATGCACACCTGTTTGAGCCTCTAAAACAACCTTGAGCAAGAAGAATAAAGAAACATTTGGAAGGAAATATAAAACATACAAAGGATCTCCATTATAAGGTGTAAGTAACAGGAACTCCAGGGGTTTCATATTAATATCACTCATGTAATCCACAGACACTTAAAATCTGGGGAAATTCAGATTATGTGTAGGTAACACTTTTTAAATTATATTGTCGTTACTAGATAGTAAACTTGTAATTACAAAGAATGGATGGTTTATTAAACAAAATATATTTGAGTAGTTTAATAATTTCCTGAGTTGCTGTTATTGCTGACTCATAAAGGTTGAAATAAATTTTAAAAAGGTATAACATAAAATATTTTAACAGTTGCATTATGGAGATGAAACAAAAATTTACCCATTACTTAAAAATCTTAGCATTTCCCAAGAAAAACAATGAATAATTTATCTGAAGTAAATCTAATAGTTTTTTATAATGTATATGAAGCACTGTTTTATGAAAATATCTTCTCCTTCAATGGGAATATATTTTCTTTATCTTTTCATAAAACACGGGTGCTTTTTGAGACAATACTGAAAAAAATATTGTCAAAGAATTTGCCTGTGATATGTGAAGTCTGCAGGTTGTGAATGAGTTGTGTACCAAGCATTCTTGTTTATCCAATTTATTCTATTTGAGTGCAGAAATGCATGCTTCCACATAATGTGCCCTCAGTGTAAAACAACACTTCTATGCAATACTCACAATACCTAAGAAGAGCAACAACTAACTGGTGGTAATAGAATAGTGCCGAGGTAAAGAAGAAAAAAAAACTGTAAGAAGGATCACCATATTACTTCCCTTCATGAACTCCATGGACCACCACAATGGTTACTCCTTATATGCCATTCTATTCTTTTATATCCCAGTTTTAACATTGTTATTCCAGCCTCATACCCTCCCAAACCCTGCCTACATGAGTCCTGTTTCAGGTCCCAGGGAAAGGCACTCCAGAAACCTATCTTCAAGGTGTGGAAGAAAAGAAGGAAAGGAACTCCTCAGACTTGCTTTCAGAGGTAGAATGAAGTGTGGGAGGGGGGGAGTATGACTATCTGCCATCCCAAGGTGACCCTTAGCAACCAATTTATTTATTCAAAAAAAAGTGAGATGATACACACACAGAATCATTTCTATAACTTACTTGTACACTCTACATTTGGTTAGACCATCACGAAGGTACCATTTCCATGACAATAGATGCTATTGCACTGCCCAAATTTAGAATTTGTCATGTCTGACACAGCAAATCCAGGCAGGTCAGCTCTGATGCCACAGTCACTCACTGTCCTGTTGATCAGGTGATTAGTCTCGCCTGGAACTTAGTAGCATGTCAAAAACTGCTGGTTTTCTGTTGCTGAAATCACAACCTTTTTCCAGAAATGTAGGACTCCTCACTGCTGTTCCCCTATTATTGTTTCCAAAAACTCAATACAACATCCAAATCTGCCTCCAGCACTTTGGAGTCTATCACATAAAATGACTGAGCTAAAGAACTGCTACCACAGAGTCTGGACCTGCTGCAGAGCACTCTGGGTCCACTGAAAATTTGTAACCTTGAATTATTGAACAAATAGGTTGAAGTCATATCCCAGAAAGATTAACATTCTGCTGCAAAATCTAAAAGCACCTACAGAGTGAGGTTCTTTTTATTCGTGGTAGGAGAGGTAAAATGTAGTAATCTGTCCTTCCATTGAAGGAATATCCTGGCGTCTCCAGTCCTTAAAGATTCAACAGCATGACAGGTCTCTGAATCATCCCAAGATTTATTTTCTACTCTTTGGTGCACATGAATCTTACCAGGGAAGTGAAAGTACTTTCTAATACAGATTTGTCAGGTCCCCTTAATGTGATTCATTAATAGAGTTAACTAATCTGATCTAAGGACTAACAAGGGGACCAAATTTCCTTTAGATCTATTTGTAAATGTGAAGGGAAGTTATCATAGCTCTGGGGCAAGACACTAAACGTGCACTGGTTCAGATCTTCTTTGCTAATGGAGATTGAAAATAGCACACCACCAGATCATTAGCTATATACCAATTTCCAGAACTTATTAAATATTTCCTAATAAAGATATCACACCCACCACCTTTGAAACTCTAAGTTTGTTATGTTTAGGCAGTCTGCTGTCTTCTGTCAATATCCATTTGTTTATTTCAGTGTTCTGTTTTGGTTTTCATGAATTAAATAAAATGTGATGAGGAACTAGTAACACTGCATCCTTTAAGGAACTAATCTCTAACATTCCACATGGGAGATGGCACTGATTCTGATTTACTATCTTCTGTAGGTAGAGGGGCATGTTTCAGAAACTTCCATCTGGCTTTTCTTACCATAATCACTCTCATTTCCTGGACCAGAAAACCATTGTGAGAGCTCTGCCAGCTACTAATTATATGCACCTCTATTGTATATCTGTGAACTAGAGAAATAACTGCAATTTGGTCTGCAGAACCATAAGACATCTAGGAGATGGAATCGTCACAGCATGCCATTTATCATCTGGCCTTTCTACATCTCTAAACTAAATGGAGAGGAGCCAGGATGATGTTCTGTGTCAGCTGAACCCAGCAGGTTGCAAAAGAGCTTGGTTTCCTTTTTCCTCAAATGTAGCAACTTTGATAAAAATTTTAGGTCCTTTTGGGGTAAAATTGTCTAATATTTGTTTGAAACACTTGTGATGGCATTGAAGGGCTCTTCCCCAAGGGAACCTGGTATCCCTTTCAATCAAGGAGTTGTAGGTCTGAGAACCAGTTAGATCTGGAAACTATCTGAGTTTGTGTTTCTCTCACAGCATCTGGTATCAGTCTTTTTCTCACTGATTCTTGAATTTTTTGGCTTATATATTAAGTAATATTGCCATGAATGTAATGCCCTAGGAACACCATGTAATGTCCTAGGAACACTATGGCTTATAAACTATCACCTCAGATCCCTGCAAATTAGTAAACCTATCTTGCTTCAGAGGGTTCAGTGCTACCACTAATCCTCCACTCTCCCTGAACAGTATCCCTCCCACTGACACTATCAGGCCTCTTTCTAGAGCAGCAACTACTGTCATCACTGCTGGCCTCAGAGGATTGCTGTGTAAGTGGCCCACAGGTACACAGAAGTCATCAAATAAAATAATTTTCAAAATGATAACTTCCCATGCCAACTTCCACAACACACACAAACCTTGAGAAGAAAGTCAGTAGGAGGAAGAATAGGACAGAGGTGAGAAAGGGAGAAAAGGAAGCAGGGGAGAATGAGAGAGAGAGAGGGAGAAAAAGAAAAACATCATTTAAATATCCAAGGAAAGCCCTAACTGGTTTGGCTCACTGGATAGAGCGTCGGCCTGCGGACTGAAGGGTCCCAGGTTCAATTCCGGTCAAGGGCATGTACCTTGGTTGTGGGCACATCCCCAGTACGGGCTGTGCAGGAGGCAGCTGATTGATGTTTCTCTCTCATCAATGTTTCTAACTCTCTATCCCTCTCCCTATCCCTCTCCTCTCTGTAAAAAATCAATAAAATATTTTTTAAAAAATAAATAAATAAATAAAAGAAATATCCAAGGGGGAAAAAAATCACTCTTTAGAGATGAAAACAACAACTGCAGACATCAGACTGAAATTGTTGTCCTAGTTTTCAATAGTAATGCTTTATCCTAAAACATTTATATTTAGGGTTACAAAAAATAAAAATGTAAACCACAGATTTTATTAAGCTAAACTGGTTTTCAAGTATATAACCTACAGACCATTTGGAAGAAGAACCTAGCACAGTTCAGATCTCAGAGAAACAAAATGACTAGGCAGACATTGACATAAAGACTCATTGTGAGCAGTCAATAAAAATGTGCATTAGTGCCCTAGCTGGTTTGGCTCAGTGGACAGAGTATCAGCCTGCGGACTGAAAGGTCCTGAGTTTGATCCAGTTGAGGGTACATGCCTAGGTTGTGAGCTCGATCCCCAGTGTGGGGTGTGCAGGAGGCAGCCAATCAATGATTCTCTCTCATCATTGATGTTTCTCTCTCTCCCTTTCCCTTCCTCTCTGAAATCAATGAAAAAAGTTTTTTTAAGTGCATTAGTACTAAATGAGGGTTTTAAAACAGAGAAACTATTATATACAGTATGTAATACATAGACTCTGATAATATAGATATACTAGAGGCCCAATGCACGAAATTTGTGCAAGGCGCTTGGCCCTTGCAACCTGGCCTTGTCCAGAAGATCGTCCAGCTCTCCAGTCTGATTAGCATATTACGCTTTTATTATTATAGATGACTATTAAAAAGTGGGGTGAAATAAAGCATGCATATGAACAAATATGCAATTTACTTTTTGAATCATAACTGCAGAAGTATTGGTATTATTAAATAAGAATAGTGACTAATTATGTGAAATTCTAATTCTGTTATCCTTTTTGTCCTTAGAAGCTGCAATCTTCAGTGTGAATAAAGAGACAGAGATGTATCAGGGACAAAAAAAGCAAAACACATAAGGTAGGTCTAGAAAATCCTGTCAGACCATATATCAAGGAAATTATCAAAGACTAGAGGCCCGGTACACAAAAATTTGTGCATCCAGGGGGGTCCCTCAGCCCAGCCTGTGCCCTCTCCCAGTCTGGGACCCCTTGAGGGATGACCACATGCTGGCTTAGGCCTGCTCCCTGGGGGATTGGGCCTAAGCTGGCAGTCATACATCCCTCTGGCAGCCCAGGAACCCTCAGGGGATGTCCACTTGCCAGCAGGGAGCAGGCCTAACCTGCAGTCGGACATCCTTAGGGTGGCTGAGGAGGCGGGAGAGGCTCCCACCACCACCGCTGTACTGGCAGCCATCAGCCTGGCTTGTGGCTGAGCAGAGCTCCCCCTGTGGGAGAGCACTGACCACCAGGGACAGCTCCTGCATTGAGCTTCTGCCCCCAGGTGGTCAGTGTGTGTCATAGTGACCAGTCATTCCCAGTCGTTCTGCTGTTAGGGTCAATTTGCATATTACTCCTTTATTATATAGGAGTGCCTGGCCAGCCTGGGTGAGGGGCTGAGGGCTGTTTGTAGGCTGGCCACAGCCCCTTCAGGGTGGGGGGTCCTGCTAGGGTGCCTGGCCAGTCTGGGTGAGGGGCTGAGAGCCATTTTCAGGCTAGCTAAGCCCCCAAGCGGGGACCCTCACCCCGTGAGGGTGTGGCCAGCCTGGGTGAGGGGCTGATGGCTGTTTGCAGGCTGGCCACAGCCCCCAGCCACCCAAGCTCCCAGTAGAGGCTGGCTGAAGCAGGTATCTGGGATTTATTTGCCTTCTATAATTGAAACTTTGTTGCCATGAGCAGAGGCCACAGCCGGCTCAGGGCAGGTGGAAAGCTTGGCTTCCTCCATCGCCCGGGCAACGAAGCCTCCTGCTTGCTCCAGCTCCCATGGCTGCTGGCCGCCATCTTGTTTGGGTTAATTTGCATATAGTCACTCTGATGGGCTGGTGGGCATGGCTTGGGGTGTAGCAAAGGTATAGTCAATTAGCATCTTTGTCTTTTATTAGTGTAAATTAGTGTTGTATCAAAAGGTATACAAAATCAATGTGAAGAGACAATGTTGAAGGCTTAGGAATAGATAAAATTTCTCCTTATTTCATAGATCTTCAGGTTGAGCTTAAGCAATCAAGTAACATAAAATTAAGGTAGGGTAGCCAACCTATAGTGCCTGTCACAGATGGTTAGAAAAGATACAAAATACAAACATGAATGAAGAGTCACACTGTACAAATGTGTTTTCCTTACATTATAATGATAATTAAACAATCTAACAGCAAGGACATCAGCTGAAACTATCAAGTGGTGCCACACCTGGCAGACTGGCTCAGGTTCCACCATATAATTTAAGAACCACACTGAGCTAAAACCCACATCAAGACAGAAGAATTTGAGGAAATTACTCATTAATATCCAGAAACATAACACATAATTTTGTGAACACCTTTCATGCTACAGACACTGTGATAAGCATTTGAAATATATTGTCTCTAGTCTGACAATCATATCAATAGTATCTCTCTTCCTCTCCATATGAGGAAAGAAATCAATAATCAAAGAGTTGAAATGACTTACCCAAAGCCACATGGTGGAAAACAGAAAAGTAGATTCAATTAATTTGACAGTCTTTGAGGTTCTTCTTTTCTTCACACTATAAAAGTAAAATATTTTTCACTATAATATATGCCAAAATATTTTTTATTTGAATACAGCTTTTTAATTAAAAACTAAGATAGTCCAACTTATTTACTGATATTTTGTTAATGTAACTTGCTTATCTTTCTTCATTCTGAGTATTAAAATAACAATATTTTGTCAGTATTTTTGTTAAATGGATTTTAATGTAGTTAATATTACCATATAGCTATTAATTCTATTTTGAATCAGTTAAGAACCTAAATTACAAGCTACATAAAACCATATACCTATGATTATAAAATAAATGTTTCTAGGAATGGATTTAGTTAGTTCACATAACTGCCAGGGTAACTAAAAAATTAAGTTTAAAAATAGACAGACAGGAAAATACACTAAATTTGCACTGTGGTTATAGTTGCCACAACTGATAAGATGCTAAATTCTGTCACTGGCATGGCCAATTCTACATTTCTGGGCACTGGTGCTGCCACTGATACCTAGGAAACCACTTCCTGGAAAGAGTTCCTAGGTCACACATACTTGTACACTAGATCCCCACTTTATTCTGGATGAATGCACCCTATTGGCACAGTTTGGGTCATGTGCTGTCATTGCTACAAAGGATAACGGGAAGGTGATTTTGTATCATTTACATTCTCAAGTAGCTGGCACACTCTGCATTCCAGCACAGCTAACATGGTGGACAATACCCAAAATGTCAGAGGCTTAGATGCTGTGCCACCCAAAGAATGACAAACCACTACCACAGCCCTGTTTCTTGAATTTTTTTTATTGTCTAAAGTTTTATATATGTCTCCTTTTTCCCAATTAACTCCCCCCTCCCTAGCCATTCCCACCCCAGGTAAGCCCCTACCACACATGTGTCTGTGTCCATTGGTTATGTTAATAAGCATGCACACAAATCCTTTGGTTGCTCTCTTACCACCCCCCTCCCCTGCCATTTGTCTCTGGGTCTATTCTTGTTCATCAAAGTATGTTAATCATCTATCTTAATAAAAGGGTAATATGCTAATTAGACCAGACATCTTCTGGATGACCTTCCAGATGTCCTTTCGGACAAAGCCATGGTGGCGGGGACGAGGCAGAGGCGGTTAGGAGTGATCAGGCTGGTAGAGGAGAGATGTTAGGGAAATCAGGCTGGAAGGGGAGAACAGTTTGCAGTGGTTCTCAACCTTCTGGCCCCTTAAATACAATTCCTCATGTTGTGACCCAATCATAAAATTATTTTCGTTGCTACTTCATAACCGTAATGTTGCTACTGTTATGAATCATAATGTAAATATCTGAAATGCAGGATGGTCTTAGGCAACCCCTGTGAAAGGGTCATTCATCACCAAAGGGGTCGCGACCCACAGGTTGAGAACCACTGAGTTAGAGGGATCAGGCCAGCAGAGGAGGGCAGTTAGGATGATGAGGCCGGTAGGGAGAGCAGTTAGGGGGATCAGGTCGGCAGGGGAGAGCAGTTAGGGTGATCAGGCCAGCAGGGAGAGCAGTTAGAGGGATTAGGCCAGTAGTGGAGAGCAGTTAGGACGATCAGGCCAGCATGCAGGTGAGCATTTAGGAGCCAGCGGTCCCGGATTGCGGTTAGGAGCCAGCGATCCCTGTGGGATCAGGCCTAAGCTGGCAGTTGGACATCCCCCAAGGGGTCCCAGATTGGAGAGCATTCAGGCTGGGCTGAGGGACCCCCTCCCCTATGCACGAATTTCGTGCACTGGACCTCCAGTTTTAAATAATATTGAACTCCCTAATACTTCTACTGTTTTTTCTTAAATCAGTTTATATTGGATAATTATAACAACATAGGTTTAAAATTAAGTTGTGAAGTTAGTTCCTTGTCCTTTTCATGTTTTATAGGAAGATATATTTTAATAAGATAAAGAAAATATATCTTCCTTTGTTTTAATTAGCGGAATATTCTTTCTCATTTCATTTTCTTAATGCTATAGGACCAGAGTATTTAACTACAAAGAAGTGCTAATCTCACAAATATACTAGGATTAACAGAGAACAGTGTTATTTCCCTGAAGAACCCCAGGAGCTCAATTCTACTAGTATGTATGCCAAAGGATAGCCTTGTCTATTCATAGCTCACAAAGGAATTTCAAGTAGGCGGGACCATTGCACTAATTAGATTATTTGTATTTACAAGAAATGGCAAGTGATGAGGTGAAGTTGTTTTAGCTATCATGTAAATCTTATTCAACTTAATTAAAAAATTAAACCTACATCGTATTTATGAAGCACTTTTGATATAGAGATTAAGCTGTTTTGTCTTTCTTCTCATGAATTATAAAATACTCTTTATATATCAATGCTATATGTTTATTATTTTATTTATTAAATATTTATTATATTTATTATATGTTATATAAATATATATATTATACTTATTAAATTTTTATTTTAAAGTTGAGGAATATGAAATATAGTAAAAGTGAGTATAAAAGTTTGTCTTTCCATAATAAATAACAACTCAGGGGTAGGGGAAGAGAGGCAAGGTCTTCTCACTGCCACTGAATTAATAAAAAAATTTTGGAGAATGACACTCCTCATATTAACTAATGAAATCCCAAGATTTTTCTAAAGTGTGTGTGTTTCAGGTTATGGATTCTGACTTACTCTTTTAGAAGCTAAAAAAAGTAACTGAGACCAGTATGTGTTTCGTGTGTCAGATTTTCTCTGCCCTTAATAGCATTGAGCACACATGACATTATATTATTTTGACATGCATGAATTTTAAGACTTCAATTGTAATGATTTTTAAAATAAACAATGAGTAAGAATGCTTACTCGTGACAGAGCCAAGATAATAGCCAATATGTACGGACATAGCATATATACCTTCAAAATAGTATAGCTTTGCCATGTGACTAAATTCTCCTCCTCTTCTCCAAAGGGAGGATTCACACCATGCAAAGTATCATTCTGAGTTTATTAATCAATCTTTGCTGCTTATGAAATTTATAACTAGACTTATCATATCAGCCCTGGTCTGCTAGTTTGTTTATAGTGCCGACCAATGTTGAACTCATATTAGATAATTTTTAATGGAATTATACCAAAGCATAGCTGATACAGAACAATTATTGATTGGGTGTATAACTTAATAATCAGATAAACATTAAAGTGAGATTTTGAATCATTTTCTTCCCAAATATAAGAGCTAGAACTAGGTGTATCTATCTGTCCATTCCTTCCTGGAATTCCACATTATCAATGGTTGAAGCTGAGGTACCCAACTCAAATGTCTGAAAGGAATGAAAGATTAATCAATGTTTGAGACACCAACTAACACAGAGAACATAGGCTGCCATATGAAAAAGCATTACAACAACCTACTTATTATTTTATTTTTTAATGGTAGGTAAATAAATAAAACATTTTCATGTGTCAGAAGAATATTATTTGTTATCTCCAGGTTTAGATCTATTGCTATATGGACAGTGATGATTCTTGGAGATGATTCTGTGTCGATGTCTTTCATTTGCATTACACAAAGAACATTTATATTTTCCTTCTTTGTGCTACAGCAAGAATATTCATATTTTCCATCATACATAAAATAATTTCTAAAATTATTTAAAAATTCCAACTCATCAGTAAGAGAATATGTGTACTGTAGTCACCTTCTCACATTTTGAATTATGATGCATAATTTTAATTAAAGAGTTTGCTTTACTCTTATAGTGTTTTAATATGTCAAGATGCATCTCTCCTCTTCTTTTTAAAACAATATATTTTTATTGATTTTTATAAAGAGAGGGAAAAAAGGGATAGAGAGATGGAAACATTGATTAGCCCTAGCCGGTATGACTCTGGATAGAGCGTGAGCCTGCAGACTGAAGGGTCCTGGGTTCGATTCTGGTCAAGGGCATTTACCGCAGTTTCATGTGAGAGGCAACCAATTGATGTGTCTCTCTCACATCAATGTTTCTCTATCTCTCTGTCTCTACCCTTCCCTTCCACTCTCTAAAAAGCAATGGAAAAATATACTCTGGTGAGGATTAATACCCCCCCCCCCAAAAAAAAGAAGAAACATTGATGAAAGAGGAAGTAATCTATTGGCATATGCCCTGAATGGGAATCGAACCAGTGACCTCTTGGATACTGGGTTGACCCTCAGTCGTTGAGCCACACTAGCCAGGATGCATCTCTCTTCTTAAAAAAAAACTCAATTTATTTATTGTCCCTTTTAGGATGAAAACTCTTCTCATGGAGCATTTTTTACTGATATATACTTAGATATTATATAAAACAAATTATTATAGGCTAATTCAGATCCAAGTTTAAAAAATGATTCTAGTACTTATTCAACCTTTTCATGGAGGCATTTAATAGAGGCATGTTGCACTTCATTAATACTCGTGCCTTTTCTGTGACATGGCCCAGGTGCCATCAAATAGGAAGATGGCCAACAAGATGACAGGAAGAAGGAGGAGAGGAAGGTATGGACAAATCATAAAATGGATAATTAACCCTTGAAATAATCCAAAGTTGACAGCTGTGAATAAATGATAGTGCCTTGTTATAGTCAAAGACACTAAACACTTCAAAAGTTTAATAAATACTTTAGGTCCTTTTTTGCATAAAATTTCAGGAATAACTATTCAAGCACACTGCAGGCAGTGTTTGATGTATGTAAAATATTCATACCTATTCAATTGTGAGTTAATAAGGGCACACACTTTAATACTGTAATTAGAAAAGAAGCAATTCAATTTCTACAATCAAAAGACTCTACTTCTGCTACCAGACACCGCATGTATTTCTGATTTTCCCACTTTAAGGGAAGTTTTTTTTTTTATTTATGTAAATTGTAACATTGGCATTCTGCCCACTAAAAAGTCAAGAGAAAATACAGAAAGAAATGCAACTCATTTGATCAAAATTGCACAGAGGTAGAAGATGACAAAAATGAAAATGTGTCATGGTGTTTGTACTTTTAAAATTGAGCAGCACAAAATCATACATTGAAACCATTGTATATTCTATTATTTATATTTTGGATGCATAATACAGTGGCTTATAAAGAATTTTCAAGCTGGGAAACTATTTTTATTTATTTCTTTACATCAATTAAGCTGAAGAAGTTAAGGTACAATAATTTCTGACCACTTTATATTTACTTCCCATATGACTCAACTGTAGCACATTAGCAACATGGAATAAAAATGGGTTTCCAAATTAAATATAATGAAGTAGAATTTAATGGAGTCACTCTGCAGTATAAATTACAGAGAGTTAGTAGACATGTGGTAGAGCAATGATTTGAGAACACTGATAAATTCTGCTCTTCTCCCTCAAGTCTCTTCTGCTGAGATTGTTAGAGGTGTATTCTGCTGGGACTTGCCAAAATTAGTAACACAACACTAATGGTAAATAACTGCCTCCCAAGTTAAAAAATATAAAACAACATTTTACATATAACTAAAATGTAATGCAAACTGCAGAATAATTTTGTCACATCTTCCCAAACCTCTAACTCTCCCTTCTATCAGAACAAACAGCAAACAAACAAACAAAGAAACACTGTCACATTGTCATCAGCTGGAAGACCTGATGGAACTTTCTAATATGAAGAAAATTCTGGAAGCAAGTACCCATGTATTACTGGATTGTTAGAGGAGTTTTACATGCGCACAGGCTGCCCTGACTCTCATGTGCGACTCAGGAGCATGCAAGAGAACATCTGATACTAGGAGGAGAAGAGTACCTAGTAAATTATATTGTTATTTTATATTTTTTATTGAATTCTTTCACATTTCTCAGTGTCTCTTACATATTCAATCCAGTCTTGGACAGCTCAGAAGAAAGAGCATTATTGTCCATCATAATTATATAAAATTATGTGGCCTGATACATGAAATTTGTGCACGGGGGAGGGGGGAGTGCTGTCCCTCAGTCCAGCCTGCACACTCTCCAATCTGGGATCCCTCTTGCAATCAGGGACTGCTAGCTCCTAACCACTCACCTGCCTGCCTGCCTGATCGCCCCTAACCATTGTGCCTGCTGGCCTGATGAACCGTAACTGCCCCCCCACTTCCGGCCTCATCACCCCTAACTGCCTGCCCCTGCCGGACTGATTGCCCCCAACTGCCCCTACCTGCCGGCCTGCTCATCCCCACTTCCCCTTCTGCTCGCCTGTTCGCCCCCAACTGCCCTCCCCTGCCAGCCTGATTGCCCCTAAACGCCTCTGCCTCGGCCCCACCACCATGGCTTTGTCCAGAAGGACATCCGGAAGGTCTCCCAGTCTAATTAGCATATTACCCTTTTATTAGTATAGATAAGATATGAGCCTATTCAGAAAAAAAGATAGAAAAGGAAAGAAAGCAGAAGAAAGTATTCTCCACTATTTTTGTTGTTGTTGTTGTTAATCCTCACCTGAGGGTATTTTTTCCATTGATTTTTAGAGAGAGTGTAAGGGATGGGGAGAGACATGGAGAGAGAAAGATCAATGTGAGGATGGAGCCTGCAAACTAGGTACATACCCTTGACCAGAATTGAACCCACAACCCTTCAGCCTGCGGGCTGATAATCTAACCACTGAAATAAACGGGCTAGGGCAATATTCTCCTCTATTGGTGAACAGATTGAAGAATAAATAGTATTTTAAGGAGGTTAGATGTTATATTCCACAGGCAGGTTCCATATCTTAATAGGCATGGGAAAAGCTGGAAACTCCCTATTTGTGCATCTAGATAGAAAACTGCTGCCCGAGGTCCACACATCCCAACATAGGCATCAGCAGCCAACTAGACATGGCAGGGTGATGTGTTAAGTGGTGCTGGTCCTGGTGGTACTGAGGCAGAAGGGGAACAGAGAATAGATGTGATTTTACCTGCTCTGACCTCAGCAGCATTTGAATGCCCAATGGAAACAAAGGATAGCACTGTACAGCTAACTAGGCCCAGAGAACACAGCACCACAGAATAGACACTAATCACATAAGCCTTGTCCCCCAGCTGCCTTAAATCCAGTTATCATATGGAATAAGAATAAAAAGATTAATTCTGTAAGACTGGGCATTTACACTAAGTTAGTCTGAAACAGAAAAGGGGAGGAGGAATATACTTGTTAAGTGTAACCTTTGTTCTATTCAGTCCTTGACCTAATCCTTCCTCACCACTCCCCAGAATAAGTAACCTGGTAAAGCTGTGCATCATAGTGAATAAATACTGCGGCCTGGGATTCCAACTAAACATGAAAGATTAGCCATGTATATTTATCTTTTCCCTCCCAAGATGTTCCTGAAACAACAATATAGAATTTAAAATATATAAAACTACAAGTTTAAATAAAATGGGAGAGGTGATTTCTTTGGACAGCAGATGATAACTACATTTATAGAAGATAGAAAGAGACAGAGGGTGGTTAAACAATAGGCAGAGCATAAGAGAGATAAACTATAGTTTTTTGTTTGTTTATTAAATAGTAAGATTCATGAATTGCAAATACTAGGCATTTAGGAGTTTGGGTTGAACTGCCCCACCCACAGGCATCAGACTAGTACTTTTTCCTCCACAGAAACTGAACAATCTATGCTTCTCTATCATCCACATCAGATATGGTAGATGGAAGGAGTGAGTTATTATGGAATTAAAAACAGGAGATTAATAAAGTTTTACACACTTAACAAAAAAACCCCAGGTTTTTCCCTTCCAATACTCAGGATGTTTCTAGACAGGCACCAACACCTAAGGGAGAATGGAAAATTATTCTTCAGAAAAACTGAGATAACCCAAAAAAGTTTTCTAGATATATGCAATTAAGGGTCCTGTAAAATATAGCTCTATAACTAAGCAGCTTTTGTCAAAATCTATCAATTTGCCAGCCCAGCAACATAGCAGCAACTGAACTTTTTTCTATTCTTAAATGGGAATCTAAGGCTCACAAAACATTTGTGGAATGATTTTCAACTATATATTTTTTAAAAATATCCTATATAATAAAACCTAATATGCTAAGTCTCTGGTCGTCTGGTTGGTCCAGCCGTGGGCAAACTATGGCCTGCGGGCCAGATCCTGCCCGTTTGAAATGAATAAAACTGAAAAAAAAAAGACCGTACCCTTTTATGTAATGATGTTTACTTTGAATTTATATTAGTTCACACAAACACTCCATCCATGCTTTTGTTCCGGCCCTCCAGTCCAGTTTAAGAACCCATTGTGGCCCTCGAGTCGAAAAGTTTGCCCACCCCTGGGTTGGCCATTCAACCAATCAAAGCGTAATATGCTAATGATATGCTAAGGTTGCTCAACCGCTCGCTATGACATGCACTGACCACCAGGGGGCAGACGCTCTGATGCTCTGACGGGTAGATTAGCTTATTGCTGGGGTCCAGCTGATTGGGACTGAGTGAGACAGGCCGGACACACTCTGGAGCCTTCCTGCAGTCCTTCCCTGCTGGCCAACCTCCCGCGTCCCTCCCCGGCCCTGAATGTGCACAGGTGGGGTTCCTCAGCCTGGCCTGTGCCCTCTTGCAATCCAGGACCTCTCGAGGGATGTCAGAGAGCCAGTTTCGGCCTGAAGCTATGATGCACACTGACCACCAGGGGGCAGATGCTCAATGCAGGCACCAACACCCAAGGGAGAATGGACAGTTATTCTTTAGCAAAACAGAAGCTGGGCGGGAGCAGTGGCGGTGGCGGGAGTGGGCCTAAGCAATCAGTCGTACATTCCCCAAGGGCTTTTGGACTGTGAGAGGGTGCAGGACGGGCTGAGAACACCCCCACCCTTCCCCCCAGAGTGCACAAATTTTGTGCACTGGGCCTCTAGTGTAAATATAAAATGACACAATGCAGAAAAAAAAAGATTAAACAGAAAAAAATTGAAATGATTAAGTTTTCTGTAAAAGATTTGGCACTTTATAAAAGAGTAGGAAGCAATGGAGACCAATCTGAGATCAGGTGATAATTATGGGAAATGAAAAATGTGATAGGTTGAATAAAGCAAAGCACTAAAAACAACACTATTAAATAATCTTCCTAAGTGTACAGCCAAGTGATAAAAATATAAAAAATAATATATAAAATTAAATAAAAGCAAGTGGCATGTCCCTGGCTGGTGTGGCTCACTTGGTTGGGCACTGTCCTGTACACCAAAAGGTTGATGGTTCAATTGCCCAGGTTGTGGTCTTAATATTGGGTCGGGGTTGTGCAGGAAGCAGCTAATCTATGCTTCCATCTCACTTCAATGTTTCTCCCTCTCTCCCCCTTTCCCTTCTTCTCTCTCTAAAAATCAATATAATATTTTTTAAAAAGCATGAATTTAATAATTCTATTAATGGAATAGCAGAAGTTCTAGAAATTATAGATGGAAAAAACCAAAAAGAAAACTTGATCAAGGAAATAACAAAAGAAGGTGCCTCAGTCAAATTAACTCATAAAAATAGAAACTGTTACTTGTATTCCAAGTAGGGAAGCTTTCAATAGAGAAAAGGGCACCACTTTTCAAGGGACTAGTTTCATTTCCAACTTATTGCAAACAGCCCACCTTATTTTTATAATGCAACTTGATCCATTCAAATCTCTAGCACTAGCATATAGCAGATCTTCTTTTTAATATTTTTTATTGATTTCAGAGAAGAAAGGAGAGGGAGGGAGAGATAGAAACACCAATGATGAGAGAGAATCATTGATCAGTTTCCTCCTGTACATCCCATACCGGGATCAAGCCCACAACTGCGGCATGTGCCTTAACAAGGAATCAAACTGTGACCTCCTAGTCCATAGGTCAGGGGTGGGCAACCCCTGGCACGAGTGCCAAACATGGCACGCCAGTAACTTTTGCTGGCACGCGAAACCCTCTCTTATAATCTTCCATTTACAATTTTTACTTAATACCGACTGTTTTACTTTTCAGATAAATTCAGTGTAGGTGCATCTTAGATAAATAAATAATTTTACATAACAAGTTATCTTAAAGACCATAGACATGGATTGACAAGAGAGGGGAAGAGCAATTTCTATGCCCCTGCCTTCCTAGATCCGACCAGTGTTTTGGTTTCATCCACATACGCTTGTGAATCTTTGTTCTCAGTGATGAATTTTGTTAAGTCTCGTAATAGGAGTAGCCTGAAGAATGAAAGTAGTAGCTCCTGCATATCTCTGAAGGTCACAAAATAGACACCTGATGTAAAATCTGTCATCAGTGATGCAGCAGCAAAAGTCCCACTGATAATATCAAACTGAGTCATAAAGTTTTCTGTCAGACTATCAGTGTACATGTATACATTAAAAAATAAATGTATTTTTCATCACCATATACTGTGTTTTTGTCGCTCAAATGAATTTTATTATTTCTTCAAGATTCTTCACATACATACACCTTAAGAGATATCAAGTAGGCGTAACGATGTTTTCAAAAAATCAGGGTTGGCATGCAGAAGAATTTTGAGTCAGAGATTTTGCTGGTTTTGGCACGCACTCACAAAAAGGTTGTCCACCCCTGCCATAGGTCAATGCTCAACCACTGAGTTACACTGGCCTGGCTCTGCTTACATAATTTTTAAGATTAATATAATTACATTCTAAATCAATTTTCAACTAATCATTTTAAATTAGAAAGTCAATATCAATCTATTATTAAGTAAATTAACTTAAATATTACAGATACTCTAAAAAGAACACAGTATTTGTTACAGTAATTATTGCTACTATTGATTTATCATTTTAATATTGTAAATATTTTAGGACAAATTAATTTTCTATCCTAAAATATTTACATAACAAAAACAAATATGTTATAATAAAAATAATTTTGAGTGAATCCCTGAAGGCAGCCAGTCAGATGATATGTTTATGGTTATCAGTCAAAGTAATTTTCTTTCACTTTTACTGATGTATAGTGTACATAAAGACAACTGTACATAGCCTAAATGCATAGTTCAATGACTCCTCACAAAATTTATAAGAGCAAATAACCAGCACACAGGACAAAAAAATAGTATTATCAGCACTGCGAAAGATGCTTTATACCCTTCCAAGTCAATATCCCACAAAGGAAACCATTATCTTGACTTCTGTCATCATAGTTAATTTGTTTATGGTTTTGAACTTCAGATAATGTAAACACACAGTATGAAATTACTTCCTCTGTTAGGTTAGGTTTCATATTGACCAGAGAATTTGCCTAAGATTCAGAACTAGCGATTCGTAACTCCAATACTGATTGAATTCATTGAGCCCTGGTGACAGATGCAATAACAGAAATTCCATAACTTTAAAATATTGGTTAGCTTTGCTTTCAAAGCTCACAAGCCAAACTTATAAATTATTCCATTACCAAATGCTTTTCTATACTCTAAGAAGTATGCAATCCTCAGATTAGCATATAAATAAAATTGTATGTGGTATCAGTTGTACATGCATTTTTAACTCTTTTTAATACATCTAAATAGGGTACTGACCTTTGTTTAGATTAACTTGCTTCTACAATGTGCCACATATATTTTATTATTTTTCAGCCCATAACTTTTAAATTTATTGAATATGAAAGCAGTACATGTATTTTTCTTATTTATTTTACACTGATCACATTTAGAAAAATCTATTAAATTTATAGTATATTTTAGGTGCATATTATGTATGCAAAAAAAAAGTTCAGTGATAGGGATTTGAGAAAATAATAACATACCTTCTATGATGGTTAATTTCAAGTGTTATATATCAGTTGCACTTGTCCTAATATTTTGCTGCAATAGGATCTATATAAAGCTGTAATTTATTCAGTGGGAAGGGAAAATTACAATATAAAATGTAATTTTTTATATGTTGCTTGACTTAACTAACATTGGACAAACATGGTGCTTTTCTAAAGTTTATTATCCAAAGCTGCAGTACAAAGTCCAAGATTACTATAGTTTCAAAAGTATTTTTTATGAGATTAATGTTTGATTTGATAGACTGAGTAAAGCAGATTGTACTCCTCCAAGGTGATGGGCCTCATCCAATTCATTGAAGGTCTGATTAGAAGAAAAGCAGAGTAGAGAAACATTCACTTTCTCTAATTGTTTTCATGCTGTAACATTGAGTTTCTCCTGCCTTTACACTCTGAATTGTGTCTGAAATTATACATCAGCTATCCTGGTTCTCAGGCTTTCAGATTCAGATTGAAACTATACTATGGGCTCTCCTGGGTGTCTGTCTACCTTTCCAATTGCAGACCTTAAGGCTTTTCAGCCTCCATAACCATGTGAGCCAATTCTTTATAATAAAACTCTTTACATATACTTTTTATTTTCTTGAAGATCCATCATTATTTAATAAGGAATATAGTGCTCTCTACAGAGGGCATCTCAGAAATATTTTTAGTATTTCTATATGATAGAAAAACAACAAGTACATAATTTAGAGATTGGCCAAAAGACCATGGAATAGAAGTGATCCTTGATGGAGGATAACTGTCTTACTGTTGTACAGGGATATGTTTATCTTTCCTATGCGCTCCTAAATAAAAAAATAAAATACAAAAGATGTCTTCAATCAGATTTTAAAAACTTACAAGTCTGTTTTAAATTACTCAAATTTTATAATGATAACAGAAACACTTTCATGCTAAGTACACTATAGGATATATTTGTAAAGCTAATAAATTTGGATCTTAAATTTAACTAGTTTTTCCCATCAGAGAAGTTTCAGAAATAAACATTTTTTAAATGTTAAATAAACTTAAGTAAATAAATTTAATTGATTCTTGCTTACTTTCATTTATTTTGAAGAACAGTCACAGTAACCCTTTTTTTACTTGGCATAGGCTGATAAAATCCTATATAATAAAAGGTTAATATGAAATTGTCCCCTTGGGAGTTCGACTGACCACACTACAAGTTCTACTGTTCACTATAAAGGGCGCTGACCACCAGGAGGTGGCACGGAATGAAGGAAGGCCCCAGCTGCCAGCCAGAGGCCCCAATAGGCCCTAATCGCCAGCCAGGCCTAGGGACCCTACCCGTGCACGAATTTCATGCACTGGGCCTCTAGTATTAGAAATAGCCATTTAAAATTATGTTATTGATTCCTCATTTTCTAAAGAATAAAATTGAAATTGAACTTTCTGGGTATCAATTATATGGCTAATCATAACCTTGTCAATGTGCTCATATCTCCAGTGTCATCTCCTCCATCTCTTTGTGCACTGACCCTGACATATTTGATTGACCTACATGAACCATGCCATCTCATGTCCACTCTGGTTCCCTTTTGTTTTGATTTCTTTACTCCCTCTAAATCAAGCACGTCAAACTCAAAGGGTAACATGGGCCAAATAAACGAGGCATATGACCTGTAGGCCGCAAGTTTGACATGCTTGCTCTAAATTAACATTCATCAGTTATCTCTAGAAGAATGTGGCCATGCAATAATTGTCAAGTATTTTGATTCATTAAGAAAAGTCTAGAAGTCCTAATGTTTTGAAATCTCCTGAGTTTTAAATGTTTCCAAGTAATTCCTTCCTTCCTTCCTTCCTTCCTTCCTTCCTTCCTTCCTTCCTTCCTTCCTTCCTTCCTTCTTCCTTCCTTCCTTCCTTCCTTCCTCCCTCCCTCCCTCCCTCCCTCCCTCCCTCCTTCCCTCCCTCCCTCCCTCCATTCCTTCCTTTTGTGTCTGTGAGGGTCTAGTCAAATTGGTACATGAAATTAACCATCATAAAAGGTATGTTGTTATTTCTTCTAAAATTCTCATCACTCAAATTTACTGTTTGCATGCCTAATATACAAACTAAAATATTTGTGGTACATTATAACAAGCAATTTAAGCTTTAAAAAGGTTCATCACCCTTTCCAAAAAAGTTATAATATTTTTGGGATTTTTTTTAGACCTTAGAGATTACATAGGCCTAAATTTAACATTGAAAAAATTGCTAGTATAAAATGCTCTGGCCTGGATACAAAAGCATAGTTACTCCCTTAATGTATAAAGTATTTCTCTCTTAAGAGTAGTGTGGATGTTCTATTATAATTCTGTCTGCTTCCTGAATAATTAGTACTTTAATAGACAAACTGAAATCTCCCTGTACTTATTTTTTATTTCAACATTTTAGCAACTGATGATGTGCATTTATAATCATAATGAAGCTTTATACTGCTGTTCCTAATTTCTCAGGGAATTTAAATTACAAAGAAAGATAAATTTCAGTTACAAACATTAGTTATCTTCATAAGGAAATATAACAAATCTTTTTTAAATACCTATAGATTATTCCTTTGTAAACAAACAGGTATTTCATTTCACAAATAAACCCTTTATCCTATATTACCAATTAATCAAAATTTATTAAAAGTGGCTTCACCATGGTAAATCTAATAGTATTACCGAAGTCTCTCTTTATATTATGTTTCAAAACCAAAAAGACTTTAGGCAGTAATCTAAAGACTTATTTAAAAAGTGAGGTGAAACATGAATATTGATTTATACTTAAAGAAGGAAATAGGCACTGAATCATAGAGAATTTATTTGTCCACTAAATAATTAAAAAAAATTTTTTTTGGAATTTTATTTTTCCCAAGTAGTATTCATATATGTATTTTTTTATTTGTGCTTTCTTTGGCAACTAAGTAAGAACCTTTGTCTAATTAGACATAAATCAGACTCCATTGGCTCAACTCCACAAACTGCAAATCTAGAATCATTACTTGGTCCTGAGTCTCTGCCAAAGATGTTGGTGTTAGCGTAGATTTATGTTGAGGTCATCAAGAGAACTACTAAATTTTCCAGAACATATAATGTCCTAATAGTGCAAGAGTCCAGGAAGATTAGAAATATAGCAGAAAGGTTTTTACCCACAGGCTGCCCTTTATAGGAAGGCACATCCAGGATAGGCCCAAAGTTTTTAAGCCTCAAGTCACACTCATGGCTTTTATTATCACAATGACTGCAGAGTCTGTTACAGGAAGTTAAATAAAATGTAGGATTTTAAAACTTAGTGTCTGGCTTTTTAAATGGGAGATGCTTTTCTGTTTTTTTCATCTAAGTCAGTCTTAAAAGTGGTTTTTAGTTACTAATGAGATCTACAGAAATTATTTTGTGTTTACTTATTTACATTGGTTTTACTTAAAATTCTATTATATTCCCCTATCTAGTCTTTCTCTCCATCATTTCCCCAAACCACTTCAGATGGGGCAAATGCAATTAGAAATGATGAGCCCAGGCAGCCTGGCTCAGTGGTTGAGTGTTTACCTATGAAACAGAAGTCACAGTTCAATTTCCAATTAGGGCCTATCGGGCTCAATCCCCAGTGTGTGGTGTGCAGGAGACAGCCTATCAGTCATTCTCTCTTATCAGTGATGTTTCTATCTCTCTTTCCCTCTCCCTTCCCTAGATTTTTGAACTCAATAAAACTATTTTTTTTAAAGAAATGATGTGATGAAAATAAAATATTTTGCTTTTAGCTCTAAAATGAATAGCTCTCAGACAAGAAAAGACTGATAGAAAGGAAGATTTTTGTATCACTTTTATTTCTGGCCTTCAGTGAAACTCACCATGACAGAGGCCATTGATAATCCAAAAGGGGTCAGTGTACTTAATACATAACAAAAGTTATGACCTCTACATGTGTTAAATGGTTATTGGTCAATAGATTTTATAGATCTGTAAACCATTTCTATGTGGAGAAAGAGGAAGAAGGAAGTATCTACAACCATTACAAAACTGGATAAATATCATGAAAGGATAATATTACTTTGAGGGAAATTGAATTAAAATCTATAATAAAAAAACCATAATATGCTAATTAGACCAGACAGCCGGACAACCTTCCGGATGAAGCAGGGGTTGGGAGGGCTGAGGCAAGCCGCTGCGGCTGTAAGGGCCAAGCCCCTTGCAAGAATTTCATACATTGGGCCTCTAGCAATTATATAAGGATGAAAAATATGAAACTTTTATAATAAACAGAATTATTTAAAATCATTCAGGAATTTATGATAAAATTATTAGAAAGGTTAAGATATAAATGCACTCTCAAAAAATATAGTAAAGAGTTAATTGATCTTTTTTCAAAAATATTTTATGATATGATGGATTTTCTCAATTCTATTATATCTAAAATATAGATCAAAGTGTTTAGCATCCTATGATGATGCTATTTTTTCCTCTCTTTTGATATTTTTAATGTCTTTTTATGTGGTACTCCAAGACAGTGAAGGCAAAGAAAAATATGATATGAATCTAAAATTATTTTAAACATTATTGATCTCTGAGTGATCTTCTTTATATCAAATTACATGTCTTATTTTCAAAAATACTTTTGTGTGTGAAACATTAGCCTGATTTTCCCCTTTCCTGGAATCTATTTTAAACTTAATTTGAATGCAAATCAGTTGGTTTCCAAAGTTCTAATGCAAATTCTCCTCCTCAGGAGAATTATCTCCTCCTCCTCAGTTTGAATCCTTCTCGACTTGACTTTTAATTCTACATTTGACACCAGACCCTGACCCTGCACCTTTCATCTTCTACTCTTCCAAATATTTTTGAGATGTCTGCACAAGGATGTTCCAAATCACTCAAACTTACCATAGGCTATATATATTGGACTCATCCTGTGGAATATAGAAGCTGGTTTGCTAACTAGGCCTGACCACCTAATCCATTTCACTGCCTATTTTTATGGCCTGTGAGCTAAACATGTTCCTTTTCGTATTTAAATGGTTGAGGGGGAAAAGTAAAGAAGAAAAATATTTCATGACACTTTCAAGAAAACTATATAAAATCCAAATGTTAGGGTCTGTAAATAGCAAGCTTATTAGATACTAGAGGCCCAGTGCACAAATTAATGCACACTGAAAGGAAATTAATTAGAATATTTTAATATCACTATTCACCCTTTCTCTATAATAGGAGTGTCAACCAAATTCACTATTGACAATGACAGATCGAAACACACATGTGCAATTGGCACCAGCAAGAGCTGTATATGTGTCACACATGGGCAAGTCAATGTAGCCTTTTATAGATATAGAATAAACTTGCTTAATTAGACCTGCTTTCTGATGTAGCTAAACTTTTTCCAGCCTAGTGAAGCATCCCAACTTCTCTTTCAGGTAATTGTCACCAACACAGCAGTAAATATCAACACAAAGCAGATTATTATTGTAGAACATACAGGGAGAACAAAGGGTAAAATATTTAACTGCAGAAGTGTTTGACTATATTCTGCACAGTTGAGAAAACCTGAAGTCATTTCCAAGGTCCACCATTTCTTACTTCTTTTCAGTCAAGTCAAGTTTCTATGCTTTCTAAATCTCTGTTTTCTGGCTAATAAAAAGAAAATAGGATTCCACTGAGTCTCCTATTAACCTACTCCAGGATTTCTGTGAGATCAAATGAGATGAGGCACATAAAAACGCTTCACAGACATTTGGTTAACGTGTAAATGTTTGCATCTGGCTATAAAGCAAGCCATGTTCCTGGTCTGAAGAAACTGCAAGGAGGCTGGTTGCTAGGGTGAGGAAGCCAGGCACTGCTATGTGATGTCATTAACCGGGGGCCCACAGCCACTGTTTCCAGGCTGGGCTGGGCTCTTGGCCACATTTTGCACAATGGGTTCTCGACAACGTTGGCTGTGTTTTGGTGGGGTGTCACTCTGGGATGGTGGTGAGGCCTGTGTCCCACTTGGGGGAGCCGAGTGTTGCATCGTAGGCACCAGGTCCCCAGTGCCATTTGTTTGTAAATGGCAATGTGTGTCATGGCAGCTCCTGCATTGAGTGTCTTCCCCCTGGTAGTCAGTGCACATCGTAGTGACTAGTTGGACGGTCAGACACTTAGCATATTAGCCTTTTATATATATACTAGAGGCCTGGTGCACAAAAATTTGTGCACTTGGGGGGGAAAGGGGGTCCCTCAGCCCTGCCTGTGCCCTCTCACAGTCTAGGACCCCTCGGGAAATAACAACCTGCTGGCTTAGGCCTGCTCCCGGGTGGCAGAGGGCGGGCCCAATCCCTAGGTGCAACCCCTGGTCAGGCTCAGAGCAGAGCTGATTGGGGAGTTGGGGCGCCGCCCCCTGTCATGCACAGAGCAAGGCAGATCGGAAGGTTGCGATGCCACACTCAGTCATGCTCAGGGTAGGGCTGATTGGGGGGTTGGGGCACCGCCCCGTCACTCACAGAGCAGGGCCCATCAGGGGGGTTGGGGCTCCGTACCCTGTCATGCACAGAGCAGGGTCAATCAGGGGGTTGGGAAGCTCCGCCCGTCACACACAGAGCAGGGCCAATCAGGGGGTTGAGGAGCTCCCCCCTGTCACTCACAGAGTAGGGCCGATCAGGGGGTTGGGGTGCCGTCCTCTATCACCCACAGAGCAGGGCCGATCAGGGGGTTGAGGTGCTGCCCTCTATCACCCACAGAGCAGGGCCGATCAGGGGGTTGGGGTGCCACACCCTGTCATACTCAGGGCCGGGACGATGGGGAGGTTATGCCTCTACCCCATCACACACAGAGCAGGGCCCGTTGGGGGCGGGGGGGGGAGGTTTGGGTGCCGCACCCTGTCACACACAGAGCAGAGCCGGTCAGGGGGTTGGAGCGCCACACCCTGTCACACACAGAGCTGCAGGGCGATCAGGGGGTTGGGGAGCTCCCCCTTATCAGGCACAGAGCAGGGCTGATCAGGGGGTTGGGGCACCTTCCCCTGTCACAAACAGAGCAGGGCGGATAGGGAGGTTATGCCTCTACCCCGTCAGACACAGAGCAGGGCCCGTGGGGGGTGTTTGGGGTGCTGCCCTCTATCACCCACAGAGCAGGGCCTATTGGGAGGCTGGGGCGCCACCCTCTATCACCCACAGAGCAGGGCCGATCAGGGGGTTGGGGCGCCGCACCCTGTCATACTCAGGGCAGGGCCGATGGGGAGGTTATGCCTCTACCCCATCACACACAGAGCAGGGCCCGTGGGGGGTGGTTGGGGCACCGCCCTCTATCACCCAACCCCTGTCACACACAGAGCCACAGGGCGATCAGGGGGTTTGGGTGCTTCCCCTTGTCATGCTGATCCCAGTGCTGGGAGGCATATTACCCTTTTACTATATAGGATAGAGGCCTGGTCCATTGGTGGGGGCTCGCTGGTTTGCCCTGAAGGGTGTCCTGGATCAGGGTGGGGGTCCCCACTGGGGTGCCTGGCCAGCCTGGGTGAGGGGATGATGGCTGTTTGCAGCTGGTCACACACCCTTCAGGGTGGGGGTCCCCACTGGGGTGCCTGGCAGTCTGGGTGAGGGGCTGAGGGCTGTTTTCAGGCTGGCGGGTGACTGATGCTCCAAACTGCTCCTTTTTTTCTTTTTTTTTTTTATTCTGGGCCAGCTTTAACTCTGGCTCCAGCTCTGAGGCCTCTGCTGCTGAAAGCAGGTATCTGGTTTGTTTGGGTTCAACAATCTTAACACTGTATCAACTCCAGCTCTGAGATCCCGGCGGGCTGAAAGCAGGTTTCTGGGGTTTTGTTTAGCTTCTATATTTGTAACAATGTTTCAAACTGCAAGCTCAGAGGCTGGCAAGGCAGGCGGGGAACGTTGGTTTCCTCCGTCACTGAAGCAAGCAAGCCTCATGTTAGCTTCAAACTGCCTGTCTGCCGGCCACCATCTTGGCTGGCAGTTAATTTGCATATCACCCTGATTAGCCAATGGGAAGGGTAGCGGACATAAGGCTAATTACCATGTTTCTCTTTTATTAGATAGGATACATATAGACTAGAGGCCTGGTGCACAAAATTAGTGCACAGAGGAAGGGGGCGTCCCCTCAGTCCGGCCTGCACCCTCTCCAATCCAAGACATCCCTTTCGCAATCCAGAACCACTGGCTCCTAACCTCTCACCTGCCTGCTTGCCTAATCACCCCTAACCACTTCTGCCTGCTGGCCTGATCACCCCCTAACTGCTGTCCCCTGCCAGCCTGATCACTCCTAACTTCCCTCCCCTGCCTGCCTGATCGCCCCTAACTACTATCCCCTGCCAACCTGATGGCCTTTAACTGCCTCTGCCTCGGTCTTCACCTCTAGCCTTTGCCCAGAAGGACGTCCGGAAGATGTCTGGTCTAATTAGCATATTACCCTTTTATTAGTATAGATTATATTATATGGTGATGTGTTTAAATACTGCCTTTGACTTATTTAGCACTAAAAGAAACCTTATGTCCAGGAAAGCCTAAATACTTGCTTGTCTGGTCTTTTCCAGGTATGTTTAGTAACCCCTGATGTAGACTATAAGTGCATAATGATTTCCCTGCATTATTCATGATTGTCCCTTGAGTACAATCGACAGAAAATAACACAGTACACTGAACAGAGGCATTGTACTTGCCTGCTCTCAAAATTACTTATTCAAAGAAAAGGTAACTACATCAAATCTTACTTTCTGTTTAATTTCTCTATTTTATATTATGAACAATTTAAACTATAAGCTAACATAATAAAATCTGTCTCTTTTTAAAATTTCAATTCTTGCACAAGTGTTGTTATTGCTACCTCTGCATATTGTTTCAGTTTCCTTTCAATTTTCAATTTTCATTGCCTTACTTTAGCCAGGCCTTTAATGTATCACACCTCTAATGTAATCAATAAATGCCACTGCATTCATTTGCTATGACCATCAAGCTATCTTTCATACTGCTTTTCTATGATATTCTATTGCTAATTAGTACATAATTCCCTGCACTTGAAAAGCATAAAATAAAAGAGAAGAAGTGGTAGATATAGGAGGCAGAAAAGGGGTTGGACATAGAAACCTGTTACTCATTGAACCCTTCGAGGGTGCTAGTCGTTTTCTCTATTCTTTCCAAAGATACTACCTGACAAATACTCAACCCATATCTTTTAGGTGAAAAAAAAACAACAACTGTTGATCAGAAAAATTACCATTTGCCAAATAGTGCATACTATATAAACAGATATATTCACAATTCATAACTAATCCTCCCTCATTCCAAAACCTTTACTTATTTTTAGTTTCTAAACAGATACTGATGGAAACACATTCGTTATATGTGAACTATACCAATTACTGGAAGAATCACTGACAGGAGGTGCAGGGTGATGACTGACAGATGCCACAGAATCAGCAGCAAATATCCTGAGGGACAATGAGACCTGGTATCTCGGAGGAGTGGACTGGAATGTGCTTTGCTCAACCTGAAGTCATTCAAATCTAAGGTCACAGCCACTACCTGCAAAGGTTATCCTTGTGTATTCAAGGACAAGTGAGAGAAAGGAAAACATGAAAGGAAAACATATACAGGCACAGGAAAGCCTGAGACGAGGTAAAGCCTGTGACAAACATATATTATATTATCTATTATTACAAACAAAAATGACAAATTAATGGACAGAGCAAACAAATATCTTTTTAATAATCATAACAATTCCTTCCCTGATTTTTTATATGTTCCAACTGATATTACACGCTGTTCATGTTTCACAGAATATGATTAGTAGCTACTAAATTATAGTTCATTTGCTCATTTGGCCAACTTTTTAAACATCACTGCACATTTTGAAACATCTATAAAATACTGGTATTTAATTAACTGTTCTATATATTCTAATGCAATGAGCACCATTATAAGTTAACTCGGTCTAGATTGCGATTTGGTAGATTTCAGTTTTATACCAATAAATTTAATAAATGTATGTCAATAGTGTGGAGAAGGCATTGGGTAGGAGAGTGGGTACAAGGTGGATGGAGTCAATGGAGGAAAAAAAGGAGATTTGTAATACTTTCAACAATAAAGATAAATTTAAAAACTGGATATCATAAAACTATTTTATTTCAATAATGTGAACAACTTTGTTTCTCTTAAATGTTCTTACTGTTGTCCCAACTTATATTACATGCTGCTCATGTTTCACAGAATATGATTAGTAACTACTAAATTATAGTTCATTTGCTCATTTGGCCAACTTTTTAAATATCACTGCATACTTTTCAACATCTATAAAATACTAGTATTTAATTAACTGTTCTATATGGTAACCCTGAGTTCTTCATACAATAATTTTGTGAGTTTTGAAATGTTAAAAACTATTTTTATATGATAAGGAAAATAACTGTTAAGGACATGGTAACCTTGAATTCTATGTATGTGAAAATAACAAATAGATTGTAATACATGTGTAATAATAGATGAAATAACAATTTTCCTCAATGTCCTGGGTAAGCATTGGACTAAAATATAAGATGTTTCATTGAGTCCTTTGCAGTAGTCATTTGCCTAAGTTCATGTCTTGTTCAATTATGGTGAGATTGAAAAAAATAATTGATCATGTCTCTGTGAGAAATTTTTGATGGTAAGCACTTACATTGATATAACTATTCCAACATTTAGAGGGGAGCAAGCATTTTAAAGTTAAGTCTAGGTATACACTATGTGACTTGACTGAAAAAGATATAGAAAGTTAAAACTCAACTATTATCAAATATTAGCACACAAAATTTTGTATAGCATCTTGGCTAATGTACAAAAATAATGTTTTATAAATACTGTATGATCTCACATGTTGAATCTAAAATGTTGAACTCATGGAACCAGAAAATGGAATGGTGGTTGCCAGTGGCTGGAGTTTGGGAGAAATGGGAATATGTTGGTCAGAGCACAACCATTTAGTTAGATTATATATAAGTTCTGAGAATCTAATGTACAACCTGGTGATTATAGTTAATAATACTATACTGTACTCTTAAAATTTTTCAGGAAGTAGAATCTCAAGTGTTTTCACCACCCACACAGGCACAGGAATGCACATTCGCATGTGCGCCCACACATACATACGGGGAAAGGTTACTATTTGAGGTGATGAATATGTTAATTACTATGATTATGGAAATTATTTCACTATATATATATATAATATATATGTATTTAGCCATCACATTGTATATACTTTATGAATCACACTGTACAACCTAAATACATAAATATTTTTATTTGTCAGTCATACCTCAATTAAGTTCAAAAAAATATAAAATTCATGCTCCTCAAAATAACTTTTTTTAAAACTCAACTCTAAAACCTTTATTATAACTGAAAGCATATCTAGAATGGTAAATGCACTAATAAATTGTATTTTTTTCTTACATATAAACTTTCTCCTCACCTCTTAACTCGTAAGTGGTAAAAATTTTCACATTAGGCTATAAACCATGTCTGTCAACTTTTCACCCATCAGGAGTTAATGCTTTTAAACAGATAAATTCATAAAATGTTTCTATCTAGACTGTTTAGTTTATTAATGCATTCTACTTTTTGTATGTGGGCTGGACACTGGCACTCTAGTCTAAGAGACATATTTATAACCAAAAATCTAAAATCAGGTTTTAGGTGCTATAATAAATCTGGTGCTTTAAGGGACAATAAGGTGCACCAAAGTTAGTCAACAAAAAAGTTGTTAGTGGTTTGTTTTATAATTAAAGCTATCCTTAGAGATATAATTTTGTTCTAAGTTACCCAGCATTCTCACCTGGGAGGCAGCATGAGCAACGGGTGGGTGTCAGAAAGGAAAGGGGATGGGGGGAGGTAGAAGTGGGTAAACGGGTATAAATTATGACAGAAGGAGATGACTTTGGGGAGTGAACATACGATACAATATGCATATAATATATTGCAGAGTTGTACACTTGAAACCTGTATAATTTTATTAACCAATATCACAATAAATTTAATTTTTAGAAATATAGTAAATTTTTAATGTTTTAAACAACTGATTTCACAGATTCTAATTCTTTCCAACCTCCCTCACTCCAGATATGTGCAAGTTACGAAAATTGTTCTATGTGTTTTTAATACGACAGCTCGTGGCTGAGCATCATTATTTTATACTTGAAACAAAGGGAAAAACAACATTTTGGTTGATAGATAACATTTGTGCTTGAGCCTCTACCCTTGCCGCATATTGTGTTGTCCTAGACTTCACTTACCTAGAAAGGAAAAAGTAAGTGTTTGCCCACCTCTTTACCGCAGAATGACACCATGGTACCTATGCACACCAGGTAAGAAAGACAATGTCCACACTGAGAAAGACAATGGACTTCAATCCCACAGCTACCTTGGCTCTATGGTGGAACATCATAATAGCCCTCAGGGCTAGGTAAACTCCACATTTTATATATGTGCCTACCCTTCAATGATTTAATGATGCAATTTTGCCATCAAAGAAAAAAACATTATCCCTCTCCCTTTCCATCCACACCCAAGACCTTTAGGTCTTCTTAATAAACTCACTGCTTCTGCTCAAAGGAAAAAGGTGACTCTTATTTTGTGTGCAGTGTGTTCGTAAAGGATGAGGTACAGAAAATTTTGCATTAGGACCTGGTTTTACCAGTTAAGACACTAATAACATTGTGGAGATTAATGCAAACTTTCTTTTCTGAGCACTCATTTATTGTCAGTTAGATGTGACCTAAGAGATAATATTCCTTAGAACCAGTAGGAAAGAAAAACAGGTTTTCTAATATGGGGCCCAAATTAAATATTCTGCTAATTAGTGGTAGTTTCATAAGATGTTCATTAAATTACAAGAAACACATCCATGTAATATGGTTACTAGAAAGATCTCTGCCTTAAGAACAAGAGAAATATATTAGATCATATTGCTAAGCAATTTTTTCTGGCTGACAAGGGCAATTTTTCAGCAGCAGCACTACACTTAGAGCGGCAACATAATGGGAGGATAGAGCAGATGCTAAAATTTAGTCAGACATAAATCTTTTTGCCTTTATCTCCTTTGCAATACAGAGAAGACAAGAAGACAAACAAATAGCCCAGAGAGAAAACAAATGTTGGGTGTCTCAAGAAAATATAATACCCCAATACTGAGATAATATACATGTTGCAGGATTGACATTTGTAAAAATAAGTAGTGTTTAATTAAATAAGATGACAATAAACAAATGTCTGGCATTTTTTCCAAATAGCAACATGTGACAAACACAGGAATGAAATGATACTTACTCATTTTGATAACCTCTTCAGACATGCAATTATTCAAGTTTTTGTCTACATATTCACCCATAAAACTTATAGATTCAAAAATACTTTCATTCAGAAACTAAGATGGCAGTACAGGGAAACACCGAAATTGCTGCCTCCTACAACAACTTCAAAACACAATAAAAACCCAAAACGGACATCATCCAGAACTTACAGGAAGGCTGGCGGAGTGGAAATCCTACAACTAGAAGGAAAGAGAAAAGCACATTGAGGGTCAGGAGCTGCGGAAGTAAAGTGCAAAGGTATGGAGGCTCGAAAGTGCGCTGAAAGGGGCTGGTACTTGAGGACGCGGCTGTCTTTTTGAATCGGGAGGGAGTCACAAGCTCCCTAATGCTCTGAACTCCGGTTCCGGGAAGTCTCTGAGGACCCAGGACTCGTACGGGGAGAAACTGTACTGTCTGGCAGCGGGCAGAACTCGGAACTCGAGGGCGGCTTTCCCTGAGAGGTGCTTGCAGCAATTAAACTATCAGGACACTGAGACACGCGCGCGGCCCCTTAGGGCAGGGCTGAGAATCCACCATAGTTCCTTGCTCCACCCTTTGATTCCCTGAGACCCCGCCCCACCCAGGCTGCAGCAGAGGCTTTTGCATATGAATGCCCTGGCCCTTTGCAACCTGAAAATTACCTAACAAACTGCAGCTGGGCCACAGACCCAGAACTTCCAAGAGAAGGCCCAAGGCTCCACAGCAGCTTGCACTGCTTCACAGCTGGGCCTCATCAGGGCACCTCCAAACTCCAAAAAAGGAAGGGGAATCTGCAGTTCTCTTCATTGCTCCTGCTGGGTAACCTCCAAGAGCCAGTGTACCCAGGGGTCAGAGGGGGACCATCCGGATTACAACTCCTCAGATCCATAAGGGACACACCCAGGGGACAGACTCAGTGAGCACCAAAGCCCCACTGAAGCAAGTCTTGCCCCAGAAGGGTGTCTTCAGCACAGAAGTTCTCTCACTGCAGACACAGCCGATTCTCACTGCCAATTGGCCTGGAGGTCAACTCCTCCCAGTGATCCTACAACAATCAAGGCATAACTACAACAAGACTGTGCACAAAGCCCACAAGGGGGTGCAGCAAGAGTGTCCACTTCAGGTAACGGGGGAGGCTGAGCAACTGGGCCCTACAGGACACCTAGCACACAAAACCACTCTACCAACACAGAGAAGCATAAAAAATGTGGAGACAAAGAAACAGGTCACAAATGACAGAAATGGAGGAAAACAAACGACTGGATATAGAGTTCAAAACCACGTTTATAAGGTTTTTCAAGAATTTTATGGAAACCGCCGATAAATTTAGTGAGACCCTCAAGAAATCTAGTAAGACCCTCGAGGATATGAAAAAGGACCAACTAGAAATTAAGCATACCCTGACTGAAATAAAGAATAATATACAGAGATCCAACAGCAGACAAGAGGATCCCAAGAATCCAGTCAAAGATTTGAAATACAAAGAAACAAAAAATACCCAACTGAAAAAGAAAAAAGAAAAAAGATTCCAAAAATATGAAGATAGTGTAAGGAACCTCTGGGACAACTTCAAGCATACCAACATCAGAATTATAGGGATACCAGAAGAAGAGAGAGGGTAAGATATTGAAAACCTATTTGAAGAAATAATGACAGAAATCTTCCCCTACCTGGTGAAAGAAATAGACTTACAAGTCCAGGAAGTGCAGAGAACCCCAAACAAAAGGAATCCAAAGAGGACCACACCAAGACACATCATAATTAAAATGCCAAGAGCAAAAGACAAAGAGAGAATCTTAAAAGCAGCTAGAGAAAGAAAGTCAGTTACCTACAAGGGAGTACCCATACAAATGTCAGCTGATTTCTCAACAGAAACCATGCAGGCCAGAAGAGAGTGGCAAGAAATATTCAAAGTGATGAACAGCAAGAACCTACAACCAAGATTACTTTCCAGTAAAGCTATCATTCAGAATAGAAGGTCAGATAAAGAGCTTCACGGATAAGAAAAAGCTAAAGGAGTTCATTACCACCAAACCAGCATTATATGAAATGCTGAAAGGTATTCTTTAAGAAGAGGAAGAAGAAAAAGGAACTCTTACCATCTGCCACAGCATGGATGGAACTGGAGAGCGGATAAATACCACATGATCTCACTCATATTTGGAATATAATGAACAACATAAACTGATGAACAAGGACTGATCCAGAGACAGAAAGGCATTGATTGGACTGTCGGGCCTTGGAGGGAAGGTAGGGGAGGGTGGGGGTAAGGGGGAAAGATCAAACAAAGGACTTATATGCAAGCATATAGGCCTAACCAATGGACACGGACAACAGGGGGGCGCGGGGGTGAGGGCATGAGCGGGGGGTGGGAGGGGTGGGGGGTAACGTGGAGATAAGGACACATATGTTATATCTTAATCAATAAGAAATATATTTAAGAAAATACTTTCATTCATTATATCAATTGAAATGTATCGCTTACAAACCAAAATTACATCTTAGAAAATCTTACTCCCTCTGAACTCACTCAAATTCTTGGCCTTTTTACTTGTATTTGTTCACATTGGGTGACATGATCAAGGGTCACAAGATAAAACTCAGCTTTCTACATGAAACTTTGTTCTGACACTCTGATCCACACTGATTATTCTCTTATCTAAACTCCAATTAAACTTATAATCATTCATCATACAACTGAGCACACATTCATTTTCCATTTTATCTGGATTTAGCTTTCACTCTCCAACAATATTTAGCTCCCCATTGTGTGAAAGACAGGTTGCTATTTCAAATACTTTTCTTTTATATCAGTGATGGCGAACCTTTTGAGCTCGGCGTGTCAGCATTTTGAAAAACCCTAACTTAACTCTGGTGCCGTGTCACATATAGAAATTTTTTGATATTTGCAACAATAGTAAAACAAAGACTTATATTTTTGATATGTATTTCATATACTTAAATGCCATTTAACAAAGAAAAATCAACCAAAAAAATGATTTTTGGTCATAGGTTCGCCATCACTGTTTTATATTCTCCCAATATATAAAACAATGGAGAATGCACAACAAAATTATGTTGCGTTTAGAAATAAGTTTATTCCAGCTTTTAAAATCATGCCTTATTTTGAAAAAACAAAAAATAATCTTGGTAGAGATGACAAAAAACATAAAAATTGCCACAGCTGGTTTTGCTCAGTGGGTAGAGCGTCAGCCTGTGGACTGAAAGGTCGCAGGTTCAATTCCAGCCAAGGGCACATGCCTGGGTTGCAGGCTTGATTCCCAGTAGGGGGCGTGCAGGAGGCAGCTGATTAATTATTCTCTCTCATCATTGATATTTCTATCTATCCTTTTCCCTTCCTCTCTGAAATCAATAAAAATAAATATTAAAAAGTAAAAATTACCTTAAGCCCACTTCCCAACCAATGTTACCATTTCAGTAAACACATTAGAGTCCTTCAATCCTCTCCCTCCTTTTTTCCCTCTGTCTATGCATCTCTGTTAATATATTTATATAATCAGCATCAAGTAATATTTTCAAATAATGTTTATCAAATGAATTGATCATATTTACTTATTATAAATACACATTTTTTATTTATTTAAATATTTCAAATGTATATCTATATTAATTTTTCTCTCTAGCTAGGGGCGGGGAGGAAGGAGGAATGCAGAGTTATTATTCAATGGATACAGTCTCAGCTTTGCAAGATGAAAAGAGTTCTGAAAATGGAGGCTGGTAATAGCTGCACAACAATGTGAATGTGCTTGATGCCACTGCACTGTTTACTTGAAAATGGTTAGGATGGTGCATATTATGTTATGGATGTTTTACCAAATTAAGAACAAACAAAAAAGAGAATGAGGTTAGATATTTCAACTCAGAAGTATACAATAGCCAGGCCTCACTCACACAGTACTATAGTATATGGCTTTAAATAAAGAGAGATTGCCTCAGGCTCCAAATGAATCTTGGTTATATATTTCTCAATATCTTCATCTACTAAGAATTTTAAAGATTTTTTTTCAGAGAAGTAAAATAATTAAGTATGAATGTTACTAAAAAATGCCTCTGAGTATTGTTGGGAAAAACAAACCAAGTATCTTGAGAATTAAATTTCCAATTTTTCTTATAAAAAACAAACCCAACTTATATTTGTAAAGGTAGATGTAGATGATATTTAGGTGTTGGTTTTGAAACAGGGCGAAACAGGACAATATATTTTAGTAGGACTTTTTGGTAGCAAATAACATAAAAACGACAACAATCTGATAACAGCTTATGCATTCAAGGAAACTCATTTCCTCAAGGAACTAAAAGTTCAAGTTCAGTTTAATCAGGACATGGCTCATTTCTCTGTTTTTTCCCAATCTGCTAATTACATTATTTGGTTGTAATTCCTGGGCTTGTACTAAAAGGCAGCAGGACTACCAGACTTCATAAACACCAACCCATTACCCAGAAGGCGATTGTCTGCATGCCAGAATTTCCAGCCTGTATTCTGAACTTCATTCTAAAATAATTATAGTTGCCAAGTAAATGCCATGGGCTGATTAAGTTAGCCCTGCATTAACTAAAGCAATCATTGTCAAAGTGTAAATAAACGTATCACGCTTATTTTAGATCAAATCAAACCTACTCCTATAGTTGGGTATATTTGTGGAGTAGTATAAAGTCTGAGGCCAAAGAAATTGCAAAAACAATGAGTCCAGAAGTGAAAACAGGATCACTGTTAAGAGATGCAACCAATTATGTTGTATTACATCGTAATCAATTTAATAGGGAACAATACGGGGGAAAGCCAGAAGGGTCTAAATCTAATATTACTCAAAACTTCCCTGAGGACCCACTGTTTGACATAACAGGTCAGAAGAGCCTTACACATGGGAGCAATGGCTTCTTTTTTCATTCATTTATGCAGCAAGTATTTTTTGAGTCCCACTATATACCAGTCTCTAGTGATAGTACCAAGAAAAAAACAAATTCCCTGCCTTTGGCACATACATTCAAGAGGAAATGAGGCATAAAACAAGTCATGGAGATAAGAAGTGCCTGTTGGGAAGTGTGGCTTGTCATATTTTTCATGGGATGATTGAGTATGGCCTTACAAAGAAAAAGACATTTGAACAAAGCTGTGAAGAAAGCACTCAAGGTAGAGAGGACATCAGGTACAAAATCACTATAATGGGAGCTTGCTGAACATGTTCAAGCATCAGCAAGGTCACAGGACATTTGGGAGGAGATTGAGACTAGCAGGAGACAATGCCAAAGAGGTAAGACAGCCAGAATCCACAGCACCTTCTAAGCCATTTTAAAGGCTTTTCTTCTTCTTTTTTTGCATAAGAGGAGGAACATTTGAAAGGTTTTAAACAGAGAAGCATGATCTGATTTATGCTTTAAAGAATCACTTTTACAGGTGGCTTGAAAATAATATAAGGCAAGGATGTTAAATAGGAAACTATGTAAGTAATCCAGGTGAAAGATAAAGATAGTTTGAATAAGAGAGCTATAAAGAAAATGTTGCATTATATATTTTGATGATAGAATAAACAGAATTTGCTGTTAGATTTAGATGTGGAACATAAGAGAAAAAGAAGAATCAAAGATAACTCCAAGTGTGGCCAGAACAACTAAAAGATCAAATTCGCTTTGGGATATGTTAATTTTGTGATGACCATTAGACACCTGTATGGAGATATTAAATGGGCATCTGGAGAGCACATTTATGGTTCACACCAATAACCAGTCAGAGAGTTTAAAGACATAGACATGTGATTGATACAAAATCTGTAGTCTAAATATAACCAGGGGTATAACTGTAAAAAAAAAAAGTGCTGCGGCTCTCCCAGATATTTAGCTCAAGGAGATAAAAAGCAACAGGCAGGAGAGAGATGAGAAGGGTCAGAATTTAAATGACATGGCAAAAAAAAGTATCAATAAGAGATCATCCATTTCAAAATCACTGATGGGTCAACGAGGATGAGAATTGTAACTTGTTCAATGGATACAGCCAAGTAGAGGTCAATGGAGACCTTGCTTAGGAGGTGTTTCAGTGCGGTGGTAGTGGCAGAAACCTGGCTGAGAGAGGTTGCAAGAGAGAATTATGAGGAGAGTCTGAAATAGCAAGTACTGATAATTACATATGTGGATTTTTGCATTAAAAAATAAATGGCAGATTTGATGCCAATAGAAATCATTGTTTGTTTTTAAGTGATGTCATAACAGTGTGTCTGTACACTGATATAATAGAAAAGGGAGAACGTATGGAGAGAGAGAAAGAAGAGGAACTGTTTTGTAGAGAGCAAGGAAAGGAAATGCACTTGCCTTGGAGCTGGTTGGATTTATTCATTAGTAAGCTTTTAATTTAAGGAATATGCAATTATTCATATTAAATGCTAGAATGTAAAGATGACTTCCTTTACAAAAGAGCTTATAAATCATAACATATTCAATATCAATAAATGTCATAATTCAATTTATTATATAAAAGTAAATATTTTGAGGGGATAAATTTAAATATATGAATGGCAGAAACTCATTTGATGCTGAAAAAAATAAAACATAAAAAGATTAATAAAAGCAAATCCAGCAGGATTTGAACAAAGCTAAACAGATTGTTAAATGTTCAACCAAAACATGAAAATGAAAATTTTATATTCATGTGAGAGAACCCTTGTGAATAAAGGAAAGGATTTTACATATTAGGTTAAAAAAGTGATACATATAAACATTATTGATCTCAAGCTAGTTCCTCTTTCGCCCTTTGATCTATTTGAAAGGAAATATAGCCATTGCCTTGACCACATGTTTTTGAATACCAGGGCATAACAAAATGAAACACTTTACAAAGCCCTTCAATTAGGCATGGCTGCTGTCATAAGTCACTTTTTACTATAAACAGGCTTGAGGCCTACTTTCCATGCACCAAAAGTAGAAGAAAATATGTAACTAAATGTAGTTGGTTTACAACACAAACCGAATGATAGAAATTAGAGTGAACAGAGAAAAGATAACCACAGTTTTAGTATACTTCACAGTACTTAATATACACTATAGGCCCAGCGCACGAAATTCGTGCACTGGTAGGATTCCCTAGCAGCTGCCGGCTGCTGGCCGGGGCCTCCCTCCCTTCGCTTGGCCACCTCCCACTGCCGCTGGCCAGGGCTTCTCCCTTCCCCCAGGCCCCTGGTCAAACTCCCGGAAGAACTTCGGTCAAGGGGATAATTTGCATACTAGTACTATGTTTTTATTATATAGGAAGTTTAATATGAAAAGGCCTAGCTTTGAATTCAAATTTCACCCTTAGTAGCTTTGTGATTTTATACCATCTCCCTTAACAATTTTAGAAACCAGTGTTTCTTTAACTATAAAGTGAGATAAACCTATCTCACAGTGTAGTAGCAAAAATTAAATAAGTTAAAATGATGGGCCTAGCATATACTAAGCAATACATAAATGCTAGCCATGTGATAGATAAAGCTCAGACTCCTGAGAGCTTTAGTTTAGTTCTTAGCAATGCATTCATTGTTATCCTCCATACACGGTGGAAAAGCTGGAGCAAAGGTTTTAAGTGTGGTTCCACTAATGTGAACAAATACTAGATACATAAACATATCTGCTAAATTTTCATGTTGGCCTCCTCCTAGACATGAAATCCCATAAGTCCAGTATACTGTTATGGTCACTATGAAATTTTTTTAAAAAGGTGTTCTTTGATTACTCAAGATAAAAATTATATTTGCCAGTACTGATATCATGGCAGTAAAAGGGTCACAATGATGAATTTATATATTACAATAAATTCACAAAAAGGAAAATACAAAAGAGCTTTCATTCTAGAAAAGGATTCTGTGTATGAATATGGCCTTTCTCTCTGAAATCAATAAAAATATTTTAACAAGTAAATCCTGTTCTATATTTATTTTTTAATATATTTTATTATTTCAGAGATGAAGGGAGAGGGAGACAGAGCTAGAAACATCAATGATAAGAAAGGATCATTAATTGGCTGCCTCCTGCATGCCCCCAACTGGGGATCTAGCCAGCAAACTGGGCATGTGCCTTGACAAGGAATCAAACAGTGACCTCCTGGTTCATAGGTCAATGCTCAACTACTGAGCCACGGTGGCAATGCAGGATTTATTAGTATTTTACAATAAATAATCAGTTTAATGACAGCTCTCAAAAGATAGGGAGAAAAAAAACACAAAAGATGGCTACATAACCTTTATTGAGCTAATTCTTAAAAATAAAAAACTATTTGAAAACTTTAATAATTTGAACCATTATTCCAAGTAAGAAATTATTTTACTTTTCTTTATATCATTATAAATATAAGAAAAATAAAATGGTGTTGTTTTTTTTTATTTGAGAATCTTAAATCAATAATCAGTTTTGCCATCAGTGTCATTTAGCAAACTTATGCCAACTTAAGGGATTGATTTTGAAATCTAATAATAGCTAAAACCCCATAATTTAAAGTTCTTTTGTTAATTGCTAAGTTATACAATGCCCTTAATTAAGAAAAACACCTAATATAGAAAAATTTCAGTTCTAAATTGTTCTTGTTACAAATCACTCCTATGCTTATCTGAATAGATAAATATAAGGAGAAGAAAGGAACTCTAATAATTGAGTTCTATCCTGTAAAACCTCATGTTTATCTAGATATTTCATTCAAAGAATGAAGGAACAGGACCTCAGAGTGGCTAAACCATTTCTGTTGAGCACATCTGACCTGCCCAGGTTCATCTCCAGGTGTATAGAGCTCCAAAGCCTGTGTGCCTTTTGCTGAAACAGCCCTCTCAGTCGTGAAAGTAACGATGAATAAAGATAACATCTAACACTACCTGGAACAGTTAATATTTGTTGGGGGCAGGAGCAGGTGACAAGGGATTAATTTGAGAATTTAAAGGATACTCTGTACAGGAAAATGCACAAAACTCACAATTTTGCATAAACTAGTATGAACAACTTGAAACTTCCAAATGCATATTAAATGAGACATCCCATTTCTAAGGGCTATTTTACAAGTCTGTGATTTCCTTTATCCTTCTCCACAACCCTGTGAGGAAGGAGCATGGTCTTATATTCATCTATGGACAAATAAATGGAGGCAAAATATTGCTAAGTAATTTTTTGAACTTCACAAACTAGAAAGTGGTTGAGCCAGGAACTGAACACAGCACTACGACTATACAGCCTTTGCTCTTTCATGAATACCAGGTTGTCTAATGTGCACACAATTATTTTATTAATAACCTCTTTTTATTGTAAGAAAATTATCTGGATCAAATTTTTCAAGATTTCCTAGAAATGTCTGAGGAGTTTAAAAAGAAATATCTCCAAAGGCCCTTTAGTTCCTTTGTTACCCATTTCTGCCTGGGCGGTGAAATGTTTTCTAAATGAGGCAATGTCTGCAGCTAGCTAAATGGGGCAGTAGCCATCCGGATGCAGACAGAGCAATGCACACTCTATCTACATCACCGAAGAGCAAAATTGCATGGGCTATGAAGTGGTAAATGTTGCAGTAAAATGAAAAAGAAAGTGATGACAAGAAAAGGGGTGACAGAATTTTTAGCAACCCATTTGTTATTTTCAGAAGAATAGTTTAAGGGTTATAGAAATATTTCATCAACTAAGCTGAATAAATTTCATTTAAATGATATATTTAGTTTCTAATATGAGGCAGCTATTGTGTCAATCATTCTCCAGAGGGGGTCATATGGAGAACAGTGGGAAAACTTGAATGAATATTAAGTTAGGACAAGAGAAGTTAATGATCAAGGAATATTTGTAAAACAAATATAATTGATATTATCATAAGTAAAATTAAGTTTTAATTTGATTCAATGAAAAGACAACTACAATTAAATCTTAGTAATGTGATTGGTATAGGTGTTACCTAAATAAGGGAGAAAAATGTACTTAAATGAAAAGTTCAAATTATTAATATTTTAAAATAACAATGTGTTAGAACTATTTGGAAAAAAAATATTTAAAGAGTTTTAATGGAATTCAGACTATCAGTCCTTGTTAACATGTCTCAGATTGTCCAATTATCTCCATCACTCCTGCTAACTCAGAGGTCCAAGTTACTATCTTTGGCCTGGGCTAGCAGCCCTCTAATTAGTCTTCCTGGCATCCAGCTCTGCCCTCCTTCAAACTATACTGCAGCCAGAGTTATCCTTTCAAAATGAAGATGGAGTCAAGTCATATTTTTCTAAAATCCTGTACCATTTCCAAATGCTTTTGGACAGGGACCAAAACTCTCAACATCCTGTACCAGTCTCTGCAGCCTTCCTTTTTCTATCTTCCCATTCTTATCTCAAACACACTGTACCTTCTCCGTGACCTAGCTAGAATCCCTTCTTCAAATGCCTAGAATATCATGTTCCCTCCCATTTCAGAGTCTGCATATTTTCTGCTCTTTGCCTAGCACGCTATTCCATGATGTCTCCCCAGACACTTATACATAATTAACAATTCTTGATTTTTCAGATCTCACTAGAAACAATTTTCTCTAGGATGTTTTTATTCTTCTCCCAGGCAAATCCTTTTCTTCTTGTTGCTATTGTTACCATACAGATTCTTAACAAATTCATATTCCTCTCCCCTGGATGTGTATGTGTCTGTTTGTAATTATACATTAATTTGTATGATTATTTGATTAATGTCTGTTTCCTGTCCTAACAGTAAATTTGAAGCCCCTTTAGATCTTAAGATCTGTGACTATTTTTGTTCAGCATTTTCTCTACCGGTACACCTTTGGACCACAATACTGGACACATTATAGGCAGTCAATAGGTACTTATTTTACAAATGATAGAAAGCTTTAAAGGAAATATTATAAAATATCAAATTGATTGGGTTTATTGTCAAAAAAATGTTCTCTTATGTTTAATTAACATGGTATATATTCAGATAAAATTATCTTTATATTCATTGCTCTATTGTTATTATAGTCCAGTGATGGCGAACCTTTTGAGCTTGGCATGTCAGCATTTTGAAAACTCCTAACTTAACTCTGGCGCCATGTCACATATAGAAATATTTTGATATTTGCAACCATAGCAAAACAAAGATTTATATTTTTGATATTTATTTTATATATTTAAATGCCATTTAACAAAGAAAAATCAACCAAAAAAATGAGTTCACGTGTCACCTCTGACACGCGTGCCATAGGTTCGCCATCACTGTATATAGTCTAAGAAATGAATGAAATGTTATTTCCAGTACTTCTCATAAATAGATACATCTACCAGCCTGGGCTGCCAGGGTACAGAGCCTAGAGACACTGGGATTACCCCCATTACAGGCAAAGCAAACAAGGAATTCAGCTTTTGATTTGTACTTTATCATGAGTTAACCTGGGTAAAACACGTCCTCTAGCCATTAAATCCAATGCCCATTCCCCATAAGAAACTGCTCATATCAAACTCAGTATAGCATTTATCCTTGTTTTCAGTAGTCAACACTCAAAATTTAGACCCTCCTGTATTCCATTCTGTGAGTCTCAAGTGGCTTTGCATGTTCTTGAGCCTATTCTATTATACTTTCATTTCCTCCAACTCTACCTTTCAGAGCTATATCCATCATTTGGGAACTCCATTATGTAAGGAAATTTCCCTCTACTTTCAGTCATTAACTTAAGACTGGCTCTATTCTAAAAATCCTTATTTCCAAGCCTCTAAAATATTCCCCTCTAATGCTTATTCAAGGAATGTGTTATGGTGACTCCACACATAGGTTAGCCTGTCTACTGGGATTTTAATACAAATACTTACACTTAATAATTGATTCACCTTGGGAACCTAAGTGAAATAATCTATATATAGTTCTTAGCACAGTTCCTAAAACACAATATTAGCATTCATGCAATGTAGAATGATACCGTTATTCTAGACCATTGCTACCTCATCCTTGTTATTATTAATGAATAAAATAAAATAAAGCCTAACTATTGAGGCTAATAAAGCTTGGATACATTATACTGTCTTTGCTTTTTGCTTTCAGCCACAGATGCTGCAGTCATTAATTTATTCACTGAACCTTTGTACAATAAGCCTCAGTCAACCTTCTACCTTACCCTTTCTTCTTGAGTGACTTCAATATCCCATTGGTTGATACACCCAATAATTTAGCTTCTCGATTCTTTGATATAATCATCTTCAGTGATTTATTCTTCCATAAACTATACTTGATTAGTGTTCTCATACAAGAATTTTTTCCTGTAATTTATCATAAATGCAATATTTAACCAAAGTCCTGTAAATAAATTAGGAAAAATGGGGAAATGCATTATAATTCCATTGAAAGAATTAAAATTTAATGGTCAACCTAGACATAATTCTCTGAAAATATTTACTGATGTAAAGTCAAAAGCAAAAATAGGACACAGTGACACATGGGTCAAACTTTACCATTTCTAGGAACAAAGAAGTATGTAGAGGAATTATTAAATCTATGGTCAAATCATTCAAACTAGTTTGTAGCTTTTGCCATTATAAGTATGTTTGTGGCAGCATCTACTGCTACCAGTGAGTCACTCCTTCAAATAAAATACATATTAATAGCCTTTTGGCTTCTTCTTATGATGTAGAAAGATGTTTTTAAAAGCTTCATATCTACCTCAGAAATAAGAAAAAATGAACAATCTACCAAATCATAACTTTTCTTGAATTTACCTGAGATCTGAGTTTAGAGAGTCCCAAAGATTCTATGAGAACAGTTCTTGATACATTCACTAGTGATTTTTCACACTGTCCAAGTTAAAGGCCATCTTTTGGAATTTCTTGCAAAACTGTTCATTAAACGTGTTCCTCTTGGCTACATTACATTAAACTCTCTTTATAGCCCTTTTATCTCCTCTGACACTCCTCAATCTCATGCCGTGGCATCCTCCTTTCCCTTATTTTTACATGGGGACCTCTTCGATTTTCATTGTATATACTCTCAAGTTATCTCAAATTTCTCAGAGATGACTTCTAATCTCTCTAGTCCTTTACTTGATAGCATCACATTCAATATCAAATTACTACCATCATCATATTTATTTCACTTTCAGTATGTTCAAAACAAAACCCTTGACCTCCTACAAAACTTCTCATTTTCTCAAAAAAATCTCTCTTTATTATCACAATTATCTGTTCAGTTCTGCATTCTAGAAACCCAAGATTTTTTTTTTTTGAGATCCTGAACTATCCCATATCCAGTAATTTTGATCTCTAAAATATATTCCTAAAATATATTTGAGGTACATCATCCCATCTTTTTTTAATATATTTATTTGTTTCAGAGAGGGAGAAAGAGAAAAGAGAGATAGAAACATCAAAGATGAGAAAGAATTATTACCTGGCTGTCTCCTGCGTACCTCCTCCTGAGGATCTAGCCTGCAACCGGGCATATGGCCTGACCAGGCATTTGAACTGTAACCTCCGGGTTCATAGGTCTATGCTCAACCACTGAGCCATGCCAGCTGGGCATCTTATCTTGATTGAACATTATAATACTTTAAAAATAAATTTGTCCTTCTCCTAAACACCTATTATCCATGTGAAATAAGACATTCTAGAACACATTAACTGTGTGTTTAAGACAGGCATTTTAAAAAGCAGTGGTAGAGAAAAGGATAGGAGATAGGATAAGATATAAAGATGATAGAATTTTTTTAAAAAAGTACCTAACAGTAACCACCAAATGCAACTTAAAGCAATATTCTTTAGAGGTTAAAAAATCATTTAAGCAGTTGACGGTATTTTTATGGCATAATGACAATTATGACCTCAAAGGAACTTGGAAAGGGCTATCAATCTGAAATATCAGAGATACTGAAAATATTCTGAGGACATCTACATAGTTATTTGTACAAAAATAACATCTGACATATAAGGAAGAATAGTAATCAATATTGTCTGGACATCCCTTCTTCCATCATCCCTTTCAGTTAGAAGAGGATCACCACGCACAATTAATTTCCAATCTAATCTAATAATAGACAAACATGGTAATTGACCGTACCTTCGCTATGCTTCCCATTGGCTAATCAGGGCGATATGCAAATTAACTGCCAACAAAGATGGCGGTTAATTTGCATACATAGGTGCAATGTTGGGAGGTGTTAGGGGAAAGATGGAAGAAGCCACCTGCTGCTGATGGTGATCGGAAACCCAGGTGGCAGGCAAGAGCCAGGTGGGGGCCGCCTTTGCCCTGCCCCCCGGCCCGTGATCAGAGAACCGGGGCCACCATTTCCCGGCTGGTGATCAGAAAGCCGGGCAGGGCTAGGAAGAGGCAGATGCCAGCAGCTGCCTCTTCCCTGGCCCCCCACCCCCGACCGGTGATCAGAAACCCAGGCGGCAGGCAAGAGCCGGGTGGCAGGGCAAAGGCGGAGAACCGGGGCCGCCTTTGCCTGGCGCGAACTATGCAGCTGGGAGAGGGACACCGGGCCACTGGGAACAGGAACTATGCAGCCAGGAGAGGGGCGGCGGGTCGTTGGGAGAGGGGTGGGAACTTCCTGGGGTTTGCATCAGGCAGGTGGGAGCAGGGCGCGAACTATGCAGCTGGGAGAGGGGCACCAGGCCTCTGGGAGCGGGGCGGGAACTTCCTGGGGTTTGCATCAGGCAGCTGGGAGCGGGGAGCGGGGCCAGAACTTCTGCTGCATTGCCATGGCAATGCAGCAGAAGTTCCCACCCCGTCGCTGCTTGTTCATTCACTTACTCACTCATTCATTCACTCATTCACTTAGTCATTATTCACTCACTCACTCAGCAAACCCTCTCAGGTCCCTGGCACCAGGCCAGGCACTGAAGTTGAAGCAGGATAAGACAGAGCTATGTCCTCAAGATGTTAGTAATTCAGTAGGGAGAAGCAGGCACATGAATGAGCCAGCAGTATGCAGAGATGCACTGTACTGGGTTCGGTGAGGGCTGTAACTAACACTGACTTTGTTCTCCTGATAAAATGGGGCCTCGGGAGCCAGGCCGCCCCAAGCCTGTAGGCCTGTGCCTAGGCCAGGAGCAGCCGGGGTCCCAAAACATGACAGAGGGTGCAGGTTGAGCTGAGGGGTCTGGCCCCACCCCTTACCCCCCACACCCCCAAGAGCACAAATTTTTGTGCACTGGGCTACTAGTCTATATATATAAAAGCCTAAACAACCGAACAACCGGTTGCTATGACACGCACTGACCACCACGAGGCAGACACTCAATGCAGGAGCTGCCCCCTGGTGGTCAGTGCACTCCCACAGCCAACCACCCGCAGCCCATACCCCCAGCTGGCCAATCTCTCACGGCCCCGATCTGCCCCAATCACCAACCAGGCCTAGGGACCCCACCCGTGCACAAATCTGTGCACTGGGCCTCTAGTAAATAAATAAATAATAGGCTTGGGACAGGATGGAGATAATAACTTTTAAAAATATAAATTGTAACATATTTGTCAAAGTAAAAAACTAACATTTTCAGTATACTTCTATTTAGGACACTGTATCATTTTTGAGTTCCTGAACTATCCCATATCCAGTTATTTTGATCTCTAAAATATATTCCTAAATTCAAAACCATAATTCAAGCTATATCACCCCATCTTTTAAAAAATATTTTTTTATTTATTTCAGAAAGGAAGAAAGAGGAAGAGATAGAAACACTTCTTTTTATGTTAGTTGATGAATCATTAACATATAATAAAATAAATCAATTTTAAACATGACAGGTCAATGATTTTTCCTGTTCTAGAATTTATATAAATAGAATCATAAAACATGTACTCTTTTGTATTTTAATTCTTTTCTCAACAAAGTATCTACTTGGGGTAGTACATACATGTATGACTATACTACATTATGGTTATTTATTCACCTGAGAATTTAAGAATTCTGCATTCATTCAGATAAAAGTCTCCCTAAGGGTCATATGCTTTCATTTATTATTCTACTGCTAGATCAAATGGTAGGCTATTTTTAACTTTAAAACAGAAAGCGTGCTAAAATGTTTTCCAAAGTAGTTTTCCCATTTCACATCCCCATGAACATTATATAATAGTTTCAACTGCTCCATGTTATTGGCAATATTTGATATATTTTATTTTAAATTTTAGCCACTATTGTGTGTATACAGTAATATTACATTTCACCTTTGATTATATGGCTGTTGAAATCTTTTGATACTTTAGAATTTTAGTTAATTCTCTTTTTATTATTGAGTTTAAAGTTTTTATATATTCTAAATGTGTATTTTATCCAAAGGAATTTTGCAAATATTTTTCCCAGTGTGTGCCTTATTTTTCTTTAAATGTTATTAGAAATTCAGGATTATTTTCAAGTGAAATTTAACATTTTTTATTTTTTGATCTATGTGTTCTAATGAATTTTGCCTAACCCAAGTTACTGTAGGTGACATTCTGCGCTAATGCTTTCTTCTAAAACTTTTAAAGTTTTTACTTTTACATTTAATGTATGATCCATTTCATATTAATATTCTTTTATATTTTATTTATATTTTTTGGTTTGAAGTAGGGATTGAGTTTTATTTTCCCTCATATTAGAATATCCAGTTGTTGCAAGCCATAGGTTCAAAAGGTCTCTATTTTAAAAATTGTATTATATTGGTATTTAGTTGACATAAATTAAGCTTATATATGTGGGTCTCTTTCTGAACACTGTTTAATTCTGGTGAAATAAAAATAATTTTAACCATAGGCCAATGTAACCATATCTTGATTACTGTAACTTTATAATAATTCTTGAATATAATAATGAATATTCTGGAACTTTATTTTACTACTAGAGGCCCAGTACACAAAAATTCTTGCACTCAGAGGGGGCGGTCCCTCAGACTGGCCTGTACCCTCTCGCAGTCCAGAACCCCTCGAGGGATGTCCACCTGCCAGCTTAGGCCGGCTTCCCGGGGAACCAGGCCTAAGCTAACAGTCAGAAGTCAGACATCCATTTGGCAGCCCGGGGGCCCTCAGGGGATGTCCAACTGCAGCCTTAGTGTTGCCAAGGAGGCAGGAGAGGCTCCTGCCACCGCCACTGCACTCACAGCCATCAGCCTGGCTTGTGGCTGAGCGGAGCTCCCCTGTGGGAGCGCACTGACCATCAGGGGGCAGCTCCTGCATTGAGCGCCTGCCCCTGGTGGTCAGTGCACGTCATAGTGACCGGTCGCTCCAGTATATTCTGCCATTAGAGTCAATTTGCATATTACCCTTTTATTATGTAAGATTTCAAGGTTATTTTTTTTTTAAATATATTTTATTGATTTTTTACAGAGAGGAAGGGAGAGAGAAAGAGAGTTAGAAACATCGATGAGAGAGAAACATCAATCAGCTGCCTCCTGCACATCTCCCACTGGGGATGTGCCCGCAACCCAGGTACATGCCCTTGACCGGAATCTAACCTGGGACCCTTCAGTCCGCAGGCCGACGCTCTATCCACTGAGACAAACCGGTTTTGGCTTCAAGGTTATTTTTAAAAAATATTTTGTACTCCATAAATTTTAAATATGGTTTTATTGATTTAAGAGAGAAGGGGAGAGGGAGAACGAGATAGAAACATCAATGATGGGAGAGAATTATTGAACCTCCCACACAGGGGGTCAAGCCCCAACCTGGACATGTGCCCTGACCAGGAATCGAACATTGACCCCTTGGTCCATAAGTCAATGCTCAACCACTGAGCTGTGCAGCCTCCCCCCCACCCCAAATTTTAGGATCAGCTTTTCAAATTCCACTGAAACAAAAGCATGCAGGAATTTTAATTAGGATTACATTAAATCTATTAATCAATTTTAGGAGCACTGATCTTCTTACATTGAGTTTTTCATTATATGAATAAAAATGCCTTATACGTTTATCTCCTCTCTTACATGGATGGTGGTCAGGAAAATGTTAAAGTCACACAGGGGGGAAAAATAGGTTAAATATATACATGCCCTAAAAAAATACCTAAAACAAATATGTAATATGCTTCTCAAAAGTTTTGTCTTAGATTTTTTTTTCACAAACACCGTAATTTATATGAACAATAAAGTGTGCATTTAACTTATGGTAAATTCTTAAAAAAGAATATTATATAACAACTAGAGGCCCAGTGCATGACATTCGTGCACTGGCGGGGGGTGGGGGGGGGGTGTCCCTTCAGCCCAGCCTGCATCCTCTCGCAGTCCGGGACCCCTCGGGGGGGATGTCCGACTATTGGCTTAGGGTCTAAGCCAGCAGCCGGACATCCCCCCCCCCGAGGGGTCCTTAGCGCTGCTACAGAGGCAGGAGAGGCTCCCACACTGCTGTTGCGCTTGCCAGCCGGGATCCTGGCTTCTGGCTGAGCGGCGCTGCCCTTGTGGGAGCGCACTGACCACCAGGGGCAGCTCCTGTGTTGAGCATCTGGCCCCTAGTGGTCAGTATGCATCATAGCGACTGGTCATTCCACCACTTGGTTGATTTGCATGTTAGCCTTTTATTATCCTACTAGAGGCCCGGTGCACAAAAATTTGTGCACTTGGGGGGGAGGGGGGTCCCTCAGCCCAGCCTGTGCCCTCTCGCAGTCTGGGACCCCTCGGGCGATAACGACCTGCTGGCTTAGGCCTGCTCCTTGGTGGCAGAGGGCAGGCCAAATCCCTAGGTGCAGCCCCTGGTCAGGCTCAGAGCAGCTGCGATTGGGGAGTTGGGGCTCCGCCCCCTGTCATGCACAGAGCAGGGCGGATCTGGAGGTTGCGATGCCACCCCTAGTCACGCTCAGGGTAGGGCTGATTGGGGGGTTGGGGCACCATCCCCTGTCACACTCAAGGCAGGGTCGATGGGGAGGCTGTGGCACCACCCCCTGTCATGCACAGAGCAGGGCCAATCAGGGGGTTGGGGCATTTCCCCCTGTCACTCACAGATCAGGGCCCATCAGGGGGGTTGGGGCTCTGCACCCTGTCACGCACAAAGCAGGGCCAATCAGGGGGTTGGGGCGCAGTCCACTGTCAGGCACAGAGCAGGGCCCATCAGGGGGTTGGGGCACCGCCCTCTATCACCCACAGAGCAGGGCCGATCAGGGGGTTGGGGTGCCGCCACTCTCACATTCAGGGCAGGGCCGATGGGGAGGTTATGGCTCTACCCCGTCACACACAGAGCAGGGCCTGTGGAGGAGGGGCGATTGGGGTGCAGCACCCTGTGACACACAGAGCCGCAGGGCGATCAGGGGGTTTGGGCATTGCCCAGTGTCACGCTGATCCCGGTGCTGGGAGGCCTCGCGGCTCTGCTGATCCCGGTGCTGGGAGGCATATTACCCTTTTACTATATAGGGTAGAGGCCTGGTGCATGGGTGGGTGCCAGCTGGTTTGCCCTGAAGGGTGTCCTGGATCAGGGTGGGGATCCCCACTGGGGTGCCTGGCCAGCCTGGGTGAGGGGATGATGGCTGTTTTCAGGCTGGGGGTGACTGAAGCTCCCAACCGCTCCTTTTTTTCTTTTTTTTTTTCTTTTTATTCTGGGCCAGCTTTAGCTTTGAGGCTTGGCTCCAGCTCTTAGGCCTCCGCTGCTGAAAGTAGGTTTCTGGCCTTTGCTTACAATGTTGCGATCCTACTGGCTGAAGCCAGGCAGGTTTCTGGGGTTTTGTTTAGTTTCTATGTTTGTTACATAGTTGCTTGCAGCTCAGAGGCCTGCAGCGGCAGGCGGGGAACGTTGGAGTCCTCCGTCACTGAAGCAAGCAAGACTCATGTTAGTTTCAAGCTGCCTGGCTGCCGGACGCCATCTTGGCTGACAGTTAATTTGCATATTGCCCTGATTAGCCAATGGGAAGGTAGCGGTCATACGCCAATTACCATGTTTCTCTTTTATTAGATAGGAGGACTAGAGGCCTGATGCACAAAGATTCATGCAAGAATGGGCCTTCCTTCCCCTGGCTGACAGCACCACCTTCGCTCCGGCCAGAGCTGCCTTTCGACCTTCCCACGCTGCCCAGAGGCCCATAGTGGCCGCTCAGAGCCTATGTATGCAAATTGACCCACCATCTTTGTTGGATTATTTTGCATACTCACCCCTGATTGGCTGGTGGGTGTCGCAAAGGTACAGTCAATTTGCAACTTTCTCCTTTATTAGTGTAGATATAATCCTATATAATAATAGCCTAATATGCTAAATGTTCAGTCATCCAGTCAGTTGTTCAACCAATCAAAACATAATTTGCTAATGATATGCTAAGGCCACTCAACCCCCAGGGAACAAACGTTTGGATTGGTAGGTTAGTTTGCAGCTGGGGTCCAGCTGATCAGACTGAGCGAGATAGGTCGGACACACCCTGGAGCCCTCCCGCGGGCCCTCCCTGGCTGGCCAACCTCCCACGTCCCTCCCTGGCCCCGATGTGCACCAGTGGGTTCCCTTGGTCTGGCCTGTGCCCTCTCACAATCCAGGTCCCCTCAGGGGATGTCAGAGAGCCAGTTTTGGCCCGATCCTGCAGGCCAGGCTGAGGGACCCCTCAAGTATAGGATAAAAACAAATGAACTACCGCTTAATGTAATAGCATAGTGGAATCTCTCAAAAATACTATGCAATGAAAGAAGTCATTATTAAGGGATCCGTATTACACAATTCCTTTTTTTTTAAGTTTTAAAATGGGTAAAATAGTGATCTTTGGTTTTAGAAGTTAAGATAATGTCACCAGGCCTGTCCAGAGCAATAGTAAAATTGAAGAGACTGGATGCTGCTGGTGTTGATAATATTTTACAAACTAGTGGTTAAAATAATGGGTTAATTTTGTGACAATAAATTGCTATCTCCATTTAGGATCTGTAAACCTTTCTGTGTGTTCGACATCAATATTAATAGTTGTTTTAAAAAAAAAAATAAGTATTGAAATAAATGTGTACATTAAGGACACCTGTTCAATGGTGCTGAAAAAGAGCCTTGCGAGCTGCCAGTCAGAGCTGCTCTGCTCCAGCACACCTTCCCAACCCCAGGTTCTTGCTCATGCAGAGCCTTGCTTTTTTCACACTTTAAAAGATTTGAAACTCAGAAAAGTGATTTGAGCAGGTTTTTGATATTTGGAATTTCTTTCCTTCCTGGAGATATGATTGGATGTTGTGTATATGAATACTTCTTAGAGGAAGACACAGGCTTCATAGATTATTCACAGGAAGGGTTCTTTTGAGTTTTTAAATCTTTGCTGTTTTCTATCTCTTTTTTATGATTCTTTTGAAAAATTCATGTATATTTCATACATGTGTTAACTTTTCTCTCTCTCTCTATGCATAAAATATTCTCACTTGCGAACTTAATTCTTTCTCTGCCTCCCATTTTCCCCTCCTTCAGGACTATCTTTCTTTGGAAAGAATACTGTACTATTCTTTTTCTCTTTCATAAACAAAGATCCCAGTCTTCCTAAATCTATTATTATTTTAGTATGGATATTAACATTTCTAATTTAGTTCCCCTAGGTCTCTAATCCTCCTTTTTCATTCTCAAAATTCACTTTCTCTTTATTGGGTCCTGATTTATCTGCTAATTAATCTTCCATTATGCATAATTTTATTTCTAACAGCTTTCACTTCCTTATGGAGGGGAAGGTCTGGATATGTAGCAAAGAAGCTATTTTCCTAGGTCTTCCAATTATGCATGAAAATCTCCTGTTACACACACTTGTGGCAAGCTGTGCTGGTAATATGGCCATTTTCACTTCATTTCTAGAAATTATCCCAATATTTCATTTTGAATTAGTAAAACCTACAAGCCTACCAGTTATTTTATTTCTCCTTTAATTTGAATTCTAAATTAAATTTTTTCACTCTAAAATATTACATCATCCTAGTCACCTTATTTTTATAGGTTTAATAATATGTGAATTTGCTTTTTGTTGTACTTGTTACTGATACACTTTTTTAATTTTTTTAAAGAAATTAATATACTTTTTATGTTGATAATATTGTAGATATCTTCCCACCCATTTTCTTGATGAAGTTTATACTGTTTCATGCCTTAACAAAAATTCTTCATTATTTACTCAGTATCTCACTCACACACACACACACACACACACACACAGAAAACAATAGGATTTGTGTTCCTACTTATTTTAATATTGCCTACCATGTTCAGCTGGTTGTATTTTTATGCACACAGCTTAGTCAGTATTTTTATGCTGTAAACTATCACCTACCTTTTTTAATTTGTATGATTATTCAGGTAATAATTCACCTCTGAGATATTTGTTATATGGGCCACTCAATTCTGATTTTGACTCTGATATATTTTATTGTTCTCTGAGGTTTATGACTTTTAATAAAGGCATCTCCAGTTAATATCCTTTTCATTTCTGTATGATATATTTTCATGTCTCATTTTGCATCCTTCCCCCCTGGAAGTCTCACTGTTGCATTCCTTCTCTTTACTACCACTTTTTTCTTTGTGGAATTATAGAACAGAACTAAAACAGCTTCCAGACAATATCCTGATTCTTTTTCCTTTTAAAATCTCAGTAGTTTCAGCAGTGAACTTGTTGTTTTTATTCTCTGTTATTTTCTTCCTCCCTCTGATTTCCCTTCTGCTGAATAGGCTTCATTTATTTTTTAGACACAATTATTCTGAAATATGTTCTTTTTCACACATTTGCCTTAATATGTTATTTGCATATTTTCAATGTTATCTAAATATATATCTGCATTGTTATTTTGTAGCCCAGGAGAACAGGAATGGAATCCTGCCTCTACAAATTAAAATTACTGTTATTTTATTTTTTATTTAATTTACTGGATTCACATTGGTTAATAAAATTATATAGATTTCAGGTGTACAGGTCAATAATACATCATTTATATGTTATATTTTGTGTTCAACACCCCAAGTCAAGTTATGCTAAGTGAAATAAGCCAGTAAGAGAAAGACACATACCATATGATTTCACTCATATGTAGAATAGAATAAACAAAGTAAACTAACAACACAGAGACAGATTCATAAATACTCAGTCTTTAGTACGTAATTTATTTGTCTTCTTAATTACACTGTCTTCAAAAGTGAAATAATAATGAGGAGACAGAATAAAGCAAGGTAGATAGGGGTGGGACCACCACGGGAGGAAAGTAAAACCCAAGAACTCAACTAGGTAAAGTTACTAAGACACCCCAATGGGGTGGGGAAGGAAGGATGAGCACAAGAGGTATGAACTTTAAAATGTATGGATATTGCTAAGACAGACAGCTTGCAATAACCAATCAGGAGTTATCAGGCTGTCTTCATCACCTAAATTAAAAGTGCAAGAGCTCCCTTTTTTCCCTCTCTCTCCAGCACAGTGCACAATGGATACCTGCCATTCCTGTTGCGGGGAAGACAAGAAATGGGACTCAAAACACCCACATTTTTTGGTTTCAATAACACCACTTTCATAAGTTGATGACAATATATGATGATTAACTATTTTAACATGTATGAGTACATAGCACAGTAGCATTAATTATAACTTTAACAATGTGAGTTCTCTTTCATTGGTAATATGTCAACTCACTCATTTTATCTATATACTAGAGGCCTGATGCACAAAATTTGTGCATAGGTGGGGTCTCTAGGCCTGGTCATTGATCAGGGCCGATATGGTTTCCTACCTCCTTCCCTTGCCACCCACATACGACCACTGTGCAGTTCCCTGCCTCCCTGCCTCCCCTCCTCCGCCTTCCCTCACCACCCATGTCCACCATCACCCACCCCTGATTCCCTGTCCCAGCCCAGGTCCCAGCCTCGATCGGGCAATCAGGACCTGCGGCCGGGAGGAGGGATGGGAAGGTTGGCTGGCAGGACCCACCAGGAATCAGGGCCTGTGGGCTGGGTCAGCTCCTGCATTGAGTGTCTGCCCCCTTGTGGTCAGTGTGCATCACAGCTACTGGTCATTCCGTCGTAACAGTCACTTAGACTTTTATTATATCCTATATAATAAAAGCCTAATATGCAAATAAACTGAATGGCGGAACAATCAGCAAAAAACCAGTCACTATGATGTGCACTGACCACCAGCGGGCAGACACTCAACACAGGAGCTGCCTCTAACCCGCAGGCCCCAGTACAGTCAAGGCAGGTGCCAGTGGGCCTCCCCACCCCCCCCCCCCGAGCACCGTACAGAGGGATGCGACCAGCAGCAGCGGCAGGGGGCAGGGCTGGTGAGTGGACAGCCCCAGGCCGGAGATGGGGCGATGCCAGCAGGGGGCCCCTGATCACCCCGGCGCTCACCCCACAGGTTGGCCCTGATCATCAGCCAGGCCTAGGGACCCTACCCGTGCATGAATTTTGTGCACCAGGCCTCTAGTATAGATATAAAAACCTAAGTGACCATTAAAACTGAACAACTGGAAGGACCAAAACGACTGGTTGATCAGTCGCTATAACGCACACTGACCATCAGGGTGCAGACGTTCAATGCAGGAGCTTCCCCTGGTGGTCAGTGTGCTCCCACAGGGGAAGTGCTGATCAGCCAGCAACTGGGCTCACTGCTGGAGAGCAGAGCTGCGGTGGTGGAGTCTCACCCGACTCCGCGGCACTGCTACTGAGCAGCAGCAGGCGCAGGGGGCAGGATGAGCACGAGCGGCCTGGCCCCGGCTTGGGCTCCTCCCTGGCCGACTGCCACTTGGCATATTGTGGGAATCAGGCTTAAACCAGCAGTTGGACATTCCCTGAGGGCTCCCAGATTGCGAGAGGGCACAGGTGAGGCTGAGGGACACCCTGTCTTGCCCCTCTGTGAATGAATCCGTGCACCAGGCCTCTAGTGTTCAAATAAAAATTTACCCATAAAATATTAAAGAAGTTAACATTCTTGAAAGGCAGAATGGGTATAAAATTATCCACATAGTTTTACTTTTACTTTGAAAATCCTATCTAAAAAAAAGGAAATATGCAAATTGTCACTTCATCACAAAGATGACGGTGCCCATAGCCAAAGGATGGTGGCACCCAGTCCTTTCAGCCCCGCCGGGGGATGGCAGACGCGTGGTGCGGCCAGACCCGCCCTCAGCACCCCAGCCACCCAGGGCCAACCTGAGACGCAGGCAAGCTTTAGATGTCGGCTGCCCAGCCGACCAGGGCCACCTGAGGCTCAGGTAACCAGGGCCAGCCTAGGCTTGTGCTGTTAGCAGTGGCAGCAGCAGAGGTTTGATGGGGGCATTGCCGTTCCCTGATCACCAGGCCACCTCCCACCCCTGAGGGCTCTAGGACTGTGAGAGGGGGCAGGCCGGGCTGAGGGACCCCCCCTCCAGTGCATGAATTTTCATGCACCGGACCTCTAGTACTTTCATAATTATTTAATAATTATTGAATAATACAAACATGTACACTTAAAAATTCAAATGTTTAAAAGAGAGGCTGCTAAAATTTAAAATAAGCCTGTATTTCTATCCCAGTTTCCTTAATGAGAGCAATAACCTTTAACAGTTTCTTTTGTATCATATCAGAGATAATCTATGTGTACACACTTATTTATATTCATTTCTGTTTCTTACAAAACTATATGTATGTATGTATGTAATATATGTATGAATGTATGTTATGTATATATCATGTGTGGTATATATTTTAATACTTGATAGCATGTGTGCTATGTATGGTAATGTACTTGAAAGCTCTGCTTTTTTAAATGTAGGAACAAATATTTCCAAATATTCTTATAGACATAACTTGCTAACCTAATATCAGAAAGTGGCTCAGAGGTCAGGATTTAGGCTTAAGTTATATTAAAACTTTCACATGCACATTTCAAAGATGATTTTGAGAAGTTTAATTTTAACCAATATTAGCAAATGTAAAACCAACATAATCAGACAAAATACTCATTATTTTCACAGAATACCCTAGAAAAGTGTAATAAACAAATATACAAAGCATGCTAATAAACACCACATAAAAAACTTAAACCTCAGAAGATAGCATTGTTAAATCCTCCTTTCCCCAGTTCTTATAAATATACAAGCACACTGCTAATAACATTTTTTGTAGTAGTAAATCTGATAATCATTTAAATTTTCAGAAACAGGAAAGTGCATAAATGAAGCATAAGGTATTTGTATTACAGGTGCCATAAAACCATTATAAGAATGAAATAGATCTTACATAAAGAAAAAGAACAGGACGCCGGGGAAAGCAGATACCGCCACTGTAAAAGAAAACAGACTGATGTATTGACGGGTAGAAAAGCAATAAATATACATATACACACAGACCTCAGTTCATTTATTAAAAAATATCCCAAAGACTATACCTTTCAACTGCTGTTTGGCATCTAGATATAGTGGGAAATCATCTGAATTCAATGGGAAATGGGCTTGGGGACGTGGAATATCATCAATTTTAATTTATGTACTACTTATGATCATTATGATATTATAACATCTAGAAGAACCACTATATTTTGAGCTTTTTCTTACCCCCTTTCATAACTTCTTCTCATGCTATTGGCTATCATTTTTAAAAAATGATGCATCATTAAGTTCACACCTCTTTTTTGTACAATATTTCACTTTTTCCTCACTCTGCAATGATCCCTCATCCCTTATCATGATCAAGTACACAATTGGAGCTGATAATTACCTAATATTTCACTGTGAAAATAGAAACTGTCAGATAGAAACATTTCAATCTTCTCAGGGCTGAGTCTATGAAAATACCAAAGTCTGCTTCTGTTTTTTTCCTTTCTTCTTTATCATTTCGGTGGAAGAAGCAGCCCTTATCTTTTCAATGATCAGTCCCTTCCTCCATGTGTGAACTGAATTCTCGCTCACTTTATCAAGAATTTTCACCTCTATTATCCTTTCTTGATCCTTTATCAAACATCTCATCCTCTTAAAGACTTTTCCAGAAAAATACTGAACCCTTTCAAGATGACATGAATTTTCTTCATGGGAAAATTTTAGCTACCTCTAAAACATAGCTGGGAAAGAATGTAGCTATCTCTCTGGCTTTCTCATTCTCTCACACACAAACACTTTCCCTTTTTACTCTCTCAGCATCTTCTTATGTTATGCCAATTCTTGTTGCTACACATATCTCACAGAATTGAATTTTTCTAAAACAGTCATTCATAAGAGTTTCCTGTTGAGACGATAGGGCTGGGCCAGATAAACCTTCATGCCAAGCTATCTTTTCCAGTTCAATGGCTGTCCCTTCTGTTGTCACACTGACATATTCTCCCATTGGTATTTGGTGTATCTGAGAGGCCACACCTCTCATGCTTCTTAGAATTGTCAGGTTCAGGAGGTGTTGTATTTATTGCCAGCTATGACCTGCTTCAGTTCCCTCAAAAGGCAGTATCCCCAACTGGCAAAGCCTGTGACTTTCGAAGTGATAAAATTTATTTAAGACGATATATTTCTTTGCTGGTGATTTTTCTATTCTTTTGGAGTTTCCCTACACATTTTTGTACTTGCTCTCTTAGGATTCCACAGTTTTAAAGCACTATTTAATCTTAGCCCAAATCATAGCAATCACATTCAGAGTGACTTCTTATAGAAAACTGTTTCAATAGAACCCTCTGTATAGGTGATACACCTTTGCTATATTATTGTAACTTTAGTGGGACTTGCTGCATACTCTATCTGAATTTCTTTGAAATTATATATATATATATATATATATATATATATATATATATATATATATATATAAAATTTGAGCCCTGGCTGATGTGCCTTAGTTTGTTGGGTGTCATCCCCTGTTCCTGAAATACTGCCCGGTTCAATTCCTGGTCAGAGCACTATATTTTGAGCTTTTTCTTTTTCTTTTTCTTTTTTCTTTTTTTTTTTTTTTATTGCTTAAAGTATTACAAAGGGTATTACATATGTGTCCATTTTATCCCCCCGCCCTAGACAGTCCCCCTTGAGCTTTTTCTTATACCCTTTCATAACATACCCAGGTTTCCAGCTTCATCCTCAGTAGGGGGCATGCAGGAGGCAGCTAATCACGTGGATCTTTCTTTCCCTCCCTCCCTCCCTCCCTCCCTCCCTCCCTCCCTCCCTCCCTCCCTCCCTTTCTCTCTCTCTCTCTCTCTCTCTCTCTCTCTCTCTCTCTCTCTCTCTCTCTCCTTCTTCCTTCCTCCTCTCTTAGTAAATATCAATTAAAAATCTTTAGGGGAAAAAAAACTGCCTTTAAAAAAAAGAAATTGAACTTGAGGTTTCCCCAAATTCCTATTTTTTCCAAAAGTTAATATATATTTGTTTTTTTATACTGGATTATTTCCAGGAACAAAAAGGTGATCCAGAACTAATTGGTCACTATGTTTCCACCACTAGTAATGCAGTAGCATAAATTTAAACACAATCCTGAGGACATACCAGGTTATATAAATCTTTGGAAAAACTGTTTATTCACATAGAGATTAAGCCAAAACTAACAATTTTCTATGTGAGTTTTTTGTTTTGGAAGAAATAGATTGTTTCCATTCTTTATTTACATTCAGTGTGCTAGTTTTGTAGAAATTTTAGTTCCAACCACTTTCTTTCAATATAGCAAGGTAATGAACCCTGTCTCTACCATTTTTTTTTAAATCAAAATTGTCTGGATGTCTGGATATAAAGTCTAGCCTCTAGATTTTCACAGTAGGAAATCACTCTGGGTTTCAACTTTGTTTCAATTTCTGACTTCTAATGATGGCTCTACTTTTCTGCACATTTGAATATTAATTTTTAAAATGTTAATTGTTGGAGCTTTTCTAAGCATTTGTAGCCATAAGTGTTTTAATATGTAATTCTCTAAATTACTCAAATTAAAGTCTCTATAACCTTCCTATCCTATTTTAATCTGGATTTAACCTCAACCACTAGAAAAGTGATCATGTACTTTACAAAAAATGTATCTTTATTGTTGAAAGTATTACTGATATCCCCTTTATTCCTCCATTGACCCCTTCCACCCTACTTCTGCCCCCTCCTTAGACCTTCACTGTATTACTGTGTCCATGGATTATGCATATATGCATATCAGTAATGACCACCTTTTTGTCAAAACATGTATTTGAACTTAAAATCTCTCTCATCTTCTTAAAGGTAAACCTCCTTTACTGTGAATTTTGTTGAAAAACAACCACCAAAAAAAAAAAAAAAAAAAAAAAAAAAACAATCAAAAAACACTCATGACTGTCCTAAAATATTTGATAGTCAAATCTCAATTTCATTTAGAAAAATATTTTATATAGAAATTTTATTTTTTAATGTTCATCTGGGAAGCTGTTTTTATATTTGTTTGTTTGTTTGTTTGTTTTTAAATTGAGAGAGAGAGAGAAAGAAACCTCAATGTGAGAAACATCCAACGGTTTCTTTCCCTACTCATCCGACTGGGAATAAAACCTGTAACTGTTTCTGGTGCACAGAACAAGGCTCCAACAGCTGAGGCTCAGGGCCAGGACTAGCTAGAATGTTTAGTCCTAAGATATTTTCTTTCCCTGTATTGTGTCTGGAGGTAATTGCTGCATTCTCTTGGACTGAAATACATATAAATACGAATTTAATATATTTGCTATTTTTTCAGAACTTTCTAGAAATAATATAGACTTGTATACTCAGCAAATAGCAATGTAATAGTAGAATTTGTATTTATTAAACACCATTTTTATATTCTAAATGTACCTTTGTGTCTTTAGTATGAAAACAACAAATAATCCAAAATGGCAGCCTACTTACCTTAGGTTTCAGAAAATGTATGACCAATTCTATTGCCTCAGTGTTTTTTTTCTATTCAACTTAGGGCTCTAATATAAGTGTATATTCTTCTCCCTTTAGTCATTCATTTCTAACATAAACTTAGACACGTTTAAAATAGGAAAGGAAACTTTTAACAAAATAGGTAAAAACAATACTACCTAAAGTCTATGTCCGTGCTGTAATGCTTACTAAATATCTCAAAATATTTGAGATATAAATATATCTGAATATAGAGAAATATAACTACATTTAAAATATAAATTACCTTTATGAAGATAGCATTGTTTTGTAAATTGTTTAAAGGTATTGTGTGGCTACAAAAAAATAAAACTGAGTAATTTACTTAAGTGTAGGCAGATTGTTGTTAATATAATACACTTAGCTTTGTTTGCTTTGCTAAGTGCTATAGGATATCTCTCTGACACTTCCCAAAATTCAGCAATCTTGTAAATATTTAAATAGAAGAAACTCAAAAGTGCCATATTTTCAAGCTTGAGAATTTACCCATACACTACATCATTGCCAGGGCCCGTGATACCAGTTTCTCATATGAGAAAAAAAAAATGCATAAAATAACTTTCAGGGGTTACCTAAACAAGCTCCAAAACAAATTTAGAAATGAGCTGTAAAAGAATAAATTTCTTTCAACAACAACAAAAGCCCAGAAGACAGGCAGAATTAGACTAATTCCTACAATAACATGCTGCTGTCTTCTTTTGCCCTTTCTGCATCTATCATGCTGCACTTTCTATTATATTCAGGCAGATGTGATGGCACATGAATCACAGTCAGCAAACTTAGGTAGACAAGATATACACCGTTATTGTTTTATAACTCAACTTGATTGCTGACTAGGAGTCTACATTCTTCACGGCTGAAGTGAAGAATTAAAAGTCAACTTTTACTAGATTTAAACTTACTTGCTCCTGCATTTTGCTGTCATTATGTTATCTTTTGCAATTTCAACTCTTTATTTTCTTCACTTTTTAAAACTGATTTTAGAGAGGAAGGGAGAGAGGGAGAGAGGGAGAGAGGGAGAGAGAGACTAGCTGATCAACTGCCTCCTGCATGCCCCACACTGGGAATCAAGCCCATAATTCGGACATGTGCCCTAACCAGGAATTGAACTATGACCTCCTGGTTCATAGGTCGATGCTCAACCACTGAAAACACTGGCCGGGCTACAATTTCAACTCTTGAGCAGTAGCAATGGTAATAGGGTTGCTGATCTTCATTTTTATTTGTATGCTCTTTTTTTTCCTGGTCCAATTGTCTTCTAATACTTCTGTCCCATAATTAAAGCACAGAATCTTTATCTTTGTAATTTTGCATATAGTCCTATATGAGTGGGTAAAACACAGTTATTTGTCACTCCCAAAAGTGGTACTTTGATGAAAACAGTGCTTGCTTGTCTGCGAACCAGTAGCTTGTTTTCATATTTTCCATCCACCCACAGTTCTCTTTTTCTCAACTGGAGAGAATCTATTTGTAGTATGGAGAAGCTGCTTTTTCAGAAACCACTATACTCATTCCTAGGAATGCCCCATCTCCTATGGGATTCAAAACCAGAAAAGATATGTGCACCTCTCCTGCTCCTTCTATCCAATGAGTCACAAATTTGCCAGAAGCTAACATACAGTCATCATTTCTGTCTTACTGCTAGTAATTTGAAAAAAATACCAACAGAAAAATAAACTAATAACAATGTCTAGCCACACATATCTCACAATGATTAAATGCTTGAAAATATTTAAAAACAAGTGGATACAAAAATGAAATCTCTGGCCTATTTTGCAAACTGCACAGCATTTTTTCTTGACAAGCTTATTCAATTGCCTTCTTTAACCAAATAGACTCTAATCAGTGCTTTCTACAATTTTCTTTTTTTAATTATTTTTTCTTGCATCTGTAAAAGACATTTATTCTGAGAATCTAAAATCTGGACAAAGAATATTGAACTTTATAGAAAATGCCTACACAGGATTTTGTCATTTCTTCCTAATACATTAATCACCTAATAAAGAGGAAAAAAACCTTTCAAACAATATTGTTCCAGTTTGTCTGCAGTTACGTAATTTAAAATATCCCTGTTCTGTTGAGGTATGAGCTGCAAACTTTGGTAAAGTTTGTAGAAAAATTAACAAATAATTCCAAAAAAATAAAAAATAAATCCCTAAGTTATAGATTTCTTGGTACATATACAGTAACTACAAAAAAATTTCATTTGGAAAAAGTATTTATTTTAAAAACAAATTCCCTCTTGTAAATCTCAATTGGTGAGTTGAAAATTCAATGTAAAGGAAGAACAAAACTCAACCTATCCCCAAACACTCACCCAGATTTGGAAAGAACTGGCTGGCCAATCTGAGAGTCTGGTTGGCATTTTCAGTAATTCAGTGCTAAAAAAAGAGCCCATGTATAGAAAGGAAGAACCAAAGGCACTTGAACATGGCTTCGTGCATCTACCTCTGCGGCGTTCCAGAGGTACAATTTTCTTTACTTTCACACACCAAACTGTTTTTTAAATATTTCAAACAAAAGTATGCATGCATATATTTAAATGTCACAAAAAGAACAAATGCTGTGTATATAGTGAAAAGCAACAGAATCCCGTTAACCCCAAATCCTACTTTCCTGTTGCACTTTCTTAACCTCCTTGTGTATCCTGCTATCTCTAACATGTTTATGCAGCTGTTTTCTGGATTTAGCACTTCATACTACCCTTTGTATCCTCTTCTCTCTTTCTCTCAAATAGTTATATTATTTTTATTAATTACCTCAATGGATAGAACTTGTGCCACATGTTCTGTTCAGGAGGAACAGGACAGAGACTTGGAGATGTCAAATGACTCCTCAAAAAAGTAACCTAATTCCTGTCCCATGTCACATTTCTTTCTTCCAGTGCCTTCTACAATGAAGTGCTGAGCTTCTCTATGGCTCACTAGAGATTAGTTCCCTTCTCCCATGTGGCCTTTCCCACAGATGCTGTAGGCTATCGCTTCCTCTTACCTGCTCCATCCAGTTTACATTTCTAGTCTTTACTTTCCCAACACATATACCTTCTCTTCTTTTTCTAGAAATCATTATTTTCCAGATATATTCTTTCTTGATCTTGCATTTTGTTCATTGTTATTGGCATACCAGAACACAAAATAAAAGCAACTAACAAAATAAACCAAAAATAATTTTTGCGATCATAATTTTAGTAAATTCTCTAGAAAAAGATATTTTTTATTAATCTACCTTTAGAACAGCCATAATTTTTTAAACACTTCTTTCCTCACAGTCATTACACTTTTCATATCTTCTTTTCCATCACTGCCATTTTAGATGACTTAAAAGATAAGACTATATGTTTTGTATAATTATATGTCTACTAGAGGCCAGGTGCACGAAATTTGTGCGGGGGGGGGGGGGGGTGTCCCTCAGCCCAGCCTGCACCCTCACCAATTTGGGATCCCTCTCACAATCCAGGACTGCTGGCTCTCAACCACTCGCCTGCCTGCCTGATCACCCCCTAACAACTCCCCTGCCAGCCTGATTGATGCCTAACTGCTCCCCTGCTGACCAGATCGCCCCCAACTGCCCTCCTCTGCAGTCCTGGGTCACCCCCAACTGCCCTCCCCTGCAGGCCTGGTTGCCCCCAACTGCCTTCCCCTGCTGGCCTGGGTCCCCCCCCAACTGCCCTCCTCTGCAGGCCTGATTTCCCCAACTGCCCTCCCCTGCAGGCCTGGTCACCCCCAACTGCCCTCCCCTGCAGGCCTGGTTGCCCATAACTGCCCTACCCTGCAGGCCTGGTCCCCCCCAACTGCCCTCCCCTGCAGGCCTGGTCGCCCACAACTGCCCTCTCCTGCAGATCATTTTGTGGCGGCCATCTTGTGTCTACATGGAAAATATATATGTATAAAGTTACGATTCTAGTCCAGGTTACCACTAATTCAAGCGGTGCTGTGTTTCACACACTTCTACAGTACAACCTTGATGCTTGCAAATTATTCCCATCCTTTCCACAAAAGTGTGGGTTTGGACTGCAAAGTTTTCTTTCTGTTTTTAAGTAGTGAGTTTTTACATCCAGATTTATGAGTTCTCTTAGAAAGTAAGGAGTTCTGAAACTCCTGGAGCTGCTTTACCCCTTCAATATATTAAGTTCAATAGCTTTAGTCTAGATCAAGTTGCCATAGTTCTCACCACATCCATTTTTTTACTTAATTTCAGATGATTGTACTTAGTTATATTATATCCTTAGTTCTCTGTCATTTTAATTTATATTAAAAATATGATATATATGTAACTTTGAAATATATTATACATATGTCACACATGTGATAAAAAAAAAAGAAAAGAAAAATATGAATTTGGTAGTACTGACTACATCCAAATGTTTTTATTGGCAACATTTCAATAATATAATTTTTATCTATCTTTATGGATTAAGCAATGGATACTAAAGACCCCTCAACCTGATCCACAAAGCTGGAAACACTCTTTGCTGTTCTTTTGCTGAACAATGGGATGAGTTCACATTAAGACTCTCTTGCACAGTATAGCCAATATTAACAAATGTAGAAGCATATAGAATAGATAGACAATATTAACATATAAAGAAGCATGTTGCCCTCCCAAATCATTAGCCTCAGCTATCTAGTTTTAGGGAGATACTTAAAGGAGCAGTTAACACAATGAAGATGCTATGCTTATTCACAAATCGGTCAGATTAAAGTAAGTGTGACAACTGGTTAGTTAGCCTCAAGACCATTAAAAAACAAATCTGGAATTAAATTCAATACCTAAAAGTAAAAGAACAAAATATCTCCTGTGTATCTAACAATGTAGATCTATGTATTTACTGTTTAATTTCTATTGTCTGATTTTTTTTAATCCTTTGTGAATATTTTTAGAAAATTCTAGGAAAAAGACTTTTTAAAACTACATGTCACTACCCATTGGTGATTGATGTATAGTAAAATAAATGTAGTAAGTTATAGTATTTTTAAATTAAATAAATAGAAATAAATAGGATGAAATGGAATAGAAATAATCACAACACATGATGTGATTCCTTAGCAAGAACTTCAAGACCCACTGCAATAAATGAGTCAGGATATAAAATGTATTTCTTACTATACATTTAAAAAGTTTGCAAAGAACAGTGAAAATATAAGATTTGATTTTTTAAAAACCTATGTAGACAATGCAAATAATTTAAGAAGAAAATAATTTTTACTGTCAGAGGTTTTCTTTGACCCCACCCCACAACCCCATCAAAAATGAAAATAACATTAGGCCTTCTAAATCAGGAAATATATCATATTTCATTTTTTAATTTTTCTTTTATTTCTTTAGTATTTCATGCCAAAATTGATTCAATTCTAAATATGACTAAAGAGTCTATATAATGCTGTAATCTTCCTTAAACAATTATTTTTAAACTAGGGGCCCGATGCATGAAATTTGTGCAAGAGTAGGCCTTCCTTCCCCCAGCTGCCGGCACCGGCTTCCCTCTGGCACCCAGGACCCAGGCTTCCCTCTAGCCTCTGGCAGGCACTCTGGACCCGGGCTTCCCTCCAGAAGGTCATCGGGAAGGATGTCCGGTCTAATTAGCATATTATGCTTTTATTATTATAGATATCTTGTCAACTGACTTTATTAAACACCTAATTTAAGGAAATGCTTTATTTTAGAATTATCATAAGATAAAATAAATAGAAATAGAAATATTTTTTTAATTCCTAGATTAATAATTTTTGTAGAGTTAGAAACTAACTTCTTTTTTGATGGGAATTTTCCCTCTGCACCTTTCTCCCATCTCCATTCTCACCATCAGATCTACTTCCAGAGACTTCAACAGATATGCAGCAACTAATATAAAGCTAGGCACTCAGTGGAAACTCCATAAATATCTGTTGATTATAAGTTTGTCCTAACCAGATTGCCCAGATAATTGCATTAAATCTCCTGTGACAATTTAGTTACACTATGTGGAATCTGGCATGTCAATTAGAAACACCCTCCCCATATTTGCATATAGGCAAATGATGCTTTCATCAAATTAATTTAGATCATTTTATTATAGACCGTGACAATATTTCGAGATCCAAAATGCACTAAGGATTAAAATACTCAAATATATCATAACTAATCTTAACTATGCCATAAACCCTTATTATATTACATCTGCATCTGGAGTATTTTAGGTTTGAGAATACTGAATCAATAATTTCATGATTCCATCTGTCAAAATTCTATAAAGCCTAAAATTGCCACCAACTATGTTGTCAAAAGTAGACTTCCAAAGTCTGTCTGTATGACCAAGGAGATAAATGAGCACACAATGGGAAGTCATACATGACTCACTTTCCTTTAGTGAACTTTGTTTTTTAACACATACAGTGTATATGATTTAATTTTATAAAATTCTCTTTGCATCTTCCATGAATCTGTGTAGTGAATAATATAATCTGCAACATTATAGCTTTTATTTCCTCCCAGAGACACACATTTACAATTATTTTTTCTTCTTTTGTAAATGCAGAGTACTCATATAAATATAACTGTACTTTAAAAAATTAAACAAAATAACAGATTAGAAACTTAAAATACACATTAAACAAACATGACTTTATCTTGTCCCTCTTAATTATACTTGTTCTCCTATTATTAAAAAAATTCCAATTCTGGGATAATTTTATAATTCTTTATTAATGCACTGAGTACTTCTGTGAATGACATTAATTAAAATAAAATTTTAAGAATCTTCCAAGTGTCTCAAATACCTCACTCAGGAAATCATTAGTAATTTCATGAATTTTATTTTCCCTCACTATTGGTATTTTGTTGATAAATGAAGGACTAGAGGGACAAACACTTCTGTGAATACTTTTCAGGAGAGAACATACCTTCTCTAGAGGCCAAATTAATTCTGTTATCAAAGCAGCCCAGCCACTGAGCACAAATATCTATGTACTGAAACTTCACAGACTGTGGGGGCCATCTCTGAAGTCTGGTCACACTGCATCATTCCTCATTCTGTCCTGAACACAAAGCAGTACAGACCAGATCTGCATTATCCACGGGCGTGCCCTGAGCCAGAGAGGTCTGCTTCACAATGAACTCACACTGACTGCAGTGTGGCACACACTGTAGCTAGCATATGGACTACCACAGAATTTTTATGTTTCTCCTCTAGCTAGTGTTGATACATGGTTTGATTGTATTTTCTCCCACTTTCCTATGTATTTCATTCTGTTTTACCTATGTCAAACAGACACCAGGAGGGTGAGGGCATGAGTGGGGGGATGGGGGGGAGGCAATGGGAAGATAAGGACACATATGTAATACCTTAATCAATAAAGAAAAAAAAACTAAAAAAAAACCTGAAAATGTTTATCTGGAAACTAGAAAAATCATTTTCTTCATTAGAGGTTATCTCAATTTAAAGTGTTCTATTATTTAAATTCATCTATTTCTTAATATTTTCTTCATCCTCCTTTTAAAATCAAAATTAGTGATCTTTATGGAATTGCAATCATTGTTAGTTTATTTTAATGGGCTAAAAACAAAATCGGGTTGTATATATTCCAATCCTAGTCCAGTAAGTGCCATTGCAAACATCAAACTATTTTTATATACTTTGTGTATGTGAATATGTTCTACATTTTTTTTTAAATATATTTTATTGATTTTTTTACAGAGAGGAAGTGAGAGAGATAGAGAGCTAGAAACATCGATGAGAGAGAAACATCGATCAGCTGCCTCCTGCACATCTCCCACTGGAGATGTGCCCGCAACCCAGGTACATGCCCCTGACCGGAATCGAACCCGGGACCCTTCAGTCCACAGGCCGACGCTCTATCCACTGAGCCAAACCGGTTTCGGCAGTTCTACATTTTTTGTTACGTTTCTTTTCCTCAAGAAAAACTTCAAAATCTCTTTTGATTACTATGCACTTTTATATTAGTTGCTGACTTAATTTGTCACATTGTCTTCCAGTTTTTTTTTAATTTATTTTCCTTTAAACTTATAGGAGTGACATTGGTTAATAAAAGTATATAGGTTTTAAGTGTACAATTCATATATTGCATTGTGTGTCCACCACTCAAAGTCAAATCTTTCGTCACCATATATTTGACCCCCTTTACATTTTAGTACCCTCACCTCCCTTCTCTCTGTTGTCTGTCTATGAGTTTGTTTGTTTTTCTTGTTTGTTTATTTAATAAAATTGAAAAAACCTGTGGCCAGACTAAGGCAAAAAGAGAAAAGACTCAAATAATCAAAATCAGAAATGAAGGAGAAGTTATTGCAGACATCAAAGAAATACAAAGAATCATACAAGAATATTATGAAAAACTATATACCTCCAAATTTAATAACCTTGAAAAAATGGATTAAGTTCCCAGAAATATGTAACCTTCCTAGACTGAATCACTAAAATCTGAAAAATCTAATTAAACCAATTAACAGTGAGAAAATTGGCACAATCATCAAGTATAGCACAGGAAATACAGTCAATAATATTGCAATAATACAGTCAATAATATGTATGGTGCTATTTGGGTACTGGAAATATCAGGGGCAACACTTTGTAAAGTATATGATTAGCTAACCTCCACCTAAAACTAACACAAACTAATACTGAACTTAAACTACAATTGAAAAAACAAAAATATATTTTAAAAAATACCTCCTGCCCTGGCCAGTGTGACTCAGTTAGTAGGGTCCCATATGCTAAAAGGTCTTGGGTTCAATTCCCGGTCAGGGCACATGCCTAGGTTGCAGGTATAATCCCTGGTCCCAGTTGGACCGCCGTGTGAGGAGGTCAACTGATTGATTGAAGTTTCCCTCTCACATTAATGGTTGATATCTCTCTCTCTCTCTCTCTCTCTCTCTCTCTCTCTCTCTCTCTCTCTTTCTCTTTCTCCCCACCCCCCCCACCCAACCCTCAAAAAAAATCAATAAAAATGTCCTCAGGTGAGGATTAAAAAAAAACCCACAATATCCCAAAAAGTAAAAGTCTAGAACCAGATGGTTTCAGATGGCTTCATTGGTGAATTCTTTAAATTCAAAGAAAATTTAATGCCTATCCTTTTCAAACTCTTCAAAAAATTATAAGATGCAATACTTCTGAACACCTTTTAAAAAGCCAACATAAACCTGATATCAAAACCTGGCAAGGACAGTACACACAAAAAACACGACAGATCAATATCTCCGATGAATACAGATGCAAAAATCCTAAACAAAATGCTAGCAAACACAACAATATACTAAAAAAATAAATACATCACAATCATGGGGGGGGGGCGGTTCATTCCAGAGGAACAAGGATGGTTCAATATAAGCAAGTCAATCTATGTAATATACCACATCCACAAAATAAATAATAAAAATCACAGGATGATATCAATAGATGCAGAAAAAGCAAAAGATACAACATCCATTTATAATTAAAACCCTCAATAAAATGGGTTTAGAAGGAAAGTACCTTAACATAATAAAGATCATATATAACAAACTCTCAGCTAATATCATACTCAGTTGTGAACAACAGAAAACTTTTCCTCTAAAATCGGGAAGAGGACAGGATGCCCTCTCTCACCACTCTAACATAATACTGGAAATGCTAGCCCGAGCAATCAGAAAAGAGAAAGAAATAAAATGCATCCGAATTGGGAATAAAGAAGTACAATTGTCACTTTTAAATTTATTTTTAAATTTTAGTTGACATTCATTATTATTTTAGTTTCCAGTTTACAGCATAGTGATTAGATATTTATATATCTTATAAAGTGATCACCCTAATAAGTCTAGTACCCATCTGATGCCATATACATAGTCATTACAATGTTATTGACTTTATTCCCTATGCTGTACTTTACATCCTTGTGATGATTTTTTTTAACTGGTTATTTGTACTTCTTTATCCCTTTCACCTTTTTCAGCCACCCTCCCAACCCTCTACCCTCTGGCAAACATCAATTTGTTCTCTGTATCTATGAGTTTCTGTTTTGTTTGTTCATTAATTTTGTTGTATGTTTTTTAAGATTCCACATATAAGTGAAATCATATGGTATTTGTCTCTCTCTCTCTCTCTCTGATTTATTCCACTTAGTATAATGTTCTCTAGGTCCATCCATGCTATCTCAAAGGGCAAGATTTTATTATTTTTATGGATAATATTCCATTATACAACATTTCATTTTTAAATTACTCTAAATGAAAAACTCTAAGAGTGACATAATTCTATTTCTTTTATAATGTACTAAGGTAGGTGCTGGTCACATTTCTACAGTTCCTCATAAATGATAAACTAAAATATAGTGAAATTATACAATAACTATTTACTTTTTTGTTCCTTCTAAAGCAAGCCTTCACTCATTAAATATATATACTACAGGCCTATTATGTGCAGTACAGTTAAAGGGAGAGGGGGAAATGGTGAAGGTGAAGGGATTAGCCAAAGAACATATATGCATAACGCACAGACACAGATAACAGTGTGGTGATGGCCAGAGGGAAGAGGGGTGGGGGCCAGGTGGAGGAGGTCAAAGGGGGAAAAAGGGAGAACATCTGTAATAGTCTCAACAATAAAAATAAAGTTTAAAAATCTGATGAGATTCTAAGTATTAACAAATTAATAATAAATATTCCAAAAACATATAAACATACCAATAAGCTAATTTAAATGCCTCAAATCAAGAGAGTCAGTTAATGGGTTCTATCATTAACTATATTTAGTGTCTGGACTTCAGTCTACTGCTAAAATAAAAGAATTGACTTCAGCGTAGATTCTGAAATTCCTATGTTTTGCATAAATTAAAGCTTTCTATTTCCATTACCAACAATGTCAATCCACATTCTCTTTATTCTTGAGATATATATAAAAGTGATAAAACTAATCAAAATTTTTAAATCAAGAATAACAGGAAATAGTTATAGTGCACATGGTTTTATAATATGTACTTATTTTAACAAATACCTTTTACTATGATTGATAGTAAAATACTCTGTCACCAAACTCTGTCAATTCTCACCCAAACATGTCTCTCAAATTCAGATTATCCTCTCCATTCACCTGTCACTCCTTAGGTCTGGGTCATCACTATTTCTCGCTTAGACGACTATAATAAGGACCTCATAACTCTCTTAGCTGACACCCCATTTCTCCCTCACTCTAGCTCACTTTCCATATTCCTGTCAAAGTTATATTCCTAAAAGTAAACTAGTTCAGGCCTCTCAGCTGCTGAACAATTTTCCTATACATAATGTGAAATCCAATTTCCGTACCTTGGTGCAATCTGTTCTCAACATAGTTGCTCATTCTCATTTTTTACCAACACCCTCGAAACCCAACCCCGAACTTCACTGCTCCTACCACAGTTTCAATTGTTAGCACATTCTAACCCCTCTTGCAATACATTAGCTCATAAGTTCCTGCATTATAGTGGGCACTCCATAACTATTTCTTGGTGTGTTTTTCTTACTTAATTTTTATTGTTGACACTATTACAGATGTCCCTACCCTACCCTCCTTTGCCACCTCCACCGAGCCCTCACCCCCCTTCCTTCTGGCTAACACCACACTGTTGTCTGTGTCTATGGATTGTACATATATGTTCTTTGGTTAATCCCTTGATTAAGTGAATAAACTTATATACTGCTGCTATCACTTGGTGAATATATCTTTTCATGTCATTTCCAAGACCAAGTCACTTTTTAAGTTCAGTTTAAATATCACTTCAGCATTCTCCTTCAACTTAACTTTCCCAAACAAAGCACATAATTTCAGTAAGCTGTGTTAAGTAGCACTAATGAAAATTCTTAGTTATCTGTATATGTATAAATATGAAAGATTTATTGGAAATAGATATATATTCAGTACTTAGTATTCTCCCAGGAGCATAGTAAAAACTTAATAAATGTTGTTGGATCAATAAAATACATATAAACACTTCAAGAAACAGAAAAAATATCTTTATCGAATTGTAACTATCAGGGTAGTTTCTCATTATTCATAAGAATATATAATAAAATATTATTTCAAAATCTGGAATTGAAATATTTAATTTAAACATAGCATAATATAAAGATTAATGTAGTATAAAGGAGAGAATAAAAAAATAACTATATAACATAGAAAAAATAAATCCATGTAAATGTCTCTAAAGGACTCATATTAAAATAGTACAAAACTAATGATTCTGATGACCATAGTGGCAAAATTTTCTGAACTAAAGTTTAAGTTTAATTTAAAGAAATTTAAAACCCTAGACAGTTTGGCTCAGTGGATAGAGCGTTGGCCTGCGGACTGAAGGGTCAAGGTTCAATTCTGGTCAATGGCACATGCCTGGGTCACAGGCTCGGTCCAACGTGCAGGAGGCAAACAATCAATGATTTCCTCTCATCACTGATGTTTCTTTCTCTCTCTCTCTCTCTCTCTCTCTCTCTCTCTCTCTCTCCCTCTCCCTTCCTCTCTGAAATCAATAAAAAACTTTTAAAATTTTTTAAAAATAAATTAAAATATATTGGTGGAAATTACATTAAATTTAATTAATACATTTAAATTCTATAAAATCATGACATTGAGGTATTATTTAATTAATAATATATTATAAATTAAAATGTACATCTATTTTTTGTAGACCAAGTTTAAAACTAAAGTTATAGCCACACTTAGCATGAAAATATGTCAAAGTGGAAATATGTAAAAGTATTTGAGTTCATGGGTTTCATGATTATCTTGTGTCTTGATAAAGGGTTTGGTAAGAAATTCCCAATCTTACTATTTATGAACATTTTTTGAAGTTTTATGATGGAGCCTCTATATGTCATAAGTTCCTTTAAAACATATGCTTAAGTTATCATTATTAATAAAAATATATATCACTTTTAAGTCATGGGTTTTGCCAAAATGAAAATATAAAAGAATTTTCACCAGACTCTGTTAAATGCCTGCATCAATAGTTGCTTAATTTATGGTACTTGTGATCACAAAGTCATACAGGTGTCAGAATCATTTTGTCAAAGCAATTTTTACACAGTTATTTAAAAATAATAAAGGTGTTCATTATTTTATTTAAAATAAACTAATATTACACTTCCGAAAAAATTCTGATGTGATTTATGAGCTACTTTATCTTCATAAAAAGATAAATATTTATTTGAATTTAAAGTCACAATAAAGTATATATAAAACTGAATGAATAAGACTAGCAGCTGAGAAAGAAGAACAAAGTGGGAGGGATCACAATATCAGATATCAAGTGATACTACAAAGCCACTGTTCTCAAGCTGCCTGGCACTGGCACAAGAACAGACATATAGACCAATGGAACAGAACAGAGAACCCAGAGATGGACCCAAGCCATTAAGCTCAATTAATATTTGACAAAGGAGGCAAGAGCATACAATGGAGTCAAGACAGTCTCTTCAATAAATGGTTCTGGGAAATTCGGTCAGATACATGCAAAAAAATGAAACTAGACCACCAACTTATACCATACACAAAAATAAACTCAAAATGCATAAAGGACTTAAGACATAAGATGGGAAACCACAAAAATCCTTGAAGAACCCATAGATAGCAAAATAGCAGACATTTGTCATAGCAATATCTTTAACAATAAAGCTCCTAGGACAATGGAAACTAAGAACAAAATAAACAAATGGGACTACAACAAAATAAAAAGCCTCCGCACAGCAAAAGACACCATCAACAAAACAACAAGAAAACCCACTACATGGGAGAACATATTGGCCAATGTTATCTCCGATAAGCGTTTAATCTCCAAAATTTATAGGGAACTCATACAATTTAACAAAAGGGAGATAAACAATCCAATCAAAAAATGAGCAAAGGACCTAAATAGACACTTTTCAAAAGAAAACATACAAAAGGCCAAGAGACATATGAAAACATGCCCAGCCCTGACCGGTTTGGCTCAGTGGATAGAGCGTCGGCCTGCGGACTCAAGGGTTGCTGGTTCAATTCCGGTCAAGGGAATGTACCTTGGTTTCAGGCACATCCCCAGTTAGGGGGTGTGCAGGAGGCAGCTGATCGATGTTTCTCTCTCATCGATGTTTCTGACTCTCTATCCCTCTCCCTTCCTCTCTGTAAAAAATCAATAAAATATATTTTTTATAAAAAATGAAAACATGCTCAAAGTCATTAATCATCCAACAATGAGGTACCATATCACATCTGTCAGAATAGCTATCATCAACAAATCAACGAACAACAAGTGCTGGAGAGGATGTGGAGAAAAAGGAACCCTCATGCACTGCTGGTGGGAATGCAGACTGGTGCAGCCACTGTGGAGAACAGTATGGAGTTTCCTCAAAAAATTAAAAAATGGAATTTCCATTTGATCCAGTAATCTCACTTCTAGGAATATATCCCAAGAAATCAGAAACACCAATGAGAAAGGATATATGCACCTCTATGTTCATAGCAGCACAATTTACAATAGCTAAAATTTGGAAACAGCCTTAGTGCCCATCAGCAGATGAGTGGATTAGACAACTGTGGTACATCTACACAATAGAATACTATGCTGCTGTAAAAAAGAAGGAATTCTTATCATTTGCAATAGCATGGATGGAATTGGAGAGCATTATGCTAATCGAAATAAGCCAGTCAGAGAAAGATAAATATCACACGATCTCACTCATTTGTGGAATATAATGAATAACATAAACTGATGAGCAAAAATAGAACCAGAGTCACTGAAGCAAACTGTCCAACCTATAAGGGAAGGCAGGGGATGAGGGGGATAAGAGATCAACCAAAGGACTTGTATGCATGCACGTAAGCATAACCAATGGAAACAGATGGGAGGGGCAGTGAGGGCATGTGCTAGGGGTAGGGGCAGCCAGGGAGAGGTCAATGGGGGGAGAAGGAGATTTATGTAATAATTTAAACAATAAAGAATTTAAATTTAAAGAAAAAATATAAGCATAACCAATGGACATAAGACACTGGGGGATAGGGGAGGCTAGGGGACTGTCTAGGGTGGGGGGAAAAATGGACACATTTGTAATACCCTTTGTAATACTTAAAGCAATAAAAAAAAAAGTAAATAAAAAATAATTAATTAATTAATTAAAGCCCACCTGACTCATAAGGGAGCCGAGACAGAGCTGTCTAATGCTTTGACCTGCCTCTCTTACCTCAGAGGGGTCAGAAATTCCTTTCCTCCTCCACTCTTGAACAGGAAATAAAAATCTCATGGTTCATACTTTAAAAAAAATAAAACACCATTCTCTGCATTCCATAGAATAAATTATATTAAAACATTTAATCATTTATAACCCATTAGAATCTTAGATCTGGTCCTTGACCCCCATCCACATTTATTTCTTTTTCTTGGTAAGGTACCATGCTTAAAATAAATTTTCAAAAATTCTGGAACAACTGTCTTTTTGAAATACTGTGCTCCTCAATGATATTTTGAATATTTCAGTATTGAATATCCCTGGTGTGTATTTTCTCCAATTAAAAAAATTTAGCAGCAATGTTTTCTTTATGATTTTTGGATGTGTGCTGCTTTTTAAAAATTCTTTTTGCATGTATTTTAACCAAATTCAATAAGTATCATTCAAAATCAATAAGCAAAATTATGGTTAACCATATTTGATCAATAAATTAAGTAGGTATTTGTTAAAGGTTATGTTACATGCTATAAAGGTGGCTTTCAAGTTGGTCTTAATATGGAAGGTGGATATGATATGAAATGCAATGAGGAAAGATCAATCCAAATTTTAATAAGAATTCAAATAAGAGATTATATCTAATTGGAGAGAGGAGAAGAGATTCAGAATTAGAAAGGAAAGACAGTCCAATGCAATGAAAAAGATTTTTTACAACAGGCAAGGAGAAAGAGATCATGCTAAGTGTACATAGGAAGATTAAGAAAATCATTGAATAAAAATGCCATTTTAAGTGCCTAAAATAATACAGTTCATCTATATAGTGGCCTAAGAAATCAATGTGAAAATATGCATAAGATTGAATATATAAAAATAATTCATTTAGTTATTTAATCAAGTATACATCAAAAAGACCTTCAGAGTCTTGTGTTGCTGATATCACAGTGAATGACAAGTCCATTTGTACAGTTTATTTTGGCCATGAAGTCCTTACATTTGAAATTTCTATCAATGCCTGTATTTCAGACACTATTTATGCCCAGAAATGATTAGGTTGGATGGCATTTTATAACTTTTTTATCCCTTATCTCTTAGTCTATTCATTTCCTTTAAAAACCAATTTTGGAGGTATTGTTATTGATGTTTACTCTCAATTTTAGGAAAGAAGAGAAAGAACTTGGTAAAGAAGATGAAAAGAGTAAAGGTATCGAAGTGGGATAGATGGTCAAATCATTTCAGCTCTTTTCCTATGTTTGCCTTAAAAACACTAGTACAAGAAAAATGTGAGAAAACAAGTAACAAATAATAATTATAATAATAATAAGCATCAGCAATTAGTCATGTGCTATCATCACCCATCCTTATTTTGAAAAAACAAGGAAGCACTCTCCAATAGACAAAACTGGTGAATCAAGGAACTGGATGGCATTGAGAATTAGTAAAATTGCTGTCTCTGAAAGTTTGCCAACAGAGGCCCAAAAACCCCTTGGTAAGGATGACAGGGAGGAATTCACTAAAGCTTCCAGTGGGAACTGTGGTTTCAGAGGGCGCTATAATTCATGCTCTGCTGCCACTGTCTTGAAATTCTTAATTTCTTGAATAAGAAGCCCCACATTTTCATTTACTGCTGAACTTTACATATTATGTAGCCAGTACAGAGTATCAGACCAGTCAAGTGAATAGTAGACTCATAAAGATGCTTCTGATATGGAATCAGTTGATTCTGTATGTTTACTCTGCGAATTCAAAGTGAAAAATAGTCTTTGAAAGATAATTGGACCTTTTGGAGATGTGAGGATTAACCGCAAGAAATATGATAAAATCAATCTGTGCTTATGTGATCAGTATTAGCTAAATAGAGGAATATGACTTGGAGAAAATTGAATAGTCTTAAATTCTTAGAATTAATGAAATAAAATTAGACAATTATAGAGGGAAATGGGCAGGATATCTAATTACTGCTATGACATCTGTACAAATTGAAACAGGCAAATAGGCAATTAATGATTCTAATAGCAATGGCAATGGAGGGCATGATGGCATGGGCTAAGCAAGCAATTACTTGTGCAAATGCCAGAGGCTAAATAAGCTTTTAACTCTATACATGGCCCACTCAAAACTGTTAATTGTAGTAAATACTATATTTTTTCTCTTATCAAAATTGGGTTTTTTATTCTACTGCTACATTAAATCCTTCAACAATTTCATTCATTATAAGGTTTCTTCAAAACGCAATAAAAAGTTACAATTTTTACATTTCCTCACATATCTTCAGAGCAAAATCTAAAGACATCTTTGAAAAAGAAAACACTGACATTAATATTGTCTTGATCCTCCTCCTCTGATGCCTCAAATATTCTCCACTGTGGGTGTGAGTAGTTTATTTCCCTTGACCCTTATAAAATTCCCATTTGTAATACAGTGAAATCTGGAAAGCCCATATGGCTCAACGCAATTTTCTCATAGAAAACTCCTGCTAATAACACTTTCTCTTGAGTCCCTGGGTGAGATGCAAAGCTCCTTTATCATCAGAGGTTGAGAAAAATGAATCAAAAGAAGGAAGCAAGGTCATTTAAGAAAAAGGAGGATTCTACAACAACTCAATTTTCAGTTTAAAATGTAAACTTTTACTTTAAACAAAGTTTCAGGTCACATTTACAACTTAAAAATAATTTAATACCTATTTGTGTGTGAGTTATTACTAAAAATATGAAGATTTAAAAGTTGATTTCAAGTTAAGTATTAATATTTTTAATGACTGAATTTGATAATATTTTCTGCATTAGTTATCCAAAAAATCACGCCCAACAGATATTGTATATACATTATGTATAATATATCTGGCATATAAATTTAGTATAAAAAATATATATAGTATATAACAGTATTTTTAAAAATTCATCATGTTTTAATGGTTTTTTAAAAAATTTGTTATTAATTCCCAAATCTCCATAAGGTCTTATTCAACATTATTATTCAAAGATTGTGTGTGTGTGTGTGTGTGTGTGTGTACCTGTGTGTATGTATGTGGAGAGAGAGAGAGATTTTAAGAAATAGGGTCTGCCCAGCTAGTGTGGCTCAGAGGTTAAGCGTCAATCTATGAACCAGAAGGTTGCGGTTCGATTCCCAGTCAGGGCATAGTATGCCCAGGTTGCTGGCTTGATCCCCAGTGTGGGGCATGCAGGAGGCAGCCAATCAATGATTCTCTTTCATCATTGATGTTTCTAACTCTCTATCCTTCTCCCATCCTCTCTGAAATCAATAACAATATATTTTTTAAAAAGAAAGAAATTGGGTCATATGATTATCGAGGCTTTTTAAATCCAAGGTCGGCAGGGTAGGCAGCAAGCTAGAAACCTAGGGAAGAGTTGCAGAGTCCAAACAGTCTGCTGGAGGAATACCTTCTTAGTCTAGATCAGTCTTTGTCCTGTTAAGGCTTTCACATTGGTAGGATGAGAACCTCCATATATGTCATCAATTAAAATGTTAATTTAATTTTAAAAAATCTTCAAAGACCAGAAAAACATTTGGCCAACTATCTAGGCCCATTGCCTAGACAAGATGATACATAAAATTAACCATCATGCTTCTTTAAAGAGTTCATGGGCCCTAACCGGTTTGGCTCAGTGGATAGAGCACCAGCCTGTGGACTGAAAGGTCCCAGGTTCGATTCTGGTCAAGGGCATGTACCTTGGTTGCAGGCACATCACCAGTGGGGAGTGTGCAGGAGGCAGCTGATCGATGTTTCTCTCATCAATGTTTCTAACTCTCTACCCCTCTCTCTTCCTCTCTGTAAAAAAATCAATAAAATATATTTTAAAAATAATATCAAGATGTATTACAAAGCCACTGTTCTCAAAACTGCCTGGTACTGGCACAAGAACAGGCATATAGATCAATGGAATAGAATAGAGAGCCCAGAAATTGGCCCGAACCTATATGCTCAATTAATATTTGACAAAGGAGGCAAGAACATACAATGGAGCCAAGATAGTCTCTTCAATAAATGGTGTTGGGAAAATTGGACAGATATATGCAAGAAAATGAAACTAGATCACCAACTTACACCATACACAAAAATAAACTCAAAATGGACAAAGGACCTAAATGTACGACAGGAAACCATAAAAATTCTAGAAGAATCCAAAGGCAACAAAATATCAGACATATGCCGAAGCAATTTCTTCACTGATACAGCTCCTAGGGCACTTGAAACTAAAGAAAAAATGAACAAATGAGACTACATCAAAATAAAAAGCTTCTGCACAGCAAAAGAAACCATCAACAAAACAACGAGAAAACCCACTGCGTGGGAAAACATATTTGCCAATGTCATATCTGATAAGGGCATAATCTCCAAAATTTATAGGGAACTCATACAACTTAACAAAAGGAAGATAAACAACCCAATCAAAAAATGGGCAAAGGACCTAAATAGACAACTTTCAAAAGAGGACATTCAGAAAGCCAAGAGACATATGAAAACATGCTCCAAGTCACTAATCATCCGAGAGATGCAAATCAAAACCACAATGAGGTACCATCTCACACCTGTCAGACTGGCTATCATCAACAAATCAACAAACGACAAGTGCTGGAGAGGATGTGGAGAAAAAGGAACACTCGTGCACTGCTGGTGGGAATGCAGACTGGTGCAGCCACTATGGAAGACAGTATGGAGTTTCCTCAAAAAACTAAAAATGGAACTCCCATTTGACCCTGTGATCCCACTTCTAGGAATATATCCCAAGAAACCAGAAACACCAATCAGAAAGGATATATGCACCCATATGTTCATAGCAGCACAATTCACCATAGCTAGAATCTGGAAACAGCCTAAGTGCCCATCAGTAGATGAATGGATTAGAAAACTGTGGTACATCTACACGATGGAATACTATGCTGCTGTAAAAAAGAAGGAACTCTTACCATTTGCAACGGCATGGATGGAACTGAGAGCATTATGCTAAGTGAAATAAACCAGTCAATGAAGGGAAAATACCACATGATCTCACTCATTCATGGATAATAGAGACCATTATAAACTTTTGAACAATAATAGATACAGAGGCAGAGCAGCCTCAAACAGATTGTCAAACTGCAGCGGGAAGGCCAGGGAGGTGTGGGGGGCAGGAGGAAGGGGGGTAAGAGATCAACCAAAGGACTTGTATGCATGCATATAAGCATAACCAGTGGACATAAGACACTGGGGGGTAGGGGAGGCCAGGGGATTGTCAAGGGCGGGGGGAAAAAGGGACACATATGTAATACCCTTTGTAATACTGTAAGCAATAAAAAATAAATAAATAAAAAATAAAGAGTTGATGGCTACTAGCACAAGTTTTTTAAAATAAAATAAAAGTCACATATATGAATAAAATATCTATATAGCAACAGCTCAATTTCTGCATAACCTACCATCTTATCGAGAACTATATGGAGAAAAAAAAGAGTAATTTTTAACTCAAAAAATCTTCACATTAAAAAAAGCCACACAGTTTTCAATTCCTTTTCTTATATTTTCTCTGAAAGAATATCTCATTGTTTAATTTTTTTCTTCCTCGTACTTGAAAAGAGAGCTCCTTTATTTTGGAATAATGAGGTTCATTTTAGCCAAGGAAAGAGAATGTAGAAATTTAAAAAAATACCACACACAATAAAACAAACATCTAAATACAGCAGAAAAAGAACAAATGATGTATCATATAGGACACAGTCTCACAAAAAATAACAATAGAGAATATTCAATAATATAATAGTTGAAAAACATAGAATACAGAGTAAATTCAGTCTCCAGTTCAAGGCCATTGACTAAAATAGTGTCATATCTAATGGCAAGAAATACTTGTCATGTTAGAAAGCCTAGGGAGAGAAAACACCAATAACTATTACTGAATTATGAAGACCCACAGGCTTATAGACTGAGACCTGATTTTTAACTCTTAAAATATAAATGTATGCAGAGTGTCTTAAGAAATGTAAATCTTAAGAGGAATAGAGAAATAGTCGCCAACATCTCCACTTCAGTAAATATACCAAGAAAGGTGAGTTAAATTTTGCTTCAAATACAAATTCATTTGATATATGCATGTTATCTAAACATATTCTTTATACAGGAGAAGTATCTGACCACAATAAGAAGTAAAAATTCAGAGGATAGTATTATGGAATTGAGGTGAAGGTGATTTGAATAACATTTTAGTAAGCCCATATTAATTATATCTAAAAATACTAAAGCCTATAATTTGAAAGTTCTGTGTTGCGGCAAGAATTAAATCTACAGATAGGGGTTGAAATAAAGATGTTTTCTTATTAGAAAATAATCTCTGAGCAGATCATGTAATAATAGCTTCACCAACACTAGGAAATATTTCTTGATGCATCTCTATTTAAATTTCATGCAGCATAAACCATATCCAATCATCCACCTCTTTCATCTGAGATGTGTTCCAGGTCAGAATGTGAATGCACATAAGTGAATTAGTTCTAGATTTATGCTAAGGCTTGGATTTGCTCAGAGCATATCATATGAAAGGCAAAACCTGAAGCATAGAGAATTACACAAGAAATTGCTTAAATGCTCAGAGTCTAAGATGTATGTTACTGGAAAGTGCTATTTGAGTTCTATTTTACTCTGTTTGACTTGCTGTAAGCTGGCAGTTTACTTCATTACTCTGGGATGCACGTTTCACTTTCTCATAAAATTAAGGCTTTGGCATAAATCATCTTTAGTCTATAAAGTTCTTTATTCTGTAAAACTAAGAAGACAAAAATTGTGAAACCCAGTAACTTCTAAATGCATTTTGATTCTAGGGAAGGCATTAAGAAATTAAAATCATTCATGCTTACACTGGATTTTTATCCCCCAATAGATTTGTGTCAAAATAAAAGATTTATAAATACATGCACGTCAATGTACTTTTTACCAAAAGTACTAGAATGTTATTTCATTTGTGAGACGGAGACAGGATGATGAAACAATTTGTTAGTCTTTATAGCTTTTTGTATTAAAATGAAAGTTATCAAAACATAGTGTACATATAGATTAGACATCTGATATGAAACACAAAAGTTCTATTAAAAAGACAAATTCCATTATGTGACATACTTCTTGAATTTCTCTTTAGACATAAAATCCAGTATTTCTGTTTATAAAAGACAAGGCTTAAAGATCCTCAATCAAAGCTAAATATGTAAATCAACAGTACATGGTTTATTTTGAAGGTTCTTTGCTTGGATCTGAAAAATAATGCTGCGCTGCTTTGGTGAGAGAATTGTGTACTTTTTCCCTCTCCTTTTTAAACTGGAGGATTTTAACTCTATAGAGTTCCACTATGAAAATGAAATACTTTATGTACTATGTGTAGTCCATGTATGTGCCACGCTGGAATAAATTTAATTTCCATTATCGCTGTATATTAGGTGGGACCTGAAGAGTGAAAAATGCAGCAGCGAACAGAAGGCAGTTCATTGTGACATCGATGCTTAATTCAGTGATCCAAAACATAGCATGAGTGAGAATCACTGAATTACTAATCCATAATGTATTTACTGTCACACCTTTATGCTATTTACATTCAAATCAAAGAGAGAAGATGATGATATTGTTCTAAATTACAAGATAGTAATATTAAAAGAAAGAATTGCTAAATTGGGATATGGAAATATTGGAGAGCTATTTGTATATAGAATTGGGGGAAAAGCAAACAAAGAAATTTTGCTGGTGTCTAAATTATTGTGATTTTAGCTCTATTTTTATAACTCATGAGCAATGAATATGCAAAATTACTTCCATATATTATTCACAAACTAGGGGAAATTCATTCATTAATCCATTCATTTTAGGTGTAACATAAGTTGAATTTATAGGTTTTAAGTATAATGCTTGCTGAGTTTTGACAGATATACCGGTGTAAGCAACAGCCAGATTAATATTATAAAGAATATTATCACTGTCACCAAGATCTTTTATGCCCTTTTCAATTTAAGAATCCCCCTCATTCTGGAAACCACTTCTAATTTCTACCACTGTAGCTTTTTTCTAACAAATCTGAACATTGTGGAAGATGCGTTACAAAGGCAATTTCTGTTGTCTGAGTTTTATTCTAGCAAATAAATTATTAAAATGGATATCCTTGAATTTGTGGATTTTGTTTAGGTGAGTCTATTATTTCACTGTGTAATTAATCCCAGGGAGAACTTCTTTGACTCTCAGGACATGGTCCTTTTGAGTGGAAGACAAAGCCCAACTTCTGTACCAATCTCCATTAAGTTGGGTTCAAATTCTAAACAGTGTCTCCTCTGCTTTGAGAAGCAGCTGAAATACTAACTGCTCTCTTTCAGCACCATCTTCTGTTTCCCTTTGACTCCCTATAATCTCAACCTGACATGCATAGTTCATTGCTCAACTAAGATCTAAGGTGAGTTTATATACAGTTTGGAGGTTCTTGCATTGTTTCCCCCCCCTTTTCAGATCTCCCTCAATTTCCATATATAATGGCTGTCTCAACTTCTCTGAGTCTTTCTTTCACCAGGGTGCTGACACTTTCTAATTGCATTCTATTCACCTACCCATTGATATGGTGCCCTGGTGGGGATGCTGCACACTGCATAATTCCCACAGTAGGGAGCCCTTTGTTAGAGGGTAAATCCACTCTAGTTTCTCAAGGATTTTCTTCACCCTCCAGTGTCTTCATATAGTTCTTTTAAAAATTGTGTCCATAATTTAAAAATGTATCTATAAAAACTATTCTGCTCATCAGAGCCAAACTCCTGTCATAATTGGAAAGATTTCTTGAATACAAGTACCTTGATGGCATTTATTATACCAAAGTCCCTATGATATTATTTGATTAATAATAATAATATATAAACATAATATGTTTCTTAAAAAAGACAGATTTATGAGAGAAAATACATGAAGCAAATAATTTATATTAGACTAGAGGCTCGGTGCATAAAATCTGTGCACTGAGGGGGGGGGTGTCCCTGGCCTAGCCTGCACCACACAGGGATCGGGCCTATACCAGCAGTCGGACATCCCTCTCAAAATCTGGGACTACTGGCTCCTAATTCAGGGGTGGGCAAACTTTATGACTCGAGGGCCACAATGCGTTCTTAAACTGGACTGGAGGGCCGGAACAAAAGCATGGATGGAGTGTTTGTGTGAACTAATATAAATTCAAAGTAAACATCATTACATAAAAGGGTACGGTCTTTTTTTTTTTTTTAGTTTTATTCATTTCAAACGGGTCGGATCCGGCCCACGGGCCGTAGTTTGCCCATGGCTGTCCTAACTGCTCGCCTGCCTGCTAGCCTAATGGCTCCCTAACTGCTCCCCTGACAGCCTTATTAACACCTAACTGCTCCCCTGCAAGCCCAATTGCCCCCAACTACCCTCCCCTGTTGGCCTGATCTCTCCCCCAAATGCCCTCCCCTGCCGGCCTGATCTCGCCCCCAAATGCCCTCCCCTGCCGGCCTGATCTCGCCCCCAAATGCCCTCCCGTCAGCCTGGTCCCGCACAACTGCCCTCCCCTACTGGCTTGATCAAGCCCCCAACTACCCACCCCTGCTGGCCTGATGGCCCCCAACTGCTCTCCACTGCAGGCCTGGTTCCCCCCAACTGTCCTCCCCTACTGGCTTGATCTCACCCCCAACTGCCCTCCTCTGCTGGCCAATTTGGTTCTGATTGGTCGGTTTCTATGCCAGTCAGTGTCAAAAGCTCCGCTTCCTAGGCAGCCATTGGCTCCTCACAATTGACCCAGATTTGGTTCTGATTCATCAGTTTCTATGCCAGTCAGCATCTCTGGGCCTATCAACAGGGCCTGATAAGAAAGGCGGGACTGATCAGCAGCCCCAGTGGAGGCCTAGAGAGAAATGGAGGCACTGCAGCTGGAGAGATAAGAGAGAGGCAAGTGCTTATCAACAGTTTCCATAGAGGCTTCGGATCAGAACCTGCTTCTCTCTTCAGGCCTCTCTCCGGGACTGATTCACAGCCCCCTCAGGAGTCAGTGCTGGATCACTGTGCCTGCAGTCCAGCTGACTGCAGGACTGACTTCCAGTCGGTCGAGCCTCCAGTCATGATGGACCCAGGGTTTTTATATATTAGGATTTCACAAAGTACCTATTTGGAACATTTTTAGGATAAAGATTTGTCAGATAGTAAGGGATAAAGTGTATTTTTCAAATATAGAAGATATAACATATGCACCTGTAAAGAGCTTATTTCACACAGAAAACTGAAAGCACACCAGTGTGATTTGTCAACAGTGAGCAAAAGTGAAATGGCTGGAATTAGGCATGGACACACCCCTTAGAGTTTCATGCCAAGACTTATAAAAAAATACTTGTATACCAAACACTAGAGAAGCTACTGACTACTTTTAATCAAGGTAGTAACATAATTTGGACTGTAATAACAGAGTCATTGATTCTGGCTTAGGTACAGAAGATGATTGGATTATGTCAAGTGCAATTATTACGTGAAAGATTAGTATGTGGATCAGGTAAAAACAATAGAGAAGAAATTAGCGGACTTAGAATGTATTTTTTTAAAGAGCTGTAGGGAATTTGAAAACATTGTCTTTAATTTTTAAAATGTTATTTCATTACCTAAAATCAATAGGGGCTCATAATAAATTTTTAAAAACTTTTCTAGCAATTAAATTTTTTGCCCTTCATAAATATAGGGTCATATAGACCAATTCCCACTCCAAATTGTAGAATCTGTATGTTCTAATTCTAATTCAACTTCTTCAAAAACACATTTAGCCCATTACTTTTCAGGAAACTATTTAAATATGGAAAATTATAGCAGCCTGAAAATACTTATTTCTAGTGAAATAAAATCTCTCTCATAACTTTTACTTAAAGTTACTTAACTAGTAAATTATAGATGAGTAATGTTGACATCACCTAAATCAGCTGTGGGCAAACTACGGCCCGCGGGCCGGATCCGACCCGTTTGAAATGAATAAAACTAAAAAAAAAAAGACCGTACCGTTTTATGTAATGATGTTTACTTTGAATTTATATTAGTTCACACAAACACTCCATCCATGCTTTTGTTCCGGCCCTCCGGTCCAGTTTAAGAACGCATTGTGGCCCTCGAGTCAAAAAGTTTGCCCACCCCTGAAAATGAACTTTCTTAAATGTTAGGCATACAGTTGAACCATGTTTACTGTTATTTTCTTCTATGAATTTCACTGCCTAGATTGATATTCTAAATTTCTAAACATTCTGTCACTTCTATCCCTATTTAGTTCTTGCTTTAACTGTTTATCCTTCTATTGATAAAAGTTTATACAAACCAATAACTATTTGACTTATCTATTTCTTATTTATTTACCTTTTAGACTATGAATCTGAAATAACTTAATGGGCAATAGTAAAATCATTAGGTGAATTTATGTTGCTCGTTAGTGTCTGTTATATTTAAACAGCAACATACTTTCTTGTTTTCTCTCATTTTCCCCTTTTTCTTATTTCAACCTTAATCCAAATGTTCCCACTAGTTTTTTTGGTAAGTTTATTATTTTCAGACGAGATCGGGCGCGTTCAGGGTGGTATGGCCGTAGACGATATTATTTTCATGTATGTACATATACTCTGGACATATATTGATACCTGTTTATTAGATATGTTTATTTTGCACAGCTCTGTCATTGCTAAAAGCAATGTGCTCTTCAGTGCTACATATTCCATGCTTTAGCCATGTTCTGTCAGTACTTTTTTCTTAGGATTTACTTAAATCTCTATTGTTGCATGGTAAGGCCATTTCATTCTGCTTTCTTAAATATGAAAGGTAGTTGCTTAAAACTTTAAGATTATTCATTTCTGCTACTGACTCAAAAATCAACATTTTTAAAATAATTAAAATCCCTTTATGAACTGTTTAAATGTTTCCTCACTAACTCTAATTTCCTTACAATCATGTGGATGTCTGTACATGTAACATGTAACACATTAACATATATAAAAATTTTAAATCAATATTTAGTGAATGTTTTTCTTCCATACATAATTTTGCCTACTTTGGTTATAATAACCATAAACAATCTACAGAGGAACTTTTGTTCTTGAACTTAATTTGTTCCAAACGGCTGTTTGAGAATTGATTTGTTAGAAACCCAAATCATTTTTCCCCAGCTCTGTTGTGTGGGGGGAATGTTGGTGGGGAGGTGAAAGGATTCAATAAAACAGAAGAGAGAGAGAGAGAGAGAGAGAGAGAGAGAGAGAGAGAGAGAGAGAGAGAGAGAGAGAGAGAGAGAAGAGAGAGAGAGAACTCATGGACATGAACAACAGCGTGGTGATTGTGGGGTGGGGAGGAGGTGGGTAGAGTGGAAGAGGGCATAGAGGGGATAAATGGTGATGGTGAAATAAAAAATAAATCATGTAACTTGAATGAATCCATTCCAGACCCCCAAATGATTCCGTTTTAACATTTCTTATATTTAGTACATGTCTAATCTAGAGTAATGTTTAATCTATAAATAAACTCTTTAAAAACAAAAAAGACATGAAATGTAAATGAAAATTTAACAAAAAGGAAATGAAATGCACGGCAAAAAAAAATGGTGACTTACTGTGCGTATTTAATAATAATAAGCAGCAACATAAGCAAAAACCATGAAACTATTCACAGCACAGTTTCCAAAGATGTTAACAACACAAGGTTTAACAGTAAATTGACTCAGTACTCATGCATTATCTCCTAGTATTTGTTACCTGACAGATGTGTGACTGAGCGCACAGATATCAGCACGAAAGGATTGTCAGGTCAAGAACCAATGTTTTGTTCAACAACTGAGACATCCTTGTATACTCCCCACCCCCTCTCCTGTGAATAACTTAGTCGAGAACCGAAATGGTCAAGATGGGAAAGATTGGAGAACCCAGGTTTGACTGTACTAGGACTTTATACGACACCCAGAAGGGTCCTTTAATTCTAAATTTTATGAAAAAACAAATTGTGACTTTTTTTGAAGCCCAAAGAAATGAAAACTATATAGATAATAGTGCACATTTTAGTATACATGTATTAAAATCTAAATGATGCATAGAAAGTCATGATATAAACTTTCAGATTCTTCTCTGTATTCAGATGTGGTCAAGATTTTTCTTTTGTTTTCAGTGTAAAATTCTGGTTGATCTTTTTTCATCTCCTATGGCATTATACTACCACACTCTACCCCCACTTGACAACAATTTCCATGAATCCAGGGCGCTTGCTTCGCTCCATGTTTGCCTATGACCCCAATGACAATCCAATGCCAAATACACAATTCTTAAAAAATCAATCTTTTTAACAATATTGGTAAACTAATAAAGAAAATATTTTTCATGGGGCTTCTCATTCCATCATGTACTAAGAACTTTACTTCTATTTGCACCAAGTTACTTAGACTATATTACTAAATTCACAAAGATTATTTTCTACATCAACATTTTATTACATGATTTATGAAGCAGTTGCCAAGTGCTCAATGAGCCTCTCTTCTGTGCCCTTTCACAGCACACTTCACTTTCCAACTTTGTAATAAAGATAGTTTATTTATTCTCATGGGGTTTCTAGCATAGTGGCTTTAAAAAGGCAGGCAACATATGTTAGTGATTATGACGGTTCCACATCTACTTTTGTATCCTCTTTGTTTAGCATTACTATGTGACTTGCTTTGGACAATAAAATGTGTTTAGCAGCGAAGCTCTCACTCATGGGTAAATGTTTTGATAGCCACTATTCTCATCAATGGGGTCCCTTCCTCCAGTGACAGTAAATACAGAAACTTGTAATGAGATGGATCCCCAAACTTGTACTAAGATGGCATCCTTTTTCTTTGGATATAGATATTTCCTTTATTTTAAAATATGTCCCTCTTAAAATGAAAAGAAAGAATATGGAAAAAAATTTAGCACAGTAGGATATGGACTATACACTTAAAAAACCATTTATCAGGATGAGGATTTTAAATAGAGGTCATTTTGGGCTACAATAACTGGATTATTAATCTATAATCTTATACCCTGTTTTAGGGTAATCATAGTACTACCATAGTTTTCAGTCAGTGCTATTGGCCTTTCAAAAATCCATTCTCCCTTTCCTTTATTATAAGAATTTTGATATTTACAGAACAGAAACATACCCAGTTAAAATATTTGGTTTTTCAAGGTCTTAGGAAGCTAGGTAGCTATTTAACATTTTAGGATAATACTCATTTGTTATTTATTTACTACAAAATCTCCTATTCCAAACTAAACTCCCATTTATGAGTCTCACTGATCATATTTTTCACATGTGACATGTAGCCATGACATGTAGTCCTGATGAATAAAATATGAGCAAATGTTGCTGGATAGGACTTTTGGACAGGCTATTAAAAAGAGAACAGGTTCAGCTGACTTCTCTCTTTACCTCCTACACTCTGCTCTTCATCATTTGCCCTTTTTCTGGCTGCCTGCCTGGAGAACAGATGGGATGGCCAGAAGGGGAGCAGCCAAATTACAACTGTGAGGGGAAGCAATCATATGCTAAAAATGGCAGAAAGGGATGAACACACCAGCCAGGAACCAGTTTTCCTTGTTCTTACTGTTACACAAGGAAAATAAACCACGTATTAATGATATTAAGTTGTTCATATCAGTTGCATGCAGCCAAAAGCAGTGGCCACCTGACTATTATTGTCTGCATAGTGTGGGAGAAAATAACCCAGATTTTAAATCTATTAAAATAGTATTATGTAAATAGTAAAGTGTTTAGATTAAAAATTTACATATGTGTTTTTCACCCCTGCATTTCCTACTCTCCTTTTCATTTCTCACTCCTACTAGTACAGGAAAGTTTAATCACAAGAGGTAGTTTCCACTTAGAAAAAATTTGAGATCCCATAAGGAATACAAACTATATTTAATGCATATTAAATATTTTAAAATCTTCAATATGACACAAAGTCTTTAGAAAGAACATATACTGGTGACCATTATGCAATAGAATGAAACCTGGATTGTTATAGTAGATCCTTAGTTTGGTTACTGTATAATCTTAGGCAAGTTGTTTACAGTTTCTAAGCTTCTGTCTCTCATCTGCATAATAGTAATAACAATATTAATTGTATCGGGTTATTATAGTAACTAGTGGCCAGAAGTTCATAATAAATGCTCAGGAATCTGCATATGTTAATTTTTTCTCATATATTTTCAGGTATAGATATTGTTAAAGAGAAAATATTTTCTAGAGAGCCCACCTTTGCCCTGGGCATCAAGGACTAATTTGATTTTTCAACAATATATCCCTCTTAGTAGGCTGATTGTTCTTCAAGGAGGAAGAGTGTTATTTTTTCAAACAGAGGATATTAAAATCTATTTTTATTGAGTGTGCTACTACAATCTGGTTGTAACAAAAACCTGGAGTATATTTCACCTAATTCTAGAGCAATGCAGGGAAAGGAAATTGCCAAAGAGAAAGATAAGAAAGAGTCTGTAGATAGGGAAAACATCACTTCATACTCAAAACAGAAATACTTTGCATGCCACATATGGTCGACTGCCATTTAGCATCCATGCTTGACAACTCCTAGAGTCTACACTGGATCTGGAAAATGAACAAGATACTTCTCAGGTGCTGTTATAGGTAGGATTTTTGATGTAAATAAAGAACTGGCATTTATATGCAATCACAGGAGATGTAAAATGTGAAAATAAAACAGAAGGTTTTTTTGCAGTCATTTTTTTTATATTTTCTTTTTGCAAGATTGTGCAGAAATGGAAATTTTCTATACTATCACTGAAGTGTCCAACCTATAGCTTCATAGGTGTTTAGAAACAATTGTATTCCATTTTTCATATTGATAAATCACAAATTTAGTGGTAAATTTTTAATCTCAAGGTTTTTTTGCAGCTTTCTCATACCTCTTATATTGTATCCCACTTAGAAGCTTCTTGTTAAAGGGTTCTGGGAATCTTTCCAGGACAACCAAGACCAGAACTCTCCCTGACAAATTACAATGAATTTGTAAGCACCAAATTGGATGGTCTCCTCCATTGAACCCTGACGGAGATAACCTATTAACCAGAAAACATTTGCAATTTTTTTTTTTTTTTTTACAGAGAGGAAGGTAGAGAGATAGAGAGTTAGAAACATCGATGAGAGAGAAACATCGGTCAGCTGCCTCCTGCACACCCCCCCACTGGGGATGTGCCTGCAACCAAGGTACGTGCCCTTGACTGGAATCGAACCTGGGATTTTTCAGTCCACAGGCCAACGCTCTATCCACTGAGCCAAACCGGTTACGGCGCAAATTTTTTTCTTAACAATTAAGGACTTACTTTCTCTCCTTTCTAAACTTTATTTTGTTTATTACCATTATCTCAACACTATCCCATTAACATCACAGTTTTGTTTTAAAAACATTTTCAGCTGTATTATATTGAACTGATACTTTAAAAGTTTTATACCTTTGCTCCTACCCTGCTAATTCTAATGTTTTCACTTTATCGGTAATAACTGCTTTTTTTTTATAATAAACTGCTAATTTTAACTCTAAAGAGACATTGTCACACATTCCATAGTAAGTGAAAGTCGTTGTGGATGGACTAAGATAAATTAGAAATCTAGGAGGGTTTTTATTCTAGATATTGTCTTCTGTGGTGGATGATATTGTATCAGTGAATAATAAACACTGTTTTCTCTGACAGTCTTTTTCCAAAAGTTTTAATACTATCCCAATCAATAAGTCAGAATTTTAAAACATAGTTATGCACTTCACTCTTTTTGTTCATGACAGATGTTGATGGAGGCAAATCAGGAAGGAAGGAAGTTAATGAAAATATATTGAGTAGAGAAATAGGAAAAGTATTTATGATTATAGGAATAGAAATATGAAATGACATAAGAATAACAAAATTAAGTATGAAGAGGTTATAATATAAGTATATAACCAACCCACAGATCTCTCCATTCCCACATGGCATTCACACTATCCTGGCATACCAGGGGGCCCTCAAACTATGGCCCGCGGGCCATGTGGCCCACCGAAAACATTTGTTTTTTTACTTCAAAATAAGGTATGTGCAGTGTGCATAGGAATTTGTTCATAGTTTTTTTTTTAAACTATAGTCCGGCCCTCCAACGGTCTGAGGGACAGTGAACTGGCCCCCTGTTTAAAAAGTTTGAGGACCCCTGTATCCAAACTATAGCGGTATAGGTCTACTGACTAATAGAAAAGAAGTGACAGTATGCCACTCCTGAGGTCGGGTTATAAAGACTGGAGGGATATAGTCCTAGAAGTGGGAATATTGGGTCAAATGACAGTTCCATTTTTAACTTTTTGAGGAAACTCCATACTGTCTTCCACAGTGGCTGCACCAGTCTGCATTCCCACCAGCAGTGCAGGAGGGTTCCTTTTTCTCCACATCCTCGCCAGCACTTGTCAAGTTTGTTGATTTGTTGATGATAGCCATTCTGACAGGTGTGAGATGGTTATCCCAAGAAACCAGAAACACCAATCAGGATATATGTACCCCTATGTTCATAGCAGCACAATTTACAATAGCTAAGATTTGGAAATAGCCTAAGTGCCCATCAGCAGATGAGTGGATTAAAAAACTCTGGTACATCTACACAATGGAATACTATGCTGCTATAAAAAAAAAGAAGGGACTTTTACCATTTGCAACAGCATGGATGGAACTGGAGAGCATTATGCTAAGCAAAATAATCCAGTTGGAGAAAGATAAATATCACATGATCTCACTCATATGTGGGATATAATGATCAACATAATTTTATGAACAAGAATAGATCTAGAGACAAATGGTACGGGGGGGGGGGGGAGCTAGAGAGCAACCAAAGGACTTTTATGCAGGTATATTAGCATAACCAATGGACACAGACACTGGGGTGGTGGGGGCTTGCCCAGGGTGGGAATATCTGGGGGAAGGGGCGGTCAATTGGGGAAAAAGGAGACTTACGTAAAACTTTAGACAATAAAAAATAAATAAAAACATTTTTAAAAAAGACTGGAGGGAGTTTTCTTTAGGGCTTTCTTGCTTGCTTGTGCTCTCGTTTTCCCTCTTTCTTTCTTTACTTAGTCTGGGAAGGCCAGCATCCATGCCATATGAGCAGCCCTATCGAGGAGCCCACATAGCAAGGGAACTGAAATCTCTTGGAATCAGCCAGCCATCTGGAAGAGTTTGGACTAGACTGCCCAAGCCCTTCAGTGATTGTCTCTCTGGCTGACAACTTAAGTACCACACAGGAGACACTGAGGCAGAACCACCCAGCTGAGTCATGGCTGGATTCCTGACCCTCAGAAACTAAATTGTGAGGTAATTTGTTATAGAGTAACAGATATCTAATACAATATATAAACAGATAAGTAGATACATTGTTATGTGTGTGTGTGTGTGTGTGTGTGTGTGTGTATAATATATATACACAAAAACATATATATTAAACCTCGATAAATATTATTGGCTAAAGTTCAATATAACAATTTCAAATCAACATTGATTTCAATGGAGTATTGCAGTATTGGAATAGATGGCCAAATTCCTTCCAGTAACTTAAAATATAAACTCCTACTGCCATCTATTGGTGAGTTAACATCCATGCTTTCTTAGTAATTTTTTTTAAAGAGTGCTCTATTTGGAATATACACAAATATACATTAACAGTTTAATATCAGCAAAATTTTTTGTTGCTCAAATTAGCTAGTTAGATAACTTATCCTAAGGAAAATATAATGTAGACAAAAGTAGATTTACCATTGTTCTTATGGAAAGATTCAAGTTATGATTATTACAGTAGCTTTATTAATTCTATTTCATGTATTTACAACTGTAGACCTACTTTTTCCCACCTCTGTGTATATAATTAAAATGTTAGAGGTTTTAAAGTCTCCTTTTTTGCCTTACAATTTCGATTTTAAATTTGGTCTCCTTAAAGTATTTAACTTTATTTTTATTTAATTTTATGACAACTTTCTAAATCACTAACAAAAGCAATTTACTTTCAACATTGTTTTAGTGTAAGGTGCACTGCATTTTTCCCTTAAATACTAAAAAGTTCGATAAGCTGGCAATGCTATGAGTAATGAAGAGATTCTTTATTACCCAAATTGCATTATTTAAAACAACTGTTAATGAATGGACTTTTTTCTATTGAAAAAGTTAAATATATAATTTATGGTCTGCGGTATTTGTAAGTTACTAATAGAGAACCCTTAAAGATACATTTGTAAAGTTGACACTAACACATGGAACAATATTAGACATCACTTCCACAAAACTTTCTGAAGTTGATGAAATGGAAATCATCTCATGGCTCCCCATTATGTTCCTTGCCTCAACTTCCTTAAGTAACCAGAAGTAACAGGAGGAAGTTACAATTCTCACTCTACATTTCATGGGAAACTCCTTTCTTTTAGAACTATTCTAGTGACACCAACATTTTATATTCTCGAGTATCAAATTACTGTTAATTGTTGGGTATTTTTCCTCATGTTTTACCTTATCTATTTCTTTAATTTTATATACTGCTTATCACATTTTAAGTAGTTGCTAAGTGTTAAATAGTGAGGACAATGAGTATCTCAGAAAGAACAAAGCAAGACATAATTGCACAACAGAAAAATTATAGATACATACTAGGTGTACCAGTTAATAATGCAGTTTTTTTTTTTCAACAGATGGAGTTACACATATGTTGCTATATATGCGATTTGATATGTAAGCTATTTTGTTGTATTGACAAGCTTCAAAACTTCCTATGTCAAATTTGCTGATGGTGTTAACATTATAGATATTTTTACACTTAAAACTGTCAAATTTCATGCCAAAAAAAAGAGAATTTGCGGGAAGTTTTAATTCATTACTTTATTTTGAAAAAAGTGCTGCTAAAAGTTATCATATACTTCGGGAAGCTTATGGTGAACATGCTCCATCTCAAAATACTTGTGAATGCTGGTTTAGGAGAACCAAGATGGCGGCATAGGTTAACGCTGGAGTTTGCTGCTTTGAACAACTACTTCAAAAGTGAAACCAAAAAAACGGAAGGGACATCACCCAGAACCACAGGAACGCTGGCTGAGTGTAAGTCCTTCAACTAGGAGGAAAGAGAAACGCATACGGACACTCAGAGGAGGCGCAGTGCTGAAGTCAAATTCTGAGGTGCGGAGTCCGCGGTTGGCATTTTCAATCAGGAGGGAGTCGCAGACTCTGAGCTCCAGATACAGACGAGTCTTTAGGGACCCAGACTCAAACGGGAGAAGCGGGACTGTCTGGCTTCGGTCAGAGCGAGTGCAGCTTTCTCTCCGAGCTTTGCAGCCGTTGCTGGGACTCAGAGAGGCAGAGCCCCTGGGGACAGGACTGAGAGCCACCATAACTGCTCTCTCCGGCCCACCCTATTGATCCTGTGTGACCCTCCCTGCCCAAGCCCTGCACAGAGGCATTTGCCGGATAGCCTCAGGCAAAGGCTAGATTAGCACCTCCCTAGAGGACAGAAGTTCTCTCACTGCAGACACAGCTGATTCTCACAGCCACTTGGCCTGGAGGTCAAACCCTCCCTGGTATTAGCTACAACAATCAAGGTTTAACTATAAGACTGCGCACAAAGACCACTAGGGGGTGCACCAAGGAAGCATAACAAAATGCGGAGACAAAGAAACAGGACAAAATTGTCAATGGAAGATATAGAGTTCAGAACCACACTTTTAAGGTCTCTCAAGAACTGTTTAGAAGCCGCCGATAAACTTAATGAGATCTACAAGAAAACTTATGAGACCGTCAATCTTATATTGGGGAACCACCTAGAAATTAAGCATACACGGACTGAAATAAAGAATATTATACAGACTCCCGACAGCAGACCAGAGGAGCGCAAGAATCAAGTCAATGATTTGAAATGCGAGGAAGCAAAAAACACCCAACCGGAAAAGCAAAATGAAAAAAGAATCCAAAAATGCGGGGATTAAGGAGCCTCTGGGACAGCTTCAAGCGTACCAACATCAGAATTATAGGGGTGCCAGAAGATGAGAGAGAGCAAGATATTGAAAACCTATTTGAAGAAATAATGACAGAAAACTTCCCCCACCTGGTGAAAGAAATGGACTTACAGGTCCAAGAAGCGCGGAGAACCCCAAACAAAAGGAATCCAAAGAGGACCACACCAAGACACATCATAATTAAAATGCCAAGAGCAAAAGATAAAGAGAGAATCTTAAAAACAGCAAGAGAAAGAAACTCAGTTACCTACAAGGGAATACCCATACGACTGTCAGCTGATTTCTCAACAGAAACCATGCAGGCCAGAAGGGAGTGGCAAGAAATATTCAAAGTGATGAATACCAAGAACCTACAACCAAGATTACTTTATCCAGCAAAGCTATCATTCAAAATTGAAGGTCAGATAAAGAGCTTCACAGATAAGGAAAAGCTAAAGGAGTTCATCACCACCAAACCAGGATTATATGAAATGCTGAAAGGTATCCTTTAAGAAGAGGAAGAGGAAGAAAAAGGTAAAGATACAAATTATGAACAACAAATATGCATCTATCAACAAGTGAATCTAAGAATCAAGTGAATAAATAATCTGATGAACAGAATGAACTGTTGATTATAATAGAATCAGGGACATAGAAAGGGAATGGACTGACTATTCTTGGGAGGGAATGGGGTGTGGGAGATGCGGGAAGAGACTGGACAAAAAAAAAAAAAAAAAGAAAAGAAAAAAACCTGTCCATTTCAGTTGTAATTGTATTGTATACTCCCAGAATTCATAAGCCATAAATATTACTTTGTTGCACGTACTTTACAATTGCCATTAAAAACCCATATACTTTAAAAAAAAAAAAAATACTTGTGAACGCTGGTTTAAATGTCTTAAAAGTGATGATTTCGATGTGAAAGACAAAGAACGTCCAGGGCAACCGAAAGTTTGAAGACCAACAATTACAAGCATTATTGGATGAAGATGCATGTCAAACTCAAAAACAACTTGCAGAAAGATTAAATATTGCTCAGCAAACAATTCCTGATCGCTTACAACAGGGGTCCTCAAACTACGGCCAGTGGGCCACATGCGGCCCCCCGAAAACATTTATCCGGCCCGCCGGGTGTTTTTGCCGCTGCTGCCTGTTGCTTAGCAGCTGACTCAGTCGTCCCGGGTGCCCGCAGTGCGCATGTGTGGAATGTGCACCGGTCTCTGACTCCCCTCCTTCTCTCTGTCTCTGGACTCCTCGGGTGTGATAGAAAGAGTTACGAGCTTGCCTGTGCAGAGCCTGCTGCTGCCTGAGGACCGAGGTAAGTAGAAGTTAGGATTTTTTTTTTTTTTTTGAAGTTAGGAGGTCTATTTTTTTTATTTATTTTGCAGTTAGTAGGGCCTTTTTTTGAAGTCTTGTTTTTTTTTACTTCAAAATAAGATATGTGCAGTGTGCATAGGAATTTGTTTATATATTTTTTTAAACTATAGTCCAGCCCTCCAACAGTCTGAGGGACAGTGAACTGGCCCCCTGTTTAAAAAGTTTGAGGACCCCTGGCTTACAAGCAATGGGAAAGATTTTAAAGGAGGAAAAATGGGTGCCACATCAACTGAACGAAAGACAAATAGAAAACCAAAAAGTCATCAGTCAAATGTTGCTTCAACAGCACGAAAGAAAGTCTTTTTTGAATCAAACTGTGACTGGCAATGAAAAGTGGATTTATTTTGAGAATCCCAAAAGCACAAAATCATGGGTTGATCCAGGTCAACCATCAACATCGACTGCAAGGCCAAATCACTTCAGAAAGAAGACAATGCTCTGCATTTGGTGGGATCAGGAAGGTGTGGTGTATTATGAGCTTCTAAAACCAGATGAAGCCATTAATACTGATTGCTACCGATAACAAATAATCAATCTGAACCATGCTTTGATCATAAAATGACCAGAATGTGCCACGACAAAGTTATTTTGCTTCATGATGACACACCATGACACACTTCAAAACCAGTTAAAGACACGTTAAAAGATCTTGCCTGGGAAGTATTAACTCACCCACTGTATTCACCAGACCTTGCTCCTTCAGATTACCACTTGTTCTGATCGATGGCATACACACTTTCTGAGCAGCACTTCAAAACATATGAAGAAATGGAAAATTGGGTCTCTGAATGGTTTGCCTCAAAACAAGAAAAGTTCTATTGGGACGGTATCCACAAATTACCTGAAAGATGGGGGAAATGTGTAGCTAGTCATGGACATTACTTTGAATAAAGCACTTTTGATGTTTCTCTTGAAATTATTGTGCTTTCTTTTATTACAAAATCCATATTATTAACCGGTACATCTAGTAGATAGACAGGCAGGCAGATAGACAAATAAACAGCCCACTTGTAAGATTAGAATAAAAATTTTAAAAGCGGTACTTTTCTCCTTAGTTTCCTTTGTTGCCCCAGCAACCCCACTTCTAGAAATATATCCTAAGGAACCAGAAACACCAATCAGAAAAAAATGTATGCACCCTATGTTCATAGCAGTGTAACTGCTTTTTCTAAGATCTAGAAACAGCCCTGGTGCCCATCAGTAGATGAGTGGATAAAAAAGCTGTGGTGCATTTACACCATGGAATACTATGCAGCAGTAAAAAGGATCCCTTACCCTTAGAGACAGCATGGAGGGGACTGGAGAGTATTGTGCTAAGCTAAACAAGCCAGTCAGAGAAAGACAAGTATCAAATGTGGAATAGATTCCACTCATTTGTGGAATCTAATGAACAAAATAAACTGAAGAACAAAATAGATGCAGAGACATAGAAGCATGGAACAGACTGTAGAATCTCAAAGGGAAGGTGGTGGAGGGTGGGTGGGTAGGAAGAGATCAACTAAAGAACTTGTATGCATATATGCATAACCCATGGACACAGACAATAGGGCAGTGAAGGCCTCCAGAAGGGGGCAGGGGCAGGCTAGAAGAGGTCAATGGTGGAAAAGGGGGTGGGGGGGATATGTAATACTTCCAACAATAAAGATTTTTAAAATTAAAATAAAAAATAAATAAAAGCAGTACTAAGTCCAACTCAGGCAGATCAAATTTTTTCTTTTGTTAGTCTGGCTTCTCCTACTTATAAATCTTTGTGTCCCAATGGGCTAGCCATTATAGATAATTGGTTAGTGTATTATTTCCTTGCTGTGTACAATAGTTATGTTACTAAAAGCGTTTTTATAGGCTGTATATTGACATGCATAATTTTTTTTAAATGAATCTCATAAAACACCTGGTTTTCATTAGTACTTTTTATCTATGTATTTCCTATTCAATATTTTGATCACTTACCCCCCTTCTGTGTAGCTGACAGAATAAAGCTCTCTCTTAAGTGGTAATTTATTTTTATAAGACAAGCATGGAGTGCAACAATGCACATTTGTTTTCCTACTGCTCCTCTTTATTGCTAAAGATGAGACAGAGCTAGTGAAGTATGTAAAAAAGTGTTGATTGGGAAGAAATTTATGAGAACCCAATTGGCATCATTTCCTTTTTGACTTACATTTTTTGCTATCTTATGGGAGTCATGGGTGAATCTGTCAAAAAGAAATTAGCAAAGATTCAGGGATAATTTCTTAATGCACAATTAATGAGCAGTTTTCTTTGATGGCTCTTTAAGAAGTGTCATATAACAAAGGAACTTATCCATTAAGGACATTCTATTCTCCTGTTTATAATTAATTTGGCTGTTAGCAAATATTTTCTTGCAATTACACTGACCTTACTTATTTGTATTTGAAAACCATGAAGAAAATATTTTAACAAGGGTTTATTTTGTACCCATCTGGAGTCAAATGACAAAAATATAATAATTTTATATCATAATGGTTTTATAAAATTTCTTATGCCAAAATGAGATGTGAAGATAATTTGCTATAATATACATTTTACTATAAATTATACAAATGAGTACAAATTTATATAAAGAGAAAACAATAGTAATTCTTTCCATAGATTGCATCTATCATCTTATTTAGTGGCCCAAATTCACATTGATATACCTTTACATCTAGTCTCTCAGTTTATTCTAATTGTTCATTCTATTGTGTTCTGTTATCTAACATGTATTTAAAATAGAGTAATAGTAGAAATTTCTGTTGATTATGGAAGCACACTGTAACTTTAATTTGTATTAATTACTAATAGGTTAGACACTGTGCCAGAAACTAATATCTACACAGTGAATACATTAGTATCCTGAACACATAGCCCAATACTTGCTTAGTCCATGGTGACCTTAATGAATTGAATACATTCTTGCAGAAAATGGAAATTGGTATTCTAGAGAAATAGACTAAATTAGAAAAATTGAATTCAGATAGTCTTTGAGGCTATATTAACACATGGGAGCATGGAAGACTTTCTTTGATCATAAAATGTGAGCAAAAGAAAGGACAAACAGTTCTGAGAGATGGAGGTATAAGAGTACAACACCAAATGCTCACATTTAGAAAATGGAAATGAAAGAAAAATGTTGCCTAACTGTGGAGATAGATACACACACACACACACACACACACACACACACACACACACACTGAGTGGCCATATTATTATGACCACCTGACATTTGTAGGCAAAATAGCTATAATTTCACGCTGAAGTTGCTAGAGGGCCATACCATTATAAATATGGAAGCAGGTTGTTTACCATAACAGTAAACAGAAGTGATTTAACAAAGGCTGTTATATCACGTTGTTTACCCCTATCCCACAACAGAAGTGATTTTTTTCTGAAGATATGGGTAAACAACGCAATTTAACAGCCTCTGAACCTGGGATATGTTTGAATGTGAGTGGCCAGATTATTATGACCACCTGATGTTTGTACGCAAATTAGCTGTACACTGCATCATATGGGATATGGAAGCTGAAGGCCTGTTCAAACACCTTTGCTGTCTGCATTTACCAAGATAAAACGTCTCCAATTTGCACAGGAACACAAGGATTGGACAGTTGAGCATTGGAAAAAAGTCATGTGGTCCGATGAATCATGTTTCCAGTTGCATCATGCAGATGGCAGAGTGAGAATTTGGCGGAAACAGCATGAAAGCATGCACCCCACATGCATGAGTACAACCCTTCAAGCTGGTGGGGGCAGTGCTATGATTTGGGACATGTTTTCCTGGCATGATTTGGGCCCTTTAATTCGTGTGGAACAACATCTGAATAGCACAACATACCTACGTATCATTGCTGATGAAGTTCATCCTATCATGTTGATGGTGTATCCCAGTAGAGATGGCTTCTTCCAAGACAATGCGCCATGCCATGGTGCTCGCTCATATTGTGCAGGAGTGATTTCAAGAACATGAGGGAGACTTTACCTTGCTTAGATGGCCCCCACAATGACCAGATCTTAATCCAATTGAGCATTTGTGGGATGAAGCTTAAAGAGCCATCAGGCAGCTGGTTCCACAACCATCAAATCTCACAGAACTGGGCAGTGCTATTCATCAGGCATGGTGTCAGATTCCTCACATCACCTTTCAACATCTCGTGGAGTCAATGCCAAGAAGAATCGCCATAGTACTGAAGACAAAATGTGGCCCAGCGAAGTACTGATGGGGTGGTCATAATAATCTGGCCGCTCAGTATATATATATATATATATATATATATATATATATATATATATATATCCCACGTTCAAAGGCTGTTAAATCACGTTGTTTACCCATATCTTCAGAAAAAAAATCACTTCTACTGTCATGGTAAACAACCTGCTTCCCTATTTATAATGGTCTGGCTCTCTAGCAACTTCAGCGCAAAATTATAGCTAATTTTCCTACAAAGGTCAGGTGGTCATAATAATCTGGCCACTCAGTGTGTGTGTGTGTGTGTGTGTGTGTGTGTGTGTATTCTACCTAACTTTATGAATTCTATTGTATAGAAATTTGTTAGGTGAGTGAAAGAACTGAAGAATAATATCATTGAGAATCAGATTATGGACTGAGTTTTTTTACGATGAACTGACTTCATGGTACCCACTTGTTCTTTAATTTTTCATTCAAGTATTCAATAATTATGTGTTCAGTACATTCCATATACTAGACACTGTTCCAGGCATTATTTCACAGTGAACAAAATAAGCAACATCTGCCCTCCCTGAGTTTGAATTTTGGTCTAGTATTGCTTCTTGCTGCAAGAACTTCACTTGTCATGTGTGAGTAAATGTTCACCCTCAAAAAGGTAATGAGGGAGGATTCCCCCCCCGGGGGGGGGGGGTGCTTCAGTACAGTATCATTACAAAACCCACATCTGACCGGTAGCTGAAGATTAGCCTCCAAACCTTGTTAGTTAAATTAGTTTCAATAATTTTTTTGACTTAGGAATTTCTGACAACACAGAACCTTAATGGACTGCTTGTCGATTTAGTAAGGGGACTCTTTTTGTCATAAGTCATTTGCAAGCAGGCTGCTCCCAAAACCAATGCATCACATTCTTCCTAATGAACACCTCTGTATTACTGTCATTCACCATCATTTTTCTCCTGGGAATGTCCTTGTTCTCAGAACAGATGAATCATGGTACTCAGTAGAAGCACAGAAGAATGACTTTCTTCCATAAACTCAACCCTCAAAGTGAAAGACTCTTCACATTAAGAAAATGGGGAGAAAGATCTAGTGTGAACATGTTTTAGAAGGTCCAGGGCTATAGATTCCTCAGTTATACAAACACTCTCTCATGTTCCACTGGGTAAATGGCTCTTTCCCCTATTTCATAGTCTTAAATTTAGGAATATTGACTATTCAAGTTTACCAGATCTCTCTACTCCCAAAAACAGTGCTAGTTAAAAAAAAATGTACCCAAGGTTTTGTTTTCCAACCCCCGCTACTACTATTCTGTGTTCAGGGAAATGGCTCACTGCAAAGAACCAGTCATCTTTCACCATATGACTTAGATAAGACTCATAACTTCCATAGATCCATAATGACTCCTTTGGCTGTGACAAAGCCAACCACAGACATTTTCCCTTCTGCCTGGATACACTGACAAGATCAGACACAAATTGCCAAACTCCCATTCTCTGGTGGATGAATAATTAGCTGAGATTAGAATTGTCTGTCTAATGAAACTAACTGGACACAGGGATAGACATTCCCCATACAGCTAACTGAGATTTCTTCTGAGGGCAAAGCAACCTCAGTTCTAAACCACACTACCTCTGCCTTTCGCACTCCTCCCTATAAAGCATAAGGCAGAACCGCCCTGCTGAGACACTGTGATCTGCATATCTGGGGTGATCTCCCTAATGTAATAGCCTGAGGGAAATCTATTTCTAACTTGTTGTATTTTGAGGATATTCTTCAACCAAGTTCTACCAGTCTACATTATCTGTGGATGTTATATAGATAATCGTTAGTGTCAAATGCATTGTGGGCCAATAAACATATTTTTCCTTGTACAACTCCAAAAATGCTAAGGTATACCTGACCCAGTGAGGTGATTTGTATGTAGCCTGCATGTAGGCGATACTAGATGTTTATGGCTAGACCTAATGACTAGAAAATATACTTTCTTTATTTTCACATTATCACCCACACCAAAACTCCCTATTAAATGTTACTAATATCTGTATTGGGTATTCTAATGATACTGATTTCCTTCTACAGTCTTCAAATAAACTTTCTTTGTTTAAAGAATCCTTATCCATGCCTGAATTTTACTCTAACCTATAGCTGCCATTGGCATTTGACTATGTAGAAGTTGAAATCCATTTGAGGGCATTATCTAGTAAGAAAAGCGACAATACAGAACTGTCTCTTCATTTCTGCCAAATTTCATAAATTATTCATTTGGCATACAGCAACCTAAGACTAAATGCAAAAAAACAATTCTAGCAAATAGACACAAAACTACATGACTTTTCCTAGTAGTATTGAGCTGAATGGCCTGGAACCAGAATGGCCTGTTGTATTATTATCAAGGACTTTGAGTTGTCATCAAGTTTCTACAAAGCACCCTCTCCTCCTCTATGTTAATCTGTTCTAGGTTCTGGAAGACAACAGGGAAGGCTTTAGGTACTTCATACCTACAAGGAAATAACTGTTTCCTACTGTTTTCTATCCCACACAAACTCTGTCATCACAACCAAGTCTACATTTTCTTTAAGTATCTGCTTCTTATAACCATGCTCCCTAAAAGGGTGGTCGTGAGGGTTAAGTGATAAAATATAAGTACACTCTATACAGGAATAGTGCCTAACACATAGCACCTTCACAGAGAATATTAGTTTTATAAATTCCTACAAATTCTCTCTCTCTCACTCTGTTTCTCATCTCTGACTTTACTTGTGAAAACAAAATAATGTCACTGCTGTCATTATGTTTACTTTATTATTGCTTTCCAATGTTCCATGCAGTATCTGTCTGTTTTTCTCCACTTTAATGTTCTCAAAACATAAAAGGTCACTTAATATTAATAAGTTATATTCATAGGGCAAGGGGAAACACATTTACTTTGAGTTACTAGCACATATTTATCGAAACCACATTCAGATGCAGTCCTTTCTACAAATCATTGACATTTCTAGATAAATGAGATAGCACATTTCAATGAGTACAGGGAAAGTCAATTCGCCAGAGGCCAAAGTGAAGGATTATGGGGGAATTTATTTTCTTTGTCTTTTGTCCTTCATTAGCAAAAGTGAGGAAGTGAGATCATTAAAGAGCTGGTTAAGAACTGAAAAGGAAAATAATTGCTACAATAAAGCAAGTCTTGAGGAATAATAATAGGATAAATAATATAATACTAAATAGGCTAATTTCTTCTAATCCCCATTAAAGCACAAATTTTAGCAATGAGAGTTCTAGCAAGATATTTGGCAGGACAATTACTGATGATATTTTACTTAGAATGAATTTTGAAATCAGACTTATATTTGCCTTGGAATTTAAAGAAGATGCTTGGTAAACATGGCTAAAAAATATATTCTTTCTCAAGGAGTAAACCGAAGAGAAAGGACTTATCAGAATACAATACTATCACTTTAAGTTAAATTCTAAAATGCTATAATTTCAATACAGAGGGTGAATATAATATGCTTTGTTTCTTCTAATCACAAGAAAATATCTTACCTTGTATCACTTGGTTAAGATCTTTCCTAGTAAATTGCAAATCCCTCTTTCTTTGTAATATCTTGTCAAGTCTACAAAAAAAGGATTTAAAATATTGAAAGCGTCAGTATTGTCCCGAACCATAAGCCTAGTGAATTCCTCCTAGTATGTCAGTTCACAATAACAAAATTTGAATGGCAGGTTTTTAGAGAGCTCTGTAAATTAAATTAATGGACATATTTTAGCATACTTTTAAGGTATGATTAATGACAAGACTTCATAACAGTATTAATCCTATATAATAAAAGCCTAACATGCTAAGTGTCCAGTCATCCATTCAACCAATCAAAGCGTAATATGCTAATGATATGGTAAGGACACTCAACCGCTCGTTATGATGTGCACTGACCACCAGGGGCCAGTCGGCCAGTCAACCAGTCACTATGATGTGCACTGACCACCAGGAGGCAGATGCTCCGACCAGTAGGTTAGCTTGCTGCTGGGGTCCGGCCAATCGGGACTGAACGAGACAGGCCGGACACACCCTGGAGCCCTCCCGTGGTCCTTCCCTGGCTGGCAAACCTCCCACATTCCTCCCCGGCCCCAACCATGCCCCAGTGGGGTCCCTCCGCCTAGCCTGCACCTTCTTGCAATCTGGGACCCCTCAAGGGATGTCAGAGAGCTAGTTTCAGCCCAAACCAGCAGGCCAGGCTAAGGGACCTCACTGGTGCACGAATTCATGCACCAGGCCTCTAGTCAGTAAATAATAGTCATAGTCTTCACATGTATCTTTTCTATCCATGTTTAATTGTGGCATTTCTATTGTTGCTATTCAGATTTCTCAGCATTAATAAATGTGTCTACAAAATTTGGAAATAAAGATAACCCTTGAAAAAGAAACAAATAAGCAACACATATAATAGATAAAATTAACTATTTTGGTAAGTTCCCAAAGAATTCTTGTAAATGTGTTAATGAGTAGTTTAAAAAACAAAAATTTTAATCAGAATGAATACATTCCACTATGAGATTTTTCCTCTCACACTCTCCCCCTAGCCCCCAGGGTCCATAAAAATGCAGAAATCTTTTGTTCTGTACTCCCTCAAAGGTGAGATGAGAGCTGCATATCTGTTGGCCCTTCATCTGTGTGCAGTTCCGTGGGGCAAAATAGAATGAGGGGAATTGGCACTTTCTCCGGTTTGGATTCTTGCTGATACCATCTTAGTAAGTAACGCCCCAGGTTATTTCCATCTTGATTTGTAGGCTTCATTGGCTATTTGGACATTTGACAAGTCAGCTCTCTTTCCAGCTCAGCTGAGCTCCTGACAATGAGTAGATCCACCAGCAGCTAAGGGGAGTTGAGTGGGATGCCTGGGCAAATACTATGGCCATTTTCAGTTGTGTGTATTCACTCTAGTTTGCTCTTCATTTTGAGATGACTGTTTCTTTCCTAATTCCTAAATTCTGTCAGCTCTACTTTCACTTGCTATATAGTAATTCTACTTTACATTATTCTTATGTCTTTGAATATTTCCATAATTTCATTTAGTTCACTTAAAAGTATGAGATTCTAGGTTGTCTATCTGGGGCACTAATTCCTTTGGGGGATGATTTTTCTCCTCTGTCAGTATTTTTTCTTATAACTTTGTTTAGGATTTAGGAGCAAATCTTTTTATTATACACTTTTACATAAAATAAATTTATCTTATTTTAAAAGGCTGGATTGCTGGAATAACTTTTTGAGCTTTATAGCTATAGAGATTGCTCATTAGCTATTTGTAATGAATTGTTAGAAATATGGCCACTATTGTCTGCAATCTCCAGGCTCTGTTTCACAGCCCACAACTTCTCCACGAATCTTTCTCCTCTAAAGTCCTATTTCCCTTGTACTGCTCAACGTAAATTCTCCACTCAGCGGCTCTGTCCAGGAAAAGAATGCTGGCAGTTTGCTGTGAGGTCATATGATAAAGTCTTCTCAAGATTTTTCAGAACATAATCAGAATGTCATACTCTTCTGTGATTTTATGTGAAAACATCCCAGTTTCAGCTGCTATTTTTAAATTAACTTATTTTTTTAATCCTCACCTGAAGATTTTTTTTATTTTTAGGAAGAGAAAAAGAGTGAGAGAAAGAGAAACAGAGGTAGAGAGAAACATCTATGTGAGAGAGAAATAATGAATCACTGTCTTCCATATGCGACCTGACCAGGGGTTGAACCCGCAACCTTTTGGTGTAAGAGACGATGCTCCATCCAACTAAGCACCCGGCCAAAGCTAGTTTTATTATTTTTAGTTTCCCTGTTTCCTAACCTAGCTTTCTTCCAAATGGATTCTCATATTATACTGATCTTGTAGCTCTCAATCATTTGTCTTCACTTTGGGGGGTTCTGGAAAAACCTCATTACTTATATTTATTTTAGATGTCCATGGAGTTTTAGTTTCACTGCCCTAGTAACTCTGTCAGCCATAATGAGGAGTTTGGGGAAATTTAAAAACACAGCATTTCCCCCTGAATTTCTCTTAATTTCCTTTTTAAGCCATGAGACTATCATTAAACATAGATTGTATGTATACATTAAAATATATATTATTAAAATTAACCAAAGAACCTATATGCATATAGGCATAACCCATGGACACATAGACAATAATGTTGTGGAGGCCAGGAGGGATACAGGAGGTCAATGGGAAAAAAGGAGGGACATATATAATACTTTCAGTAGTAAAGATACATTTTAAAAAAGAAAAAATACATATTATTAAAATGTTTATACAAAAACAATAAGTATTTATTATATTAATATTAAAAATACATTGAGGAAGATATATAGCCAATGTTCAGAATTTAATTATCCTAAATTAAAAGTCAATATTTACTACTGGTGTAATCCTGGAACTGCACGCATGCAATAAGTGCGTACACTCTTAAACAAGACTTAGGGCCTGAGGCATATGTACCTTGCTTATACAGTGGGGCCTTGACTTACGAGTGTCCCGACTAATGAATTTTTCGAGATACGAGCCGTCTCTAGGCCGATTTTTTGCTTTGAGTTGCGAGCTAAAATTCGGGTTACGAGCCAGCTTCAGATACCCCACCGCTAGTTGGCGCAGCGAACGTCACAGTGAACGCCACATCAGCCCAGCATCACATGTCTCATTCGTTCACTTTAAGATTTGACATACGAGTAATTTGAGTTATGAGCTCCGTCACAGAACGAATTAAACTCTAAGTCAAGGCCCCACTGTATTAGCAAGGAAGGCACATATGCTGTAGCTCTACTCCCATTTCCCATCCCTATCCATGCACTCAATGTTTGAGAACCAGTAAATTACTTTTTATTCCCCAAATGTGCCCCTATTGCTCTCATCTTCAGGCCTTCATTTGTATGGCTTCCTCTGTCTGAAGCACTTTGTCCTAATCCCCTCTTTTCTAAAGTCTCCAGAAAAAAATACAAGACACTCAGTCAAATTTTAATTTAAACAAATAAATATATTTTAATATAAGGATGTCTCATACAACATTTTGGATATATTCTAAAATATACTTGTCTGAAATTCAAATGTAACTGAGCATCCTGCATTGACTCGTGTTTGCCATATCTGACAGCATTTCTCCTATCCCTACCACTGAAATGGCTTTAAAGATGCAGAAGTCACCCACTTTAACAGAAAAACCCTTCTCTGAATCTCAAGGCTGAATTACAGGTTTCTCTTATGAAAAACTTAAATTCTGAATATATATATATGCAAACACCCAGGAGGTAAATACTGAATGAATCTGAGTATGCTTATATAGGAATAAGTAATGTTTTTAAAACCCAAGTTTTTTAATACATAGCCACAAATTTAATAAAAGACAATGCTGTGAGGTTGCATATACTGTTTGATAAACATGGACTTTAATCTCATTTTAACAGTTTTAAAAGTAACCATATTATTCTTTTATTAAACTTAAAGCATCACATTTTTATCCCAGAGCTGAACAGTCAAACCTAAAGGCAATTTTCCTCAGTAAGAAAATTTTTATTTTTCAACTCTGGACATACTTTAATAGATGTATTCCTGATATCCTACATGCTGTGTTTTGTTTTACAAGTATACATTCTCATTTATAAGCAGAAAATGGCCACGAACTTTATAATGCACCGTCTAAAAGTTGGCGCTGTGAGAGCAGGACCACACATAATCTGAACTAGCGATGTGTCTCTATTCTACAATAAACTCATCACTGATACTGAAGTTTGTTTTCACTTTAATTGAAAAAAATTATTTTTTTTTCCACAGGAGAACATTTTCAACGCTCAACTATTTCTTGCAAAGCAAGATCTAGCCCATTTTCCCTGAAGCCTGGTTTTTTCATGAGTATATTGTCCTTTATGCACATTATACTGACAATATATTTATATACAGAGGAAGAAAAATATAATAATTTGCATTTTAAGTTTTTAAAAATAAGAAAATCCAAGCTCCAAGACATGTTCAGAAGAAAAACAATGGTCACTGTCAAGTCACTCTTTCTGATCTCCAAATACTTCTTCTGAGTGAAAAAAGCCCTGAGCTAGGTAGTTTTATGAAAAGCTGTTACATGATATTGTCAGAGGAATAAAATATCTTGATTGCATCCAAGCAACTATGATAAGTTTAGACAACAAATACTAAAATGTTCCCGAGTTTGATTTCTGCTTAATTTTGGATTGGGATTAAACACACACACACACACACACACACACACACACACACACACACATTTTGGTTTGGGGGGAAGATTGTTCTAACATTGGAAAAAAAAATATCCAGCCCTAACCAGTTTGGTCCAGTGAATAGAGCATCCGTCTGCAGACCAAAGGGTCCCAGGTTCGATTCTGCTCAAGGGCATGTACCTAGGTTGCAGGCTCCATCCTGGCCAGGGCCCTGGTAGGGGCTCATGCAGGAGGCAACCAATCAATGTGTTTCTCTCACATTGATGTCTCTCTCTCTCTCTCTCTCTCTCTCTCTCTCTCTCTCCTCTCTCTTTCCCTCTCTCTTCCGCTCTTTCTACAAATCAATGTAAAAATATCCTCAGATGAGGATTAACAAAAGAAAAAGAATCTTCTAATAAGGTATATCAATACACATTCTGCTGTGGGAAAAATTATATTGTCAACAACTGATGATAAAACCACCTGGTCAGGCACAGTCTCTCTTAGAGCAAGATGCTAGATTTATATGGGCATTTTTTTGGAAGCATGGAGGTCAGGGATTGGTAGAATATCAAAAGGCTTAAGTAAACTAACATTAGCTGTCAAAATATGGTTACTCTGATAATATTGGTGTCCACTAGTTGGCATTAGAGGTGTATTTATGAGAGTGAGTCTGTTTCTAATTCTTTGACTTTCCAAAGTAAAAAGCTATTACTGAATGGTTTTCTTGCAATAAAATTATTATCAACCAGGTGAGTGGGTTAACATCCAACTTGTTTGGCAATTGTAGAATAATTCGTCTTTTTTTTTTTAGTACTGTGGGAATATTTTATTCTCAGTTTCCTATTTTTGTTTTCAAATGGCCAAATCTTCAGCGAAGATCATCAAGGATTCTCTATCCTCACTACTATTGTTGAAATGGGGTTTCATTGTCCAAGAAATATTTTTCTCAGTTTGAACATCAATCAGCATGATTTCATCATGTTTTTTGTCTTTGAATCACTTTTTGAGTCATTTGTTGAGAAAATTTCCTATGCAGAAGCATTGAAGATTTGGGATAGCAAACATTAAAGAACTCAAAGGCAAAAAATATGTAACTACAATTATTTAAAAAATAAAATAAAAAAAACATTCTGAAACAATAACAAACGGCTTTCAAGCCTGGCAGCGAAAGCAAGTCTGAAAGACTCACTGTCTTACACAGCCAAGTTCTTATTTCTCTAAGTTTATATGTACATTATTTCAAATTTCTGGTTCACATGAATTGTTAGCAATGGTACAGACTCTCCTTGAACAACAAAAAGAAAATCAAAGATTAATCTATTGTTCATAACTAGTTATCTTGAGGAATTCAAATTGGTTTGTTATGCCCTACAATGTGGGCTGTATTATTATGTCAGCCAAAGTAATAAAATAGTTTAAAACAAAATCTACAAGAGTTTGAATTTTCCAACTCTTACTAATGGAATTTATAGCCTTAGATGTTTCTTCCATTCACTGTTACTTGTATCCCTAGACAGGGTGCTATTCATTCAGACCCTTGTAATGAGACATCATCATCTTAGGGTACTGAAAATTCATTCACTTGAAACAGTCAATTAGCCACACAAAATAATCAGCCTCGTTTCTAGGTTATCATTGTAGAGCATGACTTCTGTATAAGAAAGAGACCACAGAAGGTGTAGAGAATATAGGATCATCTTTAGTACAACTAAAGGGTGTCCCAAAATTCACGCAAGAAGTAATTTTGATAGAAAACACAGGTTTATAATTATTTTAAAAATTGTAAAATATTGGGAACCAAGATGGCGGCATAGGTTAACGCCAGAGTTTGCTGCTTTGAACAACTACTTCAAAAGTGAAACTACAAGACAGAACGGACATCACCCAAAACCACTGGAACGCGGGCTGAGTGGAAGTCCTACAACTAGGAGGAAAGAGAAACGCATACGGACACTCAGAGGAGGCGCAGTGCTGAAGTCAAATTCTGAGGTGCGGAGTGCACGCGCGGAGCGGGCTGGCGGCGGAGGGCGCGGTTGGCGTTTTCAATCGGGAGGGAGTCGCAGACTCTGAGCTCCAGATCCAGCAAGTCTTTAGGGACCCAGACTCAAACGGGAGAAGCGGGACTGCCTGGCTTCGGTCAGAGCGAGTGCAGCTTTCTCTCCGAGGTTTGCAGCCATTGCTGGGACTCAGAGAGGCAGAGCCCCTGGGGACAGGACTGAGAGCCGCCATCACTGCTCTCTCTGGCCCACCCTGTTGATCCTGTGCGACCCGCCTCGCCCAAGCCCTGCACAGAGGCATTTGCCGGATAGCCTCAGGCAAAGGCTAGATTAGCACCTCCCTAGAGGACAGAAGTTCTCTCACTGCTGACACAGCTGATTCTCATAGCCACTTGGCCTGGAGGTCAAACCCTCCCTGGAATTAGCTACAAGATTTAACTATAAGACTGCGCACGAAGACCACTAGGGGGTGCACCAAGGAAGCATAACAAAATGCGGAGACAAAGAAACAGGACAAAATTGTCAATGGAAGATCTAGAGTTCAGAACCACACTTTTAAGGTCTCTCAAGAACTGTTTAGAAGCCGCCGATAAACTTAATGAGATCTACAAGAAAACTAATGAGAACCTCGATGTTATATTGGGGAATCAACTAGAAATTAAGCATACACTGACTGAAATAAAGAATATTATACAGACTCCCGACAGTAGAACAGAGGAGCGCAAGAATCAAGTCAATGATTTGAAATGCGAGGAAGCAAAAAACACCCAACCGGAAAAGCAAAATGAAAAAAGAATCCAAAAATGCGAGGATAGTGTAAGGAGCCTCTGGGACAGCTTCAGGCGTACCAACATCAGAATTATAGGGGTGCCAGAAGATGAGAGAGAGCAAGATATTAAAAACCTATTTGAAGAAATAATGACAGAAAACTTCCCTCACCTGGTGAAAGAAATGGACTTACAGGTCCAAGAAGCGCGGAGAACCCCAAACAAAAGGAATCCAAAGAGGACCACACCAAGACACATCATAATTAAAATGCCAAGAGCAAAAGATAAAGAGAGAATCTTAAAAACAGCAAGAGAAAGAAACTCAGTTACCTACAAGGGAATACCCATACGACTGTCAGCTGATTTCTCAACAGAAACTTTGCAGGCCAGAAGGGAGTGGCAAGAAATATTCAAAGTGATGAATACCAAGAACCTACAACCAAGATTACTTTATCCAGCAAAGCTATCATTCAGAATTGAAGGTCAGATAAAGAGCTTCACAGATAAGGAAAAGCTAAAGGAGTTCATCACCACCAAATCAGGATTATATGAAATGCTGAAAGGTATCCTTTAAGAAGAGGAAGAGGAAGAAAAAGGTAAAGATACAAATTATGAACAACAAATATGCATCTATCAACAAGTGAATCTAAGAATCAAGTGAATAAATAATCCGATGAACAGAATGAACTGGTGATTATAATAGAATGAGGGACATAGAAAGGGAATGGACTGACTATTCTTGGGGGAGAAAGGGGTGTCGGAGATGCGGGAAGAGACTGGACAAAAATCGTGCACCTATGGATGAGGACAGTGGGTGGGGAGTGATTGCGGATGGTGGGGCGGGAACTGGGAGGAGGGGAGTTATGGGGGGAAAAAAGAGGAACAAATGTAATAATCTGAACAATAAAGATTTAATTAAAAAGAAAAAAAAAAAAGAAAAAAAAATTGTAAAATATTTATTGATTCATAAAGTACACAGTATAGGGTTATGTATGGAATAGCATATCGGGTAAATGGCCTCCACAGCTTTGCTGGCACATACGCACTCTTTTGTTGAAATTTTCCATGACCGTTTGCATAAATGTGGCTGAATTTCGATGAGACTCATTTTCATCTTGATGGCTTGATTAATCGGCAAATTTGCCACATTTGGGGTTCAGAAAATCAATGAGTGATTGTTGAAAAACAAATGCATCCACAACGTGTCACTGTTTGGTGCGGATTTAGGGCTAGAGGCATCATCGAACCATTCTTTTTTGAAAATGCGGCTGCTCAGGCAATAACAAAAGAGTGCGTATGTGCCAGCAAAGCCGTGGAGGCCATTTACCCGATATGCTATTCCATACATAACCCTATACTGTATACTTTATGAATCAATAAAAAATTTACAATTTTTAATTATAAACCTGTGTTTTCTATCAAAATTATTTCTTGTGTGAATTTTGGAACACCCTTTATATCTAGTAGGTATGTTATGCCTGGGTATTGGCATGGCAATCATTACTGTATCTTTCTTCATTTATGATCATCTACCAGGAATGTCACTATTGGTAGTGTTAGTGTAACTTTCTGTTAATTTATAGGAACACCTAGGATTTGAAAAGCTCAATCTTTTGGAGAATTTACCTACTATAAGAGAAATACCATGAACAGCTGCTAAAGGCATCTATTCAATACTTGCTGTCAGATCAATTATTTAAAGTTGGTAGGTTTTAACATTATCCTATGTAATAAAGAGGTAATATGCAAATGAATCCTCACACCCTCACAAGATGGCTGCCTATGACCAGGCCAGCAGGGGGGTTAGTGAGGGATGACCAAATGACTGAACAAGCAGGCTGTGTGGAGTGACCAGGCTGGCAGGGGATTAGTGAGGGACAACCAAATGACTGAACAGCAGGCTGCGTGGGGTGACCAGGCCATTTGGGGGGGGGGGGTCGTGAGGGGCGACCAGGCTGACAGGGGTTGCAGTTGGCAGCGACCAGGCTGGCAGGGGGGCAGTAAGAGGCGACTAGGCTGGCGGGAGGGGGGGGAGGCCAGGCCAGCAGGGGGGCAGTTGGGAGTGATTAGGCTGGCAGGGGGGGCAGTTGGGGGTGACTAGGCCAGCAGAGGGGGCAGTTGGGGGTGACCAGGCTGGCAAGGGGGGGCAGTAAGGGGTGACAAGGCCAGCGGGGGGGGGGGCAGTTAGGAGCAACCAGGCCAGCAGGGAGGTGGCAGTTGGGGGCAACCAGGCTTGCAGCAGGGTGCAGTTAGGGGCAACCAGGCTGTGGAGTGGGGGGCAGTTAGGGGCGATCAGGCCGGCATGCAGAGGCAGTGAGGAGCGATCAGGCCGGCAGGGGTGGGAAGTTAGGGACGATAAGGCAAGCAGGCAGGTGAGCAATTAGGAGCTAGCGGTCCAGGATTGTGAGAGGGATGTCCAACTGCCCCAAGGACTGGGCCTAAACTAGCAGTTGGACATCTCCCAAGGGGTCCCGGATTACAGAGGGTGCAGGCTGGGCTGAAGCGACCCCCCCGCCCCCGCCGTGCACAAATTTCATGTACCGGGCCTCTAGTTGAATATAATCTTGCAAACCCCATTCTCTAATGTAAAAATGAAACTTATCAGTCTGGCTTCAATTAGGATAGAGAGCCACACAATAATTTAAACATGGAAAATTTAATATAAATAATAATCTGCAGAGTAGGAGAGTCAGTATAAAGATAGGCAGACACCTATTAAGGGCCCAGAGCTGAAGCAGAGCACCCAAAAAAGAACAAATGTGCGACAGATCTGCACCAGGCTGATAAGCTTCCTGGGTTTCTGGGGCTAGGGCCAGCCAACAGTCACCAAACTAAAAGAAAACAACCATTTGGATTGTGGGTGAGTCAAGACAGTTTGGCAGGCATACAGAGAGTATAAGCACTGTGGTAAGAGGCCTGGAGTGCAAGATGTCTGTGTTGAAAGTGGACATTAAAATTGGCAAGTAATTATAACTGGCAGTGTAATTGGCAAGAGGGCCATTGTAACTAGAGACTGTTCACAGAACACTACTTGATGTCCCACACATGAACTGACATAGTAAGAGCAAGAAAAAACAAAACAGGAATTGAACCAAAAGCCCTGTTTCATCAGCAATGTCCCTTCAATGCCCTCTACTGACAAAGTATAAGAGGCTTACTGGAGAGAGGAAATGCTTAGTCAATTCCATTATCACAGAGTAAGTAATAAGGGAAATAAGTAGTAAGTAGTAAGTAGTAAGGGAAAATTTGGAGCTCAAAGACAATAAATTGATAATTAGCACAAAGAGGAACAGATAAAATGTATTAATATAAATTAAAGATATTTAAGTTAATATAAAGTAAATTATACTAGAAACCATTTTGTTATGAAATAGATACAATAAAGTTGGTTAATCAAAAAAGGTTAAAGAACTGCAAATACATAAAAGATAAAGAAATATATTTCAATAGGAGAATGGATTAAGAACATTGAGCATATTAAATTAATGGAATTCTTTGAGCTACATTCACAAGCACAATGGAGTGAAAATAGCAAGTTCAGTATATAAAATTATGTGTACACTTGCATGATGCTTAAAAACAAAAGCAACAAAGATACAATGATATGAAAAAAGATTTTAAGGTAATGTATTCATGAATTTTGAGAAAATAAGAGACAACAAGATCATTGGGAAAGAGGGAAAAAGACCTCATATTAAAAATTACACAATCAAAATTGAACTTAATTTCTTAAAAGTCATGCTAGAATCTAGCAGAAAATGGAATGTTCTAAAATGTGAGAAAAATTATGTCTAAACTAAAATTTTATCACATTATAATCAAATTCAAATATCATTTAAAACATGCTCATACATGTCATCTCTCAAAAAGATTACATCAATGTATTTCTCAAAATAAATTGGAGTATGTGCTCCACCAACATGAGAGTATAAACAAAAGAGATGGACATCTATTGAATGTCAATAGCTTACACCAAAAGTTTAAAAAGTTAAAATTATATTATAGTTAAATTATTTCAAAACATGCTAACAGTTGAATTCAACTGAAATCTACAAGCCTTCATTAATAAAACTAGCGTAACTACCCATAAATATCAACCAGTGTTGAACATAATTAGAGGGAAACCTCATTACAATTTTAAAGATTAAAATGTCTTCCGTTTCTCCTTGTCAGTACACTACATTTTACTGCAGAAACATACTTTTAACCTTATTCTTTATTGCATAAATCACCTTAACTTTGTATCCCTCCCAAGCACTCTATTTTCAGCTTCCCATCCTCACTATGTTCTCTGATCCACAGTGTAGTTACTATACTAATTTTTCTTTGCACTCTTGAGTAACTTCTGACGTTTTAAAAAACCTATAGTCTCCTCTCCATATATATATATATATATATATATATATATATATATATGTATGTATATGTATATATATATATATATAGAGAGAGAGAGAGAGATAGATATAGATATAGATATAGATATAGATATAGATACACACACACACACACATACATACTGGAGACCCAGTGCACGGAATTTGTGCACTGGGATTGGGGGCGGGGGAGGGGGTGTCCTTCAGCCCAGCCTTCACCCTCTCCAATCTGGGACCCCTCGGGGGATGTCTGACTGCCGGTTTAGACCCGATCCCTGCAGATCGGGTCTAAACTGGCAGTCGGACACCCCTCTCACAATCCAGGACTGCTGGCTCCTAACTGCTCACCTGCCTGCCTGCCTGCCTGCTCCTAACCATTTCTTCCTGCCAGCCCAATCACCCCCAACTGCCCTACCCTGCTGGCTCATTCACCCCCAACTGCCCTCCCCCACTGGCCCAGTTGTCCCCAACTGCCTTCCCCTGCGGGCCCAGTCCCCCCAACTGCCCTCCCCTGCTGGCCTGATTGCCCACAACTGCCCTCCCCTGCTGGCCATCTTGTGGCTGTGGGCCCCACCATCTTTGAGGGTGTGGCAGTCAATTAGCATATTCCCTCCTTATTGTCTGCAGTTGCTGCCATCTTTGCAATGGTGTGAGGGTCAATTAGCATAGTCCCTCTTTATTAGATAGGAGATATAGATATATATATGTCTTATTCAAAAGATATATAAATCTATCTTCTGAGCAAAAAGGAACAGTATTTTGTTATTTCATCTGATTGACAATTGAACTAGAAAAAGAATTCTAATTTTAAAACAACTTCCTTATAAGTATGAAACAGATTTATTACCTCCTGGCATATCATCCTGGTGACGAAAGGTCTGATAACTCTTCAGTGACAGTTGCATTCTTGGGTTAGCATGTTTGTTTTTCCTTTTCCCTATAGAATTTTTCAAGGCTTATATTGGTGACTCAAAACCTCACGAGCATATCTGTAGCTGCAATTGGTTTATTGGGAAGAGAAGATTGCCAATCTACTTTATCACTGATTGAGCCCTTCAATGACAATGTATATTTTTCCTTAGCTCTGAGAAATTTTACACAATGTTTCTTTGATTATTTTTTCCCAGTCCATTTCCTCTATTGCTATTTTGGGGGATTTTAAGTAGGAAATCATTAAACTTTCCAGATTAATCTTCCATTTTATTATATGTTCTCTTTTTTAAGTGTTTTATAGATTTCCTGCAATGTTTTTTACATCCTTTCTATTGATGTTCTGAGCATCTTTGCTTTTTAAAAATTGTCACAATTTCTTCCTTGTTTTTCAACTGCTCCTTTTGTGATCTTTTTGGGTTATTTAAATATCTCTGATAAAACATGTAGTTTAGTTTCCTACTGTCTTCATTTATTCAATAAGCAAATTTTATTTAGTGACCATAATTTTCCAGGCACTGTTCTAAGAACCACAGGCTATGTTAATAAATTTGACAAGGTCCCTTTCTTGATGCAAGTTACAATTTAAATCCCTGAATAATATGTGCTCCTTTCAGGCAGTTGAGAACCATAAAAATAATACAAGTTGAAAGCATTTAAGATCTTAATAATCAGTGGGAAAACTTAGGTCAATAAGTTCATCTCCACTAAGTTTCTTTGGTTGCGAATCTAAAATTTCTCCACTGTTGGCAATCTTAACATTCCCAAAGTCAGCTACTTCTTCTGTAACTCCATCAGCTTCTTTTGAATTACTCTTCATTAATTGCTTTTCTGGTTTTTTTGTCTGAACTTTTTTGTCAGCCAAGTCTATCTTTCAATTATCCATTTTAGTATAATATTGCATGGGTCTTACTGTGAGACAAGGAGGCAACACAACTACATGCTTTGGTCTGTGTGTGAATTGAATAACAAATGTGCAGCAACCAATCACTGACAGACTTTAAAAGAAGTAATGTAATTAACGTGTCAGCTATTTTTGTAGGGATTTGTGGACTGAAATGCTAAATGTGAGGCTTGTGCATTGTTCAGATTTTCACAGTGAACAAATCATGGTAACTAAAATTTGAACAGGATTGTTGGGGAACTGGTATTATTTAAGTAAACTATGGTATCTACATTTTTTGCATATTGGAAAGGTGTGATATAAGGATTGTTAGTATATGATTTAAAAATATATATTTCTAAAGGAATTTTTTTAAATATATTTTATTGATTTTTTACAGAGAGGAAGGGAGAGAGATAGAGTGTTAGAAACATCGATGAGAGAGAAACATCGATCAGCTGCCTCCTGCACATCCCCTACTGGGGATGTGCCTGCAGCCCAGGTACATGCCCTTGACTGGAATCGAACCTGGGACCTTTCAGTCCGCAAGCCGACGCTCTATCCACTGAGCCAAACTGGTTTCGGACTAAAGGAATTTTTGAGTAATAAAAAATAAATTAGTGAATAATAGGATAAGAAGAAAATAAGTGACTAGTACATAGAAACAAAAAGGAATATACTATGTAACTAATGTACTTGCTTAGAAAACCACAACTTATTTTTAGGATGACTACATGAATAACACACAATGCCTATGAATGCTTTGCTTTGGAAGGGTGCAACTTGTTTGCTGACAGAGAAAATGGGAAGTGGATAGCTGAGTTTCCTTATGAAATACACAATAATAATATAATTTTAAAATCCTCTATCTAGGCGTGTCTACATAATGGTCAAGATCCAGTACAAAACAAAAATGTGGGGTCCCATGTTAAAAATGATTAAGAATTTCATGACAGCAAGAGCAGAGAATTAAAGAAGCCTCCTCTGAGAGTGGTGACCTGTGAGACCGCACAAGTCACACGGCCGAGAAGTGCACCTTCCATGTAACAATGTTAACAGATTGCTAGGAAGCATATAGGGATGTTGTTGATCGCCATTGCAGAATGTAGTAAACAGTTTGTCCGGGTATGATTATTTGTAATACAACTTTCACTCTTAAGATTGTCCCACTGAGATTCTGAATTCCATAGTCACTCTCACTAGAAGGATGTTAAATCTGAGATACTCTTGGAAAAAATGATTTCTATTTTTTATGACTGATATGAATATTGGTGGCGTATAGATATTATCCTCTTTATACAGGATAATAACACATCTGTTCTCTTAATGAATCTGATATGCAGCAGAGACAGTTGGAAAGGAGGGGACAGAGTTGGTAGAGAAGGGCACCTCCTTGGTTAGAGCCAGGCTCACTCAGGTGGATGAGAGAAGGAGTACAAATGATTGCACTGTAAAGAGCATTAAGATCTCATCATGTGCCTGCCCTCAATGCTTTCTCATAAACCAAAAGAAAGTGAAACTGTTGACAAATGATGAGTAATAATAGCATAGCTCTCTCTGTATATATGGTATTGATGTATATAATACATATATCAAAACCTACATATGAATATTACATGTAACAGATATATAGATATTGATATAAGTAATACGTTTTACATAATACGTTACATAGAGTGCTACATTATTTGTACATATGTACACTATATAATATATATTTGTGTGTGTGTGTGTGTGTGTATTTTGACACAAGAAAATTTATCTGTGAATCATTATTTTACAAAAAGTTATTTTGTAGGATTTTGGCCTAATTAGTTTTTCTAAATTCCTCTTGATGATTAACCTAAAATATAAGGTTAGTGAAACTCTTTAGGCTACTTCTTTCTATATCCACACGGTGGCAGCAAAGGATAAGAGCACATGCACAGAGCCACTGCTCTACCAGGGAAAAAAAAAAGAAACCTCTAAACACTGCCACAGAACAAGTACACAATTACAGAACAGTCACAGAATATAAAACTGATTGATAGTCTATGGATTTTTCCAAACCTTAACTACATTTCAATTCAAATTTCTTGTTTTTTATTCTAATGGTTCAACAGTGTACCTATGTAATGCTTCAATAATGTAGCCCTCAGTAGTTACTATGTTAACTATACCTCACCTTAGCCATACATTATGATTTGTACTTTAAAAGTAGTTCCACATTCTTAGTCATCCATCCCATCATTTACAACTTTTCTCTGCATATACGTTTATTATTGTAGTAATGAACACAAAGAGCCTTTCTAGACATCTCTCTCTCTCTCTCTCTCTCTCCCCCCACCTCTCTCTCTCTCTCTCTCTCTCTCTCTCTCTCTCTCTCTCTATATATATATATATATATATATATATATATATATATATATCCTATCTAATAATAGACAAACAGGGTAATTGACCATAACTGTTACACTTCCCATTGTCTAATCAGCTAGATATGCAAATTAACCACAAACAAAGATGACGGTTAATTTACATATGTAGGCGGGAAGCCGAGAGTCAAGAATGAAGGCAGCTCTGGGCAGAGCAGCAAAGGCTTTGAAGGCGGCTCTGGCCGGAGCCGTGATCAAAGCGGGTCCGGCCGGAGCAGCAAAGGCTTTGAAGGTGGCTCTGGCGGGAGCGAAGGCCTGGGTCCCCGGTGACGAAGGAAAACTGGTGCAGGCAGCCAGGGGAAGGGAAGGCCTGTTGCATGAATCTTTTCATGCAACAGGCCTCTAAAATAATATATATGTATATATACATTGCAAATTCTCTCTTCCTATTTGTACTGCCTTCAGCTATTACTTTTAAAATACATTTTATTTTTTCCCATATGGTGCATGCTCAAATTTGTGATCTAAATGCCAGAATCTGTGGCTGTTATAAAGAGATCACAAGTGTGTGGCCCCTGCCAGCTACTTACATCACAGCTGCTGTACACCATGAAGCTGGTGATAGCATAGTAGGGCTAGTACCTGACCATGGCAAAAATTTACTAGTATATCTGAGAAAGTCCACTCTTCAGCCACTAGGAAAATGGCATCGACTTTCTGTCTTTAAAAACTTGTATAAATATACTTAATTTGTAGTGAGAGACTAACTATAAAAACAAAATCCAGACCATATTAATAGAATATACAAAAAAAATACAGACCATAATAGCAGAACTATAATCCATAACCTGCAGCAACCTGCCTGGAATCCAACCCTTATCTAATCTAATAAAAGAGAAACATGCAAATTGACCACACCTCCGCTATGCCCAATCAGAGCAACTATATGCAAATTAACCCAACCAAGATGGCAGCCAGCAGCCACAGAGCTGGAGCAAGCAGGAGGCTTGGTTGCCCCGGCGATGGAGGAAGCCAAGCTTCCCACCTGGCCTGGCCGGCTATGGCCTCCACTCAAGGCAACAAAGTTTTAATTATAGATTAATTATAGATGCTAAGTAAATTCCAGATATCAGCCTCCACTGGGAGCTTGGGTGGCTGGGGGCTGTGGCCAGCCTGCAAACAGCCATCAGCCCCTCACCCAGACTGACCAGGCACCCCAGCGGGGACCTCTACCCTGAAGAGGCTGTGGCCAGCCTGCAAACAGCCATCAGCCCCTCACCCAGACTGACCAGGCACCCCAGCGGGGACCTCTACCCTGAAGAGGCTGTGGCCAACCTGCAAACAGCCATCGCCCCTCACCCAGGCTGGCCAGGCACCCCAGCAGGACCCCCCCTCCCTGAAGGGGGTGTGGCCAGCCTGAAAACGGCCCTCAGCCCCTTACCCAGGCTGGCCAGGCACTCCAGGGGGACCCCTGTCGGAAGCCGGTCTACCCTTGCTGCTTGACACAGTCGATGCAGGGAAGAAACATCTGCACAGCTTATGTTTCAAGGGACCTGGCGTATATGGCATATGTTTGCTCCCCCTCTTAACACTATGTGTTTTAAACAGGACCACCTCCCTGAGAAAGGTTGTTTCCCCAGGTGAGGATTTTTCCCGGAAGTTAGGGAGGGGATAAAACCCCTTAACTAAGTGCCAGGCGGGTAGTTAATCACGTTAGCTACGAACAATCACACATAATCTACATAATCTTGACTCCCTGGAATGGAGATAAGAAACGCCCTAACCTTTGGAATAGAAATTGATAGGATTAAAATCAACTGGTATAAATGCAGATGTAACAAGACAATAAAACACAGAACCTGGCAAGAGAACCTGGCTACAGAACCTGGATAGAACCTGGCTGGAGAACCGAGTGAGAGAGCATGGCAAGAGAACCTGGACAGAACCTGACTGGAGATCCTGGCTAGAACCTGGCTACAGAACCTGGCTGGAGAACCTAAACAGAACTTGGCTGGAGTTCCTGGCTAGAGATCCTGGCTAGGCTGCTGATCAACTGAATGCTGTCTCTGTGTCATTCCTTCTTCGCCAACTCCATCCACACCTTTGGGGACCCCTGGACCTGCTGGGGCTGGACCCCAGCCGACCCCCACCCTGAAGGGGGTGTGGCCAGCCTGAAAACGGCCCTCAGCCCCTCACCCAGGCTGGCCAGGCACCCCAGCAGGACCCCCACCCATGATCAGGGACACCTTTCAGGGCAAACCAGCCGGTCCCCACCCGAGCACCAGGCCTCTATCCTTATATAGTAAAAGGGTAATATGCAAACCTACCCTAGCAGCAGAACAACTGGGAATGACTGGTCACTATGACACACACTGACCACCAGGGGGCAGACACTCAATGCAGGAGCTGCCCCCTGGTGGTCAGTGCACTCCCACAGGGGGAGCTCTGCTCAGCCACAAGCCAGGCTGACGGCTGCCAGTACAGCGGTGGTGGTGGGAGCCTCTCCTGCCTCCTCAGCCGCACTAAGGATGTCCGACTGCAGCTGAGACCTGCTCCCTGCTGGCAAGTGGACATCCCCCGAGGGCTCCCGGGCTGCCAGAGGGATGTCTGACTGCCAGCTTAGGCCCAATCCCCCGGGGAGCAGGTCTAAGCCAGCAGGTGGACATCCCCCAAGGGGTCCCAGACTGTGAAAGGGCACAGGCCGGGCTGAGAGACCCCCCCACCCCCCAGTGCACAAATTTTTGTGCACTGGGCCTCTAGTCTATAATATCATCCCAGAGTCAGCCTGCTATAAGTCAGATTTGTAGGAAGTCAAACTGGTATCTCTGGAACAGTCAAGGAAGTTAAACAATAACTTCTATAAAAATCTGCTCAAATGGCCATGACTTGATTAATAACTGACAGCTTCCCTAATTTTTGTCCCCATTCCCAATTTAGAACTAACAAGAGAAAGCCAAGTATGCACCTCTAACCAATCACATAGGATACCCTGCTTCTGGTTACCCCAACTCTGCCTCTCTGTGCCAACAGTCTCCTAGTAGAGCAAACCTGAAGTCTTCCCTTTCCTTCACCATACAGCATTCCCATTTCTCTGCTTGATTCTGATACTAATATTATCAATCATCATCATCGCCTTCATCTTTATCTTACCCGTAAATCCTCCTGAAACACTTGAGAAGCAAGCGACAGTAACAGCAAGCTCAGAGTACAAAGACTGACTTTTCCCATTTGCTTAGCCTTCATTTATTTCCATAGTAAAACCACCCAGAACACAAGAACAAGGGAATAAGGGAAGCATGGATATGTGACTTTAGCAACCCAAGTCCTTACAAAAAGAGGTCACTGAAACACAGAAACAACTGAAAAACACGGTAGAAATCGATGCCATTGTAACTGCCGGAAACCAATTCCAGCATGGCAGCAGGGCTGTATCTGGGACCGGCTGATGGCATTTCCCCAAACCTGAAAAGGGCTGATTGTTGGCTGCCAGACAGCTAAAGGGCATCTTAATTTAGATGCTATTGCCTCCTACTGGCCAAACACCTGAACAGCCGTAGGCTAATTCTCCCCATTCTGAAATGGACTCTGTATGAAAACCTGACCCTTTGAAGTATATTTCTCTGCCTCGCCTCAGGACAAATTGTGTTAATAAAAAGCATGGGGTCCTGAGACAAGGAGAACTTAGATCTTAGTTTCCTTTAAACTAGGCTCCTCTGGCCCCCAAATGCCTTTCAAAATTATCTTTGTCTCTGGACTCCTATTTAATCTATGCACAGCCTTCTCCAGATTCCTGAACCCTTCCTATTGCCGGAACAAGAACTCCAGCAGTAACTGCAAGCATCAACTATTCCTTTCTGGCTCTACTATTTCTACTAACTATTGCAATTTATGATTCTTTCATTTTAAACATTAGCAAGAAAAACCACTCTCACCTCATATAATGCGACTGTGTTTTCACTTCCTTCCCAAAATCTTGAAACCCAAATCCATTAGCCATTATCATCTATTCCGTGTGAAAGCCTTCTTGACATCCACCAGCAACATACCTTATAAAAATAATATGAAAATATAACACTTAAAAGATAGAGGAAAAGTAAAGCACAGTAGTTAATATACATATATGTTCATATGCAACTGGTAATGAAGCCCTAGTGAGAAATTATAACTTTCTTCTTCATAACTCATTATATGCTCCTCAGCCTGATTCTCCCCTGCTGAGATTCTTTAACTTAGGCATGACCCAAACTTTCCATTTTGAAGGTATTAATATTTCTGCCTGTTTATCATAATTTTCCACTAAATTTGACCACTAATACAAAAGTACTAGGAGGCAATCCAGCTGATCCCCTGGGCTTCACACATACTTTGTTTTACTGTGTAACAAAGTACTAATTTCTCCTGCTAATCAGGATCAGTTATTTTAGCCAATACTGTAATTCCTTCTATGCCTGTTGGCAACAGTCTCAATGCCTGTTTCTCAGACACCACTGTTGGATACCCTTGTATATATATTTTTTTCCTTTGGAATCAAAACCTCTACAACAGCAGTGACCACAGTAGTGTTTGGATCATCAAAGGTTATAGAGAGAAAAGACATTTCTAATCCCAATCCTTGATTTTCAAACCCACCAATGAAGCTGGGCTATAAATTAATGTTGAGTGCCAATAGATATCTTCTAGTATACATGCTAATCAGCTTTGTTATGTTTGAAAATATCTAGTATGTTTGAAAATATCTAGTATACAAAATGCTGGTCATTTTGGTATGTTTGAAATTCAGCACTGTACAAAAGAAATGAGTAGAAATTTTCCTGCGCTTCTAGGTGTATATGCTATAAATGTTGTTCATAATTTCCAAGATCTGATATAGGATAGTCATAAACAAATACCAAAATTGTTTGTTATCAAAACATGTTTAAATATTCTGAACTGTTCCATATACAGAGCCAAGCTGCCTCAGATATTTCCAAAAGTAACATTTCTTCTTAGTTTCAAAAACACCGAAAATTCAATCATTATAAATTCTACATATTCTTGGGAATCAAGAGAATTATTAACTAATTAATAATGCAATGAATGCAATCAGTTATTTTATTTTTATTGCAATGCATTCTTTAAAATTAAGGCACAATAAAATTTGGATTCCTGCAATGTATAAGATAATATTTAAAGTACAAAAAAGAAAACAAAATAGAAGGGAAAATGAGAAGTAACATTGCACTGTGTTGCTAAACTATTTCAAAATCTAAAAAAGCCTTAAGGGAATTAACATTCTAATGCTTTATTATGAACTATCTCAGGCTCAGAGACATACAGTAATTAGGCAAGATCAACAGCATATAATTTGAAGTGTCCTGATAATCAACACCAAATTATTTTCTAGATTATGGGAAGTTTTCCATGTATGTCTATTTTTAAATACTAAAATTTTAAAACTAATTTCAACATGTTATGAAAAAATACTATTTAAAAATCTTATATTTAACTTTTATGATAGACTCGCAGAGACACATCCAGGTTGCATTCTGAGTCTTGTACCATAGAATTTAGTTGTACACACTGTACCATTGGACAGAGAATTAGCAAGGACCGAGTCAGTGGAAATCTCCGGGAATTTTTCATTGGGCTGAGTGATTCACTCACCAAAGTGCTTTCACTGAATTGCCAAGACCACTTTCACAGCACTCCTGTTCTTCACAACGTACTTTTATGCAGTGACCTACACTGACATGATTGTGCTTTAGAAACTCTGTGATTTACTTGCAAAATCAACTATAAAATGTGAGTGTCTAAGACTTAGAGTTTCAGGAGGGTTAGGGATATTAAGATAAAGATGAAGGTGATGATGATTGTTAATACAGTCACCAGTTTCAATGTAATGCAATAGCCATTAAAGGAAAAGTTAGGGCCTTATCCAATTTGTTAATTTGCTCATCAACTCATAAAACATTTATGTGGGGCAAAGAATTAGGACAAATATTAAAAATTAATGGAAAAAATATTTGGTTACATTTTCCCCCCATTTTGTGTTTCTCAACAAATCTTTTGAAGAATATGGTTTTGTTTATCTTTTGATGTACTCTTCATTTGTGTAATGAAAAAAACATTGCTTTAAGAGCCATTCCAGACACTTCTAGCAATATTCATATAGTTTAAATCACAAAAAATTCTGTTATGTTGTAAGTATTAATGACTAATTTATAATTTTAAAAATCATTTAATTATGTCCTAAAGAAATAAGAACTGCATTGTAAGTTATTATACTATCCTTTTCATTTGAGGAATGCACAAATACATTATATATAATAATACATGTCAAAAATTGGAAGATTAAATTTCATAAAAATAAGGTATCATAATGATTAGACATAAAATATTGTAAATCCTATATAATAAAATGCTAATATGCAAATCAACTAAACAGTGGAATGACCAGTCGCTATGATGCGCACTGACCACCAGGAGGCAGACGCTCAATGCAGGAGCTGCCCCCTGGTGGTCAGTGCACTCTCACAGGGGGAGCGCCGCTCAGCCAAAAGTCATGGCGAGCACAGCAGCAGTGGCTGGAGCCTAAGGATGTTCAACTGACAGCTTAGACCCGCTCCTCCTGGGGAGTGGGCCTAAGCCTAAGCTGTCAGTTGGATATCTCTTGAGGGCTCCCAGGCTGTGAGAGGATGCAGGCTGGGTTGAGGGGCTCTCCCTTCGACTGCATGAATCTCGGACACCAGTCCTCTAGTGTTATATGTAATAAAAGGGTAATATGCAAATTGACCCTAATATTGGAACCAGGAAGGACCGGTCACTATGATGCACACTGACCACCAGGGGGCAGATGCTCAACACAGGAGCTTCCCCCTGGTGGTCAGTACGCTCCCACAGGGAGAGCTCCGCTCAGGCACAAGCTGGGCTAAAGGCTGCGAGTGCAGCGGTGGTGGAGGGGTACTCTCCCACCTCCTCAGCAGTGCTAAGGATAATCCAACTGATAGCTTAGGCCCACTCCGGGCCTAAGCCATCAGTCAGACATCCCCCAAAGCTCCCAGGCTGACAGAGGGATGTCTGATTGCCAGCTTAGGCCCAATCCCCCAGGGAGCAGGCCTAAACTAGCAGGTGGACATCCCCCAAGGGGTCCCAGACTGTGAGAGGGTGCAGGCCAGGCTGAGGGACCTCCCCCACCCTGAGTGCACAAATTTTCATGCATCAGGCCTCTAGTAATTATATAATCTATGAACATAGCCTGGAAGAAACTTTTTTATTAAATTATTGAATGGAGAACTACAATGTAACCAAAGAGGCACTTTCCAAATTATAAAGTTATTATTTTACAAAAAGTGTCTGCATATCAATTGCTTGAAAATTAGAATATTTTTTCAGCAGAACAATGCCATAATTATTCATCAATTACACTGCCTAACTCATGAAACTTTCTGAATTTAATATTAAACTAACAAAGTAAAGTTTATATTGTACATTTCTATAACTGGGAGAAATTAACCAAAGAAGTTATATGCATTTATGAATAACCCATGGACACAAATAACAGTGTGGTGCAGGCATGGATGAGGAGCAGGGGTGGGCTAGAAGGGGTCAATGGGGAAAATAAGGGGACATAGGTAATACTTTCAACAATAAAGATTTTTTAAAATGCCATTGCTGAGAGAACTGAAGCTTGCTAAGCAGTATCATAAACATTTCCAGAAGCATGTTGAGATTAAATGTATACAGACATTAGGCAGATGATGTAGAATCCAAACATAGGCTAAAGCTGTGGGTGTAGGAGGTAAGTAATATAATATTCACAAGTCTAAACAGGAAGCTAACAGATAGCCCAGCACTTGGGGAGTGCGTGGCTATGAATTGAAGTCTCAGCTACAGGAATAAGAGGTCAGAGACAAAATTCCAAAAGGACAACACTTTACCAGCAAGTGCCAAACAAAATCCTGACTTGTAAATTAAGATCCTTACTAAGCTTATCCTACTGGCGTGGCTCAGTGGTTGAGTGTCAAACTATGAACCAGGAAGTAAGGGTCTGGTTCCAGGTCAGGGCATATGCCTGGGTTGCGGGCTAGATCCCCAGTGTGGGGTATGCAGTAAGCAGCCAAACAATGATTCTCTCTCATCATTGATGTTTCTATCTCTTTCTCCCTCTTCCTTTCTCTCTGAAATCAATAAAATATATATATTTTTAAAAAGATCCTTAGTAAGCTTATCCCTTCAGGCTTAAGTCCTCTATGAATTTAAATTTCACTTAGTACATAAATTTAATAAACCATCTTGGTCACATCCAGTTTTTGATGATTAAGAGCAAAGCTGCTATATACAGCCATGTGCAATTTGGGGGACATTAATTTTCAAAGCAGTTGGTTAAATACATAGGAGTATGATTGCTGCATCATAAGAGAAGGCTATCATTAGCATTATAAAAATCGCCAAGCAGCTGTTTGACTCTGTATTCCAAACAGCAATTAATGACAACTTCTGGAATTCTCCATTTTTGCCAGCATTTGATAATGTTAACTTTTTTAAAATTAGGGTATTGTTAGCTTTTTGGTTTTAGCCATTCTAACAGGTATGCTAGTGGTATCTCATTGCTGTTTTAATTTTCAACTCCCTGATAACAAATGCTGTTGAGCATATCTATTTCTTTTTTTTTTTTTCCTTTTTATAGAATTTATTTGGGTGTCACTGGTTAACAAAATTATACAAGTTTCAGGTACACAATTCCACAACACATCATTTTTACACCATACCACCCCAAATCATCTCCTCCCATTACTGTTTATCTCCCCATACCTTCCTCTAGCCCCCTTCCTCTTACCAACCCTCCTAAAAATCAGCATGCTGCTGTCCATGTCCATGAGTAGTTGGGTTTTTTTGCTCAACCCTCCCACCTCCCCCAGTCAGACCCCCAATCCCAACCCCCTGACAGCTGTCAGCCTGCTTTCTATCTATGAGTCTGTTTCTACGTTGCTTATTAATTCATTTTGTTCATTAGATTCCAAATCTGAGTGAAATCATATCGTACTTGTCTTTCTCTAACTAGCTTATTTACTCCTTCATCAAAGATCATTTGACTATAAGTGTGTGGGTCTCTTCATATGATATATCTATTATGCTCTACTGATCTGTCTATTCTGATTTGTTTTGATAACTGGTTGCTCTACAGTAAGTCTTGATATTAATGTCATAAATCTGCCAACTTTGTTCTTTTTTTCACAATCGGTGTTGGTTATTCTAAGTCTTTGATCTTTCTATGTAAACTTTAGAAAGAGTGTGTCAATATCTACAAAAAGGGTTCTTGGATTTTGATGTGGATTGTATTTAATCTATAGATCAACTGTTACAAACTGGCATCCTAACAAGATTGAATCTTCCAATTTTTGACCCTGGAAAATTTCTCTACTAATCTAGATATTTGTTTTATTATATTTTCCACTGACAGAGTCTATATGTATTTTGTTAGGTATATGACTAAGTATTTCATATTTTTGTGCTAGTCTTAATTATATATTTTTATTTCAAGTTTGAATTATTTATTACTAGTATATAGGACAGTAAGTAACTTTTGTATGTTAATCTTTTATCTTATAACCTTGGCATACTTTCTTATTAGTTCTCTGTATATATGCTGAAGATAGAGATTACATGATTTAACAATGGAATGGCTATTCTAAGAGAAAAAGGGACCAAAGCTATTGGCCTGGGTAAATGGGCTTGGTGGTCATCATATTGGAAAAAAGAGCCCAAAAGTAGGATCAAGGAATTTGCTTTTGGAAACCCAATCCTGAGAAACCAGTTATTCATCCAAGTGGAGATATCAGTAGCCAGTTGAACACACAAATCTCAAGTTCTTGGAAGAAATCTTATTTGGGGACATACACTCAGTGTTAATTATCACATATATATTCTTAGAATATGAAATGAATAAAAATAACTTAGATAATAAAAATAGCTGTAAAAAGAATATGTCCATGGACTGAGGCCTGGAACATATAAAAATTTAAAGGTTTAGAAGATGAGAAGAAATCAGCAGGGAGGCTGAGAATAAGTTACCAAATATGTAAATATAGAACCAAAAGATAGTAGAACCTTTAAAAATAAGTGAAAGCAGTGTTTCAATAAAAAGTGTTGACCAAAAAAAAAAAAAAAAGTGTTGACCAACTACATCTAGCGCAGTAGATAACTCAAGTCATTTACTTTCTAAGAAATGATCAGTTAAACTGCAACATGGATGTCATCAGTGGCCTTTTAAAAAAAGTTATTTACTGAAGCAATAAGAAAAATTAGTTCCTGTTTGAAAAACGCCCAAGGAAAATATAAAAAGGTATGAAGTTAATATAATTTGCATTAACAAGTCTCAGGAGGTTTTTCTATAAAGGGAAGTAGAGACATGTGGGGTAGATGGATTATTTCTAAGGAAGGATTATATTTTAGCTTTTGTACATTGATAGAAATAATCGAGTGATTTGGTGATGCAGGAGGAAAGGAGTATTTATGAAGAAACATCTCTGCAAAACTGAGAAGTAACTGGATCGATTGCATAACTATAGGTGACTGGCAGTAAGAGGAGCACAAATTCATATAACACCAGGAATGGCAGAGCAGATAGGTAGAGATGCAGATAATAGGTAGGTGTTGTTTATGGTCTATGTAAATAAATTAAAATGATTTTGGACTCATAGTTGTAATGTCATATATCCAAAATTCTAAAGGAAAATCTAAATTATACTTTATGTTGACAGTGGAGCAACATAAAATATGTGAGTTCATATGTCAGTATACCACCACAATATATTATCTAAACACTTAGAAATAAGCCATTAACAAAGAATGATATTTATTACCAGGTCATGGTTCAATATACTAGTTGATGGAATCTATACAAAATGGCAAAAACATAGTTCTAAAAGAATATATGTATTTGTACACATACACACATGTAGAAAGAAGGAACTGGCCTTGGCTAATAAGTAATTTAAAATGTAGGTTTGCGCCGAAACCGGTTTGGCTCAGTGGATAGAGCGTCGGCCTGCGGACTGAGAGGTCCCGGGTTCGATTCCGGTCGAGGGCATGTACCTGGGTTGCGGGCACATCCCCAGTAGGAGATGTGCAGGAGGCAGCTGGTCGGTGTTTCTCTCTCATCGATGTTTCTGACTCTCTGTCTCTCTCCCTTCCTCTCTGTAAAAAATCAATAAAATATATTAAAAAAAAAATGTAGGTTCAGCTGCCTGTCACAAAACAAAACAAAACAAACAAAAACTGTGAGACAGGTGCTGATGCAAAATGGAAGAGAAGTATTCAGGTGCTGCAAATTGGGAGAATGGTGGATTCCCATCTCAAAGACCATTCCCCCTTCCTGCTCAAGCCTGGGTTTTTATACAAATAGGGAGAAAACGGCTTTTTTTTTTTTTTTTTTTCCTATCCAATTATCTTACTAGCTTTTGGCATGCTGGGCTCCTGCTTATTCATCTTTCTAGTTTTTGGTGTGCTCAATGGAGGAACCCCACTCTACATATTCTTGGCCAATGAGGGAGACTCCCCAGTGCTCCCTGAATGTCCACAGTAACAGAACTGCAAATAAAGAAAATGTAAAAAAAAAAAAAAAAAAAAAAAATCAATAGCAAAATCTAACAAGTTTTTTTTTCTTTTTTAATTAAATCTTTACTGTTCAGATTATTACAGTTGTTCCTCTTTTTCCCCACCCATAGCTCCCCTCCACACAGTTCCCAGCCCACCCTCTGCCCTTACCCCCCTACCCCCACCGTCCTCATCCATAGGTGTACAATTTTTTTCCAGTCTCTTCCCGCATCCCCCCCACACCCCTTTCTCCCGAGAATTGTCAGTCTACTCCCTTTCTATGTCCCTGATTCTATTATATTCACCAGTTTATTCTGTTCATCAGATTATTTATTCATTTGATTTTTAGATTCACTTGTTGGTAGATGTGTATTTGTTGTTCATAATTTGCATCTTTACCTTTTTCTTCTTCTTCCTCTTCTTAAAGGATAACTTTCAGCATTTCATGTAATACTGGTTTGGTGGTGATGAATTCCTTTAGCTTTTTCTTATCTGTGAAGCTCTTTATCTGACCTTCAATTCTGAATGATAGCTTTGCTGGATAAAGTAATCTTGGTTGTAGGTTCTTGGCATTCATCACTTTGAATATTTCTTGCCACTCCCTTCTGACCTGCAAAGTTTCTGTTGAGAAATCAGCTGACAGTAGAATGGGTATTCCCTTGTAGGTAACTGTCTTTCTCTTGCTGCTTTTAAGATTCTCTCTTTGTCTTTTGTCCTTGGCATTTTAATGATGATGTGTCTTGGTGTGGTCCTCTTTGGATTCCTTTTGTTTGGGGTTCTGCCCTTCCTGGACTTGTAAGTCTATTTCTTTCACCAGGTAGGGGAAGTTTTCTGTCATTATTTCTTCAAATAGGTTTTCAATATCTTGCTCTCTCTCTTCTTCTGGCACCCCCATAATTCAGAGGTTGGTATACTTGAAGTTGTCCCAGAGGCTCCTTACACAATCTTCATATTTTTAGATTCTTTTTTCTTTTTGTTCTTCCCATTGGGTGTTTTTTGCTTCTTCATATTTCAAATCTTTGACTTGATTTTTGCGATCCTCTATTCTGCTGTTGGATGTCTGTATAATATTCTTTATTTCAGTCAGTGTATGCTTAATTTCTAGTTGGTCCTTTTTCATATCCTCAAGGGTCTCACTAGATTTATCGAGGATCTCACTAAATTTATTGACGGTTTCTAGAAAATTCTTGAAAAACCTTATAACCGTAGTTTTGAACTCTATATCCAGTAGTTTGCTTTCCTCCATTTCTTTCAGCTGTGACCTATATGTCTCCGCATTTTTTATACTTCCCTGTGTTGATAGAGTGGCTTTCTGTGCTAGGTGTCCTATAGGGTCCAGTGGCTCAGCCTCCCCAATTACCTGAGGTGGACAATCTTGGTGCACTCCTTTGCGGGCTTTGTGCACAGTCTTGTTGTACTTAAGCCTTGATTGTTGTAGGTATCACTGGGAGGAATTAACCTCCAGGCCAATTGGCTGTGAGAATCAGCTGTGTCTGCAGTGGGAGAACTTCTGTGCTGGAGACACCCTTCTGGGGCAAGACTTGCTTCAGTGGGGCTTTGGTGCTCACTGAATCTGCCCCCTGAGTGTGTCCCTTATGGATCTGAGGAGTTGTAATCTGGATGGTCCCACTCTGACCACTGGGTACACTGGCTCTTGGATCTCTAAGGAGGTGCTAATCTAGCCTCTGCCTGAGGCTACCCAGCAGGAGCTATGGAGAGATCTGCAGATTCCTCTTCTTTGTTTGGGGTTTGGAGGTGCCCAGATGAGGCCCAGCTGTGAAGTAATGCAAGCTGCTGTGGGGCCTTGGGCCTTGTTTTGGATGTTCTGGGTCTCTCTGACCTAGCTGAAGTTTTTAGGTAATTTTAGATTGCGAAGTGCCAAGCCATTCATATGCAAAAGCCTCTGTGCATAGGTTGGGTTGGACAGGGTCTCAAGGAATCAACAGAGCGGAGCAAACAGCTATGGCTGATCCTCGCCCCTGCCCTAAGAGGCCCTGGGTCTCAGTTTCCCGCGATAATTGCTGCAAGCACCTCTGAGAGAAAGCTGCCCTCAAGTTCCGCCTGATGCCAGACAGTCCAGAGTCTCCCTGTATGAGTCTGCGTCCCCAGAGACTCACCCGGAACTGGAGTTCAGAGCAGTCGGGAGCTTGTGTCTCCCTCCCGATTAAAAAAGACAACTGCGTCCTCAGTTGCCAGCTCTTTCCGCGTGCGCCTCTGTACCTCTGCACTTTACTTCCACACCTCCTCTGAGTCTCAGTGTGCTTTTCTCATTCCTTCTAATTGTAGAATTTCCACTCAGCCAGCCTTCCTGTGGCTCTGGATGATGTCCGTTTTGTCTTTTAGTTATATTTTTGAAGTGGTTGTGCGAGGCAGCAATTTCCGGTGTTTACCTATGCCGCCATCTTAGTTTCTCCTCTAACAAGTTTAGGAGCTATTAAATTAAAATAGGCATTTAAAACTACTGGCTTTCTTTTTTACAATTCAATGCAGAAATAGATATGTGTTAGATAAAAATTTAAAGTTATAGGATGTAAACATAGTAAAAGGCATTATGGCAAGTTTGTTTACAACTAAGGTTGGACTCTCATCAAGTCACGGACAATGATTATTTGTTGATGATAGGATGAGTTACCATTTTGTTTTATTTAATCATTTTTTTCAGATTTCCTAAAATGAGCATATTTTAATGATCAGAAATGCAATTAATAAAATATGTAAACATTTTAGTCATTACATTGGTAAAAATACTATGTTAGAATCTGAATCTCTAATGATAGAAGAATAGTCCATTATGGTTTGAACATTCAATGGACAATAACAGATCATAGGAATTATTAAAAGATAGGAAAATACTCAAAGTATTTTCTAAGTAATAAAGAGACATGGAAAATAGTATGGTGATTACCAGAGGGAAAGGGGTGTGTGGGGGAGGAGGTTGGTAAAGGGGGCCAAATATATGGTGATGGAAGATGATTTAACTTTCGGTGGTGGGAACACAATGCAATATACAGGTCATGTATCATAGAGATATATACTTGAAACCTTATGATCCTATTAACCAATGTCACCCCAATAAAGTAAAAAAAGATAACAGACTACATATGTGACATCTAGTAATATAAGGTTTTAGAGTTTGTGATGAAAAGTTGATTAAATATCACATAGAGTATACTGGTTGCCTCTGTACCAAGGAACCTTTGGGTGGCAGAAAGATAGGAATCGAGGACTTTTTACTGAATATCCTTTTTTATTTAAAAAACAATGTCATATGAAAAACAGAGATACTCTACTATATGTTATTATGTTTACAGTCATATCTTTTTGTGTGAATGTCCCACGTCCGCGTGGTTCAGGGTTCGGGATCTGGAGAAGGGGTCGCACGCAAATGAAAGAGATGAGACAAGAAATAATAATTTGGAAATTGGGGGGCCAGGCGGGAGCCCAACCCAAGAGGAAGGACTCTACCTTGGCTCAGGCCTTGAAATCCTTTTATTCAATTTGGAATACACCTATAGCCCTTAGGCAGGCAATTTCCAGTAACAGACAGCCTATCTTATCAGTAAGGATTTACTCAACTATCTGGTAGGGAAGTTGCTTCAGCTACCATTGTCTCGACTAGACTAAACAGTGGGTACATAGCTCTGACCTTTGCCAGGGCTCAAGGGTCACCAGCATTCCAGGCTCCTTGTCCACACCTCTCTGCTAATGAAGACAATTGGTGGTTTCCCACATTTTCATACTGAAGAGAAAGGGAGAGGGTTAATAAAGAATAGGAGCCTTGTGTATCTTGTACATTCTGTAGGCTCAATGCCTAGGTCTTGATCAATGTCTAGCACAAAGTAGATGCCCAATAATGTCTGTGGAAATTATGTCTTCATGTAAAGATTAATAAACTAAGACTCAAGGAAATAGCCTAAAATATCATGCATACTATAGTTGAGTTTGGGTAGTGTAATTTTAAGTGATAGGTGATTTTTTAAAAACATATTTTTATTGATTCAGAGAGGGAGAGAGAGAGAGAAACATCAATAATGAGAGAGAATCACTGATTGGCTGCCTCCTATATACCCCATACTGAGGGCTAAGCCCGCAACCCAGGCATGAGCGCTGACCGTGAATCAAACCTGGGACCCTTCAGTCCAATGCTCTATCCACTGAGCAAAACCAGCAGGGGCATGATAGGTGATTTTTTTAAAGAATGTTTTCTTTTACATTTATTTATTATCTAATACTTCTATAAGAGATATGCAATATATAACCTTTTTCTTATCCTGATATAAAGTACCTCAAAAAATCAAATACATGTCAATGTGATTTTAGTTTAGGCATGTACAAAATATATTTAAAATAACATTCTTACCCTTGACAAAAACCTTCCTTTTTTAATCACAGTGAAATGGCTGCTTTGATAAAAATTAAATTTTAAAAAAATTTCTAGTTCTGTAGTAACTTCTTATATCATGTCACTATGAAAATCTCTGCTGATGGTTAATTATTGTCAGAGTTGATATTAGTATTCCAGCTACAAACTCTTTAAAGAAATCTTAGTGTGACTGAAAAGGAGCTCCAGATGTTCAGATGGCTGTAATTTTGTCCTCAGCAAAGGTTATAATCAGGTTCATAATACAAGCCTCAATGAAGAAGCAGTGTACTATAGAAGAAAAATAATACTGGGCAAAAACTCATGAAAAAAAAAACAGCTCAAAATTAGTCTCCATCACTTAGTAATTATGTGTTTGATTCATCCTCTACTGTTGTAAGCCTCAATTTCTTCAACTATGTAATAGAAATCATAATAACTGGCTTACTTGCTCATTTCTTATATAACAGTATATCTGTCAGATTTCAAAGAACTCTGTGTGTTTTGGTGTGTGTGTGTGTGTGTGTGTGTGTGTGTGTGTGTGTACTGAGACTCAGCTCTTATTTTCCCTCTCTTACCCTCAAATCACATGACTTCATTAAAAAGTAATTACATTGGAGCAAGTAACCAACTATTATGAATAAAACCACTACTATAAAATTTTGAGAAGTATGCTTACATATTGTTTTACTTAAAATACAGATTTTTTAAAAGTATACGACAGTACCAAATTAAATGTGATCTTTACATTGTTTACTTAATTTTACTTTCAAACTGGTACAGCTAAAAATAGTGCAAGATTATAGATCTTGATATTTCTACATGGACAGAGTAGGAAGCTCCTATAGGCTGTAAATTCTGAAGCTTCTGAGTCATCCACCCCTTCAGCCAAATTTTTCTTCAGAAATTAGGTAATTGCCCACATTTCTTAAAGAGAATTCCAAAATAATATAGGTCTCTTCTCCCATAAGCCAGCCTCCCTGCTGATCCTCCATCAAATCTTCATTCCAGTAACATGAATTTTCTTGGGTCTATTTGCATCTCTCTTCACCTCCTCTTCTCTTGGTTCTTTAGAACTATCTATATATATAAAGAGTCAAGGGCCATTGCAACCCAATGGATGACCGAACAGACAACCAAACAGGCTGAGTGGGGCAACAAGGCCGGCAGCGGGGTAATGAGGGCAACCAAATGACTGAGCACCAGGCTGCGTGGGGCGACCCAGGCTAGCAGGGTGGTTAGTGCGAGGCAACCAAACGCCCAAACAGCAGGCTGGCGGGGGGGGGGGGGTGGCAGTGAGGGGCAACTAAATGCCCAAACAGCAGGCTGTGCAGGGTGATCAGGCCAAAAGAGGGGGGCAGTGAGGGGCAACAGGCCGGCAGGGGGCACAGATGGCGGCACCTAGGCTGGCATGAGGGGGGGCAGTGAGGGGCGACTAAGCCGACAGGGGGTGGCAGTTAGGGGTGATCAGGCCAGCAGGGGGAGCAGTTGCGGACGACCAGGCCAGCAGAGAGGGGCAGAGGGGAAACCAGGCCGGCAGGCAGAGGCGGTTAGGGGTGATCAGGCGGGCAGGGGGGCCAGTAGGGGTGATCAGGCGGGCAGGCAGATGAGCAGTTAGGAGCCAGTGGTCCCGGATTGTGAGTGGGATATCCTCAGGTTCAGGCCTAAACCAGCAGTTGATGATCCCCGGTGGGGTCCCGGATTGGAGAGGGTGCAAGCTCGGCTGAGGGGACCCTCCCAACCCCCATGCATGGATTTTGTGCACCGGACCTCTGGTATCTTTATAATCAGAAAACCCCTTATATCTTCATCTTCTCTGAAAGATCCCATCCCCCTTACTTTAAGCCAGTTGTTGTTTCTTCCCTCTCACCAGAAACATTGGAAGTATATAAATACAATCCTTGTCACTTCAAGACTAGTACTTCTCCATCTTCTTGCAAAAACTTCTGTTCAATTTTTTAAAAACTTCACTTTCTGTACCATAGTCTTCCCAGCTCTCAGTCCAATGTCCTTACCCTTGATATACAAATTCCTCAAAAGCATTTTCCATATATACTGTTGCCTTTCTCTGCTTCCTGCTCTCAGTTCAATACATTCCAACACAACTATCACCAATATAACTTTATTAAAACACTTCTTGGTAAGTTTACAAAAGGTTTGTATGTCCTCAAATCAAACTGACATTTTAAATTATTCCACTTACTTGATTACTCAGAGGCATTCAACAATAACTATACTCAAGTTCTTTAATTTTTTTCCATGTCCTACAGTCTTCTGATTTTTTTTACTGTATATTTTAACTCAACTTTCTACTTGATAGCTAAGTTTTTTGTATATATGTTGACTTTATTCATGACTCAAGGCAAATATTTCTCTTTAATCCTCTGTACACTCTTCCTTTAGTATTGAGTTCCTAAACTCATGATTGCAATTCTTTAAAAAGACTCTGAAATGGAAAGATAAATATCAAATGATCTCACTCATTTGTGGAATATAATGAACAACATAAACTGATGAACAAAAATAGATCCAGAGACAAAGAAGCATCGAACAGTCAAACCTCAGAGGGAAGGCAAGGGAGGAGAGGGTGGTGGTAGTGGTAAGAGGTCAACCAAAGGACTTGTATGCATGCATATAAGCATAACCAATGGACCCACACACTAGCGAGGAGGTGAGGGCATGTGGGGGGTGGGGGAGGAGAAGGGGAGGAGAGTGGCCGGGAAGAAGTCAATGGGGGAAAAAGGTGACATATGTAATACTTAAATCAATAAAGAATTTTTAAAAATGGTAAGAGAATAATAAAAAAGACTCTGAAATATATATTTTTTAGTCCAAAAATAACAGCTACTATAAGGAAAATAAAATTGGATAATATGTTAAAGAATGAGAAGTAGGACAAGTCACTGGAAAGGCCTCTCTAAGAAGCTATTATTTGAGTGGAAACAAGGATCATGAAAAAAGCTGCGGTCAAGTAAAGGTCTGTGAAAAGAGTGGTCTAAACAGAAATGGCAGCAATTGCAAAGTTAGTGTGCAGGGAGCTGAAATGAGAATGGTTTGCAGAGACTATGCACACAGGGTTTTAAAAGCTATCTAAAGAGTTTTGATTGTATAAGGCAGGGGTCCTCAAACTATGGCCCGTGGGCCACATGAAAATACAAATATTGTATTTGTTCCCGTTTTGTTTTTTTTTACTTCAAAATAAGATATGTGCAGTGTGCATAGGAATTTGTTCATAGTATTTTTTTAAACTATAGTCTGGCCCTCCAACGGTCTGAGGGACAGTGAACTGGCCCCCTGTTTAAAAAGTTTGAGGACCCCTAATATAAGGACATAGGGACATTGGAGAACTTTAAACAGGAGAGACAAAAATTGACTTGGGCCTTAAAAACATAAATCGACCTTGCCACTATGTGGAATAGGGAATGGGCTCCACAGGGGATGCAGTAAGATCAGTTAATAGGGTTATGCAGAATCCAGGTAAATCAGCAATGTGTGCATGAGCAAAGAATGAAGAAGAGAATATAATGAGAAACAGCAATTTTATAACACATACAGTATATTATTATATAATACTAGAGGCCTGGTGCACAAAAATTTGTGCTCTCGGGGGGTCCCTTAGCCCGGCCTGTGCCCTCTTGCAGTCTGGGACCCCTCAGGGGATGACCACCTGCTGGCTTAGGCCTGCTCCCTGGGGGATTAGGCCTAAGCTGGCAGTCAGACATCCCTCTGGCAGCCCAGGAACCCTCAGGGGATGTCCACTTGCCAGCAGGGATCAGTCCTAAGCTGCAGTTGGACATCCTTAGCACTGCTGAGGAGGCGGGAGAGGCTCCCACCACCACCGCTGTACTGGCAGCCGTCAGCCTGGCTTGTGGCTGAGCAGAGCTCCCCCTATGGGAGTGCACTGACCACCAGGGGGCAGCTCCTGCATTGAGTGTCTGCCCCCTGGTGGTCAGTGTGTGTCATAGTGACCAGTCATTCCCAGTTGTTCTGCTGTTAAGGTCAATTTGCATATCACCCTTTTATTATATAGGAGTGCCTGGCCAGACTGGGTGAGGGGCTGATGGCCGTATGCAGGCTGGCCACAGCCCCTTCAGGGTAGGAGTCCCCCCTGGGGTGCTTGGCCAGCCTGGGTAAGGGGCTGAGGGCCGTTTGCAGGCTGGCCACACCCCCTTCAGGGTGGAGTTCCTGTTGGGGTGGCTGGCCAGTCTGGGTGAGGGGCTGAGGGCCGTTTTCAAGCTGGCTAAGCTCCCCAGCGGGGACCCTCACCCCATGAGGTTGTGGCCAGCCTGGGTGAGGGGCTGATGGCTGTTTGCAGGCTGGCAACAGCCCCCAGCCACCCAAGCTCCCAGTGGAGGCTGGATGGAAGCAGGTATCTGGGATTTATTTGTCTTCTAGAATTGAAACTTCGTTGCCATGAGCGGAGTCCACAGCCAGCTCATGGCAGGTGGGAAGCTTGGCTTCCTCCATAGCCCAGGCAACCAAGCCTCCTGCTGGCTCCAGCCCCATGGCTACCCGTGGCCATCTTGGTTGGGTTAATTTGCATATAGTCACTCTGATTGGCTGGTGGGGTGGTTTAGGGTGTAGCAAAGGTACGGTCAATTAGCATCTTTGTCTGTTATTAGTGTAGATGTAATATTCAGAAAGCTTATTGATTATTTTGTTGTTGAATTTGATACTGCATATGAGTTGTCAGGAAAAGAAGGAAATCAAGAATGTCTTCTATAGTTTTACTTTTAAAAATAAGAGGATTTTGGTGCAGCTTAATAATTTGGAATTCAGAAATGCAAATTAAATAGTACAGATCATGTCCCACATTTCAAAAAATTTAAGGTGTCATAATGTCTCATTTTAGTGAGCATATTGGGAAATATAGGGTGTCCTAAAAATGTACATGCACTTTAACAACTGATAGCTCAACTGATGTTTCTTTCTTTTCAGATTTAACCCATTGGAATTAATAATTATTCAAAGTGTGTATACATTTTTTGGGATACCCTATATGATTCTTCCATATTGTTGATTAAAGTATATATGAGTCCCAATTTGGGTTTGATACATCATTAAGTGAAAAAACTTATAAAACACATGTGCATCATGAAGCAATTGAGGTATTACTATTAATATTAATAAAAGTATAATTCTGTTATATGTTTCTCATATATATTTGTAATGGTTGTTTTAGCATAATTCACACTCTGAAAATATGCACTTTAAGTATGCTATATTAGGCAATTCAGATCATTGTTACAGTGATTTCAAAAGTCACCCAAATGCTTAGAGTAACTATCTCTGTTGATGAGTTTTGGGTACAGAAACTTCAAATCCGTTTCTGGAAAATGAATTATTTTTTGTTGAGTAGAATTAGATCACAGACACTCACTAAAAGCCTAGATCTATTTTCTGGAAATTTCTGTTGACTATAACTAATGCAGCCACTTACTCTAATGCTATGTTTAGTTGTTCTCTGCCACCATCCAGTTGTTTTTATCTGGCATATCATATGTGCTCACCCTCTCAAAGCTGGACTATTCCAGGAAATTGCCTGTCAGACGTCTGAACATCTACTGTTCTGAGGCAATCTAGCTTTTTTTTTTTTTAATATTAGTTGAATTCAGAAAAAAAAATTGCCCAAAAGAAAACACAACATTTTAAACAAAACACTGTTTTCTAAAATAAAAGTAAGATGCGTCAAATTAAGCTCGATTATAGACACTGACATAAAAAATGCATAGAGAATTAGAAAACTAGAATGAATGTATATTTTGTGTCTTAACATTCACCAAGAAAAAAATGATAAAAAGTATAATGTTTTTCAAATGGGAAAAAGCTAAAATAATAGTCAGGGGGAAGAAAAAGACCTGACTTTTCTCATTGTGTTCTAGTTTGGAAGCTACTCAAAAGTATTCACTTTTCTAGTCTTGGATGTAGAGATTAAAAAGGAGAAACCATAATGTATAACAGAAAAAGCTTGTGCTTTATCACTAATCATCTTGGGGTCAGATACTTATCAACAGTATATTCTCAGATAAATCACTTTCTATGTCTAATTCTTTGTTTCCCATACATGTAAAATGGAGATAATTAAGATACTTGCTCTATATGCAACTCAAGGTAAAATGCAGTGTACACTATCAATATGGTAAAATGTGTTAATAATGTGAGAATCCTTTGTAAACTGCCATGCAAATGATCATTATGGTATCACTGTGTTAATCCTGAGATTGGATGAGATCATCCAATTCTCCACAGATATTGATGCCACAAAAATGTATGAACAATATTATTAAGCCGCATTATTGCTTTGTGAAGGAGAAACTGGAGAGAGCACAGGGCACACTCTACTGGTTGACATTTCATTAGAATTGTCCCTGAAGACTATTCTGATGGTAAGGGGGAGCACTCCACTGTGCTATGAATAAGAGAAAACAAGCCAGAACTAGTAGTTCCAGCCTTTGAGGAGCATTCCATCTGGTTAGGACAAGACAGAAAAAGTGAGATCAAAAGTAAGTTTGCAGCCCTGGCCAGGTAGCTCAGTTGGTTAGACCATCATCTTGATATGCCAAGGCTGCAGTTTCAATCCCAGGTCAGGGCACACACAAGAATCAACGAATAAATGAATAAATAAGTGGAACAACCTCTCTCTCTCTCTCTCTCTCTCTCTCTCTCTCTCTCTCTCTCTCTCTCTTTCTCTTGTAAGAAAATGCCAGAATTCAAATCATCCTCTGGATTTCTGTAGCATCTTTTCCTACCCTGTCCCATACAGGGATGACATAAACAGAGTATTTCAAGTGGGAGAGCACACTTCTAGGAGCTCAGTGAGTTATATATGTAGTAAAATGCATATTAACCCCTAGGATATAATTGCCTTGTATATAATGCAATGATAATGGCATAGGAAAGAAATTTTTCAAAAATTCTTTGATGTCATGCTAATATGATACAGGTAAGTATGACAACATTTCCTGACAGGCTCAATTTACACAGATTCTGAAAATAAAATCCAAATTGACTTCAGAATGGAAATGGGTTGATGTCTACATAAATCTAATTTAAAGAAATCTATATATATAAAAGCCTAAGCAACTTTTCATCCGATATCTATGACACACACTGACTACCAGGTGGCATACACTCAATGCACAGGCATGGGAACATGGAACAGACTGATGAATCTCAGAGGGAAGTGGGGGAGATGGGGGAGGACGAGAAGAGATTAACCAAAGATTTTATATGCATACTAGAGGCCCGGCACATGGATTCGTGCACCAGTGGGGTCCCTTGGCCTGGCCTGCAGGGATTGGGCCAAAACCTGCAGTCTGACATCCCCCCAAGGGACGCAAGAGGGCACAGGCCAGGCCGAGGGACCCCACTGGTGCATGAATCCATGCACTGGGCCTCTAGTGTTTTATAAAGTAATAAAAAGTGTTTTATCAAATTATAATATAACACATTTTAGTTTTATGTGCAACACTGGCAATGATTTATTTATCCATGATAACCCTTAGGTAACAATAAAAAAAACTTCTATTGTGTTTCTAGTCGCTAGAATATATGCAACAATGCTATGCCTATATGACAAAAAAAATACTTTAGTATTAGTATATTAAAATAATAACAGCCCTAGCTGGTTTGGCCCAGTGGATAGAATGCCAGCCTGCAGACTGAAGGGTCCTGGATTCCATTCCAGTCAAAGGCATGTATCTCGGTTGCAGGTTCAATCCTTTGCCCTGGTTGGGGAGCATGCAGGAGGCAACCAATTGATGTATCTCTCACATCAATGTTTCTCTTCTCTGTCTCTCCCCTTCCCTTCCACTCTCTTTCTAAAAATCAACAGAAAAATACTCTCAGGTGAAGATTAAAAAATAAATAAAAAATAAATAGAATAAAAGGTAAATCTCCTTTTTAAAAAATGAATAAAAATAAAAACAGTGTTCAAATTTACAACAGTATTGAGATGAGAATTCTAAGTAACCTAAATAGCTAGCTACCACTGACACTGTTGACCAATTCCCTATGTTTACTAAGAAATACACTATGGAGCTATGCATTTATACAGAAAATACATTTTCACAAATACATATATATTTGTGCATCTATTATATACTTTGGCTTCAAATTTGTATAGGTTCTCTCACCCTATTGAGCTGGACTCATACATAAGCTCATTTGACTCTAGGAAAAAGATTTTGAGTCCAGTCCAACATGAACAAGAAATACAAGTTTTCTTACATCTGATCTCCTTTCTTGTTCCTATGTGTCCTTTCAAATGAGGGCCTATTCTTAGGCTGAATCTCATCACATTAATAAAGCAGAAAGAGCACAATCAAAGAGGAGAGAGAATTTTTGAAAGCACACTTAATTTTAATTTTATTTTTACAAAACTCTAACCACAACTGGTGGCCCCACCCTATCATTGATGAGTCTATTTCTATTATGTCTTTGTATCTATATATATAATCTAGATAGATAGATAGATAGATAGATAGATAGATAGATAGATAGACAGATATGCTAATTAACCAGGACGCCATAACAGGTCGACCTGACAGGAGGAGGTTGCACAGGCAGCATCGGGGGCGGGGCGGCAGGGGTCTCTGTGTGCCTGCACTGGGGGAGTGCCTGATAGCAGCGGCTGCAGCTGCTTTAAGGGCTGGAGAGGGAGGCAGGGCTGGAGTGGCAGCAGTCATGGCTCATGGCTGCTGCGGGGCCCAGGGAGGGAGGCAGAGCTGAACCGGAGGGTGGGCAGCACTGTGCAATTTTGAATCTCGTGCTGGGCTCCTAGTACAATATAAGCATTATCTTTACTGGAAGAGAGAAGTGGCAAAAAGCCATCCTTAAATTTCTCTTGACAGTTATGACACTAAAATGGAGGATTGCATCTTGTGAACTAATATTTGATGTAATGTTTTATTTTATTCCATATGAAAATTAGTAACATTTTAAACAATCTAAGCATATTTTTTAAAGTGTGTATAAAAAATGTGACACTAGAACTTTCCAAAGAATAGCATGAGTATTTGTTAAATGAATGCAGAAATGAATAAACTGTCTTCTGCCAGATCCAATTAAGTTCCTTCAGAATTTCTCAGGCCTAGAGTAGGTGACTAATCAAGAGCCAAGTAAATAGAAATTCCAAAATGTCTCCTTCCTTATTTCACACACATTGGCCAAAACTTCCTTTATAGAAACAAACCTAAACAGCATTGTCAATCAACTACTTTCAGAGCTTAGCAAAAATTGCTTTCCGTAGAACAACTAGCCTATTTGAGCAAAGTTGATTCATTTCGTTTCACTTCATTTCAATGAAATTCACTTCACTTGCTTTAATCAATCCCATTATTTACAGTGATTTGAAAGCAGCTATCAAAATCAATGACCTCTTTAAAGGGTTGTGATGTAAAGTATATAGCAATAGTCTATAAATATAGCATATTTCACAAAACTTGGTCTATGCTACTATCAAGCACTATGTTCAAAGGCACATTAGGCAATTATGAGCTTGTAGAATAATCTGTATTGTTTTGGATGATATGTGACTTACATACTTTTTATATTACAGTGAGATCTAAATTTATTCTCATTCTCTGAATTTTTACACAGCTATACATTTTCAAAACACTCTCAAGAGAATTCATAGAACACCTATTTTCCATAAAAATTGAGTGATGCTTTAGCACCAAAAGAAAGATCATTCATCCTATTCTATAATTGTGTTAACTCTATCACATATTTAATTTCATTTTTAAAAATCTAACTGATTTAAACTATGTATTCCTTTGTGTCAAATACCAATTCTGAGAACCTAAGTATTTTAGTGGTACATCTATTATCTATTCAAGTGAAAAAGTCCTACAATTTTCTGAGAATCGGGCATCCAAAATTTGAGACATTTTTCAAATTTATACAAGAGGTATCATTACAAGCCTTTTATTTTTGACAGTGTTATCACATTTCTGGTGGTTATCTCGCCATGTACTGCATACATAATACATGTTTTTTGTTGTGTTTTTCAATTAGGCTATTGTAAGTACAAGCATCGATAAGAGTTTTCCCTTATATATTCACATTATTCCAAGAAATAGGCCATTCGATGATGATGATCCAACTGCTACTCAGTCCTTAGCTCAAGCATATATAATCTAGTACACTTGCCCAAGATTCAATCTGAACAGTAAAAGAAGAAAAATAAAAAAGGTTAACTTTCAGTTTAGGTGGTCATCGCACCTTAATTTTTCCAAACCTTTATCATTTGCTCTAAAATTAAGAGCATCTGATTGGTTAAATATAGAGACAGTAAAAATATGTCCTCTAAAAGTAGATGCAGGCCCAGAGCAGGGCTAGTGGGACCAAAACTGAATTTCAGCGGCCCTCACTTGGATCCTTTTGGTCATCACAATTTGCAAAACAAATTCATTTTAGGCAGCTGGGGATTCATAAACCCCTAAGCTGTTGGGACAAAGATTGGGTTAGAGCTTTTTTTTTTTCAGTTTTACTGAGATTTAATTGACATTCAGCACTGTACAAGTTTTAGGTACAGCATAATAACTTGGTTTACATATAATGGATAATTATTAACTACCATCCATCATCTCACATAGACATAAAAAAGGAAAAAAAATGTTTTAAAAGGTTTTTCTTTGTGATGAGAACTTGGCGACTTAGCGACTTTCAAATATACTATACAGCAATGTTAACTATAGTCATGTTATACATGTTATAAATTACATCACCAGGACTTTACTTATCTTATAAATGGAAATTTGTACCACTTGACAAAAGGGAAACTTTTTAATCTCCTCAGAGAATGAGACAAATGCTTACCCTAAAGGAAAGGACGGGATACCCAGATGTATGAGGAAAGAGATATTACCAGGTAAGGGTGTATAGAATGAAGTGGGAATATTGAGGACTAGTGAGAAAAACTCAAGTAAGCTTCAAAATTTGTTCACTTCATGAAGGTGCTGACATCTTACTAAGAAAAAATACCATTCAAGCCAAAATAAAAACAAAAATGAAATCAAAGTTGGAATTTCTATGTGACGCATGGTTGACAAAGTAGATGAAGAACTGGGTTTTCATTATAGATCTCAGCAAGGGACATACTGGAGAGGAAAGGGCACAAGCTTTCCCTGTGGTGAAGAGAACTGACAGCAATAGCTGCTCACAGGTCATTTTGGAGGACAGGCATCTCTGTAAGGAGAAGGGATACCACCACTGCCTTCATATGTGGCCCAGAGGCCATGTAGAATGTACGAAAGGCTTCAGATCTTTGAACTAAAGGCTTTGGTACAAGTTCCGCAGATACTGCTCTTGGACAAGAATAAAAAAATAAATACATTCATTTTTATTACTTTCATAATCTTATGTTGGAAAAATAATTTGATAAATAGCATGTATACTCTAATTCCTGCTGGTGTTTATTTGTAATATAATATATAGCTTTATTAGAATTATAGCAGTATAAAATGCACAAATCATCTCTAATTGTCCCTGACCACACTTTTATATGTATGTGTATGTATATGTATCTAGAGACTAATGCTATTACTCAGCTCTGCTCAAGTGTGAGAAAGTAGTGTACATGATTATTAGAATTCATGGACTTGCTTTATAAAGAGACAGGTTTGAAATACATGCGTACATTTTTGATAAAAGTATATAAACTTTCTCTTGTCCTTATTCATAATTTCAGCATTTTTGTACATCCTCAATGAGTGTGTTAGTTATGTTCAAGGCCTTTAATTGCCAGAGAATTAGTGTAATTTGCTATGCATCTGCTGAAAATCCCTGAATGGAACCTATTCCTAAGGATGAATAATTGTAAGAGGAAGTGTGTTAGGCCAGCTTTCATTTTCCTTTTTGATATAACTTTTTTTAACCTTGGTACCAGTCCTACTCATATCTACAAATGACTTATGTGAGACAAAATTCCTTTAAATCAACTTTCTATAGTAATTTCCTTAATAGACAGCTAACACTGTAGCTTTATCCTCTGAATTGTCAGTTTGGCTATCTTCCAATTCTCTCAACTTTTTGAAGGATTTTTAAATCTGGAAAAGGTTTATTTCTCCCACTAAAGCTGAAATTCCAGTAGTTGGTTATGCTTCAGATACCAAGGTATGCACAAAATCACCTGGTTTCAGACCTGTGGAGTGTTTAATGAGTAGCTGGTCGATACTAGAAGGTACTCAAGAACCTTTCTCCATATATCTCTCTGGTATACTCAGCAGGATAGCTACCCTCATACCACAGAGAACTGGAAAAGGCAGAAACCAGAGGCAGTGCCAAAAGAAAAGATCTTGTTGATCCTAAGAACTCAGAATTCTTCTGTCTTTGGATCAGTTTTAATTGGGTCAATAACTTTGATACTTGATTTGCTCCTTGACCAATTTATCTGAAATGTTTGTTTGTTTTTGCATTTTTCCTCCAAATGCCTGCGCTGAAGTCCTAACTAAATTTCCTTTGTCTCTGGGTAAGAGGTAGGAGGTACTATCCATAAACTGTCAGGATCCAATGACATTGCAGAAATGTACTCTCTTTAATGAGGGTTCTTCAGTGAGTGTGGATCTCTTGATAAACCACAGCAACACTTCCATAAGTCTTTCCTGAATATGAATTTTCTTGTTAGCAAAGGTAAACTTGTTTCTTAATCTGTAGCATGCTTACATACCCAGTATGGTTGGGGTGTTGTTCCATATTTCAGTCCCTCTTCCAGAAGCCTCTACCAAGGTTGTAGTTAATTAGCCCAACAAAGAGCAGCTCTTCATGCCCCTGCAACAGACTGTGGGTCCACTCGTGGCCCATCCTGCTTCTACAAATAAACAGTAATTCTAGACTAGGCAGCTCCAAGCCTGCAATAAGCATGTGTGTAGTACTGCTGCTGCTGCTACAAGTAATTTGTGGGAAAGGCTGACTTGGTTTTAAACATACTTTATATAAATATGCCTCCGAAGTTGATCTCTCTTTGCCTGTGATGACTGTTTCCTGACTAACATCTAGTTGCTTTCTTCTTTAATTCTAGCCTTCCAGTTTCTGCCCTTTGAAAGATCAAACTGTACACTTATTTTGGCTGGCATCCCTATAATAGAATATTTTTTATCTTTGTGAATTGCGCATGTACATGTATGTGTGTCTTCCTAACCCAAGAGCTTTTCTTTTGCTCAATAGTGAATTCTGACTCATATTCACTATCAGCTCTAGGATAACCTAGAACATTTCTTCACTTCTATCACCTGCTTACTAAACACAATTACCTTATCCCAGGCCACTGGTCTTGATCTTCAAGTCAACGGGGTTCTCACCATTACCACAAAATATGACTTTACCATAGTCTTCAGACTGCCATACTGGTCAGATTAACTTGAGCACATTTATCTAAATTAAAATTTCTCTCTCAAATAACCACATAAATAGTATTTTTCATTTAAATCAGAAGACAAGAAAGTGTTTCACTAAGAAAATGCTAATTCTTTTATTTTGTACCTATTATACCTCTCTTAGGAGGATTTTATAAACCAATTGTACTCTGAAAAATGTTTATGCCACAAATTTATTACTAAAATTATTATCAAAGGAAATAAAATATTACACATTTATAATTTTGTACATTATTCCTCTTTACCCATTGTAAAATGTGTTTTATAGCATGTATGTTATGTTGCATGTAATTATAATATATAATAACAGATGGCTTTTAAGAAACAAAACTATTAAATTATAGTAGCACAAAACTATGTTCTGTTTTAGTGAAAATATTTAATTTTAGTTTATGTTTCCCTTGGTCCTCTAAACCTCTCAGGCATGCTCCCACCATACCACTTGCTGTCTCTCTACACATAATTCCCTTCCCCAAATATACTTCAGTCCTTTACACAAACATCACTTTTCGATGAGGCTTCCCTAACTACACTATTGAAAATTTCAACTTTATTTCTCAAATCTCCTCTTCTCCCTCCCTCCCCCACCCCATTTTCATTTTCTCTATGATAGTTATGTATGTTTTATTTACTAATCTGTCAGTAAGAACCTAGGCCATCTAAAGACATTACATATGGTTATAAAAATATAAACCATCCCCCTTAACAGCAGAATATCACTGTAGATATTTCCATGCCCCTCAGTCAAACAGCCTGTGAAGAAATCATTGCCAACTACCTTTATGGATAGGGATACTCATGTGATCAAGGGATATAACAGACAGATGGAACTCTCATGAGACCTCTTTAAGACTCGGGAAGGTCCATTTTTCACTTCATCTTGCCTGGAATAAATCTTTAATGCTGGGAGCGGAACAACCAACTTATACCCATAATGTGATAAGTGGGAGGGCAACACCATTGGCTAAGAATGGTTGATCAGAAAGATTGGGCTTAAATCAATGGGCATTGGAGGCGGACTTCCTTTTGCCAGACACCCTTGTTATGTGAGAATAACAGTCCCTCACCTGATTGAACCACTATTATTTGAGTTTTCTGTTACAAGCATTTAAACAAAAATCCTGGCCTATACAAATCTAAAAAAAATCTCACAAATTTCTACCTTCTAATTGATCCTCTGCCCTGAGAGTTTACGTATAAAATATACTTCACAACTTTAATATAATACATACCTCACAACTTAGGTGATTATGGCTACTCCTCACTCCCACAAAACACAGTGTGAAGGCTTTCTGTCAGATATTTAATACATTTTATTCACCAAGTTGGGAGCTTTTTAACACTTGCTAATGACTGCTGCTATCTTCTATCAGTGATTTTCTAAGTGATTGCTGGCAGATATTATTGTACCTGCTACATCTATTTCAAGCACATGGTCAGACTGACCTGGTACAATATATTTGCTCTGAGAGCTGATTGGACCGTATTGTCAGATTAAAGAAGAACTGAAGGAAAAAAAAATCTACTTTAAAAATTTTTGTAAAGCAAATACCCTGAGTCACTTTTGGAAGCTGTTTTTCAGTCTACCATTCTAAAAATCTCATGCCACTGCCTTCTTAAATGAAAATGACACTGTTGGAAGATGAACTCCAAAGGGCAAGTATTTCTGTCCCTTTTGTACAGTGCTCGATCCAGGGACATTGTGTGGCACAGAGCAGACATTAAAGAAATAGTTGTTGAATTGAATGTAATAAAAATGGTCCAGTTTTTATTATTGCCTCTTTGGGGAAAAATGCTGCATTTAGGGATAGATTATTTCCAAATTTAAAAACCAGCAACCCCTTTTCATTACTAAGCAGAAAATCAATATTCCCATGGAACATTCAAATATATGTTTTGAGAATAAGTATGTTTTTCTGACTTTTGCTTAGAGTAGCTGGCAACATCATATATCAAAAATCCAAACACATAAATATTAAATGTGTTCATTGTTCCTTCTTCGGTCACTAAATATACACACAGGCCAGGATCAAGGACTCAGCCCAAATATGTGGTATGAATGAGAAAGTAAGAGGAAGAGCTAGGTCCAGTATACCAGTGTCTTTCAGATCAAGGGCAGCAGTAATGGTCTTAATCCAGAGAGAAGCAAACTTATTGAGGATACCTCACTGAGATGCAATACAGCATAGACACTTGAATGACTCATAAAGGAAGAGAAATAAGAGTTCCAACTGAGAAGATTTCCTTCAAATTAAGCATTGATTATAATGAACATCTTATAAAGCAATGCTGTTGAGCTAAGTTTTACAATTGAATATCAGTCTACTCTAAATATGTTGCACTTCTGAGATTAATCCACTTCTTCAGCTCTAATAGCCAGGGTGTTAGCTGATTTCCAATGAAGACATTTCTGTTTTAGACTGTTCTCTCCCAATTCAATGTCACCTTAAACCATCTCTTTTTTAAGTCTTGGCAGCTCAGTTTAATGAAAAACTTAATTTCAAAGTACAGTCCTATAAGACATGCTGAAGTCTACTTAAGTAAATAGAGGTTTTAGGCTTTAATAAAAAGAATATGAAATTTAGTTCTTTTCTAAATTTATATCAACCTATTTTCAGAACAGTATCTTATCAACAGCCTCTGCTATTAGATAACTCCCTTACTGTCTATATTTCAGGGTTTCATCTCACATGTCACATCTCTTGCTGTATTACCTAATATCTGACAATGCCTTTCACTGAAATGGTAGGTGTTTTGGAGCAGGGGACAGGGAAGAAAGTTTAATGATTCTGCTCTGAATAAGTTTTGGCGATCTATCGAGCATTTCATCCTAGCTTGTCTGAGGTTTTATTTTTCCTTGATATCTAGGATATCAGATTAATAGTTGATATTGATCTTAAAGTGTTTTAGGAATCTGAGTATCAAAGGATGAAGAAAAGACATTTTTGAATAATGAAAATATGAATGTGACTTCTAATTCCTCTGATTGCCAGTGAGAGGATTTTAAGCAAACCATTTAACTTCCCTGAAATGGTTATTTTTTTTATCTACTGAATCCTAGTCATGACATTCATAAAAATATTGCAATAGTTATATAAAATAATGTATTAAATTGTCTGAAATATAGTTCTTGCCCAAAGATCATTGCCTATTATGTAATAGCATACTACTTTAACTAGCAAAATTACTAAGAGTGATGAAAATGTAGAGAAAGCTTAAAAGCAAGAATGATATGTTTAAAAAATAGGCAGAAGGCAAATTCACAGATTAAAGCCATGAGGAGAATGGGATCAGGAAGTCACTGGGTTATCTATATTACAAATATATTAAAATTCTTATATTCTCTGACTCAAGAATTCAAGCATTGCTGACAGCTGCCTTTTGAGGAGATTAGAGCATATGGGGACCCAGTTCTTGGACATATAATTAAATTCAAAAATTGGTTCTAGGAATCACTGAGCAAATGATCATGAATCAATTATTATTATAGACGGTTTATCGTTTGTTATAAATTATTTTATAATCATTAAGAATCAATCTATACTTATTAAAGTAGAGATGGTATAAGTAAGTATTACACTGAGATAATTATTACTCTCTTGAAGTCTCTGTAAATTTTTCAAAATAGCAAAATTTTCTCTAATGTTTAGTAAAACATTTATGAAAACAATTTATCTAAGCAAATTTTTATATATTTACAAATATATTGCTTCTGTAAAAACATACCACAAAAATACACAATAATTTATTAACCTCTTTAACTTAGTTTTAATCTTCCTGAACCTATTCACTGACCCCTAATTGCTTTTCCCACTACAGTCATTTCCATCACCTTCATTACAAATTATGTTCTATTTGCACTGAACTTCTTTCTGTTCCTGAAATAAACCGTTCTCACTTTCATCACTATATGGGAATGTTGTGGGATCTTATTCTAAACAGCTCTCCAGGATGTCTTTCTTGACCTTAATACATTGGATTGCATACCTTCCCTAATTGCTCTCACAGAACCAACACTTAAGACTTCCTCAACTAAGCACCTATAATATTATAACAGCTTACTTAGTTGTTGGAAGCTGGTCCATCCTTGCTGCTTGACACAGTCGCTGCAGGGAAGAAACATGTGCACAGCACATGTTTCAAGGGACCTGGCGTATATGGCATACTGTTCTTAATATGTTTGCTCCCCCTCTTAGCGCTATGTGTTTTAACCAGGGCCACCTCTCTGAGAAAGGTTGTTTCCCCAGGTGGGGATGTTTCCCTGGAGTTGGGGATTGACGGGACTGGGGAGGGGAATGAATCGGTAAAACCCTCTAGTGTTACAGAAATACCATGTACTAGTTATGAAGAACTTGGACTAAGACTGTTGGCAATAAATTTGGGACTTGTTGGGCCCACATCCCCAGGGGTCTGCCCACCAGGGAAAGTACCAAACCTATACCCCTGGAGACTCACTGACACAGGGCAATCCCAGGGAAGGCAAGCAGTGGCGCTGGGAGGACATAACCTTTACTGGGTAGGATAATCTTCTTCAGTCACTTCCTTGTAGCGTATCAGTAGAGCAGAATAGTGACCTTGGGATAGCCCTTATAATGGAACACAGATATTAACTTAGACAAGATTAAAATCAACAGACTAGATAGAGACAGGATTTTTGGCAAAGGTCAGATAAGAAACTATGGACATGAAACCAGGAACTGTAGAAAGCCAAGGGAGGACCTAACACATACCATTATGTCATGCTTATAAATACAGTTGTAACAGAATGAGAGAGAAAAAGAGAATACCTGGCTATGCTGATCAACTGAATGCTGTCTCTGTGTTATTCCTTCTTCTCCGACTCCATCCACACCTTTGGGAACCCCTGGACCTGCTGGGGCTGAACCCCAACACTTTGTGGACTTGTTTTACCCACAAAGACAACAAACACCATGAGGCCAAGGATCATAATTACATTGGTTCACACTTAAATCACTAGTATCTGGCTCAATAATGATCAAAAAAATGAACTTGGGTAAGAGAGAAAATTAGAAAGATATGCTTATGGGATAATAAATCCTAACACACACATTTGTACACAAATTTGAAAGGTTTTTTGTGGTAAAAAACAACAACAACAATTTGTTACTTCACCTGGACTTTTGATCAAGCTCAAGGAAGTTTCCCTTAGGAGGTCTGTGGGTAAAGCAGTACTGTAATTGGTATTTCTAGTACAATTAATACCATAATGAAGGATAATATTTGTTCTGCCCATGTACACACTTTCTACAAATACACCTCTGAGGTCATAGGGAAAGGCACAGTCCTTGCTTACCTAACAACAGTGACATAACTTGAAATCAGTTACCAGGATAAACAATAGCTAAACATACCAATAGAGTGCACAATTAATTCATAAGTTTGAAGGGAATGCACCACATAATAGGTTACTATTCAGAGTGATGTAAGATTAAGTATATTTATTTTGTCCAAAAATATTTGAGTTGCATACTCTGTGTAAGGCACTCTGTTAGAATTGTGCACAATAATTCTAAAACTCAAATACACACACACACGTCCTCTATGTTGACAAGCAAAATCAGATAAATTTTTAGGTAGATATATTTCCTTATAAGTTTGTGGAATGGGATAATCAGTTCTTGCTGAAAAGATCGGAATAGATACATCTTCATGGAACACGTAGCATTTACCCTTAGCCTTAATGGGAGCGAGTGATGACAGGACAATAAATGAGTGGACTGTGAAAAGTCCAATAAAAGTAGAGTTTGTGTTGAGAGACAAAAACAGAGATGCTAGGATATATATTTGGGGAAATTTGAATAGTGTATAGAGTTCATGCAGAAATATGACAAGCCATTAAAAAGACGTTTAATCTGAAAAAGCCATAGTTCTGAATGACAGGGTAAGGATCTGGGATGTAGTGAGCTCATCTGACATGGCTGTCTTCTTCTAGATTTATTCATGAGAAAGAAATTCACTTCTGTCTCTTATATGGTACTGTTATTTTAAGTTTTCTGTCAAAGAAAAACCTAATCCTAAAATAACACAGAGAAAAAACACCTTTTTTATAACTTCATCAAATTGTTACCAGGATAGACTTGTTTTGAAAGACTACAAGAATCAAATTGGGACTAAGTGGTAAATTTACAAATAATCAGATATTATTTCATAGATTACTTACTGAATTTCTGCTATGTGTCAGATACTGTGCTAGGCATCAAGAATACAGTGTAAGCTAAACTAAAATGGCAGGGTCTTCCTAAAATGCTCTGTTTGATTAAGAGTAAATATTTTAATAAGGTAATTGTTTGTTTTAATTAATTTATCTTTACTGTTGAAAGTATTACAGATGTCCCCTTTGTTCTTTGTTTTTTTCACTATTGATCCCCTCCACCCTCTGGCCGCCCCTCCCAAGCCTTCACCACACTATCTTCTGTGTGCATGGGCTGTCTGCATATAAATCCCCTGGTTAACCTCTCCCCCTCCCAGCCACACCCACCCCACCTTCACGCTGAAAGTCTCAGCAGTCTGTTTCATGGTTCTATGTCTCTGAATTTATTTTGTTCATCAGTTTATTGTGTTTATTAGATTCCATATATGAGTGAGATCATGTGATTTATCAAAAATAAGGTAAATATAGGGGTGAGCAAAAGTAGGTTAACGGTTGTTCATATGGAAAAAGACATGCAGGTTATGATTATTACAATAGCTTTTTAACTCAGAATGTCCAATGGCACAGTAAACCCGCTTTTGCCCAGCCCTGTTTATAATTTGGGAAAGCTCTATGAAAAAAAGGAAGAGAGGGAACTTTCAGGTGGTCAGAGTTGCCCATATGTGGAAGTGGCTACTTTTATCACTTCATATTGTTGGTTTTCAAACTAGATGACATGTAGGCACAGAGTAGATGACAGCTTGGGAATATGGCAAAGAAAATAAGCTGCCTGAAATTAAAGGTTCCACATACACCATGCATAGATCCTTTGACTTGGATTCTTACAGAAATTATTGTATAAATATTAAGGTTTTTTAAGGAATAAATTCTCAGTACTCTGTTTTAAATTTTATTTTATGTAGCTCACAAAATGCTTTTGTGTTCTGGTTGATAAGTGGCTTGATAGATTTTGTGGTATTGAAAGAAGCATCTTTAATTCCAGATTTATACTTCGGCCTCCTCAGTAGTTAGCATGTCTTTTATCTTCCACCATGAGATTTGATGGGAATGCTTAATGATATGTGTTGCAGAGAACTCATATGGTTTCAGGCTGATGTTCAGTTTAACCTCTAGGGAGCCAGATAATTCCCCAAAGACATTATAATGTTCCATGTTCATAATGTAAATGATTTGGGGAATTCAAAGAAAGCAGCATAACATATAATTGCCTTATTAATCCTGTAAAGTCTCTTATTCTAATGAAAATAGCACAACGCCTCACAAACAGCTAGTGTGCTGCTTTTAAAAGCACTCTGCTGCACCATTAGGATGAAAATATACACTGATGTTTTCTTATTAATTCTGAAGTTCTGTGTTTACTTTCTTTAGGCAATCTATTCCACTTTCTGAAGCTATTTCAAATTTAGCTTGGCAGTCAAAAGTAGCTTAAAAGTGATCTCTACTTTTATTTTTGGAAACAATTTTCATCTTTAAATGCCCTCCTGAAACATTTCATTGTATCTCTCCAAGTAGTATTGGTTTCTCTCTCTACTAACTAACAAGTCAAAATAATGTAACAATGTGACTTAATTGATTATAAAAGAAGTTCTAATGTTTAAAAAATAATAAGTGGCAAAATAATATTAAGGGCTTGTGTATTAAAGGACCTAAAAGTATAGATATTTTTGAGAGCATAATATATAATTTAAAATATATCACGTTTTCAAGGAAATTATTGAAATGTTATTTTCATCTATAGCTCCTAATTAAGGAATGTGTCGGTGAACATTATAGAAGCAATTGACAGAAACTCATGATGAGGGTAATTCAGTGGAGGAGATAGATGACTTTATCTCACATAACATTTTTCAAGGATCCCTAGCTATTAAGATATTAGCATGTTATTCATATTCCCACATAAATGCTTTGTGATCACATCACTTTGGGAAGTGCTGGGTGATAGACTATAAAATATTTCTGTAACATAATCCTTAGTTTTACACAGAATTTCATGTGACTAATTTTGAATGTTTCATCCAAATGAATCAAGTCTTACATCATTTTAGGAATTTGGGGCATGGAGCTATGTCGCTCACACCAGGTGACACTGGGCTGAACACAGACAGAAATTGACTTCAGCAGGCATCAGATGCCCCTAAAGTGAATTCTGCTCTGTGGGGTCAGCCCCTGCACAACAACAATTCCTCTGCTGCAGTCACAACAATTCCTGATAGCCAATCAATCAGGCTGAGAGTAAGTCCTTCTGACTGACGTTCCAACAGTAATAAAGGCTCAACTAAAACAGAGGGCACACACAACACACACAAGGCACATACCTGGAGCACTGGACTCAAGTGAGCATGGAGATTGTGCCACTGAGCCCCACAGGACACCTACTACATAAGAACACTAGCAAGGCTGGGAGAGGTAGCAGGTCTACCTAATATACAGAAACAAACACAGGGAGGAAGCCAAAATGAGAAGACCAAAAATATGTCCCAACTGAAAAAAACCGAACAAAACTCAAGAAAAAGAACTAAACAAAATGGAGACCTGCAATCTACCAAATGCAAAGTTTAAAACACTGGTTACAAGGATGTTCAATGAACTTACAGAAAGAGTAGATGACCTCAGTGAGAAGTTTAATAAAAAGATAGAAAACATAAAAAATGGATAAAGAAAACATAAAAAAGAACCAGTTAGAAATGAAGAATACAATAATGGAAATGAAGAATACATTAGATGAAATCAACATGAGATTAGATTAAGCAGAGGATGGAATCAGTGATTTGGAAGACAAGATAGCAGAACAGCAAACCAGAAAAAAGAATCCAAAAAAATGAGAATATTTTAACGGGGCTTTGGGACAACAATCAAGTGTTCCAGCATTCATATCATAGGAGTACTAGAAGGAGAAAAGAGAGAGAAAGGAATTGAAAACCTATTTGAAAAAATATTGACAAAAAAACTTTCCTAATCTGGTGAAGGAAATAGAAACACAAATTTAGAAAGTGCAGAGAGTCCCAAACAAGATGAACTAAAAGAGGCACACACGAAGACACATCATAATTAAAATGCCAACGGTTAACGACAAAGAGAGAATCTTAAAGCAGCAAGAGAAAGACAGTTACTCACAAGGGTGCTCCCATAGGACTGTCAGCTGGTTTCTCAACAGAAACTCTGAATCTCAGAAGGGATTGGAATAAAATAGTCAAAGGGATTAAAACCAAGATTACTCTACCTATCAAGCTACCATTTAGAATAATAAGATAAATAAAGAGCTTCCCAGACAAAAAAAAGACAAAAATAAAAAGCTAAAGGAGTTCATCACCACCAAACCATCATTACAAGAAATGTTAAGAATCTTATTTAAGAAGAAGAAAAAAACAAAAACAGAGGAATGTGGTTATAAAGAATAAAATGGCAATAAATACTTACCTTTCAATAATCACTTTAAATGTAAATGGCTTAAATGCTCCAATTAAAAGACATAGGGTAGTTGAATGGATAAGAAAACAAAACCCGTATGTACGCTGCCTACAAGAGATCTACTTCAGATCAAAAGATACAAGACTGAAAGTAAAGGGATAGGGAAAAGTAGTTGTTTCATGCAAATGAAAGAAAACAAAAAAGGTGGGGTAGCAATACTTGTATCAGACAAAATAGACTTTAACACAAAATAGACTTTAAAACAAAGTTCAAGATATAAAGAACAAACCAGCAATTCTATTTCTGGGTATTTACTTTAAAAAACAACCACAAATACTAATTCAAAAAGCCATATACATCCCTATGTTCATTGTAGCATTATTTACAATAACCAAGATATGACAGTGTCCATCAATAGATGAATAGATAAAAAAGAAGTAGTACATATATACAATGGAATTCTACTCAGTCATAAAAAGAGGGAAACAATATGGATGGACCTAGAGGGTATTATGATAACTGAAATAAGTCAGATAGAGAAAAACAAATACCATATGATTTCACTTATAAGTGATACCTAAAAAAAATAAACTAACCATTGCCCAGTGGGAAGGGTGTTAAGGAGATGGGTGAAAAGGGGAAAGGAATCAAGATGTGCAAATGCCAGTTATAAACAGTATCAGGGATATAATGTAATGTACAGCATAGGGGATATATATATATATATATATATGTATATATATATATGTGGGATATGCTAATTATCCCAGATATGCTAATTAGTCACAATCAGTATGCAAATTGACCATCACTCCACCACACAAGATGGCCGCCCTCAAGTGGCCACAAGATAGCCAGCAGGGGAAGGCAGTTGGGGGCGACCAGGCCGGCAGGGGAGGGTAGTTAGGGGTGATTGGGCTGGCAGGGGAGGGCAGTTGGGGGCGATCAGGCCGGCAGGGGACCAATTAGGCATCGATCAGGCTGGCAGGGGAGTGGTTAGGGGGTGATCAGGCAGACAGAAGTGGTTAGGGGCAATCAGGTAGGCAGGCAGGCAAACGGTTGGGAGCCAGCAGTCCTAGATTGTGAGAGGGATCCCAGACTGGAGAGGGTGCAGGCTGGGCTGAGGAACACACCTCCCCCCAAGTGTGTGAATTTCGTGCACCGGGCCTCTAGTATATATATAAAAGCCTAAGCAGCCAAACAACCGAACAACCAGTCGACCAGTCGCTATGATGCACAATGACCACCAGGGGAAGACGCTCAACAGAGAAGCTGCCCCCCAGTCACTGCGTTCCTACAGTCAACCTCCCTTGGCTCCTCCCCCTGAGCCAGCCAACCTCCCTTGGCTCCTCCCCCCGAGCCAGCCAACCTCCCTTGGCTCCTCCCCCCGACCAACCTCCCACAGCCCTGATCGCTGGCCAGGCTGAGGGACCCACCTGTGCACAGATTTGTGCACCAGGCCTCTAGTAGTCAATAATATTCTAGTAAATATGCACAGTGTCAGATGGATTCTAGACTTACTGGAGTGATCACTTCATAAGTTATATAAATGTCTAATCACTGTATTGTCCATTTGAAACTAATATAATATTGTATGTCAACTATAATTAAAAATTATTTTTTTTAAGATGTAATTTTTATAAACATAAAGCTATAAGAAAGAAATAATTCAATTTTGGTCTCCTATAAGACTAAAAGTTCCTTGAGAGTTGAAATCATTATTTAAACTTTGGTATAGGTTCTCATTGTTATAAATTAATTAATTATTGGAACCATTGGAATTATATAATTGAATGATATAATGGCATTTCCTCTAGAATGACTAGAATATTGGGCACTTCAAATACTGAAAGTCAGAAAGTGATTATAGGAACTGCTAACTGCTCCTCCTCCCACCTCAAACACATACATACACAGGAACACAAAATTAATAAGATACTAAAGACACTAATCAAGATTTCAACTTTTTAAAAATTTTGGTCTTAATGAATGGCAGAATCACAATAGAATAATATTGTAAGTAATTCACAGTTGTAAGATTCTTAAAGGTAAATAACATTACTTTTTTTTTTTTACTATTTTAATCCATAAAATGAGAACTCCTGACTCATTTCTACATATAGACTTCAAGCACAAAGAGTAAAATATCTATTTATTCATTTTGTTTGACCAGTGATACTTAATGTAGAGAAACCTAGCATTACACTTGTTTCACTATAAACACACATTTCAAATTCTTCAAAATTCAAGAACTTTGACAGTACCCATATATATGTCATCTGAAAATACTGTTTGTGCTTCAATTGCTTGAAATAGTTAAATCAATCTCTTAAACTAAAAACATTTTTGTATATAAAACAACTGGTGTGGTGCATCTGACATCTGGACCAATTGTTAACTATAGATAATTATGTCTCTTAATGTTCCAAGCATCTATTTTCAATCCAGTTCAAATCTTGCAATTAAAATCTCTTTAAATAGGATACAGCTTTTCTGGATAATACAAAACCCTGATTGGTTTCAAATGAGAGATGTGATATCACAGAACCTTTGTCTAAAAAATGGCTTTACATTTTAAAAGCTTTTATCCTTGCTTGCCTAAAAGCAATGCAAGGTATTTTACACATATCCACTAGCATAGCAGATTTATAAAACTTAAAAATCTCTGGTGAATGAGTAAGTGTCTCTGGCACACAAAATTTCCTACTTGAAGTGAAATTAAGCATAGCTAAATTATTTAAGTTGTTTTTAGACTGATTATAAAACTGCTGTGTTGATTATGGATAGAAAATGATAAACTTTCATTGAGATTTAGATGTTGGGCCATTGGTAAGGTTTCTTCATTATCTAAATAAATCCAGGATCTTGTCCATTTCGTTTCCAAAAACATAAGTGACAACATATCACAGAATTTTAGATTCAGAAGTATCATCTCAATCTTCCTACTACCCCTTCTCCAATCTATGCACTTTGATGGGACAGTCAATTAATGTAGGTTAAAAAAAACAAACTCAGACATCAGTATCATGGTTTCCTGAGGAAAGGGTGTGAGGGGAGTTAGAAAAAGGTATAGAAGGGTAAGTGGAAAGAGGAGATTTGACTTTGGGTGGTGAACACACAATACAATATACACATGATTTATCACAGAATTGTACAACTGAAACCTATATAATTTTATTAATCAACGTCACCCCAATAAATTCAATTTAAAAAGTAGTGACAAAGTATCTTTTTAGGCACAGAAAACTGACAGACTACTAAGTACAATGAGTCTGTCCCATACTTTAGAGTCTTAGACAGATGGCACAAAGAAAATGAAAACAGTTCATTTACTGCTTGCTACTCTGTGGATCTGATGTCAGCAAAGTATGACATAAGGATCAGTCTCCTTTTTATAAACAGTTTTATTGAAACATAGCCTTGCTCACTTGTTCACATATTGTGTGGTGACTGATTTTATACTACTTGACAGAGGTAAGCAACTGCAACAGATACCATTGGCCCACAAACCTAAAGTATTTACTTTCTGACTCAAAAAAAAAAAATTTACTCCTAAACTTGATTATTAGAGGTGCTCCTAGTCCTACATTGTTTATGAGCCATTGGTTCAGTTTCTATATTTGGCTTATGAAATACTTGATTCTTCTTAAATTGTTTTTCTCAGTTTGGGCAAAGTTGATATATTTAACTTTCAATCAAAGAACACCAACTGATTCCAAAATGGGCCCCAGGAGTGGGGGCAAGCTATAGATCCTCTGAGAAATGTGAAATATTTGGAAATATTTGCCCACACTAAGATGGGGAAACAGCAGTGAGACTGCTGTTTAAAGACCAAGATGAGACGGTAACTCCCTAGCATATGCAGCTGAAAAGCAGTTAATTAATCTATCAACTGTGGCACCTAGATCTCTCAGAAAACTGGGAAGAATTCTATCTGCTTTTGTAGAGTAATTTGAATATCAGGAAGAATGTAGAAACTGCAATGGTATGCTTACGTATGACAGTAATGGACCACATAAATCTAATGATCAGCTCACTGTCTTTATTGTAAACTTAGTAGTAGAAACTAATTAGTAACTATCATTACTAATGGAGAAAGAGTAAAAATATTTCTTTTAGAATCAAGAACCAGCATTCCTTTATGTTAGGCATATTCTGAACCTTTCCCCTACACTCAGCACTATTCCATTGTGCCCACTTGGGGCTCCTGCCCTCTCTGTCGTTTTCCTGTTATTCTCATTTCAGGTATCACAAGAGACAGTTAAGTGGCTGAGAAAAGCAGCGTCCTGGACCTACATCCGACCTTCACAAGAGACATGTAAATATCCTGCCCTCCCTACTTGCTTGCTGACACCAATATACTGGTTTCAATCCGCTGTGGGAGAATGTCTCTTGGCCTGGCTCCTGTAGGCATGGATCTAACACTTTAATGAATATTATTAACGGAAAATTCTAGTTAGCAGAATAAACTTTTTAAATAATTGTAACAAATAAAATATTGAATCAAAGACATAAATGTCTATTTACATAGAATTCTCATAAAAGAACAAATGATTGTGCCCTAGCTGGTTTGACCCAGTGGATAGAGCGTCGGCCTGTGGACTGAAGGGTCCTGGGTACGATTCCAGTCAAGGGCACATGCCCAGGTTGTGGGTTCAATCCCCAGTGGGGAGGGGGGGAGTGTGAAGGAGGCAGCTGATCAGTAATTCTCTCATCATTGATGTTTTTCTCTCTCCCTCGCTTCCTCTCAAAAAATCAATAAAAATATTTTTTTAAAAAAGAACAAATTATTTTGGAGGGATTGTTTTAGTAACTGGACTGCATTTGGTGATTACTTATGTGATTGTGACTGTTTTTGCTCTGTTTACAATGTTTCTTGTGTGTGCACATACATGTCTGTGTTTATGTGTGTGTGTATTTTTTCCTTCATATTTGAACCTGTTACACCTTCTAATTTGCTGCTTTGGACAAACAACAAGACTGTCTATTTCTCTGTCTTATCTATCTGCTTAAGACTGTCAAAATTGTCAATCTGTACTTTTTATTCTGGACAGATAGACAAGGTGGTAGAGAATAGCACAAAGAAACAGAAGGATTAAAGGTTTAGGAATTTGTTCTAGACTTAAGGGGACAAGTGAAAGCAATCTTCAGGGTTCTTCTACATTATCTAATTTATTTCAATCAAAATATGAACAGTGCTAATAATGACACACATAGTCTACTTCCAACCTGATTAGCTGCCTAATCATTACATTTATAGCAACAAATGGCTGATTCCACTAGCAATTAGGACATTATTTTAATAGATGTTAAACACATACATTAAAAAAATGACAATTCACTGATCTTTATACTGTAGCTTTAGCTTTTCGGATTTTATACAGACCTTCATTTGATGTTTGTTGTCCTATTAATGGATTCTAATAAATTTTTAGAAGTTAGAATTATTGAAAATATAATGTTATTTTTTGTAAATAGAGACCTTTGGCTTATATTGACTTCTGAAATATTTGTGATAGATATTTTCTTTATCAAGGAAAATTATTTGTAGTATCCTTTCAAAAATACAATTATAAAAGAATATTGTTTCACCTAATGCAAAGCCATTTAGAATTAATTACCTGCTCAATGAAGCTGGGTGTTTTTTGTTTTACAAAATTTAATGCACATCATTTTGGCTGAAGCAACAGTGGAAGTTGATTACATGTCAGCTGCATTAGACAGACTGTCCTGGTTTATAATTGCTAGGCCGTACTGAAAATCCTAGAGTAAGATTATGTGACAGCTGTTCCCTGGTTTGTCTATAAAATTGACATGTTTGTTTCATAAAGCAATCCCTGAGATCAAAGATTGTTTTAAACTATGCAGATAATAGATTTATTGAAATAAGGGAAACAAAACAATAATGACTCAAAATTATTAATTCCCATCACTCTTGTCCCATCATTTGTATAGCTTTACTTGATAATTACTGTGCATAGGGTACATGTGTGCTTGTTTTTATAGAAACAGTCATATGTAGATCTTCTATGACATAATAAAAATCTCACAAAGATAGAAAGTGCCATAAGAAAAAAGTGGCAGACTAAGAGTTACAGAATATATCATTACATGAACACTTTATCAGCCCTTTATAACATTCAGAAAGTATATTTCTCTACAATGTAAAATTATACTATAAACACTAAAAATCAACAATTATATCATTGATAAAGTGACAAATTTATTGAGTTCATCTATTTCAGTAATAACTGTTAATATATATATGTAATAAAGATAATAACATTCACACCTGACAAAAATGTGTAAGAATAAATCATATACAGATATGCAAAAAAACTGATAAAATGATTTATAAAATATCATTACTGTTTATAAACCCATCAGTTCAGATCTAAAATTCACAATTTTGAATTTACCCTTTGACTTTATTTACTTGTTTATTTATTTATATTCTCAATGCAATTTTTAAATAAGACAGGTATGACTTCTTTTTCCTACTGAATAAAACTATCAAGTGTTAGGTATTCAATCTCTCAATCATTGAGGTGCTAGTACTATGTGCCTGTCTATTTAAAAAGTCTAGCACCTTTTTTCCAGCACTACAAATACATATTTTATATATTACTAAGACAGACCATCTTAGCAATTCCCCTTAAAATTATAGAGATGGTATTACTGAAACTATCATGCTATGAAGAATTTTTTGTATTTCATTCCTTGAATTGGAAAGTTGCCCATTTTTAATGTTCAGAATCGGGGTGTTATTATTTCAGAAGTGTTGTACTAGATGTCATGATATTCCCAGCCAGACCTCCCTAAGAAGTGCTACCTATTAGCAATAGGCACTGATCTTACCAGTAAAGTTGCTAAATAGATGGTGAAAAAAAAGCTACTAGCTTTTAAGACCAGATTTTTAACACTTTTTTATATCAGTAGTGTCTTTAAGGAAAATATATAAGTAATTGTTGAGGACATTCGTAAAAAATGTTATAGAAAGAGTTTGAAGGGAGCTAGAACTATAAATACTGCCTAGTAGATCTACCCCTGGCCTTGGAAGAATGATTTACCATCTCTGATTCTTGGTTTCCTCACTTGCAAATTGTGTCTGCTTACATGAAGCATTTTTCAAGATTATCAATATAGTTTATGTAAACTGTTACATAGTAGATCCTTAGTATTTTTTTCTTTTTTAGCATGAGTAAATGTAAATTTCTGAGAAAATGTAGGTACTATGCAAAAGTAATGTATTAGCTGATTACGACCTTTGCCTTTTCATTACCATTGTCATTCTTTTCCACCTGGACATTTACAATAACCTTCAAATTCCAATGTTCACAATGGTCCCCCAATATTATGTTTCTCCCATCTATAACTGAATTCCAATGACCGCTATTAAGAAATATTTTTTCCTTGAAACTTAATAAATCCAAATAATGTATTTTCACTGATTCCTCTTGGCTAACAGGATGTCAAAACCTTTTGTCTGTATTTAAGGTCCTTCATGAATTGGCCACAACTCATTGTTCCAGCTTTATTTACAGATACTTTCTATCATGCACTTAAGATTCACTCTCACATCCCTGCTTCCATTGGGTCCATTTTCTATTCTTGAAGTACCCTTACTTTCCTACCAGATGAAAGCTTACCATTATTCCAGGCCTTCATAAAATACTAGGTCTACTGAAAAGTCTCCCCTAAGAACACTCTTTAGCACATTAGAAATATGCTTCATTCTATACACACATACTCTCATAACCAGTGGCAACTTTCCATTTTGCACTGATGCTAGTTTTCATACAATGTATTAGTCTTCTGTCCAGTTTTCCACAAATTGCCCATCCAAACTTAAGACTGTGGCTTCTTAGAGCAAAATATTTTATCTCCATGTGTGTTGAATCCAGTATGTGGTCTACCATGTGTTAAATCAAAACCTCTGCCTTTAAGAGGGTGTGTTTTTCTCTCAGACCTTTTTTTTCTAAATGTGTAATACAAATCCCTCTGCTTAAAGTTAAACTCTATATAATTTCTCATGGTGATACATTTAGATTTCATTCCATGTTTTCTGATATAATCTGTATTACTAAATTTTTAAGAAAAACATCATGGTCAATATTATTGAAAAGATGTGACAAGGTATAACCAACTTCCTGATAATGGGAAATACGTTTATGACCACACAAGGCATGTTAAGGAGACAAGAGATGTGAAAAAATTTTAAGTGGCTTTTCATAGATCATAAAATATTCAAACATGCACAAAATAGCATGAAACTGGTGCTTCTCTATGTAGTAATAATGGTCCATGAGCTATTATTCATTAATCTTCTGTATTATCAAAAACTCACTGAGAAAATAAATGGTGCAATCATGAATAGCAAATATATTTTCCATAATCATGGCTCTCTGAAAAATTTGCTAACCACATTTGTAATTGGATGAAACATATAAGATGAGCATAGAATGATTATGTTATATAAATTAGATTCACTATTTAATAAGCACTGGTCAAAAATGGGATACTTTAAAAATATTGTATTCATTTAGGATGATTACTATATTAATTGCATGTCAGCAAATGAAATGTCAATACCACATTCCAGAACCTTTATATGTACTCAATTTTTAAAATGAATAACCTTCTAAAATGTATGAGCCCCAAACAGACTTAAAAAAGGGCTGTAGTATGCAAGACAGAACAAACCCAGCTGACAGAAGCTTTATACATCATACTTCATTGTTTACTCTCTTTTCTTCCATAATCTCTGCAAATTAATTTATCTGGGAACTAGCAATCATGATAAAATTATTCATGACAAAATTTCTCATTGTTTTTTGTTTTAACTTGAAGAAACTGAAATTAGCACCATTATCATTTAGTTATTAAAATATATTTGTTGAAGACTAATCATTGAAAGATAAGAGCTATTACAGTACCTTAGTCCTAAAGTGGTATTAAAATTCTTTTATCTCCAGGCATAAACCTAATATTGTATGCCTCAAGAAAATCAAATCACAATGTCAGCATATAAAAAAAGTAATATTGTAGAGTAAAGCAAATACATATAAAATTTTATGTGGGATGGTAAAATGAGATGTAATGTTTACCAACTTATAATGCAATAAGGAATAATTCTATCTAGGTATACCAATAGATATTCTATTTAAAATGTGGTCACTTTTACCTAACATAAAATTACAGGGCCAGAAAGAGCTCAATTTCACCATTAAATTGGATAGATGCTAATTATCCTTCTAATGAAAGTGATTGCATGGAATTCCTGATGGCCTCTGAAAGAATTTCTAAATAAAACTTTCTCTGTGTGTTATTTTTATATAAAATAAAGCTTCATGGTTGAGCTCTCCCCAAAATTCATATTTACATTATGCTTACAATGCTCAGATAACATAAAAAACTGCTGTTGTTAGTTGTAATTTCTCCTTATACTGTAGAATGTAGAAGTAGTAAAAAATACTTTTATAAGTACAGAAATAATGCTTAAGGACATTGGAAATAATCCAACAAATTTGCACAGCCTTTTAAATTCTAAATTCTTCACCTACCACTGAAGAATGTTTCTCAAGAATTTCTTGGCAGCATGCCAATCAGACTAGATGTGATTTTCAAAACAGCACTGAGAGATGTAGGTTATACAAGTGATCTATTACTAAATCTTTGACTTTGGTGATAGAAGGCAAGAAAGACATCCAGGCAATAGCAATAAGTTTATCCACTTCACTTGCTTTATTTTACTTCTCAAGTCAAACTTCTACCATTAAATTCAGTATTCTCATAATCTTGCTTGTAAACTTAAGTCAAGGATTCAGACCCTGGTAAAACCAGGTGAGCAGGAAACTGTTTCTGACTAAGCCAGAGTAGTTTGTGTGTGGCCAAACAATTCTACCAAGGAAATAAACTAGAAGAGCTAGAAAAAATGCAAATGTATTTCCTTACTAACTAGTTTTTGTCTTGTTTTGTTTTAATATAAAGGCAGCATAATGCTGCTGAGGTTACAAAGACAGACCTACATTCCATAGAAAGGATGGCTGAGAGCTCAGTAGATATTCTGCAGCCACTTTTTCTTTGGGGATATTTCAGTATTTAGGTGCTTAAAAAGAGGCTGAGGTTGTAGAAGGGCTTGAGAAGAGGACTGCAGTTGAGAGTCAGAGAAATCAGCATATATTCAAGCATTGCATGACCGAAAACATGAAATTTGGAGATGGGGTGACCAAGGTTCTGATAAAAATAAGGGTCTCAGAACCAAGCTATAAATGAAGATTGTTTTCTCTCTCAAGATATTTTCAATATTATGACTTATGTAGATAAGAGGTGAAGGTGAGCCAAAACTTTCCAAAAAGTGGAACAGAATTTTCTGTAATCTCACTGTGCTGAATACTAGTAGAGGATGATTATAATGTTTAGGACTCACTGGGGAACCAACCTCAATGAACATTTATGGCTCTCAGTTGGAATCACTGGAGGGACATGCTGAGCAGTGGTTGTTAACCAGATCTACACACATTATTACTGCAACTCTAGCCCATTCCAAATACAGCAAGTTCATGATTAGATTAAGTTCATCAATCACCTGTTCTGTCTTTCTAACCAAGGAAGAAGTAAAGCCTCTTTGATGGAAGATAACACAATCTGAAACCTCTACTTTTCAAACAATATCCGATATTCAATAAAATTACTAAGCTTGCCAAAAAAACAGGACCAAGTGATCAAAATACAAAAGAAAACATAGACAATAGGAGCAAATCCTTGGGTAATCTAAATACTGGAAATAGCAAACAAAAATTTTACAATATTTATGTTTATTTTTGTTGTTGTTATTAAGCATCACATTAGGATTTTTTTCCATTGTTTTTCAGGGAGAGTGGAAGGAAAGGAGGGCGGGAGAGACGGACAGATAAATAGAGACAAAGAGACAGACAGAGAGAGAAAGAAAAAAAAAAACACATCTATGTGAGAGAGACACATCGATTGGTTGCCTCCTGCTCCAAAGGTCCAGGGATCGAACCTGTAACCAAGGTATGTGCCCTTGACTGGGAATCAAACCTGAATCTCTTCTTACCACTGAGGAAAACCAGCCAGGGCAATGTTTACTAGGTGTACCAGTTAATAATGTGGATTTTTTTAAATAGGAGATATATATATATATATATGCGATTTAATATGTATGCTATTTTGCTGTATTGACAGCAAGCTTCAAAACTTCATATGTCAAATTTGCTGAAGGTGTTAACATCATAGATATTTTTATGCTTAAAAATGTTGAATTTCATGCCAAAAAAAGAGCATTTGTGGGAAGTTTTAATTCATAATTTTGAAGAAAAAGTTATCGTATACTTCGGGAAGCTTATGGTGCACATGCTCCATCTCAAGATGCCTGTGAACACTGGTTTAAATGATTTAAAAGTGATGATTTCGATGTGAAAGACAAAGAACGACCAGGGCAACTGAAAAAGTTTGAAGACCAACAATTACAAGCATTATTGAATGAAGTTGCGTGTCAAACTCAAAAACAACTTGCAGAAAGATTAAACGTTGTTCAGCAAACAATTCCTGATTATTTACAAGCAATGGGAAAGATTTTAAAGGAAGGAAAATGGGTGCCATATCAACTGAACGAAAGACAAATGGAAAACCAAAAAGTCATCAGTCAAATGTTACTTCAACGGCACGAAAGAACGTCTTTTTTGAATCGAATTGTGACAGGCGATGAAAAGTGGATTTCTTTTGAAAATCCCAAATGCACAAAATTTTGGATTGATTCAGGCCAACCATCAACATCGCCTGTAAGGCCAAATCGCTTCGGAAAGAAGACAATGCTCTGCATTTGGTGGGATCAGGAAAGTGTGGTGTATTATGAGTCCCTAGAACCAGGTGAAACTGTTAATACTGGTTGCTACCGACAACAAATAATCAATTTGAACCACCCTTTGAATGTAAAACAACCAGAATGTTCCAGAAGACACGGCAAAGTAATTTTGCTTCATGATGACGTACCATCACACACTTCAAAACCAGTTAAAGACACATTAAAAGATCTTTCCTGGGAAGTATTAACTCACCCGCCATATTCAACAGACCTTGCTGCTTCAGATTACCACTTGTTCTGATCAATGGCACATGAACTTCCTGCGCCGCACTTCAAAACATACGAAGAAGTGGAAAATTGGGTCTCTGAATGGTTTGCCTCAAAACAAGAAAAGTTCTATTGAGATGGTATCCACAAATTACCTGAAAGATGGGGGAAATGTGTAGCTGGCGATGGACATTACTTTGAATAAAATATTTTGATGTTTCTCTTGAAATGATTGTGTTTTCTTTGATTACGAAATTCACCATTATTAACCGGTACACCTAGTAATATTTTTCATGAAATAGAGGGAGAAATGGAAAAAAAAAAACACAGATGAAGAGATAGAGAATGAAATACACCAAAGAATTGAAATCTGTAAAACTGGAAATGAAACACCATGCCTTAGAATAGTTTCTTCCAAAGTTATTTATCATTAACTCAAGCCATATTGAAGCTTCAATATAGTTGCATGATAGTTTTCAAATATAATACTATGAGTTGTATCCTTCTTGAATTCAAGTGCTAATTGAATAAATTTTGAATATATATTGAATACTATTGTAATATGTTTTTACTAAACAATTTAATTCAATAAATCATTTAAATAAAATATAACCAAGATCCTAAGCCTCATGTTTGTTTTTTCTGTAATGAAAAAAGTAAATTAGTTAGAGTGAATCCTTGACCTCTCTCTTCATTCCATATTAACTGATGGTTTCTTTTTAAAGTGAATTTTATGTTTGCTAAGTGTGGTAGGAAGAATTCTATAAAGGCCGTGAAGATTTCAACCCCCTGGTTGAAAGAAGCCATGAATATGATGGCATTAATTCTCATGATGAAATTACTTTTTTGCAGCAAAGGTGAAAGTTTTTTGCAGATGTAAAGTCCCAGTTTGACTGTGAGTTAATCAAAGGGAAGATTATTGTGGGTGGGCATGACCTTTTCAGGAGAGTTCTTAAAAGGCTGTTTAGACTTTTGATGATAGAGGTTATCCATCTGGTCTTGAATATGCAAGCTGCTGGGTGTTCCACAGCTGCAAGAAAATGAACTCTGCTGACAGTCAAATGAGCCTGTAAAAGGACTTAGCCAACATCTGCATTTTAGATGTGAAACTCTTGAGCACAGGACCTATATTAGCCATTCCCTGACTTCTGACCTACATGTGAGATAATACTAGAGTACTGTTTCAAGCTGCTAGATCTGTGGTGATATTTATGCAGCATTGCAAATCTAATACTAAGTTTAAGAGACCTTAGTGAGAAGGCATTCCTCAATCATTTGTTCTTTGGGAGCTGCCTGACCACAAGATGGATGCATGTGACCACTGCCGCATTAAGTAGGTTGGTTAAGCTGAAACCAGAGACAAGTAGTAGTAAGTTCTCTTCACACATATATAAAGTCATACCCTTCCCTTGATTAACAATAAAGGTAAAGTTTGGACCTTAATCTAAATTCTGAATAGCTCTCATATGGTTGTGAATTAATATGGAGAAAAAAAATAAACTTCTTTTATTGGATGTTTACCAGCCCAAAAATCTATAATACTATCACTTCTCATACAATAATAATCCATTACCAATACTAGATGTCATTACTGCTAACCAAGACAAGTGAAAGAGAAATACAGCGTCTAGAAAAATAAAGTGCATCATAGGGAAAATGGTATTTCTCCATCAAAATCTGTAACAATTTCAATGTTGTCATAAAAACAATCACCCCTGAGTTTCATTATTTTCTTCCTGATGTTAAATGGATGAAAAATATAACTTTTCTTTTTAACTGCACAATTACAAAGATGGTCAGGATAGAGGAAAACTATTACGAACATAGTGTCCTTGAATGATGTCCAAGTTGTTGTTTGGAGTGAATTTGCATAACTGGCAGATTTGAACTTCCTAAATCTCCTCGACAGAAATAGTGTCCAAATTACTTTTTTTCCATAACCAAGATAACAATGTCCTTAAATAAAATTGTCACTAAATTTCCTTTTGAATTCTGACTGCAAGATTGAATAAACATTGTCTGTTCAAACTGGCTGTGAAGATAAGCATTTCATGACAGTTAATATATTTCGTATGCAAATGTTTGGCCTCTGTTTATATTGGAAGCATGGGGAAAAAATGTTACTCTATTTAATTTAGAATGTACTATCAAATCAGATGCATAAGTCCCTGAAATTAAATAGCTATTTTACTGTATCATGTTATTAAAATGGTACATTTTGTACTGAAGACAATCCAGGGATAATATGCTGATTTGAGTGTGCATGAAGTACTACCAGAAAGAAATATCTAACGAGACGTAAATTATTAAAATACAATCTGCAGTATTTTAAAAAATCATTAACACACATGCACACACCCCACACGGACACATACATACTTCAACTTGGTCTGACACCCCTTTTTCCAAATTCATCTGAATCCACATTTAAATCATATCTTTTATCATGAATATCCCTGAATTCCTTGAAACTATTTTAGATTGAATCTCACCTGCTTTTCTGTGTACATACTTTGCTTAATCTATATATGTAAAAGCCCAGTGACCTTTACAGTGGAACAACCAGAATGACCAGAATAACCGGTAACTATGACATGCCCTAACCACCAGGGGGCAACGCAGAAGCTGCCCCCGAGTGGCCAGTGCGCTCCCACAGTGGGAACACCACTCAACCAGAATCCAGGCTCACGGCTAGTGAGCGCAGTGGCAGTGGCAGGAACCTTTCCCACCTCAGTAGCAGCACTAAGGAGTGGCAAGCCAACCAGTAAGGAGCAAGCAGGCAAGCAGTTAGGAGTGAGCAGCTAGGTGGTTAGGACTGAGCAGGCAGGTGGTTAACAGTGAGCAGGCAGGTGGTTAGGAGTGAGGGGTCCCAGATTGCGAGAGTCTCAGGCCAGGCTAAGGGACACCCGCCCCCCACCCCTGCATGAATTTCATGCATCGGGCCTCTAGTATCATCATAATTTATCACCACAATCTAATAATATATAAATAATTTCTACTTGTTAAAAGATTCATAGGACTTATTTTTCCACATAATACGTGCTTTAAGTATAATAAGCATTTTAAAATAAAAGTATGTTAGGTGAGAAATATATTAAAATTAGTATTTTAGAAATGTGTGAGAGAGACCACACCATCTTGAGGGCGAGAGTGGCTATGATCAGAAGCCGAGCCTTACCTTCAACCCAGGAGAACTTGGATACCTCCCGGGACCCTACAACCACACGCCTAGGAACTAGCTGCCTACTCAGCTGCGGGAGCCTAAAAAGTTTGTCCAGGGGGAGACAAAATGGTGGCTGAATACATGGATGGGACCTGCGCCTTCTCACAGAGCAGATAGAAGGAACAGCTGAATCGAATAACATCCACCTGGAATTGGTGAATTAAACACAGCTGGTGAGGCAATCCATGGACGGAAAAGTCAAAGATTGCCTAGAGCAGCGGTTCTCAACCTGTGGGTCGCCAACCTGTGGGTCGTGACCCCTCTGGGGGTCAAACGACCCTTTCACAGGGGTCGCCTAAGACCACCGGAAAACACATATATAATTACATATTGTTTTTGTGATTAATCACTATGCTTTAATTACGTTCAATTTGTAACAATGAAAATACATCCTGCATATTAGATATTTACATTACTATTCATAACAGTAGCAAAATTACAGTTATGAAGTAGCAACAAAAATAATTTTATGGTTGGGTGTCACCACAACATGAGGAACTGTATTAAAGGGTCATGGCATTAAGAAGGTTGAGAACCACTGGCCTAGAGAGAGCTCTGCCGCCTCAGATTCAGCTGGATATTTGTTGTTTGGGTGTTTGTTGTTTGTATTTTTTGGATTAGTTGTTGTTTGTTGTTTGCATTCATCTCTGGGTGTGTGTTTGCATTTTTTGGATTAGTTGTTGGTGTTTTGGAGTTTTCTCCCCATATACATGTATTTTTCCCCTTCTTTTTTCTTCTGTTTATTTTCTCTCTTACTTTTTTTCCTTTTCTCAATATCATTTTTGCACTCTTTTCTCTCCCCTAATTCTCTTTTCTCTGGTGGCCACCTTTGTTTGGGATTATTGGTATCGTGAATATATTTGTGTTTGGTGCCCTGTGCGTTGTGTCTTGTCGTGTTGTATTTTGTGGCTTTAAGTCAATACAGGAGAGACAGAACTACATAACCAGATACCCTGTGAGGAGCGAACACGGGGAGACAAAGAAACAGCCCCCCTACGAAAGAAAAGGAGAAATAACCTGAAAAGGAAGTAAATGAAATGGAGGCAAGCAATATGTCAGAGAAAGAATTCAGAGCAATGGTCATAGGGACACTGAAAAGGTTGGAAGACAAATTCAACAATATGTGTAAGAACCAAGAAGAAATGAAGAAGAACAAAGAAGAAATGTAAAATGACATCACTGCAATAAAGAATGCAATAGAAAGCATCAACAGTAGACTAGAAGAAGCAAAGGACCACATCAGAGAGCTAGAAGACAAGGTAGGAAAAAAATCCCAAGCAGAGCAGCAACTGGAAAAAAAAAAACTTAAAAAACAGGAGGAGAGCCTAAGGAAACTTTGGGACAACACAAAACAAAACAACATCTGCATAATAGGGGTACCAGAAGGAGAGGAAACTGAGCAAGGAATAGAAAACCTGTTTGAAGAAATAATGACAGAAAACTTTCCTGATATTGGGGAGAAAAAACTCAAACAAGTCCAAGAAGCTCACAGAGTCCCAACCAAATGAACCCCAAAAGATCGACACCAAGGCACATTATAATTAAACTGGAAAACACCAACAACAAAGTAAGAATCTTAAAAGCGGCCAGAGACAGAAAGTTACCTACAAGGGATCTCCCATTAGACTATTGACTGATTTCTCAACAGAAACACATCAGGCCAGGAGGGAATGGAATGAAATATACAAAGTCATGCAAAGCAAGGGTCTGAATCCAAGAATACTGTACCCAGCAAGTCTATCAATCAAAGTTGAGGGAGAAATCAGGAGTTTTACAGACAAAAAAGGACTAAGGGAGTTTATTACCACCAAACCAGCAATGCAAGAAATGCTAAAGGGACTGTTGTAAAAAGAAGAAACAGGAAGGGAAGAAGGAACACAGGCATAAAGAATAAAAATGGTTACAAACAAGTACCTATCAATAACTTTAAATGTAAATGGATTAAATGCCCCAATCAAAAGACACAGGGTAGCTGAGTGGATAAGAAAACATGACCCATATATCTCCTGTCTACAGGAGACCCACCGCAGAACAAAGAACACAGACTGATGGTGAAGGGATGGAAAAAGGTTTTTCAGGAGAATGGAAATGAAAAAAAAAGCTGGGGTAGCAATACTTATATCTGAAAAATTAGACCTCAAAGTGAAGGACATAACAAGAGATAAGGAAGAAATATGTGAATTATTTCTCATTCCCTAAAGGCAGTTTTATATTTGCCAATGATACATTTACACAGTGGGATACTATGCGGCCATAAAATAGAAGGAACTCTTACCCTTTGTGACAGCATGGAGGAACCTGGAGATTATTATGCTAAATGAAATAAGCCAGTCAGCAGAAGACAAATACCATAGGATCTCACTTATATGTGAAATCTAATAAGTAAAATAAACTGTTGAACAAAATAGAACCAGAGGTATGGATACATGGAACAGACTGACAGATGTCCGAGGGGATGGGGGTGGGAGAGACTGGATAAAAGAAGATGAAGAGATTAGCCAAAGAACATATATATACAGCCAATCGACACAGACAACAGTGGTGAAGGCTGTGGGGAGGGAGAGGGGGGTCAGAGAGGAAAATTGGAGACATCTACAATAGTGTTGACATTAAAAAACATACACAATACTTTCATGTGTGTTTTTTTTTAATACCAATTGCCCTCCTTCCTTCCTAGATAGAGAGGCATGGTGTTTTATTATCATTTGTACAAGTAATGAAGAGTCTTTTGTGAACATTCCCACTTTCCTTTAAATTTGTAATTCTGCTGTTATCCCATTGTGTGGTAGACCTACCTTGAGTCTCCCAGTAAACTTTCCTTTTGTTCAAACTGCTAGCCCCCTTCCTTTTCAGTGCTCTCATTGTTGCTTTTTAAAAAGTGCACCAATATATTCCCTCTCATAAAATACAGTTGCTATTTATATTTCTAGAACTAAAAAGAGATAATTCTAAAAACACAACACAGAAAATTTATTTGAATTCTTAGAAACACTAAATCTCTGAAAGAAAGAGTTAGGAAGATAAAAGGCCAAGGATCCAGAAGATGGAAAAGATAGAAGTAGAAAGAGGTAACGTGAAAGAATGAGGTATTAGCTGCAAGACAATAAAATTATAACCTTGTGTTGAGTGATAAGAGGTAAAAAGTGAGTGTGTGTGTGTGTGTGTGTGTGTAGGGGGACGGACAATAAAGCTTTGTGGACATTGAGAAATGTAGAAAAGAAGGCTTGAAAATGACAGTGAACAAAATAGCCTCATCCTATTTAGAAAGAAAAAAAGTATTTCTTGTAAAAGAGTAAATAAGAAAGTCAAATTTTAGCGAGTCTGAACAAATATTAAACCTATTATCTCAAAGTTGACCTTTATCTCCTCTTTCCAATTAAGTCTATTTCTATGTAAAATAAACTAATAGTTTAATATTTCATTTTATGTTCTGGAAATAACTAAAAGAAAAAATTCTGTGGTCCTCTAATTAATCTCATACTTATTTCTGTAACTCTCTATTCTCAGGAGGTCATGATAAATATTGAATGGGAAACTGAGAAATTAAAAGGAGAGATTTTATTACCATAGTTTAAAGTCATATCAAACAATCCAGTCCTTTATCCTTAGTATAGATCCCTCTGTCAGGGTTTTCCCAGAGAAAAAAAATCAACTATATAGTATATATAATGGATATGTTTGTGTGTATAGTGCATCGGTCTCAACCTGTGGGTCGCGACCCCTTTGGCGGTCGACCAACACTTTCACAGGGGTCACCTAAGACCACCCTGCATATCAGATATTTACATTACGATTCATAACAGTAGCAACATTACAGTTATGGATGGGTCACAACATGAGGAACTGTATTTAAAGGGCTGAGAACCACTGGCATAGAGACTTATTTTAAGGAACTGGCTCACGCATATGGGAGCTGGCAAATTCTAAACCTATAGTGAAGGCTGGAAGTCTGAAAATCCTGGCAGTGTTGAGACAGAGTTCCTTCGCCAGGGAACCTCAGTTTTGGCTCTTAAGGCCTTCAATTGATTGGATGACGTCCATCCATACTCTCAAGAATAATTCCTTTATTTAAAGTCAACAATTATAGAAGTCAGTCACATCCACAAAATACATTCAGTGCAACATGTAGACCAGTGTTTGAACAAATAAATGGGCATCATAGCTTAGCTAAGTTTCCATAAAATTAACCATCAGAAGCCCTAACCAACAAGTTTTTAAAAATACAAACAGAAGAAAGGAAATAAGAATGTGGTCTTATACATAAGATGAAATGAAAACTTACAGAATATAGCCTGTTAGATTTGCCAAATAGAAAATAAGAGAGCTACAAAAATATATTCATTAAAAACTAGCATTTTCCTTCCTACTTATCTGTGTGAGATTATTTTTTTGGAATACCTCATGCTCCTCTAATGATTACAACTGGCTTGAGGTGCTGCCTGCCCCTTCTCAAATCAGCCTTAGAGGTACTTCAGACCAAAAATAAGTTGAAGGATCTATCACATTAACATAAAAGCTATGAGAAAACTCTGTAAGACAATTTTTGGGTAACAGATGGAAAGGGAAATAGTTTCCTAAATTAAATAGTATGGGCATGAAAACAAGAGTATTTTTAAAAATATGTCATCATCTCTCCTTCACATTGCCCTGGAAACCCAATAAACACAACCATACAGAAAAACAGTGGCCAAACCAGTCAGGACCCCTAGATTAGTAGAGTGGCAGAGTCCAAACTAGTCTACATAAATCTTCCAACCTCTCAGATTATTGTCCTCCCCCATTTGTATCCTGGAACTAAGTGGTTTTAATTAAGAATAATAACAAAGGTAAAGAAGGAAATTCCATAGGCTGACATCTAGTTTATGGGGTTATCCCTACCTCAAAATCATCACATAAGGCACAGCAAGCATCTGGCTTTAGCTGCTCCTCCATGGTGCACACAATCAATTGCTATGAATATAGCTCCAAAAGAGTAAGAACTCATAGGAAAATAAAATAAATATAGGGTGTCCCCCAAAATGTACACATACACTTTAAATAATTATAAAGACAGTGTTTATTAAAATACATTTCATTTTCAAAATTGAGCTATCAGCTGTTAAAGTGTGTATACATTTTGGGGACACACCCTGTATTTGGTGTGCTGATGATAAAGAAAAAGAGAAGCTAGAGCAGATGAGGCTGAATTAACATAAGCAATAAACAATAATTTAAAATAAGCATATTCTATATCTACAGAGAAATAAGGAAAGATACTGGAGCAGGAAGACAGCATGTGAATTCATAAAAAAAGAAAAAAAACAAGCACATGGTGTTATTAATGAAAAGCAACAGTTGAGATAAAAACTCAACAGATGGGGTGAGTTCTAGAATAAATACAAGAGAGGGATGAATTATTGACCTGCAAAATTAGGCATAGTAACTTTGAAAAATGGAACCTAAAAATTCAAAATTTCCATCTAAATAAGAGAGAAAACAAAAACTCTTAAGCAACTATATCATAAAATGAGCCAGTTGAAGGCAATGACTCTAAGGCAGCGGTTCTCAACCTGTGGGTTGCGACCCCTTTGGCAGTCAAATGACCCTTTCACAGGGGTCGCCTAAGACTATCCTGCATATCAGATATTTACATTACAATTCATAACAGTAGTAACATTACAGTTATGAAGTAGCAACGAAAATAATTTTATGGTTGGGTCACAATATGAGGAACTGTATTTAAAGGGCCAGAAGGTTGAGAATCACTGCTCTAAAATGATGTAGCTCTCCTGGCACTGTGATTTTAGGTCTTTTGAACTGTAAGATGGTAAACGATTACTGTTTCAAGCTGAAAGATTTATGGTATTTTCACAGCAGCAATAGGAAACTTATTCAAAGTGGAAGGCGGGCTGGGTTAGGAATTCAGCAGTGGTTTAAGAGTTGGATGAATTAATCATAAAACTTGAATGAGAATCCAATATTTGTTGATTGATTCCTGTGAATTATGAGAGTCAAAGACAACTCTAAAGTTTAGGACCCAAGCAATTGAAAATATAAAACTACTGTTTTCCGATATATAATTGATCTGGAAAGAAAGACTAGGAACAAGGAAATGGCATTTAGTCACTTTAAAGTTAAAGTGCCTATTAGACATTGAAATAGAAAAGTTGAACTGGTAAATGAATTCAGTAAAGAAGGCTGTAATCAAGATATATACTGGAGATCACCAGTACCTAAAGATTCTAAGAATGAATTAGATTATCTACTGAGTGAATAAAAGCAACAGAATGGGCACTGGATAGTTCAAAGGCGAAGAATGTGAAAAGTAATCATTGTTGTAGAGAAAAGTAATCCCTGTAAGCAGGAGAAAAACAGTGTTGGATCCTGAAAGTAAGTGAAGAAAATGAAGGGAGTGATCAACTGTATGCTATTGTGCTAATCAGTCCTGAATGATGAAAACATTAATTAGACCAGAGATGCCGGGGTCCAACCCCAGCGGGTCCAGGGGTCCCCAAAGGCGTGGACGGAGTCGGCGAAGAAGGAATGACAGGGAGGCAGCGTTCAGTTGATCAGCAGCCTAGCCAGGATCTCCAGCCAAGTTCTGGTCTCGATCTCCAGAGAGGTTCTGCTTAGGATCTCCAGCCAGGTTCTGTGTTCATGTTCTCTTGCTAGGTTCTCCAGGTTCTCCAGCCAGGTTCTGTAGCCAAGTTCCCTCACTAGGTTCTCCAGCCAGGTTCTGTCCAGGTTCTCCAGCCAGGTTCAGTCACCAGGTTCTAGTCAGGTCCTCTTGCCAATTTCTGTAGTCAGGTTCAGTACAGGATCTTTTGCCATGTTCTCTCGCTAGGTTCTGTCTCTAGGTTCTGAGGCCAGTTTCTGTCCAGGATCTTTTGCCATGTTCTCTCCAGTGAAGTTCTTCTGTCTCTAGAGAACGTTCTGTGTAGGTTCTGTGCCTAGGTTCTGTCTCCTAAGTTCTGTGTTCTAAGTTCTGTCTCTTGCTGTCTTGTTACCTCTGTATTTATACCAGTTGATTCAATCCTATCAATCTCTATTACAAAGGTTAGGGCGTTTCTTATCTCCATTCCAGGGAGTAAAGATTATGTAGCTTAAGCATGATTGTTCGTAGTTAAAGTGATTAATTACCCACCTGGCATTTAGTTAAGAGGTTTTATTCCCTCCCTAACTTCAGGGGAAAATCCCTACCTGGGGAAACAACCTTTCTCAGAGACCTTGGTTAAAACACATAGTGCCAAGAAGGTGAGCAAACATACCAAGAACAGCATGCCACATATGCCAGGTCCCCCGAAACAGCAAGCATGGACCGGCTCCCGGCACAGAGATATTTAAGCAAAGTGATGGGAGTAAAAACCTAAATAGACTGAAATAGGAGAAAATACAATAATAGAAATTTATAATGAGTACAGAGAACGTTTTTGGTAAGTTTTCTGAAAGACGAAACAATGAAATGGTAGCTGAACAGAAAGGAAGTTTTTCTTTTTTGAGACGTATTACATAATTTCATGCTGATGATTTAATAGAAAATTGTTGGAGTGATAAACTTGGATAGTAGAAGCAGTGTGACTTCATTAGAATATCAAGAAGTCTGGCTTATTTAAAAGGAAGGAAAGAAATATGTGCTCAGATATGGTGCTAAGAGCCTGTGGATTTCTTCTACTGACTAATTTTTTTCCAGTTTTCTTGAAACATAATTGATATACATATAACATTGTATTAGTTTAAGATGTACAGCATAATAATTTGATATATGTATATATTGCAAAATAATTACCACAATAAGTTTGGTTAACATTCATCACCTCACATAATTACAATTTTTCCCTGCGATGAGAGCTTTTAAGATTTACTCTATGGACTTCCCAATACACAATACAATATTGTTAACTATCGCCATCATGTTGTACATTACATCCTAAGCACTTATAACTAAGTTTGTACTTTTTGATCACCTTCATCCAATTTCCCCACTTCCCACTCCTCACTTCTGGCAACCACCAATCTGGTCTCTGAATCTATAGGTTATTTTAGTTTGATCTGATTTATTTTACTGTATGAGTAAAACAGGTAGCAAGATCAACATTTGAATCAGAATCAAATACTAAATGCTTAAAAAAAAGAGAAGGAACAGAACAGTCACATATGAGTATATTATGATTACAAAATGGGGTCAGATTGTTTGGCAGGCCTGTCCTAGGTAGATCTGGATGGAAACATAGCTGGGATCCTGACAGGTTAATATGACAAAGAAAGAAAAAGCCAACAGTACTATGGGTTCATAGAAGGGTTCATAATATATATAGCCAACAGTACCTAATCTCAAAAATGAGGGAAATTGAGGACATGAGGAAGTGGAGATACAGTAGAACAGTTGTAGGATCAATCAATTAGAGCTTCTAGTTGAGTTATATTATTATTAGAATCTGGTTAATAGAAGTTATGATTTAGAAAAATAGGAGGCTTTTGGTAGATGCAGTTATTTAGTTATAATAATATTTAGTATGATCATGGCTAAGGTAGTGGAAGGATGCCATTTAAGGAGAAGGACTTAACAACCAATATATTATATCATTTTGTGGATATTAAAATCCTCAATAATAATGATAGCTAAGATCTGAGGCCCAAACTTCAAAGCCTGGGATATTTTCCAGAGGAGAAGTGAAAACAGCCTGGAGTTATCAAAATGAAGTCAGAGGAGATCTATCACGCTTCCGGATCTAAGGATGTGTGAGTGGGCAGAGCTATGTGAGTGAGCGAACCAGTTCTAAGGAGAAAGTGAGCAGAGCTTTCAGGGAGATACGAGTGATGAAGGAAGTATGCTGAGGAAGGTCTTGAGTTTCAGAGTGTACAGTAAAAGCATTAATGAGAGGTACAAAAGGGGGTTGGGTTGGGGGATACACAGAACTGCAAAGTGATCAGTGTTCAATGAAATGAGGCCTGAGAGTCTTGAGCTTATTGTAGTGACTTAATACAATGGGGTAAAAGGCATAGTGGGAATCGCCTAAGCAAATTATGTTGTTAATGGTCCCCTGTGGGGTTTATTTTTCAAATTGATGCTGTAATCACATAAAAATTAAATTGTTATTATGGAAAATGAGAAAATATGTCAGTGTTGGGAGAGAATTTAATTGCATTGATATTACAAATTATATTCACATACTCATGAATCACTAATTAATTAATTTATTAATGAATTACCAATTGAAAAATGGAAACCACCTACAGGTTTCCAACTAATAATTGAAATTTACTACATTCAATTTACCTAAGATCCAGATTAGAGCAATAACCTTAATAAATCTTTATTATGCAATCCTTAAACCCATTTAAAACTTGATCATGTTAAATCTAAGTAATCCTGCCATTAAGTGACTTCATTAATGACTTCATTTATAAGCTCAATTGAATTATTCATTAACTGATATATTTCAAGCTTTGGTGATAATTTTTAATTCTTTTTAGAATCAAAGATTTTTAAATGGCCCAGCAAGTGTAGCTCAGTTATTGAGTATCGTCCCATGCACCAAGACCAGTTTCATTCCTGGTCAGGACACATACTCAGATTACAGGCTCAATCCCCCATTTGGGGCATGCAGGAGGCAGCTGGTGGATGTTTCTCTCTTATAAATGTTTCTATCCCTCTCTCCCTCTCCGAAACTTCCTCTCTCTCTCAAATATCATTTAAAAACATATTTTAAAAGATTTTTAAATGTATGGGCTTATTTTATCCAGTTACAATAAACCCAAAAAGAGGGCTCATAATGTGAACCGAGTCATCTCATACAAAAAGACGGCTTAGCAATAACAGTGAAAAGTGCTAATATCTCAAAGAATGTGTTCCCTGTGGGAATCTCCCTGGAATTAACACGAGAGGAATGGCATCTAATTCTTAGCATATGGTAAAAATGCCATTGTAACAAAGAGAAGAAGCTACTTGTGTCTTCACATCCCCAGCTATGAGCCCATTGCTTGCTCACTAATTACTAGTTCACTTTACAGTGGATTTCTAAATACAGTGAGAAAATTCTACCCAAATAGTTTCCAAAATTCCAAATAATTCTGTTTTATTGCTCTGCTTCAAGGTATTTTGTGGAAGTATTGACATTCATGAAGGTGGGGAAGGGAATCCCAGAAAATACCGTCAAAAATCAAGTTTCTAAAAGGTATGTATGCTTAATCTGAGGGTGGAGGCAACCAGGTACTAAGGATGTATTTGAACAGGGAAAGTTTACATTTTCAGATCCCTTTATAAGCCTGCCAAGACTTCCAAAATGGATGCCAGTTCTGCCCTCTATCGGATCTGTTTTATAACATTCCAAGAGTCCTGCTTTCAACCCTTGACCAAGTGACCTGAAACTAATAGCAGATTCATTAGTTAGATTTTCCAGGAGTTACTGGTATCCTCAGAGGAAAATCAAAGATAAAACAAAGAATAACCCCCCCCCCCAAAAAAAAAAAAAAAAAACAAAACTACCACCTCCAAACTTCCAAAATGCAATGGAATAAACCTTTTAATATAGAATTTCAAAATTGTGATGAGAACAACCTAATATGCCACTTAGTAATATAATACCAAGTAAGGTCTCAACTTTCTGACCCTCTGTGTCTATTTCATTATTATGAACATGTCTAAAACATCGACTCTCACTTATGTATCACTTAAGTGATAATTGCTTTCTTTAATTCTAGGAATTTGAATCCAGTAAGTAGAATTGTTTAGATATGTTAGTTTAGCTTAGGGAATTTTCTCACCTAAAGCTCCCAAGCTCTCACTAGATGACACTGTTTTACCACCTAGAATACTTCCAATTGCATGTACAACAGATTGTCAGTGCCTTTCCTTCCTTTCTCATAAAGGAACTGCATTTTTAAGATTTTCATAAATTTCACATTGTGCCAACCTTAATGAAAAATACTAGTCTTGTGTGGTGGAGGGTAAGGGAGATAAGTAGCGGGGGCATCTATAACACTCTCCACAATAAAGATTTAAAAATAATAATAAAAAAGGAGAAAAATGTTAGTCTTTCACAACCTTAGAAATGTGAACTATAAAGACTAGTGTATGTTTTTGCTTGTGAGGTATAAAGTCATGTGCCTGTTCTCACATTCTTAAAATTAATATTCTAAGCAATATGCAGTAATAATAGCTAACACATGACCATTTATTATTCACCAAGTACTGTCCTAAGTGATTTACATGTATTAAACAATATAATCCCCACAAGAAATGCTGAAAAAAGTAATCCAACAGCATACATCTATTAAGTAACAAAGCAGTCTAATTGAGGAGCCTACATGCTGGACCAATAGTGTCTGCTACCTATTCAATAACTATTTATAGATCAAGACAACTGACTCCAAATTGATTTTCTCCCAACACAGAGACTAAATTTCAATAATCCATTTATCTACTTCTTTGCTTTTAGCATAAGAAACAAATTTAAAATCAGGTTTCACATCAGTGGCCTACGTGTGTTAAGGGAAGAACAGATTGCCTAGATTCAAATTCCAGCTCTATCATTTACTAGGTGATAATTTTAAAAAATTAAAATTAAGAAATGTGTGGTCTTGAATAAGTTATTTAACCTCCTAAAGCTTTAAAATGGGGATTTTTTTTGGGGGGGGGGGGGTTATAGTACTGAAACTAAGTAGTTACTATGAGTTTTAAATGAAATAATTGATCAAGTCATGTAGCACAATTCATGAGGTGTGATTATTATGATTTGAAATATAGTTCAAGCATAAAATAATTCTTCCTAGGTCCACCGTCAAGATCAACTGCAAAAGATATGAGTACAGAAAGAACCAATTTGATGATAATGGTGAAATATTTAAACACCATTTAAATGTTCGGGGACATCTATCCATAATGATAAATATAGCTTTAAAGGATTTGAGTTGTAGTATTTCCTTATACATTAACTAGAGACCAGGTGCAAGGGTCCCTAGGCCTGGCCAGCGATCAGGGCCGATCAAGGCCTTCTGGCTGATAGCTGGGGCCTTCCTTTGTTCTGTGCCACCCCCTGGCGGTCAGCACATGTCATAGCAAGTGACTGAACTCCTGGTCTCCTAGTTGAACTCCTGTGGAGACAATTTCCATATTAGTCTTCTATATATATAGATTGAACAGATTTATTGAGGTTTATTGTAAGGAAAATTAAATAATTTTTTCTGTATATAATCACTGAAGAAATAGATACTCTTCTTCCTCCAAGACAGGGTAAGGACAACAATGTATCCATAGACTGCCAAGTTCTGTAGATGTTAACTTTTTCTCTAATGCAATCCCTTATCCCTCACCTCTCCCAACAATCTCTTTTCAAGGTACCCTCTAATTCAGTAGAACTTTTAAACTCTTTTATAAGGTATATGTATATGTGTATAGTAAATTGCTAAGACTTCGGTTCCTTCTAAAACTAGACTCTAGGAACACTAACAGATCAACATTTACTCTCTAGGCAGAGGTTGGGGGGGGGGGGCAACTCAAAGAAAAAATAACTAAAGAAAATAATGACATCCCAGTGAATTTTAATGCCTACAATACACTTCAAAGCAGCAAGCAACTCTCCCACCCACCAAATGAAAAGAGCTTCCACTCAGCATTTTATTTACTACCTGAGCAGTCAATCCAGGAAAACCAAGCATAGACAGAAAGCCTATAGCATTGACTATAGAAACCAAGACAAACAAAAATCTGTCAAATGTAACTTGAAGGAAACATTTTTTTCCAGGAAAAAATAAAACCTTATTGTTAACATTAATATCCTTAGGCAGTAACTAGAAAAGATACTTTTGTTCAAGAAAAAAAAATCAAACAATTATTTTTAAAAAGTCAAAGAATAAAAAAAGCTCCTGGAAGTTAATAAAAACTGTAAACAGAAATTGACATAATGAATCAATTTTAAAAATTGCAGTGCACTATACAGATCATGTGTCATGTAAATGTACACTTGAAACCTTTGTGACTTTATTGACCAATGTCACCCCAATACATTTAATGAAAATAAATAAATAGAAAAAATGGGGAGATAAAGTAGCTCCCACAAAGCAGAGTAGTAATACAGTCCTTAAAATTAGGAGACAAGTGAAAAAAAAATGCACAGTACCTACTAGAGATCCAACCTTAAACAACTAAGCTCTATAAAGAAAAGAAAATTAAAACAGAGTTGGCAAAATCATCAATGACATAATTAAAAGTAAATATTCCAAGACTCCAAGCTATGAGTTTCCAGATTGAAATGTCCTGTTACTTACCCAACACAATGGATAAAACATACCAATTTGTGTCATTGTGAAAGTTCAGATCTCGGCAAAGGGAATATCCTATGAACTTATATAGAAGATCCAATGGGTAGCAGTTACTTGCTTTGACATTTATTCATTCATCTGTGCATGCATGCATTTTACAAATGGAATACTTGTCTTGTAAGAGCCAGGAACTATACTAGAAGTTGAGGTTTCAGCAGTGAATAGAACAAATCCCTGATCTACTGAAGTTCACATTCCAGTGAGAGGCAATAATTAATAAATGAATAAACAAATGAACATGATACATGTTACATGGTAAATGCTCTGAAGACAAAATAAAGTTAGGGCTCAAGAATAACTGGGAGTGGTGAAAGGTACTAATGAAATAAGATAGAGAAGGCATAGACATTTGAGCAGAGAGCCAAATGAAGCCAAAGGAAGTGGCTATTTGAATATTTGGGGGAAGAGCTCCAAGTTGAGGGAACTGAGCTTATAAAGACACTGAGGCAAAGGAGCCTATACGGCTGTATCAGAGTAGGAAGTATGTTGAGAGGCAGGAAATGCAATTGTAACCATGGCCAGGTACATAATCAAATGGGGTTTTGTATGCAATCAAATGGAAAACAAGAGGATGTGATTACAAAATGCATCCCAGTTGCTATTTGCCAGATATTTAAGTTAATATTAAGAAGTCTCTAGAAAATATACCTCTTTTCCAAGTGATCATTTTAAAATAAATTTTTCCATAGGTTTCATGTGAGGTCTTTTACTTTATTAATAAACAGGTATAATAATCTTTACAACTTGGCACATTTGTTTGGACTGATGTAGTATCTAACAATCTGGTACAATTTTGTCCACAGGTGTGCTCTCCAATATTCATTCATCTGTGTATGCATGCATGCACACATTTTACCCTTGAGAATGTCTGATATTTGAACAGTTCTAAATTATTTTTTATTTAACAAATAATTTAATGTGTTCAATGAGGGTAAGTTGGCTATCAAAACAGGCTCAATTTTCAGAAAAGATGTTATTTGGAAAAATAATGTATTTACATTTTAACTTTAAGATTGTCGATGTCTTATCTAGTAGTCCATATACTTCTGATGTATGGTTACATAACCTAGGAAGCCAATAAAAATGTTTTAAAATTATCTGAATAAAATCTATCTAATGAATTCATGTTTTCTAGAGTATATTCAGTAATAATATAAATAATCTTTTATATTGTTACATATTCTGAATAGTTCCATGACCTAAATAATTCTTTATTGTATAAAAAATATATTTAGTAGTTCTTTAACAGTGCACACATATAAAAAATATAATTTAAAAAAGCACACCTTAGGTAGTATTATTACCCACAATATAATATACTTATCTGACTAAATATCATATGTCTTTCATTGCTTCTATTTAGAAAAAATTGTTTTCTAAAGTTATTTCTCTAAACAGTTGAAATAAGTTTAACAAAATATGCACAACATTGGTATATTAATTTTATATTATACTAGAGGCCCGGTGCACAAAATTATTGCATGGGTTGTGTCCCTAGGCCTGGCCAGCGATCAGGATCAATCAGGTTCCCCCGCCTCCCAGCCTCCCTGCCTCCTCCTCCGCCGCCACCACTGGTTGCCTGCCATGTTCTGGACCACCCTCTGGTGGTCAGCACAAGTCATAGCGAGCAACTGAACTCCTAATCTCCCAGTCAAACTCCCAAGGGGGCAATTTGCATATGAGCCTTTTATTATATAGGATATTTTCTTGAAAGTTGTTTTGAGGAATATCCGAATATCCTATGTCCGACTATTTCTCACTGTTAGAAAGGATTGAGGCATCTTAACTGTAATTTGGGAAGAAGGTACCTAGGGAAAAAAAAAAGATAAGAATCCAGTTGCTTAATTTTTTCAGTTTAATAAAATAATAGTACCTTCTGAGCCCTTTGACTTTAACCTTAGGACTGTTTGAACTCCAATGACCATACTCCGGGACAGTTGAACAACTTTCATCAGTGCTTTTTATTTTATATTAATCTTTTTCTTTTTCCAAAAGGGCTTGTAGGGCACTTTTTTTATAATTAAGTTTACCAATACAGCTTCCATAATCATTAACTTATGGTTACTTTGGCAATTTGGGTTTAAAGTAAACAGGTTTGATAGAGTATGGAAAATTCTGCCCCAAAACATCAGTAATTAATATCCTAAAGGTGGCTTTGATACCAGAGAGAAAGAATATGAGTATGCAGTAGGCTATGACCAAAGGTTTAAATAAAAAAAAAAATGAAAGAAAAGGTATGAAAATGTCAAACTGCATGACACATTTGGTTTTATAGCTTAACTTTGTGCTGAATATGCTGGAAAACTTCAATGACTGAGCTATATCTACTACCTAATTAGCTGGATATTTACTTACTTATTTATTCATTTGTGTGTTTATTTGGTGTTAGAGGTATTTTTGAAAAGAAGGAAAATTATTAAGTGTCAGCCCTAATGCAATCCCTTGCCTTATCATTTTTCTCATAGTGAATTAGGATACTGGAGTCTCTTTAAGGCAAGTTAGAAGTAAATGTAGGTATACACAAGACAACTAGAGAATGACAGAAAAAGATATTCAATGAAAAAGATGTGTCATCTCTTAGAAAGTATCTTAACATGTTCAGGATTAAAGGATGTAAGGGGAGAAGCATTAATATATTTGGGGTAGAGGAAAACGGTGAAAAAAAATCTATGCTCTGTCGAAGGGTCTATAGCTAGCCAAGATGCTATTTACCTTCAATAAAAACAGCCCTTTAATGAAATATCAACTCAGTGGTTTCTCAGAACCAGGAATATAAAATGCAGGGTTTCTGCTTGTGTAAGAGTGACAAGGATAAAAGAATACTGGTTTAAAATAGCCCAAGAATTTCTTCTTTGGTCCAAAATACATTAACAGGGACCAGATTTACCCTCCTAGCTGAAACAGACAAAAAAAAAGACAAAATATATAAAATAACAGCTCTCAAGATATTAGGTGTCAGACAACAACAGAAGGCAGCAATCTCTGAGAATTGGGAAACAAACAAGGTAATCCCCATGATGATCACAGTCTTCTGCCTGGATAAAGCTTCCAGTCTGCAGTACAAGAAAAAGAGCCATACGCTCTTCCTGTGTTAAAGAGATTGATCTGGAGGACCAGGGAAGGTAAGTAGGCTAGAGTTTGCAGGGCACCACACTGGAGAAAAGATTGCTGCATATACAGAAGGTCTCCCTGAAGTATCTAGTTGAGAACTTATTAGCACATGTGTGAAAATACTACCCAAAGCCTGGGAAAGAACCCATGACAGAATTAAATAGTGGCCAAAGATCACATAGGCCACATTGGAAAACCACATAATTGACAGGCATCAGTTAGACTACTAAAAGGGCATTACCTCACTAGTACGTAAGATTAATCTTAGACTAACTGCTGCTCAGGTCCTACTTAACAGATATAAATAAAAATGAAACACAAAAGGATCCAACCGTTTTGCAGTAACTTAACCATCTCCCGCAACAAAGTCCAAAAATGTTAAAATTATAAAAATATTCAGCACTCAACAAGGCAAATGTACAATGTCAGGCATCAGTCAAAAGTAACTAAGTATGGCTCTTCCGCGGATAGTGACTTCAGGTATGTACCATGGTCCAGTGTTTGACATACCTTCGGAGGCTGTCCTACGATACAGCCTCTAAAAAAACTAGGCTGTCCCAAACCCCTGGTAATAGAATTGTTTACCTTTATACCAAGAAGGTTGGGAAAGAACCAAAATCTGCATGTGGTGTTTGCCCAGGTCAACCTCGCAGAGGTCATACTGTGAGACCTAAAGTTCTAATGAGGTTGTCTAAAGAGAAAAAGCAGGTCAGCAGGGCCTATGGTGGATCCACGTGTACTAAATGTGTCCATGACAGGATCAAGCGTGCTTTCCTTATTGAGGAGCAGAAAATCATTGTGAAAGTATTGAAGGCACAAGCACAGAGTCAGAAAGCTAAATAAATTTTAAAAGTGAAGCTTTTTTGAGTAATAAAAGCAATTAAAAGTCTCAGAAAAAAAGTAACTAAGTATGTAAAGAAGCAGGAAATTTCTACCCAGAATGAGAGAAATTAGTCAACCAAAGGTTTACCCAGAAATGACATAAATAAAATTAGTAATCAAAAGATTAAAAGTTGTTATATTTTCAAGAAGCTAGATTTGACATATTAAAGATAGACATGGAAGATACTAAAAGGTCTAAATAAATATTCAGGATATGAAAAATAACAATGTCTGAGATTAAAATACACGGCATGAAATAATGAGTAGATCCTGAACAAGTAAATGTTAGTAAGCTCCAAGACAGCAATTAACACTCTCCAAACTGAAACAGAGAGAAAAAATACACAAACAGAGGCTTTGTTTGCTAAGACAAATTTAACTTGCCAAATATAGGGTAATTTGAAACCCAAAGGGAGGCAAGCAAAGGGAAACTATTTGAATAAATAATGACCAAAATTTCTGAAAAATAGAAACCCACATAACCAAGATATTCAACTCTCCCAAGTACAAGAAAGTTGAAGAAAGTTACACAAAGGCACAGTTTAAACAAATGGCTTAACACAGTGATAAAATGAATATATTAAAAAAAAAAACAACCTACATAATATGAAAAGGGAAAAAAGCTAATGATGAAAGCAAATCCATTGGAGCAATATTTTTAAAGAACTAAAAGAAAAAAATGAAACTGTCAACTTAGGATTCACTACCAGAATAATTTTTTTCATAAATGAAGGTGAAACACTTTTTTAGACATGCAAAAGCTGAAAGATTACATCCACAGCAGACCCATACAAGAAATTTCAAGAAAAATCCTTTGGGCAAAAGAAAGAAGATATCAGATGAAGATAAGATCTACAAAAAGAATGAAAAAGTTACTCATTTATATTATTTCTATAAAATAATATCAATATGGTTACCAAATCAAGGGGTTTGCAATTTGGAGTGCTCTTTTCAAAAACAAGATGAGGTTGTCACAAGGTAGTTTTATTTACTTGCATCAAATAAAGGAGTCAGGGGATTCATATCAAAAGCTCTGTCTCTGAAGGGAGACTTAGCCATTTCTTATACACAGTTTGGTCAAGTTGATATTGACTTCTTCTTTTGCAGTTGGCCAAACTTATCAAGTTGACTTTCTGTCAAGTTTATCCTATTTAAATTTAAATGTAGTCTGCAAAATATTGTGCTACATTTTAATATTTAGCAAGAATAACATTTAGTAGGAATGGCCCAGACACTAAGACCCTTGTCCTATCTAACAATATGGCTTACAGCTTTTTGAATACATAGCAAATATATGTCTTGAAAATGGAAAACTACTTGTCTTAAAATAGTCAATAAAGTATAACTATTTCTCAAAGTTTCTCAGGATCCCCTCTCCAGCAAACCACCTACAATTAGATAAAATGGGAGGGTGGATGAGATGGTATAGATTGCCATCCCTGGAATCTAAACTACAGCATTAATATGTTTTTGTCCGCTACAGAAGTTAAGAAAATTCTGCACTACTCTGAATTTCGCTTTTGGTGATGGTTTTACTCCAACCTTCTCCTGAATCTTCTGAAGAAATATTATTCAAATCCTCGTCCTGTCCCTCTACCCTACTGACTGCCAAATAATATTCTTTCATTTTTAAGAACCTAAGCTTCACTCACAATGGTCTCAAAATAGTCTGAGTCTGAAAACACTTTCACACCTATAATGCTGAGTGCCAAAAGCACAACTGAATATCAAAATATAGTTGTATTTAACACTTAATGAAAATAGTTTAAAATGAATTAATTTATATGATTGTCCAAAAACCATTAAGACATAGGCAAGACTATGCATAGCAATATGTATACTCTAAATTGCAATAAATTCACTTTTGTTTCTGACTCTTTCCTCAAGACTCCAGCCAGTCCCAATTCCAGTTGTCTCTGTACATCAACGTAAGAGTTATAAGCAAAGCAAACCATTTTTAAAAATTAGATAATGAACAATTAATCCAAATATCTTTGGTGGATATAAATTGCTCTTTTGCCAGGAACAGGCCTAAAAAATGATTCTAGACATTTCATATATTTCTCATTGTGTCTTGTGGGGAAGTAAAAAATGGGGGAGGACATAGAACTCATGTTGGGTATGTTATACGTATTCTCCAGGGAATTCAACTAAAAAGCAGAATCTAAAAAAAATGTGTTAATTGAATCCTGTTAAAGGCTATTATTTAGGGAAATACTTCTCAATTTTTTTAAAGAATATATTTTTATTGATTTCAGAGAGGAAGGCAGAGGGAGAAAGAGATGGAAACATCAATGATGACAGAGAATCATCAATTGGCTGCCTCCTGCACACCCCATACAGGGGATCAAGCCAGCAACCTAGGCATGTATCCTGATCGGGAATCGAACCATGGCCTCCTACTGCATAGATCGATGCTCAACCACTGAGCCACGCCAGCTGGGCTCAAATTTTAATGTGCATACAGATCACCAGAAGATCCTGTTAAAATACAGATTCAGATGCAGTAGGTCCAAAGATTCTGCATTCCTACCTAGCTCCCAAGTGTTATGGCTGCTGCTAGTCCTCGGACCACACATGAAGCAGCAGGTACCTAGAAGTGACGTCCATAAACTGCTGGTGAGGTCTTGAGAGTAGTCTGTTTTGCTACCTAGCCAGAACTCAGATTATCCAATTTTTTCTTTGTTGAATTAAATACTTAGTCTTAAGCCAAATAGCTATAGAAGATTATCTGTATGATCTTTCAAAGACTTTTTTTTAAATAAAAGTCAGCTTTAGGTTCACATCAAAATTGAGGGAAAGGTACAGAGATTTCCCATATACTACTCCCTGTTCTCCCAACACAGAGCACTTATTATCAACGTCCCCCACCAGAGTGGAACATTTGCTACAATTGGTGAACCTACATTGACACATCATTATCACCCAAAGTCCACACTTTACATTAGGGTTCAGTCTTGATGCTACTGTACATCCCATGGGTTCAGACAAATATATAATAATATGAGTCCACCATTACATTACCACACAGAATATTTTAACTTCTCTAAAACTCCTATGTGCTTCATTCAGCCTTCTCTCCCGCACTCCTGAAAACCACTCATCTTTTTACTGACGTCATAGTTCTGTCTTCCTCAGAATGTCATATGGTTGGAATCATATAGTATCTAGCCCTGCAAATTAGTTTTTTTCATTAATAAATGCAATTTATATGATTTTAACTTCTACATCTTGAAAAATGCTATTGCTTGGTAAAATCAACTTTTATTGACTCATTATAGATTGGAAAAATATAAAAAGGCAAATTTCAAGGATGTTATATAAATTTGCCCAATTTAACAAGCAATCAATTGTGCTTGTTAAATTTTAATAATAGTAGATCCTCTAATTGAAAGAATCTACATTCTTGGCAAAGACAAATAGCCCTGAAATTTATTGCTTTAATGTGTGCTAGATATTTCTTCAAATTTAAACTATTAAAAGTAATATGAGGTAAGTGTTCGACCCCAAAATGTGGAGAACTTATAATACCATATGCAGCATTTTTCAAGACATATTTCCAATGCTAGAGTTAAAGAAGCTCTCATTTTTTAATTAATTGCTCCTATTTTCATTGTAAATATATAGCCAAGGCAGTCCAGTCCCAGGGCAATTGCAAAGGGTAGCAGTCGAAAGAGTTCAAATAGCCACTCTTTCATTCCGACCTTCTTATATAAAACAGATACCATTTCTGGAGAACAATGAATTGATACATATGTTAAAATATACTCAGGATTTGTTTTAATCATGTGTGGTAAAGTGACCGATATGGAGACAACTACCTTTGCAAGAATAGTGTATTACTTAAATTTCCCAAGAGAAAGGGGCATGCCACACAATGCATGGCTACCAGAATTTGATAGTTGGCAGAAGGAATACAGGTGAAAGCATAGCCCAGAGCATTTACTGTGCTTTCTGCACAAAGAACACTGCAAGGCAGGGTAGGCAAGTTTGAGCAAATTTAAAGTTGAATAGCTTAAATTCTTTTGATGTACTCTGGGCTATTGGGGTGGGTTGTCAAGTATCTAGCCCTGGCATAATTTAGGATAGAGGAAATATTGCTTTGATATGTGAGAGTTAGATAAAGAAGATGTTGGGTGCATAGCTTTGAATTGCTTGGTTTAGGTATGAAAGAATGCTAGAGGACAAGTTGTTTACTATCTCTAGGAATTAACTAACCCTGGGAGGGGCTGGGCAGCCTTACCCAGGATGGCCAACAAGGCCCCAAGAAGTCAAAAAATCATAAAATACAGAATATTTAAAAACTCAATGAATTCAATATACTAACAACAAAGTACAAATCTTTCTGAACCGCAACCATTTTTTTCTGAATACCAGCGAAACTGACTGGGACCCTGTTATCATCCTAATTAGCTAGCTAATTTTAAAATAGGAAGAGAACAAAGGGGAAGCCAAACATTGTCAGCATGGTCATCTGGAAACTACAACTTCACACTCCCCAGGGAACACCAGTTCATTCCCTGCAGACCAGGGGGTTAAAGAGAGAGATGGATGCATGCACAGTGAAGTCTGGGTGATGGTGACCTAGGGAAAATGCTTGCTTATCAGTCTAACCTGGGAAATAAATCATTGCTAGAGGTAATGAGGGTGGACTCCAATACAAGCCCATGAAAATTTGGGAATACATAATCCCCAAGGAGTTATCTCTCTCTTGCTCTGATCTTACTCTCTTGCTCTGTGACCCAAATGCTCACCTGTTCTCTTTCCATAGCTATATGGCCTTAGAAGATGGGCCATGCAGACTCCACATACAGGATGCTGGACTGGACAGTGCTTTAATACAGAGCAGAGACTCTAGGCAGTGGCCATAATTCTTGCCCTGCTGAAGATAAGATTGGACTTTTTCCATGGCAGGATGGAGGGAAATGCAACATTAGACACCCAGAGGTTTAATTTCATGGAAATAAAGATCACTCATCCTCCCATGCATGTCTAAGGAAATTCCTTTTCTTGCAACATGGAAGAACTCCACTTCCACCCATAGTAGATGGGGACTCAGAAGTTGTGCCACTTATAACAACCTCAGAAACAAACTTAATCCACAGGTGATTTTGCAGCTGTAAGGGCCAACACCACCCTTCCCTGAATTAGGTTTTATTACTCTATATCCAAGGCAAATAATTATTTTATTTGGTAAAGCTGAATCACTCACTATTAATTTCCCATGCCTTTGTCTTCATGTTTCTACAGGAAGAATAACAGTAAATCACACTCTTCTGCTCACAGGACTATATCCTAAATAAACTTATGTTCAAGAGATAGGAAGGAAAAGAAAAAATAATATTTTTGATCTATCGTATGGAGATTATTTCATAAGAAACAAATTCTTTTTGAGCAGCACTAAAAGAAAAGATCCTAAAGAAAATTTCTCTTTGTCCCTATTTGAGCTGTGAGAAAGACAGAAAAGATACTAATTACACTGACAAGATAATAATGTTGAAAATAGATAAAATAAATATTGGTAATAATAAGTTAATTCAAATGGTACATTATGTTTCCTGACCAATATTCTTCTTGAGTAATATATAATTTCATATTTTAAAATATCAACTATAAAATTACATTTTATTTTTATTAAAGTAAAATAAATACATATATAAACTTATGAATCTCTCAGAATTAAACTAAAAAAATACATAAACTTACAAACCTCTCAGAATTTGTTTTCCCTAATATTCATCTGCTTTCCAAATATAGTTCATTTATAATCTCTACAAATATTTAAAGCCCACATATTTTTCTTATATTCTTGTTTCAACATGTTTCTGTAACTACTAATATATTAGACACTTATGATCACTTAAAAACTCCAATTAATGTCATTTTAATTTTTTCACTTTTGTACTCTCTCTCATTCACCTACAAATTCTGAGTTTTATTCTGCCTTCATCATTTCTCACAAGTATGCTGCCTCTTATTCTTCTCATCCACTTCTGTGTCCCTTTCCTATACCCTCATGCCTCTGTGTTACTATGTAATTTTGAAATGCTCTATTCTGCGTCAACCTGCCATTAAATTTAGAACACATCAAACATGCCCTTCAAGATCTCAGTTTAGGCAAAACTAGTCCAGAAACAGAATACAAAGAATGAAGAAAATCTATGTACTGACACAGAAAACGCCCACAACATGCAAGCTTTATAAAACAAGTTGCAACACATTATGGAAAATATAATATGATACATATGTTAAAAAGTTTATAGCAATAGGAAAAAATGTAAAAATATACGAATTTACATTTGCACAGAAAATATGAAAGTACATCCACCAAGCAATTAAATTATCTTCCAATAGTAAAAACACTAATGAAGAATAAAGGGATGTATATATAATCAAATAAGTTAATCAATCACTGATCATTTCTGATTATGTGTGTATGTAGTTTTTAAAATAATGGGCATGGATTAATTTTAAATAATTTACAGAAGATTTTGAGGCTAAATTTTCTAAAACCAAATGAAGGGCATCTTCGTAGAAACTAATTATCATGGTTATTATTTTAGCTATAAATAACTAAAGGTAAATTCTCAAAATAATGGCTCAATATCTCCCAATAACATCATTATTTTCTTTGCTCTGCTTACTAATGACATGAGTGGTTTTACATTTGCATTAATAATAAACATGCTTAATAAAAATCACATTTATTAATAGTGCATCTCTCTGCTTCTGTAGAGATTTTCAGGATATACTAAAGTGTCTTGCAAAGGATTTAACTCATTTTTGGCATATCGAGTTCCATTAAATTCAAAATTATAAACCATGATCTCTTAAAAATTTGCTTGACATTTTTTCTATATATTAGTAAACTAAAATGTATTTATCTATTCAGTTACTATTAAGTTCCTAATGTTAGCAGAGGTAGGTAGATACTAATAAAGGAAGGGAGCAATGGGAATCAGACACTATCCTAAATAATAAAGAGGTAATATGCAAATTGTCCATCCCTCCAACACAAAAGATGGCCACCCCCATGTGGTCAAAGATGGCCACCACAAGATGGCCAGGAGGGGAGGGCAGTTGGGGGGGACCCAGGCCTGCAGGGGAGGGCAGTTAGGGGTGACCGGGCCTGCAGGGGAGGGCAGTTGGGGGGGGACCCAGGCCTGGAGGGGAGGGCAGTTGGAGGGGACCAGGCCTACAGGGGAGGGCAGTTAGGGGCAACCAGGCTGGCAAGGGAGGGCAGTTAGGGGTGACCGGGCCAGCAGGGGGGGACAGTTAGGGGCAACCAGGCCTGCAGGGAGGGCAGTTAGGGGTGGCCAGGCCGGCAGGGGAGCAGTTAGGCATTGATCAGGCTGGCAGGGGAGTGGTTAGGGGCAATCAGGCAGGCAGGCAGGTGAGCAGTTGGGAGCCAGCAATCTTAGATTGTAGGAGGGATCTCAGATTGGAGAGGGTGCAGGCTGGGCTGAGGGACAACCACCCCCTCCCCCTTCATGAATTTCGTGCACCGGGTCTCTAGTTAAGCATAATAGTCTAGGGAGCTGAATAGGACAATAATCCTGCTTCATTAGTAAGCAACAGCTTCACACACTCCCCTGAGGATTGCTGTATCCCCCACCCTCAAGACCCAGTCCCTGAGGTAGGCAGGAAGGACTGTTACCAGAATGGAAAATTCCTCTTCTGGGCACATGCCCTGTAGAAGCCAAGATGGCACAGAGGGAAGTGCTTCTACTGTTAGGCACACATAGGAGCCAAGAGGCTACCATAAAAAGGAGGAGACTAGCCTGGTAAAGAATCAGATTGGATAAGGGGCACAAAACTGGGAAAATCTAGGAAATGAATTGTTTCGGGAAAGGACCCAACTGAAGCCTGCAAAGGATTGGAAAATTGATTGGTTATCTTGAAAGAGTGCCTTGTCCTTCCCAAGCCTGAGATAACATACAATTCAAGCTTAACAAAGGCTTATCCCACCTTCCTCACTTGCTCGGTTTCATGCCCTTGCCTGGTTTATTCGTGCTTCTCTTTCTCCATTACAGCCATGTGGCCCTAGTGGCCACCTGCAGTGTGTGGGCATGTGGACTCCAAGCTCAGTCTCCAAGCACAAGCCTAAGGGCAGTAACACAGTGACAACACAGCCAGGGACAGAAGCTAAGCCAGCCCAGGGGGAGACAGAGACTGAACTAATGGCACAGAATTTTTTAACCCTGGCCTTTCTTCGGACTTTGTTGAAGACTTTCCCCACAGCAGAAGGGAGCTGAACCTGGTACAGTACTTTGTGTTTGCTCCTGCTTCAGTAAACCTTCCAACCTTCCATGTGAGGTTCCCCAGAAATACTTTCCTCACAACTAGTAGCACTACTAGGTACTAAGAATAGTTCCAAATTTTTAAAAAAGTATATAGCGCTATGTCCCTGATCTTTAGGATCTTACATTTTTATCTTAGACAAAAAATAAACAAGTGACAAAATGTAAACAAGATAAAATTAAGTAGTGACAGTATTGTGAAGAAAATAAAGTCTCAACAAGTGTGATAGAGGAAACCTAGGATAGTAGGTACAAATGTAGCATCTGTAGATGGGAAGCCTCAGTGGAGTGATGTATCACAGGGAGCAAATGGGCTGAATCATCTAGTGATTGCTGATGGTGATCAGAATTTTGGAAATAAAGAAACTAGAAAGTCTTTGAATTTTAAAAGCATAGTGATGTTTTATGTCTTTTTTAAAAATCGTTTAATTATTGTTTGGCGAATAAATTTTACACAGCAAGAATGAAAATAAAACCACAACTAGTAAAAATATTAAATGTATAGATCACAAATGGGAAAACTAACAAATTATTAAAGTATTCGTTTTCCAGGGGGGTAAGGGCATGAACTGTTTTGGGGTGGGAGGGCGATGGTTGGATAAGGACACATATGTAATACCTTAATCAATAAAGAAAAACAAATCAATCAAAAAAATAATAATAATGTTGATTTCTCCTATCCAGGAATCTGACATATCTTTGCAGTTGTTTAAGTCATTTTTAAATACCTGTTAGAATTTCAATTTTTATTGCACATATTTTGCTTACTTTATCCTTTATATTTACTAATGTAAACAGGGTCTGTTTGGTCAGATTACAATGGAGCTAGCTGTTTCATTGTTAATATAGAGGCAAGTAATTTTACATATAAAATTTAACTCTACTACCTTTCTGGAATCTGTTATTATTTTTAATACTTTTAAAGTTATTATTGGATAGTTACAGTAAAAAAAAATAATAGCATTTTGAAAGGGATCAGGATATGCCAGCCCAAAATATGCCAAATATACTTTGGTATAAGAATTATTTTAAGTTGAAAGCATTTGAGGTCCTGAAATTCCTTATCTGTCTAGAAGCAAAGCCTCCCATAAAACTTCAATTTTCATAAATCTCTTCCCTAAAGCAATTCTAATCTTCTCCTCTCAGAGAGAAATCAGCATCACATCCAAAGAGGCATTGTCACAAAGTATCATATCCCCATTTATTCTTCTAAAGAACAATTTCTTTCCAAAAAGTCATTTGCTTTTCTATAAGTGCCACATTTCCCCCCCTTCCTTCCTCTACTTTTAGACATAAAGAGACCAAATTTTAACCATCCCTTTGAATTATTATTACTGAGTTTCTTCTATGTGTATGCATAATATACCTGTTAATACAATTTGTATGCTTTTATCTTCTGTCTGTGAAATCTACAGGGCACCAGTTGTTATCTATATAATAGCGCTGCTGGTGCATTTATTCAATAAAGAATGCAACAGTAAGTTGCATTTATTCAACGAAATCTTTTAAAAGCAGTATTAGCAGCAAATCTCAGCAAACTATTTTCTACATCATTTGAGGTTCACTTTCTATAATTCTCTAGGAGTGGAAAAAGGAATAAGCTCTAAGGATAAAGAAGCTTGAGTCTGTCACCTGACAGATACTCCTTAAAAATGAGACTATTTTCCCCCTTACTATTATGAGAGTTCTGTAAGAAATAGTTTGTAGTTATCAGATTTTACGCTCATTTATTTAAAATGTGGTGTTTCTGGAGCATATCTATCATACACCAGGATGCAGAAGTTTTTGCCGGAAGGTATGGAAGTGTATGTATGAGTAAGTATCTGGTAAAGGCAATATTTTACAAAAACTCTCAACAAACTGAAACATATAATTATGTAATAAAAGTAAAGTAGAAATCACAATTAATTTTCCTGATCACTAACAAGTAAAACACTGATATGTTTTTCATAGCACTTTCTTACGTTAACTCAATTCCGTGTCACACACTTTCATTCTAGCCCTCACATTCATTTCTCTTTCACACCTGGACACTCTGAATAATCACTAATACTGCTTTTGCAAGAATGAGACAGTAATCTGTTTTCATCTCTTCACCAGGCATACTTCTCATATAGAGACCCCAAATGAAAGCTTGCTTATATTTTAGGCATCCATTAGACTTCTACCTATAATATTCCCTTTCCCCATGTTTTCTTCCCCATTGGAGAACATGAGGCACATTTATCCAAAGGCTGGATAAGGGTTACCTAAAGGAAATGTCAATATTGAAAGTAAAGTTTACAATTTACACAGCTTACTGAATTAAGAATGTATTGCCTCCAAATAACTATATACATATTTACTTGTGTAGACCAGATGTACTCACATATTTACATGTATTTTCTTAAATGCCTGCATGCCCCAAAACAATATGAGATGATGAATGGAGAGTTTGATCCACTAGCAGCCTGCTCATCTTATTTTAGAATTTCTTCTTAGAGGTAAGAAAGAAAAATCCATCTTAGAAGATCTTGGGTCTCAAAATTTAGAGTATTGGTTCATAGGGTATTCTCAAAGTTATCTACAAGTTCATTATTCTTCTTTTCACATACCTTTAAAATACTTCAAATAATATCCAAGTTATATTGTAAACTGGATAAAAGTGTCTCCAAAATCTGTCGTTACTGGCACATTGTGATGTTCAAGAATATTCTGCTAGTGATTAATTCACCACATAGATACAGAAATAGTTATCCATCATTACAATGCAACTGATTGATCAGTTCTATTATTTTTAACTATTACTAGAGTGTAGTTGTTAAATTTGAAATAATTGAAAACTTTGTCTATAACTGGTCATTATATATTGTTTATACTTTCTTTCTACTTGGGAGACAGGGAGAGAGAGAGAAGGTAGGAAGTTGGCAAGGGCTTTGATGGAACATATCTGCAATACAAAATAAATATGAAGAGGCCTATTTCACTACAGAAGATGCAGGCATGTTCCATTTACAAAACTTCCTAGAATTTAGGACAGCACCACGGTTATCCGGTCAGTTATTGGGAAATACTGGAAACCTGTGGACTTTACTTTGAGACATCAAAAATCTTCCTATTTCCCTGTCTTGTTTGGCTCAGTGGATAGAGCATGGGGCAGTGGACTGAAAGGTCCTGGGTTCAATTGTGGTCTAGGGCATGTACCTTGGTTGCAGGCTCGATTCCCAGTAGGGAACGTGCAGGAGGCAGCTGATAGATGTTTCTCTCTCATCGATGTTTCTAACTCTCTAACCCTCTCCCTGTCTGTAAAAAAAAAAAAATCAATAAAAATATATATATTTTTTAAAATCTTCCTATTTGGTAGCTGTGCTCCTGAGTCCTACTGGATCAGCATCCTTCTATGTGAGATCACTGTTTGAAAATGGGTCCTAATCCACAGTGTGTGTACACTAAAACTCATAGACAGCTGCCTGTTTCAATAACTAAAGTTCTATTGGAACACAGCCATACTCATTTAAGTACTGAATTAGCTAATTTTGATATACAATGGCAGAATTGGTACCTGTGACAGAGACCATATGGCCCACCAAGCCTAAAATGTTTACTGTCAAGTCCTTTACAGAAAAAGTCTGGGGAAATTCTGTCAAACTCCCATCTCATTCCATCCAAAGGGAAAGCATCCAGCTTCTCAACATTAAATATGATGTTAGCTGAAGGCATTTGCACATGCTCTTTATCAAACTGAGAAAATGACTCTATTCTTACTTTATTGAGAGCTTTTATAAATAAATGAATATTCAATTATATCAAATATTTTATCTGTTGTTTTTTAATCTGTATTGTTGAAAGTATTACAGATGTCCCTTTTTTCCCCACAGTGATGGCGTTCACCCCTCACCTGCCCCACCCTAGGCCTTCACTGCACTATCGTCTGAGTCCATGGGTTATATATACATGTGCATAAATTCTATGGTTAATCTCTTCCTACCCACACCCCGCAACTTCCCTCTAATATTCGTCAATCTGTTCCATGCTTCTATGTCTCTGGATCTATTTTGTTCACCAGTTTATTGTGTTCATTAGATTCCACATATGAGTGAGATTATGTAATACTTGTTTTTCTCTGACTGGCTTATTTCACTAGCATAATACTCTCCAGGTCCCTCCATGCTTTCTCAAAGGGTAAGAGATCCTTTCTTTTCTTTTTTTTCTTTAACTGTTGCATAGTATTGCATGGTATAAATGTACCACATGTTTTTTATCCACTCATATACTGATGGGCACTTGGGCTGTTTCCAGATATTAACTATTGTAAATAGTGCTGCTGTGAACATGGGGTGCATATATTTTTTTCTGATTGGTATTTGGGGATTCTTAGGATATATTCCTGGAAGTGGGGTCACTGGGTCAAATGGCAGTTCCATTTTTAATTTTGTGAGGAAACTCCATACTGTTCTCCACAGTGGCTGTACTAGTCTGCATTCCCAACAGCAGTGTACCAGGGTTCCCTTTTCTCCACATCCTCGCCAGCACTTGTCATTTGTTGATTTGTTAATGGTAGCTATTCTGACAGGTGTGAGGTGATAACTCATTTTTTAATTTGCATCTCTCTGATAATTTATGACTTTGAACATATTTTTATATGTCTCTAGGCCATCTATATGTCCTCTTTGGGAAATAAAAAAAAAAGCTTCTGCATAGTCTGGCCAGCGTTGCTCAGTGGTTGAGTGGTGAGCTACAAATCAGGAGGTCACGGTTCGATTCCAGGTCAGAGCACATGCCCAGGTTGTGGGCTCGTTCCCAGTGTAGAGCATGCAGGAGGCAGCTTATCAATGATTCTCTCTCATAACTGATGTTTCTATCTCTCTCTCTCCCTCTTCCTTCCTCTCTGAAATCAATAAATACTATATTTGGTGTGTGTTTTTTGTTTAAAAAAAAAAAGCTCCTGCCCAACAAAATAAACCTTCAACAAAATGAAAAGGGAACCCACTGTATGCGAGAACATACTTGCAATGATACACCTCATAAGGTGTTAATTTCCAAAATATATAAAGAACTCATCCATCTTAACAAAAGGAAGACAAAGAATCCAATTTAAAAATGGGCAAAGGACCTAAATAGACACTTCTCCAAAGAAGGTCATACAGATGGCCAAGAAACATGTTTTATCTGTTTTAACTGATATGCTTATACATTTTGACTGTTTCAAGTAATATGCCTATTCTTCTTTAAACTTTTTATATGATGGGTTACATTAATTAATTTTTTAATGTTTCACCAGCCTTGAATATCTGTACTAATTCCTACATGGTTGAACTGTATAACTTCTATAAATTTTTATATTTGAGTTGCCAAATATTGTTAAGGATATTTACATATATGTTCATAAGAGAGGCTGATCACTACTCTTCCTTTCTTATAACATACTAGAGGACTGGTGCACAAAAATTTGTGCAGTCAGGGCGGAGGGAGGGTACCTCAGCCCGGCCTGTGCCCTCTCACAGTCTGGGACCCCTCGGGAGAAAACGACCTGCTGGCTTAGGCCTGCTCCCGGGTGGCAGAGGGCAGGCCCAATCCCTAGGTGCAGCCCCTGGTCAGGCCCAGAGCAGGGCTGATTGGGGAGTTGGGGGCGCTGCCCCCTGTCATGCACAGAGCAGGGCGGATCGGGAGGTTGCGATGCCACCATCAGTCACGCTCAGGGTAGGGCCGATTGGGGGGTTGGGGCACCGTCCCCTGTCACACTCAGGGCAGGGCGGATGGGGAGGTTGAGGTGCCACCCCGTCACGCACAGCGCAGGGCCAATCAGGGGGTTGGGGCGCTGCCCCCTGTCACTCACAGAGCCGCAGGGTGATCAGGGGATTGGGGAGCTCCCCCCTATCAGGAACAGAGTAGGGCTAATCAGGGAGTTGGGGTGCCTTCCCCTGTCACAAACAGAGCAGGGCAGATAGGGAGGTTGTGGACCCGCCCCCTGTCACACACAGAGCCGCAGGGCAATTCAGGGGGTTTGGGCGCTGCCCCCTGTCATGCTGATCCCGGTGCCAGGAGGCCTCGCGGCTGCGCTGATCCCGGTGCTGGGAGGCATATTACCCTTTTACTATATAGGATAGAGGCCTGGCACACGGGTGGGGGCCGGCTGGTTTGCCCTGAAGGGTGTCCTGGATCAGGGTGAGGGGCCCCACTGGGGTGCCTGGCCAGCCTGGGTGAGGGGATGATGGCTGTTTGCAGCTGGTCACACACCCTTCAGGGTGGGAGTCCCCACTGGGGTGCCTGGCAAGCCTGGGTGAGAGGCTGAGAGCTGTTTTCAGGCTGGCGGGTGACTGAAGCTCCCAACTGCTCCTTTTTTTCTTTTTTTTCTTTTTTATTCTGGGCAAGCTTTAGCTCTGAGGCTTGGCTCCAGCTCTTAGGCCTCCGCTGCTGAAAGCAGGTATCTGGTTTGTTTGGGTTCTATAATCGAAGCACTGTTTCAACTCCAGCTCTGAGATCCTGGCCGGCTGAAAGCAGGTTTCTGGGGTTTTGTTTAGCTTCTATATTTGTAACAATGTTTCAAACTGCAAGCTCAGAGGCCGGCAGCGGCAGGCAGGGAACGTTGGAGTCCTCCATCACTGAAGCAAGCAAGTCTCATGTTCGCTTCAAGCTGCCTGGCTGCAGGCCGCCATCTTGGCTGGCAGTTAATTTGCATATCACCCTGATTAGCCAATGGGAAGGGTAGTGGAGGTATGGCTAATTAGCATGTTTCTCTTTTATTAGATAGGGTTTTCCTGATTTTGGTATTATGTTAATGCTGGTCTTATGGAATAAGTTAGGAAGTAACCTCTCTGCTTCTATTTTCTGATACGGATTTTGGAGATTTGGTATTATTTCTTCCTTAAACATTTGATAAAATTCACCATTAAAACCCTCTGTCCTTAGGATTTCTTTTTTGGAGATTTAGTAATTATTTATTCAAATTCTTTAATTGAATATTAGACTACTTAGGTTATCTATTACTCCTTATGTAAATTCAGTATTTTGTGTCTTCCAAAGAATTGTTCCATCTCATCTAAGTTTCTGAGGTTATGAGCATGGAAATATCTATAACATTCCTTATCATTTTAATGTCCACAAAATCAATAATGATGACTCCTGGTACATATGATGTTGATAATTCACAATTATTTTCTCTCTTTTTATTTTCTTTGTTAAACTAGCTAGGATTTTATTGATCTTATCAAAGTACCAGCTTTTGGTTTCATTGATTTTTTTTCTGCTGTTTTCCTTTTTTCAGTTTATAAATTTCTATTCTAATTATTATTTCTTTATTGTGTTTGCTTTTTGATTAATTTGTCCTTTCTCTAGTTTTAAAGTGAAAACTTAGGTTATTTATTTAAGATTTGTTTTTAATATATGAATTTATTTTATTTTTAATAGATTTTTGTTGATTTTAGAGAGAGAAAGGGAGAGGGAGAGAGAGAGAGAAACATTGATGAGAGGGAAAGATCAATAGTGATTGACTACCTCCTGTACTCCCCATATGGGGATTGACCCTGCAATGTGGGCATGTGTACTGACCAGGAATCAAACTAGCAACCTCTTAGTGCAAGGGATAATGCTCAACCACTGAGCTAGACCAATCAGGCATCCTATCTAATAAAAGAGAAACATGGTAATTAGCCGAACATCCGCTACCCTTCCCATTGGCTAATCAGGGCGATATGCAAATTAACTGCCAGCCAAGATGGCGGCCTGCAGCCAGGCAGCTTGAAGCGAACATGAGGCTTGCTTGCTTCAGTGACGGAGGACTCCAATGTTCCCCGCATGCCGCTGCCGGCCTCTGAGCTTGCAGTTTGAAACACTGCTACAAATATAGAAGCTAAACAAGACCCCAGAAACCTGCTTTCAGCCAGCCGGGATCTCGGAGCTGGAGTTGAAACAGTGCTTCGATTATAGAACCCAAACAAACCAGATACCTGCTTTCAGCAGCGGAAGCCTAAGAGCTGGAGCCAAGCCTCAGAGCTAAAGCTGGCCCAGAATAAAAAAAAAAAAGAAAAAAAGGAGCAGTTGGGAACTTCAGTCACCCACCAGCCTGAAAATGGCCCTCAGCCCCTCACCCAGGCTTGCCAGGCACCCCAGTGGGGACCCCCACCCTGATCCAGGACACCCTTCAGGGCAAACCAGCCAGCACCCACCTGTGCACCAGGCCTCTATCCTATATAGTAAAAGGGTGATATGCCTCCCAGCACCGGGATCAGCGGAGCCGCGAGGCCTTCTGGCACCGGGATCAGCGTGACAGGGGGCAGCCCCCAAACCCCCTGATCGCCCTGCGGCTCTGTGTGTGACAGGGGAAGGCACCCCAACTCCCTGATCAGCCCTGCTCTGTGCCTGATGTGGGGAGCTCCCCAACCCCCTGATTGCCCTGCGGCTCTGTGTGTGACAGGGTGTCGCACCCCAACCCCCTGATCGGCCCTGCTCTGTATGTGACAGGGTGTGGAACCCCAGCCCCCCCCTCCCCCCACAGCCATGCTGTGTGTGACGGGGTAGAACCATAACCTCCCCATCCGCCCTGCCCTGAGTGTGACATTTGTGGCACCCCAACCCCCTGATCGGCCCTGCTCTGTGTGTGATAGAGGGCGGCACCCCAACCACCCCCCTCCCCCAGGGGCCCTGCTCTGTGTGTGACGGGGTAGAGCATAACCTCCCCATTGGCCCTGCCCTGAGTGTGACAGGGTGCGGCGCCCCAACCCCCTGATCCGCCCTGCTGTGTGTGTGACATGGGGCGGTACCCCAACTCCCCTATCCGCCCTACTCTGTGAGTGACGGGGGAGCTCCCCAATCCCTTGATGGGTCCTGCTCTGTGCGTGACAGGGTACAGAGCCCCAACCCCCCTGATGGGCCCTGCTCTGTGCAAGACAGGGGGCAGCGCCCCAACCCCTATTGGCCCTGCTCTGTGATAGCGGGTGGCGCCACAACCTCCCCATCGACCCTGCCTTGAGTGTGACAGGGGGCGGTGCCCCAACCCCCCAATCGGCCCTACCCTGAGCGTGACTGATGGTGGCATCGCAACCTCCCGATCCACTCTGCTCTGTGCATGACAGGGGGCGGTGCCCCAACTCCCCAATCGGCTCTGCTCTGAGCCCGACCAGGGCTGCACCTAGGGATTGGGCCTGCCCTCTGCCACCCCGGAGCGGGCCTAAGCCAGCAGGTCATTATCTCCCAAGGGGTCCCAGACTGTGAGAGGGCACAGGCTGGGCTGAGGAACCCTCCCTCGCCCCCAGTGCACAAATTTTTGTGCACCGGGCCTCTAGTTTAATATATAAATCTGCTGCTACAATGTCTCTCAAAGCACTGCTTTCACTGCATTCCACAAATTTGAATATGTTATACTTATCCAAATTTTGAAAATATTTTTAAAATCTTCGCGACTTCATTAATTTATAGTCTATTTAGAAATTCCAAAATATTTGTAGATCTTTCTTCTCTATTTTATTGATCTCTAATTTATTCTGTTGTGTTCCAAGAACATATTTTAGTGATTTATATTATTTTAAACTTACTAGTGAGCATTTATGGTCCAGAATATGGTCTATCTTGGTGACTATGCCTTGTAAGCTTAAGAAGAATGTCTGTTTCTTTTATTGGGAATATTTGTTAATAAGGAAAAAATCAAAAGAAAATAGAATGTCTCCATGCAATTTTGAGCACCTGAAGGAAAATATATCCATAAATAAGCCTAACCAAAGCACAGTGTTGTGGAAGGTCACAATACCAATAGAAGGTATGAGGTGTCTCAAAGACTACCCTGAAAAAAAAAAAAGAAAATCCCAGTTTCAGCTGCCTCCTGCATACCCCCTACTGGGGATGTGCCCACAACCAAGGTACATGCTTTTGACCGGAATCAAACCTGGGACTCTTCAGTCCACAGGCCGATGCTCTAGCCACTGAGCCAAACTGGTCAGGGCTGAAAATCCCATTTTTAAAGAACATCTTCAAAATAACAGTCTTTTTTCCATTTATTTATTTCTCTGTCAATGTTACTTTTATTGCCTATTTTCTCATTATTGCCTAGAATATAAAGTTAATGATATTATTCTTATTATAATTTAAGGTTGTAGTTAAAAAATATTCACTTTGATAACCAATATTTTCCCAGCACAGGTTTTCTGTACTTGTAGGAACGTCAGTGTCTAGAACAGCGGTTCTCAACCTGTGGGTCGCGACCCCTTTGGGGGTCGAATGACCCTTTCACAGGGGTTGCCTAAGACCATCGGAAAACACACATGTAATTACATATTGTTTTTGTGATTAATCACTATGCTTTAATTATCTTCAATTTGTAACAATGAAAATACATCCTGCATATCAGATATTTACATTATGATTCATAACAGTAGCAAAATTACAGTTATGAAGTAGCAACGAAAATAATTTTATGGTTGGGGGTCACCACAACATGAGTAACTGTATTAAAGGGTCGCGGTATTAGGAAGGTTGAGAACTACTGGTCTAGAAGATGCCCTTTTGATATATCACTATTCCAGCACAATCCAATTGGAATTTTCTTAACCAATACTCTGTTTATAACAGGGTGACTGGGAAAATAAATGAGGTAGTTATATTTCTTTCAGTCTTTTATATTTTCCCACTTTCCTCTTTCTTTTTTATGAAAACAAGGCTTATCAAGTCATTATATTCAGTCTGCTAATTATATGAAGGCTTTTGTCACACAAGCTATGCTTTTTGCATTTTGAAATGCTTAATAGCACTTGATGAATGTCTAACAGATAAAAGCAATTCTCCGGGGAGTAATATATTATTTAATGTCATTGCTCAGTCTTTTATGTCAGAAAACAAAAAGAAAAAAATTTGAAAGGAAAATAAATTCATAAAATAAAATAAAAATTTTAGCACTAACTTTATATTTGCCAAGTGACATGTCTCTGAGACATTTGCCTGAGAAGACAACAATACCTTTAGGACAAAGGATCAAAAGTATCTTTTAAATTAAAGTGAGTAATGAATTCTAAGCAGTCTCTTTAAGAATGCTTATTAAAATTTAAGTATGTAATTAGTCTTCATCAAGTTTAATTTTTTAAAGTGTTCTAGGAGCTAAGAAATGCTTGACATATATTTGATTGTTCGGAATGAGCCACATTGACTTAGTATCAGAGAGCATTTACTAAAGACTATGATGACTTCCTTAACTGAAGAGCTTAAGCAATTGAGTGACTTTCTCAGGTGTGTTTTAGAAAAATTGTTTTCTCCTTTCTAATTTTTAGAAGAATTTCTCCAAAATGAAGAAAGAAAACAGGAGAGTTTAAGGGGGAGAGGGAGAGAGAGAAAAAGAGACAGAGGGCAGGAGAGAGAAAGAAAAGGAGAGGACAGAAGAGGACAGGGGAGGACAGGGGGAGAGGGAGGGGAAGGGGGAGGAGAAGGGATGGGAAGGGAGGGAAGGGGGAGGGAGAAGAAGGGAGGGGAGGGGGACATGGGAGGAGAGGGGAGGGAGGGGAGGGGAGGGGAGGGGAGGGGAGGGGAGGGGAAGAATAAATGAAAGCAAAGTCAAAGACTTTTGCTTTTTTTTAGCAGTCAGTAATTTGTACTAATTAGATAAATTATACTAATTCTCTATTCTCTCCCTCTTCTAATTTCAACCTAAAACAAGATATTCTTTTTGTCATTTGAATTTCTCTGCCTTCCTCTGCCCCCACAATTTACATTACAGATTATGCTGTCAGTAGACACAGTATTAATAATATTTTGTGTACTACTACTTTACTGCTTTGCGGTTTTTGGCATATATTAAAAATCAAGTCACTTAATGCCATTTTAATCCCCATGATGATCTTTACTGCATCCTAAAGTCTGAAGAACCAAATACAACGTATTCAAATGCTCTAAAATATATGCTTTGATATGATTACATAATTTTAACTAAAAGACACACCCACATCCACATGAGATTTGGGAATAAGAGAGTAAATCCTTGGAAGTGGAGATTTCCATTTCAGGCAAAAAGTATGGAAATGGACACATTTTCCACTATGGAAGCTGTAGCACAGGGCCCAGTGTCTGATTCTTAGTGCTCATGATAAGAGGTAAATAAATGTAGGCTATGAACCATGTGGCTGCATGTAGTAGGCAGAGATAAACTTTCAAAAAAACCATGCACAAGTTTGAAATTGCATCTAGTCTTAACATACCTATACAGGGCAATCTCTGAAAACTCGCACACTTAATGAACTTTGCCAATTTAAGAAAAAAGATTGATACTACTTGCTTATTAGAGCATTTGAAGGGGGCGAGGGGTAGCTGTAATTTCTATCTGCAAAATACCAAATAATTTAAATATAAAAATTGACAAATGATTTACTTAAAACAATCAATTTGGACACTTTTTATGCTTCCTCAATTCACTAATTTTTAAATGATAATCTATTAACTTTTAATGTCAACTCTTGCAGTACTTCTCAAGAGTTACAAAAAATAAGTTTATGAATACCATATAGATCTTGCAAAAAGATGCTTGAAATTTCATTAAAATCACAAAATAAACAGATTGCAAAAATTTTATATATGTTGAAAATAAAGTGTAAAAGGCTTTTTTTTTAAATCTGACATGCCATTTAGGTAGTATATGTGTTAGTTTGTTTTACTTTCCTATTACATAATTTAATGAGCTGGTGACTAGATGGCAATAAGCATAAGTCTTTGAGTTGGTTTCAGTTTGATATCCTGGAAAACACACAAAGCATGTGCTACAATTTTTTAAAACCCCTTGAGATGAGAAAACGTATGATACTAGTATTATTTTATTCACTACAGTTAATTGAACAATTGGTTTGAACAGTTTCTATGACTTCAAGTAGATGGCCTTTATCTTTCATGCAATTGTAAAATTAATAGAATGAAATTGTGATCCTTTGAAAGCCACAGAAGCCTCATAAAACATTTTTTTTAAAAACTAAGCACATATACTTCAAATGTCCTCAAGTTTCAGGAGAGTTCAGCCCTATAAAATTTCCCATCACACTGTGATGTCCTTAATTCCATATAATACAAACAAAAAAACAGAAACCAAAGGAAAAAAAGACAAATTGGTCAAGCAAAATTAAGAACTCGGTACATTAAAGGACACTATCATGAATGTGAAAATACAACCCATAGAATGGCTGAAATTACTCTCAAATCAAATATCTGATAAAGGACTGTATCTAGAATATATAAAGGACCCTGACAACTCGATAACAAGAACACAACTAAACTTGAAATTGGATAAATGACCTACTGACACTTATTCAAAGAAGATATAAAAGTCATACCCTAACCCAGTGGTAGGCAAACTGCGGCTTGCGAGCCACATGTGGCTCTTTGGCCCTTTGAGTGTGGCTCTTCCACAAAATACCAACTTCTGGGCATGGGCCACAAAGTTTCAATCGCACTGTACGTGCACGCTCGCACGTAGTATTTTGTGGAAGAGCCACACTCAAGGGGCCAAAGAGCCACATGTGGCTCGCGAGCTGCAATTTGCCGACCACTGCAACCGGTTTGGCTCAGTGGATAGAGCGTCGGCCTGTGGACTGAAGGGTCCCAGGTTCGATTCCGGTAAAAAGCATGTACCCTGGTTGCGGGCACATCCCCAGTTGGAGGTGTACAGGAGGCAACTGATTGACAATTCTCTCTCATCGATATTTCTAACTCTCTATCCTTCACCCTTCCTCTCTTGTAAAAAAATCAATACAATATATTTTTTTTAAAAAGTCACAATAAGCACATGAAAAGAAGCCCAGCATCTTTTTTTAAATAAAAGTGATAATCAATAACAACAACAAAAAATAAACTACAACTGAGAATATATTTGTTCTTATCAGGCATCTCAGAAAAAAAAAGAAAGAGAAAAGAAATCAAAATGACAAGATACCCCTTCTTATTGAAAAGAAATGACAATAGTATCAAGGATATGTTGACAAGGATATGGAGATTTTAGAACCCTTACCCATCTGCTATAGGAATTTAAAATGATAGTCACCCTGAAGAACACTTTGGCAGTTCCCCAAACAAACATACAGTTACTGAAGGACTAAGCAATCTATAGGTACATACCCAAAAGAACTGAAAGCACACAACTACACAGACTTGGACACAATTGTACACAAATATTCCTAACAGCATTTCAAAATAGCCAAAAGTGGAAACAAGCCAAATACTCACCAGCCAATGGAAACACAAAGTGTTATATATCTATATAATGGCTTTAAAAATGAAGTATCGATGCATGCTACAACATGGATCATTAAAAACATTGTGTTAAGGGGAATAAGCTAGTCATAAAGGACACATATTGTATGTTTCCATTTATACAAAAGATCCAATAGGAAAATGGTGAAGAAAAAGATCATTTTAATGGTTGCCTAAGACATGGAGGGTTGTGGGGGACAGGGAAAGGAGAGCAATGGCTAATGGGTTGAGGATCTCTTCTGGGGGGGTGTTAGAATTGTTGCAAAATGTATTTTGCTCATGACTGTACAACTCTCTGAATGTACTGAAAATCAATTAATTGTGCACTTGTAGTGAAATACATTTCAATGCACATGAGTCATTCTAATCTACCACATTAATAGGAATAAAAGGAAAAATATCAAATGCTCATATATGAAAAAGCTTTGATAAAATTCAACTACCATTTATTAGAAAGAAAACTAAGCAAATTGAAAATGGAAATATTAACTATAAAAATCCTAGAGTAAACATCACATGTAATTATAAAATACAAAATGTCTTCTTGATGTTGGAAATTATATAAAGATATTCTCCTCACATATTTGAGTTTGTAATATATTCAATGAGGTCAGAAATGGAAATAAACAGCCAACAGGTTGGTAAAGAAGTAATTAAATTGTCACAGTTTGCATATGATATCATTGTATCTTTAGAAAATCCAAAGGAATCTATGGGAAAATTATTAGGATTACTCAATTAAGCAAAATCTCTCGATATAAGGTTATCATATCAGGTAAATATATATAAAAACAAAAAAATCTATATTTCAGCAATAAATAAATACAACAGGAAATTCATAAAATAAAACTATCATTTCAGTAGCATTAAGAACATCAAATACATAAGAATAAAGATAATGAAAATATTCAAGACTTCTACATTAAAAACAGCAAAGCATTGTTGAAAAAATTTAAATAATCTAAATAAGTGGAGGGACTATATCATGCACTTGAATTATTTGGCTTAATATTATGAATAACTGTCCCCAAATTTTGTGAATTCAATGCAAAATATGTAAAGAACTCATCCGAACAAATAGGAAAAAGCCAGAAATTCTATTAGAAAAATGAACAATAGACTTTAAAAAATCTCTATAATAATGTATGTTCAAATCGACAATAAACAAAATTTGCTCACTTTTATTACAATTCAGTGAAATAAAACAAAACCACAATGAAATGCCACTATATAACCCACTCCCTCGACCAATGCTTAAAGTTTTAAAAAATATCATGGGATATATCGAAGTATTGGCAAGGATTGGAGCTATTTAAATGCTCACACACTTTAGTGAGTGTACAATTACTTTGGTTATTTATTTGGCAATATCTAATAAATGTATTCTTTATTACCCAGCAGTAATTCTATTTCTAGGTGTATGGCCAACTGAAATGCCTATACACTCTGTTGATACACAGTGCTAGATTAGAATTTTTATAGCAGAACTACACAGAACAGTGCCAAATTTTAAACTTCCCAAATGTCCAACAGCCAAAGAATATGTAAATGGTGATATATTCACATATTGTAATGTGATACAGCAAGAAAAAATTTAAAACTACAACTTCCTACATCAATATGGATGAACCTCATAACTTAAATACTGAATAATAAGTGTGAGGCACAAAAGAGACCATATTGCATTTATATAAAATACAAGGATAGCTGAAACTACTCTTTGGTTTCATAAGTTGTCAGAGTGCTGACGCTTTGAAGAGAAAAGAAACCGGCCAGAGGTGCTTCCAGGGAGATGAGAACATTGTTTATTGTTCAAGCTGTGTTTACATGACTAAGGAGAGCTTTAAAAATGGATCAAGCTATACAATTTATTTGTATATTTTATGCAAATTATTCCTTCATAAATGTGTTATAAAAAAGCATGGAAATGTAAGTGAACATACATTTGATTTAGGAAATAAAAATAGCCCGGCCAGCGTGGTTCAGTGGTTGAGTGTCAACCTATGAACCAGGAGGTCAAGGTTCAACTCCCAGTCAAAGCATATGTCAGAGCTAAACCTCTAGGTGGGGGGTACAGGAGGCAGTTGATCAATGATTCTCTGTCATCATTAATGTTTCTATCTCTCTCTCCCTCTCCCTTCTTCTCTGAAATCAATATATATATATATATATATATATATATATATATATATATATGTAAAAGAAATAAAAATATTGTGCTGTGCCTAGAATGAAGGAAAAATATTCTGAAGAGAATGCATAAACCTGACATGCTGCATAAGCCAAATTAGAAGAATCTTACAGAAAAAAAAAGGGAAGAGTTTAGATCAGGTTCATTTGTCTATGGAATATATCAAAGTATTGGCAAGGATAAGAGCTATTTAAATGCTCACACACTTTAGTAAGTGTACAACTACTATACTTTCAGAAATACAACCCATTTTACTATTTAAAAATCAAGATATGGTGTTGGGAAAATTGGACAGATACATGCAAAACAATGAAACTAGACCACCAACTTACACCATACACAAAAATAAACTCAAAATGGACAAAGGACTTAAACATAAGACAGGAAACCATGAAAATACTAGAGGAATCCACAGGCAGCAAAATCTCAGACATATGCCAAAGCAATTTCTTCACTGATACTGCTCCTTAGGGCAATGGAAACTAAAGAGAAAATAAACAGACGGGACTACATCAAAATAAAAAGCTTTTGCACAAAAGAAACCATCAATAAAACAACAAGAAAGCCCACTGCATGGGAGAACATATTTGCAAATGTTATATCACTGATAAGGGTTTAATCTCCAACATTTACAGGGAACTCATACAACTTAACAAAAGGAAGATAAACAACCCAATCAAAAAATGGGCAATGGACCTAAATAGATACTTTTCGAAAGAAGACAGAAGAAAGGCCAAAAGACATATGAAAACATATTCAAAGTCACTAATCATCCGAGAGATGCAAATCAAAACGACAATAAGGTACCATCCATCTCACACCAGTCAGAATGGCTATCGTCAACAAATCAACAAACGACAAGTGCTGGAAATGATGTGGAGAAAAAGGAACCCTTGTGCACTGCTGGTGGGAATGCAGTCTGGTGCAGCCACTGTGGAGAACAGTATGGAGTTTCCTCAAAAAACTAAGAATGGAACTTCCCATTTGACCCAGTGATCCCACTTCTAGGAATATATCCCAAGAAACCAGAAACACCAATCAGAAAGGATATATGCACCCCTATGTTCATAGCAGCATAATTCACTATAGCTAAGATTTGGAAACAGCCTAAGTGCCCATCAGCAGATGAGTGGATTAAAAAACTGTGGTACATCTACACAATGGAATACTACACTGCGGTAAAAAAAAGGAGTTCTTACCATTTCCAACAGCATGGATGGAACTGGAGAGCATTATGCTAAGTAAAACAAGCCAGTCAGAGAAAGATAAATATCACATGATCTCACTCATTTATGGAATATAATGAACAACATAAACTGATGAACAAAAACAGATCCAGAGACAGAGAAGCATTGATCAGACCGTCAAACCTCAGAGGGAAGGTAGGGGAGGGTGTGGGTAAGGGGGAAAGATCAACCAAAGGACTTATATGCAAGCATATAGGCCTAACCAATGGACACAGACACCAGGGGGGTGAGAGCATGAGTGGGGGAATGAGGGGTAACGTGGGGATAAGGATACATATGTAATAACTTAATAAAAAAAAATAAAAATAAGTAAATAAATAAATAAATAAAAATCAAGATAAATGAATGTGCCATGATTTAGGAGCGCTCTTCCTTTTCATTTCTCAAGAATATTCAACAATAATGAGTAATATTTATAAATAATTCTAGTATCATGAATATAAATTGAACAAGCCTAGAAGGTGAATTAATTTTTAAAAGAAATTAGGGTCTTTCTGAATGACTCTTCACCTTTCAGAGAGCAGTTCTCTCTTTGAATTCTTTGTACTGTATTTCCAGGGTTGAAGGCAAATTCTCTTGTATTTAGAGGATAGAAACATAATAGGTGAATTTTAGAAGGATTATTTTTGCCTGTCACATTAACAGCAGAATACCTAGTAAGAGCAAATTTATTCTCAAATGTAATATTTGTCATCTAACCAAATTAAAAGCCTGCGGTGTCAAAATTAGTTTAGTAATTTATATTGATTGCACTAAAATAGCTTCAAATGATATATCCAGAGACTTTCTGAATTTCTTCCTTTGAAGTCAGAATAAGGATTCATTCTTTGAAGAAAATACATCAATTATGGATTGTACTTTACCTTTGTTTAAAAAAATGAGCACATTTTGTCTTAACAACTCTCTATTTGACATCTATCATCTTATCAAGTATACTGTCATTACTTCTCATGTTTTTGCGATTTCTCCATCACATTTTTTTTCTTCATTGGAACACAGTACTCAGGTGTTACTCTGACACAGTTTTTTTTATCTTTAACACAATAGTATTCCTCATATCAGTTGCTTTTCCCATCAATCCATCTCCTTTTCCACTAATAACATTCTGGGTCCATAAATAGTAAACATTAAGATACCAATAGTAAGTTGTGGTTTTGTCTGTCTGTCTGTTTTTACTTGTAGCAAGAGGTTTGATAGATCTAACTGCAGAGTTTCACATGGTTTCTCTTGTGACAAATGTATTCGGAAGCCAGGAGATGGCTAAGTAAAGTTTGCAATTGTGAATTAGACCAATGCAATTAGCCTTTATTTGGCTGCTTTTTTTGTTATTTCATTCTCATGACAAACATCTAATAGGTATTACATGAAGCTGAATATGTTGCAGTCATTCTCTCCTCTCACAAACTTATTCCAGAAATTAAATTGTCTCCTGTGCATTTAAAATCGTAATGTAAGATAAAAAGTGAAATATCAGGCAGCAAGGTATTACACATACTCCGGTATTATACTAAATCATCTCCTCTTTTTCTAAAAGGTAAACAAATATACCTTCAAACCACCTAATTTAAAGGTACCTTTGCTAATAAGAAAGGGTACTTTGAATCACGTTGTGATTATTGTAAGAGTACTGCCGTATAGTTTCCCTAGAAGCAGCACTGACATATGTTCATTCGAATAAATTAATATGTATTTTTCTTTTTAATTGGGACAGCAAGTTCATAATGAGAATGAATGGAATACTCTACATAAAGTGAACCAATGTACATTTGGGGACAAATAGTCACTGAAAAGAATTTCATTTCAGAAAACAAATGCAGAAGAACTAATAAACTTAGAATATAATTAATTTGTAACCCCTAACGACATAGTATATGGAGGCAATGATCTTCAATGGCTGCCAATACCTTTATGTGAATGACTGCTGGGAAAATTTATATTCTAAGAAAAAGACTGACAACATCCAGATCACTGATGAATCTTAACAGTACTGAGAGATATGAAGAATCACATACCACAGGATACTCTAACATACACATGGTTCCACATATAAATATGTAGTATTCTTTAAAGAAATGAACCTGAATTTGACCTATTTAAAAGTATATAGTAAATATATGGTATAGAAAATAGGTACTTAAGAAAAGCAATTTGCAAAATCTGTAATACAGGAAATTTTACAAAACAAAATACCCAGTTTTTTCAATAAATAGTGGGGGTTTTTAACCGTGTTTTTTGTTTTTAGAGAGACTATACCTTCAGATTAAATAGATCTAATAAGCATATTAACCACATTGCAAGTGTAGACCTTGTTTTTATCCTGAGTGGAATAAGTATACTATAACAATATAATATAATCTGGGAAATTTGAACAGTGATTGAACATTTGGTAATGTTAGGTCATTATTGATAACTTTTATAGTTGCAATGTGTTATTTTTATTGTTAAAGAAAAATATCCTTATCTTTTAGAAATATGTACTAAAGCATTCATACATTAGAAGGTATGATGCATAGCTTTTGTTTTAAAATAACCTAAATACATCATGTTATAAGAAGGAAATGTTTGGGCATATAAAGAATAAATACAGGGAGGGCAAAAGTAAGTTTATAGATGTGGGTACGCAAAACACAGAGTTTATTCTTGTATTATTTATTAATTCTTGCCTTATTTTCCATAAAGACAACTATATACCTACTTTTGCCCCATCCTGTATTATTGGGCATAAATTATTAATTGGTTAAATTTAGTAATGGGTACATAGATATTCACTATTTCTTTCCTTACTATATATTTGAAACATTCTTTAATGAAAATTAAAACTTAAAAAGAGAGAAAAAAGCTGAAAGTATATGTTTAAAATGTTTAAATCCTATTTTAAAAATAATTCATGAGTTGAGTAATTATGACTAAATTGAAAGGAAATTATTAATGTAAATCATGTGGACTATCACTACATTTGGGGAATTTGATAGCTTACTTACATAATAGAGAAATAAACTCAAGTAGTGTGGAGATAATGAGGCTAAATACAAAAACATCAATTACGGGAATGGAAAACAACGATGCAATGGATATCAACAGCATAAAAATATAGGTATCTCAGTAGATGATTAAAATTTCTTGGCAAATTGGGGATAGAAGGACATTTCTTTAATTTGATAAAGTGAATATGCGAAAAACCTATAGCATGCATTAATCTTAATAAGGATCGCCATAAGTGGTCCCTTTAAAACCAGGAACTACGTGAGCATACTTATTATCACTGTTTCCAGACATTAATTATTGAGCTGGAAATTTATCACTATGCCTATAGCAAAGACAAATAAATAGTAGGGGATGTATAGGAGGCAGCCGATCGATATTTCTCTCTCACTGATGTTTCTATCTCTTTCTCCCTCTCCATTCCTCTCTCTAAAATCAATAAAAACATACTTTAAAAATAAAAGAATAAGTATTTGAAAGGAAAAAACTATACTCATTATTTGAAGATAACATGCTTATGTACAAAAAAAAAACTATATACAGAAAATATTCTTTACATACAAAACATTTTTTCTCTAAAGAGTATAATTTCTCATTGACTATTATAATAACCTAATAGTCAATGAGAAATGTTACTCATTTCTAAATAAATGACTGATGCTTTCCCTTGTTTAGCAATTTTCAGAATAATGAATTGGTTTGCAGCAAACCCAAATGTATATAGTATTTCATTATGATTATTTTATTTACTATTATTAAGAGTCCTTAGATTTTTTTTTATTTTTTAAAATATATTTTATTGATTTTTTACAGAGAGGAAGGGAGAGGGACAGAGAGTCAGAAACATCAATGAGAGAGAAACATCGATCAGCTGCCTCTTGCACACCCCCCACTGGGGATATGCCCGCAACCAAGGCATATGCCCTTGACCGGAATCGAACCTGAGACCCTTCGATCCGCAGGCTGACACTCTATCCACTGAGCCAAACCGGTCAGGGCAGAGCCCATAGATTTTTAGCATATTTTCTGCCTTTGATTCTACTGTAGTCTTTATCCTTTTTAATATTTACATTAGCCTATATTTTAGTAATGGGAGCCCTTTCAATATGGCTCATGTGTACTTTTAATATAATTCTGTAGTCTTTGATTTTTGCCTTTATATTCAACAAAATATTCCAAGCTCATCTTGCATATATCCTATCCCAGATCTAACATTATATATTTCTGCTGTCTGCCTTCCTTTAGTGGAAAATAGCATTTACAGTACACAATCTAAGCACTTAGGGATGTTCATTATTATTTGTCACTTTTTCTAGGCCTATTTAGAAAAAAATACATGTGAGGTTATTAGTAATGTCAATTCAATTTTAAGATTACAGTGCTTTGTTCTGGCCAGTGTGGTTCAGTTGGTTGGTCCCAGGCATGAAAAGATGGTGGGTTCAATTCCTGACCAGAGCATATAGCCATGTTGTGGGGTTCTATCCCTAGCAGGGGCATGTATGGTAGGCAACCAATCGATGTTACTATCTCCCATTGATGTTTCTCTCTCTCTTAAAAAATTTAATGAAAACCATATCCTCTAGGCGAGGAATAAGAGATTATAGTGCTTTACTAAGTTATTTGATTTTGTTCCTCTTGACCCTACATTTGTGGTCCCAATAACTTTAATATAAATACTCACTAGATTTATCCACATGCATTTTACATTGCATCATATTATTCTTAAAAACTACATTTTTAGGGAGGCTGGGTAGGGGTGGTGGTAGAGTGGTTGAACAACAACATCAAAAAAAGAACAAGAGAAAGAACTTTGCAAAAAAAACACTACATTTTTATATACAGTTTTGTATATAAATATGTAAAATTTGAAAACATTACTACTAATATTATTGAAAACAGCTCAATGTATATATGCATTTTTAACATTAAGATATATTCTAATGTTTATATTGAATAACTGCTGTGTCATAAAGGCACTTGAAATAATTCCTTTCTATAAAATTAAACCATAATATGTTAATCAAAGTTATGTTAAAGTCTCTGATAGTACCATCTCTGGGTCAAATCTGAGTCTGGTTCTGTTAATTGCTTTTTCTCTTGACAATGGGTAATTTTTTCATGTGTTTTGGTGTGTCTCATAATTTTTTCCTCCTCTAGCTATGGCAGCTCTCTTTTATCAGTGCAAAATTGGGAGGAGAAGGGTTTTTTCCCTTCCCACAGAACCAGATTGTTTTTTTCAATTTCATACTTTTATTTTAAACATGTGGTCAGATGTTAGTCACACAGCTACTTCCAGTTGCAATTGCACCTGAGAAGTGTAGTATTTTCTCTAAGCAGCTAAAAAATAAGATTTTATTATTAACAAAAAGGGAGAAATTAATATTAGAGTAGTCAGTTACCACTCCCTGCAAAAAATACCATGTTAAGCACCTGTAAACGTAACACAAAATAATTTTATTTCATTTAAATTTGATAAAATCTTTTGAGTAATTGTTACTTAATTTTTTAACAACACTGTGGAGCAGAAAGATAAACCTCTACCCTTAGTTTTATTTGGGATAAACCTTAGGCTTAAAAGTTCTATGAGATGCCTAAGATGATACCATTTTTAAAGGTAGAATTACATAATCTTTATCTAGAGATATATGTAAAGAGAGCTAAATCAGGGTTTATAAAAGCTGAAATTTTTTCAGATTTTTCCTTATAATAGTTTAATGACCTCATGCCTCTCTGAGCCTCAATACTTGCATCTAAAAATAAGTATTATAAGTCTTGAAATTTTGAATTACAGATGAGAAAATGCAAGAAAAATGCTGACAAGTAGGGAGTTCTGAAAAACAGTAAGCAGTAAAATGGTAGGATGTAAGTTATTAAAATAAGCAATATATGTGATATACTGTGCAGATACTGGCAAAAGTGCTGTTGGCAATTGATAAACATTTGTTAAAAGATCAAAAGTATGAATATTTGTAATAGGAACAATACTTTGTTTTTATTAATGTGCTTTTCTCTGCATTTTCATGTGCATGAACTGTTTAATCTCTGGTATCCACTTGGCCCAGGGTCGTGGGTAGGTGCTATTAAATTAATTAAACAGGAGACCATTAGACTGAGGTGGCTCTAATGCTTTACCAGCCTGAGGATGCACACTGAAATTTAAGCCAGAGTTGATTTCCATAAATTCCTCAACATTAAAAAATTAAAACTTAAGAACAACTGATCACAAACAGCCAACTAGGCTTCTCAAATATGATAACTGCTTAAGTTGTTAGCTAATCAGCTAATTTCCTTGCTATGTTTCTGTGTGCCCAACCTACAAAAGCCTTTCCCTTATTTCCTCCTGGCAGAGAATTCCTAACCATTTCTGGTTTGGTGCTGCTCAGTTTAAAGAAATGTTTATTCAAAATTTCAATGTAGTCCAGTTTATCTTTTAACAATATATAAATTCAGTTTTTAAGATAAACTGGAAAGGAAATAAAAAAACTTAAAATTCAGTTTCTAAACTAAAAATAACAATAATCAATAAATGAAATAAATGCCATTATTTCTCTAGAAGAAGATGACTTTAAATTTCTTTACCTTCCATGGAATGGTTAGGATATCACTTCCTCTGATGACTGTTAGCCCATGAAACTCATTATGCAAAGAGAGAAGGGATCTGTAGAGAGAAAGCAGAAAACCTGATCCTCTCACCTTCCAACTGAGAAGGAGTGTGGGGAAATGTGCCCAGATGTGTGCGCTGATCTTCTCTTACCCAGGTGCCAGATGGCAAATTATGCCAGTTAAGCCTAGAACAGTGGATCTCAAAGTATGGTCCCTACTCTCACAGCATTTTATTATGCATGGCATTTAAAAAATAGGCACAGAGTGTCCTGTATTTCTAATGAAGAGGGATGCAAAGAGCTGAAATCTCTGAGGAGCATGTCAGAAGTGGTTATTTCTCCAAGGAAAAGCGGCCAATTGCAGTACCCAGTCCTGATGCAGGAGGCCAGGCCTCCGGAACCAGGACTGGGTACTGCAATCGGATTTCAGGAATTAAGTACAGCTGACAAAAATCACACTGAGGTTCCTACTGGGTTAAACAGTGTCCTCCTAAAATTCATGTCCACACAGAACCTCAGAATGTGGCCATGTTTAAAAACTGGGTGTTTGTGTTATAATAGTTAAGATAAAGTCATAGTGGATTACGGTGGGCCCTAACTTCAATGACTGGTGTTTTTATAAGAAGGCAATATGAAGAGACAGAGACATATATAGAATTCAGTTACCTCCAGGTAAAAAGTACTCTCAAAACCTGACAGACCTAGATTTTTAAGACAAACAGGAATGAATATCTAAACATTTCTTGTCAGAGTGGTCATGTTCGACTAAATTAAAAAGAGAAACTAAGTATCAAATCGTATGGATAGCCTGGCTTGTGTGGCTCAGTGATTGGGCGTTGCACCAAGAGGTTACAGGTTCAATTCCCAGTAAGGTTGTGAGCTCAATTCACAGTAGGGGGCATGCAGGAGGCAGAGGATCAATGACTCTTTCTCATCATTGATGTTTCTATCCTTCCCTCTCCCTTCCTCTCTGAAATCAATAAAAATATTTTTAAGTATGTTAATATATCCCAAATGTATGAAGCTTTCATCTATTGCCACTTGAAAAATCTGCATTGAGCACATATTCTTCATGATCGCTTTTCTTTGCATGCACTGAGCTCTTAGCAGGCCACGCATAGGAATTTTATAAGAGCAACTTCACAGGAATTCTTATATTTGCGGAATAAGTATTTCTTGACAATGTTTCAGTATCAAAATTCTTTGCATAATAAAATATATCTTGAGCTATTGTCAAACATTTGACTGGTGCAGCTTATGAAACTTGCAATCTCTCTTTTTTTTTAATGAAAGGAAGATAGCAGACTCATTAATTCTATGCTATAACTTCTCCCAGAAAATAACTTCCAGTTCCCTACAGAATCAGTCTAGTTCTAGAAAGAAAAGAAAAATACATAATTACTGTGAGACCTTATTAAGTTAGAATTTGCCACTGCATGAACATAAAAAATCGTTTCTTCAGAAAACTGCATTAATTACACAACTTCTAAATGGCTTTTACAAGATTTTAAAGCTGTTCGATAAATATCAGTATTTGATATATTCAGCACTTTACATTTCTCATTTGGCCAAATATATAAAATAGGAATTTGGTGGATGGGAAACCATCAATTGGTGGATAGGTAACCACCCTCCTTAAATTATTTATAGACTCTCTCTTCCCTTTTCTTTCTGGAGCATTCATAATGCAGTAAATATTTTGGAGACCAAATATACTATAGACAGATAAATAGGAGCTCAAAAAAGGAGTGCATTAGTCTATTAAAATAACTTAGGAAAGTCTTGATTGTCTGATATTCAGAGGATCTCAAATAACTATATAAGACAATAATCAACTTTCACAATTTTGTATGAATTTAGTTTTTAATACTGAATATGTTATTTATTTATACACTAATTATGTTTCTTTCCTGTCTGGTTATTCCTGCATTCTGCCTGCAGAATTCCTCTGTGGCCTCATGTTTTCCTCTTTCCCATAAATTCAGTAATCGGAGCCACCCTTCTTGATCTGGACACACCATAAGCAACTCTCCATTTGTGTCCCTGTAGTTTCTTTCCCTAGAAAGTACCATCACCTTCACCAAGTCAGCTGGATAAACTTATTTTAATCTTCTAAAAATATTCAAATACCACCTAATCCAGGGGTGGGCAAACTTTTTGACTCGAGGGCCACAACGGGTTCTTAAACTGGACCGGAGGGCCGGAACAAAAGCATGGATGGAGTGTTTGTGTGAACTAATATAAAGTCAAAGTAAACATCATTACATAAAAGGGTACGGTCTTTTTTTTCAATAGTTTTATTCATTTCAAACAGGCCGGATCCGGCCCGCGGGCCGTAGTTTGCCCACCGCTGGCCTAATCCATCATTCCTCCCCTTACTTCTGGCTCTACTTGATAAAACAGTGTTTTCCATAATCATATTGTATGTGTGCTTTGTTTGTATTTATAACACATTTGTCTTTCTTTACCCTAATTGAACAGTAATTGTATTTTTTATTCCATTTGTATCTATACTGCCCTGACATATATGTTGCTGAACTAAAATGAAGAGTGTCAGAAAGACATATTTAGTTCATTACTGGTGGATAGGACACCATCCTTCTTAACTTACTGAGAGAGAGGGAGAGTGCTATACTAGCTCTCTTACAGCATGTGCTTCTGCATGAGTGTCCCTGGCTCCTGCCACCCCCACCAGGCTTCAGGAAGGGAGAGGAAACCACTAGGCAGAGGGCCTTGCTCCCTCGCCTTGCACCTTCTTCACAGATAATTTTATTAATTTTCTCTCTGGGCGGCGTAATCTCTCGTAAATCTTCATCCTCTAAGAGCTTGACTGAAGTACTCCCCACTTTGTCAATCAGATCACTTGTGAAAGTTAAAAAAATGACTCATCTAGGAAAGATATGATAGAGCCACACTTGACTCGCAGTTGACATTGTAAAGTCAAATTACCATTACTTTGTCTGCAGTCCTTCTGCCACCCCAGCCAACAACAAACTGCAGTCCTCTGGTTTCCTCTGAAAATGGCATGTCGATCTTCATCAGATGATATTCGTAATTCATGTAGCCGGTGCTTGTTTTTTCTTAAAGACTATGTTGACCTTTTACAAACTTTTGAAAAAAGATTTTGGAAGTGCTCTTGGAAAGGTATTGCTTTTAATTATTTTGCCTTTTATGTGTAAAATACAGATTGTTTCTTTATCATAAAATGATCTCTTGTTTTGTAGTTGGAAACAACTGCCAGGGTTTCCTAATCGCATTAAATTTCAGGAACATTCATCATGCTCTAGATATGTTCTTAATTACCATTCCCTATACACATAGAGTCATTCATTTATTAATATTAGACCCCAAAATGACAAGTGACGGATGTAATGCAATAGTGTGATTAATTTAAATATTATGCAGTCTAACCCAGTCAGAAGGACACACAAATAGTTCTCGTATTTACTTACATTACTTCTTCTACCCTAGATCTTTGACTGACTTTGTCTTAACTAAGGTTTATGGGAGAAAATTGTAAGTGATGACAATGATGATAAGAACTCAAAGAGAGAAAGGGAGGATGATGAACTAACTACCCGCAACACTTTGCCTTTTACAAAGTAATTTCACATACAGTGCCCCCTTAACCTTACAACTTGAGAGGTAGGTGTTTTTCTGCTCACTTCCTAATTAAAACAACATCATTTCAGCAAGTTTGTGACACCTTTTGGAGCCCAAAGTGCTAGATGCAAAATTTGAATCTAAGTAAGTATTATTGTGTTTGTGAGCTTTTCCCCTCCACTCCATGGTTCTTATTGCTTCAGAGTTAAATAATAAATGAGTACCACTCTACCTTGAATGTACTTACTGGCAGCCCTCATAATACGTCACCACTAAATATTTCACCTGCATTTCCTAAGAATAACCAAATACCTAACACACAGTCCAAGTTAAAATTCTTATAATTGTACAAGTGATATTCTTTATAGCTTTACTTTCTAAAATCTAGAACTTGAAAATAAACACACATGGCTCAAAAAATGTGGAGACATAAGATAAAGCCACAGAACTGCCTCCCAACACAATTTATTTTGGAAGAAAAGTTCATCTGACTTCAAATTAAAAAATTAAGCCAAGTTCTGCAGACCAGTTTTTTGTTCTTTAACATCATAGATGTTAAATATCTATGATACATACGTTTATTTCTCAATTGTATCAAAAATTAGAAAAGTAAAATAATATTACTGTTCAAATTAGATGAAAGCTATGGGTAAGTCTGATTTTCAAGTAACTGGTTAATGTTATGGATTTTAAAATAGGAACATTTGTGGTAGGGCAAATTCTGTTTTAAAAAAATGCTTATTAATTCAATCTTAATGATTATCTACTAATTTCCATTTACTCAAAGACCAAATTTTTCAGTGAGAGTCAGTGGGAAAATGTGAGATGTCTAAAACCAAATACAGTAGGTCTTCGGGTTATGTTGGAAATCTGTTCCTACAGCGCGATGTAACGCGATTTTTGCCGTAAGTTGGAACCCACCTACATAAGCACCTACACGTCACTCACATGGAATACATACACAGCAGTAATGAAGTGAAACAGTAAAAAAATTTAAAAGAAAGATAACAATTCCTGACCTTTACTTGTGGTAAAGAAACAATAAAAAACATGAAGCACATAATGTACATATGTCAAAATGAAGGAACTTTTAATAAAGAAATGGGAGATGGCGACATAACCACGAAACGACATACATCAAGTCTGATGTAACCCGAGGACTGCCTGTATTTTTGCTTCTAAGCCACATGCTCACCAAGAGAGAAAGTAAGAGTTGGTACGTCATCTCTCCTTTCGATACAGCCATAACTAAGTTTTCTCAGTACATGGAAAAGTAGAACCAGGCCTAGACCCTGACATCCTGGAAAAAACTATCCAGTGCTCAGGAGACTAGCAAAGCCAGCACCACTCTCCCTTGCCATTGGCATACAAGCAAACTGGCCATGGGTCTACAGGATAACTTCTTATAATAAAGTGTAGTCTCTGGCCTTCTGCAAACATGTTATATGGGCTTCAGGTTTCCTTTACCTCTGTGACCTCAGTGCTTCTTGTTCTTTGCTGACATCCATGAACTGATCTCTCAAATGGCTGACCAGTGATTGGATTCTCCATTCCTATCCCTCCTCAAAAACTACTGGCAGGAAACATTTAAATAAGTATTTGCATAAAAGTGTAAAATGACTGACAAGTTTTAGATGCCAAGCCCTACTTTGGTACATTTGCATTTCAATTAATTAAAAATTAAAACCAAAGATTAGTCAACCCATAGCAAATGTTTATTGGAGAAGTAATTATTATGACTCTTGCTGAGATCTTCATAAGACTTGTACAATTTTAAATACTTCCATATTACTGTGTTAACTTCTGTCATCCTCAAAACACTCTTGTGGGGTAGGCACTATTGGTATTCACATTTTCAAGAAGATATGATTAATATATTAAAAAACAAAGGCAGAGCAAGGTTAAATAATTTGTTGAAGATTCTTTCCAGAGCTAGCTAATGGCTGAGCCAGAATTCCAACCCATTTTCTTCATCATCTGTTTACTCAGTAACTACAATATACTGACTTTGGAAAGGCAAGAAGAAGAAAATTATTTTTCTTTCTTTACCATAAATCATATCATTTAAGCATTGTATTATCTACTTCTAATGCCACCCCAGCCTTGTAGCGGTATATGTTTCTGTGTTCATATTAGGAAATGCAGTAAGTCTTCTTCACATTCCTTGCTTATATTGACAGTCACCCACAGAATGGACAAGTACCAAGGTTTCTCTACATGTCCTGGAATAAAATTTTCCTACCATATTAATGTGTACTAGCTTTAACTGGAGAATAACTGGATACAATCATGAATTATGAAAGGCATTTACAGATTTAAAGTCATTGTTTTAGTACTCAATGGCAGTAATTCCCTCCTGGATTTGTTCTCCCACTCTCTCAAAAAAATTTTTTCTCATTTAGCTGCACTTGATTTAGAATTCAAGGTTGTTCTGAAAATGAAAAGTTCCGAAAAGAATACACAGTAGCATAGCAAATGAATATTCTGTACTACCCATATCATTACTACTACATTTATTTTCTAAAAATGTCACAACACATATTTCTCAAATAAAATATGTACTTATCAAATGAGCAGATTTTAAAATATATCAGTATTGGGGAATTTTTAGTATTAAAATAATTTAAGAGTACATAAAGTATGTAAGCTACCTTTAAAATTTTGATCATTGAAGCTTGTATAACCTTTCTCTGTTCCTCAACTAGAAGTAAAGGCATCTGAAAAGTAATTATTATGTAAATATAGAAAAAGCTAATATTATCTACTAGAAACCAATTTTAATACTTTGTCTGCAGAAATAAGTCAGTCTGTAGAATATTAGCTCATTCACTAAGACACCTGGAGGACATGGAATGATTATTCATAGTAACCATTTTAGCATTTCTATCTTTTTTCTCTGTATTCTTATGAAAATGCCACTAGCATAAATATATTATATGGTCAAACTGTATGTAAGTAACACAACTCTGGCTGACAATCAGAATCACTTTCAAAATGTTTTAAAATGAAGAATTCTCAGGATCTCTTCTATTCATACAGGATCAGAACTCCAACACAAGGCCAGAAAACTTAAATGTATAAGAAACCCTTGTAAATGACTGATGATCAGCAGAACTGGAAGGCACTCTGTAACTAGGCTAATACACTTCAGAGGAATTTTATTCGATTGTTCAATTCATGTTGAATATTTCAGTTATAAGAAATGTACATTTACTGATTTGTTGTTCACTAAAAACTACTGGCAGGAAAAGACTTTCAAAGTTTGCCACCATACTAAAATATAAGAGAACTTGAAATGCACTCATTTTTATTAATTTTAAACACATCAAAATTTACTGATAGGCAGGCAGAATTAGAGGGATGCCATTTTTAACTAATACTGTACATACTTTCAATGGTATACACTTAGATCACACCTAATAAATATATTGGCAGGCCTTCGGTATCTTCCCATTATTTGCCCATATCTAGCCTTTAGCTCTTGCATACATGAAGGGAGGGGGGAGGAGTTTATCTAATTTTTTACAGGAACATATATTCATAGAAATTGGAACTTAAAAATAAAAATGTGACAGGCCATGGAAGCAGACATCACTAAAACTAGTTAACAGAATATTGTATGTTTAATGAAACTGGCACAATAGAAACAATTTTTATAATTTATTAAATGCACGTTTGTGGATAGACATACCATAAGAAATAAAATAGACAATAGAAAATGTATGTGAAATCTGATGAAAGATATAAAACTATCTCATTATAGACGTTATTTATACAGATGTAAATTTCATATGGCTCTAAGGCAGGGGTGGGCAAACTTTTTGACTCGAGGGCCACAACAGTTCTTAAACTGGATCGGAGGGCCGGAACAAAAGCATGGATGGAGTGTTTGTGTGAACTAATATAAATTCAAAATAAACATCATTACATAAAAGGGTACGGTCTTTTTTTTTTTTTTAGTTTTATTCATTTCAAACGGGCCGGATCCGGCCCGCGGGCCGTAGTTTGCCCACGGCTGCTCTGAGGTCATAAGACCTCATCTTATCAAAAACTATATTCATCAGTCCCATCCTATATAATAAGAGGCTAATATGCAAATTGTCTCCTCGACTGGGAGTTCAACCAGCTCCTCCCCATGGCTGGCCCTGACCCCAATCAGTCCCTCCCACCCCAATCAGGGGTGGGGCCAGCTGGCCAACCTCCAACATCCCCTCCCCCTGGCCAGCCCGGCCCAATTGGCCCCCATTGGGGTGGGCCAGCTGGATCCCACCCATGCATGAATTTGTGCACTGGGCCTCTAGTTTTTTTAATAATCCCATTTGTTTGTATTTAGGTGTGTTAGACTAACTCAAAAACAGTAGATACAAAATACTATTTTCTCTTATTTGTTCATTCTATCAATCAAAAAGAAGAAAAGAAAACTATACCAAATACTGATATGTAATAAGAAATGTGCTAATGCAACACATAAAATAAGCAAGGTGCCTACCTTTGTTATTTAAATACCAAGTTTGAGAGGTAAAATAAAACCAGTAATTACCAAGCAATTATAAGTGTGACAAGCGCTACAAAGGAAAAGAATAGAAAAATAGTTGCTATGAAGGTGTCAAGAAAGGATAGAAAGAGCTACAAGGAAGTTCAAGAACTTCTCCATGGTAAATGGCATTCAAACTAATAAATTGAGACTGTGAAGAGGCAAAGGAGTTAGTCAACCAGGGGATAGGAGTGGAGAAAGCACTGCAGAGAGAGGAAACAACACGTGTAAAGAATGAGAAGTGGGAAGAGTTAGATGGAGACTCAAAACAATTATGCTGGCTTACACATGATTTGAACATCACTTGCCAATAGTGATGCCAAAATCAATTACGTATGTTTTTAATGGCCTTCCTATTTTTCCTTCACTCCCCTCTCCCTCATTTCTGGTCCCTTTGATCCCTTCTCAGATAAACTTTTGTCTCAGGCTCTGCTTTTAGGGGAACACAGATTTTAAAGCTACAGTGGGGCCCTGACTTACGAGTGTCCTGACTTAAGTTTTTCGAGATATGAGCCGTCTCTCGGGCGATTTTTTGCTTTGAGTTGAGAGCTAAAATTCGGGTTATGAGCTAGCTTCAGATACCCCACCGCTAGTTGGCACAGCGAACGTCACAGTGAACGCCACAACATCAGGCCAGCATCACGTGTCTCACTCGTTCACTTTAAGCGGTTAGCTCTTAGTAGAAACATCAGTGTTGTGCTTGTATTTGTGCTTGCAGTTATTTTGCAAAACAGATCTCATTGGACAGGTTTTTATCGAAAACTCCTGTAGATGAAAGTGATGAAAGCGTGGCGAAAAGGGCAAAAATCAGCAAATAAGATTCAGTTATTCAGTTATTCAGTTCAGCCTTTCTCCTCCAACTCCATCAGCATCTTTAAGTCGTTTGATCTCCAAGGTAAATGCTGTACATTAAACTTAATAAAACAAGTTTATTGCACTACATTCTATTATTCAGTATTGTGTTTTTATACAATATTAGTTATTTTTAAATACATTTTTCTTATTTAAAAACATTTAACAAAACAATTGTGGTGTTTTTTGGGTGTCCGGAATGGATTAATGGCATTTCAATTCATTGGTGAAAATTGATTTGACATACGAGTAATCCGTCACGGAACAAATTAAACTCGTAAGTCAAGGCCCCACTGTATATTATCAAAGCCTCAGGGGATAAATTAGAAAGTATTTACATAGGCACAAGCATTTAGCATAAAAGATTCAGAACATTCGCATTAGAAAATTATTATAACTATTTCTTTCCTATCATTTGAATGAATTTTTACCGTATGTTAGCCAGCAGGAACAAAAATCACCAGAATAATAAAATGCATGAAAAATTTAAATTCTACTGCTATTGAGACACACTTGGAATAATTATAAAAGATTAAAGTGTTACTCTAATCATCTGCAATAAATATGTAACTCAGAAAATGTTGCAATATGTATGCCACTCATATAGGAACTAAACCAGTATTCTGAATGAAGAAAATCCAAATCAGACCAACACTTACCTGCCAACCGTGCTTAGATGCTTTCAGAGAGTCCTATTATATAATGCCCTAACATTACCAAACTATATTTATATCCTTTTAGTAATGTCTTTTATTGTTTAAGGTCAAATAGAGACAATCCATTACCAGAAATAAAATTTTCTTAATTATATGATTAAGCATATTTAAACCCTAGAGAAAATAATGCAATATTGGTTCTTGTTTATTGCCCTTTGACACCTAAAAGTGTCTCTTAAATGGTGTTAGGGAAGCCCTTTTCTGGCACCATCTTTTTCTCCCCATCTCTCCCCATACTGTTTCCCTGGATTTTATGCCCTATTGTTCTACAACACAAAGCCTATTTTGTTTTTGTTGTCTTACTTTCAGCCACTGGTTAGGGTTTCAAATCAGACTGCAGATTTTTCTTGGATTTAGACTGGTGTTTTGAAGACATATTAGGTCTTTCCAGGCCCTGTACATAAATAGTACATGAGAAAAACAGCCTGCCTCATTCAGCTTAGGAAAGACATCCACCATGCTCAGTAATATACTTTATGTCATTTTCCATGTTTTAATTCCAGAATATCTCCTAGTGCTTAACTGTCAGGTACTGAAGCCTTAAATTAAATTCTGGGTAAGTGGCTCTCCCATATGAATATAAGATATTTAAAAGACAAAGATAAATTTCTTACTAACATTGTTTGCCTTATAACAAAAATCTTTTTATCAGTCTATCAAGCAATGACCATTTTATTACAGCATCCTAATATATAAAAACCCAGGGTCCATAATGACCGAAGGCTCGACCGACCAGAAGTCAGTCCTGCAGTCAGTGCTGGGTTGCCATGGCGACCCAACACTGCCTGCCACTGCTATGGGCACGGCAACAAAGCACTAACTGCCGAGGGGGCTGCGGACCAGGCCCAGAGAGAGGCCCGAAGAGAGGCAGGGTCTGATCTGCAGCCTCCATGGCAGCTATTGATCAGCCACTGCCTCTCTTTCTCTCTAGGCTTCGCCAGCAGCTGCTCTTCTGTTTCTCTCCAGGCTTCCACAGGGGCTGATCAGACCCGCCTCTCTGATCAGGCCCACAGATAGGCCCAGAGTCGCTGACTGGCATTGAAACCGACCAATCAGAACCAAATCTGGGTGAACTGTGAGTAGCCAATGGCTGCCTAGGGGGCAGAGCTTTTGACGCTGACTGGCATAGAAACTGACCAATCAGAACCTAATCTGGGTGAACTGAGAAGGCAGAACCTAAGGTGGGGGCTGAGGAGGGGTTTTAAGGTCAACAGCTGTTTGGTGTAAGGTGTAAGAAAGTGGTTCAATTTCTTAATGACTGGTTTGGTAGTATAGTGCATATGGCCAGCTATCAGTCCAGATATAAGGATTATGTATTTTGTCTGCCAAGAGCATCTCCTCCTGCTGAAAAAGGCTCTCCCCCGCACCACAGTTAAGCAATCCTATACTATATAATCTATCTATACTAATAAAAGGGTAATATGCTAATTAGACTGTGTCGACTGGCCATCTTCCAAATACCCGACTTCCTTCCAGACAAAGCCATGATAGTAGGGGCCGAGGCAGAGAGGGCAGTTGGGCGCGAGATCAGACCTGCAGGGGAGGGCAATTGGGGGCAATATCAGGCCAGCAGGGGAGGGCAGTTAGGGGCGATCAGGCAGGCAAGCAGGTGATTGGTTAGGAGTTAGCGGTCCCAGATTACAAGAGGGATGTCCCCTATTGGAGAGGGTGCAGGCTTAGGGAACCCCCCCACCCTGTGCATGAATTTTGTGCACCGGGCCACTAGTAAGTAATTAATTTCCCAGCTCCTGGAAGAGAAAGAGGGAAAATAAAATCCCACCCTAATATAATGTTCCCCAAGTGGACCAACCCTTTGGATGATTACAAAATGCATTAATTTCCTTAAATAATCTCTTTAAATATTAGAGAGGTTCTGGAGATAATCCTGATGCATCTAGATTGTCTTTACAGCTGCTCATTACAGATCAATGAGATATTATTGGATTGGTCTCCTGGTGGTCTCAGTTTGTAACTGATACTTGCTCCTTTATTTTATTATCCAAAATTTACCTCGATCCTCAGTAATACATTGTATCCATAAAAATTTCCATGTCCTAATTCCAAAATACCACCTAGGGCTTAAGTGTCTAACACTGAAACCTGAGGAAGGGGACTTGCCTGTGTGAAGTCAGGTTTGTCACATAGCCTAAGGTCTGAGAAGACAAGGTTTCTGCCTCAAATAATTCTCTAACTATCTGATTTACTACCTGGCTTAGGGAAGGCATTCACCATGTTCTCTTCTAGAAGGTATCATTAGCTCTTTTTTATGTCCTTGCTTGAGCAATGAGGGCTAATATATAGAGTGTCCCAAAAAATATATATACACAATTTAACTATAAAGGCTGTGTTTATTAAAAATACATTTCATTTCCAAAATTGAGCTATCAGTTGTTAAAGTGTGTATACATTTTTTGGAACACCTTGTAGTTAAGATTGTGCAAGGGAGATGGAAGTCCCATTGTCAACCAGATATCCTGGAGTAAAGTCGCTGAGAATTTTGCATAAACCTAAAAAAAAAAAAAAACACATTTAAGAAAGTGTCTTACTCTCCAAATATATTTATCTTCATAAAGTTGGTGCAACAAGGCCAGAGGGTAAGAAAATCTTTCTGGACCTGTGTTTAATATATCTCCTCAAGAACAGTAGAGAAGATTGGAGGAAGATCATTCTTTAGAGACACAGACAGTTGGAACCTATGCACATAGGTAGAAGGAAGATGACTTGCTCTGAAGAACACCAGAGAGATTCAGGATGTGGAGACTGCCACTATGTAGAGAACTGGGGTTAGTGACAGTATGAAAAATGGAAGGAAGTGAAGGCTTAAGGTCCATACTGAATTAGTTGACCTTTTGTTCTACTCAGTTCACAGGTGCCCAATCTCATCCCCCGCCCCCCCTCCATCCCACAGGCAAGAAAGCATATGTCTGAGGATAGAGAATCTAAGAAAGAGTAATACAGATACTCAGAACTTACAGCCATCAGAAGTGAAGAGGATAAATGAGGAATAGAATATTAAAATGGAAAATGGGAATAATGGTATTTGCATAAAGAAAGACTAGCCAAATATTAAATCCTCTATCACTATGCTAACCAGAAAACATCTAAAAGCAGCCATCGTGGAGAACCAGCCTCTACTTCAATTGATGGATACTAAGTAAAAAGACAAACAAAAGTAACAAATAAAGTTGGAAGGAAGGGGAAGGAAGGCAGGCAGGCTCAGGTCCATAAACAGGGCAAAGGAACTGTGACTTTTTGTTTTAATTAGAGAGGCTGTCCTCAACAACCTGATGATCCTTTCTTAATTTTGATTTCACAGATTAAGCAATATGCTTGTTAGTTGCTTGAGGGATGCCATGCACTATTAACCATCTCCTACATCTCTGTAAGTCTTTGTAGGTCAAACATCCTTGGCTGCCACTTTGACCTTGCCATGTGTTGCAGTGATTTCCTCCACAGTTAAATGCTGTTACCAGCCTCTGTTTAGGGAGTATCTATCCACCTTCTACTTGTTAAGTCTAGGCTTTCAATTGCTTCTATTGTCAGTCCTGCCCTAGAAAGCAGAGCCACTACTGAACTTAGTGATGCTGGTGTCCTCAGCACTAATTCATCATTGCTTTGGAAAATGATGCAGAGTGAAACATAGTCTTTTGGAATTTTCCAACTTTCCATACTATAGGCACTCCTAATACATACATGCCTATGTACACCTCCTTTCTTCTATAGTCTGTCACTATGGTACCATGTGTGCTACTTTCATCTTAATATAGATCTTGATTTCCCTGTACTTCTGGTGGGATGTCCTAGAATTATGTTTGCATAGTTTTTCATGGCCTTACTGGGGTATTAAATCCTACATCCCAAAGGGGTCTTCACATCGATAAGCTACTTTTTACCAAAAATTAATTAAGTCTCTCTTTTTACACAGCTCCTGCCAATATATGCTTCCATAGTTTCTAAGGGCTATAGTCCCTTTCCTCCTTCAGCAGATCTAGCACATCCCAGCCAGGTTACACTGTGACTTAACCCAACTATTGACCATGTGTGGCAGATTTTGCCAAAGTGCATGTTACCTTACAAGTGGGAGGCATCTGCATCATCTTCAAGCAATGGCAGAGCTCCATCCCTTAGGGCAGAGAAGTGAGCCATTTCTGCAGGCTCACAGAGTTCAGATAAAAAAAACTAAAGGTTCAAGAATTTTGACTCATCAACACATGTATCAGCATCTCAGGCTTTCAAAAACAGGGCCCTGACTTTCACATGGAAGATCTACCTTGATTGAGAGTTAAATCTTCTTTGGAGCTTTCTTTACTCTTTTGTTGCAGGAAAAGAGTGCCCCTTTATATGCTACTAAGGAGGCCTTTAACTTTTATAGTTAGCTTCTAATTGATAATCATTCAGTATTTTTTTTTTTACTGATTTCATAGAGGAAGGGAGAGAGATAGATAGAAACATCAATGATGAAAGAGAATCATTCATTGTCTGCCTCCTGCACACCCTCTACTGCGAGGATCTAGCCCGCAACCCAGGAATGTTCCACCAGTCGAAATCGAACCTGGGACCCTCCAGGCCCCAGGTCGACGCTCTATCCACTAAGCTAAACCGGCCAGAGCTCATTTACTATTTTTATTTACCTTGATATGAGAGCATCAATTGAGCAGAGTAATAACCACCCAATTTAATTGTATTTATAGTTACTAGTTCCTCCATTTCTCTAAATCTCTGATATATAAGTTATATCCTATGCAAAGTCCAGTTAGTTTGCAAAAGAAAGTTTATTCAGAGCACACAGTCAGGCATAATGCTGAGGAAAGCATAGGTATAGCCACCACCTTCCTCTTTACTTGATTCACTCTAACTTATACTTTAGCTTTTCCCATAAATGCCAATTACTCAAGGAAGTGTGTAGATAGTGTTCAGTTCTTCTTCCACAGGATTAATATATCCAGTACTGTAGTACCCAAAAGCAACTTGAGGTTAGGCTCCATGTCTGCCTTATACATTGTTAGTTATAGCTCTACAAGATAGCACAGTGCCAGAGATCTAATAAATAATAAAGATTGGTTTACAGAATAAGTTAATACAGTTTGACACTATGACTTTTTATTGTCTAGATGTCCCTTGATACAATGTGCTGTCCTCATCAGAAAATAAAATAGGTGTGAAGTAACTTATAAAGATATTCAGTAGATTTAGTGACAAATCTCTTCATGCATCTGTAGTGTGACTAGACAACATCCTCTAACGCTACTTTTGAGAGCTAGCTATATATATCGTATAAACGTCATGTGTTATTTTATTTATTAAGTTTACAGGCTTTTAATTTAGGATCTGAAAGCACTGTCACCATTGTTAAAAAATGCACAACTCCTCACATTATCTAAAAGGACACTGTGATGAACTAGCTGTCTTACTCATTTTCTGACTGTCCAATGAGTCATAATATTTCCTGTCAAAAATCTTTTGTCTCATTTTTACTAACTAAATGCTTAAACAGCTGATTTTTTATGGAAATGGAAACATGCTGAAAGTGGTTTGAAAGTTCGTGTAAACCTAGTCTATTTTATAAGGTACAATTATTTGGAATGAATTCTCCACAGTATTATGTCAATAGAACAAATTATTTCATCTCCTTATTTAATACTAGAGGCACAGTGCATGAAATTCATGTGTGGGTAGGGTCCCTAGGCCTGGCTGGTGATCAAGGATGATTGGTACCTTCCTTCACTCCATGTCGCCCCCTGGTGGTCAGTGAACATCATAGTGAGCGATCAAACTCCCAGTCTCCCAAAATCCTGAGGGGACCCTTTGCATATTAGCCTTTTATTTATTTTTTTTTTTTTAAATATATTTTATTGATTTTTTACAGAGAGGAAGGGAGAGAGATAGAGAGTTAGAAACATCGATGAGAGAGAAACATCGATCAGCTGCCTCCTGCACATCCCCCACTGGGGAAGTGCCCGCAAGCCAGGCACATGCCCTTGACCGGAATCGAACCTAGGACCCTTCAGTCCGCAGGCCGACGCTCTATCCACTGAGCCAAACCGGTTTCGGCCATATTAGCCTTTTATATATAGAGATAGTTATGCTCTAAATATGTGCTTATATATACATACATATGCATGTTATATATAAACACACCACTGTGTATACATACACACACATACAATTGTAATTATATATTCAAAACAAAAATATTTTCTTTCATTTAGCATCCACTCTGAAAGTCCTATATAAACACTGAATCTATCCTTCGATTTGTGAAGAGAAAATCCATTCTGGTGTTGCTCTTTGAAACTATTAACTATAAATCTAGTGCCCAACCTTTTTCCACTTATTTTTTATCAATTCAACCTATCATAAATAGATGGCTTCTGGAATTTGCCTTCTTTTGTTTTGTATATATGTCCTATGGAGAATATCAAAGTTTATTGCATCTGAAATATAATCATAATGGTTTCCCAGGACTTTATAATTACAAATACAGGCAAACTATGTAGAGCTACATACAAATTATGGCTTAGATTTGCTGGTAATGAAACTGCACAAGACACTAGAACATTTTGATATATGTCAAAAGCAGTTTTAAATTTATAAAATATGTAAAATTCATTGTAGATCATTGATTTATTCCAGTATCAGCCACATTATCACATTTTGCTATTATCCCAAAGGGCATGCTGACCTATCTGATTTAATTTTCTATTCTGCAAGTTAAAGGTTTTTTTTAGCCAATATTTAACAAAATTTTCAATTAGGAGTGAAAAAATATGTTTTAGTATTTATTTCTTCATGAATGTAACTATACAATCTAGTTTTAGTTTAGTTTGTTTTTCTTCAGGCATATCAATGTTCCAATTATAAATCCATAAAAAAGTAATCTGTTGGAAGGTTTATTCTCTTGTGTGAAATTTGACTGTCATGGTTATTTAGTAGGTCATCCATGCTTATCTAAAAGAATTCTGAAGGCAAAATTGGCTGTGTTATTTCAAATTGTTCTGAAAGGTCAAGAATACTATTTTCAACTGAGCATTTAAATCTCTCATTTTAAAAGCATTAATTACTCATTTGAATTAATACTATAATTATAGAGTATAAAGACAGATATATATGTAATATTTATCATTGACACAAAGTAGAGGTGTCATAGATTTCTGTGTGTTTCCTAACTATTTCTGACACCTCTGGGAATTCCTGTGATAATTGTTTAATATTTAGAGATTACTAAAATACTAAAATACTAACAATTAATGTGCAAAATGCTTGATTATTCTGTCACTCCTAACTTCTAAGTACTAGTAACAAGTGAATATAACATATACATGTATCTGTGTATTCATAGATGAAAGGTACATAAATTTTTAAGAGCAATCTATGTGGAACAAACTTGAGTTGAAATCATAGGTTTGCCATATAGTAGTTGAGTGGCTTGGACAAGTTTTTTAACTCTCATTCATTTAAAATCCCCTCACTTTTCAAATGGATCTAAATATAATGAGATACCACCTCACACCTGTCTGAATGGCTATTATCAACAAGACAAATAATAAGTGAAAAAAAAGGAACCCTCATTCACTGTTGGTGGGAATGAAAAGTGGTTCAGCCACTATGGAAAACAATATGGAGGTTCCTCAAAAAATTAAAAATAGAGTTACCATATGACCCAGCTACCCTGCTTCTGGGTATCTACCTTGAAAATTTCAAAATGTTTATTCACAAAGATATATGCACCCTTATGTTCATTGCAGCATTATTCACAATGGTCAAGACATGGAAACAACCAAACTGTCTTTCAATAAATGATTGGATAAAGAAAATTTGGGCCCTAACTGGTTTGGCTCAGTGGATAGAGGCATCGGCCTGCGGACTGAAAGGTCCCAAGTTCAATTCCGGTCAAGGGCATGTACCTTGGTTGCGGGCACATCCGCAGTGGGGGGTGTGCAGGAGGCAGCTGATCAATGTTGCTCTCTCATCGATGTTTCTAGCTCTCTATCCCTCTCCCTTCCTCTCTATAAAAAAATCAATAATATATTTTTTTAAAAAGAAAATTTGGTACAATTATACAATAAAATAATACTCAGCCATAAGAGGAAACACTACCATTTGTGACAATATAGATGGATCTTAAGGATATCATGCTAAGCAAAATTTCAGACAGAAAAAGTTAAAAACTATACGATTTCACTCATAAGTGAGATATAAAGTTGAAAGCAACAAATGAACGAACAAGAAAAAAACCTCACAGATATAGGTAAGGTGGTTACCAGAGGAAAGGAGAGGAAGGGGGTAGTTAAGGGCAAAGGGTGTCAAATATATTGTCATGAAAGATGATTTGACTTTGGGTGGTGGGCACACAATGAAATATATAGATTTTATATCATAGAATAGTGCATTTGAAATTTATATAATCTCATTAAGCAATGTCACCCCAGTAAGTTTAATTTTTTAAAAAATAAAATGGGTCGCCGAAACCGGTTTGGCTCAGTAGATAGAGCGTCGGCCTGCGGACTGAAAGGTCCCAGGTTCGATTCCGGTCAAGGGCATGTACCTGGGTTGCGGGCACATCCCCAGTAGGAGATGTGCAGGAGGCAGCTGATTGATGTTTCTCTCTCATCGATGGTTCTAACTCTCTCTCTCCCTTTCTCTCTGTAAAAAATTAATAAAATATATATATAAAAAAATAAAAATAAAATGGGTCTGAATAAAAATACCTACTCAACTGTTGTGGTGGTGATTGTATAGGATTAATACCTAATGAAGTCCTGGTATTTAATAAATTTTCAAAAATATTTGCAAAGACACCTTATTAAGCATTTGAATCCACAATTTTATTAAGCAAATTTGGTTCTTGTCATAATTTTTATATTAAATATGCCCTGAAATTAATGAAGTTGAATCTTGATAACATATAGAAAATGAAAGAGAAAAGGGAAAGGAGATCCTTTATTTCACTAAAATTTGGAGATTTAAATCACTGGACTGGGAGATTTTCTTGTCAAACTAAAACAAATTCAGATCTGAAGAAGAGACATTATTGGAAAAGACCATTGAAATAGAAGAAGAGTGACTATTGCAGTAGTGAACGTGTTTCAACCAAAAGATTTTGTCTCAAAGATTTGGCAGAAAAATGGTTTTCTTTTATAAGGAAAAGTAAACAAGGATAGAGAAGTCCTAAGTGGGACAGTAGGGTGATCAGGTGGCATGTTTGGAGAGTTGAGCAGGAAATGTTTTTCTTTGCTGTCAGCCAATTCTCAGAAGGAAACTTTGACAGTGGGAAGTATTGCTTCACATTCCATTATCTGCTTAAGCTCCCACTGCTTGCTTAAACACTATGGTGGGTCAAATTTGGGATTCTGGAAAGAGAGAAATCTGCTAAAGATTGTTCAAGCCAAATCAATGGGCTTTTTGTCCAGATTAGTCAGTGGGTACAAAATTCAGCTAGTCACCGATGAGACAAAGAAGGAGAATTTGGCCCTAGCAGTTTGGCTCAGTCGTAAGAGCATCCGCACAGGTGGAACAAAGTGTCTCGGGTTCCATTCCTGGTCAAGGGCACGTACCTGAAATAAACTATTGATCAAGTCCAACATAAGCATGGTTTCCAATTATAAAGTAAGTACAGAACTATGGATAAATATGAGCTTTAGAAAACTGAAACATGTTATTTTACATCCCAGTTTTAACCTTTTTATGTTTAACTTTCTTACCTTGGTAAGTAGCAGCATTTTTTCCCTTTCTTCATCTATCTTTAATAGATATGCCTACATCAATGCAAAATACTTCCTACATGACTGAATAGAGAATGCAAAAAGGGGCCTATAACACTGTCAACACTGGCATTTAAACTAATTCCCAGTTGACTTTATTGAATAACCAAGAATAGCTAACATAATAATCCTATTTGCAAGCTATTCACACTATTATGAATAAAAGCCATTAAAAAATTAGGCCTTATCTGCCTTGCTGACTTATGCAGCTTCAGAATTCATCTGAGTGCTTGGCACATAAAAGTACGTCAATAAATATTTGTGGCTGAATGAGTACGCTTTTTAGCTTTCAAAATTGTTGCTGTCATCTGAAGATTCTACATTGTGTAAGCTAATTTTCTGTCATTTCTTTATATGTCCAGGGTCAGGTTTTGTCCACTAAACATACAATTGTAGCTCTGCCCCAAATTCGGTATTACTTCCCAACATATATAAATACTGCTGCTGCTGTTTATAATATATTTACTAAATATTTTACAACTGCTCATGTTATTACTATTATTACTATATATTCCTATGATGTTACTAAAGATGCTACAGCAGATAAAGATTGGTAAGGTCTTGTGAGTCTCTCAATGTACAGGTTTTCTCCTCCTGGATCATGTCTTACACTCCTTAGTCACAACAGATCATGTGAGGATCAAACTTAAGCATAGCCCTGTAGAGAAAGAAAGGAAGATGGGTCCTGTGAGATTTGGGATTAGTTTAGTAATCCATTAATTCAGGAGAGTTTTAATACAGAGGTGGACTGAGACCGTTCATATGAGAATAGCTTGCCACCTACAGCATGAACACAAAGAATTATTGGATGTTCAAGTTTCTCCATCTCCACTCAGTTTGCTCAATGTCTCTAGCCAATGACTTCGAGCCTCACCCTTCTCCCATCAGTATCATGATGTTAGTGTAAGAAACTTGTTAGCATCGAATATAGAACTTGTGTTGCTACTTTGAGAACCTCCTAATTTTAAGCTTGATTCTCAGTTGCATCTGCCCTGTGGCTTGAGATAAGAGTTTGTAAAATTGTTATGAAGACCTTTGGCTCTACACATGTGTTCTTAATGTTATTGTCATAGTTGTCAATTTGTCTTTGGTTTTCTATATATGTTCTCCAGGGTGTCAAGAAGTAACAGTTAATTCCACAACTACTATAAGCATTTTTGTTACCATGTGTGTAGAAGAACCCCCAAACCACTCCTGGTTCAATGATTTACTAGGATTTCAGAACCCTCATAGTGTCATATTAACACTACTAGAGGCCCGGTGCAGGGGAGGGACCACGGGAGGTTGGCCACCAGCCCCCAAGAAGGGAGCTGACCCTCGGCCCCCCTGGGAAAGGGACCATGTCTGCTGCCACCAACCCCTGGTTCCCTGTCCCGAAGGCCCCAGCAGGGTCCGGAGAGGAGGCGATGGTCGCCAGGCACGGAAGGAATGGATGCCAGATGCCAACACTGCCATTGGCGCCCCACCACCACACAGCTCCCTGCCTCTCCTCCTCCTCCTTCCTTTGCCGCCACCGCAACCACCACCACCACCACCACCACCACCACCACAGCATGCAGGTGGCCCCCAGGGAAGGGAGAGGGCAAGAACGAGACAAACCCTTGTGTTGAGGGCTGACTTTCAATACAGGAAGGAAGCTGCTCTGCTATATATGAAACTCCAATCCAGAAGCCGGTCTCTACGAATGGTTTAGCACCAGGGGCTGATGGGGTTTGGGGGGGGGGGGTGGCTGCTGGGGAAGGTTGGCTGTGACAATGCACTGACCACCAGGTGCAGCTCCTGCTTTGAGCGTCTGCCCCCTGGTGGTCAGTGCGCATCATAGCGACTGATCGACTGGCCATTCCAATCATAATAGACACTTAGGCTTATATATATATATATATATATATATATATATATATATATATATATATGATTTATTACAACAAAAGACATTAAGTAAAATCAGCACATTGGGTGGAGTGTGATGGAAACCAGGCACAAGCTCCTCAGAGTCCTTTTCCAGTTGAGTCACCCACCTACTTAACTCCTCCAGCAACAAGTTGTGACAACACAGAGTTGTCTCCCAGGGGAGCTCATTAGAGACTCTGTTCCAGGGACTTTTATTGAGGGCTGGTCATGTAGGTGCTCACTGTTTAGCATGTACCAAAATTCCAGACTCCCAAAGGAAAGCAAGTGCTCAACGTACAGCTCATTGCTTGGTTTATCAAAATGTCAAATTGTATACCTTAAATACACATTTTTTTTTGTCAATTGTACCTCAATAAATCTTGGGGGAATGCGTTTTGCTAAAACTATAGACACATTGAGCCTCTTTTAGCAGTTGTAGGAATGAGAACCCTCCCGAAATCCAAATTTCCAGATGCCAGCTAAGAGCCAATCTTAGCAAGCAGGCCTTATTAGGGAGCAGCCTCAGTCCTGCTAGTTAATTGTTTTCTGCACCCACAATAACTTGGCCACTTGTTCTTTCCAGATCTTGTTCTCAGTGTGCACTTTATCCCATAATCCTCCAGTGAAAATTTGAGTAACTGATTTTATTCACATGCTAGGAATTACTTGTCTTTGATTTTCCCCTGACAAGGGAGTTATCCATGTATTCCTCAAATAAATGACACACAAAAAATCCCAGAATCCCATTTTAAACACCTTTTTGTTGAAGCCACTTTCAGTAGCAGTCACTATATCAATCAGGGCCCCACCAGGAAATAAATGGAATAATAAAAATTGAAATATGTCCAAGGGGAGTTATTCACAAAGAGCATAACTACAAAGGTTAGAGCAGATAGAACATGGAAGATTGTACAGAAACACAGAATTTCCAGCAGCAGAGATGTCAACAGCTTGGGGACTAGGGAACAACAAGGCAGGATTTTCTGAGCCCAGAAAGAGAAAGCGTTATGTTACACAGGCAACCTTAAGAGGAGCACTGGCCTTCTGCTGAGGTCAGCCAGCCACAGGCAACAAAGAAAGGAAACACCCTGACTCCCTCTCCTCTCTCCTTTACATCTCCTGCAGTAATGCTCATGACCCAACCCAATTAGAAGTCAGAGAGCCTAAGATCTCATGGATAAAATCAATATCAGGTCAGTTTTCCAGGACATGGGACAATTTGAAAAAGTTTAGAGAGATTGACTTGGAAGGGCAAACAGAAGATATTCAGCACAATGTATAATTCATTTCCCACTTGCCAAGAATTCTGCCTCCTTTGATTCAAATACTTTTCTGATATCTCACTTCTTCAAAGAATAATTCTAAAATTAATTAAAAATAATGATTTTCCTTTCCTTTTTCTGTCTAAATCTTCAAGTCTTATCACTTATCACCCATCAGTTTTCCCAAAATATACCATTAGAATGTCCTTCTGTATATTTTTAATTTGGCAGTTTTTCTTTCACTATTACCTTTTCCTACTTTTTTAGTGGTTTAGAGTGTCTTAATGGCCTTAATGACTACTCATGTCCTGCTATATAAAACATATCATGATTTTTAAAAGCTCCTAATTAGGAAGTACTCTATGTATTTTTCTAAATTAATACAATGTACTACTCAACATTCTGTGCATATAAAGATGGCATTAATGTATTTTCTTTCCTCCCTAAAGTCTAGCCCAGTAAAATGTTTAATAGAGAAAATAAAGCATTAGTTTCAATGGGCTGAGATTTTAGTCAGTTCTGCTGCATGCCAGAAGCACATCTTGATCAAAGAAACTTCTCTCAATTTCAGCAATATTTCAGCTTGGAGGTGGTGACGTCTAGTAGTTCCTCTTCCAGGTTTAAGAGTCTGTTAGCTGATTTCAGTTCACAGTGTTAATAGACATTTTCCCTATCCCTCTCCTCAGTAGGGCAAATAAAGTACTTTCAAAAGGATGTAAGATTTCTGTCAGTTATTCAACAGATTTGAAGTGTCTAAAAGTCAGCTTGTCCAAAATCAACTTATGTGATTCAATGCTACTGTTCAATTTTAAGTGTTAGGATTATAAAACTATCATGTCCCAAAACTGGCATTTCTTCATGATTCCACTGTCGGTTTAGGCCCGATTCCACAGTAGGACATCCCCGAGGGGTCCCAGATTGGAGAGGGTGCAGGATGGGCTGAGGGACACCCCCCCCCCAAGTGCATGAATTTCATGCACCGGCCTCTAGTATATACATATATACTCTTTATTGCACCTAAGGCATGTACTTAATATTTTAGACTATATATGTTTTAGGGGCCCAGTGCATGAAATTTGTGCACAGGGGGTGGTCCCTTAGCCCAGCCTACACCCTCTCCAATCCGGGAACTCTCAGGGGATATCTGACTCTTACTTAAAAAAAATAAGTGAGGCTCAGGCTACCTACCCGGTGGCGCGGCAGTGGGTGGGCGCCATCGATTCCCCCACAGAGGGAGGCCCAGGCCAGCCAAGCGATCACACCCACAATTGTCACCTGCAGAGGGAGGCAACAGGTGGCAGGGGATGGGGGGAGCAGTGCTGCACAGATGGCAGCAGTGGCAGCGGCGGGGGGGCAGGGGCGGGGCCAGAAGCCAGCAGTCAGGGGAAGGAAAGCCCCAATAGGCCCTGATCTCAGGCCAGGCCTAGGGACCCTACCTGAGGGGTCCTGGACTGTGAGAGAATGCAGGCCAGGCTGAGGGTACCCCCCCACCAGTGCTTTAATTTTCATGCACTGGGCCTCTAGTTAAAAAAAAAAAAAAAAAAAAAAAAAAACTAAAATCATCAAGGTTGATTCAGGAGTGTGAAATAAAGCTTGGTCCACTTAATTGTCCAAGAACACAGGCTAGGTCACCATTCTTTGCACAACTATTGAACAAATAAATGTCTGTGCTAAGAAACTACCAAAGCCAGATTTTAAAAATGTGTAAAATTAAAATTGGTTTCTTCTGATTTTCTCAATCACTTTTAGTGTATCCCTCAATGTATTAATGTTCTTGCTTTTCTCTAACTTCCATGCTTAATTTTACATACAATGGTTTAATTTAGAAATTTAGTTGATAAATTGGCCATTTTACTATGTTCCTTTCTGTTACTTTGCATATATCACATGGAAATACTGTTTCCTAATACTTTTAGAGGAAAAACGAATCCCCTCTTTTGCTTATAGTCCCAGTTACCTGTATATATGTACATTTCAATACATACAAATACCTTTGAAAAATTCACATAACTGATTTGAATAGCAGCTCTTAGTTAGATAGTTAGTTATCTATATAGATTCCAGTGACTTTTAGATATCTGTTTTCAGTAAATATATTTTCAGACATTTGGGGGGAAATAGAAATTTAAGGATAACTAAGTGGATTCTGAATTTCCTGCCATGACTGATGGGAAATCTGAAAACCAAAATAGTCAACAATAACTAAAACATTTTCTGTAAGAAAATGGTCAAAAAGCATGGTAAATTCAGGGAACATAAAAAGATCACTTCAAATACCATTAAAGAACTAAGAAGTATCTGTACCCAGAACAGGTGGAGTGAGTCATACCCAGGTCTATCTTGAAGCCCAACTTAGCCTGCCCAGCACACATTCTCCTGACTTAAGCAGCTCAATTTCACAGTGGGGCTTGGCAACATTGAGATGCTATTAGGTCAATATGACAGAAAGCGAAAAGCATTCATTTTTTAAAAGGACAACTCAGCTCCCTCTTTTCTAGCTTTTGATGCTCCTAATAGGATTAAAAGGTCATGCCGTTCCTTCCATACAAGTATCAGGGGACTATAACTCTGTACCATCTCTGCTTTCTTGTTAGAGCACATTATGACCTTCTCTTTCCTTTCATCCTGTGAGTGGATAGCTATCTGAGTGCCTCTGTATAGGAGAATGTGTGAAAGAGTGCTTACTAATGTGCATGTGTGTATAGTTGTCTTTGTATATTAGATAGCAAGATGAAAGATAGATTGATAGATAAATAGACAGACAGACAGACAGACAGGTAGGTAGGTAGATAGATAGATAGATAGATAGATAGATAGATAGATAGATAGACAGACAGACAGACTGACCATTAGATAACTTTTAAAATATGGATACATTTTAATAGGCTTCAGAAACTCTGGTTTATATACAAGTTTTAGAAGTGTGTGTTTTTCGATTAAGTACAAGTCCTACTAAAAAGAATCCTTCATTTTTATTGTCTTGTTAGTGTCAAATTCATTTTCTACTTCCTCGCTCTCACTTCATTCCCTGCTAGTTAGAAGATACCTCCTGCAGGCCTATGTTTATCCTAGGAAATTAGGTACATTGATATATTTCAAAGTGCACAAATAATCACTGCTGTAAAATTGGGAAATCAAATAAGAGAAAAAAACACAAAACATAAACAACAATCCTCCTGAAAAGTAACATTATTCAATAAATCATGAAGTATAATTCGTTAATTTCTTTAGATTTCTGTCACTGTAAAAAGAGATTTACTTCATCTTTTACTTGAGCAAACTGTCACAATGTTTCTGAAAGGGCTCTAAGGGAGCCTTACCCAGAGTTGATATTCAAAAATTGCTATTGCACTGTCTTTTAAGTATAGAAGAAATAATAAAAACAAATACATAGATGATTAAAGTTACAGCTTTTCATATAGAAAATAAAATCACACCTAGACATTTAAAACTAATACAATTACGTGAACTCCATCCTGAAGAAGAAAAATATCCTTTGGGATTCAGTGATACCCTTCGACCTTAAAAGTTGTTCATTTTCTTTCAGGATTTTAGGGAGGGATTCTTGAGATCAGCTAGTCTATTGCTTTCTTAGTTGCTGTAATTTTTGCTCAATTGAAATCTTACCTAAAATAGTAAACAAATAAACAGGTATCTGTTCTATTTGAAGTGGGTATTAGAGACCTGTAATACCATCAAATACTATCCACATTACCATTTCAACAAATCTACCAGTAGGGCAGGCTCTCTGAACTTTAAAAAACAAATCAAAGATAAGTGAAATCCTCTAGATATAACAAAACTCTACTTGAAATCCACTAATCTAGACCAGCTACCTGATATCATGATTTCACAGAATATGATTTTAACTCCATAGAATATACCTCAAAAGCCCTCAGCTAATTAATGTCAAGGTTAAGATTACAGCCTCATTTATTAACTTCAATTTCAGTCCTTTTTATTCTTTATTTTCATATTTAAATTTTAATTCTCTATTAACACATTGTATGGATGCTTATTTGTTTAAAAATACAGTTAATACTGTCCACTAAGAATAAGTATCTCTTCTTAATTTTGTTATATTATAATAAGAGCTAACTTTACATAGTAGTAAAATGCATTAAGGAATTAAGAGATGAATCCAGTAGTAAAACAAATCACCATCTTGGTACCTACTTTCTTCTTTATCTTTTATCCTCCTTGACCCTTGATAATAAAAACCATCGGAAATATCTCTCAACTCTTAGGGAAGCTCCAAAATTTGTAAATAAGACAGTGAAGAGCTGAGCAATCTATTTGGAAGTGATGGTAGGAATGACCATGAATATGCTTTATTTAGATTTTAGTTGTACTGTGGAAGGCTTAGAGAGAAGATTGATGAAGACTATTAGGGTGCTAATCCTCAAAAATGCTACTGTCTAATCCTGTAACTTCCTTTACCTCATTAGACCTCCAATTGTCACTGTTCATAGAAATCTTTGTTTCCCACTTTTAAAAACACAACACTATATTCCCCATTTTACATTGTTTGCCGTAACTCTAGGTTACTTGGCCCTGATATGCCTTTCTGTTCATCATTTATACTTTGTGATAGTCACCCCTCTCCTATAAAAGCCTGATCATTAGTATCAACTGTTTACATACATACACTATTCACCCATTCTCCTTTTACTTTAGCTTTACTGACAGACCGTTTCACTGACACCACTTCCTTTCAAAACTCTCCAAAAGAAAAATTGATCCTATACTTTTCAACAAGAAAATGCTATCAGAACATATTTTCATTGTAATATATAACCATCATACATACTATATTTAAATATATGTATACACTAAATAATTATGTTTTAAAAAAACCAGTCCACACCTCTATCTCAAGAAATTAAACACTGCCAGAAGATCCCTATATATTCCTCCTTGTTCACAGGCACCTCCCTCACACTTTGAGGTAATCATTACACTAAATGCCAAGGAAACTCACTAATATTCTGGGACCACTTCAATGTTTATTCAAGGTTTCAGAATTTTTGAACTAAGAGAGCTGTCTTATGTTATATCGCAGTACTTCTCCCCCTTCCCTCCCCACATTCCCTTATAATCACATAGAGGTAGACTTTAGTGCTCACCTTACTACTCAATCACTCTGTCTATAAATACCTAAGGAGCTCCATGATGTTGGTTGCCCTCTAATGCCTTACCCAGGATTTTTTAAGTTTCTTTTTATGGAAGAGTTTGTCTGAATAACTTAGTCAACTTAGCTAAACCAGTATTTATCTCTCCATTACTGACCCTTGATGACATGTACTTCACACACTTAGATTCTGTCAAAATTTTTAGTTAGGATCTTCATGAATGGGTGTGGTCATCTGTAATTCTAGCAAGAATTCAAAATACTGACAGTCACTATAAAGAATTTGAAAACTTATGGACAAATGCTAACTGAATTACCAGACCACAGAAAGTAGACACCTAAGCCAGGAGGTGAAAACCCTCAGCAGGCCAGTCTCCAGAAAGTCTCAGAAACTGAAGGCACCAAATAGGTGGAAGATCTTAGAAAGTAGTTACCAACTCTTATTTTGTTTCAATTTTTTTGCCGTTTCAGGAACATAATTACTATTTTTTTAAATATACAATTTATGTAAATCTGAGCCTCACTTAATACATCAACAAATATTTGTATGAATTATGGGAAATATATCTACCCTATTTCTGATACTTATTTCCAGATCTATCCCTTTATGACTTTTATACATGATGAAATAAATATTTCTAACACTAAAAAAATAAAAGATTTTATATTGATTGAGTGGAAAGATTACTGGGATTAGTGAAAAAAAATGAATAAGGAGTCTTAATTTGTTTTGGAACCAAACAATAAGGCTTTATTTGTTCACAGCAATGTTGGCAACTCACAAAGAGAAGCATGAAATAGTGACAAGTGTATGAGAAATACTGATAGAAGGAGATCTTTAAAATTCTGCAGATGCTTTTAAATTTTGAAAATGAACTGTATGTTAACACAGATTTCATAATCATTCCAAGTGTGTATACATTTTGGGGGGACATACTGTATATAAAGTGTCATCTGCATTCTGTTCATTATTCATAGGTTCATTTATCCCTTCACTCTTTCACTCAACAAATATTTACTCAACATGTACAATGTGTCAAGAACTGTACTCATCTTTGGAAATACTTCAGTAAACAATACAGAAAGAAATAATTATTGCCCTTGTGAAAACTAATTCTAATGTGGGGAGAGACATAGTTAAAAAGTAGACAATCATACTGTAGGATGGAAGGTGGTAAGTATTATTGGGAAAATAAATCAGACAAGAAGAGAAGAAGTGTGGGGGGCTAAGCTGCAATGTTTGATAGGGTAATTAGAAATGGCTTCAACCAAGAAGATAAGCATTGAGCAGACACTTCAAAAAGGTGCGAGAGTAAGCCATATGGACTCTGTAAGGGGAGTATCTCAAGCAAAGGACTGGGCAAGTGCAGAGGACCAAGGCTGGAGATTACCTGGTATGCCTGCAGAAGACGTGAGAGTGAGAACAAGGCAGAGGAATCAATAGAGGACAAACACAAGCAGAATTCTGTGGATAGGCCGCCACTGTAATGAACTCAGTTTTTATTTTGAATAACATGGGAAACCACTGGAGGGTCTTGAAAACAGGAGTGACATGATCTTATTCTTATTTTTAAAGATATTTTTATTGGTTTTAGAGAGAAAGGAAGGGAGAAAAAAAAAGAGATAAACATGGATGAGAGAGAAACATTGATCAGCTGCCTCCTCCATGTCCCCTACTGGGAATCTAGCCTGCAACATGGGCATGTGCCCTAACAGGGAATCCAATGGTGACATATAAGCCATACCAGTCAGGGCTGATTCACATTTTTAAAAGGTATTTTTAAAAGCAGGATGTAGGTCAGGGTGTAAGAAGGGAAAACAATGAGTAATCTAATGCAATGATAATTCATGCATGAGATGACAGTGCTTATACCAAAATGACAGCAGTAAAGATGATTTTTAAAAATAAGCATCTGAATATATTTTAATAATAGAGCAATATAATTTGCTAGTAGGTTTTTTGCGAAATGTGATAGAAAGCAAGAAAAAGGAATGAAGAATGATCCCTCTATATTCTCAAAGAGAATCCCTACTTATAATTGAAAAAAAAGCTAAAACCTAAATAGATTATAATCTTGGCCAAGGAATACAATTAATTTGTGGTGCAACTGGAATCCAGGCATCTAGACTAAAAATCTATGTTTCCTTTATCTTTACCTGAATTGCTTTTCAGTATGATGTTTATATTATTTACCTTAAATCAAGAGCATTTTGCCCAATACAATAATATGAAATCAGAATTTCTGGGTTCAGCTGACTGACAGCTGCCTTCCACAGTTTATTGTTTTTGCATGAACTAGTAAGATTATCAAAGGTCTGATAGAATGCAATTTCACAACTCATAATGCATTTGCTCAAATGCTAAGGCTGAGGAATAACTGTTAGACAAAGTGGGAATGAACTGATTCCTTTTTTGAATGAAAAGAACAATTGAGTGAAAATGCATTCACTCCCCCCTCAGTTTTTTTATAAGCTCCATGACCACGTGAAACAAATGAAAAATGCTATGGAAAAGCTGAGATAAAAAAAAAATTATTAGTACAGCTATGTGAATTTCTGCACTAATGGCTTCATACCCAAGCTCATTCTCCCTGAGAGGGTAAAAATTCTCATTTAATACAAGAAAGCAATTTGTCCTAAGAGTCCTTGAATGAAGCCTTCAGAATAAAAGAAAATTCAGCACTATTTGATGAGTCTTAGAAGCAATGCAAGTAACACTCAGTTCTATGTCAATTGATGTGGCAATAAACTCCCAAGAACTTTCTCTTATGGTGTTCTCTGATTGAAGGCAGCATTCAGAGTTGAAGGATGATGACACACTACAGTTATAAGCATTCTAGAAGGATATGGGGGACAAGCTCTTCGGCAGCAAACTGCACACATATGGTCCAGTTAATGATGAACTGGCTAAACCCACTTCAGGCTTTCTATACTCAAGTTTGGTAGGGAAAAAAGTGGTACATTGAAGCTAGTTTCAGGAAAAATGCCAGGTCCAAAATAAAAGGGATCATTTGGACTTATGTCTTATAAGTTAACTATAGTGTTTTCCTCTGGTTAATTGGGTTTTCCATATATAACCACTTAGATCACTTATGATTATACTTATACTAGAGGCCCAGTGCACAAAATTTGTGCACGGGGGGGGGGGGGAGGTCCCCTCAGCCCAGCCTGCACCTCTCCAATCCAGGACCCCTTGGGGGATGTTTGACTGCCCGTTTAGGCCTGATCTCAGGGATGAGGCCTAAACTGGCAGTCGGACATGCCTCTCACAATCCTGGACTTCTGGCTCCTAATTGCTCACTGCCTGCCTGCTTGGTCACTCCTAACTGCTCCCGCTGCCAGCCTGATCACCCCTCACTGCAGGGCTGGTCACCACTAACTGCCCCATGCTGTCAGCCAGGTCGCCCCCAAGTGCCCCCCTCTGATGGCCTAGTCGCCCCCAATTTCCCCCCCTGCTGGCCTGGTCGCCCCAACTGCCCCCACACCAGCCTGGTTGCTCCATGCAGCCTGCTTGTTCAATCATTTGGTCATCCCTCACTAACCCCCCTGCCAACCTGGTCGCCCCATGCAGCCTCCTTGTTTAGTCTTCTGGTCATCCCTTACTAACCCCCCTGATGGCCTGGTCATAGGCAGCCATCTTGTGAGGGTGTGAAGGTTAATTTGCATATTACCTCTTTATTATATAGGACAATTATAAAACAACCTTGTACAGCCTACCATAAACACATACCAACATACCAACAAGAAGAAGAAATACTTTTTTTGTGGTGAGAATGAGAGTGGCAGAAAAGTAATAAGATTGATTTTTATATGAGGTATATAAGGATCTGCTGAAAGACCATATATTCTAAATCAAAATCAATAAAGATACAGCACATGCTATGGGGGTCACCAATCTGCAATGTGCCTGGGGGATGGCTAATAAGTGTGTATTAGGAAATGTAACCAATTTAGTTCAAGTGATAAACCCATTTATGGTCAAATAAGTCACATGATGCCAAGTCATTGATAACTGAAAGCAATTTTCAATCTCCTAAGGATCATAAGCAGTTGTTTGATTAATTGCTACATCTATAAGATGACAGGCAAATAAGAAAATATTCTAATGGTAGCATGCTATCTTAAATATAATATAAGTTATTTGATAGTATCATTAAGATGTCAGCACAACTCTGCTGAGTCTATAACATTAAATAATTTTAAATATGCAAAAACCTCATATTATAATCCTTTTTAGAATGAGAAAAATATAAGCAGACATGTAGCAAATACCATGAGAAAAAAAAACCACATTTGAGGTGAATCTGATTTAATTCAGCTACAAGGAAATGGAGACGCTGAGAATGAGAGCACAAATTTCTGGCAGGAGGGAGACTTGAGGATAATTCTATTTCTTGTTGAGAGGGAAAGAAATATTTGAATCCATTCCCTGCCACTATGTGGTACTAGGAACCAAGTGGGGAAAATGACAAATAGTGCCATCCATCTTCTCACCAGATTCAAGAAGTCTGCCTCCCTAGGAAGGAATTTTAACGTGGCAAGAGTATATAAATACAAAAGGGGATGCAAATAAACCAAGACTGGCTTCTTGGAAATATGGCTGCCCCGAAGGAAACAGAATGAAAAGGCCACAATAGCAAAAGCAAGTCACTCTGGCCACACAGGGGACTTCGATACCAGCCTCAGTGGGAATAGGTGTGTACAACCTCAGCATCATGGGAAACCAAGAGAACATGTAGGACATGAAGAATAGTCGTTTGTTGGGCTCCTTGGGAATCTTCCTCACTGAACCTCCATTCCCATACTGAGACAAAGGAGAGCAATACAAACCAGTCCTTTGGAGCCGAGATATGAATCACAAGATACTATCAAAATAGATGGCCTGTATCTTACCACTCTCCTAATCTAAGAGTGCATTTGATTGGTGTGCCCCTCACTAAGAATGCAAGCAGGAAGGAAATCTGAGAAATGTATCATTTGCCTTTCTGATCTCTGGCTGCAAGTCAATAGGAATACATGTTGAACTAAGTAATCCAAAATTCTCCTGTAAATATGAAATACTTTTGCAAATACAAAGTACTTCTGTGCCCTGGCAAGTTAATAAATAATTGTGTATTTGTGTATGCATATACATATCTTGCTTCAGCAGGAAGGTTGGTGTGAGTACCTAGTCCACAATTTTTCAATATCAAACATTCAGACAAGTGTGTGGAATAGTAAAATACCAGTTTTTAGTTCTCATTTTTGCAAGAGTGCATGTTAATGATTAACTGTAGCAATAAGCAAATTCTTCATTATATAAATAATTATAACCATTTTATATATAAAAAAGATGAAGACATTTACATCTGGGAAAACACAAATCATAAAGATACATTCAGGTTGCAAATTAAAAACTTTTAATAGCCATGCTTTAATTTGGTTTGTCCTGAAACCAGCCCAGATTTCTCTTAATTTCCATAATCCATTAAAACTCTACATGATGATTACTTAGTCTACAGAGTAGGTAGTCTCTTTATCAATCAGCATTGCTTTTAATAGCCAACTTATTTAAATCTATTTTAAATTCAGGGGAAAACACACATCAAATTGAAAGGAAACAAATAAAAAATAGCTTGTTTCTTGCAAGTGATTGAGATATTAAAAACCTTCCCTAAGCATTTTATCACTCATTCGGAAGATTGGACAGAAGTATAACTGAACATGCTCCTCATTGATTATATAATCTCATTTGAACTTAGAGATGCCCAAGATAATGTTTCTGCTTTTTCCTTCAAAAGCATCTCAATGGAGACAACCCTGCTAGTCCTATCAATGAAAGAGAAATAGATCATTAGGATCAATATGAACAAGGACTGATTCAAAGATAATTCTGGCATATTTCTGAAAAATATTTGTCTCTCACTTCTTACTAAATTAATCATGAGCTGCATGTTGTTTTCAAATCGCCATTCTTAATTTTATCACAAATTATAATTTTGTAAATTATTTATTTAGAGTAACTTTATTGACTTGAAAAGTAATGATGATTCCCAGGGTACTAAAGTTCTTTTCATATTAGCACTGGGAAAAAAAATCTACCTAATTGAATTTCTCAGAAATTTTAATTTTTAAAATTTATAAACAAAACAACTAAAGAATACCAAAGATGCTTCAAAATGTAAAATTCTGTGATATAATTTTTAAAAATCACATAGAAATCTCAAAAAGAATAAGGATCACTAACAAAAAGTAATATATTTGCTATTTTAAGACTTATTTGTAATAAATTATTCAAAAAATACATTTCACTATGATATGCTTAGCATTTGGAAATAATAATGAATGAAAATCACTGAGCTATTATGTTCAAGACAAAGAATATAGAATGCATTGTCTAATTTAACCCTCATAAAATTATTAGAAGGTAAAAATATAATGCTCATACATGTATAAAAACTGTATATATATCAGCTTGTGTCTGTGTGAGTGTGTGTCTGTGTGTATGTGGAGAGAGGGAGGAAGAGAAAGGGAGAGAGACAAAAAATCTGAAAACAAGTAATTTGAACCATGTTTGTTCTGGGGAAACACATAAAAAATAATTAATGAGCCGTAACTGGTTTGGCTCAGTGGATAGAGCGTTGGCCTGCGGACTGAAAGTTCCCAGGTTTGATTCCAGTCAAGGGCATGTACCTTCGTTGCAGGCACATCCCCAGTGGGGAGTGTGCAGGAGGAAGCTGATCGATGTTTCTCTCTCATCGATGTTTCTGACTCTCTATCCCTCTCCCTTCCTCTCTGTGAAAAATCAATAAAATATATTTTTTAAAAGGAGAAAAACTTTAAAAAAAATAATTAATGAAAAAATCATTGACTCCTACCATGTGTCAACCCTAGAAAGTGAGAAAATGTATCCAAGGTTATCTGTTATACAACCATTAAGTTGTGGAGCAGAAAATCAAATGTTGATCTGTCTAGCACAGAAATCAAGTTACTTTATTGCTATGATACATTGCTTTTTACTCAATTTCATGATGGTAATACCTGACATATATTGTGACTATGTTTTATTTACTTAAAAAAAAAAACATTTAAAAATTTAGTAAAAAAAAATATAAGGTCAACATTGGCTGTAGTATATCCGTAAAGGTTAATTTGATTTTAAGCCAACACTAAAAATATAGGTTAAATCAATAAAAACCTAATGCCTACTTCAAGTAAGAAATTAATCCAATAGCTAGTGTTCAAGCTGGTATAATAACACAACCTTATTCCAGGAAGATCAGATGCCTTCTATAAGTGAGGTGGTCTACTTTATGAGTTTTTGTGATCACTTGTTTTATATATACATATATATATATATATATATATATATATATATATATACACACACACACACACACACATACATATATATATATTTATATATATAAATTCTAAAGACATGATTTTATTAAGAGCCTTGCATCATGCTGAGCAATAAACAAATTCCTATAACTCATCCTTCTACTCTTGCTCCAAATACGCTTTTAACTGAGCTTAAGTCATTTTAGCAATAATGACATTTTAGAGGTTTAATTCATATTTTATAGCTCTTCTTAAGCAGGAAGGAGTTGCTATCATTTACCCTGGAATAGAGATAATAGAAATTTTAGGGTCAATCTTGCTTTTTTTCAGGAAGGTGGGTGGCAAATTAGCATTTAACAAATGATCGATCCTAGAATGAGAAAAACACACCTCAGGCTAGAAAATGAATAGAAAAGTATCATCATACAGAGGAAATATATTATTAGGCAGAAACAAACTGTGCTGAATTTCAAATGTAAATATTACATTTTAGAAATATATATATTCCAATGAAAATATTAAAAATTATCTTCAATAATATCCAAAGGGGCCCAGCCAGTGTAGCTCAGTGGTTGACTGTCTACCTATGAACCCAGGAAGTCATGGTTCCATTCCTGGTCAGGGCATAAGCCCAGGTTGCAGGCTAGATCCCCAATGGGGGGTGTGCAGGAGGCAGCTGATCAATGATTCTCTCTCATCATTGATGTTTCTATGTCTCTCTCCCTCCTTCTCTCCTCTCTGAAATCAATAAAAATATATTAAATAAATAAATAAATAACATGCAAAGGTAATGTGTTGCAATTATATAATTATTGTCACATTTCTCAACTCCCATCATCATATTGACTAGTACCATCTGTTTACAAGTGAAACCAAGCTAAAATGAACAAGAGAAGCACCAGGGAGGTAGGGGGAAGATTTCTTAAAAAAAACAAACAAACAAAAAAAAACACAACATGAGGGGTATAAGTTAGACAAAAAAAAATTCTTATCTTGTCTTAAAACAGTGTTTCTCAACCTCAGCACTACTGACAATTTGGTCCAGATAATTCTTGTTATGGTGGCCTGTCTGGTTCATTTTAGGATGTTTAGTATCATTCCTGCTTCTGCCCACTGGAAGCTAATAGCACTTTCCCTTCTCCCCTAGTGTGAGAACCAAAATGTCTCTAGACATTTTTAAATATCCCTATTGAGAACCATGTCTTAGAGAAAGGAATTACTGGCTGATTTTCACAGAAAAGACCAATATATCTAAGTACTTTGTTACTGATGACTAGTTGATAAAACTGAATTGGAGAATTAACCGTTTTTCAAAGGGACTTTGTCTCTTTTCCTTTTACCACTTTTTATCCCCATCCTATTGCCTCCACATATGATGGAGACATTAAAGAAATTTCCTGATGCCCTGACTGGTTTGGCTCAGTGGATATAGCGTCAGCCTGCAGACTAAAGGGTCCCAGGTTCAATTCCGGTCAAGGGCATGAACCTTGGTTGCGGGCAGCACATCCCCAGTAGGGGGTGTGCAGGAGGCAGCTGATCGATGATTCTCTCTCATTGATGTTTCTAACTCTCTATCCCTCTCCTTTCCTCTCTGTAAAAAATCAATAAAATATTTTTTTTAAAGAAATTTCCCGATTTTATGAAAACCAATCTTTCCTTATCACAGGGATTTAAAATATCAGCCTTTGTGTGTACATGTAGCTTATAAGCACCCTTGCCAAATTTTGACCATTGTATGTCTTTTTGTTGTTTTCTCTGATTCCCATCCTACCCCCCAACCCCCCTCCCCAACCCCCGGCCTTGGCAACATATACAGTAAATGCTTTCATGTAGTTTTCTATGTAAGCTTTTTTTTTTAAAATAAATGCTAAGAGGAAGTAAAATTATAAAACCACATATTGGGCATAGAAATTCTGATTAAAACAAGCAGACCACAGAGTTCTACAGAATTATGGATCAGAATTAAGAAATACCGATAATGTTAATATTTAAAAAGAAACTACTTTCATTCACACTTAAATTCTAATTATTCTGAAGTAATATAATTTTGTTTCATTTTGAAGAGGTATCATTTTGTTTCATTTCAATGTAATTTTAAAAATTAAAATTTCTGAAAAATTTAATTAGGCAGATTAACTTTCAAGTGCTAATGTGAAAAGAATTTTAGTACCCTGGGAATCGTCATTACTTTTCAAGTCAATAAAGTTACGCTAAAGGAATAATTTACAAAATTATAATTGTGATAAAGTTAAGAATGGCAATTTGAAAACAACCTGCAACTCATGATTAATTTAGTACTAGTAATTTTAAAAAATCCTTTATACTGACTATAAGCAATATCATAATTGAATTGCAAAATGTCATAAAAACATGTTATATTTTCATTAATTATATAATGCACAGGTTGACTCATGTATTTGAGAAAAACGAAATGTAGAATGATCATGTTTCTATAGCAATTCACACTAAATATACCATAAACTGGTTTTCCAATATAGTTTCCAGAACAAACTAACAAAATTAGACCCTGCAGACACCTTTGAAGAATCAAACCATTTTCCAAGAAGACACATCTCTCTCGTACTGCCTGAGAATGAAATTTGGAGCTTACCTCACCCTTGAAGGCTCCCCTAGGTACCTGAGAATTAGATCCAGGATTACTCACAGTTAGAATCATTCCCAGGGAGTTAAGACACTAGCAATTCACATCAATGTACTATTTGAATTTTCTGCCTCAGTTGTGTATGTGTGGGACGAATTTTTGTAAATACAATTTTATCTAAGTTAGCAATGATATTTTAAAAAGTCATTTACACAAAAAGGCTCTAGAAGATGAAAATATTATTTATGTGTAATTTTGCTTCAAAAATGTGTTTTTCTCTTGATGTGTGTGTGTCCCAGGAAATTATCTTACATACCATTTCATAGTGCAATTAAAGCTATTAGGCTCAAGAATTTCATTCCTTCCCATTCATCTTTTAATACATACTTATCACATCTTTTTCTTTTATCCAAAGAAAATGAGTAATTTATCCATCCATAGATTCAACCTTTTACATAGGTTCTATAGATTCCTGCCTCATTTGCAAAGAGTAAACCCTAATTTAAAGTATGGATTTTGGTTAATAATAATGAATAAATATTGGCTCATCAATGGTAATATCTATATATATAAAAGCCTAAGCTACTGTTATGACTGAACAACCAGAACCGACCAGTTGCTATGACACGCACCGCCAAAGGGCAGACGCTCAAGTGCACTCCCACAGCCAACCTCCCCGAGTTCTTCCACCCACCAGCAAACCTCCTGTGATTCCTCCCCGACCCATCCCCCAGTCTGGAAGGCCCCATCCAGCAGCTGGCAGACCCTGGCTGGCAACTGGCAGGCTCCCAGCCGCCAGCTGGTATGCCCAGCTGCCAGCAGGCCTGGCCCTGACTGGGACTGGGCAAGACAGCCCCGATAGGCCCTGATCACCAGCCAGGCCTAGGGACCCCACCCATGCACAAATTTCGTGCACTTGGCCTCTAGTATCATATAAATGCAAAATGTTAATAAAAGGGAAAAAGTGGGGTAGGAGAACGGTATGTGTATACTGTATACTTCATGCTCAATTTTCCTGTAAAGAAAATTTTCTTAAAAATAAATATTTTCTATCTTAATTTAAAATATTAAGAAGAAAAATGATGGGGAAAATTATTCTGAATATTCAAAAGAAAAGTATAACTGAACAAATTTTAATAGAAAAGACAGGTCATTTTTGAAAAATAAGTTCTAGATGGAAAATCTAAGGACGAAGATCAGGAAATTTTACAAAATCATGAGGATTATATAAAAAGAAAACAGAGTAAGATAAATAAAGGAAAAATTCAAATGCATTAATGGAAATTAAAAAGTTGACGGGAAAAACTGAGTCATCAAAATAATATATGTAAAGGTTTCAGAAAAAAATAAAAGACAAAAAGAACACAGAGTTTCTTCAAATTTCATTTATACAGTAGTCCCCCTTATATGCTGGGGATACATTCCAAAATTCCCAGTGGATTCCTGAAACCAAACCTTTTTCCTACACATATAGAAAGTATGATGAAGTTTAACTTATAAATTAGGCACAGTAAGAGATTAATAATAGCTAATAATAAAATAGTAAAGTTATAACAATATCCTATCTAATAAAAGACAAAAAGGGTAATTAACCATACCTCCGCTACGCTTCCCATTGGCTAATCGGCGAGATATGCAAATTAACTGCCAACAAAGATGGCGGCCAGCAGCCATGCAGCTGAAGCGAGCAGGAGGCTTGCTTGCTCCAGTGATGGAGGAAGCCAAGGTTCCCCACCTGCCCCGGCCCGGCTCTGAGTTCTGAAAGCAAAAGCTCCAAAAGCAACAAAGTTTCAATTATAGAAGCTAAACAAACTCCAGATACCTGCTTTCAGCCAGCCGCGGCCTCAGAGCTGGAGCGAGCAGGATGGCAACAAAGTTTCAATTACAGAAGCCAAACAAACCCCAGATACCTGCTTTCAGCCAGCCACGGCCTCAGAGCTGGGAGCGCCAGGGACGGCAATGAAGTTTCAATTATAGAAGGTAAATAAATCCCAGAATAAAAAGAAAAAAGAAAAAAAGGAGAGGTTGGAAGCTTCAGTCACAGGTCAGCCTGAAAACGGCCCTCAGCCCCTCACCCAGACTGGTCAGGCACCCCAGTGGGGACCCCCACCCTGAAGGGGGTGTGACCAGCTGTAAACAGCCATCAGCACCTCACCCAGGCTGGCCAGGCACCCAAGCGGGACCCCCACCCTGATCCGGGACACCCTTCAGGGCAAACCAGCCAGCCCCCACCCGTGCACCAGGCCTCTATCCTATATAGTAAAAGGGTAATATGCAAATTGACCCTAACAGCAGAAAGACTGGGAATGACTGGTCACTCTGACAAACACTGACCACCAGGGGGCAGACGCTCAATGCAGGGGCTGCCCTCTGGTGGTCAGTGTGCTCCCACATGGGGGAGCTCTGCTCTGCCACAAGCCAGGCTGATGGCTGCCAGTAGAGCAGTGGTGGTGGGAGCCTTTCCTGCCTCCTCAGCAGCGCTAAGGATGTCCGACTGCAACTTAGGTCTGTTCCCCGCTGGCAAGTGGACATTCCCCGAGGACTGCCAGGGTTGCCAGAGGGATGTCTGACTGCCAGCTTAGGCCCAATCCCCCGGGGAGCAGGCCTAATCCAGCAGGTGGTCATCCCCCAAGGGGTCCCAGACTGTGAGAGGGCACAGGCCAAGCTGAGTGACACATCCCCCCCCCCCCCCGGAGTGCACAAATTTTTGTGCACCAGGCCTCTAGTACTGTAATAAAAGTTATGTGAATGTCATCTTTCCCTCTATTTCAAAATATCTCATTTTACTGAATTCACCATTGTTTTTTGGGATGATATGAGATGATAAAATACCTATCAATTTGTAAACATTTGTTTACTCTTTGGGAGTTGACCGGGTAGATCAGGGGAAGGTGCCACCCTGTTCATCCTGCCACTGCTGCTGCTGCTGCTGCTGCTGTCATCTGCCACAACTGCCTGCCCTAGGCCCTCGCAGCCACCGTGGCTGCCTGCCCTCAGCCCTTTCAGCCCCCGTGGCTTTGTCCGAAAGGACGTCGTCTATCCAGTCTAATTAGCATATTACCCTTTTATTATTATAGACTAGAGGCCCAGTGCATGAAATTTGTGCACTCAGAGGGGTCCCTCAGCCCAGCCTGCACAGTCTGGGAGCCCTTGAAGGATATCCTACTGATGGACATATTTCTGAGTCTGAGGACTCTTCATCATTTTTTTTTTTCAGATTTGACCTGAGTGAGAAGAGAGATTTCTTTAATGTTTTGTTGTTTTTTTCAGTTTCTCATGCTTATAGAAGTTCCAAGTAAACCTTTGAAAAACTATCACTACAGGAACATGAAGATTTTTCAGTATTGCTACTGAAGGATAAAGAAAGCATATTGCCTATTGTTTACTGCAAGAGAATCTGTTTTAAATAGAATTTATTGGGGTGACATTAGTTAATAAAATTATATAGGTTTTGCCCTAGCTGGTTTGGCTCAGTGGCTAGTGTCTGCCTGCAGACTGAAGAGTCCCAGGTTTGATTCCAGTCAAGGGCACATGCCTGGGTTCCTGTCTCGATCCCCACTGTGGGGCATACAAGAGGCAGCCAATCAGTGATTCTCTCTCATCATTGATCTCTCTCTCTCTCTCTCTCTCTCTCTCTCTCTCTCTCCCCCCCCCTCCCTTCTGCTCTGACATCAATAAAATCATTTTTTAAAAAAATTATATAGGTTTCAGGGGTACACTTTTATAATACATCGTCTGTATATTGTGTGTTCACCACCCCAAGTCAAGTCTTCATCCATCACCATTTATCTCCACCCCCCCCTTACCTTCCTACAGAAAGAGAATCTTTTTAAAGTATCTGGCCCTAAGCTAGATAGTTCTTTCCTTGAGAACTGATTACTTCCTAATGAGAAAGGAAGACAATTATCTTTGTAGTAAGTTTGAGTTTTCACTGTAGGATTATTCAGGGGGAAATGTGGAGTACAAAGGAGTTTATCTACACTAATAAAAGAGAAAAATGGTAATTGGCGTACGAGCTACCCTTTTCATTGGCTAATCAGGGCTATATGCAAATTAACTGCCAACTAAGATTGGCAGTTAACTGCCAACAAGATGGCGGTTAATTTGCATATGTAGGCACAATGCAGGGAGGCGAAAGGGAAAGCAGGAAGAAGCCCCCTGCCACTGACAGTGATCTGAAACCCAGGGGGGAGCTAAGAGCTGGGGGGCAGGGCAAAGGGGCCCCAGGGCCAGCCATGATCGGAGAATCAGGTGCCTTTTCCACCCTGGCCAGTGATAGCAGGAAGCGGGGGTGGAGCCAGCAATGGGAGCTGGGCACGGTCGAAGCTGGCAGTGTCAGGAGCTAGGGGTCCCTTGCCTTGGTCTAAAGCGAAGCCCACGATCGTGGGGCCGCTGCAGCTGTGGGTCCCCACTGCCTGGGCCAGACGCCTAGGCCAGAGGCGTCAGGCCTGGGCAAGGGGCCGATCCTGTGATTGGAGGGTGATGGGGGTCAACGCCTGAGGGCTCCCAGTATGTGAGAGGGGGCAGGCTGGGCTGAGGGACACTCCCCCCCCTCCCACACACACACACACACACACACACAGTGCACGAATTTCATGCACCGGGCCCCTAGTGGTATATAAGAAGATTTAATGTGCCCTAGCCAGCTGGCTCAGTAGATAGAGAGTCGGCCTGTGGACAAAAGGGTCCCAGGTTTGATTTCAGTCAAGGGCACATGCCTGGGTTGCAGGCTTGATCCCCAATGCGGGGCGTGCTGGAGGCAGCCGATCAATGGTTCACTCTCATCATTGATGTTTCTATTTCTCTCTCTCCCTTCCTCTCTGAAATCAATAAAAAATATATTTAAATAAGAGATTTAATATAAGAAAATGCTAAGCATAAGACAGAAAATAATTTTATTCAAAGAATATTAGGCTTCAGAGAAATCACTTAGGAAATAATAATATTGAGTATACATTCAGAAATTATCTGTGCCATAAGTGAACCCATGACATCAGAGAAGTAACCACAGTGAAATTAATCAAGAAATTCTGAAAAAAACACATGTGTAATTTTTAAAAATTAGCATTTGAATAGTAATTTGTAACTACAGAATTTCTACATTTTCTCCATTTGTGTTCTTATAAAAATACTGTGAGGTGGGAATAACTGGCATTATTTTATTACAGATGAGAAAAGTGACATCCTTTGAGGGGCTAAGCAAAAGCCTGAGGAACAATAAATTAGATTTTTCTGGTATTAGCCCTTGATTATGTTTTTTCCACATTTATTATGACATTAATTTCTATTAAATTCCTATTTAAAAGACTCATGGCCATGGCCATTGTGGCTCAGTTGATCAGGTATGGTCCCATGCACTAAAATGTTGCTGGTTCAAATTCCTAGTGAGGGCACATGCCTGGGTTGCCAGCTCAATCCCCAGTAGGGGGCATGCAAGCGGTAGCCAATAGATGCTTTGCCCTCACATCAATGTTTATCTCTCCCTCTCCCTTCCTCTCTCTCTAAAAAAAAAAAAATCTTAAAAAAAAAAAAATAAACACAGTCTCATGGAATTATGTCATTTTTTATGACGTTCTTTCACAAGTGGAATTTAGAAAAAGTAACTTCCATAAATCCTTATTTAGGAAACTTTAGGCTGTTCTGCAAAGGTTGGCATTACTTCAGGAAGAAATGAATTTCAGAGGTATTTTAGAACAAAATCATTGCTTTCAAATAAGTTAATCCCTTACTAATCTCCCCATCATGCCCTGGGTATCTGCTCTACTCTAGCAGTTAAAAAAAAAAAAAAAAGTGAGACGGGACATTTTAAAAACAAAAACAAAAAACACCCAAAAGTTTCAACACCAGTATCTCTCAAAACTTCTAAGAAGACTGTGGCCAAATTATACACCAACATTTTCCAAAGAATATTTTACAAAATATTAGTTCCTTTTCTTCTCACTAAACTAAGATTTTCTTCCTAATAATAATTCATTATCCATTCAAGTTAAAAATACACTGTAGGGGGGGCTGGGTGAAAAGGTGACAGAATTTAAAAAACACAACATACAAAGACAACAGTATGGTGATTACCAGAGTGAAATGGGATAGGGGGAGGTAGGAGCCAATAATGGGGAGATAAATGTTGAAGAAAAGAGACTTGACTAGGGGTGGTACACACACAATACAATATATAGATGGTATGTTATGTAACTGTACCCCTGAAACCTGTATAATTTTATTAACAAATGTCACCCCAATAAATTCAATTGCAAAAGTTGTATTAAAAGGGTAGATTTCATGTTGTGTTCTTACCACAATAAAATACAATAAAAAGTAAAAAAAAAAAAAAACAACAAATGCACTTTTTAACAGAATGAAATGATGTATCTATAGATATAAATTGAATACAGGTAGGTGAATTCATAGTATGATTTAGTTGCTTCTAATAGAATTCTAAGGCTATACATGGTTCAGAAGGAAAAAAACATAGGTTTCAGAGTCAGAATAGATTCAAATCTTGACCCTACTTCTGTGAAGATATATAAATACTAGTTAAGGCTTTTCAACTTTTCCTAAAAAAATCTTCTTTCCACCATGGCCAGATGGCTCAGCTGGTTGGATGGTCATCCCATATTATCAAAAGGTGGCAAGTTTGATGCCAGGTCAGGGCACTTACATAGGTTGTGAGTTCATGCCCAGTCTGGGCTTGTGCAGGAGGCAACCTCTCTGACATCGATGTTTCTCTCTCACATTGATGTTTCTCTCTGGAATCAGTAAAAAAAAAAAAGGGGGGGGGGGAGAAAATCTTTCATTAAGACCATTATGAAACCAACTCCAAACTAATAATTTGCCATTCTTAGATTTTTTTAAATTATACTTTCTGCTGGAAGCCGTTCCATCCTTGCTGCTTGACACAGTCGCTGCAGGGAAGAAACATCTGCACAGCATATGTTCCAAGGGACCTGGCGTATCTGGCATACTGTTCTTAATATGTTTGCTCCCCTTCTTAGCGCTATTTGTTCTAACCAGGGCAACCTCCCCGAGAAAGGTTGTTTCCCTAGGTGGGAATGTTTCCCTGGAGTTAGGGATTAACGGGACTAGGGAAGGGAATAAATCAGTAGAACCCCCTAGTGTTACAGAAATACTGGGTACTACTTATGAGGAACTTAGACTCAGACTGTTAGCAGTAAATTCAGGACTTGCTAGGCCCACATCCCCAGGGGTCTACCCACCAGAAAAAGTACCAAAGCCTATGCCCCTAAAAACCCGCCGACGCAGGGCAGTCCCAAGGAAGACCACCAGCAAGGCTAAAAGGACATAACCTTTACTTAGGCCATAGAATAGGAAAATCTCCTTCAGTTACTCCCTTATAGCTTAACAGTAGAGCAGTAGAATAGTGACCTTGGAATAGAAATAACAAACTAGCCCTTATAATGGAACACAGAGACTAACCTTTAGAATACAATGTAGAAACATAGACAATAGATAAGATTAAAATCAAGAGAGCTAGGTAGAGATAAGATTTTTAGCAAAAGTCAGATAAGAAACTATAAACATGAAACAAGGAACTGTAAAAGGTCAAAGGAGGACCCAAAACATACCATGAGGCATGCTTATAGAATCAAATAGTATAAATACAGCTGTAACAACACAATAAAAGAGAACCTGATTATGCTGATCTTCTGAACGCTGTCTCTGTGTCATTCATTCTTCGTCAACACCGTCCGCACCTTTGGGAAACCCTCGACCGCTGGGGCTGGACCCCGGCAACTTTCCTCATATTAAATGCTTTAATTTGACCACCCTGAATTTGATCACCACTCTAGAATTTATTCAATATATTTTCCTTTTACATTGACTTTTTAAGCAACATCCAATTTCTTAACCATTCTGCTTCAAAGGTGTGCATATCCCACTCAACCAAGAAATTAATGTAAGCATTAATCCTATCATTCCAAACTCTTATTTGGAAGAAATGCCACAGTAAACTAGTTTTTATCAAATGAAATAAGGCTCTGAGCCTATCTCTCCTACACTGGCAGGCAATTCCATCTGAGTTTGGAATGCTGTGTCTGCCCACTCACCTCCACAGGATTAAATAAACAGCCTGGCTCTGAGTACTTAAAATTTGAAACGAAAATTAACAATATACAAAACACAAACACTGCCATATTAGCATTCCCAAAACCTAATTTCTCATTTAATAACTGGCTGTTTATTTGTTTCATGATGCTGGCATCAGAGGCATGCTCTGTTTACCTCATGAAATGGCGTTTGTTAAAAAAACAATACTCTAGCCCTCCAGTTTGGAGAAGAGCAGAAAGGGGGAGGAGACAACCAATCAATGTGTCTCACATCAATGTTTCTCTTTCTCTATCTCTCCCCCACCCTTCCACTGTCTCTAAAAATCAATGAGAAAATATCCTTGGATAAGTATTAACAAAAAAAAAATACACTAAAATGTATCATCAATAGAGATCATTTTATTTATTTTTTTAAAATATATTTTATTGATTTTTTACAGAGAGGAAGGGACAGGGATAGAGAGTTAGAAACATCGATGAGAGAGAAACATCGACGAGCTGCCTCCTGCACACTCCCAACTGGGGATGTGCCCGCAACCAAGGTACATGCCCTTGACCGGAATCGAACCTGGGACCTTTCAGTCTGCAGGCCGATGCTCTACCCACTGAGCCAAACCGGTTAGGGCTAGAGATCATTTTAAATAATAAAATTCTAGGGTCTATGATTTTTAGTATATAAGGGCAAGACATTTGTGATACTGGAATGTGAAGACATCCTTCGGACAGAAATAATCCCACACCATAGTTTTGTGTGTTTGGGAGTTTTTTGTGAAGTGATTAATTTATTTTTAGATATATTCTAAGTAAAAGATCTTTCTAAATACAAACGCTCAGTCACCTAGAATATTTACCTATATAAACCATCTTTTCCTTATTCCAAATAGGTTAAACTGACCAACCCTTCCCTTAACATTTCAGCACAATGCAGGTTGTCCTCCACCTAAAATGTCTGATTTGATATCCTTTTAAAAGTTAGGCTTATTATTACAGTATTAGAGGCCCGGTGCACAAAATTAATGCACTCAAGGGGGTCCCTCACCCAGCCTGCACCCAGAGTGCACTGAGCTAGAGAGAGATAAGATAAGGGGGCAGCTCCTGCACTGAGTGTCTGTACCCTGGTGGTCAGTGCACATCATAGCAACCAGTCATTCTGCCATTTGGTCTATTTGCATATTAGCCTTTTATTATATAGGATAAGCTCAGTTCTAAGAAATACAACAAAACTGTTTTATGCTTCCTGTGGAAAGTTCTAAGCAAACAACTTTGGTTTTGAGATGGTTAAATTACCATCTAATCATGGATCTACTAAATCACTAGAAACCAAGGGCAGGACTGCGGACTCTGGGCCCAATGTTCTACCCATTGGATCTTGTAGTTTCTTGTAACATTTCAACTTACATGTTAGAAATCTGTTACTGCTGCTGTTCAAAATTGAACAATTTGAAGATATTTTGTATCTATAGGGTGTCAAATAGAACCTACATAAATGGAAAAGGGGGGTAAAAGTGGTAGAAAACAAAATGGATTCACCCTCCAGCTTTCCAGGATATCCTGTTTTCAATAAGTTCTGACATTTAATATACCCACTTTTAGATTCCCACCAAATAAAATTTATCTCTCATGGGTCCTATTACTAAGATATTTAAACCTTTACTAACAAGCAAAAACCTAAATATAATACAGAATTAATGAATAATTGTAGCTTAATGGATTCACATCCTCATGTTGATTTCTGTTAAGGACTTAATCCAAACTAGGAGAACTTTAGACCCTGTGATGGAGTTTAAAGGTATATTTTGTTGATGGGAGATTATTCCCATCAAAAATATCACTTGAGTTGGTAGTATCATTACTGTCCTGAGATGTATGCTGATGGTAATAATTATAATACACCCATTCTGTTAATCAGTGAAATAAATCAATATAAAATCTCCAAAATTGCTATATAAATCCAATACTAACACGAGATATCACCATGAGATTTCAGAGCTTTCAGAAACCTCATGTATTGTTTCCCAATTTTATTTCATGGAGTTAATAGGAAATAAAATATGCTAACACACTCAGGACAGTTTCTAGCACATATGATAAATGAGTACATATTAGAAGACTTGGAATGTGAAAATTCTGAGAGTGCAAGTAATGAAGTTATTTTATCAAGCTTACAAAGTAAGTGATGAAAAATGAACACATCTCTAAGAGATTGCTGCAAAATTCTATTAGACCATGTTACATTTCATTATTACAATACTATTACTTTCTCCCTGACTACCCCATATATTGCAGCATAGTCCTGATTTATTTACTAATACTCCTAAGTTTTTGAGTATTAAATATCTTCCATATTGAGAAAAATCATTGTATACTTCAATTTTTTTAAATAGCTTTCATCTTTAGTCAAAGAGAGGCTTTTAAATTTTTTATGAGAACATTAAAAAACAGAAATACAGCGCTTCCATTTATTTTAATTAACTTTAAGTATTACCTTATGAACTTGTTATTGCTGTGCATAAATTTTAAATAAATATAAGTCCATTAACCTGATACTTGTGGTCAGTTCTATCAATAGATCAGTGACCTTTTTACTTTTATGCTATGATGAATAAGCAAAGGATAAAGAAAATAGGAGCTAAGGGAGTTTTTTTAAAAAGTAATTTCTCTCAAGAGAAAATTTTAAAGTACTTTTGAACTAAATTAAAATGAAAATACAACTTGTCAAAATTTATCTGATTCAGTGAAAGCTGCACTTAGTAGTTTACAATGGGCCAATGCTTTAACCACTAGGAAAACCTGCCAGGGTTCTTATAATTTTAAAGGGCAGAAGGTTGCTAGCAGCAATTTTATAGCATGCATTAACTGTTGCTGATCAACTGACTTACCTCACTGGCATGAAGCAACAACTAGACCAAGTGGGTGTGCCTGGCTTTGTGACACAAGGCCTCAGCTTCTGCAGGATGTCCTTGTCATCAAGGACAGGGACAAGAATGTACATAAGTGTCAGCCCATCCATGTGGTTTAAGCTTGTTTTCATAGGATTTCAATCTGCTCCTGATCTTCTCTTCTTCCTGACTAACCCCCGGTGAACTTTAGGCTCCATCAATCAGAAGCCAAGGCAGTCTTGCAGGGACTGTTTAACTATCCTTCTCAGTGGTGCAAATGTGATAAATCTATATACTGCTGCTTTTATTTCTCTGGTAGACTCTGCTTGATATAAGCAGTGATCTCAATAGGAGATAGAAGGAAATACCAAAGTTAAGTGGAAATCAATGTAAGACTTCATATGAAATCCTTTTAAAATGTTATGGGGAAAAAAGTACGTGGAGAACCAAACCATTTATTTTTATAAGCTAAGGAAAAAGAGATTTTTTTAAAAGCCTTTTTTTAAAAAAATATATTTTATTGATTTCTTACAGAGAGGAAGGGAGAGAGATAGAGAGTTAGAAACATCGATGAGAGAGAAACATCGATCAGCTGCCTCCTGCACACCTCCTACTGGGGATGTGCCCGCAACCCAGGTACATGCCCTTGACCGGAATCGAACCTGGGACCCCTCAGTCCGCAAGCCGACGCTCTATCCACTGAGCCAAACCGGTTTCGGCAAGAAGAGATTTTAAATATCAACAATGTTAAATGCCCATGCAACTCTACCAAGATGAAGATTAGATTGTATCCCTTAGGTTTAGTAATTATAGAATCAGTCTGCACCTTAAAGAAGTTCCAGCAGATGTATAAGAATGGAAAGCAGAATACAATTGATTTGAAAAATATACAGGAGCTCTGAATTTGGAGCTAGCAATTATTTAAGCCTAATTCAAGAAAAAGAAAATTTAAATAGTAACTATAGGGGATGAAGAATTAATTTGTATCTTTGAGAGACTTTTGCATGTATATAGGTTGAATGAAAAAACAGATAAGCAATATTGAAGATACATGAGTAAATGTGATGGAATAAGCAATACCTCAGTGGAAGCGAAAGAATATTAAGTCTGAGTATACATTAAAGCTAGCCTTCGACACAGCATGTCTTCTGACATTGATGAAAAGACATGCCCTAATAGGAGAAAAAAGAAGATGGAAAAACAAAGCAGTCCGTATAAGGGACAGCCTGATCTCCCCCTCAAAAGTGCCTCTGATGCTTAGGCAAGATTCTGTCATTTCCATAAGTCACATTAGGTTTTTTCCTAAAATTTTCACACATGTGAAATCAGGTGAAAACAAATACCAAATTCAGCCTAAAAGGGAGAACAAAACAACTGCAATAAGGGAACTACCATGAGAGCAAGTGTTAATACCACTTATTTTTCCTAAATAAGATTATTATTTATAAACAAAAGACCTCTAAGTCTTCTGTTTCCCCTGTTCCTTACCACCAGCAGGAGGGAATATCCCCCTCTAGAACTCTATTCTTGTCTCTGCCTAATTTAATCAGCTGACCTTGTTATTCAAAAGATGTGTCTGCCTTGCCAGTGTTGCTCAGTGGTTGAGTGTTGACCTATGAACTGGAGGTCACGGTTTGATTCCTGGTCAGTGCACATACCAGGGATGTGGCTCAATCCCTAGTGGAGGGTGTACAGGAGGCAGCTAATCAATGAATCTCATCATTGATGTTTCTCTCTCCCCCTGTCCCTTCCTCTCTGAAATCAATAAAAAACATTTTTTTAATTTTTAAAAAATGTGAGTCTGTTAAAGGAAATGTAGAAATGTTTTTCATTTAAGATATGAAACCACATCAGAAGTTTCCTGAAATATCCCAAGCTGAAGAAATACCATCATTCTGATGTTTGGATCCCATAAATGAACCCTGGGGTATAGAAGCAGGACCCAGAAGCTACACTAATAAAAGATAAAGATGCTAATTGACTGTACCTTCACTACACCCACCAGCCAATCAGAAGAGTATGCAAATTAACCCAACAAAGATAGCCTTAAATTTGCATACTGCAGGTGGGGCGGGCAGCGCCAGACACCACCCATGGAATCCGGGCCACAGATTGGGGACCGGGGAGGCGGGGCGGGCAGCGTCAGATGCCACCCGGGGAGGCAGAGCCAGCGATCACCCTGACCAGAAGCCTGAGGCCTGGACAGGGGCAGAGCCGGCAATCGCACAGGGCTGGGGGTCCCCCAGCCCAGGCCTAACACACCGGCCAGAAGCCTGAGGCCTGGGAAGGGGCCGAGCCAGGGATCGGTGTGAACTACAGAGGAAACACCTTTTCTGACCACACATTGGCTAAGCTTCCTGTGTGCCACTGGTAATATTCTTAGTAACTTGGGTAATAAGAATACAAGAAGGTGATGTAAGGTTTTTCCACCTCAATCCTGGAGAAAAAAATGAAGGTCTGCTGCTGGAGGGGCTAAGAAAAATCATATCCTGCCCTAGCCGGTTTGGCTCAGTAGATAATGCCTCGGCCTGCCTACCACCGGGTCTGGGTTCAATTCTGACCAAGGGCATGTACCTAGGTTGCAGGCTCTTCCCTGGCTGGGGCCCAGGTCAGCACTCATGCAGGAGGCAACCAATCAAAGTGTTCCTCTCACTTTGATGTTTCTCTCTGTCTTTCCCTTTCTCTTCCACATTCTCTAAAAATCAATGGAAACATATCCTCAATTGAGGATAAAAAAATAATAATAAAGAAATGTCATATACTATGAAAGACACAACTTAAAAAATGCCTAAAGAAAGTTGTCATTTTTTCATGGTGAAGGGACTGGACTCTGTGTTGATGAAAAAACCTTGGTAGCTGCAGTGACTGGCAGTGGCTGGCAATGGCTGCAGCAGCGCGATGATGGGGCTGGTGCCTTCCCCTGATCAGTCCGGTCTCCTTCGACAAAGGGAGGCCAGACTGCGGCTTAGGCCCGCTCCCCAAGGGGAGCAGGGAGCGGGCCTAAGCCGTCACTAGGACATCCCCTGAGGGCTCCCAGTATGTGAGAGGGGGCAGGCTGGGCTGAGAGACCACCCCACCTTCCAGTGCACGAATTTTGTGCACCAGGCCCCTAGTCCTATCTAATAAAACAGAAACATGGTAAATAGCATACAACCGCTAGCCTTCCTTGGTTAATCAGTGTGATATGCAAATTAACTGCCAACCAAGATGGCAGCCGGCAGCCAGGCAGCTTGAAGCTAACATGAGGCTTGCTTGCTTCAGTGACGGAGGAAACCAACGTTCCCTGCCTGCCTTGCCGGACTCTGAGCTTGCAGTTTGAAACATAGTTACAAATATAGAAGCTAAACAAAACCCCAGAAACCAGCTTTCAGCGAGCTGGGATCTCAGAGCTGGAGTTGATACAGATTATAGAACCTAAACAAACCAGATACCTGCTTTCAGCAGCTGAGGCCTCAGAGCTGGAGCCAGGCTAAAGCTGGCCCAGAATAAAAAAGAAGAAAAAAAGGAGCAGTTGGGAGCTTCAGTCCCAGCCTGAAAACAGCCCTCAGCCCCTCACCCAGACTGGCCAGGCACCCCAGTGGGGAACCCCACCCTGAAGGGTGTGTGACCAGCTGCAAACAGCCATCATCCCCTCACCCAGGCTGGCCAGGCACCCCAGTGGGGACCCCCACCCTGATCCAGGACACCCTTCAGGGCAAACCAGCCAGACCTCACCCATGCACCAGGCCTCTATTCTATACAGTAAAAGGGTAATATGCCTCCCAGCACTGGGATCAGTGGAGCCACGAGGCCTCCCAGCACCCAGATCAGTGTGACAGGGGGCAGCGCCCAAAACCCCTGATTGCCCTGCGGCTCTGTGTGTGACAGGGGGCGGGGCCACAACCTCCCTATCTGCCCTGCTCTGTTCGTGACAGGGGAAGGCACCCCAACCCCCGATTAGCCCTACTCTGTTCCTGATAGGGGGGAGCTCCCCAACCCCCTGATTGCCCTGCGGCTCTGTGTGTGACAGGGTGCAGCGCCGTAACCCCCCCCACGCCACGGGCCCTGCTCTGTGTGTGACAGGGTAGAGCCATAACCTCCCCATCGGCCCTGCACTGAGTGTGAGAGTGTCGGCGCCCCAACCACCTGATCGGCCCTGCTCTGTGTGTGACAGGGGGCGGTGCCCCACTCCCCTATCGGCCCTACTCTGTGAGTGACAGGGGGGAGCCCCTCAACCCCCTGATGGGCCCTGCTCTGTGCAAAACAGGGGGCAGCACCCCAACCCCGATTGGCCCTGCGCTGTGTGTGACAGGGGGTGGTGCCACAACCTCCCCATCGACCCTGCCTTGAGTGTGACACGGGGCGGTGCCCCAACCCCCCAATCGGCCCTACCCTGAGTGTGACTGAGGGTGGCATCACAACCTCCCAATCCACCCTGCTCTGTTCATGACAGGGGGTGGCGCCCCAACTCCCCAATCGGCCCTGCTCTGAGCCTGACCAGGGACTGCACCTAGGGATTAGGCCTGCCCTCTGCCACCTGGGAGCAGGCCTAAGCCAGCAGGTCGTTATCTCCCAAGGGGTCCCAGACTGTGAGAGGGCACAGGCCGGGCTGAGGGATTCCCCCCCTCCCCCCCTAGTGCACAAATTTTTGTGCACCGGGCCTCTAGTATTTAAATAATAGACTCTGCTGTACCCTCGTGCTTCTCACCACACACACACACACACACTGTCGTGTGTTTATTAAAACATTTATAAGAACATCTTCAATTAGATCATGTTTGTTGCCTGGGGTTATTATGAAAATATTGCCTATCCTAATAAGGTTGATCTTGCTGATTTCTGCTACTGCTATGGAGAACTACTTGCTTCTGAGTATAGTTAATTCATTTTCCCCTCAATGTACAGCATTTGGGTTTGTAATGCAGGGTTAATTACAATCTACAGCTGGCTGAAAAACATGAACGGGGCAAGATTCCCTTCCCTGGAATATGAGCTAAGTGATTCTAAATAATAAATTTAATTAATAGGGAGTGCTGGTGTTGGAAAGGTAAGTCCCAAATCAAAAGCTACAACTGCAAACCCTGTAAATAGCTTGAGGAAGTCAATCAGTAAGAGAGAAAAATGGAGGGGATGACAGATGGAAATGGAGCAACCTTGAAAGAGAATGACAACATTGTCAATGTAAGAAACTTATAGAGAATTTTTGTGAGTTTATTTGAGCCAAAACCAGGAAACAAAATCTCAAGAGGTTGAGATAATGCTCCAGGGAATGACAGTGCAATGTATAAAAAATGACCTTATTTTATACATTGCAATCAAAAGAGAAGATCTAAGTGAGTTACATGAAATCATTAGTGATAGATGAGGGAGGTGGAGAAAGCAAAGGGGTGAGGAGAGGGTGAAACATCTGGGATTGGATGAGCATTAAATTTTAGACACATACATCATTTACAGAGGTGGGTACAGGATAGTTAACAGTCAACAATTAACATGATATCAACAATAAGAGGATATATGGTCTCTACCCAGGTGCACTTGTTGTGCCCTGAGGGGTCTGGAAAAAGGGGAGTTACCCTTACATTCCAAAGATATGTTATGGCAGATGCATGACAGTAGGCAGACGCAGTTAAGGTAAAGATTGACTTTCGTCAGGGGAGAGTCGAGCCTAGTGAAGCAGGAATTTTGGAAGAACATAGGCAGGCTTAGGGATTTTTTAGAATTGGGGTCCATGGAAAAGCAAGGGGCTGCAGACTGGGAGAAGGTATATTTCCATAACACAAGGAAGCCAGGTGCAGTTACATTTCCATAAGACAAGGAGGCAGCAACAGGTATATTTACATAAGACAAGGGAACTGGAAGTAGCCAGTAGCCAAGAAAGGTCTATATTTACAAAATAAAGAGAAGCCCTTCATTCAGATGGAAAAAGCTCTGAGGAATGGAGGGACTATGAGGGAGGAGGGCCTTAGGAATCACTATAGTAACCAATTCGAAAGGGAATATTGACCAATCAGAGGGGTGTCAGGCACCAAGATCTGCAGCCTATATAAGCCATAGGGAAAGGGAACCCAGTGGGACTCTTCCCCGTCCCTACATGGGAGTCAGTTCTGTGGGACTCTTCCCCCTCCCTACGTGGGAGTCTGTACAGTGGGTCATTGACTTTCGAGTTTAATTCGTTCCGTGATGGAGCTCGTGACTCAAATTACTCGTATGTCAAATCATAAAGTGAACGAGTGAGACACGTGATGCTGGACTGAGTTTGTGGCGTTCACTGTGATGTTCGCTGCGCCAACTAGCAGTGGGGGTATCTGAAGCTGACTCATAACCCGAATTTTAGCTCACAACTCAAAAGCAAAAGATCGGCCTAGAGACGGCTCATATCTCGAAAAATTCGTTAGTCCGGACACTCGTAAGTCAAAACCTCACTGTACTTGTTCTTCAATCAATCTCCATGTCTGCTATACCACTTTCTGTCCGTGGATTCATTCTTTGATTCCAGCGCACAAAGAATCCAGGTTCCAGTCCAAAAATTCGGTGTCACTAGGAGATGACTACCTGCCATAAACTGCTTTTAGTTAAAAGGTTTTAATTTCAGACCACCCTTTGTGGTTACTGCTTTAGATACCTGAGTTTGCAAGGCTGCCACCCCCTGAGTTTGTTGGACTATCATAAAGCCCTGTTCATCCACAGTGTGAATGGCTACCAGGTATATGAAAGAGAAAAGAGCATTCACCAGGACTCAAAGCTTCCCAATTATTTTTTTTATTATTGAATATATTGGGGTGACATTGGTTTGCAAAATCATACAGGTTTCTAATCTACAACTTGATTAAACATCATCTGCACACTGCATCCTTTGCTCATTGCCCCAGGCAAAGTCTCTTTCAGTTCCCATTCCCCTCCACCCCTTTTGCCCACCTCCACATATCCTCCACCCCACTTCCTCTCTGGTTATCACCACATTGTTGTCTGTGTCTATGTGTTATGTATATATGTTTTGGGGTTAATCCCTTCACCTTCTTTCACTCAAATCTATCTTTTAAATACCCCCTTTTTAGAAGTAAACTGCACATACATTTGGTTTCTTATAACCAAAATAGTCTACCTAAAGCTTTCTACAAATTTCTTCCAACTCTCCATTACTGGAAGCTAAAAAAAAAAAAAAAGACATAATGTGACTAAACCCCATTCTCAGATGTGTGCTAGAGATAAGGGGACACTGCTATCCCTGGTCCCAACTGATGATAGGATACTAAGCCTCTGTTTAAATTAAATGTTTTCAACATTATCTATAACTCGTCATTTACAACAGAAAATTAGTTCCAAATCTCTATGCAGTTTCTAGAATAAATTAACAATTTATTCCATGTTCTATACCTCCTGTTCACACTTGAAACAGGTTAACTGAGCAAAGTTTGTTGCTCAAAGTTTGGGGTTAATCCCTTCACCTTCTTTCACCCAAATCTATCTTTTAAATACCCCCTTTTTAGAAGTAAACTGCACATACATTTGGTTTCTTATAACCAAAATAGTCTACCTAAAGTTTGTTGGACTATCATATAGCCCTGTTCATCCACAGTGTGAATGGCTACCAGGTATATGAAAGAGAAAAGAGCATTCACCAGGACTCATAGCTTCCCAATTATTTTTTTTAATATATTTTTTATTGATTAAGATATTACATATGTGTCCTTGTCCCCACGTTACCCTCTACCGCCTCCCCCGCCCCCGCTCATGCCCTCACCCCCCCCCGTTGTCCGTGTCTATTGGTTAGGCCTATATGCTTTCATATAAGTCCTTTGGTTGATCTTTCCCCCTTACCCCTACCCTCCCCTACCTTCCCTACAAGGCCCGACAGTCCAATCAATGCCTCTCCGTCTCTAGATCAGTCCTTGTTCATCAGTTTATGTTGTTCATTATATTCCAAAAATGAGTGAGATCCTGTGGTATTTATCCGCTCTCCAGTTCCATCCGTGCTGTGGCAAATGGTAAGAGTTCCTTGTTCTTCTTCCTCTTCTTAAAGAATACCTTTCAGCATTTCATATAATGCTGGTTTGGTGGTGATGAACTCCTTTAGCCTTTTCTTATCCGTGAAGCTCTTTATCTGACCTTCAATTCTGAATGATAGCTTTGCTGGATAAAGTAATCTTGGTTGCAGGTTCTTGCTATTCATCACTTTGAATATTTCTTGCCACTCCCTTCTGGCCTGTATGGTTTCTGTTGAGAAATCAGCTGACAGTCATATGGGTACTCCCTTGTAGGTAACTGACTGTCTTTCTCTTGCTGCTTTTAAGATTCTCTCTTTATCTTTTGCTCTTGGCATTTTAATGATGATGTGTCTTGGTGTGGTCCTCTTTGGATTCCTTTTGTTTGGGGTTCTCTGCGCTTCCTGGACTTGTAAGTCCATTTCTTTCACCAGGTAGGGGAAGTTTTCTGTCATTATTTCTTCAAAAAGGTTTTCAATATCTTGCCCTCTCTCTCCTTCTGGTACCCCTATAATTCTGATGTTGGTACGCTTGAAGTTGTCCCAGAGGTTCCTTACACTATCTTCATATTTTTTGAATCTCTTTTCTTTTTTCTTTTTCGGTTGGGTATTTTTTGTTTCTTTGTATTTCAAATCTTTGACTTGATTCTTGGGATCCTCTTGTCTGCTGTTGGATCTCTGTAAAGTATTCTTTATTTCAGTCAGTGTATGCTTAATTTCTAGTTGGTCCTTTTTCATGTCCTCCATGGTCTCACTATACTCATTGAGGGATTCAGTAAATTTATCGGCGGTTTCCATAAAATTCTTGAAAAACCTTATAAACGTGGCCTTGAACTCTATATCCAGTCGTTTGCTTTCCTCCATTTCTGCCATTTGTGACCTGTTTCTTTGTCTCCGCATTTTGGCTGCTTCCCTGTGTTGATAGAGTGGCCCTGCGCTCCAGGTGTCCTGTAGGGCCCAGTGGCTCAGCCTCCCCAGTTACCTGCGGTGGACACTCTTGGTGCACTCTTGGTGCCTTGGTTGTTGTAGGATCACTGGGAGGAACTGACCTCCAGGCCAATTGGCTGTGAGAATCAGCTGTGTCTGAAGTGGGAGAACTTCTGTGCTGAAGACACCCTTCTGGGGCAAGACTTGCTTCAGTGGGGCTTTGGTGCTCACTGAGTCTGCTCCCTGAGTGTGTCCCTTATGGATCTGAGGAGTTGCAATCTGGATGGTTCCCTCTGACCACAGGGTACAGTGGCTCCTGGATCTAAGGAGGTGCTAATTCAGCCTCTGCCTGAGGCCACACAGCAGGAGCCATGAAGAGGCTCAGCTGTGAAGCAATGCAAGCCGCTGCGGGGCCTTGGGCCTTCTCTTGGAAGTTCCGGGTCTGCCTGGCTCGGCTGCAGTTAGGTACATTCACATGCAAAAGCCTCTGCCGCAGCCTGGGTGGGGTGGGGTCTCAGGGAGTCAAAGGGCGGAGAAAGCAGCTATGGCTGATTCTCCTAAGGAGTCGCGCGTTTCAGTGACCCGACAATTGCTGCAAGCACCTCTGAGGGAAAGCCGCACTCAAGCTCGCCTGCTGCCCGACAGTCCAGCCTCTCCCCGCATGAGTCCTGGGTCCCCAGAGACTTCCCGGAACCGGAGTTCAGAGCAGTCGGGAGCTTGTGATTCAAAAAAAACAGCCGCGTCCTCAGGTGCCACCCCCTTTCCGCATGCGCACGAGCCGCCGTACCTCTGCACTTCACCTCCTCAGCTCCTCTGGCTCTCAGCGTGCTTTCCTTCTAGTTGTAGAATTTACACTCAGCCAGGCTTCCTGTTGTTCTGGATGATGTCTACTCTGTCCTTTGCGGTATTTTTCAATTGTTGTGGGAGGCGGCAATTTCTCGGTGTTTATCTATGCCGCCATCTTAGTTTCTCCCAATTATTTTTTTTGAGAAAAGCGCATTCACCAGGACTCATAGCTTCCCAATTATTTGTATTTAAAAGTTTGTTTTAAATACCCCCTTTTTAGAAGTAAACTGCACATACATTTGGTTTCTTATAACCAAAATAGTCTACCTAAAGCTTTCTACAAATTTCTTCCAACTCTCCATTACTGGAAGCTAAAAAAAAAAGACATAATGTGACTAAACCCCATTCTCAGATGTGTGCAACATCTCAAGGTGGAGGGTCTGCTGTTTTCAGGTACCTTTATATCATAAGTCATCCTAGGAAATTATGGGCCTCCCTCTGAGAGTTCTAGAAACATTTGAGAAGGCATTTGCATGACATTAAAATGCAAAACAATTCTGGCTTGACTGAATGACAAAGAAAAAAATGACAAAGAAAAAAAAAACAAAGGCAGATATTTTCAGACACAGCAGCAGTATTTCTGACCTTTAAAATAAAATCAGGAATTATTATTAATCCCATCATAGCCTGAGAAAACAAGCAACATCTCAAGGTGGAGGGTCTGCTGTTTTCAGGTACCTTTATACCGTAAGTCATCCTAGGAAATTATGGGCCTCCCTCTGGGAGTTCTAGAAACATTTGAGAAGGCATTTGCATGACATTAAAATGCAAAACAATTCTGGCTTGACTGAATCAGCAAACTGGGACTATGTTAATGAGGGGGAAACGGTCATCAGAGCAGAATTTAGAAGACTAATCCTAATTCTACTAATTATGGAACATATTCTAATGACAGATCTTTTCATTAGAACACAGAGAAGAAAATTAAACTGTGAATAGTACATTTATGTTTATAATATACTAGAGGCCCAATGCATGAAGACTGTGCAAGAATGGGCCTTCCTTCACCTGGCTACCAGCACCACCTTCGCTCTGGCCGAAGCTGCCTTTCTGCCTTCATTCTAGCCTGGAGCCGCCTTTCCTGCTTCCCACGCTACCCAGAGGCCCCAAATGGCTGGGGTGGTGCAGAACAATGCAAGCATCCCACCCCACCCCCAGCCGCTCAGCACCCGTGTATGCAAATTAATCTGCCATCTTTGTTGGGTTAATTTGCATACTCACTCCTGATTGGCTGATGGTGTCGTGAAAGTAAGGTCAATTTGCATTTGCATCTTTCTCTTTTATTAATGTAGACAAGTAGCTCGGTGCACGAAATTCGTGCACTGGGGTGGGTGGGGGGAAAGGGCCCCTCAGTCTGGCCTTCACCCTCTCCAATCTGAGACCCTTCAGGGAATGTCCAACTACCTGTTTGTGCCCATACTTTTAACAGGTAACAGCTCCATTGTGGTTTCTTTCTTATGCTTAAAACCATTGGAATTAGTAGGTATTCAAAGTGTGTATACATTTTGGGGGGACACACTGTATATCTCTAGTCAGCGGTGAAGAAGCCAACAGCAGATTTGGAACCCCCAGACAGGGAACCTCACTCACTCCCCACATGTCTCCCCACTTCACTTTCCACCTTCATGGGCAGCAGGAGAATCAACGTTTTCTCTCATTAATTCGGAAAAGCACATCCTGTCACCCGCTGCCCGGCAGGAGTGGGCTAGGCCCCAAGCAAGTGAGGCTCAGTCAGGGCAGCCTTCGCTCATGGGTGCTGGCCCCCAAAGTGCACATTTCTCCAGTACAGACGCCCCAACTATCCCACTGTTTCACTGAGAGGACGGAATTCCTCTCTACCTCTGGGTTCTTGATGTTGAACGCTGACCGAAGGCACCTCAGCGAGGGCCGCTCATGCCCACCAGGTGTGTCTGTCTGCATCTGCTCCCACCTCAGCACCTGCATTAACCCCCTAGAGGTGATCTCGTAGCTGCACTGGCCTCAGTGGGAACACGGCATCACCACTCCGCCCTCTCACTGTCATCTCACAGGAGCCCACCCTCAACACCCAGAATACCCAGACACTCTCCAAAGGATATGAGCGCATTAGGGGGGATGTGTGCACATTCTGTGGGGGTGTTAGGCATGCTGGGTTGATGTAAGTGCAGTGGAGAGGCGGGGGGAACTTGTGCATGCCTTGGTTTGCAACTGTTGCAGGCGTGGGAGGGTGACAGTCTGCTGGGGGATGTTCGCACGCCAGGGGGGGATGTGCACACCGGAGGCCTCTGGCTTTGCAGATCCACAAACCCCCGTGGTGCAGCCAGGAGGACATCAGTCTGGCCTCCACGGTGGCTGTCCCTGCGATCCTGCACCTTCTGGGCCAGGAGGCGGATCTTGCGCAGCCACTCCTGGGTGCTGATGGCCTGCAGGCGCTACTTCAGCTCAGCCTGCAGGCTCCGCTTGGCATGCTCACAGCTGTAACCACTGCCATGTGGGGAGTACAGGCCGCCCTCCACCAGCCTGCCTACCCTGTCCAGAGGCTCTCTGCACTGCTCACCTGCCCAGAGTGACTGGGGCTGGGTGGAAGCCGGGTGTCCTGCCCTGCCCAACCCCGGCCAATCCGCCCCTGTGCGAGCTGCCACCCCGCCAGGAAGGGTCACGGATCTGGGTTCTGGGACCGTGGACAGCCTCAAGCACTGCCCCCCGCCGCCAGGGTCATAGATCCGGGTCCCGGGACCACGGACAGCCTCAAGCACTGCCCCCCACCCGCCAGATCATGGATCCAGGTCCCAGACCGCAGACAGCTTTAAGCGCTGCCCCCCGCCCGGCAGGGTCACAGATCCGGGTCCCGGACCACGGACAGCCTGGCCCGCTGCCACCCGCCTTCAGTATGCAAATTAGTTGCCATCTTGTTGCTTCAGGGTGGGGGTCCCCACTGGGGTGCCTGGCCAGCCTGGATGAAGGGATGATGACTGTTTGCAACTGGTCACACCCCCTTCAGGGTGGGGGTCCCCACTGGGGTCCCTGGCCAGCCTGGATGAGGGGATGATGGCTGTTTGCAGCTGGTCCCACCCCCTTCAGGGTGGGGGTCCCCACTGGGGTGCCTGGCCAGTCTGGGTAAGGGGCTGAGGGCCGTTTTCAAGCTGGCAGGTGACTGAAGCTCCCAACTTCTCCTTTTTTTCTTTTTATTCTGTGATTTATTTACCTTCTATGGCTGTCACTGGAGCTGAGAGCCGGCTTTAGCTCTGAGGCCCGACTGCAGCTCTGAGACCTCAGCAGCTGAAAGCAAGTATCTCGGTTTGTTTGGATTCTATAATTGAAACACTGTTGTGATCCTGCTGGCTGAAGCCCGGCTGGCTGAATGCAGGTTTCTGGGTTTTGTTTAACTTATATAACTGCAACATAGTTGCTTAGAGTGCAAGCTCATAGCCCAGCAGCAGCAGGCGGGGAACCTTGGCTTCCTCCTTCAATGGAGCAAGCAAGCCTCCTGTTCGTTTCAGCTGCCTGGCTGCCGGTCGCCATCTTGGTTGGCAGTTAATTTGCATATTGTCCTGATTAGCCAATGGGAAGCATGTCGGAGCTACGGTTAATTACCATGTTTGTCTATTATTAGATAGGATTACATTTATAACAAATGTCTATAATATAAAGAACTAAAATATAACTGGTATGGGAGATAGGGATTAAAATTACTTTATCATTTCAAATGGGATCTTCACCCTTTAGCGAGAAGCAATTAAAATATCCATTCATAGGAGTTCAGCAATATTTACTATTGATGGTTAATTTTATACATCAGCTTACTGAGTCATGGGATGCCCAGTTATCTAGTTAAACATTGTTTTGTTTTGTTTTGTTTTGTTTTGTTTTGTTTTGTTTTGTTTTGTTTTGTTTTAATATATTCCATTGCCTTTCCACAGAGAGGAAGGTAGAGGGATAGAGAATCAGAAACATCGATGAGAGAGAAACATCGATCAGCTGCCTCCTGCACATCCCCCACCGGGGATGTGCCCGCAACCAAGGCACATGCCCTTGACCAGAATCGAACTCGGGACCCTTGAGTCCACAGGCCAACGCTCCATCCATTGAGCCAAACCGGCAAGGGCTAAACATTGTTTTTGAGTGTGTGTGTGTGAGGGTGTTTCTGAAAGAAATTACCATTTGAATTGAGTAAAGCGGATGGCCTCTCCCAATATAGGTGGGCATCATCCAATCTATTTAGGACCTGAATAGAACTCTCTAGCTGTGCCTGATTGCTTGAGCTGGAACACTGGTGTTCTGTCCTAGAACTGGGACCTAGGCCATTAGTGCTCCATGTTCTTAGATTTTAGGACTTTCACTGGAACTACACAACCAGCTCTCTTGGGTCTCTAGATTCCAGAGTTCTTTGCCTCCATAACCTCATAAGCCAATTCCACATAATAATAAATCTGTTTTTCTTGAGAACCCTGACTATACATTTACCTTTGATGAAAATTTGTATTTAAACAATGTTCACATTTACTGACATTCCCTCTCTTTAGTTCTATGTGAATATTAGCAAAACAAATGATATCAGATATCCAATAATAATGATAGCATAATATAGCTGTACTAAAGAAAACTGTTCTTTTATAGCAGACTTCTTATTCTTTCTTTCAGTTAATAGGTATTTCCTTTATGGATGGGTTTCTTAGAAGTTTTCTAGAAACTTGAGCATTTAGATAGATTATATTTCCATCTTTACTTAAAGTTATTGCTCTAAATGTATCAAAGAAAATAAGTGAGCTCTGTGCCTGAATTATCAAAATTGTTTGACTTTATTTTCTCACACTATAAGCATATGCTTAATTTGGCACATTTCAATCTACATAAAACAAGGTTATTGTTGCAGTGGTTCTCAACCTTCCTAATGCCATGACCCTTTAATACAGTTCCTCATGTTGTGGTGACCCCCAACCATAAAATTATTTTCGTTGCTACTTCATAACTGTAATGTTGCTACTGTTATGAATCGTAATGTAAATATCTGATATGCAGGATGTATTTTCATTGTTCGCGACCCACAGGTTGAGAACCACTGGTTTAAAGTATATTTAAAATAGGAAAAGCATGTGCTAAGTTTTCAGAAAAAAATATACATATAAAAAGTAGTTGGGGGCAACTGTGAGAAACATTGGATTATGACACTCTGGTTGCAGAGGAAGGATTCAAATATTTAAAAAAGTCATCTTTGGCCTAACCGGTTTGTCTTAGTGGATAAAGCGTTGGCCTGCGGACTGAAGGGTCCTAGGTTCGATTCTGGACAAGGGCATGTACCTTGGTTGCAGGCCCATCCCCAGTGTGGAGTGGGCAGGAGGAAGCTGATCAATGTTTCTCTCTCATCGATGTTTCTGACTTTCTATCCCTCTCCCTTCCTCTCTGTAAAAAATCAATATTGCCAAAACCTGTTTGGCTCAGTGGATAGAGCGTCGGCCTGTGGACTGAAGGGTCCCAGGTTCGATTCTGGTCAAGGGCATGTACCTGGGTTGCGGTCACATGTCCAGTAGGAGATGTGCAGGAGGCAGCTGATCGATGTTTCTCTCTCATCGATGTTTCTAACTCTCTATCTCTCTCCCTTCCTCTCTGTAAAAAATCAATAAAATATATATTTAAAAAAATCAGTAAAATATATATTTAAGATAAATAAATAAATAAGTCATCTTTGCCATATTTATCAGACATATTTAAATTGCTATTAAATTCACCTGCACTAATTAAGTCTCACACAAGAATTCATTGGCACCTGTAACTAATCTTTGTCAAGGGCATGAGTCTACCTGCACTACAGGATGACTGGATCAAAGTGAACACTGATCTTGAAAATTGCCAAGATCCATTCCTTCCACTTCTTGCCCTTGGTTCTCTGCATGCAGAAACTTTATTCAGTCTACCTGGTTTCTTCTACAGACTTATCTTAAGAACACCAAAGAGCTTATTAATATTGCTAATTATCATTTCTGGGGGAAAAAATCCCAGTAGGCTTTTTGCCTGGTGTTAACTCTAAAAATGCCCAGGAATTGTTGTTATTGGCACAAATTGAATAACTGTCTATCATTAGACAAATAATAGCAATACAGGGAAGTTAAGCATCATAATGGAGCAAACTTGGGTCAAGTACTGCCTCCTACACCAATCACTGTAGCCATCTTAGACTATACCAACAGTAATATATCGAAGAATTAAAGGAAGGAGTGTGAGCAGAAAGTCATTAGGTGTCCACTTCATTGTCCTAATAAGTTAAAACAATTGAATTTCCACATCACAGACACACTGCTAACTTTAGGATTGAACACTTAAGCTGTCAATTAGCTTTCTAATACAAAATTTGTTTTGAACACATTTAAGAACATATTTCAGGAATGGGAATAAAGTGAATCATATCCAACGTGCAGAGACCAATTAGAACTGTGCCCTGAGAGCGCTGAATTGCTTATATTCAGTGAAATCATTGCCATTTTCTCAAGACATCCAAATTGATAATTCACAAAGCTCTATTGCACCTGCTGTTTATGATCCTAATTATGATTGCAGTGCAGAAATGCCAACATATAACACATTAGGGTGTATCAAAGAACAGACGAACAAAATGAAATATTTTAGTACAATAAAATGTAAAATGCTTATAAAAAGACCAAAGTACTGGCATCTAAAATGGCACCTGTCCCAGAATTATGTCCCAGAACATAAATAACACTTAAAAAGAAACAAAGCATTGCCTGCAGAGTTTGAAATTGCTGCCTCCAACAGCATTATTTCCTGTTGATATCAATTTGCCTCAGGGACAAGATGTCTAACTAGCAGTCCATCCCCAACTGAGTACCAACATTGTCTGCTGATGACCAAGTCTCTACACATGGTCTGATTTTGTGTGGAGACTTTGTTCCATAGCCCAGGGACTCTGTTCTGCTTGCAGGGAATGGCATGGTCACTAAATGAGTAAGTATTCAATATTGTGCTCTTGTACATAAGCTGACATTGTGCTGCTTCCAACTGTTTTAATATTCCTCACCTGACCAACACTGTTCAATACTTAAATGAGGAGTTACCAATGTCTACAGGTCAGAACTGATGATCATAGGTGCAGTATATTGATCTTAGCCACATTCACTCACCCTCAAGAAAATCAGAAGCAGTCTTTCCTCATGTTTTATGGATGCTCTAACTATCCCATATGAGCTAGCTACCAGAGGCCAACCTCACAGAGTATAGTGAATGTGAATTATTAATTTTGTTTATTCCCCAGTACAGATCATACTGAATAGTAAGCATTTGATAAAGGTTTGTTGATTAAATAAATAAATGAATGTCAATTTCAAATAAGGAAAAATAACCTCAGCAGAGTTTCAGAGGATAGGCTTCCACAATATAATAGCAACTATACCCATCTATGGGATTAAGTATTTATTGTATAAAAAACATAGTGGTACCATCTGTGCAGGGAAGTCCTTTCCTATGTCAACACCTGGGAAGACTCAGCCAGCCAAGGTGACAGGCAGGTCACTAAGCACACGGGGAGTTTTCCCTCCAAGTAGTCCATGGTGTCCCAAAGAAACACCCTCCAAAGTTTGTTATGGTTTCTATCCCTACAACTCGCTGTATCAGACCACTTCCTAGAATTGTAATATGCTTCCAGGATTAATGTTCTTCCCCTCCAAGAAAAAAATGCCAGTGCTCATATTTGACACTTGTGTGATGGACTCTTTTGAATGAAAAAAATGGAAAGGGCTTGGTGTCATTCCCAATGGATGATCAAATGTGTGTTATTTTTCACTCCACAGTTAGTGAATTGTAATTGCGGTTTTCTACTTAATTGTCATAACCAGGCAGAAATTTAAAAACAATTTTTCAATAAAAATGTTTAAGCAATTATTTAAAAAGTACTAGTGATAGATGCTATTTAACATTAATTCTTTCATTACCTCAACCATTAATAAAATAAAATAGCAGATGGAAGTCAAGCTGGAGATGAGTGCAAATTATGATAAATTAAAGTGGGTCAGACTATAAGTGGCCTTCAAATAAGCGAAGCAGAACAATTTGTTAAGATATAAAAGTGTATTTTGTTTGCAGTTTTCCTTTGTCAATATATATATATGTGTATATATGTGTATATGTGTGTGTGCGTGTGTGTGTGTATATATGTGTGTGTGTGTATATTGTCCCAGAACTCACGTAAGAAGTAATTTTGATAGAAAACACAGGTTCATAATTAAAAATTTTAAATTTTTATTGATTCATAAAGTATACAGTGTAGGGTTATGTATGGAATAGCACATCGGGTAAATGGCCTCCACGGCTTTGCTGGCACAGACACAAAGCCGTGGTCTTCATTGTCCCTGCTCCTGGGCCATAACTGGTACTTGGTAATGCTTATCAAATTGAAGGGATTGAAATCAAAGGGCAACAGATATTAGAATCTGATTCAATAAACCAAGTAAAATTAGGCTTTTATTTTTTGTTGTTGTTTTTAATGCTCACACAAAATTCAAATCTTGCGTGAATTTTGGGACACCCTATATATGGCTTCCTTAAAAAAGGAAGCCATGCTATTATGCAATAAAAATTATGGCAAACACAATGGGGTAAGGACCTATCAGCTTAATTCCCCTCACTCCCATATCTGGCGCCAAAGAAGAGCTTAGTTTGCTTTCTAACCCAGTGAGTGGCCAGAGGAATTATCAGTGATGATGGATTTTAAATTTTTCACATCATGTGTGTGAGGTCAGAGCAGAACACAGAGCTAGTGGAATACAATGATTCTGATATTTGCTACTATATTTGCTCTACAGCAATTTCATATCCAACAGACAAGATAAAGGGTTTGCTTCTTCAGTAAACTTCACTTAGTTCTCAAGTTATTCAAACAAAGATAGTTCAATAATGCCACATATAACATTGACACAAAAGCCAGTGGCTTTCTACTCACCAGAAATAATCAAATTTTAAATACAATAAAAAATATCTTAATCACAAATTCAGAAAAACTATAAAAGGTAGGAATCAACTCCAAATATCTTACAGGAAGAAAATTGTATATAGAAATATTAAAGAAATAGAAAATAGAGATTCACAAAATCAAAAATTTAAAAAGCACATATACCTTTTATTCCAGTAAGTCTACTTCTAAACATTCATCATCCAAATTATCTATGATATTCATTTCAGCTTTGTTTATAATAAAGAAAAACTAGAAACACAGATGTGCATCAATAATAGTTAAAATAGTTAAATAATTCATAATAAATTCATACTAGAGAATACAAGAATTTTAAAAGTATGTATTAATTCTACAAAATCTTAAATATTTCTGTGTTTAATAATTTGAAAATAACATGTATAGTACGATACTAATCCTATATAATAAAGAGGTAATATGCAAATTGACCATCATGCCCCTGCACAAGATGGCTGCCCCCACATGGTCAAAGATGGCCACCACAAGGTGGTCGGCAGGGAGGACAGTTGGGGGTGATCGGGCCAGCAGGGGAGCAGTTAGGCGTCGATCAGGCTGGCAGGGGAGTAATTAGGGGGTGATCAGGCTGGCTGGCAAAAGAGGTTAGGGGCAATCTGGCAGGCAGGCAGGCAAGCGGTTGGGAGCCAGCAGTTTTGGATTGTGAGAGGGGTCCCAGACTGGAGAGGGTGCAGGCTGGGATAAGAGCCATCCCATTCCCCAGTGCACAAATTTCGTGCACCGGGCCTCTAGTCCTATATAATAAAAACCTAATATACTAAGTGTCTGACTGTTTGACTGTTCGACCAGGCGCTATGACACACACTGACCACCAGGGCGCAGACGCTCTGACCAGTAGGTTAGCTTGCTGCTGGGGTCTGGCCAATCAGGACTGGGTGAGACAGGCCAGACATGCCCTGGAGCCCTACTGCGGTCCCTCCCTGGTCCCAGTCGTGCACCAGTGGGGTCCCTCGGCCTGGCCTGCACCCTCTCATAATCCAGAACCCCTCAGGGGATGTCGGAAGCTGGTTTCAGCCCAGTCCCTGCAGGTCAGGCTGAGGGACCCCACCGGTGCACGAATTCGTGCACCAGGCTTCTAGTTGTGTAATAAATGAAAACCAACACTACAAAAACACGTGTGTTTAAAATATGGTTTAAAAAAATTAAAGAAAAGTAAGTAAATGGGGTGATATTCCTTGTTCATGAATTGGAAGACTTAATCTTTTAAAAAATATTAATTTTTACCAAATCTATTGTTTACATTTTTATAATTCTAATCAATATTTCAAAATGAGTTGTGAAAATTTACAAACTGAATACTACAGTAAAATGTACAACAAAACATACAAGGCCTAGAATAGTCCACTTGAGCTTCATATAGTTGATAAGAAAACAAACTGCAGTCTTGTTTAAGTCAATACTATTCAGGGCTGTGTGCCACTTTCAAACTGAGATGATCCATAGAGCACTCTTATCCAAATGCCCTCATACCTATCATCAATATTCACTAAATATGTCTCTTGACAATAAACCTCAGCCACAAATTGCCAAATTTGTTCTTTACAAAAACCTTTCCGATACCTTTGGGTTAGAAAGTTGTCTCTGTACCAGTATCTGTGATTCCTAATTTGTAAACCCTTTCATAGAGGGGATGGTCTCCTTCCATTAATCTTCTAAGTGCAAGGATGGGTGCTAACACTAGTTTCTCCATTATTACCCTTTACATTGTATCAGTATAATTTCTGATGAAGGCTCTTTGAATCCACATTTACTAATGTTCTCAGCATGAAACTGGGGAGTATAATTTTTTTACTTGTGTCAGACTCAATTTTTCCCAAACTAGTATTCAAAAGGTGCACACATTATCTAGGATGGTTTTTAGGTGTTATTTCATGGCAAAATAGAGATAAGAAGCTCAAAAAAATTAGGTCACCTATCAGTCATGCATGTTACAGCAGAGCCAATTTCTTTGGTTGTAGATTTGGGGTCCATTTTAGGCAAAAGTGGCATGTGAAACTTGGTAAGTTTCACAGTTATACAATGCATTTTGAAATGTACACTTTATATTTCTTCAAATAAGGTAAATATATGTTTTAATTACAGCATGGTTTGGGACTAGTGATTGCTGGCTCTACAGCAGCATCAGGTAATTTAATGAATAAAGTAAACTGATCAACAACATAGATCCAGAGACATGGAAGCATGGAACAGACTGGTGATTCTCAGAGGGAAAGGGATGGGTGGGAAGAGATTAAGGAAGAACTTACATGCATATATGCATAGCTCATGAACACAGACAATAGTGCAGTAATGGCATGAGGAGAGGGGCAGGAGAGGAGGGGTTTGGTTGTCAATGGGGGGGGGGGGGAAGAGGAACATCTATAATACTGTCAACAATAAAGACAAATTTAAAAAATAATAAATAAAACATTAAAAAAAAAAAGTTTGGGAATTTCAATTGGTAGTTCAGCTCCCAGACTGATCCTTCCATGGGAAATACAGGATCCCTAACAGGGCAGTGAATTTGTCCCAGTGCTAGTCAACAAAGCATTTAGGTTGCGTTTCCTCCCAGTTACTCTACTACAAGCTTCTGAATTCTTATTTTAAAGTTCATAAAATCTTTTGTATTGGGAGTTTTCATCAAGTTTTTTTAAACAGTGATAGCTTGTCACATCCAATCATTAACAATGTGCAAAATAATAAACCATAGAATCATTCCAAACAACTTATAAATAAACCATTAGATCATTCTGAAGAAGTTTAAAGAATTTCTCTGTGTATCATGGAGTTAGGTTAATTGAGAGATATAGCTTTGGTAATTTTTGACTGATCAGGGACATATGTTTAATTTGTTTCTGCTTGAAAATATACTGCTAATAATTCCCTCATCGATCCAGGAAGTTAATCCCATAGGATGAAAGTAGCCAATTTACACTTATTGCAGGCACCCTGGAAAGTGACCACTGTGGGTCTTTGAAAGTCTAGTGTTTGAGGTTGAGCACAGTCACTGGTGGATGCGCTCTGTGTTACGAGAACTAACCCTCGTGAGACTCCGTCACCATGAGATCCAATGTACATATCGTATTTTTACATAACTTAGCCAAAGTAGTGGACCCAATAAAAAAAATCCAGCCTAAAATTGGCCCAATTCTAGAATCTCACTTTTCTGGTCACAATGATTGGTATAGGAAATGGGTGTACAGTATGTGATAGGTCAGTCAGAATCCATCACCAGAATTTTTAAAAACAATGAAAGGAGGGAGTCAAAGTTGTGATATGCAAGTATGAAGCTACTAGTGCCAGGTCACCTGCAATGTGTAGACTGTCATTCAGTCTCCAGTTCTGATTCTGGAGGGTCCCAGAACTTCCCTGCCTCCTGTATTACCACAGTGTTTTAGTGTATGCACCAAACCGCTATAACAAAGAGTAACACAAACACAGTGTCTTTCTTTCCTTCTTTCTCCCTCCCTTCCTTTCCTTCCTTCCTATTCTTCCTTCCCTCCCTCCCTTCCTTCCTTCCTTTCTTCCATCCCTTTTTTTTCTTTCTTGCTTTTTTCCTACTCCATTTCACTTTATTACACCATACAATATAGCAGTGTCTAGCCATAGGCAAGCAATGCAAAGTATAAAGAAGATTATGTCCCTCTATACTTCCATCCTTTGCTCCATCATCTCCTAGAAAATTGTCATTATATATGTAGTAAAATCTGGCACATACCACATTTGCTCCATAACAGAATTTAGCTAAGATCCACATCTAGCTGTGAGGAGAAAGGGTGAGGTGATGGATGGGAAATAAAGACTCTAGCTAGCTAGACACTCCTACATGTGCAATTTAAAATACAATTGTTCTATCACTACGAGAAAGAAAGAGAGAATCAATATTTAGAGCAATTGCCAGTTTCAGCTTGATGAGACATGTTTGTTCAATTCTTCCTTGAGCTACTTTGTGCAAGTTTCTGCAACATGCTAATCCAGAGAAGCAGTGGTACTATAAACAATTTGATTTTCTGACAAAAATTCTGCTTCTGAAATAAATATCAACTAAATTTTACCTGAAATACAACCAACCCAGGCTCTGATGAAAATTTAGTATTTGAAGAATATTAAGCAATTCAGAATCCAGATTTGGGTAGTTTAGCATCACATTCTAGGGTGGCTAAATCATCCTGCTTTGCATGAGAATTTCTTGACTTAATCACTAAAAGTCCTGTATTCAAGAAAACCCGGATGGTGAGTAACCCTAAACTATAACTATATATAGGCTCCTAGATTCTATTTGAAAGTTTCATTGACCAACCTGCATTCTGCTTACCTTCTCAATTTCAGGTCCTCTAGGACTGAACTGGGATTCCAAGTTTACTCTCAGACATTCTTGTGAGAATAATCATCTAATTCTAAAATCCCAGACCCATGGTTGTAACTATATTCTGGTTCCTAATGGCTGAAATGAAGTCATCTCATTTGAAATAAAAGCAAGAGAAATATTTTCTAGACTTTACTTCGAGAACTTATCACAATGGCTGGCATGTAAGTTTTACTAAAAGTTTGACTTAAAAAACCCACACAAGTTTTTAAATAAATTAGTGGATCTCCACATATTGCCTATGGCCAGATTCGTTGTCACCATGGCTAGTACCCCTGCATGGATATACCTGCCACTTTTTGCTGAGTATGCCAACTGTTGGCATCCTACTAGCTTGTTTGTTACCTGATATCACAAAATGTCTGTCTGCTTGAGCTGCCATCTGTTATGTGTGGTCAGCTTAATCCTCAGGTCTCTGTATTTCTCCAGTGAGTGATATGAAATCATAAATATGAAATCATACTAAGTGAATCTCTGGACAAGTTATCTAACATTAAATAATTGTGAATTTTTAGTTATATATGAACTAAATAGCTTAATTCTTTCGAGAAATTGGACAATAAGTATTTGTTATCAGTAATACATTCTTTTAAATCTATTTTTCTTTTTACATTTTTATTGATTTCAGAGAGGAAGAGAAAGGGAGAGAGAGAAACATCAATGATGAGAGAGAATCACTGATCAGCTGCCTCCTGCATGACCCCTATTGGGATGGAGACAAAAACCAGGGCATGTGCCCCAACAGGGAACTGAAGGGAGACTCCCCACATTCCCCAATCGCACCCCCAGTTCATAGGTCAACACTTATTCTGAGCTACACTGGGTTTTCTTTTTTCCTCCCATATCTACTTTTAAATGCATGGTGCCCACATCAAGACCACATGATTCTATCCTGCTGGGCGCAGGTGTTAAACCATGGGGTGAATACATAAAGCAACAGAAATCTCCAACCAGATTTTTTCCCATATCAAAAATGTGAACTTTGAGAGACAAAGCTTGAATGATTCTAGTGGTTTGGGACATAAGTTTATGTGGAGCTTCAGCCAGAGCCATGTGCAAGTCAATTTATAGGAAATCAGATATAATCTTGGGGGGGGGGAGCTAATCTACAAATTTTAAAACAGTACAAAAGGACAGAGGGAAGGAAGTACATTATGGCCAAGAGAGAAATTTGCACACTGACATTTGCAGTTGCAAGGACACGCAGTTGCAAGGACACTCAGTTGCACTTCCAATGGTGGATTAAATGAAATGACCCTGTATCTTGACAACCAGCACCCTTCTTGCAGAAACCTCTTTGAATGTTCTCTGTTCATTGAAATCAAGTGACCTCAGCTCTGGGACTTGATTTTCCTGCCCTTTCCCCCTTCAAATCATCCAGCAACCAGTACAAAGCTATGGTTCTGAATTTCTAAATTCAGCGTTTCGTATGGACATCATACTGTGTTGCCTTTTCTCTTCAGGGATTAGAAACAGAGAATGCTAGCACTGGACAGGACCTTCACTTACTTTATTTACTCCTCTCATTTGCAAAAAGAGAGACAGACCGATAGAACTGAAGTGATACAACGTGAATGAAAGAAGACAGTGACATAGATAGAACCTTTCAATTTAGAACAATACCCAATCAAGTGATTCAGGTATTCTGAATTTCTCTGTAAAGCTGGTGGAGGGTGCAGTACAATCTCTTCTTTACCATCCTTTGGCCATCAGCAGTAGCCAGTGATCATGGGGCCACACACCTGCTGCTAGCAATGCTGTACCTTTGAGTCAGTTCAGTGAGCCAGATTCACCCCAAGAGCTGCCATCCTATTTATAATGCCTGTAGCTATCACTTCCAAGCCTTAGTGAGCTGGCACTGTGCTTTATATTGTGCTGCCCTTGAAGTGTTGCTCTGTTGTTCAATTTTGTTAGTTTCATGTGTGGCTGCTTGTTCTACATCAGCTCACAGCACAGCTTCTGCTTTGGTTTATGCTGTTGGCATTTCTGTCCTTTGCATGATCAGCCTGGAAAGATGGAAGCAAATCAGTTGAACTGATCTCATCTTCTATATTCCTACAGGATTGATCAGTTAGCAGCATTGAACCTTGTTATGTCATATGTTTTATTTAGTATATAGTGAGTAAAGTTTCTGAATATCTTTTTTTACTCTAGGTGGATATGAATGTTTCCATATGTAAAAGGTATTCCTATCGAATTGTTCAGTTTTATTTTAATTCATTTTCTCCTGCCAAATACAGACACGTCCATGAATAAGCACACGCATGCACAAATGTGAATACACACATACTAGTCTGCGTGCAAAATGTGTGTCAAATATGTTTTGAACAATGGGCAAAAAAAAACCCAGCAGCCATTTAAGTTATCTGTTTCCACTTTCAAATTGAGGAAGTGACTCTGGCTAGAGTTGCCCAGAAGAACTCACCAACAGCCTTCAGAACTCATAAGGTGAGAAGCAGACATAGGACTCTCTGCTCACATGTGCCTCTAATCTCTGGAAAATATACCAGCTTCTTTCTGCCAAGAACCCTCTCACAGCACTACTGGCAGCACCAAGCAAGCCTCCGTGTCTGCTCTCACCAAACCCCACTGAGGAGTGAGATGCTAGCCAGTCCCCTCATCACAGAGAATATCCCTTCCCCAAAGGACTTTTTGTGGCCACCCAAATGATTTGAGGTGGGAAAGATGAAGCCCTTCTCTCTTCCTCTCCATAGGAAAGGGAGGGAATCAACACCCTATGTTTCTTCTGGAATGAATTCCCTTTAAAGACTCTCCAAAGTGAATCCATAGCCTTCTCTGATAGAAGCTGGAGATTTAGAATGGTGATCATTCCTATAGGAACTGTTCTGCCTGCCTCTTGACAAGTCTTGCATGGACATATCTAGCACCTCTCTTCAGAACGTGGATGTCCTTGGCCACTGCTACCAACATTGTTTTCAACTTGTATGTTTTAGCTATAATTACAAGATGAAAAGTCCCCTTTCCCATCCTACCACAATACAATTTTGATCAATCATACATTAATGTAAAACTTAGCTATAGTTTCCTTTATAAATTATTAGATTTATAAATAAATATTGAACTTTGTAGAAAATCTGGAAGTATCCAATGTTAAAGGTAAATGAAACATACACTGAATTTATGATAATTTCTAAATATTTATTTTTGAAATCAGCAGTTAACAGAAGTTATCAGGGAAAGTTTATAGTTTCTTCCTTCATGATACAGAAAGGGGGTAAGGGGAGGTAGAAGAGGGTAAAGCTGGGATAAATGGTAACAGAAGGATATCTGACCTGAGGTGGTAAATGCACAATACAATAGACATATAATGTATTGTAGAATTATATAACTGAAACCTATGTAATTTTATTAACCAATATCACTCCAATAAATTCAATTTAAAAAAATAAATCTATAATAAAAGTGTAATATGCAAAGCAACCAAATGGCAGAACAGCGGAACGACCGTCCAGATGACCTTCTGGAAGAAGCCGGGGCCTGCGAGGGCCGAACCCCTTGCACAAATTCCGTGCATTGGGCCTCTAGTAGAACTCTAAGTACTTCTCATACACACATCTACTAACTATTTTATTATTTCCTTTACCTCACATCTCAAGAGCTTCCCACTCTACTTGTCTACTTAGGGCACTGCTTTCCTCCCTTCCCCCACAGCTTAGCATTAATAGGGAACTCCGTATCCCCAAAGCCCTCCATCTTTGTTCCTGCTGAAGGCAAGTACACTTTTCAATTGTGTCTTACAACAAAATAGTCAAATAATGATTACAGACAGACTCTTCAATTTTTTTCAGACTTCCATTGTGCAGACCCCGAGTCCCATTCTGATAACCTAACTGAACCATTCCTTATACTTCTGACCTCTGCCTCTATCCTGAAAATGGACCTCATAAACAAAACAACCACAAAACAACAGTGGGGGGGGGATTTCTTTTTATCCTCAATTCTTTTAAGGGAAGGGCATAGTTCTCTTGCAATTTTTCTATAAAACTGGAGAGTGCAGAAAGGAGAGCCCAAATTTCAGAGTGGGACAGCTTTGTTACTCCTGATGAGATGCACTTGGAAAATTGCCTAACCATCTGAGCCTCCTCACTTCCTTGGTTAATAAAGAAAATAACATCTACCTTTCATGTGTTGTGAGAATTAAGTCAGATAATAAAGCTCCAAGCTCATAGTATGTAATATAAATATCTGGTTATTGACTAAAGTCCTCAGAAACACTGCACTGTTCCTCACCTCATCAACGGATGCAATAAGGATGTAACAAGGTGTCCCAATCACTGGTGTCCATTTCTGAGCACCTCCAGACTAGCCATCCCCTAGTTGACTGTGCCTTGGCTCAGTCCAGGCATAAACCTTCTTGGCATTCCAACAACCCAGCTGAGAACCTCAGATCTAATCCTGAAGCAGTGGAAGTGGATTTGTAAAAGTACAAATCAGCCCTGACTGGTTTGGCTCAGTGGATAGAGCATTGGCCTGCGGACTCAGGGGTCCCGGGTTCAATTCCGGTCAAGGGCATATACCGTGGTTGTGGGCACATCCCTAGTGGGGGATGTGCAGGAGGCAGCTGATCCATGTTTCTCTCTCATGGATGTTTCTAACTCTCTATCCCTCTCCCTTCCTCTCTGTAAAAAAAAATCAATAAAATATATATTAAAAAAAAAGTACAAATCAAAGGCCTGAATTTTCAACCCTGTTTCTGCCCCTTCCCCAAACCATTTATATGAGCTTAAGTCTATTTCCATGAGCTTCATATACTCACGTGTACAGCCAATAAGGAGGGAATATGCTAATTGACTGCCCCACCCTCAAAGATAGCAGCACCCACAGCCAATAAGTAGGGAATATGCTAATTGATGCCCTGCCCTCAAATATGGCAGCACCCACAGACAATAAGTAGGAATATGCTAATTGAATGCCCTGCCCTCAAATATGGCAGCACCCACAGCCAATAGGAGGGAATATGCTAATTGACTGTCATGCCCTCAAAGATGATGGTGCCCACAGCCACAAGATGGCTGACAGGGGAGGGCAGTTGTGGGCAATCAGGCCAGCAGGGAAGGGCAGTTAGGGGCAACCAGGCTAGCAGGGGAGGGCAGTGGAGGTGACCAGGTCTGCAGGAAAGGGCAACTGGGGGGGACCAGGCCTGCAAGGGAGGATAGTTAGGGGTGACTGGGCTGGCAGGGGAGAGCAGTTGGGGGCCCACAGGGATCGGGCCTAAACCAGCAGTTGGACATCTCCTGAGGGGTCCCAGATTGGAGAGGGTGCAGGCTGGGCTGAGGGAAACCCTGCCGCAATGCACGAATTTTGTGCGCCAGGCCTCCCTCTAGTATGTATGTGTGTGTGTGTGTGTGTATCCTATATAATAAGAGAAACATGTAAATTGATCATCCCTCCACTACGCTCACCAGCCAATCAGAGTATGCAAATTAACCTGACAAAGTGGTGGGTTAATCTGGGAGCAGAGAGGGAAAACCAGTGGCTTGGGGGGATGTGTCTGCCTTAGTCGCTTCTCCAAGCCACCCAGCAGAGAGCAGAGCAGGAGAGCTGGAGGCTTGGGGGGAGGTGACTCCCTTGGTCGCCCCCCAAAGCTGCTGGGCAGAGAGCAGAGCCAGAAACCTGGCGGAGAGTGGAGCGGCTTGGGGAACTTGGCTCCCCAAGGCGCCAGACTGAGAGCAAAGAGGGAGAGCTGGCAGCTTGGAGGACTTGGCAGAGTAGGAGGCTGTGGGACAGAGACAGAGAAGGAAGGGAAAACCAAGAGCGCAGGGAGCACCAGGAATTCTGGGAATTTTAGTTCTGGTGGCAGCCCCAGGACCAGAAGTGGAAGCCCAGAGCACAGGGAGCACCAAGAATGCTGGGAATTTTAGTTCTGGTGGCAGACGGATCTCCTACACCAGAGCAAAGTGAGCCTGGAGGAAGTTACTGTTGCAGTGGGGGATGGAGGAAAAGCAAAAGTGAGGGACATAAGTATAATCAGAGTGTCTAGGAAAAATTAAAGGGAAGATATCCTAAAATTTCCAGGAAATCTCCAATAAGCAAAGAAAACAAAATGCGTGAGGGCATGAGTGGGGGGGATTGGGGGTAATGTGGGGATAAGGACACATATGTAATAACTTAATCAATAAAAAATTTTTAAAAATGCCTCTATTATTCTTTGAGCAACAAACCAAACTGGGTTGGAGGTCTCAGACAATTCGCTCATATGATTGCAAAGAGAGACAGAAACTCCCGGATTGTAGAGGGCTCCCCCTAGGGATCCCAGATTGGAGAGGGTGCAAGTCGGGCTGAGGGACCCACCCCCCATGCACGAATCTTCATGCACCAGGCCCCCAGTGTGTGTGTGTATGTATGTATGTATATAAACACCATCATCCTAAAGTCTCCTATGAACCTCTACCCAGTTCCATCCCCTATCCCTTTCCAGAAATAACAACTCTCTCCATTTTGTGTTTATATTTTTTTGTTATTTAAATGTAGTTTTATCATTTTTATTATCTATGTATGAAACATCAAATAACATACTGTTTATGGGTCTTTTCTTAAGCTTTATTTAAATGGAATCAACTGCATTTTTCTTGCCCCTTTCACTCAATAGTCCATTAATGAAATTCAAATATATTGATCCTGTAGATCAGTGGTTCTCAACCTTCCTAATGCCATGACCCTTTAATACAGTTCCTCATGTTGTGGTGACCCCCAACCATAAAATTATTTTCGTTGCTACTTCATAACTGTAATTTTGCTACTGTTATGAACCGTAATGTAAATATCTGATATGCAGGATGTATTTTCATTGTTACAAATTGGACATAATTAAAGCATAGTGATTAATCACAAAAACAATATGTAATTATATATGTGTTTTCCGATGGTCTTAGGCAACCCCTGTGAAAGGGTCATTCGACCCCCAAAGGGGTCACGACCCACAGGTTGAGAACCACTGCTGTAGATCTAGTTATTTAATTTTCCTGTTGCTCCATACTCCACTATATGAATAAAATGAAATTTATTTATCCATGAATAATGTTGCCATGAGCAATTTTGTGCATCAGAATCTTGCTGAGTCTTAGGGAACTTATCATCAACTTTAGTAGATAATTTCAGTCTTCCAAAGGAACAAATTTAAACTCTCATGAGTAGCAGGTGAGGGGTATCCTTGCTCCATATTCCCAAAAACACTTTGTACTGTCAGACTCTCATTTTTGGTCAGTATGGTCAGTATGGCATCATTAAGTCTGTATGGCTTTAATATGCATTTCACTATTTAGGGATGATACTAACACTCTTTTCACAAGTAGGGATGATTTGTACTTTCTTGTTTCTGAACTACCTATTCATATCTCAGTAAAATTACTACTGAGTTGTTTTATCTTATTAATATGTAAATATTTTTAATATATTTGAAATACCAACATGTCAGTTGTACACAAAGCAAATATCCACTTTTGAAGCTTGTCATTTCACTCCTTTTATGCTGTCTTTTCATATACAGAAGCTCTTAGATTTAATAATCTCATCTTAGCCTTTATGGTTTGTACTTTTGTCCACTAAGAATAATGGACTTTTCTTTGTTATTCAATGCATAATAATTACTGTCATTATTCTCTTTTGGTGCTCAAATTATCAAATTTGTCAAGTGGGGGACCATTCCAACTGGGTCTTGTGTCATTTTTATATTACCTCATTTGCATTTGGACCCTTTCAGGCACTAGATTTCTCAGTTTCACCATGTACTTTCCTGCCTTAGGCCTATAATCAGCCAGTTCTCTAAGTTCTGGTTCTTTTTCATGCAAAATTATATTCAGAAACTAAGATCTGGGCAATAGGTGTGCTAACTGGTGCTAGAGTGTCCTTTTAGGCCCTTTTTGTGAAAAAATAAAGGAATTATAAATATATTTTTTAAGAAGGATGAGATATTATTTTCAATTCAAAATGGAAATCAGAGAGTGTTTTCTCCCTTATAGTCCTTTAAATCCATACGTTCTTTTCCTGACGGTGAAAAATTCTAGCTCCTAATGAAAGCAACAAACCTGTTTATTTGCTGTATTCTACTTCACAGAAATGGCTCAAAATTATATAACCAACATTGATATTAACAATAAATCCATAATAATGTTTAAGACATTGCTTTACAGTGCTCTTTGTCCTGAGAATAATTCCCAAAAAGAATATGTAGTCAGAGCAGGGATTTTTGAAAGTTACCAGAAATAATATTTTTCTCCACATGGTTCATGCCATCAATGGGACAGGAATATACATTTGTTTGTTTGTATTTAATTTTATTAGTGCTTTTTATCCTTTTTGATACAATTTAATATGCCAATATTTAATTGATTCAAGAGTAAAAATTGATTGCTTATTTTGGAAAATTCTGATTTGTTCCAACATTACATATTTCAGCATAATATAAATCTGGTCTTTGTTTATGCACAATATCATCAACAGGAAAACCTCACCTAGTTGAACCAAGTTGAGTAAGAACAAAAGCATATGCTCACACCTGCAATATCCACCAGCTACCTCAGTTCACTGCATGGGATAAGCCACACACATTGCATTCACAATATGATCCTCTAACTCTGCTTCTTCCACTTCACAATAACATGCAATCTGCAACCCTTCTGATGCCCACTTCCACTAGCAAATTTGGGTCTGTTTCATGGTAGAGTGCCATGTTTATTGCATTTTTATGTATTTCTTAACCATTTAACATGTGTACAATAGTGCACCACTTTTATTAGGTTCCTCTTTTAATGTATCACTGATGAAGTTTTTGAGTATTGTGACTTTAACCCCATATTTCTCATAAGCCCTGAAGATCTTATTATACAACTTTGCATAATAGAATGGTATTTTGGAATGCATATGTCTTATTATAGCAGAACTAAAGAGAATGCAGGCTCTCATTTCTATGCCCTCAACTCATTCCTATCAACCTCCATTGATAATATTTTCAGTAAATTCTGATTTAGATTTTGGTTCATACTTTCTGTGTTTAATTTTGAGGAATGATCAATTATAAATTAGATGACAGACAGGTAGACAGATAATTTTTACTTCCCTTTCTTTCTTATCAAAACCAGGAGCATGTACTTTGTTCCTAGCATTTTTTTTTCACTTAAAAATATGACAGGAAAATCTGACATATAAGTTCATATTTTCTTTCCTTTTTTCACAGCTGCACAGAATTGCATTGTGAGGTTGTACCATTGTTAATGGAAGCAACATCATATTTATGGATATTTATGTTAATCATATTATAAATAATGCTACAATAAGTAACTTTGTACATATGCTATTATGTATTTAAGGAGGTACTTCTTTAAAGTAAGTGCAGAAAAGTGTGATTTTGGTGGCAATTCATTTTGCATTATAACCAGCAAAAAATGAGAATTCCTATTTTCCCACAACCTTGTCTTCAGATTGGGTTGTCAAGTCATTTTTGTTTGTCAATCTTAATATTAAAAAAAAAACAACTTCTGTATAGTTTTGATTTGTATATTTTTTTTAAAATATATATATTTTATTGATTTTTTTATATATATATTTTATTGATTTTTTACCGAGAGGAAGGGAGAGAGATAGAGAGTTAGAAACATCGATGAGAGAGAAACATCGATCAGGTGCCTCCTGCACATCCCCCACTGGGGAAGTGCCTGCAACCCAGGTACATGCCCTTGACCGGAATCGAACCCGGGACCCTTCAGTCCGCAGGCCTACGCTCTATCCGCTGAGCCAAACTGGCTTTGGCTATTTTATTGATTTTTAACAAAGAGGAAGGGAGAGGGATAGAGAGTTAGAAACATCGATGAGAGAGAAACATCGATCAGCTGCCTCCTGCACATCCCCAACTGGGGATGTGCCCGCAACCAAGGTACATGCCCTTGACCGGAATCGAACCTGGGACCCTTCAGTCCACAGGCTGACGCTCTATCCACTGAGCCAAACCGGTTAGGGCAATTTGTATATTTCTTATTCTGACAGAAGCTGAGGTTCTTTTCATTTGTTTAAGGACCATTTGTATATCTTCCGCCTGATCTGTGCGTTCATGGTTTTATTCATTTATTAACTGGGTTTATTGTTTTTTCCTTCTTGAATTTTAAGAATCCTAAATATATAAAATATATTTGCCCTCTATCTGTGATAAGTTGTAAATTGCAAATAGACTTTCCCATTTGATTTGTTTTTTATTTTTCTGATGGTTTTGTTTTCCTCTGTGAGTTGCTACTAATAAGTGCTTTCTTATTTTATTTACAGTAGTTGAATTTATCCACATTTTCTTATCTTACTTCTATAATTTTAGTCATAGCTAAAAGGCACTCCAGATATCTAGTTTATTACTGAGTTTACTTTTGTTATATTGCATGTTATAGATCCAATTTTCACCTTAATTCTCCAAATGGCTATCAGTTGTATTAACATTTATTAAAAGTCTATTATGCTGAGGGATTTGAGATACTTCCTTTATCATAAGATAAATGTTGATGAATACGTGGGTCAACTCTGCTTTTCTATTTTGTTCTACTAATCTATCTGTACATTTATATCCATTCAACACTTTTATTATAGGAGCTTTTAGTGTGTTTTAACAACTGGGCTTAGGTATTCTTGCATGTTTGAGGTGTTTTAGAAATGATACTGAGGAATATCATGTTAAGGATTTGAACGGGGACTACTGGAGAGGAAATCTTGAACCTTCAAAAAAGTAAATGCTACCCAAAATATACATTTTCCCCCAATTTTAAATAATTATTTTAGAAAGTTTGGTAGATAAAGATGAGTTATTGCTCATTAATTTCACCTAACTGTACTACAACAGACATTATTCTGTAACCTACATAATGAAAATACCTGAAGAATCACTAATCTCATACATTTATAGTTGATAATAAATTTTAAAATACTGTAAATTTTCTAAGTAATAATATAAAATGTAAATACAAGGAAAAGTATGAAACAAATAATGACTTTCAATGGGGAAATATTTTTAAATCTAAGGTCAGTTTTAACAGTTTAATGCTTTTTTAAAATATATTTTTATTTATTTCAGAGAGAAAGAAAGAGGGAGAGAGATAGAAACATCAATGACGATAGGAAACATTGATTGGCCACCTCCTGCATGCCCCATACTAGGGATTGAGCCTGCAACCCGGGCATGTGTTCATGACCTCCTGGTTCATAGGTCAACACTCAACCACTGAGCCATGCCAGCTGGGCTAACAGGTTTTTGTAGGAGAGGTATTTATATCTTAAATTTCATTGGTTTAACTGATATCCACTTAAACAGACATATTTAAAAAGGTAACTTTTAAATTATTCTAGATGGCTCTATATAAAAAATCTGAAGCTCATTGCAAAGAAATTACACATATAATCTATTTCAGTTATCTTTACCCAAAAGAAATGTATATGATCTAGATCAGTGGTGGGCAACCTTTTTGTGAGTGTGTGCCAAAACCAGCAAAATCTCTGACTCAAAATTCTTCTGCGTGCCAACCCTAATTTTTTGAGTACATGTTACGCCTACTTGATATCTTTTTTTTAAATTGTTTTATTGCTTAAAGTACTACTACATATGTCTCCTTTTTTTCCCCGCCCTTGACAATCCCCTGGCCTCCCCTAGCCACCAGTGTCTTATGTCCATTGGTTATGCTTATATGCATGCTTACAAGTCCTTCGGTTGATCTCTTACCCCCGCCCCACCGCCCCCCAACCCTCCCCGGCCTTCCCACCGTAGTTTGACAGTCTGTTCGAGGTTGCTCTGCCTCTGTATCTATTTTTGTTCATCAGTTTGTAATGGTCTTTATTATCCATAAATGAGGGAGATCATGTGGTATTTCTCCATTATTGACTGGCTTATTTCACTTAGCATAAAGCTCTTCAGTTCCATGCTGTTGCAAATGGTAAGAATTCCGTTTTTGTTTTTTTTTTAACCATAGCATAGTATTCCATTGTGTAGATGTACCACAGTTTTTTAATCCACTCATCTACTGATGGGCACTTAGGCTGTTTCCAGATCTTAGCTATGGTGAATTGTGCTGCTATAAACATAGGGGTGCATATATCCTTTCTGATTGGTGTTTCTGTTTTCTTGGGATATATTCCTAGAAGTAGGATCACGGGGTCAAATGGGAGTTCCATTTTTAGTTGTTTGAGGAAACTCCATACTGTCTTCCATAGTGGCTGCACCAGTCTACATTCCCACCAGCAGTGCACAAGTGTCCGTTTTTCTCCACATCCTCTCCAGCACTTGCTGTTTGTTGATTTGTTGATGACAGCCATTCTGACAGGTGTGAGATGGTACCTCCTTGTTGTTTTGATTTGCACATCTCAGATAATGATTGACTTTGAGCATGTTTTCATATGTCTTTTGGCTTTCTGAATGTCCTCTTTTGCAAAGTGCCTATTTAGGCCCCTGCCCATTTTTTGATTGGATTGTTTATCTTCCTTTTGTTAAGTTGTATGAGTTCCCTATAAATGTTGGAGATTAAACCCTTATCGTTGATAACATTGGCAAATATGTTCTCCCATGCAGTGGGCTTCCTTGTTGTTTTGTTGATGGTTTCCTTAGTTGTGCAGAAGCTTTTTATTTTGATGTAGTCCCATTTATGTTCTCTTTAGTTTCCAATACCATAGGGGCTGCATCGGTGAAGAAATTGCTTCGGCATATGTCTGAGATTTTGTTGCCTTTGGATTCTTTTACAATTTTTATGGTTTCCTGTCATAGATTTAAGTCCTTTATCCATTTTGAGTTTATTTTTGTGTATGGTGTAAGTTGGTGGTCTAGTTTAATTTTTTGCATGTATCTGTCCAATTTTCCCAACACCATTTATTGAAGAGACTATCTTGGCTCCATTGTATGTTCTTGCCTCCTTTGTCAAATATTAATTGAGCATATTGGTTCGGGCCGAATTCTGGGCTCTCTATTCTATTCCATTGATCTATATGTCTGTTCTTGTGCCAGTACCAGGCAGTTTTCAGAACAGTGGCATTGTAATACAGCTTGATATCTGGTATTGCGATCCCACCTACTTTGTCCTGTCTCAGGATCGCAGCAGCTATTCGGGGTCTTCTTTTATTCCAGATGAATTTTTGGAGAGTTCGTTCTAGGCTTGTGAAATATGCCATTGGTATTTTAATGGGAAGTGTGTTGAATTTATAGATTGCTTTGGGTAGTATGGAAATTTTAATGATGTTGATTCTACCAATCCAAGAACATGGTATGTTCTTCCATCTGTTTATGTCTTCCTCTATCTCTTTTTTCAACGTCCTTTAGTTTTCTGAGTAGAGGTCTTTTACCTCCTTAGTTAAGTTTATTCCTAGGTAGCTTAATTTTTTTGGTGCGATGGTAAAGGGGATTGTTTTTTTAATCTCTCTTTCTGTAAGTTAACTATTGGTATATAGAAATGCCATAGATTTCTTGGCATTAATTTTGTATCCGGTTACATTGCTGAATTCATTTATTAAGAGGAATAGTTTTTTGATGGAGTCTTTAGGGTTTTCTATGTATAATATCATGTCATCTGCAAATAAGGACAGTTTTACTTCTTCTTTTCCAATTTGGATGCCTTTTATTTCTTCTTCTTGTCTAATTGCAATGGCTAATACTTCCAGTACTATATCAAACAGGAGTGGTGAGAGTGGGTATCCCTGTATTGTTCCTATTCTTAAGGGAAATGGTGTTAGTTTTTGTCCATTGAGTATGATGTTGGCTGTGGGTTTGTCATATATGGCTTTTATTATGTTGAGGTATGATCCTTCTATTCCCACCTTGCTGAGAGTTTTTATCAAAAATGGGTGTTGGATTTTATCAAATGCTTTTTCTGCATCAACTGATATGACTATGTGGTCATATTTGTTTATGTGATATATCACGTTTATTGATTTGAGGATATTGTACCATCCTTGCATCCCTGGGATAAATCCTACTTGGTCATGGTGTATGATCTTTCTGATGTATTGCTGGATCCAATTTGCTAAGATTTTGCTGAGGATTTGGGCATCTATGTTCATGAGGGATATTGGCCTGTAATTCTCTTTCATTGTGTTGTCTTTACCTGGTTTTGGTATTAGGGTGATGCTGGCTTCATAGAATGAGCTTAGAAGTGTTCCTTCCTCTTGAATTTTTTGTAGTAGTCTGAGGAGGATAGGTTTTAGTTCTTCCTTGAATGTTTGGTAAAACTCCCCTGTGAAGCCTTCTGGTCCTGGGCTTTTGTTTGATGGAAGCTTTTTGATGACTGCTTCAATTTCTTCCATAGTTATTGGCCTATTGAGATTTTTAGATTCTTCCTGATTGAGTTTTGGAAGGTTGTATTTTTCTAGGAATTTGTCCATTTCCTCCAGGTTGTCTAGATTGTTGGAGTAGAGCTGTCCATAGTATTTTTTAACAGTCATTTGTATTTCTGTGGGGTCTGTTGTTATTTCGCCTCTATCATTTCTGATTTTGTTTATTTGCGTCCTCTCTCTTTGCTTCTTGGTGAGCCTGGCTAGAGGTTCATCAATCTTGTTTATCCTTTCAAAGAACCAGCTCTTGGTTTCATTGATTTCATCTATTAGTTTTTTTTGGTCTCTATGTCATTTATTTCTGCTCTAATCTTTATTAGCTCCTTCCTTCTGCTCACTCTGGGCTTTTCTTGTTGCTCTCTAATTCTTTGAGATGTAGAGTTAGATGATTTACTACCATTTTTTCTTATTTGTGGAGATAGGCCTGTAGAGCTATAAACTTCCCTCTCAGGACTGCTTTCATTGTGTCCCATAGGTTTTGGATTGTTGTGTTTTCATTGTCATTAGTTTCCAGGATGTTTTTAATTTCTTCTTTGATCTCATTGGTAACCCAATCAATATTTAATAACATGCTATTCAGCTTCCAAGTGTTTAAGTATTTTGGGTTGTTTTTATTGTAGTTTATTTCTAATATTATGCCATTGTGGTCTGAGAAGATGCTTGGTATGATTTCAATCTTCTTGCATTTGGGGAGACTGTGCTTGTGACCCAATATGTGGTCTATTTTTGAAAATGTCCCATGAGCACTTGAGAAGAACATATATTCTGTGGCTTTGGGGTGAAATATTCTGAAGATGTCAATTAAGTCCAACTGATCTAGTGAGTCATTTAGGATTGCTGTTTCTTTGCCAATTTTTTGTCTAAAGGATTTATCCAGTGATGTCAGTGGTGTATTAAAGTCCCCTACTATGATTGTATTGTTGTCAATCTCTCCCTTGATATCTTCCAGTTTTTTTTATGTATTTGGGTGCTCCTGCATTGGGTGCATATATGTTTATCAAGGTTAGGTCCTCTTGTAGTATTGATCCCTTTAGTATTATGAAGTAGCCTTCCTTATCTCTTGTTATGGCCTTCACTTTGAGGTTTATTTTGTCAGATATAAGTATTGCTACCCCAGCTTTTTTTTCATTCCCATTTGCCTGAAAGGTATTTTTCCAGCCCTTCACTTTCAGTCTGTGTGAGTCCCTTTTTCTGAGGTGGGTCTCTAGTAGACAGCAAATATATGGGTCATGTTTTTTTATCCATTCAGCCACTCAATGTCTTTTGATTGGACCAGTTAGTCCATTTACGTTTGAAGTTATTATTGAAAGGTACTTGTTTGTAGCCATTTCTATTTTTTGTGCCTGTTTTCTTTCTGAGCTTTTTATTTCTTCTCTTTTCACCAGTCCCTTTAGCATTTCTTGCATTGCTGGCTTGGTGGTGATACACTCCCTTAGCCTTTTTTTGTCTGTGAAGCTTCTTATTTCCCCTTCAATTCTGAATGATAGCCTTGCTGGATAGAGTATTCTTGGATTCATTCCTTTGCTTTGCATCACTTTGTAAATTTCCATCCATTCTTTTCTGGCCTGATGTGTTTCTGTTGAGAAATAATTTGATAATCTAATGGGAGATCCCTTGAATGTAACTTTCTGTCTCCTTCTTGCAGCCTTTAAGATTCTCTCTTTGTCCTGAACATTTGCCATGGTAATTATGATGTGTCTTGGTGTGGGTCTTTTCGGGTTCACCTTGTTTGGGACTCTCTGTGCTTGTGTGACTTTTTTCTTCCCCACCTCAGGGAAGTTTTCTGATATTATTTCTTCCAATAGGTTTTCTAACCCTTGTTCCTCTTTCCGTTGTTCTGGCACCCCTATGTTGTTTTGTTTCATGTTGTCCCATAGCTCCCTTAGGCTCTCCTCCTGTCTTTTAATTTTTTTCTCCAATTGCAGTTCAGTTTGGGTGTGTTTTGCTTCCCTGTCTTCTAATTCGCTAATTCGGTCCTCCGCTTCTCCTAGTCTACTGTTGAAACTTTCAATGGTGTTTTTTATTGCAGCTATATCACTCTTCCATTTCTTCTTGGTTCTTACATAAGTTATTGATTTTTTCATCCGTTTCTTCTTGATTCTTGCATAAGTTGATTTTTTTCCTCCATCCGGTTTATGCATTCTAGGACCCTTACTGTGAATTCTTTTTCTGTCATGTTGCATGCCTCTGTTTCACTTAGCTGCTTTTCTGGCGAGTCCTTTTCTTTCCTTTGGGGGTTTCTTTGTCTACCCATGATTGATCTCACCGACATATCTAGATGTTGAGTCGTTCAGGGGCTGCTTCTTGGGTGGCAATGGCTCCTCGGGCTGTGGTTGCTCCTCAGGTGGTTGTGGTGGCAGCTGCTCCTCAGTTGGCAGCAGCTCCTCTGGTGAGTGTTGTTCACAGCTGTGGTGGCTCCTCTGGCTGGTGGGGGGAGGCTTCACACACAGCTGCTGTTCCTCAGACAGAGGGTGTGCTGATCACGAGGCTGCTGTTCCTTGGATGGGGGCGGGCTACACATGCAGCTGCTACTCCTTCAACTGGGCAGACTGCTCACGTGGCTGCTGTTCCTTGAATGGGGGCTGGCTGCTGCTGTGTGTGCAGGTGCAGGCTGTGTGTGGCTCTGCTCCTCGAACCAGTGCGTGCTGTGCAGGGCTGCCGTTCCTCGGAGTTGGGCGGTCTGCTCGTGTGGCTGCTGCTCCTTGGACCAGGGTGGGCTGCTGCTGCTCCTCGAATGAGGACGGGCTGCTCGCAGAACTGCTGCTCCTAGGATGGGGGGTGGGCTGCTCACACAGCTGCTGTTCCTCGGATTGGGCAGGCTGCTCGTACGGCTGCTGCTGCTTGGACGAGGGCAAGATGCTTGTGTAGCTGCTGCTCCTCGGACTAGTGCAGGGTGCGGGCTGTGCACAGCTGCTGCCTCTCAGATGGGGGCGGGCTGCGCAGGGCTGCCGCTCCTCAGACATAGGTAGACTGCTCGTGCGGCTGCTGCTCCTTGGACAGGTCGACTGCTCGTGTAGTTGCTGCTCCTCGGACAGGGAAGCGGGCCATTTACACAGCTGCTGCTCCTTGAACAGAGGTAGGCCACATGAGGCTGCTGCTTTTAGGCCTGAGGCAGGCTGCTCACGGGGCTGATGCTCCTTGGATAAGAGCGTGCTGCTCACGTGTCTGCTGCTCACATGGTTGAAAAAATGTGAAAAGAAGTAGGAAATAAAGCAACAAACAAAAAAAGTAGAACCACGAAAAAGCAAAAAAAGAGCAACAAACAAAAAGAGGGAATACAATGAAAAAAGCAAAAAAAAAAAAAAGCTAACAAAATAATAAAAAAATAAAAATGAAAAATTGAAATGTCATTCCTTTGGCTGGCTTAAGATCCCAGTTTTCTGGAATTTCTGTGATTTTTTTTTCTGTTGCTAGGACTGAAAGCCCCCCTATAGGCCAGACCCTGTTAACTCCCAGGGACTAATCAGATTATTTTAATCCTTCATTCCATTCAGGTGGAATCTGGGTGTGGCTGTATTCCTTGCCTGGGGCCTGGAGGGAGTAGTTATATCCTTGGGAGACAATGGCTGCCCAAGTCCTGGGCTCAGGCGTGACTCAGCACTCAATTTGCTGCCACCTCTCCTGGACCCCCTTCTCTCCCCAGCCTCTCCCAAGATTCCACTCGTCCACACCTTCTCCCGTTCTTCAGCACAGTGAGCCTCTGTATCCAAAATGTCCTATCATACTTGATATCTCTTAAGGCGTACGTATGTGAAGAACCTTGAAGAAATAATAAAATTCATTCGAGCAACAAAAACACAGTATATGATGATGAAAAATACATTTATTTTTTATTGTATACATGTACACTGATAGTCCAACAGAAAACTTTATGACTCCGTTTGATATTATCAGTGGGGCTTTTGCTGCTGCATCACTGATGACAGAGATTTTACATCAGGTTTCTATTTCATGACCTTCAGAGATATGCACAAACTACTACTTTCATCTGTCAGGCTACTCCTATTAGGAGACTTAACAAAATTCATCACTGAGAACAAAGATTCACAAGCGTATGCGGATGAAACCAAAACACCGGTCAGATCTAGGAAGGCAGGGAGAGTTAAGGCAGAGGCATAGAAATTGCTCTTTCCCTCTCTCGTCAATCCATGTCTACGGTCTTTAAGATAACTTGTTATGTAAAATTATTTATTTATATAAGATGCACCTACACTGAATTTATCTGAAAAATAAAAAAGTCTATATTAAGAAAAAAATTGTAAATGGAAGATTATAAGAGAGGGTTTTGCGTGCCAGCAAAAGTTACTGGCATGCCATGTTTGGCACGTGTGCCAGGGGTTGCCCACCCCTAATCTAGATACAATAAAATTATTGAAAATACCACTTATGTAGTGATGGAAGATGATTTGACTTTGGGTGGTGAGCACACAATGCAATATACAGATCATTTGTCCTAGAAATCTGCACTTGAAACCAATTTCACCCCAATAAATTTAATAATAATAATAAGGTACTGCAAAAATAAAGAAAATACCATTTATAATAATGGTTGCAGGCTATATATTTAAGTTTTTTTTTGAGAAGTCAAAACTAGGAAATCTGACCATTTAAAGGACATTAACCATATTAAGTTAACCTCATTATCTCTCCACCTCCCAAATGAGCATCAGTTAATGATGCTGTTTCTACAAATATCCTTTTCAGTGATAAATCTACCATTTCAACTTTTTATTTTATCATTCTTGTCTGTTACTTATACTTTTACATCAACTATTTCAATGTTTTAGATCTTTAAAAATATTTTGTTATAATTGATTCATCTTAGTTGTTACTATATTGTTAATTTCATTCTTTGTTAATCCAAATTGTGTTATTTTCAGGTAATACTCCCAAAGTCAAGCCAGGTCTCTACTATCTAAGAGGGGAAAAGGAAGGAAGGAAAAAAGCAAGGAAGGAAGAAAGGGAAGGAGGGAAGCAGGAAAAATGGAGAAGAAAGAGGAAAGTAAAGCTCTACTTCTTTTCAGTTTATGCTATTCAGCCACATTAATTCATATCTCACCCTCTACATTTACTGCAGCCATTAAGTTATAATTTTTGTGATTACTGTATTTATGCTAATAACCTACCCATGGTCTCTTAGTTTTGAGCTTTTTTTTTAAATCTCTTCCAATATTTCCTCCACTCCAAAGCAGCCACTCTCTCTCTCTGATTATTTAAATCATCACCAACAATTTTATCACCAAAAGTTCAAAAATTTTTTGAATATTCTACTCTCAAATCACTTCTTCCTATCTTTTCATCTCATAGCCCTACTCTACCTCTGCTTTATTACCTTAATGTCTTCTTTTAATCTTTATTGTTGAAAGTATTACATATGTCTCCTTTTCCTCCCATTGAGCCCTTATATTCCACTCCTGCTCTCCTCTCCTCTCCCTTTGATTTAAATATTTGATCTCATGAGATCTCCAATACATTAACTTGAACAATTAATCACTACTCCCCAATACCCTCATTTTTCAACTTCCACTTCTGTCCATACAGCTTACATTTCCTAATCCAACACTGTCATTACAAATCCTTGAAAATACCTTCCTCTCTTGAACCCTTCCTTCTAATGTTTTATCTCTTGGAAAAACCAGATGCACTAAATTATCTATTGATACTAGCACTCGAGAAGATAAAAAATTATGCCAACAAGCTCATTGACTTAAATCTGTGATCACAAATTACAAATGGGCACTTATATTTACCCTGTAATTCTGCCTTATTTCTGCCTGGGGGTTCATTTTTATTCTTGCTATTTTTTCACCTTGTTTTCAGTTCACAGATATAAGTTTGGTCTAGCCTTTTCACTCCTACCCAATTTTGTGTAAATTCTTCCCCGTCTAGATTTTACCTTAACAAGCTTATAACATTTATCCTATTTTTAATCAGTAAGGAATAGCTGCTGAAAATTGATATACTTAAATAACACAGCTCACTTTGAAGTCTAGTGTCCAATTAAAGCTTTTAAGAGACCATTTATTAGTTTCCCTGAGATTAGAAAAATATAATGCCTGAAGGCCATTACTGTATTGATTAAGCAGCTGGATTCTCTCATCACCTGATCTCCTTTATTTTTTGAAATTAGTTCCTAGAGAATATGACTGGAAGACACAAGCATAGTAAATGCAAGTTACTGGTCTCATTACTGAGACCCACAGAAAATATAAAAATTCTAAGCACTTTTTAGTCCCAAGGCTTCCATTGCATGAGAAATCCTGACCTAACAGCCTTACACATTTTTAGTCTATAATGATTGATAAACTTTTACACTGCTTAAAGAATAAAATTAAAATCCATTAAAGCCTAGTACAGAAGGCACTGCATTTTCCAGTCTTGTTTTCTACTATTGTCTTACCTGACACTTGCTGTTCAAAGATGTTCAATATCTCTTGAAAAGTAAAAAATGTTGTTAATGATTTATTTTCATCCTTTCTATTGTTGCCTCTGGAAACAAATTAGATATGCTCTCTTCCAGATGATAAACCATGCTTCAGACTAATCATTCACTAATTGGATAATACATAAGAAAACAGCAGTATTGCTTCTTCTTCAATTTCTCATTAGCCATAAACACAGACCATGCTCTCTGAAGTCTATGAATTAATATCTCCCACATATCATTCCAAAAGAGGCCTTTATTTTCCTTTTTATAGTGCCAGTACTTCTGTAGGCAAGTATCTCTGCCCCCAGTGTAAGCAAAATGCTTACACACATAAGAGCTCCATTAATGTTTGTGGGACAAATAATTGAAAGAATGAATGTTGGCATTCACTGTTGCAAGTAACTAATGGAAAAATTAGGACTTAGTGGAATGATACAAAGTATATTGTAGAGTCTAAGGCAGTGGTTCTCAACCTGTGGGTCACGAGCCCTTTGGGGGTCGAATGACCCTTTCACAGAGGTCGCCTAAGACCATCGGAAAACACATATATAATTACATATTGTTTCTGTGATAATCACTATGCTTTAATTATGTTCAATTTGTAACAATGAAAATACATCCTGCATTTCAGATATTTACATTACGATTCATAACAGTAGCAAAATTACAGTTATGAAGTAGCAACGAAAATAATTTTATGGTTGGGGGTTACCACAACATGAGGAACTGTATTAAAGGGTCATGGCATTAGGAAGGTTGAGAACCACTGGTCTAAGGGAAGGGATGAAGCCAGGCTTTAGGATAGAGCTGGGACTGGGACTGCTCAGGAACTCTTTTTTATACTTATTTCTATTTCTTTCTTCCAATATGCTTCATTTTTCTTTGCCCCAAATTTTTGTCTACCTCTCATTTTCTGTCTCTCCCTTCCCCTATAATCTAGCTGCTCCTATCTATACCATTCACATAAAATAATCCTACATCTCTCTCCACTGCTTTTTGCAATCATTGGCAAATGTAGAAATTGATTTTCCCCTCCTAGGTCCAGTGTCCATTCCAGAAATATGGCCAAAGGGTCAGATGCACATAATATAAATATAGTTGCAATCATGTGGAGGAAAAGAGGTAAATTCTAGAAATGGGTGGTGGGCATACAATGAGATAGGTATCTAGTCGGAGTCTACTATACAATGCATGATAAAAATAGGCTATTAGGTGAAATAATTGAGTAGTATTTGTGTAGGCCTCATTATATGGATTCCTAGACAATTTCTTACAAAATGGCAGGAAATTAAAAACTTTTCATCCTTCAAATAGGTTTTGAATATTCTAGTGATGCCCCTCACTATCTTTGTTCCTTCTTAATCCCCCAATCTGTACTTACCATTGCAAGGAACCTCAAAGTCCATGATGTCATCACTTTCCCTGCTGCATCATTTTCAGGGTCTCCCTACCCCAACTACTCAAATTAACGTTTGGATTTTTACCTCTGATGTTTCCAGGTTTAGAATGTAAGGACTTGACAACACTATTACTATACCAACTCCTTCCTCAGCTGCTACTCTCTGCTTCCAAACCCTACTATCCCTGATGCTGTCTGTAATCTTTTATTTCTCAACCCTGGGGGCAAACCTAATTTCACCATGAAAAAAAACCCAGGTTGATTTGAAGTACCAGCTGTTTTTATCCAGCTCTCTGAAATTACCTGTCTTTGCAACTCAGGTCATGTTTATGGTTCCAGTTCATCAGAACCCTTTACATTCAAGCATTTCTAGTTGTTTTACAATAACAGGAAGCTTTTTAATGCCTTATGAGTGTTTCAATCCTTTTTTCCCAAAAACTATGTTTCTTCCTTTACCTTCTACATTAGACTTCTTTTCTCCAGCTTTAACAACTGCTCATTCTCCTGGGAAATTATATGAAATAGATCAGCCTCCTGTTTTCTACATTTTTCAGGACTTCATGTGAAAAATATAGAAATTTAACCTCAACTAGCTAAGGCAAACATGAAAATTTTATTGACTGGATTCATTCAATAAATAAACATCTATTCTTTTTTATCTTCTATTTTTTCTTTGTGTTTTTTCATTTTTAGTACTTATTGTTCTTTATTAATTGTATAACATATCAGACAATGTTCTAAGTGCCAGACATTCAGAGGGAAACAATCAAGCCCTGATCCCCTGTACGCCAAGCTAGTGGGGTGTGGAGACACCTGAATAACGAATGCAACCAAAGGAAGATATGACTAACCAAGCTAGAATCAGGCAAGAATGGAGCTGAGCTTTAGAAATCTCTGAGATAAGGAATCACCTCCAAGAAAAGCAAATACTGAGGACCTGTATTGTATTAGATCCTCTTCTATTCTTAATCTTACATAATTCTGACAAGTGTATAATTTAAATATAGCTCCATTTTGCAGATGAGGAAACCAAGACTCAAAAAGATAAAAAAATTGTCTAAGGTAATCTACAAAGTAAAATCTAGAGCTAATATTTGAACCCAAATCTCACAACCTCAGTATCCACTCTCTTTTCACTTCCACAGCAAAATCCAGAAAAAATGAGGAAATGACACTTAAGTCCTTTTTTTTTTTTAAGAAATATCAAACATGTGACAACTTTCCCATTCACTTATCTATTGGCTAAGTGACTCTATGACTTCCACTTTCCTGTTTGTGATCCTTTCTCGCCACCACTGACTCCATAGCCTTGAATACATCCTACACTTTCTGTAATTAATCCAACAGTAAGGAAATAATATGTGTTCAATCTTAACAGACGTATTAAAGCTGAAATATTTAGTGTTGCTTCATCAATGCAAGTTAAGAGAATCTAGCTGCATATTTAGGTCTGAAAACAGCAAGAAAATAAGAGATGTTAATAAATTTTTAAAGGTAAGTTAGAGTATTATATGTAAGCATACTACAATGCCGACTCAATTTAAACTTGTTATTTGGCAGGAATACATCAAAATAAACCTGACTTGACAGGTTTTGTATTGTTTATACAGCACCTCACAAAGCCATTTGAGAGGCCTCAGCAGTGAGAAGTATAAACCTCAATCTGGGAATGCTTTTATCAAATATGTTCAAAAAGTGAACAGTGTTCTCCCCAAAATATTACTTTTGAGGAAAGCTCATATTAGATATATGTCAGTAACATAATTATTAAAAATGTGAAAGGGATCAACTATACAAACACACAAAAAAAGTTAATGCCAATTTTGATCTATACCTTTCATTTCTTCTGACAGCAATGCCAAGCACAAATCCCAGAATCTATTATGAATAATGCATAAGCAACTCTCAGTTTCATTTAGCCATGTGAAAAGTTCCTGGCTTCAGGTTGCTATTTCATCTGCTAGGTCTGGGAAAGAGGATTCTTCATTTTAGGTGGCAGAGAGAGGATTTTACATTTTTTAACTCAGTGGGCTCATTTAAGCTTCTCCTTGCTAAAGTGCATGCATCTACATGGATACATATGCATGTGTACCCACCTGCGCACACACAGGAACAACAAACACAATTATTTCAAGCTATAAAATTCAAATCCCAATTTGTAAGCTATTAACAATGTTTGATATCTCACTGGACACAAGATAATAGTTACATAACCTCAAGAAGAGCAAAAATCATTACCCAAAGTAGAGATGTACTTTTGATTATATTTACTCAAGTACATTCTCCTGACAATAATTTGCATTGTTTTCATAGCTAAGCTTAAGAAATAACAGTATATCAAAAAAGAGACTTGAGCACTGGTATCTGAGAGTATATACACTGTAAGCAGTAGAGGTAAAGTGCTACCCAAGAGATCTCAAGCTCAACTCCTTCCTTTGTATTTTTGAGAATAGTTTAATTCTTCTTCATCCCAAGTACTCTGGGAAGTTTCCCACTGTCCCAATTATTTCTGAAGTTCTTGGGAAGAGGTGCTTTGGTTCTCTTTGTAACCTGTATGTCCAGACTTCAATCCCAATTATTGCTGATAATTTGATCCCTGCTTGCCATCTCACCTCCTACAGATGTTTTCTTTTCTCCTGCCCCATTGCTCTCTGGGTAAAGCTCATCACTTCTTCCCTCTCTCAAACATCCATTAGAACTCTTTTTGGTGTAACCAACTTTTACTCAAGGCTTTGGCAGGATGAGGGGACACTAGCAGAGTATGTTAAAAAATATTCAATTTATTATGTAATATCAGTGTAATTAATGGCATCAGGCCATTACCACCACAGGTAACTTCCCACCAGCTGTCTGTCTATTCCTCTGTTTGTGTATTTTTTTAAAATATATTTTTATTGATTTCAGAAATAAAGGGAGAGGGAGAGAGTGAGAGAAACATCAATGATGAGAGAGAATCATTGATCAGCTGCCCCCTACTGGGGACTGAGCCTGCATCCCTGGCACGTGCCCTTGACTGGAATCAAATCCGGGACCCTTCAGTCCGCAGGCTGGCACTCTATCCACTGAGCCAAGCCAGCTAGGGCTGTATTTCTTATTTGCTGTGTTTTTATCTTCCTTAATCAGACCTTTTTTCCCCATCTCAGCTTCTTTACCTGTGGCCTCCCTTCCTCCTCTTCCCATTGCCCAGCAAAATCTCCAAATTCTATATTTTTATCATCTTACTAAGCAATTAGGCAGAGGGATTCATTCTCTCAACTTCCTTTTCTTTCGTACCAAGAGTCATTAAAATGTTTCCCTACAGAACACATCTGTCACCTGTGATCTCCAACTGGACATACACCAGGATGAAACTAACACTGCAGTTTCTCTTTCACAGACGATGAAATCCAGACAGTAAACCATGCCCCACTCTTGATTCTAAATAGGGCTTCAAAAGAAGTTCAACTGCAAAAATATTTTAGAAGAGGATTACAACAAAAACACCAAGAAGATATTGGGTGGGTTTGTGCAGAGAAAGGCCTTCTGCCTTCTTTCCACCCTGGTTTCCTCAAATGCCCACCCTTCTGGCCTCATGGTCGCCCAGAAAGAGAGTGTACAAAATTAAGATGGGATGTCTCCCAAAATCAGTAAGGGAGTTGTAGAGACCCTTCTGTCTGTATCTGCAATTTCAGAGACAGCAGCTCTTTCTGAATATTCTCAGGTTCACCCAAACATAACTTTTTAAAAAAATTTTTCAAGAAATTGCCTCTTTCTTTTTTTACCAATAGAAACAAACTGAATTCCTATTTCCTCATCCCATGACATATATAGCAGTGATAGAGACAACAGAGCAAATGAGAACAAAGAGTCTCTTTCTGTCCTCTCTGTCACTTCTTATTAAGGTGCCCAGGGTAAGGGTGACACTTCAATCTACTGAAAACAGCAGCACTCCAGGCTGGAACAAAAACAAACAAACAAAGAAATATGGGTTAGCTTCTACCTCTCAGCCTTGCTATACATAATGACACCCTAGGGAGGGTCCTGCACTCGATTCTGCAAAGCTAGCCGTGCATTCCCCTTCACAGGTATAAGTGCAGAGACACCAAGTACAGGCCTTCTCTTCACCAACCTCAACAAAAGTTGTTTGGACCTTTGAAATATGTATGACTGAATTTCCTCCTTTGCTCCTTTGATTAGTCTTCTTTATCTATCTCATTATTACCTTTCTACCAATTTTACATTTTCTTTTCATTGTTTTCTTGCAGGTATGGGGGGCGGGGGGAAGGATGGCACTTAATTCACTGCAACCTTAAAAATTCCAAGGTATTTTTTGGTTGCTATTACATTAGAAAAAAAATATGCCATGCTGCTTTCTAACCTGATGGTACGTTTAGCTTGTCACACACAATAACAACTAATATTCTGTGCTTTACCACTATTACTTTATGCTTATTATTATTTTTAAATATATTTTATTGATTTTTTTACAGAGAGAAAGGGAGAGAAATAGAGAGTTAGAAACATCGATGAGAGAGAAGCATCGATCAGCTGCCTCCTGCACACCCCCTACTGGGGATGTGCCCGCAACCAAGGTATATGCCCTTGACGGGAATCGAACCTGGGACCCTTCAGTCTGCAGGCCGACGCTCTATCCACCGATCCAAACCAGTCAGGGCATGTTTATTATTATTGTCTAAATTTCTGAATTATAAATTTCTTGAAGATAAAGCTTATGTCTGATTCTATGGTATTCCTGGAAGCTGGTACCCTATGTGCTGGGCACATTTTTGGCACTCAGAGAACACTTGCTAAGTAACTTTAATACTATATCCAATTTTTTTCAAGTACTTTTATAAGTCTTCTTCCTTTTTGAATTGAGTAAATTATGTTAAAACTAAGATTAAATTAAAGTGCCAGGGGGTAGGGGAGGCTGGGGAAAGGTCAATTGGGGGGAAAAAGGGGGAGACATATGTACTACTATCTGTAATACTTTAAACAAAATAAAATTTAAAAAAAGAAAACAAATTAACTTTAGAATAAATCTTTTTCTTGCTCGCTACTAATACTAATATGAAGATATATGGCTAGATCAAGCGAAATCTTTAGGGAGGAGCTCTAATCCTCCCTGTACAAATGTTTCCATGTGACTGGAAGTACATGCAGTGGTTCTCAACCTTCTGGCCCTTTAAATACAGTTCCTCATGTTGTGACCCAACCATAGAATTATTTCCGTTGCTACTCATAACTGTAATATTGCTATTGTTATGAATCGTAATGTAAATATCTGATATGCAGGATGGTCTTAGGTGACCCCTGTGAAAGGGTCGTTCGACCCCCAAAGGGGTCGCAACCCACAGGTTGAGAACCGCTGCATTAGAGTAATACTCCGGCCTCTTCTCCTGGGTACTCTTCACCTCAATGCTCTCACTTCTCAGAGGAAGGTATGGGAATGTTGGACTGGGGCCAGAGCTACTACTTTCACAACTCAATGGAGATACCATTCACACTATAGTCTATTTCAGTGATGGCGAACCGGTGACATGCGTGTCAGAGGTGACACGCGAACTCATTTTTTTGGTTGATTTTTCTTTGTTAAATGGCATTTAAATATATAAAATAAATATCAAAAATATAAATCTTTGTTTTACTATGGTTGCAAATATCAAAAAATTTCTATATGTGACACGGCACCAGAGTTAAGTTAGCGTTTCTCAAAATGCTGACACGCCGAGCTCAAAAGGTTCACCATCACTCGTCTATTTGGTGGTCCTGAACCTGGCCCTTCTGTAAGGGTCTAATGGTCTGTAGAGAGTTTATTTTTTCATTTGCTTTCAGTCATGTGGTAAGCTCAGTAAGGGCAGATAGTCCTTTAACTTGAGGGGATAATTTTAATTGCAGGGAGTAACATTAGCAAAAACATTTGCTTGCAAATCTAGGCTCTCTTCTCCAAACAGTTTTCTCAGTAATGAAGCTGATATTTTTTGAATCCTGTTTTATTCTGTTTCCAAATTCAGGGGCTGGGGAAAGGGACTGTTATTTTATTTTTCAATTACAATTTACATTCAATATTACTCTGTATTAGTTTCAGGTGTACAGCATAGTGGTTCCAGTGGTTCTCAACCTGTGGGTCGCGACCATCAGAAAACACATATAGCATATCAGATATTTACATTATGATTCATAACAGTAGCAAAATTACAGTTATTAAGTAGCAACGAAAATAATTTTATGGTTGGGGGTCACCACAACATGCGGAACTGTATTAAAGGGTCGCGGCATTAGGAAGGTTGAGAACCACTGGCTTAGACAATCATATACTTTACAAAGTGTTCCCTCTGACATTTCCAGTACCCACCTGTCACCATACATAGTTATTACAATATTACTGACTATAGTCCCTATATTATACTGTAAATCCCTGTGACTATGTTGTGACTGCCATTTTGTACTTCTTAATTCCTTCACCTTTTTCACCCAGCCCCCTCAACCCTCCTCCCTCTGGCAATCCCAGTCTGTTCTCTGCAACTATGAGTCTGTTTCTCTTCTGTTTATTCACTTTTTTTTTTAGCTTCCTCATATAAGTGAAATCATATGGCATTTATCTTTCTCTGTCTGACTTATTTCACTTAGCAAAATACCTTCTAGGTCCATCCATGCTGTCACAAATTGTACAATTTCATTCTTTTTTATGGCCAACTAATACGTATATATATTTATCACAGTTTTTTTTATTCACTCATCTACTGTTAGACACTTGGGTTGTTTCCATATCTTGGCTATTATAAATAATGCTGCAATGAACATAGAGGTAAATATTTTCTTTCGAATTAGTACCTTGGGTTTCTTTTTTTAAAAATATATTTTATTGATTTTTTACAGAGAGGAAGAGAGAGGGATAGAGAGTTAGAAACACTGATGAGAGAGAAACATCGATCAGCTGCTTCTTGCACACCTCCTACTGGGGATATGCCCGCAACCAAAGTACATGCCCTTGACCGGAATCAAACCTGGGACCTTTCAGTCCACAGGTCAATGCTCTATCCACAGAGCCAAACCAGTTAGGGCTGTATCTTGGGTTTCTTTGGACATATACCCAGAAGTGGAATCTCTGGCTCATAAGGCAGTTCCATTTTTTATTTTTTGAGGAACCTCCATACTGCAGTGGCTATCCCAATCTGCATTCCACCAACAGAGCATGAGAGTTGAAAAGGGATTGTTATTTATTCAGTGAATCCCCTTAAATGTCAATGATAGATATGTCTATTGCTCCAATAGCCCCATGTAAGGACAGTAGATATTTCTTAGTTATAGACTGTCTGAATATCCCAGAGAGTATATATGGGGGCACACTAATTGTAGGAAGAGAAAGAGTGTCAACTGTCTTTTATCTCATTTTTTAGTCCAGAACAAGGCAATAAGCTTAACTGTTATATTTCTAGTATTTCTAGCATTACCAAGACTGTTGCATAAAAACAATATAGTAATTCCTTTTATCCAAGTTAATGTTCTGACAGTACTGGAAACTACAGTCTTTTACATATAGGTTCTTTATACAGAAATTTAAAAACTTTTAAATACCTGGAATATTGCTGAACTAATCTGATATAGTACACCAAGCTTTACCAAGTTTTTCACTATATACTATAATACATTGGAGTATCATTGGATTAATTAATTAGTAGACATAATTAGAAACACTCAATAAATCAATTGATTTACTTTTAGTAAAAATAGAATGGGTACTACATACCTCACAAAAGCAAATGAAAAATGAACTATAACATTAGACAACTTAGTAAAAAATAACATTACCAGTATATTCAGTACCTTAATGGTTGCTTTCTCAGCAAGGCCTTTCCTGATCACTCTTTCTAAAATTTTAACCTGATACCCTGACACTTATATCCCCATCTCTGCTTTTTATCTCCTTAGCGCTTATCATTGGTTATTATACTATGCATTTTGTGTATCATTTTTTATTGCCAATCCCCCACAAATATATACTCCATGAGAACAGGTATCTTTTGTTCCCTGCTGTGTCTTTAGTTCCTGGAACAATGCCTGACACATAATAGGTTCTCAATGAATATTTGTTAAATGAATGAACAGATAGCTGAAGGAGAAACTTCTAAAGAATTTCTTTAATTTTCTCTTCCTTGCAGTGAAGAAAATTGCCTTTTCTGCAGGAATGAAAATTGCTTTTCCTTGCCCCAGCCCTGTCCCCGCAGAGTCCCTTAACTCCTCTCCATCACACTTCTCAAAGTCTTTTCCAATAAAAACCATATGGACACTTGGAACAGCATGATATTTAGTATCTAAAAACATAGAATTGTTTTACCTCTGTCACTTAGGAGCTGTTTACTCTAAGCCTGTTATCTCACTTGTGAAGTGGGAATACAAATACAAATGGCAAAGATGTAGTAAAGATTAAATGAGTGATGAAAAGTGCTTTGTAAACCTCAAAAACCTATATAAATATTTACAATTGCAGGCCAGCTGTCATTACTACAGGAGCTTTTTATTCTACTCTCTGCCAAGTAAAATTTATCCTCCAGTTACATATAATAAACAATTTTAAATTGTAAATAAAACTCTTCCTTTAACCCTTTCTTCTGGAATGAACAGAATGGTGGTCCAGTGACTTCTATAGTGCTGACTGTGAATGTAAAGAGCACTTCATTATTCACTGTGCAACTACTGCCACTCATGAACCTCCACAATCTGGACCTAAGCCAAAGCCAAAAGAAAAAATAATAACTCATTTAAAGGTTCATCATCCAAAGAGAGAAATATCAGAGAAAGTAAACAAAGTTATGCACGATAAAATGAGACCAGAAGTGAATGAGGTTATATAATTAGAAGGGCACTAGAAAGATTTTCTAATTTGCTGTGGACTCTGAAATTATAAAATGAGATATTAACTGCTTTGCTCTATAACATTTATTTTCAGAAATTTTCTATTAGAGAGGAAATGCCACCTGAGAGAAACACATAAATTCCAGCATCAGTCTTCAATATCTTCTCGTAAATTAGGTCTTAGATAGCTAGTTCTCTCACTGGGAAGCAGAGAATAAAAGCCCAATGGAATGGGACTCACTTTAAGTGAGCTGGATTCTAGGGAAATGAAAGTCCCAGACTACTTCTCAAGAAGAATATGAACTTAGAGCAAAGTCCAGCAAACTTTTTCTATAAAAGATCAAATAATAAATACGTTTTTAGGCTTTGTCTGCTGTTTGGTCTCTGTTGCAACTACTCATCTCTGACACCGTAGTGCAAAAGTAGCCATGGCAATACGTTAGTGTATTCCAATAAAATTTTATTTACAAAATGAAGGCAAAGTAGCCAGTAGGCCCTAGTTTACCAACATAATTAACCAAAATGGGTAGATTCCTGTCATACATGTCCCAGAATAACGAAGGAAGTGGGATCTCAGGAAAATTGGAAAATACAGAACATAAACAAATACAGAACAAGGTGTTTTAATGCTGCCAAGGACTAGTTCTACCATCAAACTTTACATGGAATATTAAATCTTAGTTCATCCTTGTGTTTTTTCTTCAATCAGAATTCAGTTTAGGAAAGAAGACTACAATCAATTGTTTCCTTCTTTCTTGAAAGGGCGCACTTATAGAAGCAGTAGAGCGTAGTGGCTAAGAGTGTGGGTAAAGCTCTTAAAATAATGTCTGGATATATTCATTGCTGTCTGAAGTTTAGGGTTGCTTTTTTTTTTTTTTCTTTATGGGCCAAGAAAGAAGACTTCTTTCTCCTCTACCCAACTCCTGAATTTTAAATATAAATAGATAGGTAAATGATAGATGATGGAAAGATAGATAAATTGTATAGTTAGCTGATAACATACACTCAGTATATTGCTTCAGATTACAGCTCATTGTGGGGAAGAGAATTGTGAGAACACAAAGACATGAAGAAAACTCCTTTCTCAGTCCGTGCTCTGGCCTGCTTCCTTCTACTAGGCTAGTTGCTGGCAACTATGGGTATGAGTGCAGGTTTGGATTCTGTGGGAAGGGTGAAAGAGACAGTCAGTACAGTTATTTCAGCCATGGTTTTGGCTACCTTCTTGGACCAGGATCAGAAGCCCCAGAACCAAACAGAAAGCATAAAGTGATGGATCCTGGGAAAAGTTTGACCTGCAGAAATCCATGGATCCCTTGAGGCATGAGAGTGACTAATAGATCAACTAACTAGATCAACTGAGTCTTCCTTACCCCAGAGCTATGAAGATAAGCATGCGAGAGGAGAACCAAGATGGCGGCTTAGGCAAACACTTGTACTCATTGCCTCCCACAACCACATCAAAATTACAACTAAAATACAGAACAACCATCATCCAGAACTGCCAGAAAGCTGGCTGAATGAAAGTCCTACAAATAGATAAGTAAAAAAGAAAGCACACTGAGACTGGTAGGAGGTGTGGAGGTGAGGAATGGTCCAGTCCTGCACCCACATATGCCACTTTTTAATCGGGAGGGAGATCACCTCTGCGGAGGCTACCTGGAGGAGCAAGGGGTCCCAGCCCCACCGCAGACCCCCAGCCTAGGTCCCAGAGTTGGGAAAAGAAGTACCTATGGGCAGTAAGAACTACAGGCTGTAGAAACCAGTGTGGACTGGGGCTCAGTGACACAAAGGCTGCTGGAGACCCAGTTATTCCTCTTAAAAGGCCAGCACCACAAACTGAACTTACAAGCTCCAGCTTCCTCTGAGCTCCAGTGCCAGGCAAGGCTCTGGGGCACATAAACACATACAAGGAGAAACTGGACTGTCTGGCATCTGGGCAGGAACTCACGGGCAGCTTTCTTTTAGAGGGAGGTGCTCCTTGTGGTAATTGTTCCCATGCTGGGCCTCATGGTCACAGGGCTGACTAGCAGCCATTTCTGTTTGCTCTGCCCTAGTGATTCCCTGAGACCAGACACATTCAATTTACAACCCCATCCAAGCTATGCACAGCAGCTCTTGCAAATGAATGGCCTGTCCTTGCTTAGGCTAAAACCTGTCTAACAAGCTGCAGCTGGGTCAGGGAGCCCCAAACCTATCAATAAAAGGCCCAAGACTCTGCGCACCAGCACCAGCCTGCCTTGCTTCTCAGCTGGGCCTCATCTGGGCACTTACAAACCAGATGCAAAGAGGAGGAATCTGAAGCTCCTGGTGGGTGGCCCCACATAGGGGCTGACTTTGCACCTCCCTGGAGACCCAAGTGCCAGTGCACCCAGTGGTCAGTGTGAGATCATACCAGATTACAATTCTTCACATTCATAAGCGACACACTCAAGGGGCAGGCTTAGTGAGCACCAAAGCCCCACTGAAGCAAATCCTGCTCCAGAAGGGTGTCTCCTGCACAGCAGCTCTCCCACTGTAGTTACAGCTGGTCCCCACAGACAATTGGCCTTGAGGTCAATTCCTCCCAATGACACCAACAGCAATCAAGGCTCAACTACAACAAGACTGTGCACACAGACCACAAAGGGATGCACCTAGAGCAGTGATAGTGAACCTTTTGAGCTCGGCGTGTCAGCATTTTGAAAAACCCTAACTTAACTCTGGTGCCGTGTCACATACAGAAATTTTTTGATATTTGCAACCATAGTAAAACAAAGACTTATATTTTTGATATTTATTTTATATATTTAAATGCCATTTAACAAAGAAAAATCAACCAAAAAAATGAGTTCACGTGTCACCTCTGACACGCGTGTCATAGGTTTGCCATCACTGACCTAGAGTGTCCACCTCAGGTATTTGGAGAGGCTGAGCCACTGGGCCCTATAGGACACCTACTACACAAGGCCACTCTATCAACTGAAGGAGACTTAGCAGCTACTCAATACATAGAAACACACACATGGAAGCAGCCAAAATGCAGAGACAAATAAACATGTCACAAATGAAAGAAATGGAAGAAAGCAAACTACTGGATATAGAGAGTTCAAAACCACGGTGGTAAGGTTACTCAAGAATCTTCTAGGAACCTCCAAGGTATTAAGTGAGACTTTCTAGGATCTTAGTGAGAATGTCAAGAAATGGAAAAGGACCAGTAAGAAATTAAGCATACACTGAATGAAATAAGGAATAATATACAGGGAGAAAAAAACCAAGATGGCAACATAGGTAAACACCGGAGATTGCTGCTTTGCACAACCACTTCAAGAATACAACTAAAAGATGGAACGGACATCATCCAGAACCACAGGAAGGCTGGCTGAGTGGAAATTCTACAACTAGAAGGAAAGAGAAAAGCATACCGAGACTCAGAGGACCTGCGGTGCAGAAGTAAAGTACAGAGGTACGGAGGCGCACACAGAGAGGCCTGGCGGCTGAGGACACGGTTGTCTTTTTCAATCGGTAGGGAGTCTCAAGCTCTGAGCTCCAGTTCCAGGCGAGTCTCTGGGGACTCAGACTCATACGGGAGAAACTGGACAGTCTGGCATCAGTCAGAACTCAAAGGCAGCTTTCTCTCGGAGGTGCTTGCAGCGATTGCCGGAACACTGAGAAGCAGGGCCTCTGAGGGCAGCCATAGCTGCTTCCTCCGCCCTGTTGATCCCCTGGGACCCCCGCCCCACCCAAGCTGTGAGCAGAGGCTTTTGCATATGAAAGGCCTGGCCCTTTGCAATCTGAAAATTACCTAACAAACTTGCAGCTGGCCCAAGGCCCCACTGCAACTTGCATTGCTTCACAGCTGAGCTCCTGCTGGGTAGCCTCAGGCAGAGGCTAGATTAGAAACTTCTTAGAGATCCAGGAGCCAGTGTGCCCGGTGGTCAGAGTGGGACCATCCAGATTGCAGCTCCTCGGATCCATAAGGGACACACTCAGGGGGCAGACTCAGTGAGCACCATTACCCCACTGAAGCAAGTCTTGCCCCAGAGGGGTGTTTCCAGCACAGAAATTCTCCCACTGCAGACACACCTGATTCTCACAGCCAATTGGCCTGGAGGTCAATTCCTCCCAGTGATACCTACAACAATCAAGGCTTAACTACAACAAGACTGTGCACAAAGCCCACAAGGGAGTGCACCAAGAGTGTCCACCTCAGGTAACTGGGGAGGCTGAGATAGGACACCTAGAACAGAAAGCCACTCTATCAACACAGGGAAGCATAAAAAAAGTGGAGACAAAGAAACAGGGCACAAATGACATGGAGGAAAGCAAACTACTGGATATAGAGTTCAAAACCACACTTTTAAGGTTTTTCAAGAACTTTCTAGAAACCGCCAATAAATTTAGTAAGACCCTCAAAAAGTCTGGTGAGACCGCCGATAAATGTAGTGAGACCCTCAAGAACTCTAGTGAGACGTTTGAGGTTATGAAAAAGGACCAACTAGAAATTGAGCATACACTGACTGAAATAAAGGATATTATGCAGAGTTCCAACAGCAAACTAGAGGATTGCAAGAATCAAGTCAAAGATTTAAAATACGAAGAAGCAAAAAACACCCAACTGGAAAAACAAAATGAAAAAAGAATCCAAAAATACGAAGATAGTGTAAGGAGCCTCTGGGACAGCTTCAAGCATACCAAAATCGAATTATAGTGGTGCCAGAAGAAGAGAAAGAGCAAGATATTGAAAATCTATTTGAAGAAATAATGACAGAAAACTTCCCCTACCTGGTGAAAGAAATAGACTTACAAGTCCAGAAAGCGCAGAGAACCCCAAACAAAAGGAATCCAAAGAGGACCACACCAAGACACATCATAATTAAAATGCCAAGGGCAAAAGACAAAGAGAGAATCTTAAAAGCAGCAAGAGAAAGAAACTCAGTTACCTACAAGGAAGTGCCCATACGACTGTCAGCTGATTTCTCAACAGAAACTTTGCAGGCCAGAAGGGAGTGGCAAGAAATATTCAAAGTGATGAATACCAAGAACCTACAACCAACATTACTTTATCCAGCAAAGCTATCATTCAGAACTGAAGGTCAGATAAAGAGCTTCACAGATAAGGAAAAACTAAAGGAATTCATCACCACCAAACCAGTATTATATGAAATGCTGAAGGGGGGGGAGGGAAGGAGGAGGAGAATAAAATTATGAACAACAAAGTGGCAACAAATACATATCCATCACCAATTGAATCTAAAAATCAAATGATTAAAAAATCTGATGAACAGAATAACCTGTGAATAGAATAGAATCAGGGGCATGAAAATGGAATGGACTGATGCTTCTCAGAGAGTAGGGGGCCTTGGGGGCGGGGGGAGAAATTAGACAAAGATCTTATATGCATGTATTCATTACCTATGGACACAGACAATAGGGGGGCCAGGGCCCAGGGTGGGGCAGGAACTGGGTGGAGAGGATCTATGGGGAGGGGAAAAAGAGAGACATCTGTAATAATCTCAATAATAAAGATTTTTTTAAAAAGAAAGAAAAAGACAAGCATGCAAGCCAGTTTATTTTATCCTTCTACATTGTCAGACCAAGGAAAAAAGGTCAGTTTCCATTGTTTGTATGACTGTTGTCACTAGGGTCTTCCAACAGCCAGACTTGATATAATAGCCTGTATAAGGGAGCACAGAGGATAGAAAAAGCATTATCAAACAAAAGAAACAAAATGCATGCCCAGGAAACTAGAGCTTCTGAAAAGACAGATAGCCATTTGAATAAAAATGGTACAAGCACTTAAGTTCAGCACAAAAGAAACATTTTTGAAATTTAAAATAAAGCACAATTTTTCAACTAAACAGTTTGGTAGACAATTCAATTTGAAGATCATGGTCACTCTTGAGATGTGAGTAAGCAATCAGAAGATTAAATTCAAATTTTTCTTCACAGCACTATGCAAAAATATAAAGAGATAGACATCATGATGGATAAGGTAAGTGCTAAGTGTGTTAGATCCAGGAAGCATAACACATGAATTATGAAAGTTCCAGAAAGATAAAAAGGAATATATGGAGGAGGTAAAGGAAGAAAGTAGATTAAAAGTTCTCATCCAATTCCAGTCTGAAAAAAACATAAACTTATGCATAGAAGGGCAAATGCCTGAACACTAATATTTAGAAAGAACTGCAAATGTCTACACGGGAAAAAGAGTAACCTATAAACAATAAATATCAGATTTTCTCATCTCCAACACGGGGCACTAGAAGGTAGCAAAACAGCATTAACCAGTTTCCAATAAACAATTAGGATCAAGAGATGTATACCTCATTGTGACACATTTGCTTGTTAGGGCAAAATATACTCAAGAACATATAATATTTCAGGTAATAATATTTATGAAAAAAAGTAAAACCAGAAGCAGATACAGATGTTATGGGGATGTTAAAATCAGTACAAAAAAAGTCCTTCTAAAACAGGAGAGACATTTCATTTTCTAAGGTAAATCCTAATAATCTAAAACCAAGAGGGGTTAAGGAGGTTGGAAGAGCATCCTTTAGAAGTTTCAGCAGTGCATCTTCATGGATTAAAAAAAATACATCTTTTTGCCAAATAATAGTATTTAAATATATTTCTGATTATGTTAATAGGAATTGTTATCATTTACAGAGTTGAACCATAAAATTAAATTTCAAAATTAACAAAGAAAGAAAATGAAATGAATAGAAACTTGATCACATTTGAGAGAAAGAGGGAAAACATAATATAAAATTAAGCACAAGTTGGAAGAAACACATGATAAACACAATTAAATTGAACCACAAACTGCTGTTTAAAGGGATCACTAAAAATAATATCCAGTAAGTTGGAAGAAAAACAAGTATATCAATCATAGTAAACACAATGAGGTTGAACAACAATATGTTGTTTAAACACTAAAAATAAAAACCCAGCAACATGTTGTTTTCAAGAAGCTAGAGACAAAGTATTAGAAAAAGTATGAAAATAATGTGATGATTCAAAAGAATCAGGCAAATGAACACAAACACACACACACACACACACACACACACACACACACACCACACCAGGGGCTGTCAATATTAACATTATATCAGGCACAATTTAAGCTAAAAAAATTTTTAAAGAAAAAAGAGAGAATTTTGTAGCTGCAAAAGGCACAATGTATGAAATTTCTATAATCATAAACCTACATACACTAAAACTTGTCTCATAATACATGATTAAAAGTACAAAGAAAGCCCTGGCCGGGTAGCTCAGTTGGTTACAGCATCATCCCGATACACCATGGTTGCAAGTTTGATCCTCAGTCTGTGCACATACAAGAAGCAACCAATGAATACTTAATAAACAGAACAACAAATCAATGTTTCTCTCTCTCCCTTCCTCTCTCTCTAAAATCAGTAAGTAAAAAAAAATTTTTAAAGTACAAAGAAAGCCAGATAAACACACAACCTAGGGAACCTTGTTCTAACTTAACATAAAAAAATTAAGGGTAGATAAAGGCAAAAAGAATAATTCAATCAGTTGATTTTATTTAGTAGATACATAGCTGAGATACATTTTGTCTACTTGTTTATTCAATATGCACACAATTTTACTATGTACCTTACAACAAGGATCCTTTAACAAATGTAGATATATATCAAGACATATTTTCAGCTCATGATTCAGATGATTTAGAAATATATAATCTTACAATTACTATTTTAACTACTAGGAACTTAAAAAAATATGAACCTAAGAAAATCCTTAGGCCAGAAAAGAAGTCAAAAGGTAGTTCACAAACTACAGAGAGAGAAATGAAAAAGAAAACCTAACTGTTGAGAAACAGAAAAAGCTGCACTTAGTAAAAACTTGTAGCCTGCAATGTATTTTATAATGAGGACAAGAGAGAAAAAATAAGTATTCGCCATATTATCTTATTTAATAAATTAAGAAAAAATGAACCAAAATCAAAGTAAATAATTATAAATGGATTCAATTAAATAGGAAAACAAATAGGTAATTAATAAAATAGTAGAAAGGCATTAGTAATATAAGCTTATTATCAAAATATTTGAGAAAGAATAATGCCAATTTAGGAATGCAACTGTATGACAAAAAAATTTTTAAATCTAGAGGAAATGGTTGATCTCCTAATAGAGTAAAAATGAGAAAAACTGACCCAATAAAAAATTGGGAATGAGAACCCAACTAGTATTATAAAAAAATCTATTGAACTGGTCACGGGAACCTGATGGGTTAATAGCTTGATCTAACCTTGAAAGAATTGATGATTTTGATGTAGCTCCAGGAGGCAATGTCAACATCATAGCAGCATAGACATTCCATCTTTCTATCCCCTCAGCAACAAAACTCTGGCATCTATCCCCAAACAAACATGCCTTTGTGGGAGCTGTGGGATGCCGCATCATACACCAAGGAACCCGGAAGGAGCCTCACTCATCCATGTAACAGGCGATAGGCAGACAGACCTCAGTCGCAGCTATGGCCCCTGCAAAGGCCTATGTACTGGCTCCAATCTCTCGTGGCTGTGGTCCTAGAGCCCCGAGAAAACACTGTCATAGACTATCACCCACTGATGAGAGATAAATTCCTGGACATGTAAAACCTATCAAGACTGAACCATGAATAGAAAATCTGAACAGACCAATATTGAATCAGTAAACAAAAATTTCCCAATGAAGAAAAGTCCAGGGCCAAATGGTTTCACTGGTGAATTCTACCAAACATTTAAAGAAGAATTAATACCAACCCTTCTCAAACTTCCTGAATTCTTTTTAAAGTTACATTTTAAATGTAATTGAAGAATAAACTAAAAATAAAGCATACTTTTTCTTTATATTAAGTCTATAAAAATAGGTTTAATTCTACCAAAAAATTTTTACATTTCCTTTTTGTTTCAGGGACATGCACACATACACACATGCAAGCACACACTTCTGTACTATGAAAAAAATAGTGCAGCCTACCAGTGTGGCTCAGGGGTTGAGTATCAACCTATGAACAGAGAGGTCACAGTTCAATTCCCAGGGCACATGCCCAGTTTGCGGGCTAGATCCCCAGTAGGAGGCAGCCGATCAATGATTCTTTCTCATCATGGATGTTTCTCTATCTCTCTCTCCCTCCCTGCCTCCCTCTCTCCCCCTCCCCCTTCTCTGAAATCAATAAAAATATATATTTTTTGAAAATAGTACAAAACCTGTTGAAGGGGAAACATACTCAGATACACTACAGCCACTGGGAAATACAGCACTATTCAAAGCATGTAACCTCTATTCAAATCAAAGAAAATGTTATCCTACAGGAATGTTCTCATATTGTCCTCAGCCTAGTTTTCTCAAAAGAAAAAAGACATCCAGAGTTTTAGGTACACACTTCCAATTTAAAATATAGAATACACCAACTATATACCACTGTGGACAGAATCTTCTCTACAGCCCAGCATTTCTACTTTTGATTTAGGCATAAGACTAAATGCAATATAACTTGGACATAGGCAGAAACTCCTCAAGGTTTACCGTAGCTAATTACCTTTTCAAAGTCCCCAAGTGCGTTGACATTCCATATGCCTAACTTGACTAGTACATTCCATTTAAGTAATGATATGCTACAGAGTACTGTTCTAATTTAGAGCATTGGTTTAAAATAGAGACTAATGCAATGTTAACAGAGTCTATCAAAAGATATATAGAGACTAGAACTGGAATCATGGAGGCTGACTTCAGAAATGGACACATTTCTATTCTCATTCTCTCTCTCCCAATGCCCCCCCACCCCCACTTCTCTTCCCCTTTGATAGTATCATTCCTCTGGATCTTGAAAATGCTATCTCAACCACTGTGTCTGTCCATTTCTTTCTGTAAACTGTCTTCCAATGCTTACTCACAGTATGTTTTCTTATAATTTGGGTTGTACACAGACCAGGTTTTAGAAAATATAGTATGTCCCCAATTCTCCTTTTTTTTCTTCTTAAGTTTTTTTTTAATTAAATCTTTATTGTTCAGGTTATTACAGTTGTTCCTCTTTTTTCCCCCCATAGCTCCCCTCCTCCCAGTTCCCACCCCACCCCTACGCACCCCCTACGCACTATCCTCATCCATAGGTGCACGATTTTTGTCCCGTCTCTTCCCCCATCCCCCACACCCCTTTCCCCCCTAAGAATAGTCAGTCCATTCCCTTTCTATGTCCCTGATTCTATTATAATCACAAGTTCATTCTGTCCATCAGATTATTTATTCACTTGGTTCTTAGATTCACTTGTTGATAGATGCGTGTTTGTTGTTCATAATTTGTATCTTTACCATTTTCTTCTTCTCCCTCTTCTTAAAGGATACCTTTCAGCATTTCATATAATACTGGTTTGGTGGTGATGAACTCCTTTAGCTTTTTCTTATCTGTGAAGGTCTTTATCTGACCTTCAATTCTGAATGATAGCTTTGCTGGGTAAAGTAATCTTGGTTGTAGGTTCTTGGTATTCATCACTTTGAATATTTCTTGCCACTCCCTCTGGCCTGCAAAGTTTCTGTTAAGAAATCAGCTGACAGTCGTATGGGTATTCCCTTGTAGGTAACTGAGTTTCTTTCTCTTGCTGCTTTTAAGATTCTCTCTTTGTCTTTTGCCCTTGGCATTTTAATGATGATGTGTCTTGGTGTGGTCCTCTTTGGATTCCTTTTGTTTGGGGTTCTCTGCGCTTTCTGGACTTGTAAGTCTATTTCTTTCACCAGGTAGGAGAAGTTTTCTGTCATTATTTCTTCAAATAGATTTTCAATATCTTGCTCTCTCTCACCTTCTGGCACCCCTATAATTCGGATGTTGGTATGCTTGAAGCTGTCCCAGAGGCTCCTTACACTATCTTCGTATTTTCGGATTCTTTTTTCATTTTGCTTTTCCGGTTGGGTGTTTTTTGCTTCTTCGTATTTCAAATCTTTGACTTAAATCTTGTGATCCTCTGGTCTGATGTTGGGAGTCTGTATAATATTCTTTATTTCAGTCAGTGTATGCTTAATTTCTAGTTGGTCCTTTATCCCAAGATCGAGGGTCTCATTAGATTTCTTGTACATCTCATTAAGTTTATCGGCAGTCTCTAGAAGACTCTTGAAAGACCTCAAAAGTGTGGTTTTGAATTCTATACCCAGCAGCCTGCTTTCTTCCATTTCTGTCATTTGTGTCCTGTTTCTTTGTCTTGGCATTTTTTATGCTTCACTGTGTCGATAGAGTGGCTTTCTGTGCTGTGTCCCAATTACCTGAGGTAGACACTCTTGGTGCACCCCCTTGTGGTCTTTGTGCGCAGTCTTGTTGTAGCTAAGCCTTGACTGTTGTAGGTAACACTGGGAGGGATTTGACCTCCAGGCCAACTGGCTGTGAGAATCAGCTGTGTCTGCAGTGGGAGAACTTCTGTCCTGGATCTCTAGGGCGGTGCTCATCTAGCCTCTACCTGAGGCTAACCAGCAAATGCTTCTGTGTAAGGCTTGGGCGGGGCAGGTCCCAGGGGATCAACAGGGCAGGCGGAGCGAGCAGTTATGGCTGCTCTCAGTCCTGTCCCCAGAGGCTCTGCCTCTCAGTGTCCCAGCAACTGCTGCAAGTACCTCGAAGAGAAAGCTGCCCTCGAGTTCCAACCGATGCCAGACAGTCCCGCTTCTCCCATTTGAGTCAGGGTCCCCAGAGACTCGCCCGGAACTGGAGCCCAGAGCCTGAGAATCCCTCCTGAATGAAACAGACAACCAGCCCTCAGTCGCCAGCCCGCTCCACACACACCTCCGCACCTTTGTATTTTACTTCAGCACCGTACCTCCTCTGAGTCTCGGTATGCTTTTCTCTTTCCTTCTAGTTGTAGAATTTCCCCTCAGCCAGCCTTCCTGTGGTTCAGTGATGTCCGTTACGTCTTTTAGTTGTATTTTTGAATTGGTTGTGCGAGGCAGCAATCTCTGGTGTTTACCTATGCCGCCATCTTGGTTTCTCCCCAATTCTCTTTGATGTACTTTTTTTTTTATTCTTCAGTTCGGAGTATCTCAAAATATAATTTGATACATTCATATTATTTTTCTATGTCTTGTCCTACATCATATTTCATAGCCTAATCTATGAGTAAGTTGTCATTGGGTCATAGAAATACTTTGGTCCAATCACCTGACAGGTAGGAAGAAGGCTCACATAAAACATGTGCCTACTAAAATAAAATTTTAGGAGGGGCCAATTATTTTTTCCAAAAGTTGTATTTGGGCACATGTCAATATAAAATAACTATCCAGATTTATAGGGGTCACCATTATTAGAAACTTAAAAGTTTTAACAGACTTAAGAAAAGGGAATTCGTATATATTGGAGTATAGATTAACTGAACCTTTTTTTTTGAAGTCCATTCTTCTTTCAAGGGATGTAGTTTGATTATTTCTTCAAGTGAGAACCCAGGTGATTCTGCAACTGCAGTCTCTGAAGAATGCCTACAGCAAAATCTAGATGACAAGTGGGTCTAGCTAATGAAGAGCTTAGTAATATCCAACAGCCTCTTTCAAAGCTGTACTTGAAATCAAGAGATTTCTAAGCAAAAGCTAGTCTTTGAAATATGTTTTGAAAAAGCACTTGCAAATGACATGCATTAGTTTTTTAGGGCTGCCTCAGCAATGTACCACAAACTTAAATTTATCTTCTCGTGGAAAGGTAGAAGTCCACCCAGAAAGCGTTCTCCAGCTCCTGGAAGCTGAAAGAGGCTTTAACAGCGGTTCTCAACCTGTGGGTCACGAACCTTTTGGGGGTCGGATGACCCTTTCACAGGGGTCGCCTAAGACCATCGGAAAACACATATATAATTACATATTGTTTTTGTGATTAATCACTATGCTTTAATTATGTTCAATTTGTAACAATGAAATTGGGCATCACCACAACATGAGGAACTGTATTAAACGGTCACGGCATTAGGAAGGTTGAGAACCACTGCTTTAGGACAATATGAAAACATTCCTATAGGATAACATTTTCCTGGATTTTAATAGAGGCTACATCCACTAAGGAAGGATCCTTCCTTGCCTCTTTCAGCTTCCAGGAGCCCCAGGAATTCTTTGGTTTATGACACTGTAACTCCACGATGTGTTTTTTTCTTTTTTTTAATTAAATCTTTATTGTTCAGTTATTACAGTTGTTCCTCTTTATTCCCACCACAGCTCCCCTCCAACCAGTTCTCACCCCACTCTCTCCCCATACCCCCTCCCCCACCCCCGTCCTCATCCATAGGTGTACGATTTTTGTCCAGTCTCTTCCAGCACCCCCCACACCCCTTTCCCCCCTGAGAATAGTCAGTCCACTCCCTTTCTATGCCCCTGATTCTATTATATTCACCAGTTTATTCTGTTCATCAGATTATTTATTCACTTGATTTTTAGATTCACTTGTTGATAGACGTGCATTTGTTGTTCATAATTTGTATCTTTACCTTTTTCTTCCTCTTCCTCTTCTTAAAGGATACGTTTCAGCATTTCATATAATACTGGTTTGGTGGTGATGAACTCCTTTAGCTTTTTCTTATCTGTGAAGCTCTTTATCTGACCTTCAATTCTGAATGATAGCTTTGCTGGGTAAAGTAATCTTGGTTGTAGGTTCTTGGTATTCATCACTTTGAATATTTCTTGCCACTCCCTTCTGGCCTGCAAAGTTTCTGTTGAGAAATCAGCTGACAGTCGTATGGGTATTCCCTTGTAGGTAACTGAGTTTCTTTCTCTTGCTGCTTTTAAGATTCTCTCTTTGTCTTTTGCCCTTGGCATTTTAATTATGATGTGTCTTGGTGTGGTCCTCTTTGGATTCCTTTTGTTTGGGGTTCTCTGCGTTTCCTGAACTTGTAAGTCTATTTCTTTCACCAGGTAGGGGAAGTTTTCTGTCATTATTTCTTCAAATAGATTTTCAATATCTTTCTCTCTCTATTCTTCTGGCACCCCCATAATTCGGATGTTGGTACATTTGAAGTTGTCCCAGAGGCTCCTTATACTATCTTCATATTTTTGGATTCTTTTTTCTTTTTGTTTTTCCAGTTGGGTGTTTTTTGCTTCTTCGTATTTCAAATCTTTGACTTGATTCTTGCGATCCTCTAGTCTGCTGTTGGAACTATGTATAATATTCTTTATTTCAGTGTATGCTTAATTTCTAGTTGGTCCTTTTTCATAACCTCGAGGGTCTCACTAGATTTCTTAAGGGTCTCACTAAATTTATCGGCGGTTTCACTATACTTATTGAGGGTCTCACTAAATTTATCAATGGTTTCTAGAAAATTCTTGAAAAACCTTATAACTGTGGTTTTGAACTCTATATCCAGTTGTTTGCTTTCCTCCATTTCTGTTGTTTGTGACCTGTTTCTTTGTCTCTGCATTTCTTATGCTTCCTTGTGTTGATAGAGTGGCTTTCTGTGCTAGGTGTCCTATAGAGCCCAGTGGCTCAACCTCCCCAATTACCTGTGGCGGACACTCTTGGTGCTCCCCTTTGTGGGCTTTGTGCACAGTCTTGTTGTACTTAAGCCTTCATTGTTGTAGGTATCACTGGGAGGAATTGACCTACAGGCCAATTGGCTCTGAGAATCAGCTGTGTCTTCAGTGGGAGACACCCTTATGGGGCAAGACTTGCTTCAGTGGGGCTTTGGTGCTCACCTAGTCTGCCCCCTGAGTGTGTCCCTAATGGATCTGAGGAGTTGTAATCTGGATGGTCCCACTCTGACCACTGGGTACACTGACTCTTGGCTAAGAAGGTGCTAATTTAGCCTCTGCCTGAGGCTACCCAGGAGCCATAGAGAGATTCCTCTTCTTTGTTTGGGGTTTGGAGGTGCCCAGATGAGGCCCAGCTGTGAAGCAATTCAAGCTGCTGTGGGGCCTTGGGCCTTTTGGAAGTTCTGGGTCTCTCTGACCCAGCTGCAATTTGTTAGGTAATTTTCAGATTGCAAAGGGCCAGGCCTTTCATATGCAAAAGCCTCTGCACACAGCTTGGGTGGGGCGGGGTTTCAAGGGATCAACAGGGCAGAACAAGCAGCTATGGCTGCTCCCCAGTCCTGCCCTAATAGGCCCTGGGTCTCAGTGTCCCGGTAATCACTGCAAGCACCTCTGAGAGAAAGCCGCCCTCAAGTTCTGCCCGATGCCAGTGTCTCCCCCTATGAGTCTGGGTCCCCAGAGACTCACCCGGAACTGGAGTTCAGAGCTTTCGGGAGCTTGAGACTCCCTCCCGATTGAAAAAGACAACCGTGCCCTCAGCTGCCAGCCCTTGCCATGTGCTCCGCGTCCTCAGCTGCCAGCCCTTTCCACGTGCGCCGCGTCCTCAGTTGCCAGCCCTTTCGGCGTGTGCCTCTGTACCTCTGCACTTTACTTCCGCACCTCCTCTGAGTCTCAGTGTGCTTTTCTCTTTCCTTCTAGTTGTAGAATTTCCACTCAGCCAGCCTTCCTGCGGTTCTGGATGATGTCTGTTTTGTCTTTTAGTAGCAGTATTTTTGAAGTGGTTGTGAGAGGCAGCAATTTCCGGTGTTTACCTATGCCGCTATCTTGATTTCTCTCCACGATCTGTTTCTACTGTCACATGGAAGTCTTCTCTCTGTGCCTCTGTTCTTGTTAGATACCAGTCATGTTGGATTAGCCACTGGAAAGGCCTCATCTTAACTTGCCTATATCTGAAAATACTCTAGGGCCAAATAAGGTCACATTCATAGGTCCCAGGCATTAGAACTTCACTCTATATTTAGGAGGGGGACACAATTTCAACCCATCACATAAGACAAGCAATAAACTCTTATCAATTTCAATCTATTGTGTTGGGTTTTGAGATACTAATTAACATTCCTTTCCATAAAAGCAATGGCATGCAACCTTGGCTAATTATTAAAATCACCTGTGAGCTTATAAACATCCCAATTCTCAGCCTGCAGCACAGAACAATTAAATCAAGATCTCTAGAGGTGACGCAGGCATCAGTATATCTGAAAGCTCTTAGGCAGTGATTCCAATTTGTAAGTTTGAAAACTACTGTAATAGACATGGGAGACAACTAAGTAGGGGAAAATCTAGCTTTATTATTGAAGAACACAGTTTCACCCATGAGGTCAAAATAATTTTTCATTTCTTTGCACATAAATTAAACTCAACTTCCGAGTCATTGAACAGTTAGGCAATTGCAGGCTACTCCCTGCAGGGATAGAGCTTGCCCCTGTGGGCTGCTAGCATTTGGCCTGCCAGCAATCCGGTCCTGTGAGTGACAGAAGAAAGGCTAAGCCCAAATAGACAGAGTTTTCAGTCTCAACAATCTCCCATGGAGAGTGTAAGAGGTGGGAAAAGGAATAGAAAGTTACTGTTACTTCACATATTCATTTGTTTTTCTTCTCTAAGAGAAGTAAACATCATTTTCAGTTATGGTTGCAAAAATACAATTAACTGATTATTTTCATTTGCCACAAAATCTTGCTGACCTAAGATTGCGTTTTTCCTCAATATACTAATTTAACTTTGAATGGCTTCTACTTTTTCTACCCACTAGAATCATCCTCTGGTAATACTTCTTACACAATATGGGACATGCTATTTATTTTCACAATGTTTTAAATATCAATTTCTATCAAAGGCAGTTATATAACTGATTCCTTTACTCATTTCTCTATTCAGCACATGTCTCTCCAGTGCTGCAATCTGGGCCAACAGGCACCTTCCTAGTCCCTGCCTTGGACTTTAGATTCTATTACAAAAAAACAAACCAAACAAACAAACAAACAAAAAAACAGAAAATAACAAGCAAACAAATAAGTATTTTAAGTACTGATAAGTGGGAGAAAAGTAAAGCATAATCAAGAACAGAGTGTGACAGGACCCAGGGGAGTATGAGTTAAATATAATCCCTTGGCACTTCCCATACAGTCCTGACCCTTCTGTGTCCTCTACTTACATTAGAATAGAAGAATAAAGACTATGTTTCCTGGACTCCCTTTCAGCTAGCTCACTAGATGTGGTTTAGGTTCTCTCATGGAGATGACCTTGAATAAGATGTGGAGGATTCTGGGAGGTTGAGGCCATTTTCCTGCCCTGGTGGCAACTTTAGTACATGTGAACACATGCACTGCTGGGCACCAGAGTCCACTGTCTCGTACCTGCTTCATGGGTGTGGGGTGGCTATGGTAGCAGCCACAGAGGTAAAAATGGCAGCAGCCATTTCCTGAACTCTACAGTGACATGACCCAAAGCGAGGATTCAATGATGATCCCTCAGTTTCCTTTCCTTCTAATGATTTTGTAAGATCCTAATTTTTAGATTAAATTTCTTTCTGCCTGAAATACCTACAAATATTTCTGTTTCCCCGCAATGAATCAGGGCAGCTATTTTTAAAAGGGTGGCCAGGAAAATCTCTCAGATGAGTGACCTTTGGGTGGAGAAATATCTGAATTAATGTACCTGGATTAATGCAAAGACCAGGGGAAGAGAGCTCGAGACAAGTGGTTCTCAACCTGTGGGTCGCGACCCCTTTGGGGATCGAACGACCCTTTCACAGGGGTCACCAAAGACCACTGGAAAACACATATATAATTACATATTGTTTACAGTAGCAAAATTACAGTTATGAAGTAGCAACGAAAATAATTTTATGGTTGGGGGTCACCACAACATGAGGAACTGTATTAAAGAGTCGCGGCATTAGGAAGGTTGAGAACCACTGGCTTAGAGAGATGGAGTTACATTTATTATTACACACAGGCCCCGAGAAAAATGTCTCTAGAATTCTGGGCAAAGTCACACAGGAAATTTCCTGTATTTATACCATTTTACCCTCTTTGTCTCCCAAATGTGGGGTTTTCCGGTCCCCTTTGCAAGTTCTTAAAGAGCCCCTATGTGCTGGGGCTTTGAGACCTCAACCAAAGGCTTGGCCTGGTGCCAGCACTGATAACTTTGTCTGGGGAAGGTTTAATGGCCTCCCTGAAATGGGAGTAGTCTTATTTTCCTTATTATTTAAGCAAGCATTTACAGACGCCAAATAGCAGGGTTAAAAATTCAAACGGCAGTTTTTATATAAGATGGATGCTTCAATACTGGAGAGAAAAAACAAAGAAGATGGGTTGCTAACATCAAATATATACTAGATGCTACAGGTCACTAAAGATTGTCTTCTTAATTTCATTTGGGTAAATACAGAAATAAGCTTCAAGACTGTGATTTGGGGAACGGAAATTAATTAGTTTTTAAAGATTACCTAAATTTATCCCACTATAATTTGTATTATTATTCCTGTTCATTTTTACTGTTTCTTGTTTCCTTTAACTTTTATTCTTACTCTTTTCAAGAAGGTGAAGCGGCACAGGGAGACTACTGCGATCTTCTCAGGAGATGCAGTCCCAGTACTTGGAGGACCTGGTATGCCCAGTGAGTCAGACCTTAGAAAACCAGTCACCTGACAATAGTGTGGTGAAGGTTCAGGTGCTGAGTGGAGGAGGGAATATAATGGGACATCTGTAATACTTTGAACAATAAAGATAAATTTTAAAATAATTTAAAAATAAAAGTAAATAGCACCATTCATATTAAAAAGGATTATGGAAGCCATAATTTATTTTATTAGGCATTTTATAGACAGTCTTTATAGACAGTCTATTTTTGAATAAAATAGATATTTCCCTAGCACCTTTGCACCCTGGAGCACAACATGTATGTGTGTATGTATGTGTATGTGTGTATGTTTGTGTGTGGCTGCAAACTCCATCGGTGTGGGACTCCAGACCAGTCAGTTTGAACAATACTGGAACTCTTTGTAAAATGCTACTCATACCAAATGTTCACAGTTTGAAATATGATTTTTTTTCCCCTAAGCATATAAAATCAATAAGCAGCTGAATTTAAAATAAGTGCAGCAAAATAGAATGTTACGCCAAAAATTCAGTGGGTCCCTTGGCTGGTGACTGGTTTTGTAAGGTCTGACTCACTGGGCATACAAAGTCCACCAAATACTGTGACTGCATCTCCTAAGGTCGCACTAGTCTCCCTGTGCCACTTCACCTTCTGAATGTTAGGAATGTGTCCCATTGCTACTCTTCCAATTATTCAGACTTCAGCCTCCTGGCCACTCATAAAGCTAAGATAGAGGGAAAAAAAACAAGGAAAGAATAACTGCCTAAATAAAATAACCTCTCAAGTAATGTGACTGTAGTACCTATGTATCAACCACACATGGAGAAGCTATTCACACCTTTAGTGAATACTGATTTTTACAGTCTGAAGACATCACATATAAAATGACTTGTATGTAATTAATAGCTTTATTTCTATTGGAAAAAAAGATGATTGAAGGGTTAAACTTAATATATTCTAAGTTCCAACTAACTTTGAAAATTCAGTAACCCATAAAGGTTGTCTTCCGAATATTGGAATGCGCTAAAAGAGCTTCTGTAGTTTTAGTGGCATTTAAAAAAGTCATAAAATGCCATAAAATGTATTCAATGTCATAACATGGAAAAAAGAGAGATGAGAACAATATTTAGAAATGTCTGTTATTTTAAGAATTCTCTGTTTATAACTGACTCGTACTTGCTGCAATATGATGCTTTGTGCCCTAGCCAGTTTGGCTCAGTGCATAGAGCATTGGCCTGTGGACGGAAAGGTCCTGGGTTCAATTCCTGTCAAGGGCACATACCTGTGTTGAGGGCTCGATCCCCTGTAGGGGGCGTGCAGGAGGCAGCCAATCAATGATTCTTCTCTCATCATTGATGTTTCTTTCTCTCCCTCTCCCCTCCTCTCTGAAATCAATAAAAATATATTTTTTTACAAAAACAACAGTATGATGTTTTGTGTCTCTAAGAATGAAAACTTGTCAATCCCTGATATGTTTTCTTTGGCTTTCCTAATTTCACCAAGCTGCGGGCAAATCTGTGAGACATAAGAAGAGGTAAATAGCAAACTTTTTTTTTTTGATTTGCTAGAATACAAAAAAAAACCAAGGAGGTTTTATCTATCTTCGTCACTGTCATATCTATGACCTACCACATGCTAGCAAATAATATACACTGTACATATTTGTTGAATAAGTAAACTAACTGATTACCTAAAAGGGATGAGAGTTATGGATATTTGAGTTTCAATGTTTTTTAGTAACATTTGCAAGTTTCACCTCTCATCTGACTACTGCTGCTAGTAGTTTGTCTGCATCCTGCAGCACACTAAGCAGGGGCCCTCCCTTCCAAACACTGCTGTTAATTCCAAAGATGGAGCCTCATTTCAGATACTGTTTTGCTTTCAGCTTAAAAGAACTGCTTTCTCGCTAATGGCTACTGAAACCTACAGTACAACCTTCTTGCAAACTGGAGCTGAAGTCTGTCTTCCTAAATTAGCCCTAGACATAGCCATTATATGCGTCTTAGATATGGGCATTTTATAGCTGTCATGTTTTTATTGATGGGATTTAAGGCAAATCCCTTTAATTAATTAATGTTTATATCACTAGAGCAGATAAAACGATTACATTCAGAGTCTTTTCTGTAGTGTCCAGCTATAACTTGAACTTAAGGGAATAATGTGGCAACAACTCAGCCCAATTTTCCTGTGATTGTTTTTTCTCCCCTTCAATTTGGCAAAACTAAACCTAATAGGAAAGCATTAGCTGCCCTTCTGTCATCCCTTCCCCTGGAGCTTGCACTCTGTGAGAGGTAAGCTTTATAATGTACCCCTGCTTCCTACAGACAGCACAGTTCCAGGCTGTGTCCTCCTGGGAAGGTATGAATATTCTTTCTTTGAAACGATATAAAATTTAAACTAACAAAACATATATTCAGAACTGTTGAGTCTTTTACATGTGCACACTTGGTCAAGCTGTGACCAGAAATTTCATTGGAAGTTCCCTCCTCCCTACAGAGGCTTCTCCAGCCACAGTTCCAACAGTGTTTGATTGTATGTGGTGAGGGGTGTCTTTTATTTCCCTTCTAATACCAAACAGTTTTAAATATGACTCAGTGAGAGTCAGCACACCCTGCCTCAATTGAAGAATTTAGATCAGTGCTTTGGCTTCCAAGGGCTGACATAACAAAGTAGCAGAAACTGGGTAGCTGAAAACAGCAGGAATTCGCTGTCTCACATTTCTGGAAGCTGGAAGTCTGAGATGCAGATGATGGCAGAGTAAGGTTCTCTGAATGCCGGAGGGTAGAAGCCTTACTTGCCTACTTAGCTTTTTCAGTTTTAACAAGTTCCTCCCTGCCCTTGCTAATAATCTTCTAGTCACAAAACTGACACTAGGAAGTTATCACTGTCTTTCCTGCTCAAGCATTCTTACTCTAATCCTTTGCAAGGGTCCCATGTCCTCTCTCTTCTGGTTGCAGTCCATTCTTCCATTTCTGCTGTTACACCATTGTTCAGGGCCTCTGCTCCTCACCCAGGCCACCTCAAAGGTTCCCAATCTCATTCCCTCACCTCAGTTTCTCCACCCCACCCCCATGTCTAGGTTCACCTTTACTCTTCCACCTGACTAGTTCCTTTGACACACAGCTCTAATCAAACAACTTCTTGGTGGAAAACTTTGGAAGGTTGTGCTAAAATCCTCTTTTAATTTGCCCATCTGTTTGTTAAATCCTAACAAAATATTAAGAATCTTCGTCTGCAACCAAAGGGAAATATGAGATCATACAAATAAAGGTAATTGTTTGATATTTTAAATTTGTTTTTGGACAAAAATCCAAGGTCTTGTGCTTCTGTCAAAAGAATATAGATGATAATTATCTAATGATTGCTATCGCTTTACTGACAAATGGAACACAGCTCTTTTTTAAATCAATGACACAATGAAGAGCAATAGAACCATGAACTTCTCTCAGTGTTATTGTGGAATAACTAACAAGTAAAACTGTAAGATATTAATGTACGTAAACACTGTGAAAGGATTCCTCCCCAGTTATCACATCCATCACCTCATACATTTATCGTGTGTGTGTGTGTGTGTGTGTGTGTAAACACAGATTTTACTCTTAGCAAATTCAATTACATAAATCAATATTAGCAACTAAAACCACTATGTTATCCATTAGACACTCAGACCTTATCATCTTTGGTTGAAAGTTTGTGTTCTTTTTCCAACCTTTCCCTATTTCCTCCACCTCACCCCACCTCAGCCCTTGGCAACCATTTTTCTACTCTCCGTTTCTAGGATTTAACTTTATTTTTCTAGATTCGACATAGAAGTGATACCATGAAGTATTTGTCTTTCTCTATCTGGCTATTTCACTTAATATAATGCCTTCCAAATTTATCCATGTTATCACAAATGGCAGGATTTCCTCCTTTTTTAAAGCTGGGTAACATCCCATTGCATATATCCATAGTAATGTTTTATAACATAATTCTTTACTCTAAGCTAGGATAAATATTATTTATTTTCTTTCTATAGTACTACACAAATTTCCCGGAAAGGTTTGCCTGCACTTGAAATTCTAACATGCAGAAATACTTGGCATGCTAATCACACATTATATATTAATGTGTAATGTAAAAGACTGGACTATTAAGAGTAAACAAGGGAAGTTTTATAATATCAGTGTCTGCTACAAAGTAGGCACTCAAGAAATTGAGTACCAATAAACACTTCTAATTTTAACATTGATTAAAATACCTAAACTCACTGGGTATTTATTATAGCTGAGGAGAGTTATAAACCTTATTTTGTTTAAGTCTCAAAGCTGTCATATAAGGCAAGTTGTATATTACTCCCATTATACAAGCATGGAAAATGATACACAGGGAGGTTAAATAACACACACACACACACACACACACACACACACACTCTCTCTCTCTCTCTCTCTCTCTCTCTCTCTCTCTCTCTCTCTCTCTCTCTTTTTTTGTCAAGGCCTCATCTTTCCTGGTCTAAGAAAAGACGACAGCCCTAACCAGTTTGGCTCAGTGAATAGAGCATCGGCCTGAGGACTCAAGGGTCCCAGGTTCGATTCTGGTCAAGGGCATGGACCTTGGTTGCGGGCACATCCCCAGTGGGGAGTGTGCAGGAGGCAGCTGATCGATGTTTCTCTCTCATCGATGTTTCTAACTCTCTATCCCTCTCCCTTCCCTTCCTCTCTATAAAAAAAAAATCAATAAAATATATATTTTTTAAAAAAAAGGAAAGAAAAGATGACAGAAGAGATCTTTGAAAAGATGAAGGGTTAAGACTTATATCTAACTCTCCAGCCTGAGAGGATAGCTACAGAATAAGATAAATTTCATTCAATGACATTAGACTAGTAATACACTAATCACACCACTGCTCGATGAAGAACTTACCACTAGAATTCTAGTGAACCAAAAAACGTTGAACAGCAAATTAGATAATTTACAACTAAACAGCAACCTCCAGATAGAGAAAAATGTATGCTATTATTCTTATTTTCTACTTTCAGTTTGAAATGGCACAAATAAGCTAGACTTCTGGAAACAATCAAAACTATCTCATACTTTCCTCTGTATTTTTCCTAAAAATGGATTGCTTAGTGGAGAATTAGAAGCTGTTACACATTTTGCACATATTTCTGAGGCTTGTAATACAGAGACTTAGGAGTATTTTATTTTTTACCTGTCCCATTTTTCCCAAGTCCCTTTTTCCCAGAAATATTTATAGTAACAGACATGAAGCACCAAGACTTTGCTTTCATCCTAATCGTTTTCATCATTTGCCACCATTTATTTGGATGAGAAGATAAATCACATTTTAGAAATGTATATATGTGTGTATGTGTATGAATTAAGTATGAGTTGATGTCCTATATTTACTAGGGAAGAGACAATATCCTGAGATTGTCAACCCATCTTGTAACAAAAAAACATTAATTTGATATTCAAAAATTCTGCAGTTTTCTAGTCAAACTTTCCTGAAATACCCCACTCTTACCATTAAGTTTCTCTTGACTCTAATAATTAGGTAAATAGCATGACTTTCTGGTGATCCATGCTAACCTATTTGTAGGGGAGCATATACCTATATTTGAAAGTCTATGATTATGACATCTGAATACAATCAGCTGTGACTAAATTTAAGGAAGAAAAATGTGTTAGTCTTCTTCACCAACTTGGAAATAAAAATGTTTTCGATGTCTTTTCTGGGTTTACTAGAAACTCCCTAGGGCAGAATCCTTGCAGCTTATAAAAAAGTGATCCTAATGGATGTTGATACCTATTGAATAAAAACACCAGGGATTCAATCAGAGAGTAAATAACTGTCAATACTGCTAAAAGGAAGAATGGGCATTTAAAGTAGGCAACATAGTTTGAGAAAACCTGATGAGGAAAAAAAACCTATTTTTTTCCTCAAAATTCTTAATTTAGATTTCATTTTAGTCAACAAACTCTTTGTCCATCATCCCCGCTCCTAGGTAATTCTTTTTATCCTCCTTTCTTTCTCTCTTTTGTAAACAATGGGATTCATATTAGCATTTTTGCTTCTCAGGAAAAAAAAAAGGAATTGGTTTTAAAAATATAAATTACTAAGCTTTAGAGTACTGCCCAACAATAAACATATACTAATAACATTAAGGCCTTTAAGTGCCCTCTGGAGACCCAGGCTAACTTGGGAATCTTTTCATCTCTGACGTAAAACTTGGCTGCTTCAGTTTCCCAGAGAGGTTGATTACTAAAAATGGGGGGGAAGAAGAGAGCACTATGCCCTGGTCTGCTTGAGCATGCACTGGTGAGACTCTCACGGGGTTATTTCTAATAGTCTGACGCTTGAAGACAAGAGCAATATTTTCTGAGTTAGAAATAGGAAATGACACATAATATGAATTATTTATGCCTTAAGTTACCAATTTTAGTTTGTGGGAGCTATAAACAGTGTCTTCTTATTTTAAGTGAATTAGCACTTGCAAAAATGGGAATGTGATTAATATTGATGGAAAATACCAGCACATCTGATTTATCACATCCAAAGAGATCTAACTTTGTATCTATGCCACAGGACAGTCTCATCCTAAGGGTAACTTAAATGTTAGAGATAAACATGGAAAACTCATCAGAGACAAGAAGGGTGAGGACATGTTAAATTTTTTAAAGTTCAAAGAAACCCCAGAGAGGAAATTGATTTAGACATTCTCTATTAGACACCATCAGCCAACTTCTGCCGGAACAGTATGTGGTCAAGCATGGGATTCTCACACCGTCCCCCAAGGAGTTTGGTCTTTGCAATGTTGTTCTATTAAAGAAAGCAGGGGGAGAGGGGATGCAATGCCTTTCTGTGATTTTAAAATATCCTTAAAGGTAAGCCAAAGATTTATGTGGGGTTTTTTTTTTTTTAAAGAGAAAGGGAAATTAATAATGAATATGGATCCTCTCTACACCAAATTATTTTTTAATATAATTACAGTGCATGAGGTTTATGCACTTAGTCATTCACTGACAATAGAGGGTGCCTTTTTTTCTTATTCAAATTTTAAAAATCATATTTTCCTTAACAGAAGTAACTTGGCAGACATTCTATCTGAGAAGACATTTTTATATCAATTTACAGCTTGTAAAACTAAACTAAAAAGAGGTTAAATGCCTTGTCCCAAAAGAATACCAAATTAGTTACAGTGTCAGAGACAGAAACCAATTCTCATAATTCTCTCTCTAGTGTCACAGTTCACACTGAAAGTCTAAATTATTAAAAATAGTTCTAAGGAAGAAATATACTTATGGGGATTTTAAAGTTGAAATAGGACAATTACCCCTGTGTTAACCTATAGTTAGTTGAACAAGAACTTGATTCTCATTTAAATTAAGCTATAATTAAAAAATAAAGATATACATTCCTTCTACAGAAGGGTATAATAAACTTGTTTAAACATTAGCTTTAAAACACAGTTTGTAAAAATTAAAATAGCAAACCCAAAGCACAAATGTGTAATATCTGCAATGATTAATCACCCTAGTGTGTTAAGACTTACAAAAGGCATTACTTCTAATATGAGCTCATTGCCATTTTATAGATGAGAAAAAAATGAATCTCAAGAAAAAAAATTAAATGAATATCCTAAAGTCAACCTGCTGAAGAATAACATACTTGTGACTTGAACCTGTTCTTCTGATTTTGTTTGGTGCTCTTATTGAGTAGATTATTCACTTACTTGTGTTATAATTATCATCATACAGTCAATAAGACTTACTGATAAATAATATATCAATCATCAAGGTAATTTATGTGGAGATAATATTTGAAATTTGGCAATATTTATTTAATCTATAACCATAGCAAAATTTTTTAAAAAACTTCATTCACACAACAATGTAAATCTTGAACAGTTATAGAAGCAATATTTCTAAAGGAAAATGAATTATGAGTGGAGTCACCGTTTATTGACCACTGTTTGCTATATGCCAGGTCATAGCCTCACAGGATTCGCCAGCCCCATCTGCTTTGTCTTAGGAGGCACAACTCTCATCAGGACTTAAAACTGATTTATCTTCTCAGAAAGAGGATACACCTTGGCATAGGAACATTAGAAGTTATCACCAGGGAATCTGATCCACAGGAGGCATCAAGTCTTAAATGGGCAAATGATTCCTAAGTTGAGAATCTAAGGTCAGAACCTTGGCAGGCTGGCAAGGCTTCAGCAGATTTGAGCAACATCATACTTCTTATTCAATGAGATAGAAACATGAAGTGGATTGGTTCACTGAGAGCTACTCTGAACAGTTATTATTAAAAGATATATTATATATGTGTGTGTGTGTGTGTGTATATATATATATATATATCCATTTTTTACTTAGCTATATATTTATATCCATTTGCAATCTTCAGATTGTCAGGCCAAAGACTTTTGGGGAGCTAAACATATGTGATCAGACTCAAGCTACCTTTTTTTTTTGCATAAACCATAATTATAATGTATTATCTAAGATTTCTAGTTTATGGTTCCTAGAAGTGAAGCAAGAGCATCAAGACCCTTAAATACAAACTGAATGAAGAATCCCTCTAGATTTTGGATCTTATTATTTCACTTCCCTTATTTTAGAGTTGTCTAGCATACATGCCTAATTTGAAAGCATTTGTTGTTTTCCAAGGCATTAAACTTAATTTTCATCGTTACTGCAACTCTTTTTCAATTCATAATTTATCATACTCTATAATATCTAAATTACATAATTACAAGAACAATGAGCAATTCAAGTGGTATAAGTAGGTTAAATTGCTAACATAGTGACTTTCTTTAAGGCTGGTAGGAGCTGAAATGCACAGGTATGCTCAGAAGTTACATACTAGTAGCCAGCATTCAGTATATGTACATGGGAATCTGTCAGTATTGGGCAAAGGGAAAGAAAAACATCCAACTAGTCTGAATGAAGGACTCAACACATGATGACCAAGGAAAGATACCACAAAGTAATTATTTCAGTAGGGAAATTCAGTAGTGTACAATCTCCTAACAAGGTCAATTCAGAACGATTTCAGCTTTCCTGGATAGAACAGAGTTAGCTAAAGGACTTCTGATTTCCCTGAAAGAAAAATGGTTCTCATTCTTAAGGCTGAAAACTTATTTTGGTAAGCTTGCCAAAATAATCACCTGCATTCATCAGAAATATGCTTGGGGAGCTTTCACAGCTTAAGCTTATCTCTTATGCTTTCCTTTGAAAAACATGTTCGTTTATAAACACTGTATTTATACTGAGTCCATAAATAATAACACTGTTGTGACTATATTTAGAAATGTTTGCTATGTTTGAAAATACCAGAATAGCAACATAATATATTTGCAGAGATATTACTCAAAAAATCTTTATGGAACGTAAAACCTATTCTTGTGTTTACCAGTTCAGTAAATTAAATATTAATCATCTTTTCTACCATGCATCCTTAAAGCTTTTCTACATCACAAAAATTCCACATGGCAGAAGTTTTTAGGTAACAAATTCTTAAACAAAATGTTCAATGTTTTATCATCTAAAAAATTCTATAAGGAAGCTGGCAGTCATCCTAAAAGTTTTCTAATAAAAATATTTTTCTTCTATGATATGATTCATAAAAGCCGTGTCTCTATTTTCAAAAAAGCAATCAATTAAGCATTATATATATATAGACATATAGATATGTCTCTCTCTCTCTCTCTCTCTCTCTCTATATATATATATATATATATATATATATATATAGTATTCCAGTTCTTCCTTAATGCTTTGAAAGATCTTGTTGTTTTTAAATTTTAATAAATTAAAAGACTGTATATATTTAATTTTTCATCTGTCAACCTATTTATTGGCATTTTTAAATGACCTCTTAAAAATCTGTCTAACTAGGTGGAATCTACCAATTTAGAGCTATTTTTAATTGAAGTAAAAGCCAAAATATGTATTTTTCTACTTTGTTTTAAATTTTCCTTAGAAAGTCATTAAGTTCAATTTCTACTATATCAATTGTATTGCTTTATACAATTCAAAGTAAAACCAATTTCAAAGCACATAATAGTATTTTGGATTTACGCAATATAGAAGCTTAACTGTACAAAATGTTAAATAAATGTCATGACTGTGTCTTGTTTGATTTTTTTTAACGTTTGTATAAGTACAGTCAAACAAAGGCATTCACTTAACAAGCATTAAGTGAAAAAAACACTGTTTAAGTGTATAAACTGTATTAATTTTACTGGATATCTTATAATAAAGGGTGACTTTTAGCAATGTCTTCTAACTGCTATATTCAAGGGATTATTTGAAGCATGTTTTTACCTGAACTTTTTGTGATGTTTAATGTTGTTCATAACACCTTCCCTGAAGTATTGGCATCCCTTTCTTCTAATTTTGTGACCTGCTCTTCGTTATTTGCTTATGCTTCTAACTATTCATTCTCATTTCCCACTGTTGATCCTCTTCCCAGTCTACACCTCAAACTGCTGCTGCTCTTAAGAGTTCCTTCGATCCTTGAACTTTTCTCTTCTATGATTTACTTAGATGACCTTACGCATCTTCATGGCTTCATTCACCACAACTTCGATATTAGTTATCTCCAGCTTCTTCTCCAGAATATTATTCTCAACTCCCTATCACATAATTCAATTATCTCATTCAAATAGGTCTAAGGCAGTGGTCAGCAAACTCATTAGTCAACAGAGCCAAATATCAACAGTACAACGATTGAAATTTCTTTTGAGAGCCAAATTTTTTAAACTTAAACTATATACATAGGTACATTGTTATTAACTTAATTAGGGTACTCCTAAGGCTTAGGAAGAGCCACACTCAAGGGGCCAACGAGCCGATGTGGCTCTCGAGCCCCAGTTTGCTGACCTGGGGGGGGGGGTGCCTCTCATAACACTGCCTAATTCATAGGGTTGATAAGTACAAATATTTATTTCTTGTGTATGGCTCTGTATGGCCTGATTATGTTGAGATGTGAACCATTATGGGATATCTGAAAAAATAAATCCCAAATTCTGATGTTCTCATGGTAGAGAACAGGAGAGCAGGAGTCATGGGAAGTGAAAATATGTCTCTTAAGGCCTCTGCTTAGAACTAGCAAATTAAAACTCTCTCTCATTTCATTAGTTCAAGAAATTCACAGGGCCAAGACCAAAATTGGTAGTGCAGGGAAGTATTAAGGCATGGCAAAAAACAGATAAGAACTGAAAAATTTAAACAAATTAGTCTTTCAAACAATTATATCCAAAAGTAGTAGATTCAAATTAATAATAATTACCTTTCCAAAAGACCTTATTGTCATCGTGTGACTCCTATTTTACCGTTACCATTTTCACTGTTACCATATTCCCCGTCGCCCAAGCTGAAAAGCTAAAAATTATTCTCTATTCCTCCATTCACTTCACAGTAACTCAGTCAATGCCCCTTGCTACTTGTAGCTCCTAAACACTCATTGTGAAGGTTCATTCCTTCCATCCCCTAACCGCTGTGCTATTTCAGGATCTTCTCTTTGCTCACCAGACAATAGGAATTACCTTTGTTACATTTGAAAGAATCTGCTATAACAGACTAACCTCCAAACCTCAGTAGTTTAACACAACAGAAATTAATTTTTCACTCATAAAATATCCAAAATAGGTATTCTAGGTGGCATTCCTCCAAATAATGACCCAAAGATTCAGACAACTTCTACTGAGTCACTCCACCACCTTCAGATATCACTTCCTACAGATAAAGAATATGAGGATTGCATGTTGATGGGTCTTATGTGCCAGACCTAGAAGTGACATTATTATTTCTATCCACTCTCCTCTGGGCAGCACTTATCATATGGCTTAGCCCACCTTTAATAGACAGGAATATACAATCTAATAGTGTGCTCAGCAGGAACAGAAAATGGGTTCGGTGAACCGCTAACCAGTTTCTGCTACAATCTTATAGTTGATCTCTTTGCCAGTAGAAATGACCAGAGAGGTCAGAAGAATGTTTCTAAAGCATAAACTTGATTATGTTATTCTTCAGCTAAAAACCTCTTCATAATTCTACAATGACTGAAAATAAATATTTAAATCCTCATTTGGGCTCAGACAGCATGGCTCAGTGGTTGAGTGTGGACCTATGAACCAGGAGGTCATGGTCTGATTCTCCATAGGGCACATGCCTGGGTTGCGGGCTTGATCCCCAGTAAGGGGCGTGCAGGGGGCAGCAGATCAATGATTCTCATCATTGATGTTTCTATCTCTCTCTCCCTCTCTGATCTTCTCTGAAATCAATAAAAAACATGTATTTTAAAAAAATCTTCACTTGGATCAGGAATAATTTTTGAAGTGTTGGTCTTGATTCTGACCTAGCGATCCATAAGATGCTACATATAAGAGTCCCCAAGCTCCACATACTGCAAAAGGTCACAGGCATGCTGACCTTTCCCCCACTCTCTCCAATCCAGAGAGGAAGATCAGACAAGATACTTCTCTCTGTCATCTGAAAATGTTGGAGAGGCGTTTCTGACCAATTTATGCTTTGAACATTCTCATAAAAAATTCATGAGTAGCTAAATGCTTCCTAGCCAATAACCAAGTTCAGTCTCTAACTTAAATTCTCATAGAGTTATTCTTCTCTTTTTTTAAGTATGAAATTCAGGTCTTCTGGAGCACATAGAAAATTGAGAAAAATAAAATTTTATCAACATGTGGCACATATGTTTATTTTCATTAATCATTTACTTACTAAGCTATTTATTCACAAATATTTATCTGGTATTTAGTAAGTGCCAAGCATAAAGAACAAACATGATGCAGAGGAAGAAAGGCAGATTGAGATAATTATGCAACATGCCAAGGACTGTATTAAACAGGCAAACAGGTCTGAGGTATTCTTTTCCTTAAGTGGCTAATATCTGTCTGAGATAAAGTTAAGATGTAGAAGGGATAGTGGTGATTAATCGTATTGTTACCCTGAGTCATATTGATGTAACTATGCCTATGCATAAAGATACTCCTTTTCACTTCTAAATTGCTCTGTCAATACAATGAATGAAAGCTTAGAGAAAAATCTATAGAAGTGCAAAATCAAGACAAAATAACAGTATTATGAATGTGGATCTTTGATTCCACAGAATTGTAACATATTACTAAAAGCTCTTTTTCAATCAAATGGGACATTACAGACCATTTAGGCCAGCTCAGAAGGTAATGTCTTAAATTGGATACCTAAAAACTATATAATGTAAACTTTGGAACTAAACTCCAGTTCTCTCTTCTCCATTGATGATTTTTCACATGATCCATACTGGGGTAAATTGACAAATCACAGACTGAATTATATATTAGCTATATACTTAAGGTATTTTCTTTAGCTAGTAACAATAATGTAAACCAAAATTACTAAAGGATGATTTTATTTAGCTTAACAGCACATCCAAAAAAATTTATTAAAGTTATTTAATGCAATGAAAAAGTATTACAATAATAAGCATTTCCTACATGTTCTTCTGCTAATTGTTGGTTGATTAAGTTCTCTAAAGTATTAGGAAATTCTAATAGTATTAACTTAAAATTTTTCATGTACTTTACAATCTAAATAATTGAATTTCCGTGAATATAATATTTTTAAATTTAAGATTTAAAGTTATAAGAATACTTTCCAGTGTCACTACTAATAAAATGTTACATATATACACATTATAGCAGTATATTTGCTACCTACCAAATTATTTGCCAATGTTGTATAAGTTACTAAAATTTAATCCCACAGAAGGTAATATGGACCCATAGGTTTATTTAATTGGAATATGGGTGGCAAAGAATGTTAAGAAATGCAGACAGTTGTGTTTAAGTATAGCAGTAAGATATTATTATGTATAAGATAAAAAGAATTTTAAGAAATTGGTTTGATACCCATATATTTATTCAAGTAGAATAACTGAACATCTATAAGAATAAAATAACTACCTAAAAACACTTTTTAAAATGTAGTTATAAAACGTGTGAAACAAGAGACTTATACTCAGGCAGTTATCTCAGCTTTTACCTCACCTTTCAGCTCCAATTCATCCATCTTTATAACACTGCCAGGTTTCCAAAAACTTTCATTTTAATATATAACTCCTCTGCCTAAAATCCTTTAATCGCCTATTCCCCACATGGCAAAATGCATATTTTCTATCCTAACACATAAAATCCCATATACTGGTAACCTTAACCTCTATCACCAGCACCTTTCATGTTGAAGCAGTTGTTGACTCTACCTTACTTATACTTCCCACCCAATCTACTCCACCTTGTCGGTCCTGCAGGAACTCAACATACTGAATCCTGCCTCCATGACTTTCCTCTGGCCTGATGCTCACCTCATCAGGAGCAATCCTCATGCTCTTCAGCCACAGCCATATTGTGTCTTTCTATGAAGGCTCTGCTTCCTGGAAGCCCCTCTGACCACATTGCTGAATTATTTTATTTTTTCCTGAATTATTTTAATAATGTTATACATAATTTTGTTATTTTCAGCCATCATACATCTCTAACCTGGTGGATATCTCACCTGTTTGGGAAAGAACGTCTTTTACTCTGTTTAGTATCTTGAAATGTGCGTTAGAGAGCACTGTGAATATAATGGTCACTTAATAAATAGACACTACTTGAAAAATATGTTTTTAGAAAGCAGCCTATCTTCAGCACAATAAAGTAATGGCCAGAGGAATAAAGTAATCCTCTTAGCTGTGAATTCTACAATTAAAATTCAGAGTTTATTTTCTGAGTTGCAATCTAAGTTCTCATCTCCCCATATGGAAAACTATTCCCCACATGGCAAAATAAAAGACATGAAACCAGGGAGCAGGCCAAAAATAGGAGTTGCTATAATAGCCCATAAATTGAACCTAAACCTAAAACGAACACATTGGTGAGAAAATCCTCTGTATCTTACATTCAATCTAAAAAAGAGAGATAAAGTCTAAGACACTGGGATTACTGGCACAAAAAACAGGGTAAAAGACACAAACATATGGACGATCTGTAGGTTTTTCCAGATCTCTGGGTTGGTGCACACACAATGCAGTATATAGATAGATGATGTGCTGTAGAGTTGTGTATCTGAAACCTATATAATTTTGCTAACCTATATAAAATGTGACCCCAATAAATTCAATAAAAAAGCAAAATAGCTAAACTGCTATATCAAATGATTTATAAAATTTTGCATGTAAATTTGAATTCAGCTTTTTAAATTAAAGCAGTATAAGCAAATATTTTAAAACACTAAATAGTATAAAGGAAGAGCTACCTTTTCCACACTGCTTCACTGCCTTCCTGTACCCCAAGTGTAATCACATCTATCCATTTCTCTTTAAATTTTTCTAGTGGTCATTTCCAACATTCTGCGGTTCTCCTCCTATTTATGGATTTATAAATTTTCAACTTTATATATTAGCATTCTAATATGAAAAATGAGGTTTTCTTCACTTATAAGGATGTCCCCACCTCCCTTCCCTCTCTCCTTCAAATTTGACAATATTGCAATACAGTGTATAACTGGTTACTTCTGAAAATTTTAAAATCTATTCAATTTCATATTTCCAGTTATATTGGCCGTACATTTTTGTCTATTTTTTAAAGTGAGGACATGATTTTCTAAGTGTGTTTAAAATAAGATATTCAAACTGACATGTGGAAAGATGCCTTAAGATGAGTTGAATATAGAAAACTATGTCAAAGGTATCCTAACAGTAGTACATTTGTATTCTGATTTTGAGAAAATGGCTTTTAAAGTAATGCAATGAAGAAAGATTGATATTAGCCATGAAAAATTATAACTTTATAGCTATCAGAGTATGAGACAAAAACAGGACAATAACTCATATCTCTCTAATTTTTATCATTACTTTTAATGGGAAGAAGCTATAGCTCTGCTTTCTCTTTGAAAAGTCCATCAATTACAGTGAGTTCATATATAAGACACACTAAATATTAGACTTTTGGTTATCCTCTTTTCAAATTGCTAATCTAGTATTCAGCAGAAAATAAACATAAAACAATCAGAAATAGATTTAAGCCTATACAATTTGTGGGAGTAGGTTTATTTTGTGGGAGATAATATGATGCTGGATCAACAAAGTGGGCAACCATATGAATATTACAAAGAAAAGGAAATAGTGAGGAAGCGATCAACACTTTTATTTCATCAGTTACTTATAACAATTTGTGATAAACTTGAATGAAAAGTCACTAAGCAATTTCTACGCTTCTAAAAAGTGGAAAACCTGTTATGTAAATCATCACCTGATTTTAAAGTTAAATGTGTGAAAATACACATTACCAGTTTTCTAGAAGACCATGCTAACGCTATCTTTGGGAAAAATGTAGCATGATAGCAGTATGAGTTTGGTTATTTTTAAAACCCCAAATGGGGGTGGGGTGCAGAAATTAAATGGATGTTGTAAAATTTTACCCAAATTATAAACAGAGTAGGAGAGAAATCATACACGATGATTTCCAAGAAGCAAACTCTGAAATGTAATGTTCAAGAAGTACACTACCTTTACCGCATCCTCTAAGAACGCGAAGGGAGGGAAGACGGCAGCGTAGGAGGCCCCCCCTCCCCCTCCGCCGCCCCTATATTCCTGGGGACACGTTCCAAGACCTCCTGGATGCCTGAGACAGCAGAGAGCACCAAACCCTATGTATACTTTGTTTCTTCCTACATATAAACACCTATGGTAAAGTTTAATTTCTAAATTAGGCACAGCAAGAGATTAAAAATAACTGACAATAACATAGGACAATTCTAATATACTGTAATAAACGTTATGTGAATGCGGCCTCTCTGTCCAAATACGCGTGTGCTGTACTCACCTTTGCACGGGAGGGCTCCGGCTTCTCTTCGGCGTCTCCCGCGGCAGGAGGCCTGCGCCCCGGGCCATGACTAAGGAAAATGGGGGTGACCCACACCAGCACCGAAACGCCAGGACGCCCACCTGATCACCTGCCCAGCAGCTAAGGGACCGACAGGGGGGAGCGTGGACGGCAGGAGACGCAAACAGCGCAGGCACGCAAACGGCGTCCACGCACAGACGGCGTCCACACGCAAACAGCGCAGACACGCAAACAGCACGGGCACGCAAACGGCGTCCACGCACAGACGGCGTCCACACGCAAACAGCGCAGACACGCACAGACAGCGTCCACGCACAGACGGCGTCCACGCGCAGACGGCGTCCACACGGAGACGGCGCGGACACGCAGACGGCGCCCACACGCTGGACGGATGGTACACGTCTGGGCTGTGCCTGTGGGACTCGGGAAATTGCGTCTCACTGTTGAAAAGGGCAGTGGCCCCGGCCGGGAGGCTGGGTTGCTTAGCGTGTCTTCCTGACACTCCAAGGTTCCCGGTTGGTCTCCAGGCTGGGCACATACACGAATCAACCCCCACCCCCTCTTCTCGCTCTTTCTCTCTCAAATTAAAAAACAAAACAAGACACTTGACAGCAAAGAGTTGCTTATATCTGAACCACGTGTGGTCCCTGGAGACACACTGCACTCCTAATGGCCTCCAGTCCTCTGCGGTCAGGCGTCGCTGGTACCACCGAGCAGCCGCTGCCTGGCTCCCACCTGCCTCGGTCCCAGGATCCTGCCACGCCCCGCCGCTGCTGTCAGGGAACCTCCCTCGGAGATCGTGCCTGTGCCATCAGCCCTGGCTACAGGCGATGGCCATCACTGAGCTCTTCAATAGCGATGCTCCCGCATCATCCCGTTCTGCGGTGGCAAGCAGAATGTCGGGTCTTCTGCTAGGAAACCTTCCCCAGCCCCATATGATATACCCATTTTGTCATATGGGCTTATTTAAGCTTTTGGACCTCTCTGTTTATTGTCTCCCATGACCATTCTCACATTTCTCCTTGATTTGGCATGGGCTAACGCTTGCTCCAAGCTGCTAAGATCTGTTCAAGAAGTGTTAGCACCATCTCTCACCCAGTCTGTTACGTCCCATAAACACCACCCCCCCCCCCAAAAAAAAAAAATGTTTCCTTAAAAAAATAAGTAAATAAATAAAATAAACGTTTCCTTATAGAGCCGACCTTGATCCAAGACTCCACTGTCGAGTCCCAAATGGCCTCTCCACTTCCTGCCAAGAGGTGATGACCAGGTCCTGCAGCTCCTCTGGAGCTCCATTCCGTCCTCTTTCAGCAAACTCAGCCCTTCGCCAATCCGGTGACATCATGACTCACCTTACTGGCCTAGTGGCCCTGAGGAGGGATGGGAAGGATCCCGGGAATGGCCTGAAATGGCCATTTTGTGTAAGCACGGATCCTTGGTTATTCTTTTTGTGATGCAAGTGCCTGGCTTAAGGTTTGGTTGTGAGGCCTCCACTTCAAAGAGACACCCATTTCAAAGCAGTCAGTCATACACTTAAAGTGAGACTGCCTTGGATAAACACACTGCCAGCCACACACCCTTCCCCCAACCCCCAAGGCTATTACTATTACTATTTGGTCTACTTGTCTGTTCCCTTGTTTTCTCTTCCCATGCTTTAATTTTCCACTCATGTTTTAAATTCACTAATAAAGAGTGAGCTGGAGAAACACTACACTCCCACTCTTGAACCCAATAAAAATAGAACCCAGACCTGCATGCAGTTGCTCTGCGCCCCTTCCCCCCTACCACCGATCTCCCCCCCCCCCCCCCACACACACACACACACACATTATTTGCCTTGTATTCACAGGGTCTGTAAGTAATAAGGGTTATTGCTGAAGGGCATGTTAGAGTCATAAGAACCACAAGCGCTGGTCCAGTCCCATCTTTGGGATGGAAAGAGAAGCTGTTGGTGGAAAGCTCCCAGGGGCCAGGTAAAGCAACAGGCATTTCTGATGGATAGACTGAGAGCCTCACAAAACAATAAGTTGGGCATTGCCTTCAAGCAATTGCGGCTAAGGGAGAGGAGCGGGCTGCACCTCTAGGCTCAAAGGTTCAGAAGAAGCAGAGAGATTCACAATTTTCATGTTCATCACTCGGACATCCTCACACAAAGTTTATAGTTTGAGAATTTAACCTTATAGATAGCTTTATAACCCTTATAACCGTATGTGTATATGATATACTTTTATTAAGTCTTGAATCTAGTCACCAGCTTTCTGGGTCCCCTGCCTGCTCCCTTTATCATTCCGAACTCAGGTTCGGCTGCCTGCCACCCAAAAAGGCAAGTGCTGGTACGAGGAAGTTGATTTATTCAAGAGCTGGCAGCCTGAAAAGATAGCAAAGGCCATCTTAACATCTCAGTACAGACAGGGGTTTTGTGAGGGGGGTGAGGAGGGAGAGGCAGAACAAAGGAAACAGAAGGGAGAGAGGGGGCTGTGGGCTCTTCCTTGAGGGTGCGAGTCAGCACAGTCTGCTCCAATATTTTACATAGAAAGGGAACAAGTCTCTTAAAACTGCAATGTCTCCAGGCATGGGGCTGCTTCCTTTAGGTTAGCTTCTAGAATCCTTTAAGCAAACAGGCTGTTTATGTGAATTTACAAGTCGTCATTTACAGAAACAGTGTTTTTTTAAAAAAATGATGGGGTGGGTTACATTCTGCTGCCAAGGAGGCCTCCTTCCTGTCTTCCATTGTCAACCTTTAATTAATAGTTAGCTGTCTTCAGCTTTTCATTGTCTCTCTCCAGAGCATCAATTATCTCTAGCAAAAATCATCCAATTTCATGGTCCTTTTATTTGCTTTTTTCTCCATAATTCTAAGATTGCTCCCACGAACTTTTCCCACTGATCTATCATCCCAAACTTTGTGAAAGCTTTAACAATTCCACTGCTGCCTGTGCCAAAACCTATTTGTTGTCCACAGATACCCTCATTGTGATGGGGGCCTCACTGACAGGGAGCCAATGAGTGCTGCAGTTCTCCATTCTCATTACCGAGTCTGCTTTCTCAGACTGCAGGTTGGGTTCCCCAGAAAGCAGAGTCTGAGGTGAGGAATACTGTGCCAGAAGTTTACTGGGCAAAAGTACTCCTGGGACCAGCAACTCTTGGGAAAGACAGAAAGCAGGAAGAAGTGGGGCAGCTGGGCACTCACAACGAGGCTGCAACCATCCTTGTAGGGAGTGCTGGCGTCGAGAGGACCCTTCAGAAAAGTCCTGCTGCTGAATGTCTAGTTTCAATAAAACCCAAGTAAATGAATGTGGAACATTACCTGCCACAAAGCAAACAATTGTGCCACTTTCTCATTGAGAAAGAAGCCTTCCTCCATTGAGGATTTGTCCTGTCCTAGAAATTATAGCACTTAACATGATGCCAAATTACATTTCTCTTCCACTAGGCTTATTTGTACCAACAGGAGGTGTTGATATATTCACATAGAAAAAGGAAACTCATTCTTACATCTTAGAATTCATGCCAGTCCCTCTCTGTGGGATGAAGAAAGTAAAATGTCTGAGGAAAGCCTTTTGTAACACATTACCAGTTAGAGGCACCAGGTAAAACATACCAAGTGGTAAGTAATTATCCAGTGAACAAAAGATGACCACCAGGCACTGAAGGCAGCGTGCCGATTTTATGATTGTAGCTATTCATTCATATTGAGCAACAAAATCCCTCAAGATTGAGTAGTTCGTATGGAGTAATTTTTCCCATTCTTGATTGCCAATAAAGTTGTTATTTTAAATATAGCTTTTAAAACTAGTTGTTTCTAAATTCTTCAAGGCTTGAGCAATTGTGTTGCTTGAAATCCATATGTAACATTCAATAGCGTTCTTTGAGTGCTGTTGGTATTTCAGATCACATCAGAGAAGAATATCAGATGACCAGAATATAGACCAGTGGTTCTCAGCTTGCGGCGATTTTGCCCCCTGAGAACATTTTGCAGTGCCTAGAGACATGTTAGTTGTCGCACATGGTCGAGGAGATGCTACTAACATCTAGTGAGTAGAGGCTGAAAGGCTCCTAAATAAATACCCTACACAGGACACCCCCACAGCAAAGAATTATCCAGCCTCACTATCACTGCTGAGCTTAGAGAAACCCTGATATCCACCAAAGTGCTTTTTTCAGGTTAAGCCACTCACCAAATATAAGGAAGTACATTCTTCTTATGAGAGTAAGAGATTGCACTGTAGCTTCAGTTTAAAATTAGTTTAACATATATAAGCAACATAGATTTATGAGGGAATTATAACAAAATTTCACCTAAAATTTTGTCTAGAAATGTTTTACTTGTGGGCAAGGCAAATCGTGCATTACAGCAATGTGGAATTAAAATCACAGTGGATTTTGCTTTCGTTTCTTTTAGTCTAAGGACTGAAATAGTCCCATAATAATTTCTTGTTATCGTAGTTGAAACTACATAGCATATTTTGAAGTCCTTTACTTCCCCAGGGCTGGGTATTGTGCAAGATATTGCTATGCTTGCTATTTGGACCCTTTAAATGTATTCAAATGGTTCCTAGAACCTGCTACACTGTAATTCTTCCTGTAGTGACAGCCTTTGTATCTCTCTGTGCATCTCCATTCATCAACAAGTGTCTTAGCCCAACTTTGTGATTTCAGTGTTTCGAGTTCACAAATATAAGCCGAACATCTGCTCCATTCTGTAACCAAAGAATTCTCTGATGAAGGGACAACTCAGAGACTGACTACCATTACTGAGCTTCCTAACAGCCACTCGCTAGGGCCCTTTCAATAAACAGAGTTACATATTGTGCTCATAACAAGAAGTGATATTTCTCCTGGGAGATGAACACAACAGATAAGTGGAGTCATCTGTTTCCATTATGTTTCATTAGTAGCAAATTTCCTTAACGTTTACATCAATAAGACACTTAAAAAGGAAAACAAGAAGAGAAACACAAGGGAAAAATTTGTATAATGTGACTCACTATACATACAATTCCCAGTATTTGTAGTTAATTATTAATTAATTCATTAATGACAGTAGGCAATAAAACATTCTATGTTGTGGAGAAATAATATTACTTTATCTACATATAAGAAATTTTTATAGAATAGAAAACTAAATGAGCTTCTGCATTTCTTCTCTAGTGAAAAACCATAATAAAATAACAGTAAAACTAACAACATGTTAATTTCTACATAGGTTTTCCAGGCACTCTTATTTCATACTAAATGGTATAATATCTGGATTTATTCATGAACCATCTGTGCCTTAGAAGCATATTGTATATAACTGATAAGAAAAAATGTGGCCTTGAAGAAGCAATGAAGAGAGGTGATTACCAATGGAGAATTCTCATATTCATTTTCATGGCTGAAGAAGACAAAACCATTTTTATTGGTTTTATACCTGTATTTTAATAAACAGATAGCATTTAGGATTAGGACTCTATTCTGGTTTCCTTAAGTCCATGTACAAAATTGGTAGGTGACAAGAAGGGTCTTTTGGCTTAATCTACTTTTATTATTATGCTGATAAATAAAACTTTTCCTCAATGTGAACTTCAGAATTAATATTTGTTTTATGAAGGTATGAAGCAACTGCTGAATAAGTTCACACAAGACAAATATGTCCCTCTAATAACACCTTTCTTTGTGGTAAGTACAAGTCAGACTCAATTAATTCAATAAATTTCCTTCCAAAAGCCCACATTGTCTTTTCCCATACCATACCATACCATTGAGTGGGACAATCTCAATTTAAAAGGTATGTTGTTAAATCTATTAATTTTATGATAGAGTGGAATTCAGGGTCCAAACTCATTTTCTGCACTTATGTAAAATTGCATATCAATAATACATATGGGGAGGGATCCAAAATATTTCTCTCAGGCATAGCAAAGATTAAATGAAAAGGAATATACCATTTAAAGGATGAAAATACCACCCATCCATAATTCTATCCCTAAGTACTTCTTTAGCCTAAGTATCTAGATATAGCTGAAGAAAAGGAAAGAAAAAAAAAGGCTATCTCTCCACAAACCCATACATGCTATAAATAAAATATGATTTGTTTTATTCTATTATTCTAATTAATTTCTCTTGAGCTCTCATTCTACTAAAGTAGTGGGGAACAATTTTATTCCATTTGTAGTTTCCCTCCATTTCTCCAGTGTTTTATCTAAGTTCTGAGAATCTTACAAAATGCCAGGGAATCAGAGTGTATACATTGGATTTCAATGTCTTCTATGCAAGCAGACTATAAACTGAAACATTTCTCTTCATGTCTAATCCACAGGCACCTTAAGTCAGAGGATTTCTATATAACATGCTATACCAAAGGCCTCGGAACTACAATTCTGCTCTAGTGCTGCTCTATTGCATGGGAAACCGTGCAAGAACTAATCACCCTCTCACAGTCAAACCCCTCTCCAGTGCCTTGCTGTGTACCTGGGATTCTGACCATAGCTCAATCTCTTTAAAGTCAAGTTCTCCAAAACTGTCAAGGATCTTGTCAGTCTCAATGATTCTGGGGCCCTGTGATTATCTATCTACCTTCATTCAGCACAGGATTTTTTTTTTTTTAATTATTGATTTTAGGGAGAGGGAAACATAGATAAGAAACATGGATCGGCTTCCTCCTGCACGCCCCCTACTGGCGATAGAGCTGACAACCTGGACATGGGCCCTGACCTGGAATTGAGCTGGTGACCTTTTGGTGCATGGGATGATGCTCAACCAACTGAGCCACACCGGCCAGGGCTCAGCACAGCATTTTTAAATGGAGAAAAAAAAGAGAGAGAGTCATTGCTTTGCCAGGATGCCCTCAGTATTCTGTATATCCTTAGCATGCTGAGAGCCCAATAAGGGACAAAACTCACAGAACCATTAGAAATATTTTTTAACATAAAAACTTCTCAAAATAAGGAATTACTATGAAGTCCATCAAAGAGAGTCAAAATAGCATCTAGGGAGAAATCCTGCACTAGCAGCAGTTGCCTGTTCTCAGAATAGAAATCTTTGTATTGATTTTTGCCTCTTCAGAATCTGGCATAAATAAAACATATACAGAAAAATAAAAATTTTCTTTCTAAGCTCACAAAGTAAATGAGCCAGCTCTGTGTAAACTTAACTGTGAGTTTTGTTTTAATATTGTGAAGATGTCTGAGAGGCTTTGAAATTTTCTGCACATTTTTCAGAAAAGGTCAAGCCAGAAGACAGCAAGGTATTTAAAAAGGGTTTCTTTTTCCCCCTTTTTTTAAATTGCATCTTAAGACAATAGAAAGAACATGAAATGTAGGAAAGCATGGGACTTGGTTGGAAAATCTGTAAGGCAGAATCTCCGAAAGGTCAGAGGCCTCTGGGGGACCTTGCCAAAGTGGCAGGCCCTGCCTTGACTTTTCCAAACAAGTCTGAGCCCCCGGGTGTTTTACTGGAATTTTTATATTTAGACTTCAAAACATCCTTGCTTAAAGGACACTAAAGATGCATGTGTCTTCTCAAGGATGCTTACTCTGCTGATAGTATCTAATAGTTAATTTTAGTTCAAGCTGTTGTTACCAAAAAAGCCTAAGGAGGCAGGCGAACAGGACTGTCTGATTCCTTTAGCCAGGCAGTCCCTTAGCCTCTCTTTCACAGAAAAGTGTGTCAGGGTAATCATTCATCTGTTGCTCAGGATCTGCTGGTCAGCCCCGGCAATGAAGTAGAAAAAGAAACTCCATCTTTGATGGCATAAGGACACACATGTAGCCAACATCCATACAGGATAGGTGGCTGGGGACATGAAAAATTTGACCAGTGAGGGGACACATGGAGCTAACATGTCAGACAGGGCACATGGCTCCCCAAAGTCATGGCACACCCTGAGGGACAGTCAGGGAATCACTTGGAACCACAAGAAAGGGATACATGGACTGCCTACAGATGCCATGCCAGATGCTTTCCTATAACCCTTCTAACATGACAATGTAGCAGAAGCAACAGCTAAATTTGGAATTGTACAGAAAACACCATCTCCACAAATGTGCTCTGATGCAGAGATGTGTGAATGATCAGCAGTTCTGAAGCTTCTAATTTTCCTCAACTAACCAGCTGGAGGACCCCCACCCCCAGAGCCAGGCAAGATTTCCATGAGCCCAGACAACAACCCTGCTTCTCTCCAAACCTTCCTCTAAATTATTGCTGATTACATTTAATGTAATCTCCATTCATAGAGAATTTGTAAAATATATATAAGAAGACAAAAGGAACAAAAATGAGGGTTGAAAAATATACAGAAAAATGATGCCCTTACATAAATGAGTAAAAACATTTCTAATAAGTCAAAATCAGTAATGAAAATATTGCATCTAAACAGCAAAAGATCGAGAAAGTTACAAAACTTGATGAAGAATTGAGAAGACAAGCAAATTGGGGGGCAAGGGGAGAATGACGGGAAGTTTATGAAGAAGTAGAGAAAATAAAATACAGCATCAAAGATATGAAATCCACAAAATTTAAGTCAAGAAAACTTTCTTGAAATAAAAAATGCACCTGATATCATAGAATATAGTAAATTATAGATTAAAAGAGTATGCCAAGGGTCAGAAAATGCTGATATAGAATATTCAGCTCCAATTCATGTTCTAGCAAAGTCAGTGGCTTTCCACGAAAAGAAAGAACTTTTGGCCCTGGTCGGTTTGGCTCAGTGGATGGAGCGTCGGTCTGCAGACTGAAGGGTCCCAGGTTCGATTCTGGTCAGGGGCATGTGCCTTGGTTGCGGGCACATCCCCAGTGGGGGGTGTATGTGTGGGAGGCAGCTGATTGATGTTTCTCTCTCATCAATGTTTCTAACTCTCTATCCTTCTCCCTTCCTCTCTGTAAAAAATCAATAAAATATATTCTTTTTTAAAAAGAAAGAACTTTTGGAAATCCAAGGGAGGAAAAGACACCATTTGCCTTCCAAAAATCAGAGCTGCCTCTCCTTTCTCACAGCAGTATTCATTTCTGGGAAAGAGCAGAACAAATGCACACAGCAACCTCACAAGAAAAATTTTCCTGGCCAAGCTGTCTTATAAGTTTAAAGACCACAGGAAAAAGAATATATATCAAGCAATTGTGAGTCACCTAATCACTTTTGAAAAATGTACTAGAAGAACTCAAAATGAAAGAGAAATAAATGGAGAGACTATGATAAAAACTGCTTTCATAGAACACTGAATTCATTCAATATAGGACATAGGCTAAAACTATTAGAGGACTTATGGTTACAGAGGAGTATTTTAATGTTACAAGCTGTGGCACAGTAGAAATAGTAATGTAACAAAGAAAAATTGGGATGGCAAAGTACAAAGAACACATAAAGAAGGAAAAGTGCCCGGCAGGCATGGCTCAGTGTTTGAGTGTTGACCTATAACCAGGAAGTCATGATTTGATTTCCAGTCAGAACACATGCCCAAGATGCTGGCTTGATCCCCATTGTGGGGCATGCAGGAGGCAGCCAATCAATGATTCTCTCTCATCATTGATGTTTCTATATCTCTCTCCCGCTCCCTTCCTCTCTGAAATGAATAAAAATATTTTTTAAAAAAAGAAGGATAAGTATGCTGTCAGCTTCATCGTTTTATAACTTAAGACCAAAAGATATAGTCTAACGCTGATAAATCAAATAATAGAGATACACTCAAAGATATAAAGATTAAATACAAAGACAATAGTATTAATAACATCAGGTAAAATATGAACAAAAATCAGACAGTGGAGGGAACAGATGTATGAAGATGTCATATCATGCTAATTTTATCATCATTCATAGTAGTCAACAAGTCATTACTGAAGAAATTAGAACTGAAATTATTATAGAAAGTAATGGTAATAAAGGTAACTATTTGAGCAACTAAAACAAAACTGCAATAGGGTACTTGAAGAATAAACACATGACACAAAATTTTTCAAAAAATATGTTTATGTCTACCAATATAGATTAAATGTGGAATGATAAATATGAAATCAGTCCTAAGATCAGGAAAATGAGAAATGGGAATTGTTGGCAAGATTACATTCAACCAGTAATTTAATGAAAATTATGCCACCTATAAAAAAACTAATACATTTTTTATGAGAAAATATAAATTATGAAGGATTGAACAGTCTGTAGTGACTTTGTATGGTGCCATTTAGCTGGGTGGAACTAGATACTCGGCTGTACAGTTCTTGGCAAAGGATGGCCATAGGAACAATATGCATGAGATTGGTGGGGAGGAAGTGCATGAGATTGATAGGGAGGAAGTGCAGTGGTCGTGATTGCCCTCTGGAGGTATGCATAGGGCTCCCGTAAATGCTACGGTTCACATGTTGTCACCATAGCTATCCTGGCTCATTTCAATGACAGGGGACTGCTGCTGAGCTTGTAGATCTTGCAGCCTCTACAGGAGTTTCTCTTTTAGCTTTTCCAAGTCCTAAATCAGGTGACTATGAAGCTATAGTGCAAAAACTTGCCAGCTCTCTCGGCCTTGACTTTGAGATTGGAGGGGGTGAGAGGCAGTTTCCAGCTTATGCTCATGAATTCCAGTGTATGTTTTCTCTCTCCCTTTTCACAGGAATGTTTTCTTCCTCATTATTGGCCTTGCTGATTTACAGTAACTTCAGGTTCAGAGGCAGTGACCTTCTATAGACTTCTTCATCAGATTTCACAATTACAAAGGTCTAATGCCTACAAACCAGCCCTGTATTCTTTGTCCCTCGCCGTGGTTATGTGTCTCTGAATGCATCTTAACAGATACAAAAATAATGGTAACAAAAGAGGTTTCAGGGAAATGGAGCTCTAAAGATTGCTTCTCTGAATTGGTCCTGGAGTTTCTGGAATTGGTTCTCTGGTTTGATTAAATCAAAAGGCATTAATGACCCTTTTGCCAGGAACAGAGGAAACTGGTAGTCCATAGCCTGCAGTGGAAAACAGTTACTCAAACTAGCACCTTCTGAACTTCTATTATTAGTTTCTATAGATGGTAGGGCTTAGGATGACCAATAGTTGCTATCATTGAACATTTTAGAAAAAAATAGGGAGTTCAGTGAGGTTGATTTGTTGCTTCTAAGGGCATTAGAGAAGGAGGAGGCATGGATCTTAAAACTTGAGTCTCTAAATTTCAAGCTCAATTGTCTAAATGACCAGACACTTTCTATGATTACCCTAAAAACAAAACAAACAAACAAACAAACAACAAAACCCTCTTATTTCCTGTGGCTGAAGAGCTCAGATTTCTAAAAACAGGTCCCAAAACCTAAATTTGCAGGTGATTGAATTACAATGCACATTGATTTTTTTTTTTTTTTTTTTGCGGTCAAGGGTCTGTTCTGCTAAAGTTGAAGCACTGATTAGGAAGCACTTGGACCCCAGATATCAGGGCAGGTTCATGGAAATTTCCCCTGAAGCTAGAAACCCTTAAAACTATAAATTCTACCCCCTACTTTTCCAATGAAAAAAAATATTCTAATCTGAAAAGATTAGTTTCCATTGTGGAAAGAAACTATTACAGCTCCTCCTGGGGCAGCTATCTTACTAACTAACCCTTCCCTTAACCTATCCCCACCATCCTTCATTGTACAACCAGACAATTATTGGAAGGTACCAGAAGTTAAACTAAAAGTATGGCCACTGAGGAGCTACAAATTTTGCAAAAGAATTATAGGGTTTTGCCATTTTATGGCAACAGAAATCTGGGGTGGGGGAGGGGGGCATGTAGGAGAATGAATGCTAAGGATGCACCTCTGGGAGAAAAAATATAATATTGGTCCAAGCTCAAATTATTAATATGGGATCATGAAAGAGAGACTGCAAATTGAACATGTGACTGGGAGTAGCTCTAACATTTTACTGGATTGACAGAACCCTGGACCTAGTGGTGATCTACACAAAATAAAGTTAAACAGAACTTTCTTGGTAATTTGTAGAGCAACTGTTCTCAAAGTATAATTCACAGACACCTGGTCCCTATGAAACCCCTGCGAAGTTCACAGGATCAAAATTATCATAATAATCTAATATATTATTTATTTTTTTACTGTCTTGACATTTACACTGATGATGTAAAAAAGTTGTGGGTAGAACTGCTGACATCTTGCCATGAATTATAGCTATGGCACTATTCTGTACTAACAGTCACTGTATTCTTTAATCCAGTGAATTTTTCAGTTCAGTTATGTCCTTCATCGCCATAATTTCTATTTGGTATATTTTTAATGTTTTCTATATCTTTGTTGTAATTTTCATTTTTTTCATGCACTGTTTTTTGTTTGTTAATCCTCATTGAGGATATTGTTTTTTCCCACTGATTTTTAGAAGGAGTGGAAGGGAGGGGAAGGGACCCACAGAGAGAAACATCAATGTAAAAGAGACACATCAATTGGTTGCCTTCTGCACACATCCCAAATTGGGGTGGAGGATCTAGCCTGCAACTGAGATATGTATGTGCCCTTGACAAGAATCCAACCCACCATCCTTCAGTCCAAGGGGGCTATGCTCTATCCACTGAGCCAAATTGGCTAGTGCACTTGCATTGTTTTCTTAATCTTGGTGCGCATCTTTATGAGCATCTTTATCTTCTTTTTAATTCTCTCTTATGTAAATCATATAACACCATTTTATTAGAGGTGGTTTCTAAAGATTTATCTTGTTCTTTTGTTTGGAGCATCTTTGCCCGGTTCTTCCATTTCCTTGCCTCTTTGTGTTGGTGTATGTGCATTAGACAAAGCAGGCACTTACCCAAGGTTTCATGAACCAGTTTCTGTACAGAAGACCCTCACCAAGCATCCTCGCCAGAGATTCTGGGGGCCTCTGTCACCTCTTTCTCTCTCCAGGGAGAAGCAAGCAGCTGTGGTTTCTGTCTGCTCACTCTATGCTGAGACGGGTGGGAAGCTATGGCATCTACCAGCCCAAACCACTGTTTCAATTCTCCCCTCACCCCGGCTGCTAGACCATGCTGGATTTGTCAGAGCTTCAACACTGGCAAGACAGCTGTTCGTTTTTTGAGCAGCCTTAGAGAAGTAAAGACTCTGGGCACACAAATCAATGCTTTCCCTCCCCAGAGGGAAGCTGAGGGCTAGGGTTTTGTCGACTCGCTCTGTACCGAGCAGAGCAAGGACCAATCGCCTCTACCAGCCCAGGTCACTGCCTCTCCTCTCTCCCAGTCAGCTGCCCGTGGTCAGCAAACTGCAGCTCAAGAGCCACATGCGGCTCTTTGGCCCCTTGAGTGTGGCTCTTCCTAAGCCTTAGGAGTACCCTAATTAAGTTAATAACAATGTACCTACCTATATAGTTTAAGTTTAAAAAATTTGGCTCTCAAAAGAAATTTCAATTGTACTGTTGATATTTGGCTCTGTTGACTAATGAGTTTGCCGAACACTGACTGCTAGACTGTACCCAACTCATCAGAGCTCCAAGATCAACAAGACAGAAGTCATTTTGAGGATCCCCTTCAGAAAAGTTGGTGGACTGGACATACACACCAATTCCCCAATTCCTTCTCCTCCCTGGGTGAAGCTGGAAGCTGGCGGAGTGGGGGGGGGAGGGCGTGGCAGGGGGTCTCTTCCTGATCATATGACACTGCCTTGGATGCTGGTCTCCAGCAAGAGGATGTCCCGAATCTTCCTATAGGCTTTGGAGAATCTGGTTTCCCATACTCCTAGGTACAGAAGTCCTTCAGTTAGTTTGTGATTTTTGACAAAGGAAATGTGTCCATGAATTATTGCCGAATCAGTGTGCTTTTGGGTAAAAAAGGGTACAGAGCCAACTGCCTTCCAACTAATATTACTGAAATCAATATATATATATAGTTTAAAACATTAAAACAATTGTCTTCAAATCAGGAACAAAACAAGAATACTGGCTATTGGCTGAATTCTGTCCCCACAAAATTCCCATGTTGAAGTTTAAATCCCTAGTATATCAGAAGGTGACTGTGTTTGGAGATATGGTCTTTAAAGAGGTGATTAAGTTGAAATGAGGTTAGTGGATGCACTTTAGTCTACTATGACTAGTGTGCTTATAAGAAGAGGAGATTAGGACACAGACACACAAAGGGAAAACCATGTGAAGATACTAGAAAAAGTCCATCTGCAAGTCAAGGAGAGAGGTCTTATAAGAAGCCCACCCTACACACACCTTGATCTTGGACTTCTACCTTCCAGATGTTTGTGTGTATGTAAGAAAATAAAAATTTCTGTTGTTTACGCCATGCAGTCTGTGATAGCTTGTTATAGCAGCCCAGCAAACTAATCCACCTATCATTACCACATCTATTCTACATGATGCCAAACGTCCTAAATAATGATAGATAGATAGATAGATAAATAGATAGATAGATAGATAGATAGATAGATAGATAGATAGAATATAAGGATAAGAAAGTAAGAAATAAAATTGTCACTATTTAAATATTTTAATATTATATTCATATAAATTCAAAGGAATCTACTACTAAATTATAAAAATAATATGATAATTAAAAAATCTGCAGAATACAAAGTCATTATGTAAAATTTTATTGTTTTTACCCAAACCACAAATAATTGGAAAAAATTCTTTTAATCAGCATACCACTTATATAACAAAAAATAAATAAAATAGAACACATATTTTAAAGGTATTTCTAGAATTATTCAATGACAAGAAATAAAATCAAATTACATGCAGAAATATACTGTGATCAGAACTTGAAAGATCATATTATAAAAGCTTTAATTCTCCCAGATGAATATTGAGAATCAATCCAATTGCAAAAAGTTTTTGTGGATCTTGACAAACTGATTCTTAAGATTCATATAAATGTGCAAATGGCCAAAAAGTAGCTCAAACACTGAAGAAGCTAAACAAGTGGAGTGGGAGGGGGTTATCTTTCCAGATATCAACATTTCTTATAAAACTACACTAATTAAGATAGTTTAGTGTTGGT